>NW_023601433.1:72819327-74088394 GCF_014898055.3 Talpa occidentalis | reverse complement strand
ATATGAATTTCATCAATAATTGTTCTATTTCTTTGAAGAATGACATTGAAATTTTGATTGGAATAGCATTGAATCTGTATATTGCTTTTGAAGGATGGCCATTTTTAATAATGTTTATCCTTCCAATCCATGAGCAGGGGATGTCTTTCCATTTCTTTGTGTCTTCTTCTATTTCTTTTAACAGTGTTTTATAGTTTTCTTTGTATAGGTCCTTACCTCTTTGTTAGATTTTATTCCCAAATATTTGATTTTTTTTGTTTCAATAAAAAAAGGGATTTTTTTTTTATTTCTTCTTCTTCAGATTTATTGTTTGTGTATAGGAAGGCTACTGACTTTTGCGTGTTGATTTTGTATCCTGCCACTTTACTGAACTGATTGATGAGTTGAATTAGTTTTTCTGTGGACTTTTTGGGGTTCCCTATGTATATTATCTATAATCTGCAAATAGTGATAGTTTGACTTCTTCTTTTCCTATTTGGATTCTTGGATGTCTTTCTCTTGTCTTATTGCCTCTGGCTAGGACTTCCAGTATATATTGAAAAGCAGTGGTGAGAGTGGACATCCTTGTCTTGTTCAGATCTTAAGGAATTGCTTTCAGCTTTTCACCATTGAGAATGATACTGCTGTTGGCTTGTCATAGATGGCCTTTATGATGTTGAGGTATGTTCCTTGTATCCCAAGAATTTCAAGGCTTTTATCCATGAATGGGTGTTGCACTTTGTCGAAAGCTTTCTCAGCATCTATTGATATTATCATATGGTTTTTATATTTCTTTTTGTTGATGTGTTGGATAACGTTGTTGATTTTCGGATGTTAAACCATCCCTTGTGTCCCTGGAATGAATCCTACTTGGTCGTGGTGAATTATCTTATGGATGCATTGTTGGATTCTGATAGCTAAAATTTTATTGAGGATTTTTGCATCAGTGTTCATTAGGGAGATTGGCCTGTAGTTTTCCTTTTTGTGTTGTCCTTGTTTGTTTTGGTATTATGTAATGTTGGCTTCATAGAACGTGTTTGGTATTGTCCCTTCCTTCTCAATTTTTTGGAAGAGTTTGTGAAGGATAGGCACTAATTCGTCTCTGAATCTTTGGTAGAATTCATTTGTAAATCCATCAGGTCCCGGGCTTTTGTTTTTGGGGAGGTTTTTGATTATCATTTCAATTTCGCTGCTTGTAATTGGTCTCGTTTAAGGTGTTCTATTTCTTCTTTATCTAGCTTTGGGTGATTGTAGAGTTGTAGGAATTTGTCCATCTCCTCTAGATTGTTAAACTTGTTTCCATATAACTGTTCATAGTAGTTACTGATTATTCTTTTGATTTCTGCTGTGTCCGTTGTGATTTCTCCTCTTTCATTGATGATCCTGTTTATTTGTGCTTTCTCCCTTTTTTCCTTTGTGAGCCTGGCTAGGGGTTTGTCTATTTTATTGATTTTTTCAAAGAACCAGCTCTTGGTTTCATTGATCTTTTGGATTGTTTTTTTAGTTTCAATTTCATTTATTTCTGCTTTTGTTTTTATTATTTCTTTTCTTCTACTGGTTTTGGGTTTTTTGTTGTTCTTTTTCTAGATCTTTGAGCTTCGAGATTAGGTTGTTTCTTTGAGTTCTTTCTTGTTTCTTGATGTGAGCTTCTATTGCTATATATTTTCCTCTTATTACTGCTTTTGCTGCATCCCATACATTTAGGATATTGGTGTCCTCCTTGTCGTTCAATTCAAAGAATTTTTTAATTTCTTCTTTGATCTCCTCATTAGTCCAGTTGTCTTCCAGTAGTGTGGTTTTTAATCTCCATGAGGTAGGAAAGTTCCTTGCCTTCTTTTTATGGTTTATTTCTAGTTTGATGCCTTCATGGTCAGAAAGATGGTTGATATGATTTCAATCTTGGTGTATCTGTTGATGCTTGTTTTGTGCCCCAGTATGTGATCGATCCTGGAGAATGTTCCGTGTGCGCTTGAGAAAAATGTGTACTCCGTTTTTTTGGGGTTTAGTGTTCTATAGATGTCTGTTAAGCCCAATTGCTCTAGTCCTTATTAGAGCTTTGGTTTCTTTACTTATTTTTTGTCTTGTTGATCTATCCATTGTTGATAGTGGTGTGTTGAAGTCTCCCACTACGTATGTGTTTTCTCTGATGTCTGTTTTCAGAGAGGATAACAGTTGTCTGATATATTTTGGTGCTCCTTCGTTTGGTGAGTATATGTTAATGAGTGTATTTCTTCTTGAAGTATTGTCCCCTTGATCATAATGTAGTGACCATTGGGGTCTCTTTTTATCTTTTTGAGTTTGAAATCTGTTTATCTGATATAAGTATAGCTGTTCCTGCTTTCTTTTTTGGTCCATTTGCTTGTAGGATTGTTTTCCATCCTTTAACTTTGAGCCATTTTTATCTTTTGTAGCTAAATGTGTTTCCTGGAGACAGCAAAAGGTTGGGTTTTGTTTCTTAATCCAGGCTGCAACTCTGTGTCTTTTTATTGAAGAGTTTAGTCCATTTACATTTAGAGTTAATATTGATATGTTAGCATCTGTATTTGCCATTGTGTTTGTCTTTCCTTTGATTTTATTTATTTATTCTTTTAATAACTTTTTTTTTTTTGGCCTTCTTTCATTGTTATTCGTCCCTCTGATGTTCTAGCTTTAGGACTCCTTGTAGTATTTTTTGGAGGTGGGTTTAGTTGCAATGAAATTCCGGAGTTTCTGTTTGTCTGGGAAGGTCCATATTCTTTCTTCAAAGAGAAAGGAGAGCTTTGCAGGATAGAGAATTCTTGGTTGGCATCTGTTTTCTTGGAGTCTGTTGACTATGTCCCTCCATTCTCTCCTTGCCCGTAGTGTTTCTTCGGAGAAGTCTGATGTCAGCCTGATTGGCTTTCCTTTGAATGTTATCTGTTTCTTCCCTCTTGCCAGCTTTCATTATTTTTTCCTTGTCCTGGATTCTTGGAGCTTTACTATTATGTGTCTTGCTGTATTTTTCCTTTCGTCGTGGAAGTTTGGTGTTCTTCTTGCTTCTTGTATATCAATTTTCAGCTCCTTCTTCACATTTGGGAAGTTCTCTTCAATTATCTCTTTGAATATTTTCTCTGTTCCTACATCTCTCTCATCTCCTTCTGGTATTCCTATAACTCTTATATTTCCTTTCCTCATGGAGTCAGATAGTTCCCGAAGTCTTTCTTCGTTCTTTTTCCTTCGTACTTCTCTTTCCTTTCTGTTTTTGTTCTTTTATTTCTGTGTCTTCAAGATTACTTATTCGTTCTTCCATTTCATCTATTCTGCTTTCATTGCTTTTCCCAGAATTCTTTAGTTCTTCCATTAATTCTTTGATCTCCTGCATTTCTTTTACTTCCCTCTTTAGGACTCAATTTCATTCTTCTGACCATTGTTTTCCCTCTCTAGGGACTCAATTGCATTCTTCTGATCGTTGATTATTTTTCCCTTATCATTGTTTTCCTTTATGACTTCTGTCAGTTTTTTAATCACGGCAATTTTAAATTCTCTTTCTGGAAGGCTCAGAAGTTCTTCCAAGTTACTGTCGTTGCAATCTGGGGGCTGCTTTTCTTTTTGTGGTGTGCTTTTTCCCTGGGGAGTTGCTAGGTTGCGTGTGGTTCTTCTCCTCCCTACTGTCTGTTTTCTAATTTGCCGTATGCGTTGGGACACTGTGTAGTTGGGACTGGCCGGCATCTTGGGTGAGCTTCTCTGCTCTCCTCTGGTTCCTCCAGGAGTCATCTGTCAGTTTCAAGCAGTCTTTACTGGAGAAAGGTCCCTATTCTAAAATGCCGATGTGGGGACACACTCCCCTGTGCGCCTGGTCTGCCCCGGCGGTGGGTTCCTGCTCCCCCTCTGGGCTTGGACTGCAGGCCAGAGGGGGTCTGGCGTGGGCGAACTTCCCCCGCTCACCTCTGGCTCCTGAGGAAGCCTTCTGCAGGTAGTCTTTACTGAAGAAATGTCCCTGTTCTAAGATGGTGATGTGGGACACACTCCCTGTGTGTCCGGTCTCAGGCACACTCTTCTGCGCGCCTGGTCTGCCCCGGCTGTGGGTGCTCGCTCCCCCTGTGGGCTCAGACTACTGGTCGGAAGGGGCCCGGCGTGGGCTAACTGCTGGCTTCAAGTCGCTAGGTGGCGCCAGAGATCTCTCCTGGAGCCCTTGGGGAGCTGATTTTCCACCCCGTGGGACAGGGAATAGAGCGGGAATGGTAGGGTAAGCCTCAACGGCTTTGGGGTGCTGTGTCTGCCTTGTGCCCCACCGTCGTGGGGAACCCACGCCCCTAGTTTCGTGCCCCGGGTGTCAGTTCCAAAGCCCTCAGTTCCAGGACTCAGGCTGTAGCCCAGTTCAGTGGCGCGGGAATGGCGCCTTTTGAATCCCGCTCCCGTGCCTGGGCCCCTGGGCCTGCTCACTCAGTGAGGGCCTCTGCGCGTCTCCCTGCAAGCCTAGGTCGCAGGCGCAGGGACCTGGGCAGCTGCGATCTGGATCAGCGTTTGCTTTTCAACTGCACTGCTTTTCCGCGCGCGATCCCGATTCCCATCCGCCCTTGGTTTTCCAGCGCACCGCTGTTCCGCGCAATCCTGACCGCGATCCGCGCCTGTTTTTCCAGCGCGCCGCCTTTCCGGGCAAGCTTACCGGGCGGCCGGGGGCTGTGTGCTGGTGCTGGTCTCCTCCCCGGGGGCGGGGTCTCTCTTCAATGGCAGCCGGAGCCGTTCGCTCACCTCCGCGTCGGATCCTGCGGGGTTCTCCACAGCTCCCGTTCACGGGGTGTGGTGGCTGCAATAGTTCCTTTCCACTCCCAGTCCGCTTGCTGCGTCGTTTGTTCTTGTGGGCCGTTTTAGTTTGTTGTTTTCCTCCTCTCTGCCGGTCGGAGAGTGCCGCCTCTGTGGGCGGGGGAGGGGAGCAGGGTTCTGCGCTTCCCTCCCTTCTGGTCCTCTTTTATGGCCACTTTCTTCTTCGGGCAGTTCGCTGGCGTCACCCGTTTATCTTCCGTGTCCCGGTTCTCACTGGGACCTGCCGCTTTTCCTCCCTATTAACTTTTTTTAATGGGAGATCTTACTCGCAGCGTCTCCTCGCCGCCATGTTGCTCCGCCCCTCCTACATAAGCCTCTTTAAGCCTCATTCTCCTAATCCATAAAGTAGGAGTAATATGCAATAAAATATTTAGCACAATTTTTAGCATAAAGCATGCAGTTAATAAGTGTTAGCTACCCCAGGACTTGCTACTGCCATCCTCATCATGTTCATAATCATCTTCCAGCCATGAAAACTATTAGAGAAGTTCTCGTTACAGTGAATATTTAAACCAGTATCCCAACCTCAGAACCTTAGTCACTTCACAATCTATGGATGAACTATAAGCTTAAGCTCCTATTTCTGGGGCAATCTAACTATTGACAGTCTTTTGGATCCAAAGAAGCTGGGGGTATTTGGAAGATAATTAAACAGTGTGTGGAAAGAAGTAGAGAAAATATGAATGGCTCATTTGTAAAATGAATTTGCAATTTAAGGACTGCTATTACATGTTAGTATGTGTGTGTTTAAATAAATGTTTAAGTATCACACAGAAAAGTGCACAAATCATTTTTAAAAATTAATTTTACAAAGGGAACATACCTGTTTAACCTCTTTGCAGATCAGAAACTAGAAATTTACCAGCAACCCAATAGTCTGGTTCTTGTCTTTAGTATTAATACTCCTCCCCCACAGGATAACCACTATTCTGACTTATAACAGGTTTTTTTGTTTTGTTTTGCATTTTATGTAAATGGAATTATATAGTATATGCTCTTTGTGCTTGGCTTCTTTTGCTAATCATTATCTTTATTGATTCATTATTACCAATGTCTGTAGCAGTAGTTAATCTTTTATTTATTTAAAATTAAAATCCACATACATATATAATACTGTATTTGATAGTTTCCCCCAGTTTTATTAGTTATAATGGACATATAACATTGAGGTGTATATCATATTGATTTGATACATGTATATATTGCACATTATTACAACAATAAGTTAACATAGCCTTGCATAAATACATTTTTTCTGTGATGAGAACTTTTAAGATATGCTCTCTTTTCAAATTTAAAATATACAATACAGTATTGTTAACTGTAGTCACCCTGCTGTACTTCATACCCCCACAACTAACTAACCTATAACTGGAAGTTTGTACCTTTTGACCACCATCATCCATTTTTCCACCCCCACCTTTGGCAACCACCAACCTGATCTATATTTCTATGAGTTTGGTTTTTGTAGATCCCATTTATAAGTAAGATCATAGAGCATTTGTCTTTGTCTGACTTATCTCTTAAAACTTCCTGTGTATTTGGATTGCTAACTTATTAACTTTGAACACATACCAAAACTTTACTTTTTTTTTTCTCCCCATGTTTTATGTTTTGATGTCTCATTTTACATCTTTCTGTATATATATCTTGACTAATAATTGTAGCTTTAGTTATACCACTTTTGTCCTTTAATCTTCTTGTTTGCTTTATAAGTGACTGATCTATTACTTTTACTACTTAATTACCTTTTCCAGTGAGAAACTAGTTTTCTTTTTATGTCTTTTCTTGTGAGTGCTATTTCTTTTCAGTTTGAAGAAGTCCCTTTAACTTTTTCCCCCTCTTTAACATTTCTTGCATGGCTAGTTTCATGGTGATAAACTCCTCTAGCTTTTGCTTGTCTGGAAAATTCTTAATCTTGCATCTAATTCTAAGTGTTAACCTTGCCCAGTAAAAAATTCTTCATTGGAAGTTTTTTTTTTAAAAGATTTCTTTATTTATACAAGCACTGGGTACAGTCAGAAGCATGGGAGGGTGAGATAATTCACCAAAGGAGGGGAACAGAACAGGCAGACTGACGAAGAATACACTGCTGAGGGGAGCAGCGGGTGCGGCAGGAGAGGTCTGTCATGCCATGTGGGACCCTTGCCAGTGGCCGGGGATCCAACTGGCGCTGCAGAGGCTGTGGGCAGCTTCGCAGCCCAGTGCTCAACTGCTGCACCACCAGGGGAGGCCTCTTTATCAATTTTTAAAAAAGATTTATTTATAAAAGAATAGGGGTACAGTCAGAGGTATGGGAGGGTGAGAGAATTCACCAGAGATGAGCGGGGAGCAGAACAGGCAGACGGACCAAAGACACTGCTGAGGGGAGCAGTGGGCGAGGCAGGAGAGGTCTGCCGTGCCATGTGGGTCTCTCCCTGGCCAGCCAGGTCTCGAACCCGCACTGCAGAGGCTGTGGACAGCTTCATAGCGTGGCACTCAACCCGCTGTGCCACCGGGAGGCCCAATTTTATCAAATGTTTTGCCACTGTATATGATCACATGAAAAAATCTCAATGTTACTCCTCCATGTAGAATTTCCCTTGATATCTGATAGGCATTCAGACCAGGATTAGATCATCATAATTTAGTCAAGAATAAGGTATTTCAAAGATAGGCTTCAGTCAGATTAATTTCTGGTTCTACTGTAATCCTAGGCTTTAGTCCTTCAACAGTCTCAACTTGTACTCACCAGTTCCTAGAATTGTGGTGTGCTCGGAACTGTAATTTTTATCTTACCAGTATCATGGGAATGACAATAACATGTTTTATTGTAATTATTTTAATTAGTCTTTTCCTCCTTTAGGTGTATGCTAGTTATAAAATACTGTCTCAGCGGTAAGGGAGGTTCAGATTTTTGTGCTCACTTCTTTGTTATGTTGGTCAAATCCCAACTTCCTTGGTGGACCACAATTCAAGTTTTTTTCTCTCTAGTCTCATGTAATTTTTGAGCACGCTGCTTAGTTTCTGTGCTTGACTTCTCAACCTTTCCCCATGACTCTTTCTAATTGGAAAATTTTCCCAGATGTCAGGCCGATTTTAATGAGTTCCTTTTTGTCCAGGTTCTTGGTCTCTTAATTCTTGAATGCCTTAATCTCCCTCCAGTGCCTTTTAAATGGTCTTTTTAAATCCATTTTTTCCTAGTTATTCTTGACAAATGAATTCTTTTCTTACAGACTAATTTATCATAACTGTAAGTAGTTTTTGCTAATAAATATTTTGATTTCTGATACTTGTTTACTTAGAATCACAATTTTTGGATCATATAAGGATCCCAGAGAGCACATTCCCCTCATTTTATAGCCAAGGCAGCCAGGGCCCATAGACAGAAGATCTACCAAGGACACACTGCAAATTAATAGCTATACTCATGTCAGGGACTCCCAACTTCTAATCCATTGGTTTTTACACTGCATCACTGATAATGTAGTATTTGTGTCTTCTACTCACTTACTGAGGTCGTAAACCATGTCTAACCAACATTCTGTAAAATCAGTTCAACCTTGACCTGGTTGAGTGATGATGGTGCTCTGATAGACTTCATATAATGAGAAAAGAGCTTACGTTTTGAAGTTGTGACAACACTGTCAAATTGCAGGCAGATCTATAGAGCCCTATCTGTGCTATTTAAGACTCTAAAGTTCTTCCCCCTTTTAAACTCTGCATGCAAAATGATGTTTTTTCGATCTAGAGAGGATAATACATTAAGAACATTATCAGATTATGTCCATCTGTAGAGAAGAGTTTATTAACTGTGATAAGGTTTATATGGCTATGGAATCTTACAAAGTCAAATAATACTAAACCAAAGAATATTGTCTTGAATTTTTCAAATTTACTTTAAAATATTTGGATACTCCATCTTTTTTTAATCAGTGGAGTTGGTAGCTTCTCTTACAAATTCAGAGGATATATCACTGAATGAATGAAGTTGACTCTGGCTACAGATTTTATGTGATTTATGGATCCCATGGAGGAATCAGCCACAGTGGCTTTGTGGTAGCAGAGTTTGGCTGCCTACCTGAGCTCTCAAGCTACGCAGGATGAGTAAAGTAGCATCTGAGTTGCTGATCTATTTTCCCTTTAGTTTTTATATTAGGAAAAGTGAAACAGGAATAGAAATAGATAAATAGAAAAGGACTTAATGGGGGAATAAATAGTGCTTAGTGTTTGACCTCTGTATGTATAAAAGCAGCTTCAAAGTGTTTTTTTTTTGTTTTTGTTTTGATTTTTGTATTTTAAATGTCAGCAAGTAATTTCTACTTGATGACAGTCTGGAAAAGAATTCTAATGTTATTTTAGGTGCTCAGCTTTTTCAGACAAAGTACATTTGTTAAGTACTGTCTGATCCAGGTATTATTACCTTTTTTTTTTTTTGGTCTTTTTTTTTGAAATTTTTTAAAATTTTTTTTTAATAGAGGCATGTTTTTATTTATTTATTTGTTTGTTTGTTTTGTTTGTTTATACATGCACTGGGTACAGTCAGAAGCGCCGGAGGGTGAGAGAATTCACCAGAGCCGGAGCGGGAGGCAGAGCAGGCAGAAGGACCGAAGTACACTGCTGAGGGGAGCAGCAGGCGGCAGGAGAGGTCTGCGCGCCATGTGGGACCCTCCTCTGGTGGCCGGGGAGCAGCCGGGGATCGAACCGGCGCCGCAGAGGCCGCGGGCAGCTTCGCAACCCAGCACTCAACCGCTGCGCCACTGGGGAGGCCCATTACTTTTTAATAGTATTGCCTGAGCCATAATTTTATATGCTTATGGATTTTCTGATTTCTTTCTGTTTTGTCTTAGAAAGACTGTTACCCTGAAGAGTAGCACTTCCAATATTTGCTCCTTTTTTTTTTTTTTTTAGTAGACTTTTTGGATTCAAATTCTTCCCCAATGTGCTGTTTTTCTTTTGCCTTTTACTTTTTTTTTTCCACAAGAAATAAAGGAATAATAAATGAAGATAATTAAGTGAAGCTACAGCAAATAAATTAGCGACTTCTTTGTATACAGGCCCAAGGACATGGAAGAATTTCATAAATGTAGAATTTTAGAGGTACAGAGGACTTAGAGACAATATCTGTGGCACTCTTCTCATTTAATAAATTAAGAAACCAAGATGCATGGGCTGTCCATGTAGCTGATTGGGAGTAGATTTGAAACTGGTCTGTAGGCCTTTTGACTCCCAACTTATGTTCTTACCATTGATCTTACTTTCATCTTCAAGTCAGAGCACTTTGGTATTTATCATTGTGTAGCTTTGTTTGTATCTTTGATTTTTCTTCCCTTTTCTGACTTGATTGGGCTAATGCAGATTGGATCCAGGGCATTTAAATATTACTTTTCTCTGTGAATGCTCAACTTATCTCAGCTATTACAAGTAAGCCTTTAAGAGAAGCACATGTTCTCTCATCCCTTCTCTACTTCATACATGTCTTTCTTTATCCCAGAAAATCATACTTGAAAACTACTGTACTGCTCCAAACTTTTTTCTGATTTAGCATAATTTCAGAACCAGTCTTTCCGAAGTTTACTTCCCAAAGTAGAATGACATCAAGTAAATTTGGCATTTCTTCATGTAAGAGCTTTTTCATCTTGAGCTGTTTTAATGTGTTACAGAAATCAGTATTGGTACATTATGTCAGAAGTCAAAAACTCATCCCCCAAGACAATGTTGGTAAATGTAGCTAAGTAGGTTTGACTAGAATAGGCAAAATACAAAAATAACTTTAAAAACAAAACTGGGAAGAGTGTTGAGAGACCACAGGGCATGAAAGCAGAAATTAAAAGAATGAAGAGAGCAAAGCAATGTGTTTCTAGTTGGGCAGAGTTCCCCTGGGTTCAAATACTCTTTGACATTGCATTTGATTCCTTAGCTTCCAAAGGCCGCTGATACCACAGAGACCCAACAGTATGTAATGGTTCCTTCATCTCCTGGGCCTCTAGACGCCTCCTGTTACAGCCCAACATTTAAAAATAGCAGGGAAATGAGGGAAAATCATAAACTAGCTATAATAAAATTAGTGCTTGCGTGAAAGACTATTGCCAGAGAACAGCTTTTAGAAGGTCCAGTGCTGCCAGAAGGCCGCTGGGTGTTGGCAGCATTAGAGCATTCACTGGCCAGCATGTTGAGACCTGAATTAGGCATTTTATTAAAGATAGAGTATCCTTTCTTCATGATCATGGTGTAAAGAGACTTTTTAAAGTAATAGAAAATGGATCAGAAGAAATGGATTGTCATAATAAATGAATGTGTTACTTTTTCTCATAAAAATAAGTAAAAATTAAATAACTGTCTGAAAAAGAAATACTAGTTTTTCTCAGACTGATTAAGTGAATGGTGTTTTAAGAACTAACATCTAAAACACTGGATGTCTAAGAAAGACCATCATCAACAACAGAAAAACTAAATCTTAGTTAATCTGTGAAGAGGAAAAAAGTAGGAATTAGATATGGAGGTTTGGTGAGGGTCATTGCATTTCCCATTAAATGCATACTTTTAAGAGATCTGGAATTCTCATTAGATCTTGAAGGGAAAACTGATTCTTTCTTAGAATCAGATATTTTGAAACTAGTATGTCACAGAGCCTGCTCTGGTTCAATAGTTCTTGCTACTAAGTATGCATTACCATGGCAATTGGCTTTCTTTCCCACATATATCATTAACATAGATGAGTCTTGAAGTCAGCCTGCTTTCAAGGATATTTTTCAGTGACCTGGATGAAAAGATTTTTGCCTAACCTCATGAATCAGTCTTTTAAGAGGGCTTTGTTGGCATATACACAAACTTGTCTTTGCTGTTGAACTTGAAGTACTCCTTTCCTGCACCCACTGAAGGCAATAGTCTGAGTCGTTTTTGTGCAGTATTCTTGTTTCTGGCAGCCTTGGAAAAAATGAACTGGAGGATTTCAGTACTAATTCTGTTATGAGGTCCTTCAAGTAGAGGCTCGGTTAACTCTAAAAAGTTGTATCATTCAAAGCTTTCATTTTAGGTAAATTTTCCACTAGGACTATAGGGGCCAGACCATCAATCTCATATACCCCATTTGCTTTTAATCTCTTGAGTGTACAGAGGATACATCTCCACTCTAAATGGACAAAAAAAAAAAAAAAGGAAGCCTGTTCTTGATGGCGTATTAGGCTTTGACATGCCCTTTAGGTTTAAATAAGATAAAATGCCTGATATTAAACTTTGAAAATGTCAGTAAAAGGATTTCACTGCAGCTGACCAACTCTGGTCCCAAAGGACCTGCTCTCTGTCCTGTACTATTATGTAGGAACATACAACATAAATCATTTTAGAGTTTGCGAAAACAATTACTGAAACGTTAAACAAAAACATTTGAATTTAGAAGAACTCTAATTGATATCATTGGCTTTAATATATCTAGAGAATGCCCGCTTCTGATTAGGTAATGCAGGTTTAATTCATATATGGTAATTGGACAATAGAATAATAGTATTAGGAAATTTATATAATGATCTTCATCTGGAGAACTCAAAATATAAATACATACAGTATTATGACTCTCAGATATCTGTGTTACCATTTTATGTATTTCTCTTGATTACAAAAAGAATTGGACATAATGGATCACACAAAGGCAGTGACTTAAGTCTCCTCCCATCAAATTTCAGGAAAACATATTTTGGTTTACTTTGTTCCACTTTATAAGTGTGATTTGTCCTGGCTCCTAATTGTTTTAGTATCTTGAGTGGCTATTTTTAATTAAAAGGACTACCTAGCTTATAAACTTCTAGAATGTTATGCCATGATTAGACTCTTGAATACTGGAGAAATCTTTCCCAGAAATAAAGGTAGAAATTCAGCTGCTTTTTCTTCTCACTAGAAACCAATGGCTCTGTGTAGTAAGGTTACTGGTTTCTTTCAAGCTATAAAATAGGAAATCACAGAAACTGGAAATGGGAAAGATGCTGTTCAAGTCTTTAGCTCAGTCTTCAGAATATTACCCCTGCTCCCCCACTTGTACCTAGGATGTCGACTATCACACAAGATAATTTTCTCAAATGGATGTAGTTTTAGCAATTCAATATCCTTGATACCTTCTGATAATGTATATAATACATGAGAAAATTATTTGCCATGCCTTGGGATACTTAGTATATAACAGTCTGCCTAGATATGTCAAAGTAAGTTCATTTACTAGCACTGGTTTTATTTTATACATGTTCTTTTAACTTTAAGAGAGAAATTTCACAGTTGATTATATCAAAGGTAAAGCTGTAGAAATAGGATGTTAGTTTATAAGTTTCAGTGACTAAAATATTGTGGACATACAAGACTTATTTGAGTTACTTTGATGTGAATAAAAAGATCAAAGAAACAAATTGGATAATGAATATATTTCTTTGGAAAATGTAACTTTGATTTAGCATTGTTGCAGTGTGGAAAACTGTTTTTGCTAGTTTACTGGCTTAGAATATTTGTATAAAGTCTAATTCGTGAAACTGGTAGATGATAGAAATAGACATTTTTGTCAGATATAAGTGGCAGAGCTGTGTTAGTTATAATAATTTAAGCTATGGAACTACTTTTATGTGACAAGAGCCACTGAGGGGCTCAAATGATGAGCATACTTTTGATTTAGCTACTATCATGATATGTTGAGGGAGGTTTTAACCTAGACTTTGCTTCTAAGTATTTTTGATTCTCTTGTCTTTGTTATTCATTGTCATAAGAAAGAGAAAGCGTAGATATGTAAAACCTGAAGTTGTTTCATTTATTTCAATTTTTTGTTGCTTTTATTTAATGTCAGTTTATTTAGGATTGTTCTATTAAAATTCCATATTCTGACATAGAATTTTAGAATGTTAAATCTCAAAGGACCTTAAAGATCTTCAAGCTCTGTGCTTCCTATCTGGGTTCTGAGATATTAGGTGTTAGAAGGTGTTCCAAAAACAAAATAGTTTGGTGGACCTAGTAAAAGTATGACATGTGACTTTTTTTTTTAAAGATTTATTTATTTATGATTACAAGAACTGGGGTACAGGCCAGAGGTGTGGGAGGTGAGAGGATTCACCAGAGACAGAGTGGGGAACAGAACAGGTGGATTGACTGAAATACACTGCTGAAGGGAGCAGTGGGCAAGTCAGGAGAGGTCTGCTGCGCCATGTGGGTAGCTCCCTGGCCGGAGATTGAACTTGTGCTGCAGTGGCTGCGGATAGCTTCATAGGTTGCATCTTAATCCTTGCACCACCAGGGAGGCCTGACATGTGACATTTTAAGTAAACTTAATAGTTTCCTTTCTGCAGTACTTAGAACTTTAGATGTAGTAAGGTACTTTGTTAGAATGGATTCTGCTGAAAGGGTAAAACAGACTGTGCCTCTTTGTTGCTCAAAACCATTGAAATATGTTCTCATTTCACACAAAATAAAAACCAACATCCTACAGTGGTTTCCAAAACCCAGGATCTCTTGAATCCTGATCACCTGCTCGCTCTCCCACCTCCTTTTTTGGTAATATTCTATCTTGCTCCAGGTAGGTACCTTGTACCTTCTTGGTGAGGCTTGCTGTGATCGTTTTGTTGCCAGTATTTCTGAATTCCCTTCCTGTTCTACTTTTCCCCATAGTATGTAAAGTCTTCTGTTACACTACATCATTGCCTTATTTAATTTTTTTGTTTCCTCTTGACAGGATTTTGCTCTATGATAGAAATTTGGGTGTATTTTGTTCTCTATTTAATCCCCTGAATCTAGAATACTGCTTCACACACAGTACATACTCCAATTATTTGTTGAATGAGCTTGGGAGGAGTCAAGAGTCTAAATTAGGGTGATTTTCCTGAGGCTAGGAAGGAAGGTAAAGATTTTACCACCTTGACCTGGAGTGGGCCAGACAGGGGAGTAGAGGTTCAATCTGAATAGGAGGGTCCCTTTAAGAAGGAAAGCAGAAAAGAAGAGGAAGGATGAGTCTTATTATGATTTTGTACAATGAATGTAGTAAAAATCTCCTGAGGAGATTTCCTAGGGTGAGAGAGAGAGTAAGAGGAAATCAAGGAATGATGTTGCCACACTCTCCTTATAATTGCAACCAGTGTCACATGGAAGGACAAGGGCAGCTCTCTGGCATGGTCTGACAGTGAACCTATGGTCTTGAGCTGAATTGGACTTGAGTCCAGGAAAACTGGCCTGTCATTCTTTAAATACATATTTATAGGGTGCTGAATCCTGCTCAACGAGCTATATAAGGAATAGATTCATTTGGGGATGCTGTTTTTGCCAGTGGCAAATGTTGCTGTTGTTTTGTTTTTGCAAAACTTGTTCATATGGTTTTTTGGATTTGATAATTTTACCTTTTATTTTCCAAATCCATAATGTTAAAAATGAGTTCCCTTTTTGTCTCACAAAAAATTAGAAGGTAAGCTTGTTAGTATTAGAATGATAATTCTAATTTTTGCCACAAAGCAATAGAGGTTTTATTTTTTAGCTGGAGCCTTAGGATTCCTTTTTGCTATCTTGTATTTATCAAAAAAAGAAAAAAACCATACAAAACTTAAGATAAAAACTGTTAACCTCATTCTTTCCCAGATAGGTAAAACGCACCATTTCTGTTCCTTTTGCTGAAAAAAGCAGACATGGTAGTGTCCCAGAGAGTTAATACAAAATGTGATCACTTTAATGCAAAAACATTATAGTACAAAATTGCAGCTACTAGTTTTCTACTTCTTCCACTCCTGTTTCATAGAAAGAGAATTGTTTAAAAATATGTTTTTATCCCATGAGGTTATGCTCTAGAACATATGATTGCCATAAACAAAGCACAAGCTCTGTTAGTTCCTAATAAATTACTACATTGTACACATCTGCTCCTGTCTTTTCTCTGAAGCAACAGCCAAGAGAACACAACATTAACTGAAAATAGCAGAATTGTGGGAAGACATTTTTCTGATAAATGTATCGAAAGTTGATTTGTTGTGATTAGCGGAAAACCTCAAGAGGAGAGGGCTTGGGACTAAATACTGACTTTTTTTTTTGTCTGTGCAAGCTGACATTTTATTTAAATTTTTTTTTAATTCATATATATTTTACATCATTGTTCATTTTTAAACAATGTTTGCTTCCCCCAGGTATAGCCCTGGGTAAACCCTGACTTTCTGCCTCTGCTTCTAGACAGTGTCTCCTACTTTACCCTTCTCCTTGAGATTCCCTCTGAGAGAAGTCACGTGACCTTGTCACCACAGTTTTTAATGCCAAATATCTAAGTGTCTTTAAAATGCAGCACAACACTTTTAAAGGCAAATAGTGAAGTAGTTTCATCTGACATTTCCATTATAGCTGCTCTTAGTGGATTCTAGACATCATACATAAAGGTGGCTAGCTGATTCTTTAAAAAAAAAAAAAACCATTGAGCTGTCTTTTCATATTTGATGCTCCATCTATTGAACATGCCACACATTTTTTTCCTTAGAAATGTGATTTGATTAGAGGATATCTACAATAGCCCAGACTAGATTTTTCCAGCATTTGACTTATATTTTAGAGAGAGTTATTTCTCATAGTTTTGTACCATACCTAAGTATTTCTGAACTAACATTAATTACTTTGTTATCTCTGGTGCTCTGAGTTTAAACTGAAAAAAATCAAACTATTAAATTGCCATCATTATTGTAATTATTGTCAAATTATGTAGAATTGAAATTGTATTTTCAGACTGTGTGTACACTATTTGTTTTTGCATCTTAAAAAGTTTTATTAAAACAAATTTTATTCAGATATTAAATACTTAATGAACACTTACAATGGATTAGGAACAGTCTGTTTAGATAACTTTGATATAAAGATAAAGAATATCCTTTTTTTGCCTTTGAAGAGCTCACAGTCCAGTGAGAAAGTCTGTTAAGTAAACAGGGAAATTACAATATTTATAGCTATAATAAATTGCTTCTACAGAGCTATTGCATGTCCATGATATGCATGCACCGACCACATTTTACCAATTGACTCCCCCCAAAATGGACATCCAAATTGCCTTCAGCTTCCCACCACCACAGCAATGCTTTGAAGATCACATTTGTATTTGTTCTTTTCTGGACCCGAATGACAATTTCTTCAGAATATATAGAGATATTCAGAAGTGGAATTGTAGGTTATAGGAAATATACATATTTGATTTAACCCCAAACTGCCAGAGTCTTCCCTGGAGTGTATTATTACTCTGTAGCTCCACAAATGTGTTCCTGTTGATCAAGATTCCACATTCTCTAGCTTTTTAATTTTTGTTGTTCTAAGAAGCATAACATGCTTCCTCATTGTTTTAATTTGTATTTCATTACTAACAAATCTGACCTATAAATGTTAGTAATTTTTGTTGTTGGCGTTGTTTCCTTTTGAATTGCAGGCAGTTCCACATGCTCTGGAGTGTATAGCTCACTTGCCAGTTGTAAATGTTGCAAATGTATTATTCTCTTATTGCCAACTTTTTGTGAGATGTGAAATTATTCTGTAGGTGTCATTGCATTTTCTTCTTATTTTATAAAAATGAGTGGGAAATTTAAATGTAAAAGTGCTAATACTATCAAAAAGGTATGTAGGTCTCATAAACAATTGAGATAAAGGTAAAAAAATTATTGACCCTGCACAAAACAGTACAGTATGACTGTTTCTTTGACTTCTGGTAAGTGAAGGTAAAGAATAAGACTAAAGAGCAAATATAAAATAATGAAAATATAAAACCATACAATAGCTGGGATGTGTATATTGAACAAGAACTTCCCTGATAACATGGAATTCCATTATTGACCAGTGTACATTCATGTCTTCAAGAATAAATTACATACCCAGCTCTGGGAGACTAGTTAAACGTACATTACATGAAAGGTCCACCACTTTAGGACACCTACTAATTCCACCTATAGTATATTTATAAAATGATACTTGATTTCTGCTAATGAAGTAGAAGACTGGAAGCTTAACAAAAAGAAGATAGAGGTAAAATAGCTTATTATTTGAGGGAAATTTTACAACCCTTTTTACTCAGTGTTTTTTAATTAGTGTGATAAAAGGAAGTAGGATTTCTGTGAGGACAGTAGTGCTAAAACTCAACTAAGACTTCCTGTAAGATTTGCTTAAAGAGCTTAGGTAAGGTGAATAAATATTATCTAGTTCTTTTCTGTCTTTAATCCTTATGTTAACTTTTTTTTCTTTACCTTCAACTTTATGAATATACTCAGGTCTTTCCTATCTTAGCAAAAACATCCCTTCAATTTTGTGTCCCTTTTTGATTATGGTGTTATTTCTTTGCTGCTTACGTTTCTCATTTCTCGAAAACATGACCTATATTTAGTAGTGACACTATTCAACTTTCTAAATACTTTTCAAAAAATCTCTTTAATCATATCCAAATATTTACTTATGAAAATTTCTGAAATATTGTATCAGACAGAACAAGCTAGTTTATCCTGCAAAAACAGGCAAAACCTCTCAGTGGTTTAGAGCAATATAGACATTTTGTCTGTGTTATATGTTCTTTCAGAGAGCCACTCAGTGACCTAGGCTAAGAGATCAGGCACCACCTGAGCATAACCAATTGCCATATCAGAGTGAAAAGAGGGTCTCACACTGGAACTGTCACATACTGCTCATCTACAACTGGGCCAACACAGTCTTATGTGCCAAGAAGGCATAGGGTGAAAGTATTTGGTGTTAATATTAATGACAGCCATAGCTGTATTATGTAATTGTTCAGGGGTGCTAATTCTCAGTTTATTGTGTTTTGTGAATCTTGGTGAATGACTTTCTTGTGTGGTTTATGTTTTTTTTTCAAATTGTAAGATCATCTTTGGGGAAGAGATAGTTTAGCTTTACAGTTTCTTCTCCTGGAGAGACTTAGGGTTTTCACTGTCTGGGGCTTTTTCTTAATGTTTGTTTCTTAGTTTGAGAATGGTGTAGTTTTTGGGAGGTACAAATTCAGACTCCACAACTGTGTATTGCATTGGCCTGGGGTTTTAATTTATTACTGGCTATGGTGTTTCCATACAGAAGATACATGACAAGGTTTCTTGTGTCTTCCAGGGGTAAATTTTCCAATCTGCTTTCCATGGAGGGTAATACCTTTCATAATCTTGATTTATTCAGGAGTAGCATTTCTGGTTCTCTGCTGTCTGTGAGCTGATGGCCAGGTTTCCTCCTCTCCCTTGTAGGTTCCTTACTCATATGATGGGCCACCATTCTATTGACTCCCATATTTGACATTTGGTTTTGAGTTTTTAGCACTGGAGGGATTTTTAACATGTTTTTCTGTCTAACATTTCTAGGTGTTTTAGTGGAAGGAGGTCCACATTTAGCCTTTAGTCATTCTTTAGCCATCATAGTAACCTCGTTCTTTACCATCTTCAATCATTGTAATAAGTCTTTTCCTCCCCTAATATAATCATTTTTATGATGGTAAAACAAAAGATTGCTCATTTTATCAAGTGCTAGGGATAATTTTCAGCTTATTTTACCAGATTGTTTACTACCACTTTCTCTTCCTGAATGAGCATTCCTTTAGAAACACTCTTCTTCCTTGGTTTTATCCTCCTGCTTCTTTTAGTGCTTATTTATTTATTTACTTATTTAAATTTTATTTTTATATTCCCCATACAATTACAACCCCCTTATTTTAACCCCAAGCCCTCCTTTCCCTGCCCCCCACCCCCTGTAGAATGTTTCTGGTTCATAGTTGTTTGTTGATTTTGATTTTCACTTTCTTATAGTTATTCTTTTTCCTGGTCCCTTATTTAAGTTTTCTAGATTCCTGTTATGAGTGAGACCATCCGGTATTTTTCTTTTTCTTTCTGGCTTATTTCACTGAGCATGATCCCTTCCAGCTCCATCCATGTTGCTGCAAATTGCATGTGTTTATCTTTTTTGAATGCTGAGTAATATTCCATGGTGTATATGCACCACATCTTCTTGATCCAGTCATCTATTTTTGGGCATTTGGGTTGTTTCCATAGCTTAGCTATTGTAAATAGTGCTGCTATAAACATAGGGGTGCAGGTGCTCTTCGGAATTGATGTTTCTGTGTCCTTTGGGTAAATACCTAGGAGTGGAATTGCTGGATCCTATGGAAGCTCTATGTTTAGTAGGTCCAGAAATCTCCACACAGCTCTCCATAGTGGTTGGACCAGTTTGCATTCCCACCAACAGTGCAGGAGAGTTCCTTTTTCTCCACAACCTCGCCAACATTTGTTGTTGCTAGTTTTTTTAATATGTGCCATTCTCACTGGTATAAGATGATATCTCATTGTGGTTTTGATTTGCATTTCCCTGATTACAAGTGATGTTGAACATTTTTTCATATACCTGTTGGCCATTTGCATTTCCTCTTCAGAGAAGTTTCTTTTTAGCTCTTCTGCCCATTTTTTGACTCTCATCAGCTCTTTGTAGATTTTTGTGATTAGTCTTTTATCATTAGTGTGTGTGCAAAAATGTTCTCCCAGTCGGGGTTTCTCTTTGTTTTTGGTATTGTCTCTTTTGCTGTGCAGAAGCTCTTTAATTTGATGTAGTCCCAGCTGTTTATTTCTGCCTTCACTATCACTGCTTTGGGTGATGTGTCTGTAAAGATGTCTTTGATGTGCATATCATGGAGTGTTTCGCCTGTATTTCCTTCTATGTATTTTGTGGTTTCAGGTCTTAATGTCTAGTTCTTTAATCCATTTTGAGTTGGTTTTTGTGCATGGTGTGAGGTAGTAGTCAAGCTACATTCTTTTGCAAGTAGTGACCCAGTTTTCCCAGCACCATTTATTGAACAGACTTTCTTTGCTCCAGTGCATATTCCTTTGCTCCTTTGTCAAAGATTAGTTGACCATAAATCTGTGGGTTTATTTCTGGATTTTCTATTCAATTCCATTGGTCTGTGTGTCTGTTCTTGTTCCAATACCATGCAGTTTTGATGATTATGGCTTTGTAGTATAGTTTGAAGTCTGGGAGTGTGATGCCTCCATTTCCTTCTTTTTTTTTCAGTAGAGCTTTGGCTATTTGGGGTTTTTGGTGATTCCATATGAATTTCATCAATAATTGTTCTATTTCTTTGAAGAATGACATTGAAATTTTGATTGGAATAGCATTGAATCTGTATATTGCTTTTGGTAGGATGGCCATTTTAATAATGTTTATTCTTCCAATCCATGAGCAGGGGATGTCTTTCCATTTCTTTGTGTCTTCTTCTATTTCTTTTAACAGTGTTTTATAATTTTCTTTGTATAGGTCCTTTACCTCTTTTGTTAGATTTATTCCCAAATATTTGATTTTTTTTGTTTCGATAATAAAAGGGATGGTTTTTTTATTTCTTCTTCTTCAGATTTATTGTTTGTGTATAGGAAGGCTACTGACTTTTGCGTGTTGATTTTGTATCCTGCCACTTTATTGAACTGATTGATTAGTTGAATTAGTTTTTCTGTGGAGTTTTTGGGGTTCTCTATGTATGTTATCATATCATCTGCAAATAGTGATAGTTTGACTTCTTCCTTTCTTATTGGATTCCTTGTATGTCTTTCTCTTGTCTTATTGCTTTGGCCAGACTTCCAGTATTATATTGAAAAGCAGTGGTGAGAGTGGACATCCTTGTCTTGTTCCAGATATTAATGGAAATGCTTTCAGCTTTTTGCCATTGAGAATGATACTGGCTGTTGGCTTGTCATATATGGCCTTTATGATGTTGAGGTATGTTCCTTGTATCCCAAGAATTTCAAGGGCTTTTATCATGAATGGGTGTTGCACTTTGTCAAAAGCTTTCTTGGCATCTATTGATACTATCATAGGGTTTTTGTATTTCTTTTTGTTGATGTGTTGGATAACATTGATTGATTTTCGGATGTTGAACCATCCTTGTGTCCCTGGAATGAATCCTACTTGGTCGTGGTGAATTATCTTATGGATGCATTGTTGGATTCTGATAGCTAAAATTTTATTGAGGATTTTTGCATCAGTGTTCATTAGGGAGATTGGCCTGTAGTTTTCTTTTTTTGTGTTGTCCTTGTTCGGTTTTGGTATTAGTGTAATATTGGCTTCATAGAACATGTTTGGTATTATCCCTTCCTTCTCAGAATTTTGGAAGAGTTTGTGAAGGATAGGCACTAATTCGTTTCTGAACGTTTGGTAGAATTCATTTGTAAATCCTTCAGGTCCTGGGCTTTTGTTTTTGGGGAGGTTTTTGATTACCATTTCAATTTCTCTGCTTGTGATTGGTCTGTTTAGGTGTTCTATTTCTTCTTTATCTAGCTTTGGGTGATTGTAGAGTTGTACGAATTTGTCCATCTCCTCTAGATTGTTGAACTTGTTTCCATATAACTGTTCATAGTAGTTTCTGATTATTCTTTTGATTTCTGCTGTGTCCGTTGTGATTTCTCCTCTTTCATTTATGATCCTGTTTATTTGTGCTTTCTCTCTTTTTTCCTTTGTGAGCCTGGCTAGGGGTTTGTCTATTTTATTTATTTTTTTGAAGAACCCAGCTCTTGGTTTCATTGATCTTTTGGATTGTTTTCTTAGTTTCAATTTCATTTATTTCTGCTTTGGTTTTTATTATTTCTTTTCTAGTACTGGTTTTGGGGTTTTTTTTTGTTGTTCTTTTTCTAGATCTTTGAACTTCGAGATTAGGTTGTTCTTTGAGTTCTTTCTTGTTTCTTGATGTGAGCTTCTATTGCTATATATTTTCCTCTTATTACTGCTTTTGCTGGATCCCATACATTTAGGAAATTGGTGTCCTTCTTGTCATTCAATTCAAAGAATTTTTTAATTCCTTCTTTGATCTCCTCATGAGCCCAGTGGTCTTCCAGTAGTGTGGTTTTCAGTCTCCATGAGGTAGGAGATTTCCTTGCCTTCTTTTTGTGGTTTATTTCTAGTTTGATGCCTTCATGGTCAGAAAAGATGGTTGGTATGATTTCAATCTTGGTGTATCTGTTGATGTTTGTCTTGTGTCCCAGTATGTGATCAGTCCTGGAGAATGATCCGTGTACGCTTGAGAAAAATGTGTACTCAGATTTTTTTGGGTTTAGTGTTCTATAAATGTCTGTTAAGCTCAAGCGCTCTAGATCCTTATGTAGAGCTTTAGTGTCTTTACTTATTTTTGTCTCATTGTTCTATCCATTGTTGATAGGGGTGTGTTGAAGTCTCCCACTGCATATGTGTTTTCTCTGATGTCTGTTTTCAAAGATGATAATAGTTGTCTGATATATTTTGGTGCTCCTTTGTTTGGTGAATATATGTTAATGAGTGTAATTTCTTCTTGAAGTATTGTACCCTTGATCATAATGTAGTGACCGTTGGGGTCTCTTTTTACCTTTTTGAGTTTGAAATCTGTTTTATCTGATGTAAGTATAGCTGTTCCTGCTTTCTTTTTTGGTCCGTTTGCTCTTAGGATTGTTTTCCATCCTTTAACTTTGAGTCTATTTTTATCCTTTGTAGCTAAATGTGTTTCCTGGAGACAGCAAAAGGTAGGGTTTTGTTTCTTAATCCAGCCTGTGACTCTGTGTCTTTTTATTGAAGAGTTTAGTCCATTTACATTTAGAGTTAATATTGATATGTTAGCATCTGTTTTTGCCATTGTGTTTGTCTTTCCTTTGATTTTATTTATTTATTCTTTTAATAACTTTTTTTTTGGCCTTCTTTCGTTGTTATTTGTCCCTCTGAGGTTCTAGCTTTAGGACTCCTTGTAGTATTTTTTGGAGTGGGGGTTTAGTCATAATGAAATTCCAGAGTTTCAGTTTGTCTGGGAAGGTCCTTATTCTTTCTTCATAGAGGAAGGAGAGCTTTGTGGGATAGAGTGTTCTTGGTTGGCATCTGTTTTCTTGGAGTCTGTTGACTATGTCCTTCAACTCTCTCCTTGCCTGTAGTGTTTCTTCGGAGAAGTCTGATGTCAGTCTAATTGGTTTTCCTTTGTATGTTACCTCTTTCTTCCCTCTTGTCAGCTTCATTATTTTTTCCTTGTCTTGGATTCTTGGGAGCTTTACTATTATGTGTCTTGCTGTATTTTTCCTTTCGTGATGGAAGTTTGGTGTTCTTCTTGCTTCTTGTTTATCAATTTTCAGCTCCTTCTTCACGTTTGGGAAGTTCTCTTCAATTATTTCCTTGAATATTTTCTCTGTTCCTACATCTCTCTCCTCTCCTTCTGGGATTCCTGTAACTCTTATATTTCCTTTCCTCATGGGGTCAGATAGTTCCCGAAGTCTTTCTTCGGTCTTTTTCCTTCGTACTTCTCTTTCCTTTTCTGTTTTGGTTCTTTTTATTTCTGTGTCTTCAAGAATACTTATTTGTTCTTCCATTTCATCTATTCTGCTTTCATTGCTTTTTCCAGAGTTCTTTAGCGCCTCCATTAATTCTTTGATCTCCTGCATTTCTTTTATTTCCCTCTTTAGGGACTCAATTTCATTCTTCTGAGCGTTGTTTTCCTTAATGACTTCCATCAGTTTTTTTCATCACAGCAATTTTGAATTCTTTTTCTGGAAGGCTCAGAAGTTCTTCCAAGTCACCGTAGTTGCAAGCTGGTGGGTGGTGTTTTTTTTTTTTTTTTTTTTTTTTTTTTTTTTTTGTGGTGTGTCTTATTTCCAAGGCATTGCTACTTTGCTTGTAGATTTTCTTTTCCCTGCTGCCTGTCTTCTAATTTGCCTTATGCGTTGGGACACTGTACTGCTGGTGCTGGCTGGCATCTTTTTGGTGTGTTCTTTCGGGAGTTTCAGAAACTGGCAATCCAAACAAGTCAAAAACTGTTATGCCAGAAGTCTAGTAAGGCAGTGGTACTTTGAGTATGTTAGTGGTCACTGTCACGAATGTCTCTTCCTTCTGTGTTTAGTTACAAATGTGTGTCTTGAAGTCCCACAGACTTCCCTGGAGGTGGGGCAGCTGGATTGTACTCTGGGTTCCAAATCTCTGGATCCTCCTCTGGCCTCTGACTTCCCGCCAATTGGGACCAGGCTTGTGGGGGCCTTCAGCTCACCTCTGACTGCGCAGGGAACCTTCTCCCTCTGGCTCCATGGGGAGCCTTCTGCCGGTTTCAAGCAGTCTTTATTGAAGAACGGTCCCTATTCTAAAATGGCGATTCAGAATCAGGCACACTCTCCCGCATGCTGGATCTGCCCTGGCCTTGGGTGCCCACTCCCCCTCTGGGCTCAGACTGCTGGCCAGAAGGGGCCTGGCTTGGGCGAACTTCCCAGCTCACCTCTGGCTCCTCCGGGAGCCTTCTGCCAGTTTCAAGCAATCTTTATTGAAGAAAGGTCCCTATTCTAAAATGACGATTCTGAGACTAGCACACTCTTCCGTGAGCCAGGTCTGCTCCCGCCATGGGTGCCCGCTTCTCCTCTGGGCTCGGACTCTCTTTTAGTGCTTTATAACTATTTCTTCACCTTCACTTCTGGGCCTGTTACCAATGATTGTTGCTACTTCTGGATAATGGGACAGGAATTGTTGAAAATATACTGTAATTTCTCTATCACATAACTTGGAATAAAAGATAAAAAAGAAACTATTCCACACTGGGCAAGGGCTATTCTGAAAGGAAAGTTGTAACATGTTACTGTTTGGGTCTCTCAAGTACACGTCATGATCCTGAAGAATTTTTTGGCTATTTCTGCATATTATATAATTTTCTCATCTAAAAAAAAAAATAGTAACTGAGTGGAGACTATCTTACAGCTAGCTGATATGGCAAATAGCCAGTTGTCTTGGGACTAGAATAAGTGCTCATGGACTGTACATGTTTGTCCCTCTTTTGATCACATGGAATGTGTGGGGTGGGGGAGAGAGGGAGAGAGAAGGAAAAAGAAAAGAAGTTTGTGTTAGGTTCAGGATTTAAAAAATGGAGAGTAGAATGGAACTACCCTATCTCATAGCCTTCTTAATTTTCAAAGCAAGCATTTTATCATCTTTTCTTATTATTAGTTAGGATAAATATTATTCCATACATTGGACTATGAATGAAACATGGGTCAAAATAAGTTAAATAAATTGGTTAAATTTGTTCAATTACTAATCATAGGCCACCATATAAAATTGTAAATAATATTACATTTTGGGTAGTATTTCATACATACTGTGTTTTTGTTTCTTCTAAAAGTGCTAAAGTTAGTATGGAATCCAGCTCTCTCACTTCTAGTTCTGCAACTGTTTCTTTAAATCTGACTTTGGCAAACTTTTTCAATAAAGGGCCAAATGGTAAATACTTGAGGTTTTTATGGGCCAGAGAGTTGCAATTATGCATCTCTGCCATTTTAATACAAAAGCAGCATAGATAATAAATGAACAGGCATGACTATGTTCCATTAAAACTTTATCAACAAAAATAGATAGCAGGTGGAATTTAGCCAACCCTTTCTCTAGGCGAGTAGCTTCCAGACTCCTCTTTACTAAAGGGCCTTTTGTATCCCCCCCTTTTATAAGTCCTCCATGTTTTGAAAGTTGAACTTTCAAACAAACTCAATACTGAATAATAATAAGCCCATACTTTCCTTTTTTAATAAATGCCAGTCAAAACCTGTCTTGGCCATATTTCAGAAAAATTGTGATCATTGAGTCAAATAATAGGCTTGTAATAACCAGAGTTCAATTTTCTCTCAAGAGCAAATGATGACTTGAAAATCAGGTAATGGTATAATACTCAAGTCTTGGGTGCTGGACTAGTTGACCATGTCCTTTTTTAGTTTCTGTCCTAGTCTATTACTTGCCAACCAAAGAAAGGGACCCACCAGATCAGGTTGTGAGAATAATCCCCTGATGTTTACATCTTTAGACTTGCATCTCAGCCAATCTCTCAGTAGCTATGCATCCTCACCAAGCTAAATTAACTTCCAAAAGTTGCATCCCAAGATTACCCTCAGTATTATTTGAGATGGCATAATCATTCCTTAGTGGATATGAATGTTTTTAAAATTATATATTGATATGTATGACATACCCAAGAATTAACATTTTGGTGTTAGGAAATATATTTTAATATTTAAGAGGATTTGATCTAGGTTAGTGGGCCCGTCTTGTGATTTTAGTATATGTAATTGAGTAGGCTTACAATTTGGATTAGCCCTCTAAGCTTGTAAACAATACTGGAATATTTTAGAGAACCCAAGAATGATCATATTTGAATATTTATAATAATTACCTACATTCTTTGAAGAGGCTTGTCAGATAACTTTAAAAGAGAACTGAATATATTAAGTTTGCAGATGTAGTTTAAATTATTTAAGTGAGTTTAAGTTACAGTAGTCTCTCCTTAAAAATGATGATATAAAGAGAATAATAAGAAATCTAAGCCTGAATCTTGAGAGTAGCACTTTGAATTTTGAAATGTAACAAATGGATAAATAAACCAAAAATGTCTGATTAGCCTTTTCTTTTTATGTCTTGTAGGACATTAAAAAGAAAAGCCTCACACTGAAATGATTCGTATAATTAATCAGTGTGACTGTACTGTGTTGATAGACTTCCCAATCACAGTAAAAAAAAAGTGTGCACTTTACAGTTTTCTAGAGACTTGAAATATTGAAAATGGTTTATGAAATTCTACGCCTGTCTTTCAAGACCATGATTTGACACATTAGACACCTCTCTAATGAGTAGAATTAACTTCTTAGTTGAGTGTTAATTGAAATGTTATATATAAGTGACTGAGAGTCTTCATTTTAATCATAACAAAAGGAGTGAAACCTTCAAAGATGCTGCTCTGAAGAACAGTGCCTTGGTCTCAACATGAAATAGCGAGCAAGTGGCTGGTCTTCAGGCCTGACCTCTGAGGTAATGTCTCAGAACTGAGTTTTCAATAAAATAGATAAAGAATTTTTATTAAGTTTCCTGAACTGGAAACACATCCATCCTCTCATTTTGCTGGACAGTGTGTTCACTATTAAGGGCCTGCCTGTCTCAGTGAGTGTTCAGGGCAGCTGTGGAGGGCATGCAACCCTGCCGCGGGGGAAGTGAAGCTTGGCTGATCCCTGTTGCATTACAGTCGTGGTGGAGGTGCTGCCCTTTTGCCCTTGTCCTTGGGAAATTCATCAGTTCCTGGAGCTACTAGCAATTGTAAGACATTATCTCATTCAGCCCCTGACTTTCAAGTCAGAATTCACTTAAATATCTCTGGCAAAGGAGAATGTCTTCATATGCTACTTGTATAATTCAAAATTAATTTAAAATATATTTAAAAAATTATCCATGGTAGATTTTGTTCTACCTACTCCTGATATCTACAGGGATATCTCCTTGTACCCTATGAGAAGTAATGATGATAAGGATAATATACTTTTATATTATATACTAAAGAAACATTTTCTGTTTATACTGAAGAAACATTTTCTGTGTAGCAGATACTGAAATTTAATTTTCTGTGCTTTCACTTGTTTAATCTTCACAGCTACCAGTGGGGCAGATACTGTTATTTTCCTCATTTTACAAATGAGAAATCTCAGGATCAGCACTCCTAAGTGACAGAGTTAGGATTTGAAAACAAAAATTGTGCTCTCAACCTCTGTTATTCTGCCTTCCCCAGTTATGGTACTTAGTTTGTCATCTTAGTGTGTTTGGGGGAATAAATCACTAGGCTATATAAGTAATTATATAATATCATGTAAACTAAAGGATTTAGGGGAATTAAGGAATTAATGTTATTCCTGCAAACTGTACCTATTATTAACTAACATGGGCAATATTTATAGTTGAAAGGAAATATTTGCTCACATGTAAAGCTGTTTTAAAAGGGGAAAGGAAGGACTAGTGTCAAAATAAGGCGGGGGGGGGTGCAATTGTATGGGGAATATAACCAAAATGAAAATGCATACATTGTGCAAAGATGAAAAAAGATGTAAGAATTATATAAAATAAAATATTTAAATTAAAAAAAATGAAAAAAATCCTAAATTGTATGGAAAAAAAATAAAAAAATGAAACAGTTTGTGTAGTTCTGAGTTTTTTCCCCTTGCTAAATGTCCCACACTGCTTCTAGTTTTAATTTGTTCCTACTATTTGGAAAAGTAGAGAAACTAAACTAGAGAATTAACAAGCCCTCATGGAAAGAGTTAGGAATTAAACCTGCAAGAGGACTATGATTTGAAATAAGAGTGTGGACCCTTTTCTTGGCCCGATGGATTGCAACTCCTGTAGGTTTACAAGGCACTGTGCATAGGATCCGTTCTCTCTCCCTAAGTAAGTGTCCATAGAAAACAAACTACAGTGTGATTTCGGTGGTGTGCATTATGAAGGGCAGAGCTGTAACCAGAAAAGTGGAATCATATTCCAATGTTTTTTCCTCTTTCCTAACATTTGAACTTAAAAATAAAGAAACCTATTTTACTGTAACCTATAGTAAGGTATGTCGGTTATCTTCATTAAACTTTTATAGTTGACAGTGTTGCGAACTGTGTTCTGCTTTAAATTCTAATGGCAGTTCTAGAATTCTAACAGTGCTTCTAGAATTAACTCTTATTTTTCCATGGTGAATAAGAGCCTGAGAAAGTAATAGAGATTAAAGTAAATTCAACCCCCAACTTGGCCCCTAGTTTCCAGTCTGGCTACAGTAAGAACTGTCAGGGAGATAGATGGGGGCTCTAAGGTTTCCTGGAGTTTTCAGCCATGTGTGGGCACCACATGTGGTGTGTTCAGTGAATACAAATACAAGAACACATGCTGTTTCCATTAGGGACACTTCAGACCCCTCTCTGTCCCCAGCCTTACTGCAGAGTTGAATGGGTCATTTATCATAGGCCACTTACTGATACTGACTGGGCCTCAGTCACAAGTAAGCAGCAGTGCGACTTAGTTCTTTTTAGAATATTTGTCATATAATGATATTATTTCTTAACAGTTCATAAGTTGATTTACAAAGAAGGGATTTACTAGCTGCTTCTGAGGGGAAGGTATTTAAAATGCAAATCTGACCATGTGCCCACCTTGCTTAAACCTTTCAGTGACTCAGTGTCTTCAAAATCATTCAAGCCTGGGTTCCATTTCTCCTCAGGCTTATCCCCTTTGATCACCTCTAGAAGTCTGAACTGCTGCTAGTTCACATATGTCATACAATATTTGGCTTCTCTTGACCTCTGCTCCTTTGTTCCTTTTGTCGATAAGGTTTTTTCCACATTCTTTGTCAAAGTAAAGTATTCTCATTTTGTGAGACTTGAGTCAGGTATAACCCCCCTAGCAATCCTTTCCTATTTCTCTTCCCCCCAGTCTGGGTTTGCCATCCCCTCTGTGTGCTCAGAGAATGGGGAAATGTCATTTGTCATAGGTAACTCCTACCTCACTGTGTTGAAACAATATGTCCCTGTCTGTGTCTGTGCCATGGTGTGTGTGGGCAGCCTGGAGGCAGGCTTCAACATTTTCTCATCCATCCTCAGGTGCCCAGCCAGTGCAGAAGCAGCCAGTAGTGATTCTTGAGCTGGATTGAACTGCCTTGTAAGCAGCTCTCAGCTTCCCTCAAGCACAGTCACATATGATTCTCATTATATTCCTTATCCCAGTGCCTGACACACCCACACCATGAGAAAGTTCATACTGAAGAACTGGCCGGCAGTGTGACTCCCTCAATTTTCCATGATTGAAGAGCTTAGATATACAAACCATACAATCTGTTCTCCTTCAAGATTGTTGTCACAAGAGATACTCCTTATTGAGTGTTGTCGCTGGAGGTCCTTGCAGGCCCCTTAGCAGCCTTATCATCTATTGTTTACACTTAATGACAAATGTAAAATCTTAGAAAGTGTGCTTGGTATCTTAATGATCTTAATCATTTCCCTGTTTTATTTGGCATAGCTGCCCAAGATCAGACAGATCTTGTTATTAGCCAGGTCTCTAGCAAAGTTTCTCATGCCTTCAGTTTAGGTTTGTATGCTGTTTACTTTCACAAAATACATTTTTCTCCCTAACTAGACATTGAGGTGTATACAGAGGCCTCTTACTTTTAGAAAACCATTTTCATGATGGTGTTGTCTTATTATTTTTACTAGTTTCCCATACTTGTTCCTCCTTCTTGTTATTTCTTTAAGAAGGCACATAACACAATGGAAATAAAAAGAACTTTGAAGTTTAAGACCCATCATGAAAGCAAAGTTTTCCACTAACGAGATTGTGATTGGCATGTTCCTTCCCCCATCTCAGCTTTAAGTTTTCTCATTTGAAACCGGGGATAGTTCCTATGTGATTAAGCTGATGTGAGGGTTCTGTGAGGCAATTCATATATATAAAATGCCTAACACGCGATCATGTTGATCATGACTACATGCAATTATGCTAGGACCTATGTATATTATGAAATATGCATGAAGCTTACAAGGTATTAAATAGTGGCCAGATTAGCTCCTCAAAGAACTACAGAATGTTAAAGGCCAGAAAAGAGCCATAGAGACTATCTAGTCTAGTCTCTTTATTTTAATATCTATTATATGGCAGACCTTGAGCTGGTGTCTGGGATATCACAACTCATTCAGTCCTCAAAATAGCATGGTGGCAATTATTTTTATTCCCCATGTAATAGATGAGGGCAAATGGTCTGCTCAGTAAATGGCAAAGCAAGTTTCAAACCTAGGTCTCTTATATCCAGATGCCATGTTCTTTCTATTCTTACACCTTCTGTTCAGCAAATAATTGAATGTCCATTATGTGTAAGGTACAATGTTGGGCTCTTAGAGATGATTTTTTTCTCCATTAAGGCTAAAAGTGAATAGCAAGAACAGAGCTACTAGTTACTTTTAACTTTAGTGGTCAAAAAACTTTAAGGAAGAGGTGGACTTAAGCTATTCTTTGAAGGATGGGTAAGCGTGTGCTAGCAAACTACAGGAAGTCTCTTCAGTAGAATACTAAAGACAAAAATGCTAAGGAGAATGGCCATCATGTTTAAATTTATTTGTAAATTGCATTGCTTTTATTTTAGTGCATCACATGAAAGCAGTTAGCATATGCAGAGTACTATGACTTAGAACATCTAATTATAGATCATAAGTTTGCAGTATAGCAAGATGTTCATTTCTTTTGGGATGTTTTAATAAAACCTCCTAAAAAGGGGGTTTAAGTTCTGACTGCCATTTATTGTATCACTTCAAATTCAACTTCCTTATTTGTTAAATAGAGAATATCATTAATATATATATCCCTTACTTTACATAAGTAATCTAAGAATGAAAGTGGAATCATTATTGTGTTCTAGCAAGAGTGATGGTATTGTTATTATTACAGTTCTTAATTAATAAGTACTATATAATCTTCCTGCTACATTTTGGTTTTATATTAAATGTAATTTAAATCTATGCTGTTTTTCCCCATCATGAATTTTGAAAAGCTGTTAAAGTAGTTACTTTGTTCTCCAGCATCTGTTAAAGAAATGTTAAGCATTTCTGTTCCTAAATGTTATCAAAACCCCAAAGGGAAGCTACTGTTCCCTTCCATTTGTGAATGTAAGCATGACTTCTGAAAAACAACTTTACACAATATAAAAATGAAGGTCTGGTATGCTTTCTCTCTCTTCATTTTGTTCTAGTGAACTCTAAGGGCATCTGAATGATAACTACTTTCTCTCTTAATACATAATGTCTCTACTTGAACTTATCTTGCTTGTAGGCATGACACAAGCAACATCAAGGCTGGGTACTCTCCATAGACCTCCTTCTAGGTGTATGTGGATGGCCATCTAGATCACTTTCACTTCACTGAACTGTGAAATTGACACCAAATTGTGCCATTAGCTTGTTTCTGAAGGGTATGTTGCACTGGATGTTCTCTTCTTGCTTGCACATACAGGAAAAAAAGATGACAAGATAAAAATGTCCTATAAATGAACATGAGTGAGGAAATTTAGATGCAATTTGTCATGAATTAAAAACATTGAATAATGTATCAAGGCCCCCGGAAGCAGAGATGCTGAGAATTCAGAGCAGGCATTTAGTACTTGGGGTAAAGAAAATGTAGAGCTTTTGGTTTCTCTTTTGAAAGTTGTTCAGATTTTCATGTGCCTTCTTTATACCTTGCTAGCAGAGGGCAACCTTGCAATCAAATAAGTCACTCAGTGATATTTTTCCATCTGTTCAATGATTAGGTATAGTGGTGTGTTTACATGAGTCTTTTTCTTCTCCATAGTGAAATCATTTTTTACCTATGTTTTGATTAGAAAATTGAGATAGATTTATTTCTCAGTAGGATTTTTCTCCAATATTTGAAAGAAGGTTAAGGGCAGCTCCAAAAATGTGGTGGTTAGAAGAGATTTGTCTGAGTGAGGTTCATATTGTCCTTATAAAGACATTCCCATGGGAGAGCAGTAGCTGATCTCTGTCTAGTCTGTGCTTTCCCTATGCTCTTCTCCCAGATACCTGCTGTGCTCAGTTTACCTCCTCTGGGCTTTCACAAAGAACCACTCCAATCCTACCTATCCACCATCTCTGATTTATTTTCTCCTCATAGCTTATTTTTAACTTATTGCTGTTTATTCTTGGCATATATGTATTTTGTATTTCATATCTGAAAAATTTTGTCTATTAATTTAATTTCTTTTTTGGTCTTTTCTGACTTTTAGAATGTAAGTCCCATGAGAGCAAAGATTCTGTTTATGTTGTGTATTATATACCTCCAGCTCCTATAACAATGCCTATCACATAATAGGTACTCAATAAATATTTATTGAATGAATTCAATGTACTTGCTAACTTCATGGGAGTTGGGGCAAAGTCAGTCTACATTTAGTTCTTTTTCTTATCTCACTCCTACTCCCCACTTCAGGTTACCTTTATCTTAGCTTGCATGTCGACTTTTCCAGAGTACTTTCCAATTTTGCTTGGGCCCCACCCCACCTCTTACAGCTTTTGAGGTCACTAAAGCTGTGAGCTGGAGTTTACAATGGATGGATATCTGTTTCTCATTACATTGCACTCAATCCTAAAACTCTAAGAATTTACCTAATGACTGAGATTTTACTTTTTTCAGTCTGTAGTCTACAGTCTTGTAGTACATAGTAGGAATATTAAAATTCACCCACTGATTAAGGCAGTACTTTTCAAATTCTCTAAGGATCAGTCTTAAATTTCTAATCTAAACAGACACATGGACCAATGGAACTGATAGAAAATCCAGAAATAAGCCCACAGATTTACAGTCAACTAATCTTTGACAAAGGAGCAAAGAATATGCAATGAAACAAAGAAAGTTTGTTCAATAAATGGTGCTGGGAAAACTGGGCCACTACATGCAAAAGAATGAAGCTTGACTACTACCTCACACCATGCACAAAAACCAACTCAAAATGGATTAAAGAACTAGACATAAGGTCTGGAACCATAAAATATATAGAAAGAAATATAGGCAAAACACTACATGATATGCACCTCAAAAACATCCTTACAGACACATCACCCAAAGCAGTGATAGTGGAAGTAAAGATAAGCAGTTGGGACTACATCAAATTAAAGAGCTTCTGTACAGCAAAAGAGACAATAACCAAAACAGAGAAACCCCACCTACTGGGAGAACATTTTTGCACACAACACTAATGATAAAGGACTGATCACAAAAATCTGCAAAGAGCTGATGAGTCTCAACAAAAACAAAGTAAATAATCCAGTCAAAAAATGGGCAGAAGAGCTAAAAAGAAACTTTTCCAAAGAAGAAATGCAAATGGCCAACAGGCTTATGAAAAAATGTTTAATATCACCTGTAATCAGGGAAATGCAAATCAAAACTACAATGAGATACCATCTGACACCAGTGAGAATGGCACATATTAAAAAAAACTAGCTATAACAAATATTGGCAAGGATGTGGAGAAAAAGGAACTCTCCTGCACTGCTGGTGGGAGTGCAAACTGGTCCCACCGCTATGGAAAGCTGTGTGGAGATTTCTTGACCTACTAAACATAGAAATTCCATATGATCCAGCAATTTCACTCCTAGGTATTTACCCAAAGGACAAAGAAACATTAATTCAAAAGGGCACCTGCACCCCTATGTTTATAGCAGCACTATGTACAATAGCTAAGCTATGGAAACAGCCCAAATGCCCAAAAATAGAAGACTGGATCAAGAAGATGTGGTACATTTACACAATGGAATATTACTCAGCAATCAAAAAAGATAAACTCATGCAATTTGCAGCAACATGGATAGAGCTGGAAGGGATCATGCTCAGCAAAATAAGCCAGAAAGAAAAAGAAAAATACCAGATGGTCTCACTCATAGTAGGAATTTAGAAAACCTAAATAAGGGACCAGGAAAAAGACTAATAAAGAAAAAATCAAAATCAACAAGCAACTATAAACCAGATACACTATAGGGGGCAGGGAAGAAGGGAGTATAATCAAAACAAGGGGGGTGGGAATTGTATGGGGGCTATACCCAAGATGAAAATGTTTACATTGTGCAAAAATGAAAAATGATGTAAAAAATATATGAAATAAAAAAATAGTTGAACATAGCCATAGTTATCAAATTAAGGAAATCATTGATTCAATATTATTAAATATACAGCTCTTATTCAGATTTTGTTAATTGTCCCAATAATGTTTGATCGGCCTGTTTTTTTCCTCATCCAGAATCCAGGACTATGAATGCATTTAGTTTTCATATATCCGTAATTCTTAGGTTCCTTTCATACATTTTAGGGCCAGAAGTCTCACAGAGGTAAGGGTGGTTCTTTTTAGCATGTTCTTTCCGGAAGCACCTGGACAGGTGAATTTTGATCACTTTTTTTTTTTTTTTCAGATGGGGTTTGCCAAGTTTCTCTACTATGAAGTTAGCATTTATTTCTTTGTAATTTCTATGGAGATGTGCTGAGACAAGACTACATAAATTTCTTGTTTATTCCTACTATGTTTGTTGGTTGATACTTTGGCATCATCTTCTACCATCTTTTATTCACTTATATCAGTATGGTTTTCTGAGTTCCTGTTTTTTTATTTTGCTATGGGTTACTTGTCTGTTTCTATTATTGGTTTTGATGCTAAAATTGCTCTTGATGTGAGAGTCCCTTTAGGCTGATTTCTGTGTTCATTTAACATATCTCTAATATTTCCTGAATATTTTTTTTTTTTTACTTGCTGGTGCAACAAGATGTTTCTGGCTCATAATCTACTGTTTGTGTACGATTACCTGAATCAACTGTTTCTCCAGTGAGCCCTAGTTTCTTTTGAGGGGAATGGTTTTTAGTAATTGAGATCTCAACTTTAGTTTTGCTCATTACTAGTGAGTTATCAATGTTTTGGGGTAAACTAGGGAGAGAAATATTTGTATATGTAGTATCTATAGCTTTATTTATGTTTACATGTATATATATGCAAATGTGTGTATGTACATATATGCACACATACATCTATAACTATTTTTACAATTAACTGTCTTAAAAATCATGAGTCACGAATGTTACTTTTAATCCCAACCCAAACCACAACAGAGTCCATTCTGGTCTCCCTCCTTTCCATATTTGTAATTCTCTTTTTCAATGGAAAGAAACCTGATTTCTATTATTTTCAATATATTTTCTCAGCTCTTTAATATACAGAAATTTGTTTTAGTAGTATGAATCTAAACCATCATGAAAACCAAACTCCCTACCTGAAGTTCAATATTTGTTTAGAGTTTTTTAGGTTTATTTTTTTCTGAGAGCACATAGTCAAAAGTTCAGAAGCTTGATTCCAGTGTTTTTGGAGTTAATGCCTATCTTTCATATAATTATGTTATTCATTTCAAATATAATTGGATTATTTTATTCCTGTCATCTATTAGATAGTGGTTAGGGATACTGCTAAATGTTCTACAATACACAAACAGCCCCCACAATAAACAATGCCTTATCTTCAAAGTGATGAGATCATGAGGAGGGTAGTAATCAGGATGATTAGCATCTCCTTCAAGGCAAAAAGTTTAGGAGATGCCTGGATAGGCTCTCAGACAAGGAGAGAAAAACCCTTGGGAGCTTGAGATCCTTAGCTTCATCAGAATAGGCCCAGATGTCTCCATCCCTTTTTTCATGGTCTCATTCATTTCCCCTTCATCTTTACTGTGAGAGGCTGGTAGAGTTTCTGGAAAAAAAAAAAAAAAAACAACAAAAACAACTTGTACAGGGTAATAACCTGTTTATGCCTTCAGGGACTTTATACTGTTATGCTAGATCATACTAAGCCTTTTGAAAATTATTAAAAATTTTTAGTTTTCTTGCGGCTTTCATGATATGTGGCAGCATCTGTCTCAGATAAACAAATGCCCAGGTCTCATTTCTCTCTATAGTTGCTTGTGTTTCTAGATTTCAGGTTAGGTAGTTGTCATCTCTGTGAGCACTATTATCTTTCCAGTTCTAGAGAAGACATTGATTTGTACTTTGTCCAGTTTTTTTTTCTTATTGTAGCGTAAAGTGATATTTTCTCCATTTTTCTTTATTTCCAAACTGAAATCAGAAGTTACTAGCCATATTTTCAGTTCTCAGTGCCACACATCACTATCAATTACCATATTGGGCAGATACTATGAATCTTTCTAGCACTGCAGAAAGTTCCATCTGATAACATAGTGGTAGATTGGGAAATTGAGGAGAGAGAGAGAAAGGAAAGAAATAGAATAAAAATTCTGCTTTGGTCATAATGGAATTTGAACAACTGGAATAGATTAGTTCTTCCAACATAAACAACTGAAAACATTGACCAATATACATGAAAAAAACTGTTTCTAGACACTAACCAAATAGTGTAGGGCTGTGATCCCTGAGAGAAGGAAAATTGAAAATTAAGCCTTACAATTATACCAGTTCTACCTAGAGGTTCTTTACAGGTTATGGTACAGGGAGTAGAACCCAAGCAGAGCACAATGGTATCAGTGAGTGCAGGAAAAAAGATAATAGTTTGAGGAATCTGAAGTATCTGGAATTTGTGAAGCAGAGACAGGGGGAAAAATGACAAAGAGAAAGACCTCCAGAAACCTACATATTGATCCCCCTGAGTCTTTAGATGCATACTAAAATGTAGTTACATAAGGTAGGTTTCCATGAAACCAGACAAAGAATAACTACTAAGAGAAAAGAAACTATATGGGAGCTGTTGCAAACAACTGCCATAACTACCAGAGGATTAGGCTGGGAAAGTCTTGTTTCAAATATCGAGGGCTTTTAGTATAGACCATAAAATACCTGTATCTTAGGAATAGGACCAAATATCATGCTGGGTCCATCCTAAGAAGCTTAAAAACAAAGTCCCAAAATGAACAAACTGATTTTCAAATAAGTGACATTATGATGGAATTAACAGTCAAGTACTTTATTTTTTTTTAAGATTTATCTATTTGTGCATACAAGAGCTGGGGTACAGGCCAGAGATGCAGAGGGTGAGAGGATTCACCAGAGACAGAGTGGGGAACAGAACAGGCAGATTGACTGAAGTACACTGCTGAGGGGAGCAGCGGGCAAGTCAGGAGAGGTCTGCTGTGCCATGTGCCTGGCTGGCTGGGGATCGAACTTGTGCTGCAAAGGCTGCGGATTGCTTCATAGTGTGGTGCTTAACCTCTTGCGCCACCAGGAGGCCCCAACAGTCAAGTACTTTAAAACAGCTACTACCATTATGTTTAGGAATTTAAAAGAAAACATTTGATATAATGAAGAGATAAATGGAAGCTATCAGAAAGAGCAAATGAAAATTCAAGATTAGGAAAATGCAACACTGAAATTGAAAAATTACTGGAAGGGCTTAAGAGCAGGTTAGATACAACTGAAGAAAAGATCAGAGGACCTAACAATGGAACAATAGACTCCATCTAACCTGAAGCAAAGGAAAAAGGCCAAGGAAAATTAATAGAGCTTCAGTGGTCTAGTAGATATGTCAAATGGTCTAACATATGTATAATTGAATTCCCAGAATAGAGAATATAATATTAAAAAAATAATAACCTAGGAATTTCCAAATAGTATGAAAATTATATGTGCAAGAAATCTAATGAACTCCATCCATGCATGATAAAATAAAGGAAATCACACTAAGGCACACCACAATCAAATTGCTAAAAACAAATAATAAAGTATCTGAAGAGCAGCCAGAGAAAGAAGACATTACTTACAGGGGAACAAAAATTAGAATGATTGCTGACTTCCTATCAGAGACAATACAAGCCAAACACCACCTCATCTCCCGCCACCCTGGCCCAAGAAATAGACTGGCGTCTTTGAAGTCTTAGAAGGCTGTCACTCTAGAAATCTATGTATAGCATTAACACATTTTTTTTAAATGAATGAAATAAAAACATTTTCAGACAAACAAAAGCTGAGAAAAATTGTTGTTGACAGAAATTTTTTAGATAGAGGGGAAGTGATACCAGAGAGCAACTGAGATTTGCATGAAAGAAGAGATCCTAAAATCTAAAATGTAAATATGTGGATAAATAGAAATTATTTCCCCCTGATTTTCCCTTTTTTTAAAAAAAATAATTGATTGTAAAGCAAAAACAATAGCAATGTATTGTGGAGCTTATAACATGATGAAGTAAAATGTATATATATCTATAGATAGATACACACACTGTAAACTCTAGCAGTCTTTCTTAACTGGATTTCCTCATCTTAACCACAAAACACAGAAAATTATTTGAATTCCTGTTGTCTTAATTTCCCAGTTGTCCTAAGGATAGAATGTAATTACTACCATTGTATGGTGCATAGAAAAGTTAAATTATTATGTGCAGTGGCTGTTTTTAAGGCAATCAGGCTCAATACTGTCCTAGAATCTCAGTTGGGGAGAGCCATGAAAACAGTTGAAGGGGGAGGTGGTGGGCTGAGAATGAACTATAATAGAGGAGAGCCAATGAAATAAATAAAACTGCTCACTTGATCCAGGAAAAAAAAACATAAGGGTAAAAGGGAGGCAAAGGAAAAAGGACAGATGGAAGTTCTAGGTTTTAGTCAATCATCCAAATGTTGGGGCCACTCTTGGTTGCTGGAGCACAGTGAACCTCCATGAATAAATTTGTCCTGCATTGTATTCCTTTTACCCTAACTCAATAATGTTAACATAATTTCTCACCCATGATCCTCAGTTTTCTGTTGATGCCAGTTGTAAAATCATGTAATTCTTCTGATATTCGGTACCTCATCATAGTTATACTTTGTGTCTAACTCTCTGGAGCTGCAAGGACTTGCGTTTTTGGCCTACAACGGTTGTTTTCAAGTGGAAGAGATTTTGCCTCCAAGAGGACATTTGGCAGAGTCTAGAGACATTTTTGGTTTTCACAACTTGGGGTGGAGTGCTACTGAAATCTGGTGGATATATATCCAAGGATAATGCTAACATCCCATAATGCAATAGCAGTCCCATACAACAGAAATAATTCAGTCTAGAATGTCAGTTGTTACTGAATGGAGAAACCCTAGTTTAGAAACAGAAATGATGGGGATAGGGTCAGCTCTTTAGAAAGACTAACATCTCCTTTAAGACAATTACTTCAAGAGAGGTCATTATAGGTTATCAAGCTAGGGAAGATTAAGCCTTGGGAGTTTGAGTTCCTTGATTTCAACAGTTTTATATTTTTACGTTTTTATCCATTTTGAGTTTACTCTTGTGTGTGCTTTGAGATGTGGATCTAATTTTGTCTTTTTCCGAAGACTATCCAGTTTTCCCCATAAACATTTATTAAAAAGTTCATCTCTTCCTCAGCTCTTTGACATGGGTTATCACATTAGAATGGAAAGTCTGGTAAGATTCACCAGCCCTCTTGGTTTTTTTCTTTTTTCTTTTTTAAAGATTTATTTATTCATTCATACAAGAACCAGGGTACAGGCCAGATGTGCAGGAGGGTGAGAGGATTCACCAGAGACAGAGCAGGGAACAGAACAGGCAGACTGACTGAAATATACTGCTGAGGGAAGCAGCGGGCGAGACAGGAGAGGTCTGCTGTGCCATGTGGGATTCTCGCAGCTGGGATCAAACCTGCACAGCAGAGGCTGTGGACAGCTTCAGAGCACTGCGCTCAACTGCCTGTGCCACCAGGGAAGGCCCTCACCAGCCTTCTTTTTTTTTAATACTTTATTTTATATAATTCTTAACATCATTTTTCATATTTGCACAATGTATGCGTTTTCATTTTGGTTATATTCCCCATACAATTGCACCCCCCCCTTATTTTGACCCTAATCCTTCCTCTCCCCACCCCTCACCCCCACTCACCCTTCTTAATCTGAAGGGCCTCTTAGTGTGACTCTCTCTCTCTGCTGCTCTGAGAATCTTGACCTGGCCATGAGCTCCCATGCTCCCAAATCTGCCTTTAAGGACTTATTTTTTTATGTGTCTTTTTCAGTTTTAGCTTCACTATTAGCTGCCTTGTTTTCTTAATGTGTACTAGTTTAAGTTCCTGAAAGTAGATTAATTTGGTTGGAGGTTTTTTTGTTTTTCCATTGTAGGTCACAAAATAGGACATTGGTTATCCATTTATTGGCTGTCAAGTCAGATATCTACATCTAGTTCAGTCAACTATAATGGGATGATGGAAATCCTATGGTACACAACATGTCCAGCTGTGGCTCTCAGCAGGAGGTGGTATAAAGCAGCAGTTCCCCTTAAAAAGGACATGTCGACTTGAACTCCCCCATCATTGGCTTGTCTGATATAAGAAAACTAATACCTTACTTACACGGCTGTAGGTTAATACTTCTTAAAAATTATTCATAACTCCCAGTTCTCTGCTGGATACTTGGTCAGACATTATGATCTACGGTGGAGGTAGACTGCAAGTCTAGAACAGTATTTAAGCTTTATATCTCATCAGAAAGGAAACTTCCCAGAAAATTTCAAGCTATTGATTGACATTTTCTTTCATATAAATAACAGCCATTTTTCATTATTTCATTTATATTATCAAAGCTGGAATTTTAGAAGGGTAAATGACCTGATGGTTCACTTCTTTGAGTCTTTGAAACAACAAATATTTTCATTTCAGACAATTATTCTCATGAACTTTGCTAATGGCCATGCCTGTTCTTTAAGAGCTGAGTTACTTACGGCTCTTGCATAGCTTTTCCCCATTAGCTATGGGTAGACTGCTAACATTCCATGATCCCCCAAAGGACTTGTAATCCAAGCAGAACCCAGCGCTGTTCCCAGCTGTGGTCTACAGATATTACCCCCTCTTGTACTGGGTTTATCTTGTGATTCTAGGAAGAATTAGAAGAATTAAAGCTACAAGCTTTGCATTTTGACCTCTGCAGGTATTTGGAATTAAAATTTGGAAACAGGACTCTGAGCTCATTCCCCTGACTTGTAATTTAAACATGGACTCAGATGTTATGATCCTTTCTTTGAATTTGTTAGCTCGTGAGTTAAAGCACTTATATTGCCATTTGTTTACATATCTATATATCTATATATATATATCTCCTCTATAGACTGTTGTTTCCTCAAGTGCAGAAACCATATTTAATTCATCTATGCATTCTCCTCCCCATCCCTCACGCTCATTCTTTCCTGTCTCCAAAGTAGTGATATACATGCTAGGTTCTATATGTATAATCAGTATGTGTGTTATGAACAGGTTGTTGGAAGACAAAACTAGACATATTAGCTTTAGAACATACCTAAATAAGGCAAGTAGAAGCATCACCAATGTTATATACTAAAATGTATTATATTTATACATCTGTAAAAACTTGATATATATTTTTACCAGTACATACTTCCTCTGTAGGCACACACATCTCAAACATTTTTCTGCTGAAAACTCACACACAGTATTTATCATGACATTCGACTTCCTGTTACATCATTTCTCTTGACCTAGGAGGGTTAGAATCCTGGGACTGGAAGAAATGAAAGCTCAGTAGTTTACAATTGTGGGAAGCTTAATCTGCCCATAAAGAAAAAATTTTGGTTTGACTCACATGTGACTTAATGTTTAGACCCTTCCTGGCTGGCACTGTAGGTTTTACTTCCAAGGAAAGTAAAGGCTGAACGCCCCCCAGCCATTCTCTATATCCCAAAACGTTAATACAAGAGAGGTCCCTGGATGAATTTGTCATGGCATGTGATGGAAATGTCGTGGAGGAATCTCCTTTGAAGAATCTCACATATTATTGAGGTATCACCTAAGAATAAGAAAGTTGTTTTCTTTTCTAGCCAGAGAAAAGACAAAGAACTTACCTCTGCTGTGAAGATGCAGCCTTATGTTGCAGTCACCTGTGAATGGATTGTAATAAGTCTTGTCTGGATCTCTTGAGTTAGATTTAATAACCTACAAAAAGCTTCAGTAGGATCAATAAGCCTTTTACAGCCAATGGAGCTCTGCATACTGCTGCCTACCTGCAAGAAATTCTGCCTCAGCTTAGCCAGGAGGGACCTCTCCTTGACTAGGATTATTTGCTTTCACTCTTTGGCCAATTTCTCTTGTACATCACACTGCCACTAAAGCTGATGTGACCATGGCAAGCAGGAAAGGGCCTGCATTTTTCTTTGTTACTTTTCACAGCAGAAATGACACCAGCCAGAAGCTGCTGCTACGGGACACAGGCTACTGCCACAATGTTTTTTCCCACTCTTTCACTTTTAACTGGTGGTCTGCCAGCTGGTGACAAGGCTGGCAGATTCTCACTATTTGAACATTCTCTCTGGAGCCCAGTTATATTGTATTTGTGCATCCTATTTGTTACCTACCATGAGGCAGTCATTAGAAATAGAATTTTGCTTTTTGTTAAATTAAAAAAAAATATTAACTCTATGTCTCCTTTATACCTACTACTTTCTAGTCCCTCATAACCACAGTTTGACTTTCTGTCTCTATTAATTAGACTATTCTACGTGTCATTAAAAGGGAATCATATACTATTTGTCTTATGTGTCTGGCTTATTTAGACATCATGTAGTAGTATATGTCGTAATCTCCTTACATTTTAGGTTTGAATAATACTCCATTGAATGTATATACCACCTTTTGTTTATCCAATCATCTGTGATGACACTTGTGTTGCTTTTATCTTTGAACTGTTGTAAATGTTGCTCTGAACATGGTTCTACAAATATGTTTGAGTCCCTGTTTCAGTTCTTTTGGGAATATATCCAGAAGTGGAATTGCTGGGTCATTTGATAATTTTGTGTTTAATTTTTTGAGGAATTGCCATATTGGTTTCCACAGCGGGTGCTCTATTTTACATTCCTACCAGTAGTGTACCAGGGTTCCAGTTTTTTCGCATTGTCATCAATGCTTGTTATTTTCTCTTTCTTTTTTTAATATAAAGCACCTAATGATTAGTGATGTTGAACATCTTTACATGTGCTTGTTGGCCATTTGTGTATGTTCTTTGGAGAAATGTCTATTCATGTCCTTTGCCTATTTTTAAATTGGGTTGTTTGGGGATTTTTTTGTTGTTTTTATTGCTGTTGAGCTTCAGGAGTTCTCTGTATATTCTGTATATTAGTCCCTTATTGGGTATATGATCTGGTTTTCCATTCCTTGTGTTTTATTTTCATTCTATTGATAGTGTTTTTTGTACAAAAGTTTTAATTTTGATGAAGTTTAATTTGGCGGGGTTTTCTTTTGTTGCCTTTGCTTTGATGTCATATTTAAGAAACGTCTGCTAAAAATCCAAGGTCATGAACATTTTCTCTGTTTCTTTCTAAGAGTTTAACCTCTTGCATAGGTCTTTGATTCATCTGAATGAGTTTTTGTATATGATTGTAATTTAAGGGCCCTACTACATTCTTTTGCAAATGGACTTCTGTTTCCTAATGCCATTTGTTGAAAAAACTGTTTATTTACCCCATAGAATATTTTTAACATTCTGCCAGAAAATAAATTTGATCATAAATGTAAAGGTTTATTTTGGTCCTCTCCATTCTAATTCCATTGGTCTTTGTATCTATCTCTATGCCATTACCACACTGCTTAGCTTATGGTATTTTTTTTTTCAAGTAACTTTTGAAATTGGTGAGTTTGAGTCTTTCAACTTGTTTTTTTGAGATTGTTTTGGTTATTTAGGGTTCTTTGAGATTTTATACAGATTTTCCTATTACTGCAAAAAATGTTTATGAGATTTTGGTAGGAATTGCATTGAATTTGCAGATCATTCTGGGTAACATTGTTACCTTAACAATATTATTTCTTTCTATCCATGAACATGGGCTATAATTTCTTTCAGTAATACTTTATAGTTTTGAGTGTATAAATCCTTATCTCCTTGGTTAAATTTATTATGTTATTCAATTTATATTATTATTTTTGAAGTTATTTTTATATTTTATTATGTTAATATGACTATTTTCTTGATTGCCTTTTGGATTGTTCATTGTTAGTGTATAGTAAATGCAACTTGTTTGAGCATGCGTGTTTTGAAAATCTTTTTAGGGAGTTCTGCTCCATGTCTCTTATTTGGCACTGTGCTCCCTAGGCCTTCTGAAATTCCCCAATAGAATTTGGAGCTAGAAAAGCCAAAGCACATGTAAAAGGGTAGGTTTAATATCGGCATTTTGATGAATTTTTATAATGCAGGTTTGTAACATTGTGTGTATTTTACTGTATTCATTTAGAAAGACATTTCTTTTCTTTTTTTATGATATAGTGGTAAAGTATTTATTTACATAGATATCATGTACACATGGTATCCTGAACATAGTCACTTGTTTAATTATATTTGTTTTCTATAAATATCTCTTGTCATTTAACAGTGAGATCTTTTCAAAGAAATCTCTTTGGGAAGTTCAGGCTCTAATCATTCAGGAAGTTCCACTGCTATGGCCAACTGAGAAGATGTAAAAACAGATCAAATCCAGTTCAAATAATTAAGGTTTAATGCACAGATGTTTGAAGCTCATGGAAATGGATTATAAAAGCCAGAATCATTATAATAGCTTTCCTTAAAGTTTTAACAGTGAAAGGTGGAAGTAAATATTTTCTCAATTTCAGTTTCTTTTTTTGGATAAGATAGCCAAGTATGCTTTCCAAAGGAACTTTGTTGGCTTCACCTAATGTGGTTAATAACTTCCTTTTTTATATCTTTAATTTCTTATCTTATGCTACCATATAAATTACATTCTTAGAGGGAGGAGTTTACTGCAGTAATAGGATTGAGTGAGCCCTCAATGAATATTTGTGGAGTGGAAAGAAAGGACTCAAGAGCAAGCTGGCACAGAAGGTGCTGACTGTGGCCAGTTCTCTGGGGAATGCATGCACGCACCTGCTGTGTTGAGTGTTGGGCTGAGAACATCTTGACAGAAGGGCCTTCCAGTTCTTGGACACATTCTCTCCATAAGTCTGACTCTAAGAACATAAAAAGCAAATTAGTTCTTTCAGTCAGCACATCTAATGCTTCTCCCTCATTATGAATGAAGTTCTTTCATTGTCTTAGGCCAAAGGGCCTTTTTAAAACATGGATCTATGCATATTTTAAAATAAAATGAAAAAAGTGCATGCATAATTTGTTCCCACTTCCAGGGTTTAGTATGCACATTATGAGGCTAAAAACAGGATCATGCAATTAGCTAAGACCTTGTTTCTAGACACTCCTTGATGGGGTCATCATGAACATTGTAATCAGCTTTCAAGGATTCATTTCAACTTAAAATCTTCCACCACAGGAAAAAAAATGATGCTATGTCTGAGGGTGATGAATCTTTCTTTTTTCTTTTGCCCAGTTAAAGGTAGATAGTTTCTGACCATGTCCTAGTGTTGAACTTAATAGCCTACTGGCCTCAAAAATTGTCATTGCTGTGTCTGTGATCTAACTTTGTGCTTGTACATTAGGTTTAGTCATTAAAGTCTCACATGCAAAGGCAGAAGGAAGCCATTTTCACATGCAGAATGAATTTTGAAGAGGAAATGTTTTTACTGTAGTTCAGACACTAAAGATACCAAATGCCAAGGCTTATGTTTTTCTTGTCAGCAAAGGGAGAGGAACTTAAAATCACCTTTAGGTCATGTAGATTTTCTGGGTTACCCACAGTGGCAGCTGTGAATTACACTTGGGATTTTCTCTCTTTTGAAAACATGTGGGTGTTATGTTCTGCTTTACCTCTCACATCTGGTGATCAGAGCTCAGGGTCAACAGGGGAAATGTCTGACTGTGCACGCAGATTTGCAGTTTGTCCATAAAGGATGTAGTGCTGTTTGAAAAAACAGCACTGTATGTCAGACTTCAACTACATTAATGCTCATTAACGAGCAGCAGTTATGTGAACCAAGCTGTACACACAGAGCTCCTGTCAATATTTCGAGAAGTGGGTGAGCAGCAGGGAATTGAGGATTGATGGTGAGGGTGCTTCACTGGGTGCTCCCTGGACCTTCCCTGTATGTTTGTTCACCTGGTCATTGTGACCAGACTTTTGCTTAGTTTCCTACTTAGCTTTCCCATTCCCAGAGTAAGAGTCTGCTTCAGGCTTCTCTTTCCACAGCTAGAGCCCAGAGACTGAGTCTTTTTCTTAACAGTCCTCCTCCTCAAGCCTAGATTCTTCTTTGCATGTTCAACCTGCATACTGGAATCCTCTTCTGGTAGCTTCCCTTGAGCCACACCATTGTCATCTGATTATCTGAGTACTTGTTACAGTTGTACCCAATATACTGACTCAGAGTTTTTTTTAATCTATCAGTGCTATCTCAACTCTCATCCTGATTTGCATCTCCATGAATATAAATTATATTGATAATAGACCACCATAAATGTCAAACTCACTATTTCTTCTTATCCTAACCTTGGCTTATCTCAACCTCTTCCTACTCTCCTCTAGCCATGTTGTATTTTCCAACATATCTGTGGTGAACACACTCTTTAGGTATGTTTATACCTTAATCCCTATCTGCTGGTGTTCATGCCCTTGTATGTTTCCTTCCGCTTGAGTGGGGATGGTACCTATGATTTGCTTCTAACCAATAGATATGGCAAAAGTTTAGAATGGATATGATTGTGTTATGCAAGAGTGCAGAACCCATCTTGCTCAAGTCTCTTACTTTGTGGCTATGTGGAAGCAAGTAGCCAGTTGAGAAACTCCATGTGCCCTTCAGGAACTGAGTGTAGTCTCCACTAACAACTAGCAAACTTTAAAGCTATTAGTCCCACAAATATACTGCCAACATCCACATGAGCAGGGAAGCAGATGCCTCCCCAGCTGAGTCTCCAAATGAGAACCCAGGCCTGGTCAATGCCCTGATTGCAGCCTTGTAGAGGATCCAGTTAAACTGTTCCTGGGCTCCTGACTCCAAGAATTGTGAGATAATCAATGTGTGTTGTTTTAACTACTAACTCTGTGGTAATTTTGTTATATAGCAATAGATAACTAATACAGTGTCTCAGTGGAGCAAAACAAGATACAGCAATTAGAATATCTGTTCTGGTTAAAGACTTGACATCTGGTAATTAGATGTGTAATTGTACTTTATTAAACATTTTTTTCTTTCCTACTAACATTCTTAAGGATATGGGAAATTTTTATTTTCTACAAGGAAATGGTTCATCACCTTAATTGTCTCATTCCTGAAACAGGTGTCCTACATAAAGGACACCAGATGGGATCCAGCAGCTGGAATAGGAAAACTGAAATCGCAGAGATTATGTTATGTGCAATCTTGTGTGTAATAGAGAACAAAGAAAAAACAAATTAATTCTTGAAGATTTTCTTAAGAGTGTTGGGAAAGGTATCAATAATGACTGAAGTATAGTCATAAATGGTTCAGGATGAGTATTTACCATCACTTTTGAAATTGAGACAGTTTATAAATGTTTACTGGCAAGAAAATATGATCATTTGTTCACAACCTTTTAAAATATCTTGGTTTCATAACAAGATTGATCTATTATTTATGCATTTTTCTCAGTGATTTTCCCACTATTGTTACTTCTCATCTGCAGTCCTTTAACTTCTCTGGACTTAGCATGTTCCCATATGAGTGGGATAACCTCCATTTTATGGAAGGGAAAGAGTTAAAAATAATATTTTTTGAGCATTACTGAATACATTGCTAATTGTTTCACAATTCATAAGATCTTCACAGCAGGTCTATGAAATGTTTTTTTTTTAAAAAATGTCATTTTGTTAACTGAGCAAACTAAGGTCAAAGTGGTTAAGTAATGTCCCCAAGAGCATACTATTAAGTCCAGAGACAACTTAAATCTTAATGACTTCAAAAGTGTCTTTTCTCTACACTAGCAGTCCCCAAAGTATGATCTATGGACACCTTGAGGTCCCTGAGATTCTTTCAGGAAATCCATGAGGTTAAAATTATTTTCATAATATTACTAACATGTTATTGATATTTTTGTTTGTTGTGTTTGTTTGCATGGGTGGCTCAATGGCAGTGGTGGGGAAAATTGCTGGTAACTTAGCATGATCTGTGCAGAAGCACCAAACCATGTTAGGAGTCATCATGTTCTTCACTGCCATAAACTTGTAGTTAAAAGGGGAAAAAAGAGTCAGTTTCACTTAAGAATGTCTTCAATGAAGCAATAAAAAACATTAATTTTATTGCATCTCAACCCTTAAGTACATCTTTTTAATATTCTTTGTGACCAGATGGTGTTATATTCACTCACCCCTGTTGCATACCAGCCAAAGTACTGTGGTTGTCTCAAAGAAAAGCACTTGTGCAATTGTTTGAATTGTAAGCTGAGTGGTTCTTTTTTCCATGGAACACATTTCTTATTTGAAAGAGTGATTGATAGAAAAACTGTTGTTATCCGGACTTGAGTATATGCAGGGATTTTATAAAAAATGAATGAGAGAAAATAAATGCCTGAACTTATCACTTCTAAAAAATGTATTGTGTTTCAAGGAAAAGTTAGAATTTTGGAAAACTTTGGTGTGACTGTGAGCTTGACAACTTCCCAGTACTTAATGATTTTTCTGATGAGATTGGTGGTGAGCTTGATAATGTATAATGATGGTTTATTACATGTCAATGGGTGGGGGGATCTGTAGACTCAGTGAATAAAATTTTCCAAATAACCAGTACATGATGTTATATAGTCATCTGCTCAAAGTGCAAGATAGATCAGTATAGTTAAAGAAGCACTCAGAGTACAAACAGACCAATCTATTTTAATGCAACAGAATACAAAATATTCATTCATATATGTTCAGATTCCATATTACCACTAATTTAAAAATTACCATCAAGTTTTAATGTTGAGCTTGACATATTAAAGAATAATATCCATAATAATCCCTTTCCCAATTATGTATCGTGAAGCTGGTTTTTAATTCATGTATTTCGGTCAAAGTAACATCTTGCAACAGATTGAATACAGAAACAGATAATGTAAATCCAACTGTCTTCTATTAAACAATCATGAAATATTTTAAAGAATATTAAGTGACACCACACTTTTCATTATTTTGTTGTTTTAAGGGACATAAGTTACTTTTCATAAAAACGTGTTAATATATAATGGACTTATAACTTTTAATATGTTAAACTATTTAAATTTGGGGGGTAATTTAATTTCTCATGTATTACATGTTGACATACATAACACACATAAACAAAAGCTCCTTAGCATTTTACTTGTTAAGACTATAAATGGTTCCTGAGACCAAAAATTGTAGAACTGATGCTTTATACCATGTTGTTTCCTGTACTTACATATCTACCCTGAAACTAAAATGAAATGTTTCAAGCAGACTTACTTGGTAAGACAGTTTAAAGATGCATCATACTGTCATTAATGATGATAAGCCTATTTTGCCTTTATTCTAACTATTAGCTTGACTTTTGCTGTTGAGAAAGAAATCTCCTGATGATATTAGGAGGCTATATACAATTATCACTTTCCCCTGTCACCACAGTTCCTTTTTACTAAATGGGATCTGTAAATTAGACATGACTTGGCTGAACTGTTATAGATTATGTGGTAAAACTTGTTTAATATTCTTCTCTGACTTTATCATTATGTCATTTGTAGATTTTTCTGGCAAGTTACACTTAATTTTAATGGTACAAAACCATACTGTTTCATTGACCAGCTTACGCGGGTTGTAATCAAATTCATAATAGAAATAATTCTTTAGCTTTGCAGTCTGAAGGAATACAAGTTGGGGTTAATTTCTCCCCTTCCAGGTAGAAGGGGAGTAATTATTCTTGTAGGATTATGCCCATAGAATAGAATGATTCTTGGACCACAACTTCAGGATGACAAGTTTCTTTTGTCATCATCCACTCAACTGTCAGGAGTAAAGAGTTTTCTTACTTGGATCATTTAATAACTCCTAGTGAATATGCTAGAACTGACTACAGCAATCTCTTGCCTATATCTGAGGGTATTTAATATTTTCACTATACTTGAGCTAAATGTTTTCATTATATCAAGTTTATTATAGAAAATAATATTACCATTAACATCTTTAGTGGACCCTAGGATTGGCTCTGGTGTTTTGAAGTTGCCAGTATAGCCTGTCTTCCTAAGTGCTTTGTTGTTGTTGTTGTTGTTTTTTTTTATTTTCCTTCATATGAAAATGAGGCCATGGAAGGCATATAAATTCAATCAGTAGGATTACACCTGGCAAAGATGATATAAACACAATCTACTCCTTACTAAACCCCACTTTACAATACATAACACATGTATTACTGCAATACCTTATGGTTAAAGGAGAGTTAAACTCTGAGTCATTTCAGGCTCATCTTGCTTTACCTCCTCACCACAGACCTTTCTTATTTTCTCTACCACTTGCTAAATGCAGTCCAAGTTGAACTGATCAGTCTCCTTAGTGTCCTGACTATATGAATTTCTTTCAGATCATCTGTGATAATTACTGCACTTGTTATGTCCCAGCTCTTCATACTGTACTCTCAACCTTTCTGCAACAGGATTCATTTCTCATTCACTGATTGCACAAATGCTGAATGCCTCTCTCTGTCTCAGTTACTGTGCAGGGTGCTGAAGATGCAGCAGTGATCCAAAGTGCCTCTCAGAACTCAGGCATGTGTGTCCCCACTACCCAGCGCTTTTACAAAAAAAGTACTTTTTTTTGTAAGTGATTTACAAAAAAAAAATTTGTTGAACAGCATGATGCTTTTCAGTCAGTCTTTTTTGGTACTGAAGTGTTTAGTCAATCAAATTTTAATGAGCCTATACTCTGTGCAAGTCTGGCTTTTTCTTTTTGGTTTCAAGGTACCTTTTGTATATAGGATAAGATAACATTAATTGACACATGTCATATTTGCACTGTGCCGAATTATTTACAAATCTCTTTCCATAATTGTTATCTCATTTGATTCTTTTAGTACCTGTATGATAAAAATTTTATTCCCATTTTACAAAATGTCACTAGAACCCTGGTGCTCTAATTTTATATATATATATATATATATATCCTCACAAATATATTTTCACACACATGCATGTATTTGCCTTAAAATCATTTTAGAGATTTGTCACTTGAGCACTTGAGATGGTCTTACTCTTATTTCCTTAAAGATAAAGTCCATAGTGAATCCCTGTTGTGGGAAAAAAGTTGTCAAATAAGGAAACAAGGAACAAAGAGGGCAGAGGAGGCATTATTTTTCATAGCAAAACGCTATTAATGTGATCTGTCATTGCAACCCCTACCTTCTTTTTAGAACATGTGAAATGGTAGCTAAGTGATAGCAGTCATGAATGAGCATGGTGTTTCAGTGTTGGCCAGTGACACATAGATCTTCAGTTCCAATCTCCATTTTTATAGTTAAGGAGACAGAAGAACAGAGAAGTGAAATGACTTAGCTAGAGTCTCTCAGCTAGTTTAGTGGTAGCCAGTATATAGATCACATGGTGTGAAAATATGAAACTCTAAGAGCAATGGTATATTGGTATATGCTTTGTTTAAAAAAGACTATGTGTCTGCAAAACCTTTTAATTCAGCTGACCTGTTCTGAGCCAGTGGCTATAAAGTAATCTTACTTGGCAGGTCCCAGATGTTCGAATGAGCACTTACTCTTCTGAATGTTTGGAGACTGACCTTCTAATATGCAGAGGATAAACACCTTAGCCTAAAATCAGAACACACCTTTTTCTGACAGACCTCTTCCCAGAGGTTGAAATTGGTTTCAGGTCTATCAACTCTTGAGTTACTTCCAGGTGTTGTCTACAGCCTTTTTGTATCTTTGAAGGTTTGAAAAAAAATTTTTTGGCTGTAGATTAACATTTTTTAAAAGACTATAAATTGTTGTAACTTAAATTCATAGGGTACTAATTTATGTTGAAACAGGCCAAGTTGTAAGTGTGAACTATATCTATGCTTGGTAAACTAGTGAAGGTCATGTGATTATTTTTATTCCTAGATTTCCAGAAACTTTGAGTTTTCTCATTTTTCTGGATTATGGCATGAAGAAATTAGAAACTGTTCAGTCTCAGTCGCAGGTGACATTTGAACCTGGTTTATCTGATTCCTCTAGTGTGGGGCTCTCTTCACCATCCCACCCATTAAGTGTATAGCAATTCCAGCAGTCTTTGCCATTCTTTTAGTCACATATTACATGGATAAAGAGCCTCCTAATGTGTGGAGTTTTATGACCAGGGTTGGTGAGAATAATGAGAACCAAAGCAAAACACTACTAGGTTTGACTAATACTAAGTTACTTTGTTTTTAGTCATTGAAAAATTAGGATTTGTGGATGCCAGCAGCTGCTGCTTGGGAAATCCACGTGTCCCATATTCACTCAGCAAATACTAAGGATCTTGCAACGTTTTAGGCAGGTTGCAGAATGGAAGAAAGAAATTACACATGCAGACACCTACCACAAGTTGTAGGTTTATTGCATTATGAATAAGGACTGAGAGAAACAGGATGGCTCTACAGAATAGTCATAGGTACAGCATAGGGTTTTTCTTTCGGCTTGGCTGCCTGCAGGGTACTCAGTGTCCCAAAACAGTGCCCATGCACGTCTGCCAGGTTGAATTCTACCAGGTTATATACCTTCTACTCCACACATGAAAATGTTTTGTCGAGCACAAAGGATAACAGATTGAACATATACAATTTATTAAGTCAGACCTATTTATTTTCACGGTTTTATCACTGTTCCAGAAGAGTTTACACTCACAGCCTATGTGCTTCATTTAAGTACATGTTTACAAACATTGGACTCTTCTGGGTCTTCCAGCAGGCTCATTGGGAGAAAGGCAAATTTTTGATGGAGAGGAAATAGAGAACAGTCTTATGTGTCCCTGAAACATGTTTCTTGCTTTCAGCTTTCAAGTATCTTTGAATCCTGCCCTTTGATGCTGATATTGATGATTCTAATGCTGAGTTTAGAAGAATCATTTTCTTCTGTATGTCTGCTATATTCTAGATATTCTGTACATCTGCTATATTCTACGTATTCTGTACATCTGCTATATTCTAGGTAGTCTATATGCTAGGTATTTTGCTATGGGTTTAAGTATAGTTAAGTATCTACAAGGATAGGTATCATTGGTTTCATTTTATAACTTGAATAAACTGAGACCCTGAAGGATAAATAACTTGCTTGGGATAATGTATCTTAAGTAGTACAGGCAAGATTCATTTCGATATCTTGGTGATCCCACAGGTGACCCTTGCCCTTTTAACTATGTCAGGCAGCCAAGGACAGTGTTTTGGGTCTGTGTTTTCTTAGTCTTTTTGTGTTCCTCTAATGAAATACTACCTGTAGTGATTTTTAGGATTAATTATTGTGTGTCACAACAGTAAAGAAATAGATCAGGGGCCTATTTTTTGTCTCCTTTTTTTTTTCACAGCCACTCAGCCCCTGCTAAATCAAGAGGCATCTTCAAAGGGCTTATTGGCTTGTTAGTTGTTTGCACAGAATTTTCCCCATAAGGGTACTAACTCAACTTGTAGGTAATCTCCACAATAGTTAATACCTAACTGGATAATCTAAATATTTACATTTGGAGGATTGTTCAAACTTTCCCTTCCTAATAATTTTATATTACTATATAATATAATTTTATCCCATGTTGAAATGTTGGAATGAATTACTTGTCTTGACTAGTCCTTCTCTTTGTCCTTCAAGTTTTATTGCCTCCCCCCCACCTCCCTTTTCTGCCCAGAGTACAGACTTTCCCCTTATTATCTGTAACAACATGAGTCAGTTGCACTTAAATTACTTTTGAGTGGCTGTTTCTTGCAATAGTGCTGAGTAAAGTACTAATGAGGATGACAACTAGAATGTAGTATGGCTCCCAGGGTAGAAATGTGTCAGTTATCTTTTTTCGGTTTCCCTCTAGTCAAAATTCAGTGACTTTTCAATCCCTGAGGAGAGGACCCATCTCTTTTGTTTATGAAGCCCTGGTGCTGTTTAAGGCAAAATGCAGCTCCCAGCTCTGTTAAATGATTTAACAGAGAAAATACTAATCAGAGCTCATCTACTACAAGGGACACATTAACCAGATTTGTACATCAGCGGAACAGGCTAAATTTTCCTTTATGGCCTAACGTCTGAACGATATGATAAACTAGCTTCTCTTGCACTGGCTCTGGACACTTAACTGCTGCGTGGGCTAGCACAAATACTGTCATTAGCATCTAATGTTATTAAAGTTGAAAGATGATTAGAGTGTAGACACATTTTGTTACTTCTTCATAGAATTAAACAACAAAAGATCTGGAGGCCTGCTTTGATCTTAACTTGTGTCAGCGCCCACAGTGAACAAATATTTTATAAAAAGAAATCTAAGGAAGCTAGAGCATTTGTTAACCAAAATCTTAGTTCTTTTCCTCCCTTCTCTAAGTGCATATATTTATCATCACTTACCAGTCTGTGATCAAGGGTTTTGTATTTTAATTAGCAATTACTGCATAGTTTTTTACAGCTGACCCAGGGCATAATTAGAATAATCATGGGAGTAGATTTTGCAAGCTGGCTTCTAGGGGACTTAGGTGGAATTTTAGTTATGTTTTGCTTTAGATCCTAGAACTCAGGGCTGTTAGGGGTTCCTGCAGACAGTCTGCTGTAGTTCTCTTCTACTCATCAGATGCTTAAAACTTAGCATGAATCAGTGGTGGTGGTATGAGCAGTGCAGAAATCAATGTTATTTCATGAAAATCAATGTGCTACTTCTTCCAAGAGGCTTTTTCCATTTAAACCTGATCTCTAATGGTGAAATAAATATTTTGTGACTTGCTAAAGAAATTCATGCATGGGGAAAGGAAGCGAATTTGGGCTTTTATGGGCTCCTTCCCTGATCTAGAAAATCATACTTCATTTCAGAGTTGGCCCAGCTCTCCAAAGTTTAATTTGTATGTATTTATCATATCAAATTTTTATTCTTTTGTTCATTTAACATCATTGGAAATTCTTATTTAATTCATACCAACCAAATAGTTTAATCACTCACCTGTGTGATATTTTCCTATGTTAATCTCAATTCCCTTAGTCCTCTGGAAGCCATTAGAGGGAAGTGTCACTTTAGTAAAATTTAATATCAACTTGACCCTGGAATGTGGGCAGCCAGGCAGAATTATCAGGTGTAAATTCTAGTCTTGGCTTCAGGTGCACATGATTTTTTTTTGATCTTGTCACATGTATTAATTATTGTGCTGTATCACCTTGCACAGAGGTTCTGAGAAAAATGAGTCTTACAAATTTGAGTATACTTATTAGGAAAAAAAAAAAACAAGTGTACTATATAGCTGTAAATGTAATCGAATAAATGAACAGTTGTTAGATTCTGTTTCTAGCATTAAAATAAAAGAGCATCTCTTCATCGTCACTAAATTCATATAAAATGTCTAAGCCCCTTTTATCCCATGTTTTAGTCTAAAAAGGAACAAAGAAACATGAAAACACAATAGGCAGTATTTTAGGAGGACCCTTTTGATGGAGTTAAGGCTGGTAGTAAATCGGTTGTATGCGCTCCACTGAACTGTATTTTACCTGAAACACGAATTAGTTTTTGGCATTTGGTCAGAATTCTAAGACACTGAAAAATAATAAACATTTTCAAGAGAAGGGTGGGGGGAAATGTAAGTTATAAAGTGGTATTTACTGCTTTTGGGAGTCCACATCATTCAGACACTTAATTTTATTTGAATGAGCATAGAGATGTGGCTGTGTTTTTAAGTGTTCCCTGTAGTGTCTAGCATTTATGAAGTATTTAATAAATTTTTATCATAATTAATATCCCAAATGGATTGGGATTTTCTTTGGGGGAGGGTGGAAGGACTAGAGGCTTATGAATCTTGGGAAAAATTAAGTATTTTTTTATGAGCTACTATTTGAGTGTGTCTGAGGGCATCTTGATTTATTTATTCATTGTGTTCATTGACTCAAGCTTAGTATATGTGGCAGGATAATCATTTTACACAGTGTTGAGAGTCAGGCTGATATTTGTTATGCTGGACACATGGAATGGTAAAAAGCAGGGACTTGAGAGTTAGACAGACCTGGATTGAATTATAGTTGTATTGCAATCTGGAAAATGGGGACAATTATACTTTTCTCATAGGGTTATATGATAATAGAATAGACATAAAGGATCAGACATGGTAAAGGCTCCTGATATTAGCTATTACTAGACAGAGATATTTACCCTATATGAATGGATATCAGAATAATCAGGCTGATGTACTCTCAATTGTTGTTATGGTTTGCATATTGGCTAATGTCTCATCAAAATGTTCCAGTTCATTTCAACACATTCTTTTTTTTTAAGATTTATGTTATTTATTTATGCATATAAGAGCTGGGTTATAGGCCAGAGGTGTGTGTGGGGGCAGGGGTGAGAGGATTCACCAGAGACAGAGTGGGGAGCAGAACAGGTGGATCTACTGAAATATGCTGCTGAGGGGAGCAGCATGCAAGACAGGAAAGGTCTGCTGCACCATGTGGGTCAGCTCCCTGGCTGGGGATCCCACTTGTGCTGCAGTGGCTGGCGATCGCTTAATAGTGCTGAGACTTAACCCCTTGCACCACCAGGGAGGACTGTTTCAGCCCATTCTTAATGAGCACTTCGGAATCCTAGGAGAGTAGTGTATATGGTGTGTTTCCCTGGAGGAATTTGCAGTTTAACCAGTGCTACATAGAGCTAACTAGTTGCTGAGCTCTGTGCAATAGGCACATGATCTGGCATTTAGGAGAGATTACCCTTTTGCAGGAGGGAGAAGTCAGGATGGATTTTTATGAAAGAATTGGTAATGAGAGGAATAATGAAGAATGGGTAAAGTTTTGACAGGCAGAGAGATAGGTAAGAGAAGTAGGGTCAAGGTATTAAAAGCGAGAAAATGAATATGCATATTTATCTTTTTGAAATGGAGCAATAATATAATCAGAGCTTCTGAAGGCCCAATATCATTTTTCTTGTGATGGTTGAAGCAGAAATGACATAAACATCAGTACTTTTGTTGGGGTTAGTTGTGAGTTTAACATCTTTATTTAAAATGCAGGTGGATGCTCATTAAATTTATGGGTAATACAGAATTGTAGGGGGATGAATTAGGCTATAGGGTGGTAAGGGTGGGCAGAAGCAGATAGTGGGACTGGGAGACAAGATTGGGTTGCCAAAGACTTGCAAGTTAGACTCCTGATCACAGTCATATCACATGGCATTTGGTAGAGATCAAAGAATTAGTGGTTCTGTCATCAAAATAAACAAACCAAGCCCAACTAGATAGGAGAACATAAAACTCTGTGGGACTTTGATCTTGAAATTATCACAGCTCCCATAATATCAGCATAGTTAGGAACTGTGGACCATTGTACCATTCTAAGATTTAGGATTCTTGAATAAATGTGAAGAACTTTCATGTGTTATAGTAAAAATAGCTACCATTTATTGAATGCATACTATTTTATTGTGGCAAACAATGGCTAGCATTTATTGAATATTTGCTTTGTGCCAGACCTTAAGATAGGTATTATTTATACTTCCTGATAGTCTTGCAAGGTAGCTCTTTAACCCTATTTTGCAAATCAAGAAGGTGGAGCTTTCGAAGGGTCAGTGGCTAGTCTGAGAGCCTTAATGAGAAAACCATGCACCCTTCCTGGCTGTCCCTAAGCCCACATTTGCTGTATTTTACCATCTTGTTTTCCACCCCCCCCCAAAAAAATACATATATGTGCAAATAAGTGGAGAGAATCCAATCTGTAGAATGATGTGTGTGCTATGCTACCATTTATTAAAAAAAGTTGAAAATATATGAAAACACAGTTTTCTATGGATTCATAATATATAATGAAAGTATGAAATGTGTCTAGATTCAGGATAAAGGTTATTCTGGAAAGGGGAGGAAGCAGTAAACTATATCAGTAATGTTTAAATTAAAAAGAAAAGAAAAAAATTGAGACAAATATGGGGAAATGTTAAGATTTGTTAAAATGAAGTCATGGATATGCATTATATTATTTTCGTGCCTTTTTCTGTTTAAAATTAAACAAAACAAAACAGAACAAAATCAGTCCTAAATTACCACACAGAAAACATTGGTGACAGTTGCATTAGAAGGAGGGAGAACTGGTTTTGATGCATGTACCTCAGAAGTCCCTCTAGGATAGCCATAAAGCTCTATGTTTCTCTGATGACCAAGGTCCTTGCTAGTTAGACATCTTTACAGCTTAATAAATCTAAGATATAGAATGATGATGCAAAGAAATTTCTTCTACCTATCCCTGTTTCTCTTATTTTTTAAACTACTGAATAAAAGAAGGATTTTGAAGTTTCCAAACCTATTCAGAGGCAGTGTGGTATTTTCACCAGGCTCTAAGAAGTCATCCTGACTGATGTCTGAGTCCCAGTTGAGCCACTTGATAACTGTGAGACTGAGGACAGTTACTCAATCTCTCTAAGCCTCTAGTTCTTTTCTGAAATGAGGAAAACACAACCTCATAAGATTGTTATGGGAGTTAGAGATGGCACGTAAAGGGTTAAATATGTAACTAGAACATATAGTAGGTTATTTCATTTGTTCTGAGGCTCTTTACAAATGCTAATTCCTTTCAACTCTATGACCTAGACATCTATTATATTTGCTCATTTTTCTCTAGTCCCAGGGCAATCACCCCTGTTCTGGCTCCATTCGTCTCTTAACTGGGCTTGGAAAAACAGTCCCTGTTGTGCTTTCTTTCAGTTGTCCCTGCCATCCTTATCTTCTTTCCCACAGTTCTCAGTTGCAGTCCATGCCTCACCCATACTGAGCTTTTTTCAGGGACTTGAAATCCCATATTCTCTCTTGCCTCTTGCTTCTTGTCCTCCTTCCCCTGTACCTTGCCTTACCTGGCCTTTCTAATGTTTACATATTTTTCAGGCTTCATTCCCTCCCTTTTAAAATTGAGATATGATTGACATGCAACATTTTATTAGTTGCAGGTGTACAGCATAATGATTCAGTATTTGATTACATTGCAAAATGATCATCACAGTCTAGTTAACATCCGTCACCATACGTAGTAAGACAATATTTTTCTTGTGACAAGAACTTTTAAGGTCTGTTCTCTTAGCAGCTTTCAAATATACAATATAGTATTATTAACAATGATCACTATATTGTAGATTAAATCCACAGCACTGATTTATCTTGTAAATAGAAGTTTGTACCTTTTGAACCCTTTACTCATTTACCTCTATCCCCTCTGCGAACCACCACTCTGTTCTTTGTATCTCTGAGCTCACTTGTTGTGTTTTTTTAGAGTATACATATAAATGAAATTATACAGTTTGTCTTTCTCTGTCTGACATGCTTTATTTCACTTACGCATAATACCCTCGAGGATTCATCTGTGTTGTTGCACATGGCAAGATTTTCATCTCTTTATATGCCTAAATAATATTCCATTGTGTACACACACACACACACACACACACACGTGCGCTTGCACATGTGTGAGCTTCTTTTATTCATTCATTGATGTACACAGGTTGTTTCCATATCTTGACTATTGTAAATAATGCACAATTAGTTCATTTTCTTGGGGTAAATACCCAGAAGTAGAATTCTAGATCATGTGGTAGTTCAGTTTTTTTTTATTTTGTGAGGAAGCCCCATACTATTTTCTCTAGTGACTGCACCAATTTACATTGACACCAACAATAGCACAAAGGCATTTCCAGATCCTCACCATTGTTTTTCTTTTTGTCTTGTTGATATAGTCATTCTAACAGATATGAACTGATACCTCACTGAGGTTTTGATTCATTTCTCTGTGATGATTTGCTATATTGAGTGTCTTTTTTGTGTTCCTGCTCACCTGGATTTATTTAAAATCTGTTTCTCTGAAAGGCCTTTGCTGATCCCTACCTGTGGTTAAGTCTCGCTGTTTTTACCTCACCTCTTACACTTCCCTAGGCTCCATCGAACACTGAATTGTAATTTCCTGTTTGAGGCTTGTGTTCCATGCTAGCCCTGCACTCTTCAAAGCAGAGTACATCATGGTCATTGTTACATCCCCAACCTAGCTGGCAGATAATAGGTGCTCAAAAAATATTGATCTGACTGTCTGAATTATGAATTTTGATATTGATCAGATGCTGCTCCTGTACTCATGGTGTGCTCTTGGTTAAATGATCTGGCTGACCCTCAGTGTTTCAACATTTGAAGTAAGATAATGCCATCCAACTCTAGTGTGTTGTCAGTTGCAAGTAAACCAATGTATGTAAATTTCCTGGCATGTAGTGGATATTGAATGAACATTATTTTTCCTTCAAAAAATGGACAAGTCCCAAGATATTTTCCAAGTAATGTAATTGTGCTTTTAAAAAATAAAAGCAAAAAATATTATTTACTTACTAATATACAATATAATTTTCTACTTGTAAGTCAAGTAGAGCAAGCCTCTGAGAACCTATTATCAGCTTCTTATTTCAGCAGTTTGTATCTCTCTCTCCTACCTAGTGGAGGCCCTAGGCTATTTTCAGTCTTCTAACCAACCACTCTGTTTTTATTGCTTCTTAATTGCTAGTTGGAGATGTAATGTTCATGACTGCATTATCCAGTTTGTTTGTTCCTAGCTTTGGACCTTAACTACCCTCCTGTGGCTTCTTAAGTTCTCAGAGGAGCTGTCTTCCTAGATGTCTTCTTAGCCCTGCAATTCTAAACCCAGGTCTAAGCTGTTCTTTCCCAATCTTGGTGTCTGATCTCTGTGACTGGGATTTTGAACTGCCTTGTAAAGAGGAACCAACACTACTATCTTTGACCCCATTTTGTCCTAATTATTTTTGGGGGGGACCATTTTTTAATTTTAAATTTTTTAGTATTTTATTTTATATAATTCTTACATCATTTTTCATTTTGCACAATGTATGCATTTTCATTTTGGTTATATTTCCCATACAAGGGACCCTTTTTTTTTTTTTTTAGCATATCCAGTTACAGAACTTTATTTTTAAACCAATTTTAGGTACCCAAAGGTCAAAGTTCACAAAACAAAAAGAGAACACAAACGATAGTTTCTACATGCTGCTAATCGTAGCAGCCAAAAAAGAATCCTACTGAAAGTCACACGCACAAGTCTCTAGACAAGAGCCCGAGCAAAGGGCCTTCTTTGCTGCTGGCTGTTGAGGAACCCACCTGTGACTGACCTCATTTAAGGCCTCCGTTCTTAACTATTGAAGCATCCCTTTTCCTAGAAGAAAAGACTAGTAATAAATACTGGTAAGTAATAAATACTTACCACCATCCCAGAAAGTCTTACTAGATATCAAAATCAACTACTTATTGGAATAAGTAGTGCCTGTCAGTGATGACTCAACAATCATTTCATGAAGCGTGAATATCCAAACTTCATCTCTGCTTGTCACTCTCCCAGCTCAGGAACTTACAGGAACTTCAGTAGCTTTAGTGAGTAAACTAATCTGGGCAGCAGGAGAGCCAACTCACAGGGCTTATGACTAGTGATATGGAAACAACGGACGCCATCCATAGTTTCCTGACTCAAAGATAGTTGCTGTTCCTATTTTTGTGTACCTTATTTCTGATTATTTTAAAAGTAGAAAGTACACTAATAATATATGGATAAATTTTCATGGTAAATTTTTAAAGCATCACAGGTAAAATGAATGTGCCCTTTGTTCCTCTCCCCCAGTATAACACTTGTCCACTTTGTATGTAACCTTCCTAAGGGGTAGGGTGGGAGGGGGTTGTGACTGACATCCAGTAGGTAGAGGCCAGGGATGCTGCTAAACATCCACCAGGGCAAAGGACAGACCTCTATGCTAACCCTCCACCCCACAACAAAGCACTATTTATCCAAAATGTCAGTTATGCCACCATTGAGACAATTTTTCCAAACCTTATTCTGTGAACACACCCAGACTTTAATTTCTGGTATCTCACAATACGATTGTGCCATAATTACATTACTTTTCAAATGTGAAGTGCATCATAATTTATTGTTCTATTGTTTTTTGCTGTTAACTACATGCCATAGTGCTATTACCAAATCAGTTCATATAGCTCCACCTTATATTTTTACACATAGTATTATTGCATTATATGGGTTTGCCAGTTTGTTTAATCACTATATGATCACATGACCTTCTTCTGATTTTTTAAAAAAAGATTCATTTATTTATACAAGCACTGGGTACAGTCAGAAGCACGGGCGCATCAGGAGAGGTCTGTGCGCCATGTGGGACCCTTGCCGGCGGCCGGGGATTGAACCAGTGCTGCAGAGGCTGCGGGCAGCCTCGCAGCCCAGTGCTCAACCACTGCTCCACCGGGGAGGCACCCTTCTTCTGATTTTTAAAATCATCTTTGTGCCCGTTTCTTTGGGTATATTTCCGTAGAAGACATTTTCAAGTAAAATTGCTGTGTTGCAAGGTATTACTCGTGTTTATGAGGATATGTTAAAAAATATATTGGGATTGCTTGCATACACAGTGTGTTAAAGCACTGTTTGTTTAACATTATATTGTGGTCCTGGCAGACTGAACTATTAGTTTTCTAAATCTGTTTTCTCTTTTTTTCTGGACCCGTGATTAGACTGTATTTCCCAGCCTCCTTTGCGTTTAGTGGTGGCCTATAACTCAGTTCAAAACAACAGGGTGTTAGCTGGATCTGATTTTTCCTACTTCTAGGTCTGGTGCATAAAAAAACTCCTTGTCATGATCATCCAAGCTCCTTTCCCAACTGCTGGCTACACATTACACTAAGGGTAATTCATGGAGTGAAAATGGCAGAGCTGCTTACAGCTGGGGTCTCTGAATGCCCCATCTCCACCCCATCTGCCTTTACCAATTTGGAACCATCTTGGATTGTTTCATGAACAAGAAAAAAACTTTTTTGCCTTTAAATCAGTGAAGTTTTGGTGTTCATTACAGCAGCTAGTGTTATCCTGATTAGTGAAGTGAACATTTATGTTTCATTGAATGTTTTGAAAACACCATTTAAAATAACTATATGGTATCTCAACAATATGATTGTGCCATAATTAACCATTGTGCTATTCCTGACCATCTGACATGCTATTATAGTTTTCTTCTACTATTACGATAACTTACCTATAAAAAAATCTTCATCCAACTTTGTGTATTCTTAATTGGCAATGTCTGAAGACATCTTTGATTACCATAACTTGGTGAAGGAGGTGCTACTGGCACCTAGTGGATAGAGGTCAGCAATACCTATCCTACAAGGCACGACACAGCTCCCACCAAGAAAGAATTTTCCAGTCAGCCCAAAATGTCAGTAGTGCCAAAGATGAAAATTCTTGGTCTTCAGTCTAAAAAAAAAAAAAAAAAAAAAACCTGCATCAAAGGACATTTTTACAACTTTTGAGTTGTGCCTTCAGTTGCTTTTCAGAAACATTTCACCAATTTATATTCCTTACTAGCAGTGCACGAAAGTACTTACATCATTCTCACCAACATGGTGAAGTGTTTTAAAATATCATTATTATTTTACATTTTGCTGTTTTATAGTTGAAGTAGAATCTTATTTTCTTTTGTGTAGCCTTAATTATTGGGGATGAGTTTTTCCATGTTTGAATCAGTTTTTATGCTCTGTTGATGAATTATATCTTCTTTCATCCCTTATTTGTGGCAGATATTTATTCAGGGTTTTTTTTTTTGCCATTTAATTTCCTTTATGATTTTGCCATATTTTTGACATACAGAAATTATGTGATATCTTTTGATTTTATTCTTTGGGATTTCTGTTATCTTTAGGTTTAGTTTCCTCTTCAGATATTAATCACCTACAGTTGCTTCTAGTTTTGTATGTTCTATTTTTTTATTTTGACTTGTTTTTATCTCTCTGCTATTTATTTTGAAGAATTGTATACTTTTAACCCATTCTGCCATCTGTATTTGCTTGATAATCTTTGTTTCTCCATTGCTATTATGGTGAGGATTTTTGAAGAAGACCAGCATAATTTGAAAGAATCAACTTGCATTTAAATATTTTTCTTATGATTAAAAATGTAACTGAAATTTGAATCAAGGCCTAGAAGCAGGAAATAAAGTGAATGTTTAGAGAAGAACAAATATGCCAGGAGGTCTGGGTTATAAAGAGGGAGATAACAGTTAAAAAGAACGCTGAAATTACATTGTGAAAATCATTAGTTGCCAAGCCTAGGGGTTGGATTAGTATGCATTGGAAAGTCATCAAAGGTTTTTAAGCAAAGGGATGGCATAATCAGAGCTATGCTTTAGGGAAATTAGTAGAGTAGTAGAATGGAGGTGGTAGAGGCCAGATAACCTGTTAAGAGACTCAACGTGATGCATACAAGAGATTCAAGAGGCCCAGTGTGGGAAAGTTCAAAAGTAAGAGCAAGGATATCCAAAAAATGTTCAAAGGAGCCAGACAGTACTGCAAATGAGTGAAGTGTGGGGAGTGATGGGATTTATGGGGCTCTTGAAAATGCATACATACATTGAACATTAAGAACATCCACTATTCATCAAAGTGTTTTTTTTTTCTTTGTGTAATAAGGGTTGATATTGTCAGAGTTTGCCTTGATTTTAAAGTGAGGTTTCCTAATTACAAAACAACTGTGAACCAAATAAAACATTCGCTGGCCACTGTGTGCTACATCAATTCAGTAGGACTTGCCCACCATTGGATATAGGAAAGAAGGAGACTTAGAGGGAACAACCTAACTTCAGAGAAGGTGTTACATGTGGCAGCAGACTATAGTACGAGATCTTGAGCTGGAACGACCAGGCTTGAGTCCTTGCTCAGTGTCTTACTAATTGGATGGTCTTGGGCAAGTCAATCATCTCTCACCTGTGAAATGGGGATGATAATAGTATCTATCTTTCTTATAAGATTGTTCTGAAGATTAAATATGTTAATACATGTAAAATGCTTAGGTCAGTGCCTGGCACAAGGTACTCCAATAGCAGGTGATAATTATTATTTTAAGTAGTTATTAGAATAAATACTGCAGTTAACAGAACAGGTTGTGGACACAGCTGGCTTGTGTTTAACTCTCTTTACACATTTCGTCGGAAATGTGAATATGTGACTTTACCTCTTTATGTCTCATCTGTAACATGGGGAATAACAGCACCTCCTAATTCTGTTGTTTATAAAGTGCCTGGCACAGTAGTCTAGTAGTAAGTAGTTATCAAAGCCTTTTGAAACTATTTAGACTTCCTAATGAGAAAAACAATGCTGAGTATTACACCTGGTTAATTAACTGTGGTTATGATGACTCTCCTTTTTTATTTCCCTTTAAAAATTTTCCATTTGCCTTAGACTTTCATCAGCAAGACTCTGTGGTTAAGGTCAGGTTGAGCCTGTACAGGAAGTTACCCTACCAGCTCTCTATCCCTTTAAGTTGGTCCCTCCTCCATCCCCACTAATGCTGCTCTAGCTTAGGTCCTCATATCTTCTGCCCTTTGTCATCACCTCCTGCCCCATCTTCCCTGCCTCCAGTCATGCTCCTGCCACAGTCCATCCTTTATGCTGCTCCAGTGATCTTACTATATTACAAAATCGGAATTAATTATTGCTTTAGTTTTTGTTGTTACTATGGTTTTGCTTGCCTTTTTCTTGTGCCAGTCATTAATATAAGACTTTCCAACTGGACTATAAAACTTTTCTAGAGTGCCAAACACACTGAGTAATCTATACTTTTTTTTTTCTGGAGAAATCCTTGCAGGCTCTCGTGTCCGACTCCAAACTTAATTAACTTTTCCATAGGCCCCTGCACACTTGCTGTTCTGAGACTTCTCTCCTATGATCCTGAGACTCCCTTTCTCCTCTTTCCTAACCTGTAGCCCATCTCTGGATTGCATCTTGCTTGTTGATTTACACTCTTATGTTGCAGGAGCACACCTCCATTAGTTTTCTGAAAAAAGATGCATGATGGGTAAAGTTTTTGAGACTTTGTCTTCAAAATATTTAATTCTACCCTCAACCTTGGTTGAAAGTTTGACTATAATTGAATTCTAGATTGAAATGCTGTTCTCCCAGAATTTTGACAGTACTTGATCCATTGTCCTTCAGATTTCATTTGCTATTGAGAAGCCATATTCTACTCTGATTCCTATTTGTATATTAGCACATTTTTCTCTCTAAATATTTTGTGGCATTTTCTTTATTCCTGTTGTTCTGAAATTTCACAACAGTTTTTTCCTTCTCAGTTGCACACCATCTCATGTGTTTAATTTCTAGAAAATTTTCTTTTAAAAGGTGCTTGATGCATATACATAATGGAATATTACTCAGCAATCAAAAAAGATAAACACATGCAGTTTGCAGCAACATGGATGGAGCTAGGATGGATCATGCTCAGTGAAATAAGTCAGAAAGAAAAAGAAAAATACCGGATGGTCTCACTTATAGCAGGAATTTAGAAAACCTAAATAAGAGACCAGGAAAAAGACTAATTAATACTAAGTAAAAAACAAAATCAACAAGCAACTATAAACCAGAGACACACTACAGGGGGTGGGGGCAGGGAGAGGAAGGATTAGGGTCAAAATAAGGGGGGGTGCAATTGTATGGGGAATATAACCCAAATGAAAATGCATACATTGTGCACAAATGAAAAATCATGTAAGAATTATATAAAATAAAGTATTTTTTAAAAGGTGCTATTTGCTTTCTTGGCTCTTTATATTCAGATGTGAGCTTTCGTGGTGACTCCTCTCAGTGTATTATCTGTCCTTCTCCCTTTTCTCTATTTCTTTATTGTTTTTTTTAAGCACTACTTCCTCTGAAGTAATGTTCTTCCTCAGTTTGTTCTACTTCATGTGCTGTTTTTTGCTATCATTTAAAATTTTGAAGACTTCTCTTTCTGGATGTTCTTTTTATGTAGCTATAGTGTGGTGTTTTATGACTCTGAAAACTTCATGTTTTGGGGGGGAGTATTTTATTATCATCCTTTCATTATATCTATTCCCTCTGAGTTCCTTTTTTGTTTATTCATTTGATTGCTATATTTCAGATTAGAGATTTCTTCATAATGTCTGGTAATCTTTGGCTGACTATTCATAATTAGGAGCAGAGCACTAACAACTTAGTAGAGCCTCTGTATGGTTGGCTGGGTCTGTGCACAGATGGATTCACTACAGGTTGAAAAGATAGTGAGGTGGGTTTTGGGTTTTTTTTGATTTTTTTTATATCATTGTTCATTCTCCTCTCAGGTGTAACACCCATAAAATTACCACCACAAAGATACCCCTGAACCTTCACCAGAGTCTCTTGTGCTCTTCTCTCTCCTGTTTTGATCCCTCCCCCGCCCCCAGCTGAATGTCTCCAATTTATAGTTTGCCTGCTATTTTTGTCTTCCCTCCCATTCCTTGTTTGTTTTCCCTATGTGAAAACCATAAGTGAAACCATCCAGTATTTTCCTCTTCCCTCTGACTTATTTCACTGAGCATGATCCCTTCCAGCTCCATCCATGATGCTGCAAATGGTATGAGTTTATCTTTTTTGATTGCTGAATAGTATTCCACTGTATATATGTACACATCTTCTTGATCCACTCATCCTTTTTGGGCATGTGGGTTGTTTCCATATCTAGCTATTGTAAATAGTGCTACAATAAACATAGGAGTGCAGATTTCCTTTTGAATTAACATTTTTGTGATCTTTGAGTAGATTCCTAGAAGTGGAATTGCTGGGTTGTATGGTAGCTCCATTTTTAATAGTTTGAGGGTCCACCCCCCACAGTATTCCATAGTGGCTGGACCAGTTTGCATTCCCACCAGCAGTGTAAGAGGGTTCCTTTTTGTCCACATCTTCGCCAACATTTGTTGTTGCCTGTTTGTTTTTTTTTTTTTTTAATATGTGCCATTCTCACTGGTGTGAGGTGGTATCTCATTGTGGTTTTGATTTGCATTTCCCTGGTTCTCAGTGATGTTGAACATTTTTTAATATACCAAGACAGTGAGTTTTAAAATTTGTACATATTTTTCTTTTGGGGAGGGGGGAATTCTCCAGAAACTTCCAGTCTGCTGCCAGTAGATGTATGTGTAACTGCCACATAGCAGGAAGTGAGCAAAGCACTTTCTAAAGCTGATGCCTTGTGAGGATAATCTCATCAATCAGGATGCAGATTTTTCACTGATGTCCCTGTTTTTAGTGTAGTTTTTTTCCTGTCTATCTTCATCTCTAAATGTCTGCATAAAGTGGACTTCCATCTTTTGTCAGATTTGGGGAAGCAGAACTCTACTTCTTAAACAAACTTATATGCCTTACTCTGTGTTAGCTCTGCACCCTTCTCCCTGAACTTCAGAAGTCTTAGAGCAGCCATTCCCACTTCTTTCCAGGGTTCTGCAGCTGATCTTGGCACACCTCCTTGCAAGCAGCTTGGTTTTGTTTTTCCTGTCCTGCTAAGTCAGTTACCATTCATCCATCTGCTTTCCATCTTCCCGAATTTTGTGGAAGTCTCTCATGTACTGGCATCTTTCTCAGTCTTTGTTTTCATAGACTTACAGCTTAAAAAAATTCTTTTGCTATTGTGTTTCCAGGTTTTCTGACAGAAGCTGAGAAACTTGGAGGTTTCATTCGCCATAGTTACCTAGTGATCTGTTGCCTACTTTCCCCAGCGTGTCTTCTCCCAAGCTATGAGTGACTGTAGCAGATGCCTCGTCTCGTTTATCTTTATAGTCCCACGCTCCAGGACTTAGTAGGCACTCAAATGTTTATTGAATGAGTGAATCAATAAATAAAATTTTAAGTATTCTTTGTTAGTTTTGTAAAACATTCATCTTCTTGATGTTTCTTGAAGTAAAGTGCCCACAATGTCATTCTAGATTGTGTCATTGTGGTGAGGCCAGTCTCCTTTGAACACAGCTGGTATTCACAGTATGCGTGAGTTACTTAGAATTCCCAGTGGGCATTGTTATGCAGAGGATTTTATTAAGCATCCAATGATGAATATATCTCCCAGACTCTTATTACCAACCCCCTGAAGCACATCCTTGATGCCCCCAGCTGACTTAATCACCACATTGCTCTCAAGTACCGACACATGTTTAATGTAGTGCTCTGGTTTTGTCTCTAATGGCACCCATGAGAAGTGTGAGGACCCGTTTATCTTGTTAGAAGATGTTGGACGGAGCATTCCTGAAGGAAATGTAACTCCCTTGGGCACATCTGGATTTTTTCCTGCAAAAGACCAGCATATATCTGACTAGAGTCTAGAGTGAGATTATGCGTTGTGGCCTCTGCCTTTTATCATTGGTTCATCAAGGTGCATCGTGTTTAATTTTGTTACACTAAAAAACAGGTAGAAAATTAGTTCTGTCTTTTTAACAACTCATTAAATACAAATCAAGGTCATGTGTTTCTTTTAAATTGAATTCAGTTTATTACACTTTTATATTTATGAGAAAACATATCTGATAGATTATTTTAGTACTGGTAATTTTTTACTTCTTTCCATTCTTTATTTTGCATCCCTTCTAAATATCATAGGTTAATCATAATCTCTTTCCATCACTTAGTGTCCTTTAGTGACTCTCCGTCTCAAGTATTTCTATTTTTGATTCTAACATATAAGCAAAAACAGAATGAAGTTACTACCAGTGGAGTAATCTTGGAACTTGGGATGCAAAACTTTATTTATCCTCCAGCTTTCTCCTTCATTTCCTTTCTCTCTCCTCTTCTGAACTGTAAAATTAGGTAGAATAAACTTCAGATGTAGTCAGATATGATAGAACATATGCTTTATTATGGGGAAAATGTGCTGCTACTTTCTTGGAAAAAAGCCAGAGCAGGAAAAGGCTGTATCTCACCCCCATCTGGAATGGGGCATCATCAGAATTGTCATCACTCACCACTTCACCTTCTCTTCCCCACCGTGTTCTCTCTTTAATAGTGACCAAATCATCACACACCCAACCCCTTTTTTTAAACATTTAATTGAAGCAAAGTAAACCAATCCATTCCTAATCTCACAATTTTTTTAAGAAAGAGGCTTCTGAGGTTTCCATAAAACAACATGATTTCCAGCAGTCTCTATTTAATACCATAATACTTTTAGTGGAATCTTCCAGAAGCAGACTGTGCCATTGGAAGAGTTGGGATAATTCTTCCTGTTGAGTTCCCAGCACATATACTTTATTATAGCACATTTGAGCAGTCCTACCTGACCTCATAGCTCAATACTACTGTTGAAAATAATCTTTATCCCTAAACAGAGTAAACTTAAATCTGAATGATAACACATCTTCTGAATGTCTGTAATACAGATATTTGTGAATAGCTTTCTGGGGATTCTTTAGTCATGCCAGATACATTAATCATTGCTGGACCTGGAATATTCTCTAAACATTTCACTTAATATCACTGTTTATCTATGTGAGGATAATGCTAATCAAAAAAAATGCATCTCTTTTTAGACTCATGGGTAGATTGGCAAACTTGAAGACAAGTAGTTTTTATATCAAGGGAGGTGAGAACAAAAAATTGTAAGGGGATCAAAAATAATAGTGTAGCAGAACTGTTACAGAATTTTTTCTTCCTCAGTCTCAATAAAACTCTGCATCTGTATCTGGTTTGTAAAACAGTTTGACAATAGTCATTTTTATTAAATATTGCAAATTAGAAACACCTGCCTGCTAAACTATGCTAAGTACCTAATTGTAAACAGCAATAATAACTGGTCCTTTTCAGAGCAAGTTCCCTTACCTTCTTCTTCACTTTTTGTCTGGGATTTCAGGTGACAAAGGGGGGCGGGGAATCAAGGCAGTAAAATGAAAACACTCGGTCAGGTAGGCCTAAATTCAAATCCCATTTTTGCTTTTCTTAGTTTTTGACTCTGGACCACTTATTTTTTATTGTCTGCTTTTTAATCTGTAAAATGAAGATAAAAGTTTCTACTTTGTAGGACTTGGGGGAAGGGGATAATGTAAATAAAACACCTGCTATTTTTTAATTCATTGACTCTTAAGATGCTCCTTTTTTTTTTTTATACATTTCACTATCTATGAAAACAGGACAATTTTGCAATCAATAAATAGGCACACTATCATTGCACCATTTTTGTTCCTTATTTGTGGTATCTATTATAATGTGCATCTTAAGTTGATGACAACTTCAATTTGATGAAATATGGTATGCTTGGTTCTCAGAGGATAGTATTCATACTTATTATTATGATATATTTTTTCAAAGAAAGACTTTAAAGAATCTGTAGTTTACTAATTTCCCTAGACTCTAACTTGGGCTTATGATTACAATTATTGGTAAGAAAAATACTATTATACCAAAAATAATTGTGGCTCCTGTTTAATCATTTCATGTCTCAGGTACACAATGCAAAGCAGATTTTATAAGACATAGCAAGAATGTGACTGAATAAGGGGCAGCCAGTAGAATAGAGGCATATGTGAGGGATCAGGAGCTCTAAATAGACACCAAGGAAGGTAGCAAGTTAGAAACATCTGTGTCTATGTAGTCCATATTCTTGTAGTTGTAAGAAGTTTGGGCATGCTAGAATTTTCCTCAAGAGAGCTAGAGGTTGAGAGGTATTGATATTGCACATTCATTCTGGTATTCTTACCTTGAAGGGTGGAGTTTCTTCTTTTGTATATTTGTGCACACTAGAAGTTCCATGACTAAGAATTTTATTGTTCAAATGTTTGTGAGTGCCTGCTATGTGCCAGGCTTTATGCTAGACACTGAAGTCACAGAGGTGAGTAAGGACAATCTGGTGAGACAGGCTGACCTATCTCATGCTCTTCCCTTCACCCATGTCCTGTATTTATCTTACAACTTTTTTTTTAAAGATTTATTTATTTATGCATACAAGAGTTGGGGTACAGGCCAGAGATGCAGAGGGTGAGAGGATTCACCAGAGACAGAGTGGGAACAGAACAGGCAGACTAACTGAAATACACTGCTGAGGGAGCAGCGGGCAAGACAGGAGAGGTCTGCTACACCGTGTGTGTTGCTCCCTGGCCGGCTGGGGATCAAACTCCCGCTGCAGAGTCTGCAGATTGCTTCATAGTGTGGTGTTTAACCCCTTGCGCCACCAGGGAGGTCCCTATTTTTCTTACTATTTTTTTTTTTTTTTTGGTGGGACCCTCGCTGGTGGCCGGGGAATCAAACTGGCGCTGCAGAGGCTGCGGGCAGCCTCGCAACCCAGCTCTCAACTGCTGTGCCACCAGGGGAGGCCCTTTTCTTACTATTTTTAATAGAAAATATTTGAATCATTGCTTTTTACTTTAAAATTTATTTCTTTTGAAACTTTAGTACATTGTCAGGTAGTTACTTTCAACCAAAACAAAGCATGCCACTGAAAAACAAATTTAAAAACCAGCATGATGAAGAATTTATTCACACTTGTAATTAGAAATTTTATCTATTAATGTAACCTATATTTAATGTCAGCTTGGATATTTTTATAGTAAGCTAACATTAAAAATATAGGATCTTGGGTCTCCCCGGTGGCGCAGTGGTTGAGTGCTGGGGTGCGAAGCTGCCTGCAGCCTCTGCAGTGCCGGTTCGATCCTTGGCTGCTCCCCAGCTACCGGAGGAGGGTCCCACATGGTGTGCAGACCTCTCCTGCCGCCCGCTGCTCCCCTCAGCAGTGTATGAGTCCTTCTGCCTGCTCTGCTCCCCGCTCTGGCTCTGGTGAATTCTCTCACCCTCCCGCGCTTCTGACTGTACCCAGTGCTTGTATAAATAAATAAATAAATAAATAAATAAATAAATAAATACTTTAAAAAATATATAGGATCTTATTTAAAATTTTAACTTCAATGAATATATTGTTTCTTTTTTAAGATCTTTGTGTAATGTCTTTGGGAATTCCTGAAAAGGAATGTTTATTGTACTTGTGTCTAAATAATTTCTGTGCCAAAAGAACAGTGATAAATGCCACACAAAGGAAATGACATTTTCAGGTTTTTAAATTAATGTACAAAGAAAGGAGGGAAGGAAGGCACTAATTTGTTACATTTAAAATTTAAATAAATGTAGAAAACAGATTAAATGAATGTAAATAAGACTTTAAAAATTACTTAATTCACTCAGTTTTATTGGTATCTAGCATCTATAATAACAGCTTGCAGTAGCAATTGAATATTTGCTGTGTACCAGGCCCAATTCTAAGCACTTTAAATGTATGCATATAATAATGCCTTGAGATAGATATTAGTACCATCACTTTATAGATAAGGAAAAAAGGACAGAAATAGTAAAAAATTTCCTTAAGGCAGAGACAGGGTTCAAACTTATTTCTAATTACTGTACTATGCTGGAATTGCTAAGACCATTATTATCCAGGCATTAAAATAAAGATTACTAAATAAAAGCTAGTGTAGTTATAACTGGTATATCAGGAGTCTCAGTCAGGCTGGTCTTGGGTGGCTGCTAAAGACAGGGAAGTCAATGATAAAATGTTGAGCTTTTAACTGATTGTTGGAAGAAAGAGTGATGACATTCACTTCTTTTATAAATTATGGAAGTTATAAAAGTAAGGAAGACTTGGAGAAGGCACTGAAGGCTTGAGTTTGGGTGTCTGAGATGGCATGATGGAATGTTGGCAAAGCAGAGTGAAGAGGGTACCAGCTGGGGGTCTGAAGACCTAAGCTCTAGTCCTGCTTTTAGTGGTCCTTGTTGAGTTTGGAGATAGTGAGGAGTTGTTAATAAGTGATTTTGAAACTCTGCTCTAAAGACTACTGCAGGGTGCCACAGATTGACTTAAGGTGCTTTAGTCTAAGTTAACCTAAGCCACTACCTGCTTAATCACACCAATCACATGTATTTATAATTTGGTTTAAAAAAAAGTTTGAAAACCAGTGGATTAGGTGATCTATAAGGCCTCTTTCAGCTCAAAAATTCTTTCACCTATTCAAAAATACGAATTTGGAATCCTCCAACAAGGATAGAGGGTGAATCTGCTGGAATGAACAAAAGTACTGAGATTGTGGGCCATTTGTTCCTGAACAGTCAGCAGCCATGAATTTTGGAAGGTCTCAATATGCTTTACTGTCGTAGGGCCATAATGATATTCCTTCATGGATGGTAGCAAATTCTAAGTCGTTTCTTAATTTACTAACATCTTTTCAGGATCCTTAAGGACTCCTTTCCATCCAGTTTCAAGATTACTTGTTTAAATTGTTATGTGCTGACCCTTGCAAATGAGCTTTCCTTTCTTCCAAGAAATGTCCCCTCTAACTCTTGTATCTGCTCTTGCACACATATGCATTTTTTATCCCTCTTCCTCTTCAAATTTCTGCATTATATCTGCCCAACATTAGCCAGATTTTATGACTCAGTGTAAATACTGTCTTCAAAGAATGATTGACTACATCCCAACCTCCTACAGAACAATGTTTTATAGCCTACTGAAATTCAGGTTGGCTGGCAGGTGTGGGTTGGAACAGTTTTGATTGGACTAAAAGAGTGTTATGGTGGAATATGTCTACTAATCCAGGTCAAATTATTGCTTAAGAAACTTGAGTGAGTTACATCATAAAAAACTCATTTGAGACCAGGTTACTTGTTTTCCATTCCCCCAAATAAAATTGATGATGTAGGTGAAACAGAATGGGAAATAAATTTCAAAAAATGCAATTTTAACTCATTATTTCAAATGAGTAAGGGATTTACCCCCAACTAATCAAACTCAACTCTCTAGTAGAACTACCAAGACGCTAAGATTTTTTACTGGGTCATCAGTTTGTGGCCAAAGAACTATATAGAAGGGAGTTTTTTAAAATAAAATTCTTCCTAGATGAATAGCATGTGGCTATAGTGGAAGGTGTTGGGAGGTAAAGGAGAGGAGAATCCTTAAGTAACCTGGTGGAGAGTAACATTCCTCTTCACTGATGTTTCGTGTTAACCTCATCATTTGTAGTCCTTTGTGAGGAAGTTGAGGAAGTAGCACACACTCTTCCATGTGCTGTAACTTGGCAGTTGGAGCACATAGCACAGATGCCTATTGTATTGCATCAAGTTTACATGGAGCATCAAGTTTTTTTAAAAAATGAAACCATTATAAATTCTGGCAGTTTTTATAGTATAATTAAAATGTCTAACAGGATACCTCTGGGAAACTAAATGCAGTTTTACTATTTATAGAGCCAGCAGAGGTAGTGTTTCTTGCCAACTTTCATATCTTATGACCTATAAATTGCTCTTAATAGCTAATCTGTCATCCTAGCTTCTCGTACAAGAAAGCTTGTTTCCTTATTAATCTGTTAATTTGCATCTGCAAAGGACATTTACAAATTCTTGGTTTGAAAACATTGCTGTATTAAGGCTGGGCATTATAAATAATTTATCACCTGTGATAGCAACTCTTAGGTCTAAGCAATAGATCTTTCTGACATTGTATTATTCTTCCAACCCTAATATAATTTTGATAAAAATAATTATTATGAAAACTCCTCTGGCTCCACAGTATTAGAATAGGCTGACAAGTTGGCATAGAGAAGCTATAACCATCATTAACTGCTCTCTAAGCTCGAAGTAATCGATTATAAAGCCAACTATTCCAACTATGGTATAGTATATGCTAGAAAGAATTCAAATGTGTACAAAGGACTTTCACCTTTTCAATAAGAACTGCAGAATATTCCTCCAGTCTTAGGTTAGGCATTGGGACAAACTAGTTGTATTGGTTATAACAGACCAGACACCAATTATTGAGCATGAAAATGATTTAAGACCATGTAATTAAAGACCATGTAATTCAAATTTTTCCTGTTTGTGTGTTTTTCTGTTTTAAATCTCTTTTTCAGGTTGTGGCTGTGCTGAGTCTCAAAATCTTAGAGATTCCAAACAGGAAGCTTTCTTTCTACCATTATATCCCTACTAAGGTTTAACTCTTTTTGTTTGTACTTCATTGATTTGTTTTTTTCTCTATTTTAATCTAAGAAGGATTTGTGGGAGCAGGAAACAACACAGAAAAGAGAATCAATCAGAGTAAAGAGAGGTCAGTCCTCTCATTACACTCATAGGCTGAAACCAGGGCATTAGTGTATATGGGATTCTACCTGACTGTTAAAGGGATATTGCTTCAATATAAGCTGCCTGGTGGCCGAAGCAAAAAGGTAAACATGAACTCTTAAAAAATTCACATTTTTTAAACATCAAATTATAGAAGCTGCATGATAGAAGCACTGAGATTTGAAGGAAATTTTATATTGTTTCTGATAAAGATGACATTGTGAAATATCATTGACAGTTTCCTCAACAATATACATTATAACAATTTTGGATTATTTTTGTCCACTTGGTTTAGTATCACCATTGAGTAGAATAGAATAAGGTATGTTTTGAACACTAGTCCTTTGCCAAATGTGTGTTCTTAAATTTTCTCCCAACCTCAGGCTTGTCTTTTCATTCTTTTAATTATATCTTTTGCAGAAAAGTTTTTAATTTTAATACAGTCCAATTAATTTTTTTCCTTCATGGTTCATGCCTTATGTGTTATATCTAAAAAACTCATTGCCAAGTGCCAGGTCACCTAGATTTTATCTTATGTTCTTTTGGGGGAATTTTATCATTTTACTTTTGAAATTTATGTCTGTAATCTATTTGGAATCAATTTATACGAAAGCCATAAGGTCTGTATCCACATTCACATATTAACAAAAGCAGGACTGTTGCTCAGCTCTCTTTATACAAGCAGTAGGTTTTACAATTTTTTTTATTACTGGCATGTGGATGTTCATTTTCTGCAGCATCACTTGTTGAAAAGACTCTTCTTTCTTCATTGAATTACCTTTGCTTCTTTGTCTAAAACATAGTTGATGTGTTTGTATGATGAATGGACAAATCAACCAACTAACCAACCAACCAACAGACCCTAAATGCTTCAGCATCTGTGCACGTCTTGATACTTGAAGTACAGCACTTTTACCAACATTATATACTGGATATACCAATCATTCCAAAATGCCCCAGGGTAAAGTGTTAGTTTTCTCATACACACAGTTGCAGAAGAATTAAATGAGTAATATATTTATCTTCAGCATATGAAGTTGATGACTTTGCCTACAATAAGTGGGCCAAGCTTCTTGTACTGTCTTTCAGTTATATGGTGACTTAACTTCCTGTTCTGTTTTCTGGTCATTTCTACCACATCTTTGAAATAAATAAAGCTAAGTGAGCATTATCTTAGTTGGGATAGGAAAGAAAACCAAAATCTAAACTTTTTGAGCATCTTCTGTATATTTAGCTCTTAATGAAGCTCTTTACAATCTTATTTAATATCCATCAAGGCAATGTGATGTATAAATATTCCATTTCCAGATCAAGAAATTGAGACTCAGGATGTTGCATAACTTGTGCACTATCACAGTTTGTCATTTGGATCTTGCACACCTGATTCCAGAATCTATCCCTATTTTTCTACATCCCTCTGCCTCTTGGTTTGTGGGTGGTTAAACGAGGGCTTTGGGTTTGTGGGCATGGAAATGGCAGAGAATGAAAGGTACATGTGGATTTGGGCAGTAAAGAAGAAAAACCATATTCTGGTTTTTAATAGGAGCCCCATGTCTCCCTGGTGCTGTGGGACATGATAAGCTTTGCTGAGGTCCACCTCAACAGCTGAGTGTGATGGCCAATTCTGGCACATACTGTGGGGAGAGAAGCCTATGGTGTGCTGGGGTCCCCGACCTCAGTGCCACCCTGCAGGCAGCCCAACGAGTTAGCCTGGCTGGCTCCAATGGGCACAGCTGCTCATGCTCCAGCCAACCCAACCTCAGCATAAGTTGGGTTTGGACACAAAGGCCAGGGTTTCTGTTTTGAATGCTGTGCCAGAATGTAAAATGGACCAATCAGGTTTGAGCTCCTACTGTTGCTATTCAAGATTTTGAGACCATTCAGGAATTATAAACAGGCCAATCAGATTTGAGCTCAACTGGGACCAATCAAATGTTTGAAATGGAGCTGAAATTGTAAATAGGCCAATCAGGCTTGAAAGACAAATGCAGTATAATCCAAGGTTTCAGAGGGCTTTGCACAACTTCGTCTGGACTCAGACCTTTTCAGGTCTTTGAGCCTCCTTAGGTCTCTGAGATCTTTGCATATGGTCTCTGCCTTAAACTGCAGCCTGACTGCTGCTCCTGCCTCTGACATTGCCTGCTGACTGGCACTATCGACCATGCCCAGTATCTCTGAGATAGTTTTACACTGATGCCTGGCCCTCTAACCAGTGACTGGCACTGTTGGTCTGTGTCTGGCCATCTCTAAAGAGCTATCCTTTTGTTCGGATCCTCCAGTACCACCTCCTGGTGCTGTTGCCTCTGCTGCTGTCTGGTTTGCTTTCTGGATAGGTGCTGCTGGTGCTGAGGTGCCATCTCAGCAGCACCACCTGTGATCACCTCCAACTGCAACTATGAGTTAGATGCTAGTCCACCGCTTATCAGTGTGTAAGCTCTCATCAAAGGGACATGCCATCTTGCATGAGCAGCCTTTAATTTGGCTTACTGGACACTGTGGGCACTATCTGGAGTAGGACAACTGGCTATTTGTGGCCCTAGAAACTCTTTCCTTTTCCCTAATTTCCCTTTGTATGTAAACCCCATTGTTGGTATACCCTGAACCTGAGTGGTTTCTTGCAGTTGTAAGTGCATGGGTGAAGATCCATAACCCTGACATCCCCTAGCATTTGCACTACATTCATTTAGTCAGTTAGCACTTTTATTGAATATTCTCTGTGCATTTAATCCTCTGCAAAATATAATCCTATGAAAAATACATACAAGAAGGTGATAAACATACAATGTGAATTAAAAAACTGTTTACATCTTCCATATAATGTTGAATGGTAGTGTCACCAGTGTGGTTATAGTTTGGGTAGTTGAAACTGTCTTTATTTTATGTCTCAAACCAAAAGCATTTGAAGGTGGTTTCAAAAAATATGAGCAAATTTTCTTCTCTTGTTCTATGTCCCATGAAACTGATTTATCAGATGGGGTTCTGCAAATATTGGGTTCACAGATCAAGGGGTGACTGACTCTTGTGTGCCCAGTTTGCAGCTGGAAATCATGCTTTGGCAAGAATATGAGTAATTTATATCTTGTAGAAAAAGAAAAATATTATCTTATTCCAACCAGATAGTTTGTTAGCATAACTGTGTGCATTTTAGTATTCAAATACAGATGTTCCAAAATGTTTCTACTGTGGGAAGCAGCTGCTGCTATTCTAGCACAGAAATCTCAAAGAGATTAATATACAAAGGCAGCGTGAACTTTAGTGGCAAATGCAGCATCTGCTTGAGGTGGGGCCTATGATTCCCCGTAGATAGTGGATCTTCAGATTCTCGCTAATAGCCTGAAACCATGTTTCAGATCTCAGCTTATTCTGCAGGAACAGGAACAAAGACAAGTGATTAATATGTAATTCACTTAACTGATAAATATCATCACATGTTATTTGCCCAGGGACTGTAAAACACTGGACTTCATTTCCTGTGACAACTGATAGGAATATAGTTGTTTGGTCATAATTACTGATGTTTTCAGTTGTTGTTACTAGCTTCTGCTTGGTAACAGAGCTCAGCCCAGCCAGCTTGCAATCCTGAAACATCCATTGACATCTTAGTAATGTATTTGCAAGAACTTGACGGTTTACTCAGGACACTCACAGGCACTGTTTCATCTGGCCCCCTCCTAGTCCGGGAAGCATGCACACTATTATTGTACAGCAGAATTTGTGAATTAAAAAAAAAATGGGTGAAGAAATAAAATGACTTATCAGAGTTATAATCAGGGACTCTTACTCTAAATCCTGTTCTAATATCAAGTTGATGCTTGCATTTTATAGTCCATGAGGTGTGTTCCAGAAATTGCATCAAATTTTCAAGAGATGTTGGTGTCCAGGACACCCACCATGAAGAATTCTGGCTTGATAGTACTGCCAGGGAAGAGCTAATGCAGTCATTCCCTCTTTCCCTCAAGCCCCAGAAGGGAAATGCCCAGATATTCCCTTTCCTTATGTGCACAGAGCTTCAGCAAATGAGCTCCTGCGTCTCCCTGGCATTTAGAGAAATGAAGAGCCAGAAGCAGAAGATCCCAGGGCTGTCGTTTGCAGTTGCCATAAACCATAAGTTTCTAGGAACAGTGATGCTTGGGGTGTTGCGCTTGCCCCAGGCCTTATAAATCCATCCCCCTGCAGTGTTCAAGAGCTCATTGTCTCCAACCAAAGCCACTGTTTGGCATTATCTAGTGAATTATTTATGGTTTGCACATTTGACAGGGGCTCATGGCTGAGTTTGAAAACAGTCCCTGACTTACTGCTGGGGCCTGGAAATGTCTGTCTGGAGTACCAAGTCTCAGAGAAGTGTAGTTGCTAAAGTTCCCAGAGCTAGTAAAGGGAAGTGCAGTTTTGAGCCAAGTATGAGTTACACTAGCTCCAAAATGAAAGAACCATTTTGTTCTGAAGACAGTAAAGATTTGTGGCAGGAGGATTTGTTGATGATGTCTTGCTTCCTAGCCAGGCTTGGGTAGAGAAGAGCCCAGAGTGAAGTAGGGAGGGCCAACTACAGCAGTAGAGGAGAGAGGCTGAATACGCAGGCCTCTAACTGATGAGGAAAAGGAGATTGTTAAGTTGGGGGAGGGGAGTTGTGGGCAGCAGAAAGACCTGACATGGAGAGCCTCCTGAAGTGGGATGCTGATGCCAACTTGTGTCCAAGTGACATGGTCTTTGGTGACATCATTGCTGCTTCTGCCAGAATCACACTCTACAGCACTGTGTATTTTATGGAATTGTTTCTACTCTCCTCCACTTGGGCAAAACAAAATTTCTAAGTATTTATTTCCTCTCTATTTTCCTAAATCTTTTTGTTAGAACATCTGTGAAATGATAAAAGCAACTTAAAACAATATGGAACACAATTTGCAAGCATCATAAAGATGGTCAGTGTTTCAGGCATTTTGATCAAGAATGCTATTTCACAGGCAAAGAAATAGGATAGCAAATCACTCACATCTATAAAATATTAATGAAAGTGTTCTGAAGTGTGTGTAGAATACAATCTCACAAAGAAATGTCTTTACTCCAGATAGGACAACATTCATTCCCTCATTGTTATTCTCTAGCCAGAGGCCCTCCTGAAGATCACTTGTCTACTTGTGACAAAGCACACCCTTTGTTCTGCCAGGATCATGTGTTCATGTTTGGAGGGGAATCATCATGCCTTCTAGCTGCAGCACAGTATGAAGGAGGTGAGGGTAGGGAAGCCTCCAACTTTTAGGATTAAAAGGGGGGGGGCAGAAAAAGCCCAGGATAACTTCCCTTTTATGTCTCTACAAAGGAGTTAGAAACTGAAGACTAGCAGTTAAGACTCTATGCCCTTGGTAGATCTCCTTTCTTAATTTTGTTGTCACTAAATGGTTCATAATAGAGTGAAATATTTCAGAGTTACTATCATTAAAACTTTAAAAGGGTTTGTATGCTTTTTCTTTAGAAAAGAAATGAATAAGTGGTAAGCAGTGAGGGGACTAGGAAGAGAGCATTTTTCTATACAGGGGGTCAGAAGAACTAGGCAAGAAAAACAAAGATGAATGAACCAGTGTGGACCTGCAAAGGGGCAGTGAGGCCCAATGGAGACTATCCTGTTCAGAGGTTTAGGTTGTCACCCTCTGTTTTTCTCTGGAGATCAGCCCACCACAGTAACTATTACTTATGAAGTCACATTGAGAAAACAAAAATAAGAGAAGAGGAAACTCCATTGAGTCCTGAGTCACAAAGTTATCTATCATCATTCTAAACATCTCCCTTGCCATTAATATCCATTTACCTTGGGAGAAGACAGGACTAGGGAAATGCCCAGAAGTGCAAAGATCCAAGCATGGATTTCTCCTATGTGTTGCCTATGCTGTAATAGGTGGAGTAATTAATTTTGGTTTTCTTCAACATTTCCTTCTACTACAAATGTTAATAGCTATCAACAGATAATATTCATAATATTAGAAATGTCAGTAAGTTCATATGATGAAGGTTATATAGAATACAGCCTGTTTTAATGAGATTAGGTGTTGAAAAATGCTGATTAAATTACTGTTGCCTCTCTTGCTCGCTCTCTTTTTTTAAAGGAGCTTTCTGTTTGGATGTGTTCTTTTTCAGTTCAGCATAGATCTGTGAAACACTGATAGAAACAACACTGGGACCTGGATTGCCTAGTTACAGCAACACTAACATTTTATCTGCAGAAACAAACTAAAGCCATTTTCTCATGTGCTTTCATTTCTCTGCCTTATCCTTTTTCTCCAGGCAGCTTCATCAGCCCTGAGTAGTCTGGGCCATGTGTACACAGCCATTGGAGACTACCCCAATGCACTGGCCAGTCATAAACAGTGTGTTCTTCTTGCCAAGCAATCCAAAGATGAACTTTCCGAAGCCCGAGAACTCGGCAACATGGGAGCTGTGTATATTGCCATGGGTGACTTTGAAAATGCTGTGCAGTGCCATGAGCAGCATCTGAAGATAGCCAAGGACCTGGGGAACAAACGAGAAGAGGCTCGGGCCTACAGCAACCTGGGCAGCGCATATCACTACAGGAGGAACTTTGATAAGGCCATGTCTTACCACAACTATGTGCTAGAGCTGGCACAGGAGTTAATGGAGAAGGCCATTGAGATGCGGGCCTATGCTGGCCTGGGCCATGCTGCCAGGTGCATGCAGGATCTGGAGAGGGCTAAACAGTACCATGAGCAGCAGTTGGGCATTGCCGAGGATCTCAAGGACCGGGCTGCAGAAGGGCGAGCATCCTCCAATCTGGGTAAGGATAGAGTTGTTTGCAGGGTCCAGGGTGGATGTCATGGGCTGGAAATAGTTGGAGTAGCTCACTATCTTTTACAGGAATCTGTGTGTTTAGATTCAGAGAATCTCCTCATAGTATGTGTTGTATATTTCCTTCAGATATATTTCCTTGGCATCTGCCTGCTCTAAATCACATGATCCTTACTGTCATCACAGTGCTATAAAGATTAGAACTTTGAAATACTAGAGAAAAAAAACACCCCAACCTTTTAATCTGTCTAGCAAGAAGAACAACCAGATTTATCTAATTAGAGAGAAGGGAGATGAAATAAGGATATAAAGCTATGTTTGGCTTAAATTAAAGAGAAGCTGCTAGGAAGCCATCAATGGAAAGGAATTTGAGAGGATTTTTATTTAAAGGGATTTCTTTACTTGGTGACTTTAACCCCACAGGAAGTATATTTTCTCTTTAAAAGTATGTGTATTCACAAGTGATAGTGGAAGTTGTAGTAAAAATTTAGCAAATAAGTTTTAGCAAAATTATTTTTTAAAAGATCTGTTTAAATAAGACATTTGGAGTCCTTGTTTTGATAGTACTTGGTTACAATTAAGATACTTATAAGTTTAGGGGGATTTACATATAATCGTAAGAGGCAGTAAGTATTAGTAACTGGCTGCCTTTTACAAGATACTTTTATCTTGTCTCTGTACTCAAGTAGATGTGGCCATTTAATGGCTGGAAGGAACACATGTGTTTGGAATTAGAAGCTGAACTCCTCTGTCCCCAGAGCTCCATGCTTCACTTTGTGTCCCCAGAGACTCCACATGTGGAGAGGACAGAAGAAGGTGATCTTATCAGTGCTAGTGTGTGGATTCTCACCCTCTTTTTTTTTTAATGTGACCCACAAAGCCAGGATACCTCCATCTCTGTTTATATAACTTTAGCACTGTTCTTTCCTCCCCTATACCTCTCAGCATATTAGAACTATGTTTTGTGAATGTGATTATTGGAAAAAATCTGGCAAATCCCAGGAGATGACTCTGAAGACAGTATGAGTCTAGAGAGTTTTAAGAACCATAGAAATAAACTCTTGGCATCATATATTCATTGAACAGATTGCATTTATTTATTGAACCATTACTGTGTTGAATGCCTTAAGTGATAGAGAAGTTTTGTTTTTTTTTTAAATCCTTACTTGCAAAGAACTTATAATTTTGTTGGGAAAATAAGACAAATACATAGGACTAGAGTGACCTCCCTGAAACACAATATTAATAATTTTATGTTGCCATGAAATTACTAGAAAGAAGACCCTGAGGCTGGTAACAGTCTGGAAAACTTCTGAAGGATGTTAGACCCAGGTAAATAGGTGAAATCTGACCAGGAATGGTATAGCATTGATGGTAAGGGACATGTGAAAGAAAATATGAGCTGCAGTAGCTTGGCATATTATAGGCTGAGAAATGGTGGGGTGATTAACCTTCAGGAATGTGCTAAAGGGTGGTTAGAAGATTAATATGGAAACTAGGAAAGGAATATGCTACTGAACAGAAACTCCTGAAGGTTTTGAAATGTAGGAGTAAGAAGATAGGCTAGATGTTTAAGGAAGACAAGTCAGGTAGTGGCACGTGGGATAGATAAAGGTCTTGCAATTTGGAGTTTAGAAGACTGTGCATGTTGGACTGGATTTCCTTTTTCATTTTGTGTCAGTTTTGATGTTGTATTTTTCAAAGGCCATTCATGTAATTTAGTGAATTTATTGGCACAAAGTTGGTTAAAATATTTTCTTATTTTATTTTTAATGTTTATAGGATAATGATAATGCCTTCTTTTGTTTCTATTTTTGGTAGTTTGCGTTTTATTTCTGCCCCTATTTCTGGACTATTTTAGCTAGAGATTTATCAATTTTCTTGACTTGCTAGAGAATCCACTTTTACTTTTGTTATTTTTTTCCCTATTGCTTGTCTCTTTTCTTTTTATTTCCCAGTTTTACTTTTATCACTTTCTTATTTTTACTTACTTTGGGTCCTCTTTCTAGTTTCTCAAGGTAGATCTTTAGTCATTGATTCTAGATCTTTCTTTTTCCTAATGCAGTCATTTTAAAATATAAAATTTCCCCTAGGGCCTCCCCGGTGGTGCAGCGGTTGAGCGCTGGGTTGCAAAGCTGCCCGCAGCCTCTGCAGCGCTGGTTCAATCCCTGGCTGCTTCCCGGCTACCAGAGGAGGGTCCCACATGGCACACAGACCTCTCCTGCCGCCCCCTGCTCCCCTCAGCAGTGTATTTCGTCGGCCTGCCTGTTCTGCTCTCCACTCTGTCTGTGGTGAATTCTCTCACCCTCCTGCGCTTCTGACTGTACCCAGTGCTTATATAAATAAATAAATAAATAAATAAATAAATCTTAAAAAAAAAATTCCCCTAAACACTACTTAGCTGCCTCCAATAATTGTTTGACATAGCATGTCTTAACCATCATTGAATTAAAATTATTTCTAAAATCATTTGTGATTTCCCTCTAAGTCCTGTGTTTAATTTAAAAATATTGGCAATTTTTGTGGATACTTTATTGTTATCAGATACTTTTTAGTTTAAATGTGATCAGAGAACACACATGATAGTATATCACCTGGTGTAATGTTCTATAGAGGTCAGTTTGATCAAGGTAGTTGATGTTGTTCAGATCATCTTTTTCATTATTGATTCATTCTATCCATATGACTTATCAATCGCTAAGAAGGAAGTGGTTAAAAATCTCTAACCATTATTGTGGATTTGTCTGTTCCCCTACTTAAGTCTGTGAAACTTTGCTTTGTATATTTTCGAGCTCTTTCATTGGGTGCATAGTCATTTATGATCATTTTGTATTCCTGACAGATTGGTCTTCTTATTGTTATGAAATGTTCCTTTTTTTTAAAAAAAGATTTATTTATTTATGCGTACAAGAACTGGGGTACAGGGGCCTCCCTGGTGGCACACAAGGGGTTAAGCACAGTGCTCTGAGGCTGTCCGCAGCCTCTGCAGCGTGGGTTCAATCTCCAGCCGGCCAGGGAGCTGCCCACATGGCACAGCAGACCTCTCGTGGCTTGCCCGCTGCTCTCCTCAGCAGTGTACTTCAGTCTGTCTGCCTGTTCTGTTCCTCACTCTGTCTCTGGTGAATACTCTCACCTCCTATACCTCTGGCCTGTACCCCAGTTCTTGTATGCATAAATAAATAAATATTTGAGAAAAAAAAAGAACCACCAGAGACAGAGGGAGGAACAGAACAGGCGGATCGACTGAAATACACTGCTGAGGGTAGCAGCCAGTGAGTCAGGAGAGGTCTGCTGTGCCATATGGGTCACCTCCTGGGCCAGGGATCAAACTTGTGCTGTAGTGGCTGTGGTGAGCTTCATAGGTTGCATCTTAACCCCTTGTACCACTAGGGAGGCCCCTTATTTTGCTTTTTAACACTAATTCTTTGCATTAGCTTTTAGTGGATGCTCTAAGAATAAATTATGTATTTACAGTTCTCTTTGAGCAATTATTATATCACTTCCTATTAAATATTAGTACCTTACAACTTCCTATTCCCTGTACTTTATGCTGTAGTTGTCATATGTACTACTATAGCTTCATTCTTTTTAAACTCCACAATAGGGTAAAATATTTGTTTTTAACAGTCATTTTCGAGAAGAAAAAAAATAATGTTTGGCATTTATCCACATATTTATCATTTCTGGAACTTAAATTCATTCCTGAAATTGTCACTAACTCCCAAAGGAATGTCAGAGTCTAGTAATGTCTGGGAAATAGCACCTCTGCTTTTCATCTAAAGCAGTTCCTATTAAGGAAATATTAAAAAAAAAAATTGTATCCCAGAACCTGAAACCAGTTTTTCTAGACAACCGAGAAAAGTAAAATGGCCTTTACCTATTTGAATGGAGAAATGAGAAATGGAGAACATCAACCAAAGCGGAAGATTTTTCTGATCGAGCACCAGAGGACTTGTGGGAAATGATTCAGATCCTCATTAAGGTGATGACATACACATCCTGTGTTGTGCCCTGCACCTATCAGTGCCTAATAAATATTAATAATATTTATTCTCTCCTTTAGGTCAAGATTTGTCACCCTGCTTGTCTAGACATTGCTATTTAAAAGGAACTGTGGTTTGCTTATAGATACAATGCGTAAACATCTGAGCAGAGGCAGACAGGGCAGTAAATCTTGGTCAGAGCTACACTTTAAACTGTTGCAAGAGAGACTGCAAAACTGTTGTTGGAATAATGAAGAGGATGCTTGCTGCCAGGTTCCACAGTTCTGTCTCCAGCAGGCAGAGTCTAGCAGTAAATTAGCTTATGTTTCAGCTTGGCAGTTGGCACTTGGTTCATTTGTAGATGCTAATTGTAATCTGATGTTATCAGCAGCAGGTAATTGAAATGGGCTTGATGAATTACTTAATTTCTTTTAATAGCTGAGTCTTCAAGAACTGAATAAAGAAGATAAGGTGATCAGGAAGAAAACACAACAGCTCTATCTTTCTAATTAGTGCTTGGAGGTTTTTTCTTCTTTACACAAATGATTATGAACATGTGAGGCTGAATAGGTTTATGAGTCAAAAGCCCCCATGGGAGCATTTCCCATTAGGCAGCCCAGTCCTGAGCATTGATAACACTTCTGTTAGGACTTCAGAAAGGAACACATGAGTGATCATTTTGGAGAACATTGCTTGCTTTTTATTATTTTTAAAGATTTATTTATTCATTTTACACAAGAACCAGGGTACAGGCCAGATGTGCAGGAGGGTGAGAGGATTCACCAGAGACAGAGCAGGGAACAGAACAGGTAGACTGACAAAGTACACTGCTGAGGGGAGCAGTGGGCACGACAGGAGAGGTCTGCTGTACCATGTGGGACTCTCGCCGGCCAGCCGGGAATGAACCAGCAGTGCAGAGGCTGCGGACAGCTTCACTGCGCAGCGCCTGCGCCACCAGGGGAAGCCCTGATTTCTGAACACGATTTAGCTTTCCTAAATTTAAGTGGATACTGCCTGTGGGGGTACTGCCACTTTGGCACTCACCCCTCCTTCAGCTCCTCTTCTGTGGCTGTTTTCTTGGAGTAGTGCTGCCTGGCACTGTACAGTGAACAGGGGAGTCTTGTAATGATGTTAGTCATTGGCTCCTGCCACCCACACCTGCCTGTCCTTAAGTCTTTCCATCTGTAGTTGCTCCTGTGTAGCCCTTTCTTTGCCAGCACTGGTGTCACAGAAATGGTGGGTACAGATGTGACCCTAGGCCCTGCCATCTGTGCTGGACAATGTGTTTTGGACCTATGCCACATGACTTCAATGAGCTTTCTTTTGGAACCATTTGGCTCTAGTTTTAGTCTCATATTTACTCTGAAGGAAATCAGTCTGTTTTGGGGTGACTTTAGTGGAATTTACTTTTGACTGATTTTTTGAGAAAATCAAAATAATAGTAAAAAAAAAAACAGCGTTAGAATTGGGTCATTAGATAGACATTTGGAAATGATGTAACAAGGGATTTGAATCTTCTCTGTGGTTTTCCTTTATAGTAAGTTCTATTTAAAGATAGCTTATTGTTAGAAGGAAAGATTCCAGGTCTATAAGCCCCAATATGATTGTGGCAGTAAATGCCTTAAGTAAAAAATGCTGGCAGGATTTTGGTGATGTGCTGTATTTCTTGATCTGAGTGGTAGTTATATGGCTGTGCTTACATTGTGAAAAATCATGGCACTGTATGTTTTTGGCATTTCTGACTATATGTTATACTTTAACTAGAGGGTTACCTTATAAAACACATTGTTCTGGGGCAGAGTAGAATTGGAATGGAATGCCTTTCTTGACCCCTTACATGCCCACAGCTTTCACAACCATACACCAGCACCCAAGACCTAGACTTGACTTCTGACTGAATCATTGATTACTCCTACCTTCTGTACATCTCCATCAGTTCCATATGGGCCTCTTGCCAACTATGTGATGTCACATTATATATCCCATATTTCTGAGAATGGTAATACAATCTCAGTGCTCAACCTGAAATATAAAAGTTTTGTTGGGATCCCCATCTCCTTTCCTCACAACCAAGTCTAGTTGGTGTAAAGTCCTGAGGATTCTAAGCATGTTCTCATGTATCCACAGGGCTGTTTTATTAGCTTCTTTTCATCTTCCTCCACACTGGTCTCCCAGCTTCTCTTCCTGTTCATTTTCACATTGCTTCCATGATAACCCTCTCAAAACCCCAGCTGCTCATGTTACCATGTCATTTTTATTCTTAAAATTCTGCAGTTGTTCAGGATGAAGCCCAAAATCTTTGGTCTGGTGTGTGCATGTATGTTTATGTTTATTTCAACATTTAAAAATTATTCATTGTGTGCATACTATGTGGCAGAAACAATACCATTGAACATCTAGTAGACCGAACAGGCATTTTAAGTGCTTTAAAGAAAAATATTGATTTCACAACCCAATGCCCAAAAATAGATGACTGGATCAAGAAGATGTGGCATATGTACACAATGGAATACTATTCAGCAATCAAAAAAGATAAACTCATGCCATTTGCAGCAACATGGATGGAGCTAGAAGGAATTATGCTCAGTGAAATAAGTCAGAAGGAAAAAGAAAAAATATCGGATGGTTTCACTTATAGCAGGAATATAGGGGAACCAAATAAGAGGTGGGGGGAAATAGTAACAATACAAAATACAACAAAACAAAAACAAACAGACAATTATAAATCAGAGACATCCTGCAGGGGAGGAGGAGGGAAAGGCATCAGAGGGAGGAGGGAGGAGCACAGGGAACTGAGGTGATGGTGCACGGGTGAAGGAAAATCTGTGGGGACTACACCTGGCGGGGGGAAGCAAACATTGTTTAAAAATGAACAATGATGTAAAAAATATATTAAAAAAAAAAGAAAAATAGTGATTTCAGAGAGTATCTTATGGGTATACTTATAATAATTAGTGTTGCGGGGGGCAGGATGTCAGAAAACTCTTCTCTGGGGAATCACTGTTCCCAACTTATTTTATTCATGCTATTTTCTGCTATTCTCATCCTGATTCACTGTTCTCCAAACCCCTGGTCTCTTTCACTCATCTTAGCTACCTCATGCCATTCCTTCTGCTCTGAATATCTTTCTCCTCTTTTTAAGTCTTTAAAGTTTTATTATTCATTCAAATGCCACATTACTCCTAAGCCTCTCAGGTTCTTCTAGGAGACTTTGTGTTCCTCTGTATTCTGGTAGCATTTTGTATATGGTACTTATTATTATAATTAGTTACCAACTAAATCAGAAATGCCAAGAATGAGCAGGATATGTATTGTTGTGACAGGAATTTTGTTGCCACTTTGCTGCAGGAACGTGATGAGGGACACAGCAGTGGTGGAGCAGGTTTGCAAAGCAAGACTCTGCTACTTGAACAGAAGTTCTTGTGCCATTTATTGAAAGCATGAAGGCTGGTGAAAGCTGATCATGTGACAGTGGTATGAGGAATCAAGTCCGGAGGGTGGGATTGTAATGGGGAACGAAGTTTTATGAGGGACAGGGAGGGGGACATCATGACCACATGTCAAGAGCCATTTTGCATCAGCAAAGTATTCGATGTTATCACAGGCAGAGTTTTTCCCGAGACCACCATGGAGGTAGTCACGTAATCAGCTCAGCAGCGGCCTAGGCATCCCTGGGCCTGCCTTGTGATATGGGCTATGCTCCATAAGTAGTCAAGGAATGCTCTGCTGTGATTTGCAGATAGCAAATAGGTCACAGTTGCCCATGAGTGGCCAGCTACAGGAACCCACAATGTAGCTTAGCTTTTTCAGTGCCTTGTTACCTAGTGGCTCATGTTTGGTCCGTAGTAGGTATGCCATGTATGTATGTTGAGTGGATCAAGCATGATGAGAACTGAGCACTATAGAGAAGGCCATGAACTAATAACTGGAGTTTATAGTTTCAATAATTACTTAACTCCTTCATTTTTACTTTGTTCATCCATTAGTGCCTTACTAGTGCCTTACTATGTCTTTAGTAATTCCTGCTGTTTCTGATCCCATAACATTGGAAGGCTAGTTTGGGGAATAGTGGCAGTTCCTGTACATTTTATATTGGACCTTCCTATTCTCATCAGTGTAAATGATCTCTGAAATGCTTTATTACTCTAAAAAGTCAAAATTCTATGACTTTCCATGGGAAGACTATGTATGTGAATTCTAGATCTTGAGTCCCAAAGCCTTTTTAAATGAGCCAAAAATATAATCAGCTTGAGAAACAGTTAAACCAGCAGGTGGTAATTAGGTTTTATGATACTGTTTTAATTTTTACTCTTTGCAGTAGGAATACTGAATTGAGCAGATTTTTTTCTTTTTACATAGCCCTTTGTCCTATAGCTAAATTAGACAGACTGATTAGCAGGCTAACTAAATAATATATTAACCTTCTTGGATCTTTATCCAAGAAAGTTTACAAAGCATGGCTAAAATGAGACTCTTTGTGCAGCTTGAAAAGCCCTAATATTTTTTAATTTTGGACAAGAAAATCACTGGGCTATCAAACTGTTTCTTCTTTTAAGTACTTGAACTTAATAGCCTATTCTCCTCTGCATTTAACATTTAGTCTTAGAGAACTGAGCTCGCTTCACTTTTTAGGTATTCAAATAATAGGTTCCTTGGAGAACATATGAAAAGGCCTTTGTGATCCCTCCAACACACCTTTGAGGAGACCGTAGAAGTCATGATAATAATAAAAGAAGTGACACTCATGGAATGCCTCCAGTGTGCTGACACTCTGCCTGGTGTAGCTTCTTATGCAGTGTTTCATTATTTCATTTAAAAAAAAGTTCAGAAAGATAGGACTTATTATTCCCATTGAAAAATCAAAAGCCTTAAGAACAGAGAGCTTAATTTGTCAAAGCTCCCTTAGCAAGTGTGAGGTAGAGCTCAAAACTGCCTGAATATGAAGTCAGTGTTCTTTGCAGTATGTCACGCTGCTCTCTAAAGAAAATACCTAACATTATTTTGGAAAGAGCTGAATAACTAGAACACTGACACTGACTAGGTCTGAAACTATAGCCGGAAAAAATGGAAATTGAGCATTTTTCTTTACCTGCAGCTCTTTTCACTCTCATTTACTCATCCTCATCTCATACCATGCTCACATAAGCACATACACAGACTGACTGCAGGGCAGAAGTGTAGCTGCTGATATGCTACAACCTGAACTCTCCCCGTTTTGCAGCATGAAATTCACAAGAGGTTCAAGTGTTTAAGACTCTCGTCAGCATAATTAGTAATTTCATGGTACCTTCAAAAAGTAGCTTTCACCAAAAACCATTTTCAGCATGTTTCAGAAATTCTTAAAGCTCGCTCTGACACAGCAGAAAATGCATTTGTTGAATTAGATTAAAGCTGGAATGCAACTTTTAGTTGGCATTGCTGACTCAGCCTGTCCCCACTTGACTTTCAGACAGCTTTGTTAACTCCTGAATACAAGCTTGCAGCTTTCAACAGATTTTAAATACGGTCCTTTCTGCCTCCTCTTGAAGAGTTAAGTTACTCTGAGAAGTGAACACTTTTCATTTTCTAGTAAAAAGTACATTGGTGCCATTTAAAATGTTTCCAAGTGCAATTAAAAAGTGAAGTAAATACTTTGTTGTTATGTGTCCAATGTGCTTGTAAAGCAAGCCTTCATCAAAACAGCCCCAGTGGCAAAAAAAGTTAAAGTAATGGATTTCTATTCTTCAGCCAGAATGTCAGCATTGGCCACTTACTTGAAACAACGATTCTGTGATTGCATTTTCCTGATTCAAATGGAAGGTCCCATCAAATCCATTATCTAATATGAATAAGACAAAGACAGCTTATAACATGGCCCAGCTGTTGGAGTACTCTGGAGGGAGATATAATATGCTCTGTGACTCAGTAAGCAGAAGGTAATGGACTAAAAGTTATCAAGCCCTTCACAACAAGGAGATCTGGAGTTTAACCAGAAATTTCAGACTGTCAACCTTAACAAAACAGATGGTGTTCTCCAGTTTGCAGCACCATCCGGCAAGCTGGCATGTCTGTCTTGACAACTCCTGGTACTTCTTACGTGCCTCGTGGAGAAAGACATCTTTGTCATCAGTGAAGAGCTCTGACAAAGGGATTGAAAAGCACCTACATGCTAAATCTTTTCATGGACACTTTTCTGATCTTTCTCCCTTACTCTTTTCCCTTTCATCCCTAACCCCAACCCTCCCTGCTGGGCTGTGGCTTTTTGTGTATTGACTGTTGTTTTTCCTTCTCCTGTTAACCAGATAACTACTTGGATCATATGCTGATTTCTCTCCATTTTGATTACTGAGAATTTCCATTCACAGATGCCTCTCCATCACTGCCAGTGTTGAGGGCTTTGCAGTGACCATATTTATCATTGGGAAAGTATTAGGCACCACCAGGATATAGATTCACTTTACATCTACCATACTTGAGAAGCACATGAGTGCTGGTGTCAGATGGCTGGCTCTGGATCCCAGCTATGACATTTACTGGCTTTGTGACGTATTTTCATTGGTGAACAGATATAATTATAGCACCCTTCTCATAAAAATGACTCCGTTAATATGTGTAAATCCTTTAGAACAATTCTGGCACATAATGAAAACTCAAAAGTGTTCTTTTCATTATAATCATCACAGTTTTATATCATATGTGAGAAGAGTATATCATTTTTACCATAAAAGCGAGATGCTAAACAAAAGGTGAAAATACTACTGAAGTACGTGGTATTTCTGACCTTTCATAATATTCCAAGCCATTAAACGTTGAAGGTGGTTATCAGGGACCAGCATACATGATATTTGATCTTTTGATTTCTGCCCCCTAGTTTTATTTAGATATAATTGATATGTAATGTGTAAGTTTAATGTGTACATTGATATTATTTGATTCATATATATATATATTGCAAAATGTTTTACCACAATGAGGTTAGTTAACATGTTCTTCACCTCATAAAATTACCATTTTGTTATTGTTGTCATGTGACATTATTAAGGCTCTAGTGTCAGAGCAATTTCTATGTATACAATTCAGTATTATTAACTATAATAAGTTCACATTCCCTGAACATAATCATTTTATTTTAACTGAAAGTTTGTACCCTTGACCATTATCTTCCCAATATCTTACTGGAGTGAGGTGGTATCGCATTGTGATTTTGACCTACATTTCCCTGATAGAGATGTTGAACATTTTTTCATATGCCTGTTGGCCATTTACATTTCTTCTTTGGAGAAGTGTATTTTTAGTTCTTCTGCCCATTTTTAAACTGGATTGTTTGCTTTGTTTTTGTTGAGTTGTGTAAGTTCTTTGTAGAACTTTGATATCAGATCTTTATCTGTCATGTGGCATGCAAATACTTTCTCCCATTCAATAGGGTGTCTCTTAGTTGTGCTTACTGTCTCTTTCGCTGTACAGGACCTTCTCAGTTTGATGCAGTCCAACTGTTTATCTTCTCCTTTGTTTTCCTTGCCTTTGAAGAAGAATCCTCAAAGATGTTTCTGAGGTTTATATCCTGGAATGTTTGCCTCTGTTTTCTTCCATATATTTTACAGTGTCAAGTCTTACATTCAAGTCTTACCCATTTTGAGTTGGTTTTTGTATATGGTGTGAGATAGTAGTCTAGTTTCATTCTTTTGCATGTTGCAGTCCAGTTTTCCCAACACCATTTATTGAAGAGGCTTTCCTTATTCCAGTGTTTGTTCTTTGGTCCTTTGTCATAGATTAGTTGACCATATATGTGTGGTTTTACAGATGGGCTTTCAATTTGACTGCATTGGTCTGTGTGTCTGTTTTTGTTCCAATACCATCCTGCTTTTATTATAATGGCTTTGTAGTATTGTTTGAAGTCTGGGAATGTAATGCCTGCAATTTCCCCACTTTTAGTAAGGAGAGCTTTCACAGTTTGGTTTATTTGTGGTTCCATATGAATTTCAACAATATTTGTTCCATTTCTTTGGAATATTCGTGTCAAATATTCCAACAATATTTGTTCCATTTCTTTGCCATTGAGATTTTTATTGGAATTTCATTGAATCTGTAAATTGCTTTTGGCAGGGAGGTAGGTTGGACATTTTTATCTTTCCATTTCTTTGTGTTGTCTATTTCTTTTAACAGTGTTTTGTAGTTTTCCTTTAATAGATCTTTTACCTCCTTTGTTAGGTTTATTCCCAGATATTTAATTTGGGGGGGGGGGTTTACAATTGTAAATAGAATGATTTTTTAAATTTCTTCATCTTGAGATTGATTGTTTGCATATAGAAAGAATACTAATTTTTGTATTTTGATTTTGTGACCTGCTACTTTACTAAACTGATTTAATGTTTTAGTTTTTCTGTGAATTTTTTAGGAATCTCTATATATAATCATATTATCTGCATATAATGATAGTATCACTTCTTTTTCACCTTTTTGGGGCTAGGGCCCATTCTGGACTGTAAGATGTTGGCCAGCTTGGTGGATTGGACTTTCCAGTGTGACATAGTGCCTGGGGAGAATAGACGCCTTTTTTGTCCCCTCTTTGTCCTTGGGCATCCAGAAGTGCTGGTGTCGTATAGCTGGTTCAGAGCCTCTGGGTTTTGCTAAGAGCTCATTATCAATCCTTTTTTTCAGTTGTTTTTAGGAGAGAGGTTGATCCCAGCCTCTCTACTCTGCCATTTTGTGGGTAGAGTCCTCTCCCCATTTTTTAATCAGAGTTTTTTTTTGCTATTGAGTTATGACTTCCTTATATATTTTGGATATTAACTATTTATAAGCTATATGGCTTACAAGTATTTTCTCCTATTCTTAGGTTGCCATTCTGTTTTGTTGTTTTTCTGATGTATAGAAGCCTTTTAATTTGATGTAGTACCACTTGCTTATTTTTGCTTTTGTTTGTACTTTGGGTGTCATATTAAAAAAAAAAAATCCTTGCCAAGAGTGACTTCAAAGAGCTTTTCCCTGTGTTTTCTCCTAGATGTTTTACAGTTTAAGACCATACATTTAAATCCTTAATTAATTTTCACTTAAATTTCATGAGTAGTGTAAAATCGGAGTCCATTTTATTCTTTTGCATGTGGATATACAGTTTGTCCAGCACTGGAAGACATATCCAAAGACACTGTCCTTTCCCTATGGTGTTCTTGGCTCCTTGTCAAGTATTAATCATATGTACATGAATTTATTTCTGGAATGTGACTTCTCTTCTATTGTTCTATGAGTCTATTTTTTTGCCAGTATTGTATTAATTACTACAGCTTTGTGATACATAAACCAGGAAATATAATGCTTCTGCCTTTGTTTTTTCTCAGGGTTGCTTTGGCTATTCATTGTCTTTTTTGGTTCCATACAAATTTTAGAAATGTTTTTCCTGTTGTTGTGAAAAATACCATTGGAATGCTATTGGTTTTTTGTGTGTTGATTTTGTATCCTGCTTCTTTACTAAGCTAGTTTATTATTTTAATTAGTTTTCCTGTGGCATTATTAGGGTTCTCTATGTATGCTATCATATTGTCTGCAAATAGTGATAGTTTTACTGCTTTCCCTATTTGGATTCCTTGTATGTCTTTCTCTTATTGCTCTGGCTAGGACAAAATTAACAGGTAACTATAAATCAGAGACACTCTACAGGGGAGGGGGAAAGAGAGGGTTCAAAACAGGGGAGGAAGAGCACAAGGGACTATGGTGATGGTGCACTGGTGAAATGGTGGTAGCAATTTTATGGGGACTATACCTGAGAGGAGAAAGCAAACATTGTACAAAAATGAACAATGATGTAAAATATATATAAATACATTTAAAAAGAAAAATGCCATTGGAATTTTGAAAGGAACTGCATTGAATCTGTGGATGGCTTTGAGCAGTGTGACATTTTAGCAATGTTAAATCTTGTAACCCACTAACACAGTGTATATTTCTATATATTTGTGTCTTCATTTTCTTTTATCAGTGTCTTACTGTTTTCATTGTATAGATCTTGCACATCCATGGTTTAATTTATTCCTAACTATGATTGTTTTTGACGCTGTTGTAAATGGGATTGCTTTCTTTATTTTCTTTTTTCAGATAGTTCATTGTCAGTGTATGGATATGCAACTGATTTTTATATTTTTTAGTGTAAAATATGTAACATAAAATTTAGAATGTTAACAATTTTGATTGTATATTTGTTATATTAAACACATTCCCTTTATTGTCCAACCATCACCACTATCCTAAGTTTTTTTAGGGTTAGTATTGTGCTCATGTGGTCCATTTCATCCCCACAACTTATTTTACAACTGGAAGTTTGTAGCTCATTTCACCTACCCCCTTCCTCGTGATATTGTATATTGATTTTGTATCCTGAAGCTACTGAATTTGTTTTTTAGGCCTACCAGGGTTTTTTTTTTTTTTCCATACAGAATATTTAATACCTTCCATATACAAGATCATGTGATTAGGAAACAATTTTACTTTTCCTTTGCTTCTGGATGCCTTTTATTATTTTTCTTACCTAATTGGTTTAGCTAGGACTTCTAACACAATGGGGAATAATAGTGGTGAGAGTGGGAATCTTGTCTTGTTCCTGTTACCAAAGGGAAAACTTTCTACTTTTTACCACTGAGTATGATATTAGCTGTGGGTTTGTCATATATGATGTATATCTCGTTGAGGTATATTCCTTCTCAATTCCTGTACAATTTTTGTCAAATTTGTTTTCTGCGGCTACTTAGATGAACATATGATTTTTTGGTCTTCATTCTATTGTGGTGTATCACATTTATTGATTTGCATATGTTGAACCATTCTTGAATCCCAGAGATGCATCCCATTTGACCTTCATGTATGAACCTTTTAACATGTCATCCAACTTAATTGCCTAGAATTTTGTTGAGAATCTTTATGACTATATTCACTAGGACTATTGGCCCATGGTTTTCTTGTTTCCTTATCTAGTTTGGTATCAGAATAATGCTGACTTTGTAAGATGAGTTGGGAGTGAGTGTTCTCTCCTCTTCAGTTGTTTGGAAGAGTTTGAGAAGAATTGGTGTTAAATTTTTAAAATGTTGTATAGAGTTGATTCATGAAGCCATCTGTCCTGGGTTTTTCTTTGTTGGGAAGTTTTTGATTTGTTATAGGTGTGTTCAGATTTTCTATTTCCTTTAAAAGACTCTGTCTTGGTAGATGGTATGTCTCTAGAAATTTATCCAGTTTTTCTTCATTGGTTTCTTTGTTAATGTTTAATTTCTCATAGTAATATCTTATGACCTTTTACATTTCTGTGGTATGAGTTGTGATGTCTCCTTTTTGTTCATAATTTTGTTATCTGAGTCATTTTCCTTTTTACCTTGATAAGCCTGTCTTAAGGTTTGTCAATTTTGTTTGTCCTTTCAAAAAACCATCTGTTAGTTTTGCTGATCTTTTAAATTATTTTTTCTATTCTGTTTCATTTATTTCCCCTCTGATATTTGTCTCTTTCCCACTGCTAACTTTAAACTTAGCTTGTTGTTTCTCTTGTTTCAGGAGGTGTAAATATATGTAGCTTGAGATTTTTATCTTAATGTTGGTGTTTATCACTGTAACTTCTCTCACAGTGTGAGTATGTTGAGTATGTTGTGGTTTTATTTTCATTTGTTTCAAGGTATTTTTAATTTTTCCTTTGATTTTTTTCTTTAGTCCATTGATTGTTCAAAAGTGTGTTACTTAGTTTCTACATATTTGTGAACTGAGTTTTCTTCTATTGATTTTTAGTTTTATGCCATTGTGTTCAGAAAAGATTCTTGGTATGATTTAAAAATATGTTGAAACTTATTTTTGTGACCTAACTATGTGATGAATATTCTATGTGTATTCTGCTGATAGGATGTTCTGTATATGTCTGTATGTTCTGTATATGTCTATTATGTTCATTTGGTTTAAAGTATAGTTTAAACCCAATGCTTTCTTATGGATTTTAGGTCTGGATAATTAATCTATTGTTGAAAGTGGGGGTACTGAAGTCCTCTGCTTTTATTGTATTGTGTTCCATTACTCTCTTCAGATTTGTTAGTATTTACTTATATTTAAGTGCTCTAATGTTGGATGCATATATATTTACAATTGTTTTATCTTATTGATGAATCAAACCCTTTATTATATAATAACTATATTTGTCTCTTGTTACTTTTTTAAACTTTAAGTCTAGTTTATCTGATATAAATATCACTACTCCTAGTTCTCTTTCTGTCTTCCATTTTCATGGAATGTCTTTTTCTATCCCTTCACTTTGAGACTATGTGTGTCCATGAAGCTGAAATGTGTCTCTTGTGGGAAGCATATAATTTTATTTTTTTATCCATTCAATCAGTCTATGCCTTTTGATGTGAAGTCATTATTAGTAGTAAAGAGTTATTGCCATTTTGTTTATTGTTTTCTGCTTGTTCTATAATTCCTTTGTTCTTCCTCTTTTACTGTTTTCCTTTGTGAATTAATGATTTTCTATAATGGAATGCTTTGATTCACATCTCTTTATCTTGTGTGTATCTACTCTTGGTTTTTGCTTCCTGGTTCCCTTGAGGCTTACTTGAAACATAACAGTCTATTTTAAGCTGATAAACCTTAACTGTAATCACATATAAAATCACCATTTTATTTTCCTCATACAGATTTGTTTCTGATGTCACATTTTACATCTTTTTATATTGTTTATCCACTATCAAATTACCATTGTGATAGCTAATTTCAATACTTTTTTCTTCAACCTATATGCTAGAGTTATATGATTAATCCACCACAACACTGCAGTGTTAGTGTTTTGAATCTGACTTTATACTTGCCTTTGTCAGTTTTTTGCTTGTTTTCATGTTACTAGATAGTGTCCTTTAGTTTCAGTTTGAATAACTCATTTCAGCATTTCTTGTAAGGCATATCTATAGTGGTAATTAATTCCTTCAGCTTTGTTTATTTGTTTGAAGGAAGGACAGCTTTGCTGGGTAAAGTATTCCTGGTTGACGGTTTCTTTCAGCACTTTGAATGTTATTATCCCATCCTCTCTTGGTTTGAAGGTCTTTGTTGAGAAATTGTCTATAGCCTTATGGGGATTCTCTTACATGAGAGAAATATTTTTCTCTTGCTTTTTTAAAATTTCTGGCTTTGACTTTGCTTTGGGCAGTTAAGTATGTCTTGGAGAATATAATTTTGAATTGAAATTTGGCAATGACTTATTGACTTCATGAACTTGATACCCAAATCTCCAGGTGTTCTTTCCTCTCTCTCTTCTTCTTCTGATTCTCCAATGTTATACAGATTTTTTTTTTCTTAATGTTATCCAATAGGATCATTATGCTTGCTCATTTATTTTCTTTTTTCCTTTTTGCTCCTCTGACTGGATAATTTCACTGATTCTTTGTTCTGCTTGATCTAGTCTGATTTTGAAGTTTGCTGTTGAATTCTTCAGTTCACTCATTGTATTCTTTAAAGCCAATTTTTCTGTTTGCTTCTTTTTAATGTTTTCTATCTCTGTTGAATTTACCATTTTGTTCTTATATTGTCATTCTGATATCATTACACTGCTTATTTATTTCTCTTATAACTCTCTTCATGTATCTTTACATCTCTAAGCATTTTTAGAACAATTATTGTTAATTCTTTGATGAGTAATTCCTGTATCTTCGTTTCTTTGTTGTCAACTACTGGAAGTTTATTCCTTTTGTGGAGTTGTTTCTCTGATTGCCCATCATCCCTGCAGCCTTGCATATATATCTGCACATCTGAGGAAACAGTTATCTCTTCCAGACTTCATAGACTGATTCAGTAAGGAAAGGCTATTAACCTGGGGGTGGAGGGAATCCTAGAGCATGCTGTGATCCCATGGCTAGTGGTGCATGGTGCTAATTGTGGGGGCATATGGTGGGAACTATGTGACATGGTGACTCATTGGTTCAAGCCAGAGCATTAATAACTCTGGTCCTTGGTGAGTGCTATAGGGAATCTGCAGAAGCTACAAAGGCAATTAGTAGCACCACTAGGTCTGTGGGGAGCAGAGCAAGCAGCAATAGTGACCAGAGCTGGTGATATGCTCTCATATGTAGCCACAGGAGCCAGCTGCAAACGCATCTGTAGTAATGGGGCTAAGGCCGGCAGCAAAAGCTGAGGTCAACTGTGCACACACTGACAACTGCAAGGGTCTTTACTATCAGTGTGTACAACCGTAGCTACTGTTATTGGGTCTTTCTATAGGTTTATGGCAATGGAGGCTGGTGATATGGAGCAGTCCCAGGCTTATAGGCACACATTTGGAGGGAATAGCTACACATGAGCACAGTGATGCAAGCCAGATCATGGGACAAAATCTAATATCAACCCACAAGCAGCTGCAGGGGCACTGGCTGTTGGTGTGTTCTCCATGGCTGCACTGTCTCCCTCTGGTTGTGTGCACAGCAGTGGAGATCAGTGAAAGGTTCGGCTAGGGGTACGTACATGGATGGCTGGTGGGGCTAACCCTGAGTGTATGCATTGTGGTGGGTGTCAGCTGTGGTAGTCTAGGCTGGCCCCTTGCTTTTGCACAGCTGTAGAGACCTGGGCTGGCTTCCTGTGCAGTTCCTAGGCTTTGGCAAGGGAGTAGAAGGGGGTTTAGGCAGCTGGCAGCAGCACATGTGAATATCCATGGGGTGAAAACTGTTGATCTGAAATCTGAAGAGGATCCATGGCAGCTCTGCTAGCAGTTGGTATCTTCTGTGGCAAAAGCACTGGAGTCATCTTTAGTGCTGGTCACTGGGGCTCATAGATGCTCCTATTACATGACTGATACGGTAGCCCCTGCTTTTCCTCCTTGTTCTTAGCTTTCTCTGTATGTCTCAGCTCTGCTGGTGTCTGGTAGAGTAAAACCAAAGCAGTTCTCCATGTGATGTACCAAAGGGGTGTTTGGAAATGGTTTCTCTCTCTGCTCTTCCTTTCCCAGTGGGCAACTCTTTGTCATTAGAGAGTTACTTCTTGTCACCCAGCAATGTTGGCTCAGGGAATGGAACAGTGCAGGCAGATTGAAGCTGTTGTTTCTTCTCTTTTTGTTTGATTATTCTCAAGTTTTGGGTTTTACTGCATTGTTGAAATTTAAGTAGTCTCTTGCTCTCCCAGAGCTGTTTTTGTTCATGGATTGCTGTTTAATTGTTGATTGTTGTGGTGACAGAGGCGAGGGTATTCTATTCTCCCATCTAGGTGCCATAATTTCTGATCTTAGTCTCTTGCTGACAAACTCTATTATCACTAACCAGCATCCTTATGACAAACATTTCTAATGAAAGATACCAGTAAAACATACCCAATTCAAACACTGACTAGGGAAAAATTACCCCAGATTCTAATTGCCACCACTGTTCACTGAATTTTGGGGTAAAGTTATTTGAATTCCAAGAAAAGATAACCTCAGGCAGGTGTGATAGCTAATATTCAGTGATTCAGACATGGCAGGACTGGAAATTTGACATTCATAGACCCGTAGTTGGTAAATCGTTCCCCTCCTATGCCTCAGTTTTCTGACATGCAAAAAATAAGTAAAATAATATTGGACCCAAAATGAGAAGGTAAATGGGAAATTGACTTTTCAGTCATTGTTAAATATTAAACAAATAGTGTTACATCTGTGTGACTCTACTGAGAACCTATAAGTTTGTGTGAACCTAAGTTCTGTAGAACCTAGAAGTTTTGTTTTGTTTTGTTTTGTTTTCCCTGTAAGACAAAGATAATCCTATGGGAGCAACTTTAAGGAGGATATATTCCCGTGAGGTTGCAGGAGGTGATGGACAAAGTATGGCTTTGAGCTGAGGTCAACTTGGGCTCAGCCCACTTTATAGCTGTGTACCTTTGCATTACTTAACCTTTCTCACCCTCGGGTTCCATCCTGAGGTGTTGTAAGGAGACACCCCCTCTAAGCAGCTTTTCATTCCACACCAATACTGTTCTTCACCCTTGCAGTACTCTTTCCTTGACAGGTAGGGACATCCCTACCTGTATGGTAGGGATCCCTGCCTTGCATGGTCAGCTCTCTTGCTGTCTCCCTCTTCAGACCGCCCACCCCTGGAGATGCTATGACTCCCCATCTGATGTATTTGTATGTCTAGTGCTGAGTAGAACCCAGCTTGGCTCATTAATCTTTGATGTCATGTGAATTGATGAGTGGTACTTAGCACATAGCAACTACTCCGTAAATCGTACTGTTATTATTATACACTAAGAGATTTATGTCTTTTGAAGTAAGTTTACAGATGACTCCACTCATCTCAATTAGCTGAAGGGTAAAATGCAGATTTGAGTAAGAAATGACCATAGCACAGCAATTTTGGTTTTCTGAAGTTTTTGTTGTGTGTGTGTTTTTTTTTTTTTAACCAAAGAAAGACAACAACTGCCAGTTGTTTTGTAATGGTAAACCTTGACTTTTGAAACTTTAACCAGTGATCTCAGATCATAGTCTTGAAGAAACTTGAAGGTGTAGCTGATAGATTTCCATACCATCTTCCATTGTTAAGCTTGGTAAGGTCACACCTTTCTGCAGGAAATGAGACTGTGGTGACAGAGAGAGAAAACCTGATCCTTGGTGTCAGAGAGATCTGGGTTTGCATTGTAGCTCTGTGGTTTTGGAAAGTTACAAAAACTCTTTACGTTTCAATTGCCTCATAAGTAAAATGGAGTGAAGGCTAGAACTCCAGAGTGCAGGTGGGAATTGCAGCTCTTGTGTGAGGATTACAATAAGACAATATATGCAAAGCACTTTGCATGATGGTGGCATGCAGTGCATGCTCAGGAAAGCCTGGCTAGTGTTGCACTGAGACCTCCTGCCTTGGGCACTGCTGGCACCACTAGACTCTTTTCATTTTTTTTCTTCTGTACTCTCTTTCCCTCCTCTTAGTGATGTCAAGGCTCTAGGGAAATTTAGGGTAGTTTTTCATTGTAGAAAACTTGAAGATTCCTGACGTAGAAAGATGATTGGAGCTAGTTCCTTTTGTGCTGTGGGATTTGCTGGAAGAAAAGTTTTCTCCTATGTTAGTGAAAAAATAGCTTTTTTCCCTTATATGGTTTCAACTTGTACTGAACCCCTTTTTCCTGTTTTAATATTTTAGACCATCTATGCGATCTTGAAAAGCATTTTATTTTTTCACAAATATGTTTGTAATAATTACAGAAGCAGTGGTGTGCTCATAAAGTACATGTCTGATTTTTTTGTTCATCTCTGTCTTGGGGCTTCATTGTCTCAGTTTGCCCTCATTTTTGATGCAACTTGAAGCAGGGAATCATAGCAAATGTCAAAGAAGAGCCATCTTGTATAACAAGCATATTCACCTATGTTTGTTTCACACTTGTTATTCCTTTTGGGAGATATATAGACATAGCTATAAATATAGAGACATCTAAGTCTGAATTTCTATATATCAGTGCTCTAACACCAAGTTATACTTGAAAAGAAAAAATTCTTGGAGCCAAATTTGGAGTGGGTTTTGGAATAGTTGCTATGCATGTTCCACCTGGGTTTTCAGTTCTTTATTTTATTTCTAAAGTATTTTACTTTTTCTAAATGTGAATATTGACTCGCAGAGAATGTTTTATTGTTTGTTCATTCATTTGTCCATTTTTTCTGTTCACTCATTCTTCCATCCATCCGCCTATCAAATGACTTTCAAGCAGTTACCATGCTTGAGGCATTCATTTGCAAGATAAAGCTCGAATCAAGAAAAGGGAATTTTAGTTCAGCTCTGCCATCAGTTTTCATGGAATGCAGAAAGAGTTGCTCCAGATTACATGTGACAGAGATCTCTTTTTCCCTCTGACAATTTATAATAAAACCCAACGTAAAATTTGACCATTGCCTGGGTGCTATGGTTGAAGGACATTTAACACCCCTTCAGAAATGTACAGATGGCTCTGTTACATATGTAGGCACTTTAATTTGTGTCAACATTCAAGAATTCTTCAAAAAGCTAACTTTATTCTGGGGAATTCACAGAGGTATCATTGTTTATGAATAACAGTTTGCCCATCTTGTCATTTTGAGTTGTCTGGTGGTCTCCCAAATGCTGTATTTTCATTTGTGGAACTATTAACAGTAGTGGACAAAGAATGTCAGAAAAGTCTAACCCTGATTTTTCTGCTTTTCTTTGTTCTGTTTTTATGGCTCCAGTAACAGGGATTTTATTATAACAGTTTGTGTCCTCAGTTCTTTTGCTGAGGCTCTGCATAATTTATGATCTAGATTCCAAAATGTTAGTGAATTGCTCCACCAGAAATAATGGAATGTGACAGCAATGGATTCCACATTCTTGGCCCAAATATTTGTGTCTGTGGTTTACAAGTCATTTCAGAGCACGATTGCTACACTGCTCAAGCTGTTACTAAGAATGAGTTCTGACAAAAGAAGAGAATTTGGGTAATTACAAAAACACAAAATGGTCTGTGTAACACTGTTCTGTTTATGAGTATCAGGAGCAGCTTATCTCCCTCAGATTTCCCCCCTCTTGCAGCTATGGTTTACCCCTCCATTTTAAGCCATATAGCTGCATATCAGATAGTGACTTCGATCTCAGTATCTGAGAAAGGTATATATAATTAGTGAATCAAAATTTGCTGAACACTCCTTCTACCTGAATTAAAGTGTACCTTGTACACTTGAAGACATATTTTGTACCTTGAAGACATAATTTTTATATGTACCTTGAAGGCATAATTTTTTTAAAAAGATTTATTTATTTATACAAGAACCAGGGTACAGGCCAGATGCATGGGAGGGTGAAGAGGATTCACCAGAGACAGAGCGGGAAACAGAACAGGCAGACTGACAAAATACACTGCTGAGGGGAGCAGAGGGCAAGACAGGAGAGGTCTGCTGCATCATATAGGATTCTAGCCGGCAGGCCAGGATGGAACCCGCGCTTCAGAGGCTGCAGACAGCTTCACAGTGTGGTGTTCAACTGCCTGTGCCACCAGGGAGGCCCGAAGACATCATTTTTAAAATGTTTTTCCTTCCTGGGCAAATACTTTATGAGACAGTGTATGATTAAGTCTCAGATAAACTTAGTTGACCTAAATTCATATACAAAAGTTCAACAACCTCTTTGTTCTTTTTTGTTTAAATGCATTTTTATTAGTTTTATCTCCCAACTATTTAGAAAGATTTGGATTAGACCCGATTTTAAATGCAAAGGCATTTAAATGACAAAAAATTGCAGTTATTTTAGAAGTACTGAAGAGACTGTTATATATAATAAATGAATCCCTTGCTTCTTTGTTATTGTAGCTTTTGTTGGTGAGTCAGGAGAGGATTAGTGGTTGTAGAAATGGTCTGAAAGATCTAGGAGGTTTGGTTAGTATTGAATTGTCCCTTCATATTGCAAAAAATAAGAAAAATCTCTTCAAATTCTTGGATTCTTCATGGAAATAATTCATGACATTAATTCTTCTAGTAGAACTATTAGGAAAGAGAGAATATCAGTATGGACAAGAGCATTCTGCTACAGTTTAAGGGTGTCCTCTGCTTTCTAGGATGAGGCTGCTCTTTTGCTGTTAAGAAAAATATTGATGAATTAATTCCACAACCATTCTGAAGCTTTATGACTATACCACCCAGATGATGGACACATAGTTATGAAGTAGAATATACACATTTCTATATGTGTACATAACTACTTTCTTTTTTTTTTAATTAAAACATTTTTATTGAGGTGTAATTGATATATAGCATTCTATTAGTACAAAGTGGTTTGTTTTGTTTTGTTTTTTTGCTACTTGTAGACATTGCAAAACAATCATCACAATAAATCTAGTTGACATTGTCACCACTTTCTTACTATACCCACCAGTGAGATATGATGACAAACACATGCACTTATTTTTTTTATTCATTCATTTAATATTTAGCGAACACCATTTCTGGGGTCCTATTGTAGACATTGGAGATAAAGCAGTGTGTAAAACAACATCTCTACTCACTGCACTCTAATGAAGGAGACATGTTTTAAACAAACAAGTTCTATGAAGGAAGATAAAGCTATGGAAGGGGAAAGACAGGGACAATGAGTGGATGGAGAGAAAGGAGAGAGTCAGGGTGGGATTTTTTTTTTAAATAATAAATTTTATTTTTATATTCCCCATACAATTGCAACCCCCCATTCTGACCCCAATCCCTCCCCTCCCGCCCCCCGACCCCCCAAAAGTGTCTCTGGTTCATAGTTTTTTGTTGATTTTGATTTTCACTTTCTTATAGTTATTCATTTTCCTGGTCCCTTATTTAAGTTTTCTAGATTCCTGCTATGAGTGAGACCATCCGGTATTTTTCTTTTTCTTTTGGCTTGTTTCACTGAGCATGATCCCTTCCAGCGCCATCCATGTTGCTGCAAATTGCATGTGTTTATCTTTTTTTTTTTTAATATTAAATTTTATTTTTATATTCCCCCATACAATTGCAAACCCCATTCTGACCCCAATCCTTCCCCTCCGCCCCCCCACCCCCAAAAAGTGTCTCTGGTTCATAGTTTTTTTGTTGATTTTGATTTTCACTTTCTTATATTCATTTTCCTGGTCCCTTATTTAAGTTTTCTAGATTCCTGCTATGAGTGAGACCATCCGGTATTTTTCTTTTTCTTTTTGGCTTATTTCGCTGAGCATGATCCCTTCCAGCGCCATCCATGTTGCTGCAAATTGCATGTGTTTATCTTTTTTGAATGCTGAGTAATATTCCATGGTGTATATGTACCACATCTTCTTGATCCAGTCATCTATTTTTGGGCATTTGGGTTGTTTCCAAAGCTTAGCTATTGTAAACAGTGCTGCTATAAACATAGGGGTGCAGGTGCTCTTTGGAATTGATGTTTCTGTGTCCTTTGGGTAAATACCTAGGAGTGGAATTGCTGGATCATATGGAAGCTCTATGTTTAGTAGGTCCAGAAATCTCCACACAGCTCTCCATAGTGGTTGGACCAGTTTGCACTCCCACCAACAGTGCAGAAGAGTTCCTTTTTCTCCACATCCTCGCCAACATTTGTTGTTGCTAGTTTTTTAATATGTGCCATTCTCACTGGTGTGAGATGGTATCTCATGGTAGTTTTGATTTGCATTTCCCTGATGACAAGTGATGTTGAACATTTTTTCATATGTCTGTTGGCCATTTGCATTTCCTCTTCAGAGAAGTTTCTTTTTAGCTCTTCTGCCCATTTTTTGACTGGATTATTTTCTTTGTTGTTGCTGAGTCTCATCAGCTCTTTGCAGATTTTTGTGATCAGTCCTTTATGTTTATCTTTTTTTGAATGCTGAGTAATATTCCATGGTGTAGATGTACCACATCTTCTTGATCCAGTCATCTATTTTTGGGCATTTGGGCTGTTCCCAAAGCTTAGCTATTGTAAATAGAGCTGCTATAAACATAGGGGTGCAGCTGTTCTTTGGAATTGATGTTTCTGTGTCCTTTGGGTAAATACCTAGGAGTGGAATTGCTGGATCCTATGGAAGCTCTATGTTTAGTAGGTCCAGAAATCTCCACACAGCTCTCCATAGTGGTTGGACCAGTTTGCACTCCCACCAACAGTGCAGAAGAGTTCCTTTTTCTCCACAAGGGGTGGGAGATTTTAAGTGGTGGAGGTCAAGGAAGACTTCTGTGAGGAGGTTACTTTTGAGCGGAGATCTGAATGAAGCAGAGTGAACTTCAGAGTGAGGCAAACTTGGGTTGAATTCCTTTGTTGTACTATTCACTGTTGGACATCTTTGAGTCAGTTTCATCATCTGTTAAAGTACAATTAATAAGACCTTGCTTGCATGAATGTATTAGGAGTTTAGCGATGTTGCCTCTCCTCCTCCATCTTCATCTACATTTAAATATTAAATACAGCTTTATATCCTCTGACTATGCTGGTTAACCCAGAGTTTGCAATGTTTATAGTAACCATGTTTTCCAAGTTGAATATCAAGATACAAGAATCTGACCTGAAAAAAAATACTTATTTCTTTTTATAAATAAATGAATTTCTAAAGTTATCATACTTCATTGCACATTTGGTTTATCTTTGCTTTTATTGAGAAGAAGATTGCATGAAATTGGCAGTTTCTTGGAAGTCTAGGCACATGGATACCTTAACAGTGTTATGTGCCTACAGTTCCATAAAGCTATCTTGGGGAGTCCAGAAGTCAATTATTGCAGATAGAGATCTTAACTTCTTGGAATTTTATAAGGGACAGTTGGTGGCATGAATGTTGATCTAAGTGGGAAGTGACAGGAAAGTTGTACAGTTAGAGTTTCTAAGGCAGTGTGTGCCAGAGACTTGTGATCTGAGTGGGATTGATGTGGACAGATTAATGTCAGTTTGTGGTAACATCAAAAGCTTCTTTAGAGAAAGAGTCCGCTGGGAACTTATTAGTTTTAGAGCCACTAGCTGCTCTGGGGAGAGATTCAGAAGCACATCAGCCTTGATGTTGTGTCTGTTTTATATCAAGTTTTCTCTGAGGGAGCAATACAGCATACAGCTCTGTCCTGGCAAGACTTCCGGCTAGAGCAGTCCCGCATCTGGAGATTTCAGTTGTCACAGTCATCATTGTAAATACTCTGTAACTGTACAATGTTTTATGAGTCACTTCATTTTGTCCCCATTACCAATCCTGTAGAGAGTCAGGGCAGACCCTCTTGATGTCTTGGCAAGATGTGACATATCCAAGGTCACCCAAGAGATCAGGACTATGCCCTGATCCAAGCTTATGAGCAAGTTTCCCTGGGGTCACCATGCTGGGAAGGACCACCCTCCTTAGCATGGAAGTTGCTGAGCTGAGACAGATCTTTCTACAGGAATCATCTGGGTGGTTATAGTGGCTATGATCCAGTCATCTGAAGTAAGCCAGGAGATGAGAGCAGGGTTTGGCTTCGGGCCTGAGACCGAAGAGAACTATTCAGGGAGAGGATGGCATCTAAGAGGGAAAGGAGACTCTCCTTGGAACATTAGAAACACCAATCTTAGAGCTAGAGAGGGACTGGTGGGATTATATAATCCAGTCGCCTGATGTTTAGAGAAACAAAGCCACAACTCAGAGAAGTTGAGGGATTTAAATTACATATCTGGTTCATGACCAACTGTGTGAGCCTGGTGTTTCTCATGCCCAGGCACACAGGTTTGTGGTGTTTTCCTTCTCATGTCTTACTTTCCTTCATCTCCAACTGCATTGGAAGGCCCTGTAATTTTTCACAGTTTCATATTTGAAAATTGCTTGTCTTGTGTTCATGGTTCCTGAAATCTGTCCTGATTAGAGTGTCTTTAATTGAAGTAAGAGCAGTGATTAAGGCCAGCCTATCCTCGTTACTATGGGTTTATCCTCCTTACCATCATCTCCTTGATTTGTGGATATGCCACGGAACTTGAGGCCATCACTCATTTCATATAACCCTGTTTCATTTTCTGTATCACTACATGTTTTTCTTACTCCTTTCTATTTTTCTCCTCCCATCTAGACTGAACTCCTTGAAGGCCTGGCACCAGGCCTTTTGAGTCTCCCATGGATTGCATTCCCTTGTACTGTGTTTGGCTCACAGAAAGCACTCATTAAATGTGTTAGTTTGGGTAGCATGTTTTGCTCCATTTCCCCCAGTCCACTCAGCTCTATCCCACCCCCCATCTTGCCCACCCCCATCCCCGCCTCAGGATGAAAGCATTTGTTCTATAATCCTAATAGTTAACAGACAGGGAAATTTGGAGCCTCCTAACTTATGCTCATGTTTGTCTTTTAAAGTATCTCTATTTTGAGAACTAGTGGTCATTGTTATTCTTGGTTCATTTGAACTGTCCTCTATTCTTTGTTCTTATCTTTGAGTTCAGTTCAACGATATTGATTTCCTTTTAATGGAATAGAAGCCACCTCAGTTCTTTCCTGCATATTGAGTTATGTTTGGTGTTTAGGAGAGGCAGTGCCGTCTAGTGATTAAGAGCTCAGGCTGTGGAGTCAGGGGGGCAAAGGGTGTCTCTTATCCTGCCTCTGGGGTTATCGCTGGGCATGTTGTTTGGCCTTGATGAGCCTCAGGATTTTCCCAAACTATTAAAGTTAGAGCTGCATTGAGCAAATCAGTATCTTTACAATTCTAAACAGCAACATATTCCTGGATTGTTTTCTTTTCCAATCATCCATGCAGATGGAGAGATGGGCTGCTGCCAGAGCAGGCAATGTTGATAGTGATACTGGAAAGGAAGAAAGATACAGAACCTCACAGTTCCAACTTTCTTATTAGTTATTAAAGCTTCCCTTGTACAAATACTTGTAAACATTTGCTCTGTGTTTTTAAAAAATTGTGGCAAAAGAAATTCATTGGAACATTTGAAGATTTTTGAATCTCATTTCCCAAGAGCCTAACAGCACATCCCTTTATCCCTTATTACACATTTATAAAAGCAAAGAGTTCCAACAGGTTTTGACAATATCTTCAGATTATAGTGATTTCTGTGTCAGACCTTTGCTTCCTTCAGACAGTTGAGACTATGTAGTTCACTTAAGGAGTGTGGTGATTTTAAAATGTATCTACAAATTCACTGACATCCTTCCTTTCAAAAAGCAGGAGAAAATAAAATAAATGGATTGAAATAAAAAAAACTAATAAAAAAAGGTTAGGGTTCATGTAGAACATTGCTTCCACATCAACAGCCAACATATGTGCAAGCTAGGGTTCACTGTTTTGATAGAGGGGGAAATGAGGCACAGAAAAGATAAAAAGCAATGAAGAATCTTAAAAAACTTAGGATTAAAAAAAAGCAGAGCCTAATTCTCCTTTCCTTGAATGTGAGCCAGATTTAATGACTCCTTTCTAGCCAACAGAATATCACAGAAGTGATGCTACATGACTTCTGAGGCGAAGTTTTAAAAAGAATATAACATCTGTAAGAGGGAAGATAATTGCAATATAGGCTCACATTAAGAAGCAAGAGAGGGGCCTCCCTGGTGGCGCAGCAGTTGAGTGCTGGGTTGCAAATCTGCCCACAGTCTCTGCAGCGCTGGTTCGATCCCCAACTGCTGGGTGAGGGTCCCACATGGCACGCAGACCCCTCCTGCCACGCCCGCTGCTCCCCTCAGCAGTGTATTTCAGTCAGTCTGCCTGTTCTGCTCCCTGCTCTGGCTCTCGTGAATTCTCTCACCCTCCCGCGCTTCTGACTGTACCCAGTGCTTGTATAAATAAATAAATCTTTAAAAAAAAAAAAAAAGAAGCAAGGGAAATCCCAAATAAACAATTTAATATTATGCCCAAAGCAACTTGATAAAGAGGAACAAATGAGACCCCAAGTTAGTAGAAGGAAGGAAATAATGAAAATAAGAGTGGAAAACAATGAGATAGAGATAAAAAAAGACTATACAAAAGATCAATAAAACTAGGAGTTGGTTCTTTGAGAAAATAAACAAAATAAATAAACCTCTAGCTAGGCTAACGAAGAAAAGGAGAGAGAAAACATTAATAAACAGAATCAGGTATGGAAGAGGAGAAATCACCACAAATGATCACAAGAGTTTACTATGAACAATTATATGCCAAATTAATTTGATAACCTTGAAGAAGTGGTCAGACTTCTAGATCATTATATTTTACAAAAAATAAATCAGGAAGAAACAGAAGCATTGAATAAACTGATCAAATGCCTGGAAATTGAAACAGCAATAAAAACCTCCCCAAAACAAAATCCCAGGACCAGATGACTTTTCAAACAAATACTATCAAAACTTTAAAGAAGAATTTATATCCATCTTGCTTAAATTATTTCTAAAAAGCCAAGAGAAGGAAATGTTCCCTACTATGTTTTACAATGCCAACATTACCTTAATACCAAAACCAGATAAAGACACCACAAGAAAAGGAAAATTACAGACCAGTATTTCCCCTCTAAACCGGGAAGGTCCCTCCAAAAGAACTCTTCATAGTGTGAGGTGTCTGGGGGAATGGGAATCACATTCTTCAGACAGATATCTGATTATGCAGTGAATTTTCTGATCTGCTCCCTTTACCTTTTTGAAAAGCGATGGGAGAAAAGTAGAGAGAGGGGCCAGTAGCAGAGAACTGGCACATTCCTACTTGGCAAATCAAGTCTGCATGAATTTCCCACAGAGCAAACAGTATAGAAAGAAGTTGGCTTGAGACAGCTCCCTAGAATCTCCCCTAAGAGGCCTGCCTCTGGATGAGGAGACCCCAGCTGAACACGACTGTGGGATGTAACTCCAAAGATGGGATCTGAAGGAGGGTTCCTACATTAGGGAATTGTGCAATGGGTAGTTATCCCCCCAGGAGTCCCAAAGAGCTTATACCGGACCCCAACAAATGGGGTATTTGGATGCCTGCCATAAAGTCAGTAACCAAGCTTGGACCAAAACCCAGTAACAACCAAGAAAATACTAGCGAATTAAGAATCACCTGTCCCTTTCCACACCTCTAACCCAACACGCAGGAGTTGTGAGGGAAAGAAAGAAGTAGTTCTTTATTAGTTGCTTTTCAGGCATACCTTCCTCTGTGTTGCTTGTGGTTAAGGTGGTATGCCCTAGTTTCCTAGTTTCTTTTTTTAAAAAAAAAGATTTATTTATGCATACATATAAGAAACGGGGTGTAAGCCAGAGGTACGGGCTGTGAGAGGATTCAACAAAGACAGAGTGGGGAGTGGAACAGGTGGATTGACTGAAATACACTGCTGAGGGGAGCAACAGGCGAGACAGGAGAGGTCTGCTGTACCATGTGGGTTACTCCCTGGCTGGCCGGGCATGGAACTCATTCTGCAGTGACTGGCGATAGCCTGATAGCACTGTCTTTAACCCCTGTACCACCAGGGAGGCCCCCTAGTTTCCTAATTTCATTTACAAAGATATGTTACTATTCATAACCAATAAAATGTGAGGCCATGGAAAGCACATGTGCAACTTTTCAAACTCAGTTTTCCTGCTACAGCCACTGAGGTAGTGGGTGTGTAGAACAGAGCCTTCTGCTGACTCATTATGCAGAGTGAGCAAGAAACAGATCTGTGTCAACACCCTGAGATTGGAGCACTTTTAGTGACAGAATAAGCTGGCCTACCCTGATTAATGCAAGCAGGGGGATGGAAGTAGAATGCCCTCGTGTTAGACGTTTCCCTGGGCATCTAGAGTTAAGTCACATTTTGAATTTGAATTTGAGGTCTGTACATCTTGCGTTGGAGAGCAGTGCTACTCTAAGAGTAGGCACTGCCAGCCCATGAACTATTTCCCTGCTCACAAGAAGGTAAGTACAGAGAGTAAAGTAGGTGGTTTGAAGCCTGTATAACAATTGGACATTGCTGTGATATTTTATTGCAATTTATAATAGTGCCAATCCATAGCAGATTATCAAAAGAAAATAAAAGTCCTAACTGGTCCTTCACCAAGATGGTTTGAAAAGCACTACTTTATAGCCTGTCCAAATCAATATTAAATATGATTAGAAGAGTAATCAACTTTGGAATTCTTTCTTCTTGTACTTATTCCACATATCCATTTTATTGTAAGTCTTCTTCGTCTTTCTTTGGAAATGACTCTAACATAATTATACTTAGAATAGTAATAACAAGTCATCAGATGTCATATTTCTTCCCATTCACTTTCCCCCAAACTCAGTTTCTGGTTTATTTTAATTTTTTAAATTATATTATTTTTCATTGAGGTAATAATGGTTTGCAACACGGTGTATGACTCAGTTATAGGTTCACACAACTTCAGATGTATGTTACCACACCACACCACCACCAAAGTACTCATAATCCTCCACCACAGACCATGGTGTCCCTTTCCCCCCTTTATTCTCTATGCCCCACCCCCTGCTTCTGGAAGCCTCAGTTCTGGGTTCATTTTTGTCTGCTTGTTCACTTTGTTTTTTATGTTCTGTATCTAAGTGAAATAATCTGGTATATCCATCTTCTGACTTACTTCTCTTAGCATAATCCCTTGGAGTTCTACATAGGTTGTCACAAATAACACGATTTTTTTTTTTTATAGCTGAGAGTATTCTGTTAATTATATATACACCATCTTTTTTTGCTTGTTGATTTTTTATTTTTTTATTTTTTTAATATAAATTATTTTATATAATTCTTACATCATTTTTCATTTTTGCATAATGTATGCATTTTCATTTTGGTTATATTGCCCATACAATTCCCACCCCCCCTTATTCTGACCCTAATCCCTCTTCTCCTTCCCCTGCCCCCCATTGTACTGTGTCTCTGGCCTATAGTTGCTTGTTGATTTTCATTTTTACTTTATTGCAATTTGTCTTTTTCCTGGTCCTAACTCTTAGCTAGGTTTTCTAAATTCCTGCTATGAGTGAGACCATCTGGTATTTTTCTTTTTCTTTCTGGCTTATTTCACTGAGCATGATCCCTTCCAGCTCCATCCATGTTACTGCAAATTGCATGAGTTTATCTTTTTGATTGCTGAGTAATATTCCGTTATGTATGTGTACCACATCTTCTTGATCCAGTCATCTATTTTTGGACATTTGGGTTGTTTCCAAAGCTTAGCTATTGTAAATAGTGCTGCTATAAACATAGGGTTGCAGGTGCCCTTTGGAATTAATGTTTCTGTGTCCTTTGGGTAAATACCTAGGAGTGGAGTTGCTGGATCATATATACCACATCTTCTTAATCCACTCACCTGTCATTGAGTATTTAAGTTGTTTCCTTAAGTTGGCTATTGTAAGTAGTGCTGCAATGAACATAGGCATGTATATATCCCTTCAAATAAGTGTTTTTGCATTCTTCAGGTAGATACCTAGGGATGGAATTGCTGGGCATATGGTTGATGCATTTTCAATATTTTGAGGAACCTCCACACTGTTTTTCACAGGGACAGGATCATTCTGCATGCCCACTAACAGTGTATGAGGATTCCTTTCTCTTCATACCTTCACCATATCTGTTGTTTCTAGTCTTTTCAATGTGGGCCATTCTTCTGGGTGTGAAGTGGTATCTCATTCTGGTGTTGACTTGTATTTCCCTAATGATAAGCGATGTGAGCATTTTGTTCATGTGCCTGTAAGAAAAGTGTCTATTTGACCCTTCTACCCACTTTTTTTTTTCTTTTTTTGTTTTCTTGTTGTTGAGTAATAACAGTTCTTTGTAGGTCTTGGATATTACCCCTTGTTGGATGTGTGATGTACACATATTTTGTCCCATTTGATAGGGTATCCTTTCATTTAAAGAGAGTTTCTTTTGCTTAACAGGAGCCTTTTAATTTTACATAGTCCCATATACTTATGTTTGCTTTTGTTTCCTTTGCCATTAGAGTCAAATCCCTAAAGACATTCTTGTAATGTTGTGGAGTGTTTTGTCTGTTTTCGTCTATGCATTTTATGGTTTTAGGACTTATATCCAAATCTTTGATTGATTTTGAGTTAATTTTTGTGTGTGGTGTGAGAAAGCAGTCATTTCATTCCTTCAGTATTCTGTCCCATTTTCCCAGCACCACCTGTGGAAGAGACTTTCCATTCTCCATTGTATGCTTTTGGCTCTTTTGCTATAGATTAACTCTTTGTAGCAGCATGGGTTTATTTTTAGGCTCTCAATTTTATTTCCTTGGTCTGTGAGTCTTTTCACTCCAATACATACTGCTTTGATTCCTATAGCTTTGCAATATAGTTTGAAGTCTGGGAGTGTGATACCACTGTTCATTTTTGTCAGGATTGCTTTGGGTACTCAGGGTCTTTTGTAATTCCATATAAACTCACTTTCATATATGGCTTCACCTCTTTGTTCTTGTTCCTCAGCATCCTTCCTGGCATTCAGACAGGTAAATAGATCAACATGAACTGATTCACTCTTAATTTCTCTGTTTCCCAAATATATATATATGTCTTCTTGAAGATACGAAAATATATATTCATTGTAAGTCATTTCAATTTTGTTTGATTTACTTCAGGTATCATTCACTGAGTGTTTTCCATTGGCTGAGAACTGAGAACATATGAGAAAGGCCAATTGAAGAGTTGAAACTTTCATCTCTGTCATATTAAATGTTCATTATCCAACCATTCCCAACTCTTTAACAGTGGAAACCACATGGGGAACCTGGACCTTCATGCATACCTGGTGGCAGCAATGTACTTCTTCCTCTTTTTCATGGGTGTTGTCAGAGGAGACATAATGGAAAGTCAAGACTTTCAGCCCTAATTAGTTGTAAAAAGGCCACTACCCTTTCATTGCCAGCTGGAAGTAATGAGATATCCCTCCTATGTCTTCTCTGAAGGCTCCTTGGAGAGTCAGTAGTAAATAGGCTATTCCCTTTCTCAGTGCTAGTGAAAGCCATGTGGAAATTAGTAATGAGGTTACCCTGCTTTTCCCAGCCAGTTTGATGTCAGTGGAGGCCTCAACCTCCACACCTAGCAAATATAAATGGCTTCTCCAACTCCTTAGGTACAACTTAAAATGTGGGCATTATATATAAAACAATCATATGAACACTCAAAAGGCAGCAAATAAGATAGACCAAGTAGGAACCTCAGAACCCAAAGATGAGATTGTAATGAGCTCCCTGGTAGTAGTAGAAGCTAAATGGAGAACTTGATTTTCAAACCTACCTGGAAGTAGTAAGTTGATTTCCCACACCACCAAATTGATGTCAGAGGAGACCTGCTAAAACACAAGATTAAAATGAAATTGAGAATTTTATATCTAAAAAGACCTGGTTTTGGTTGAAACTCAATCATCATACCAACAACCAGGAATTTCTCAAACTTAACGAAAAAATACAACAGACCCTAATGCCAAGACAACCTGTTAGAATTATCCAACAAAGATTTTAAAGCAAACATCACAAAAGTATTTTAGTGAGCTATTAATATACACTTGAAACAAATGGAAAAGTTTAAAAGCCTCAGCAAAAAAATAAAAGTTATAAAGAAGAACCAAATGGAAATCTTAGAACTAAAAACTATAGTAACTGAAATAAAAAGCTCAATATATGAGCTGAACAGCAGAATGGATAGAGCAAAGGGAAGAATCAATGAACTTTAAAATAAAAAAGTAGAAACTATCAAATCTGAGCAAAAGAGAAAAAAACAGGCTGGACAAAAAAGAATAGAGCCTTGGGGACAAGTGGGATTTTAGTAAAAGATCCAATATTTGTGTCATTTGAGGCCTACAAAGAGGAGAAAGTGGTTAAAAAAAATCTAGAGAAATAGTGGCTAAAATTTTCCCCAAACTGGCAAGAAACATAAACCTATAGATTCAAGAAGCTGAGAAAAAATACAATAAGATAAACCGAAAGCAGTCTACACCAAGATACATATAGTTTAACTTTTCAAAAGACTAAAGGCGAAGAGGAAAAATTGTTGAAAACAACCAGAGAGAAATAGTGTATTACTTACAGGGGAAAACCTATCTGAGTGGCAGTGAAATTATCAGAAACCTTGGAAGCAAAAGGAAGCACAACAACATTTTTCAAATCCTGAAAGAAGTATCACCTAGAATTCTGCAACCAATGAATATGGAAATGAATGTTCTCAGTAGGAGGAAAATGAAAAGAATGTGTTGCTAACAGATATACTCAGAAAGAATAACTGAAAGAAGTGCTCTTAACAGAAAGCAAATGTCATAAAAGGAATTTTGTACATCAAACAGGAAGAACATGGTAAGAGCAAACATACAGGCAAATATAGTGGACTCTCCTTTAGCAAACACATAATAGAAAAATTCAACAATACCATCAGCCAACAGGATCTAATTGACATAGAGGATTCCACCAACGGTAGCAGAATACACATTCTTTTCAAGTACCCACAAAGCATATATCAATGTAGACATCCTGGGCCATCCAGTAAGCCTCAACACATGTAAAATAATTGAATCAAAGTGTGTTTTCTGACCATAATGGAATCAAATTAGAAATCAAGAACAGAAAAGGATAAAGAAAACCACCAAATATTTGGAAACTAAACACACTTTTAAATCACAAATGAGTCAAAGAGAAAGTCTCAAGTAAAATGAAAAAAAAAAAGCATTGAAATGAATGAAAATGAAAATAGAACATATCAGAAATTTGTGAGAATCATCTATGGTAGTGCTGAGAGGGAAATTTACAGCACTAAAGGCATATATTAGAAGAAGGAAAGTCCCAAATCAATAATCTTAGCTCCTACCTGAAGAAACTAGAAAAAGAAAAGCAAAATAAACTCAAAGCAAGCCAAACTAAAGAAATAATGAACACAAGGGCAGATATCAATAAAAGTGAATACAGTAAAACAATAGAGAAGGTCAACAAGACTAAGAGCTTATTCTTGGAAAAAATAGAAGAACAAAACAAAAAAGCAAAGAAAAATAGAAGTCACAAATTTTACTAATATTGTGAATGAAGCAGGGTATCTCTTTATAGACTCTGCAAACATGAAAAGGATAAGGAAATATGAATAACTCTAAACCCATAAATTTGACAGCTTAAATAAAATAGACTAATTCTTTGAAAAGTACTGGTTACCACAACTTACCCACTATGTACTAGATAATTTGAATCGTTTTCTAAGTAAATTCTTCATTTAAACCCCATCCCCGAAGAAATCACCCACCTACATAGTTTCACTGGAGACTATACCAAACATTTCAAGAAGAATTAATGCCAATTCTGCAATCCTTTCCAGAAAATGAGATAAGGAAACACTTCCCAACTCATTCTATGAAGGAAACATTACCCTGATACCAAAACTAGATAAAGACATTTAAAAAATGTATCTGTACACATATATAGATGAATGTATAATACCAAAGGGGTTTATACTAGGAATGCAAGACCGATTCAATATTTGAAAATCGTCGAATTATGCAGACTCAAGATGAAAAATCACATCATCATGTTAATAGGTGGTGCAGAATGAAAAAACAAAAACACCTGACAATACCAAATCCTGGTGAGGATGCACAGCAATTGGAACTCTCATACATTGTTGGTGAGGAAACAAAATTGTACATCCCTCTGAAAAACAGACCTACCATTCAACCCAGCAGTCTCTCTCATAGGTATTAACCTTAGGGAAATAAAGTCTCCACAAAGGTGTTTTTTTTTCTGCTTTAATCAAAAGTAGGGTTACTATTCTGAACCCTTAAGAAACTCTTGAGATTGCTCTTACAATCTCAAAATGCCAAATATGGATGCCAAAACTGGTCAAGTCTTCTAATTCCTTAACCTATTTTATCTTTCAAAGCACCTAGAGCTATTTTGAAAAAGAGAGTCACAGGTCTAATCTATGGTTCCCTGAATTTGTATTTGCTGAAGCATTTGAAGCAAGGCAACCTCTATTCTTTGGTGTAGTTTCTGACTTCAATCAAGCTATCTGGGGGTACTTTCCAACACTGTCAGAATCATGTTAGAAAACCAGAATATTAGTGTATCCTAGTACAAAAAGGATTGTATCATGGAATGATAGAATAGGAAAGACTTTATAAAATACTATTCAGTCTTACTCCTTTACTTACATTTATTCACTTTACTAATGAGGAAACTTAGGTTTCAGGAGAGTTATTGACTAACCTGAAGTCACACAACAGATTTATGACTAAGTCAAGAGAAAAATACATTTTTCGTGGCTGTCAGTGTGTTTCTGTGCTATAATGAGGGCCCTGTTGAAGTCACCAGGCTGAGAGTTGTGCTTATAAAGTATGTTGAGGCTGCTGGATGAGTGGTTACCAACTCTTCACTGCATTCAGTATTTCCATATCAAAAGGGTTGACTTATGAAAATGTGTAATTTTATGGAACTACATGCATGACAGCACATGATGGCTTCCATTAAGACACCCTCAGGGTTATCTATCTGTCTACCTGTCTGTCTATCTATCTATCTATCTACCTACCTACCTATCTAAACATTCATATGTTGGATTCCAAGAGTCTTTAACTTTTTTTTCGCATTTTATTTAAATTTCATTTTTTATATTCCCCATACAATTACAACCCCTTATTTTAACCCCAAACCCTCCTTTCCCCACCTCCCACCCCCCATAGAGTGTCTCTGATTCATAGTTGTTTGTTGATTTGGATATTTTCTTTCTTATAGTTATTCTTTTTCCTGGTCCCTTATTTAAGTTTTCTAGATTCCTGCTATGAGTGAGACCATCCGGTATTTTTCTTTTTCTTTCTGGCTTATTTCACTGAGCATGATCCCTTCCAGCGCCATCCATGTTGCTGCAAATTGCATGTGCTTATCTTTTTTGAATGCTGAGTAATATTCCATGGTGTAGATGTACCACATCTTCTTGATCCAGCCATCTATTTTTGGGCATTTGGGTTGTTTCCAAAGCTTAGCTATTGTAAATAGTGCTGCTATAAACATAGGGGTGCAGGTGCTCTTTGGAATTGATGTTTCTATGTCCTTTGGGTAAATACCTAGGAGTGGAACTGCTGGATCATATGGAAGCTCTATGTTTAGTAGGTCCAGAAATCTCCACACAGCTCTCCATAGTGGTTGGACCAGTTTGCACTCCCACCAACAGTGCAGGAGAGTTCCTTTTTCTCCACAACCTCGCCAACATTTGTTGTTGCTAGTTTTTTTAATATGTGCCATTCTCACTGGTGTAAGATGGTATCTCATGGTAGTTTTGATTTGCATTTCCCGGATTACAAGTGATGTTGAACATTTTTTCATATGCCTGATGGCCATTTGCATTTCCTCTTCAGAGAAGTTTCTTTTTAGCTCTTCTGCCTATTTTTTGACTGGATTACTTTCTTTGTTTTTGTTGAGTCTCATCAGCTCTTTGTAGATTTTTGTGATCAGTCCTTTATCATTAGTGTTGTGTGCAAAAATGCTCTCCCAGTTGGTGGGGTTTCTCTTTGTTTTGTTATTGTCTCTTTGCTGTGCAGAAGCTCTTTAATTTATGTAGTCCCAGCTGTTGATCTTTGCCTTCACTATCACTGCTTTGGATGATGTGTCTGTAAAGATGTCTTTTATGTGCATATCATGGAGTGTTTCGCCTATATTTCCCTCTATGTATTTTATGGTTTCAGGTCTTATGTCTAGTTCTTTAATCCATTTTGAGTTGGTTTTTGTGCATGGTGTCAGGTAGAAGTCAAGCTTCATTCTTTTGCATGTAGTGACCCAGTTTTCCCAGCACCATTGATTGAACAGACTTTCTTTGTTCCAATGCATATTCTTTGCTCCTTTGTCAAAGATTAGTTGACCATAAATCTGTGGGTTTATTTCTGGATTTTCTATTCGATTCCATTGGTCTGTGTGTCTGTTCTTGTTCCAATACCATGCAGTTTTGATGATTATGGCTTTGTAGTATAGTTTGAAGTCTGGGCGTATGATGCCTCCATTCCCTTCTTTTATTTTTTCAGGAGAGCTTTGGCTATTCAGGGTTTTTGGTGACTCCATATGAATTTCATCAATAATTGTTCTATTTCTTTGAAGAATGACATTGAAATTTTGATTGGAATAGCATTGAATCTGTATATTGCTTTTGGTAGGATGGCCATTTTAATAATGTTTATTCTTCCAATCCATGAGCAGGGGATGTCTTTCCATTTCTTTGTGTCTTCTTCTATTTCTTTTAACAGTGTTTTATAGTTTTCTTTGTATAGGTCCTTTACCTCTTTTGTTAGATTTATTCCCAAATATTTGATTTTTTTTGTTTCAATAATAAAAGGGATGTTTTTTTTTATTTCTTCTTCAGATTTATTGTTTGTGTATAGGAAGGCTACACTCAGAAGTTCTTCATGTCCAGTTGTTTTGAGGACAGAGTAATATGTAAAACTGACATGCCACACACAGGACTAATATTATTATACTAAAACAAAACTACTGAAATTGTTAAAAAAAAAAAAAACAAACAGAAAACTGAGGAAGTTTCTGAAACATCAAAGAGGTAGTTTATTTTATTTTCCTAAAGTGGATGATGAAGTCTAAAACTCCTTGGAGGTTGTAATGGATCGTTTGCTTTTCTTGAGTAGCAAAGGGAAAATTATCTTTAACTTTTGGGGAAAAGGATGGCAAGTGCATTTTCCAGTCCTGTGATTTACATGTGTGTCATTAGTTGAGTCAAATGTTAACTAATGGCAAAATGGAAAAGTCTATAAGGTAAGAAAAACATTGAGCTTAAACCTTTAAGATTTTCATATAGAACCTCTGATTGTAGACTGGCTCCTCTATGAATGTTAAGCTTGCCATAACACATCTCAAAATGAAAACATTTTGAAGATTCAAGAGAGTAGGTAATGATATTTCCCAAAAGTTGGTTAAGGAAATACTAGTAGTGCTTTATTCTGTAAAGAGCTTTACCATATTCAGACTTGATACTAAAAATGTGACTCATGGATCCCTAGCATCTTCTCTCTGGGAGCTTGTTAGATTAGAAATGCAGACTCTTGACCCCCACCTCAAACTTACAAAATCATCTATATGTTAAACCGGGTCCCCTGTGATTATTATACACATTAAGGTTTAAGAAGCCTTGGTCTGCAAAGTACTTTTCCATACATCACCTCCCATGCCAGCTTAGAAGGAACATAGGAAAAGGTGCTTTGAACCTTACCACACAGAGTTGTCATTTCTCCTCAGAGGAGGAAAATAATGATAATGCTAGCAACTGCCCTTCCTTAAACCCCTACTGCATGCCAGTCACTCTACCTAGGTGATCTCATTGACTTCATATTCACCACACCTCATGAGGGAGGAATTATTAGCTACATTTTACAGTTGAGGAAAGTGAAACTCAAGAAGTACGTAAATTGCCCCAAGTCACACAACTAAGAAATGCTAGAGCCCAGATAGTTATCCGATCTCAGAGTCCCTGCTTTTTCCAAGTGTTCAAGAACATAGTAGAATAGGAAGTGGGTTATAACTGTAAACTTAAAATTTGTTTGCAATTTAGAATTGCCTGAGAAGTTTTATAAAACATTGATGCCTAATGTCTTAATGCATTCAGGGTGCTATGATAAAATACCACAGATTGGGTGACTATGAAGAGCAAAACTTTATTTCTCACAGTTCTGGAGTCTGGGAGTCTGAGAGTGGGCTGACACTGTGGTTAGGTAACCCTCTTCTAGCTCATGGCAGAAGATGCTAGGGACCTCTCTGGAGCCTCTTTCATAAGAGCATTAATCTCATTCATGGGGCTTCTATCTTCATGACCAGCTCCCAGAGGCACCATTTGCTAACACCATTACCCCGGGGAATTAAGATTTCAACGTATGAATTTGGGGAGGATATGAAACATTTAGAATCGGAGATTCAGATTTAATTGGTCTGGAATCTGTGGTTAGCAATGGGAATTTTAAAAACTCTAATATGTGTTCAAAGGTTGAGACTCACTGGTTTACAGACTGGATAAATGTCTCTCCATTTGACACAGTTCCCTCCATCAGGATCACCTCATCTGACTTAGTTTGCTTGTTGTGTGGTAGACACACAACAATGTGTGTCTACAACAATTTTTTTCAAAATTGCTTACACTGAGAATGCCAGAGTGGTAGCCTAACTACCTAATCATTTTTACATGCAATGATTGCATTGTGTTTAGGGAGAAATTGATTATGACCTCCTAGATTTAGCTAAGTGTCTAAAGGTACATAGACATCTTTCGTGATCTTTATGCTGAGTGCAGTTCTCTTTTCTTCTCATAAAGCCTAGCCCTCTTCTCCAGGTGCCACTTACTTAAAACCTTGTATATAGGTCTGTAAGTAGGTATCAGTATTTGGCACAAAAATGTGAACAGATATCAAAATTGTTCTGATCCTGTATGTACACACACACAAGCGCGCGCACACACACACACACACACACACACACACAAACCTTAATCTAATCATCTGTCCTTGGGCACTTAGTTTCCTTCCATAACGTGGCTGTTGTAAATGTGCTGCACTGAATATGGCATGCACATGTCCCTTAGATTTAGTGTTTTTACATTCTTTGGATAAATACCTAGAAGCAGAGATGCTGGGTCATATAGTACATCTTTTTTTAATATTTCAAGAAACTTCTATTTTCCATAGAAGCTTGTTGAGTCTACTTTCCCATCCAACCATATAAGAGGATTCCTTTTTCTCCACAGCCTCACCAATGCTTGTTAATTCTGTTTTTTGTTTGTTTGTTTGTTTGTTTTTGATACGGGCCATTCTTGCAGTTTGTGAGATGGTATCTCATTGTGATTTTGATGTCCATTCTCTGATAAGAGATGATTTTTTGTGTTCCTGTTGGGCATCTGTATGTTTTCTTTGGATACGTGTTTAGCTCTTCTGTCTATTATTGGATTGGGTTTTTTGTTCTCTTTTTTGTTGGGTAGGATTTCTTTCTAGATCTTGGATCTGTAGCCCCATGTAAAATGTATGATTTACAAGTATTTTTTCCCATTCAGTAAGGTCTCTTCACTTTTTTTTTTTTTTAACATTTATTTATTTTTGTACAATGTGTGCTTTCTCTTCTCAGGTATAGTCCCTATTAAATTCCCACCACCAATTCACCAATCTCTTTTCATTTTAATGACAGTTTATTTTGCTGTGCAGAAACTTTTTAGTCTAATGTCCCATTTGTATGTTTTTGCTTTTGTTTCCCTTCCCATTAGAGTCAAGACCCCAAAGACATCCCTGAGTCTACTGTTGTGGAGTGTTTTGTCTATGTTTTCTTCTCTGTATATTATGGTTTCAGGTCTTACAAGTTTTTAATCCATTTTGAGTTAATTTTGGTATATGGTGTGGGAGAGTGGTCCAGTTTCATTCTTTTGCATGTGATTATGCAGTTTTCCCAACACCATTTGTTGAAGGTACTTTTCTTTCTCTAGTACTCTTAGCTCCTTTGCTATAGATTAGTTGTTCATATAAGGGTGGGCTTATTCTGAACTCTCAATTCTATTTCATTGATCTCTGTGTCTATTTTCAGTCTAATACTATACTGTTTTGCTTCCATAACCTTGTATTTAGTTTGCAGTCTGGACATGTTATCCTTTGTTATTTTTTTGGTCGAGATTGCTTAGATTATTTGGGGTCTTTTGTAGTTTCATATAAATTTCAGTGATGTTTGTTCTGTTTCTTTGAAGAATGCTACTGAAAATTTCATAGGGATTGCATTAAATCTGTATATTGGCTTAGTTAAGATGACCATATTGACACTGTTTTTCTTCCAATCCATGAGTAAGAATCATCTTTCCATTTCTTTGTGTCTTCTATTTTTTTAAAATGGAATCTTATGGTTTTCATTGTACAGGTCTTTCCCCCTATTAAGTTTTTTTCCTAGACATTTAATACTTTTTGATGTGATATGATGATGGAATTGTTTTCTTGAATCTTAACTCCTAGTTAATTGCTTTTGTTCTTTAACTTATTTCTCATATCATTCACTTGTTTTTCTGAATTATGTTGTATTTCTTTGATTCACTTTTCAGAGTTCTCATATCACTTTTACTTGCTTTTCTGTGTTTTTTTTTCTATTTATTTGAATTTCTTCATCATGACAATTTTGATCTCTGTATCTGATGAAAAGATCCAATCTCCCATGTTTTTGTGGTTGGATTCTAGAGACTTGTTCTCTCCTTCTGATGTTATGGTCCCTTCAGGTCTCAAGATGCCATGTGCTATATTTTTCTGTCTGTCCATTTTGCTGCTTTAGATTTCCCTATTTTTAAAAGTGTCTGTACCGGTAACTTAGAGATTTGCTTCTTTTCCAACAGGTTGGTTGACTGTGGTGGCATATCATGTGGTTTTATTTCATTAGGTCCAAAGTCCTGAGCTGGCAACTACTGAGTCACAGGGGGGAGGGGCCTAAAGGTGTCCAGTGGCTGCTTGAAATGTGTTGGTAAGTGGTGTTTGTGCTCATGTTTGTGCTGTCACCAGTGTCTTTTCTCTCTAGGGTTTTGGATATGAGTCTGACTCTGCATTCTTACAGTGTGCTTCATGAGGTTAGCATCAGTCCCATGGGGTAGGAAAGGGGCCATGCATCCCAGTGCACTGCCTTTATTCTTTTCACAGGGAACCTAACTCATTGAGAGTATCCTGTCTCTTTTGCATGTATTTCCTCTTAGTCCTGGGCATGTGCCTACATACAACGCATCTCTCACCTCCCCATGATTGCTGGCTGGGGTGAGTGGCAGTAGTGCAGTTTGTGTTTCAGCTTCCTTGCCCAGACCACAGCCTCCTGTCATTTCTCTCTTCCCATCCCCTGGTACAGTCTTCTGGTATAGTCTGTGCTGATCTCTGATGTACAAGAAGCATTCCAGTTCCATCCCAAATCGGAGACCCTCTGGATATAGCACCTGTCTGGTTAACTTTCAGATTATTCTTCAGGGAGTGAAACGGGGAGCCTTCTCTGATGCCATCGTGATCCAGACCCTTGTCATTTTCCACTCTAAAAGGTACCTAAAAGCCTGACATTAGGCTAAATGTAATGCTTTATTCCTCAGGCTGCATCTTTGCAGTCAGTGAAATAATGTAGCATGCTTCTGGGAGATGCTCACTTGTAAATATGAGATACCATCTTACACCAGTGAGAAAGGCGCATATTAAAAAAACTAGCAACAACAAATGTTGGGGAGGTTGTGGAGAAAAAGGAACTCTCCTGCACTGCTGGTGGGAGTGCAAACTGGTCCAACCACTATGGAGAGCTGTGTGGAGATTTCTGGACCTACTAAACATAGAGCTTCCATATGATCCAGCAATTCCACTCCTAGGTATTTACCCAAAGGGCATAGAAACATCAATTCCAAAGAGCACCTGCACCCCTATGTTTATAGCAGCACTATTTACAATAGCTAAGCTTTGGAAACAACCCAAATGCCCAAAAATAGATGACTGGATCAAGAAGATGTGATACATCTACAGCATGGAATATTACTCAGCAATCAAAAAGGTAAACACATGCAATTTGCAGCAACATGGATGGCGCTGGAAGGGATCATGCTCAGCAAAATAAGCCAGAAAGAAAAAAGAAAAATACCGGATGGTCTCACTCATAGCAGGAATCTAGAAAACTTAAATAAGGGACCAGGAAAAAGAATAACTATAAGAAAGAAAATATCAAAATCAACAAACAACTATGAACCAGAGATACTCTATGGGGGGTGGGGGGCGGGGAAAGGAGGGATTGGGATCAAAATAAGGGGGTTGTAATTGTATGGGGAATATAAAAATAAAATTTAAATAAAAAAATTTTTAAAAATCACTTAAAAAAGAAACTCTCTGTCAAAATTTCAATCAAACAACCAATTCCAACTCTTGACAGATAACATTTCTCAGCCCAACCTCGAGAAAACTTGCCTGGGTCACACAGACCTTGAGAACTGCCATTATTTCTATGGAAATAGTGTCTTTACACCTCCTTAGATGGAGTCATTGTGTTTAAGTGAACTGTTGTAGAGAGCAGGACTGAGAGGGATGTGTACCATGGATTAACCTCAAATGCCGTGAAAGGATGGAACTGCTGCCCTACACCAGGCTCTAAAGATCCCGTAGATCCCTTATGGTCAAGCCCAACTACATTTGTGATTTTGATCAATCTGAATGCTAGGGGAGGGCCCAGTCCAATAATAGATTAAACACTTTCAGTTATCCTGCCTTCCTGTGTCTATGCAGGCGTCTCTCTTTCTTTTCTCTCTTTTCCTTAGTAAGCTTTCTGTGTGCTAATGAAAAAAAAATCACTTTCATGATTAGATTATTTTGTTAAGACCCCTTGTTCTTGTCCCTTCTTGTCCCTTCTTGACCCATTCTTGTCCTTCATTGGCAACCCCAGCCACCATGTAATGTAGGAAAAGTTACCAGGCTGGGATGTTTGCTACTTCAGAAACTGGGGACTCTGGTCATTGTAGAAACTACTCAATGCTGCAGTAAATCATTTCACATCTGCTTGGACAAAGAGCCAAACTTTCCCTCTCTCCCCAGTCCTCTTTAGGAGCAAAATATTCTCTTTTGTTTTGTATGGGTTTTATGTTTGGTTTTTTTTTGTTTTATTTTTTGCCTCAGGGGTACAGTGTCTTTCAGTAGCAGAGTACATAGTGACTTTGCTGCTTTCTAATTTCCATTTCCCCTGATCCTCTAAGAATTGTGGATGGGTATGTGCAGTCTCTAAGCTCCCAGTGTGGTATTTTTTCCCCCACCTAATTTATGCAGATGCCTCGTAAGAGAAAACTCATCCTTTTGTCTCTTACCCAGTTTTTTGTAATGAGCTTTGCAACATTTTAAAAAATTTAATGCATGGGTATGTGTAAAGCATTTGTGAATTACTTATGACTGTGTTTTTATGCTGAATAAATTTCACTAATGATTTTGAAAATCACTGTTAAGCCAGTTAGCTTGTATTAATGATTAGTGATAATCCTTTCTTCAAACAGACCTTTATGAACTATTGCCGGAAGCTGCACATCATGAAAAGAAATATGAATTCTCATGCTGTAAGCCTACACAATATTCATCTATACGGTTTTGTGTTACCAAAGGTCAAGGTCTAAAAATATTTATTCTTTTTTCCTCCCACTTAGAAGAGCCTTTGACAATATTGGTGATCATTAGCGTGAGAACCTAGAAGTCAGGGGCCCTGTGCATTATCTGTATGTGCGCCTCCTTTCCTGCCTCTATAACCCTAAATGTGAGTGTGCCTCCTCCACCAGGTTATAAGCAGAGACCTTGTGTTCCTCTTTTTTCCCTGATGCCCATTGCAGCACTACTGTAAATGTTTGTTGAAAGAATAATGAAGGCATTTTAGGAAATTATATCCAAGCCAACAGAGATTAATAAATCAAGTTACTTTTCACTCTGGATGGCTCATAGGACCTGACCCTAAGGAGCTAAGATAGGAAACAGGTACTCGCTAACAGTAAGCAGCTGTCTGACATTGGGTAGGTTGCTACCCTTCTGTGTACTTCAGTTTCTCCATCTGGAAAATGAATGATTAATAACTTTCCATCCCTCTGAGTAATACTATAAAGATAAAGGGAAGAAAGAGATGAGAGCATGGTGAGCTCTTTGGAGGCAAGATCTGTGTAACTCTCAGTCATCATAATTGCCAGTGTTATTATTTCTCTAGGGTGTACAGTGTATTCATTTCAATCCTTTGAAGGACACAGAGGAGAGCTAGCTGGAGTGGAGGGTTCATACTGGTGAGACATGGAAGATGAGTTTGGTTAAGCAGTTTAGAATCTTATCTTTTCAATATTGGGGAACTTGTGGAACTTTGTCCTGAAGAATTACCTCCCTCTATCCCCATCACAAGTCGATGAAGTGAAAACTTGACTACAGACCATGAATAGATTGCAGATGAGAAATCTAGAGATGATTTAAAACTCCACTGCCATAGATAGTGCCTTCCCAAACTTCATCTTGTCTACTTATATCCTGCCCATAGAAACCTGATTTATTGCCCAGATATCATTAAATACTACCAAGTAAATATACTGGTTAAGAGCTTGGATTTTAAAATCAGACTGCCTGCATTCAAATTCCAGTTTGCTGCATTCTATTTGTGTGATGTTGGGCAAGTTAACACAACCTTGTAACCTTGGGCACATTTTTTAACTTCTTGGTGACTCATTTGCAATTTAAGGATAATTATAGTACTTAATTTTTATATGCTCTTGTGAGAATTACACTCAAACATGTAAAATGCCTAGAAGAGTGCCTGACATATATTAAGTCCTCAAGAATTTTGGCTGTTAAAATGGATAATACTGTACACTGGGAATTGAGCTAGGCACTATATACATCATCATTCTGTTATCTAGCTGTAAATCTGAGACCAGGATTTGGCAGCACATAAGTACATCAAGAACAGGACCAAATTCCACTGGAGCACAAACCGTTACTTTATTTGTGAGTAAATATTAGGTACAGCTCACCTTTTTGAAGATCAAATATGAAAAATAGAGTTAAGTGGAAAATTGCTATAGAATAATGGAGAAGCAACATTGATTCTTAGAAGGTAAATAATTTGTGATATTGTTTACTATGGAAACTAGGAAAAAAGATTGTTATTCAAGTTGGCATCCTTAGTAAATCCTAAAAATGATGAAATAGGGATAGAAAATCGTAAGGAAAAAGCAGGGAAATGTGAGGGGAAAGATCATATAAAAAAGGAGAATGATGGAAGGAAGAATTGCAAGGAACCTAAAGATGTAAAATTTATAATAAAGGTGGAACTGATACAGTGGGAAACTGAATCAGTGAAGTGTAAAATTAGCTCTACTAAAATATAGAAGAACAAAGAGATAAAGTCAGGAAATGGGAAGTGTTAGTATAAGACTTGAGGGTCTTTTCTCATTTTACTTCCACAATTCAACTGATCGGTGTGTTGTAAGGTGGCTTCTGCTGCCCAGAGAGTTTGAACCTGTTGTGTCCTATCAATCTTCCTTCTTTGGCTCCTTCACCAATGCCAGAAAAAAAATGTTTTTGTTGTTGGCCATGTCCTTTACCACCCCCTATTTTATTTTATTTTAAATTTGTATTAATATATTTTTTACATTTTTTTTAAAGATATATTTATGTGTACATGAGCTGGGGTACACAGGCCAGAGGTGTGGGGGGTGAGAGATTCACCAGAAACAGAGTGGGGAGCAGAACAGGCAGACTGATGAAACGCACTGCTGAGGGGAGCAGTGGGCGAGACAGGAAAGGTCTACTGCGCCATGTGGGATTCTCGCCGGCCGGCCAGGATCGAACCCACACTGCAGAGTCTGCGGACAGCTTCACATTGTGGCACTCAACCGCCTGTACCACCAGGGAGGCCCTCTTTCCCTCTTTATTTTTTTGAGGCTGAAATGACAGGTTTACTGAGAGCAAGTTACAGCCTATGGCAAGAAGGCATTCAATATATAGTCTATCAAAGCAACAGGAAAATATAAAACCCACTTTAAAAATTACTTCAAAAATAACTGTTAAACTTTGTATACCAAGGAAGAAACTTTAGTTATTTGGAAAATCCACTTAATATGAAACAAACAGTCCATTCCCCTGCAACCTACAATGTTTGTTTTCTCCTCTCAGGTGTAATCCCCATAAAATTGCCACCCCCAAGACATCCAGGAACTGTCACCATAGTTTCTTGTGCTCTTCGCTCCCTGTTTTGATCCCTCTCCCCTGCTGAATGTCTCCGATTTATAATTTGCCTGCTACTTTTGTCTTTTTTTTTTCTGATCCCTTGTGTGGTTTCCCTATGTTCCTCCTTTAATTGACACCATCCGATATTTTTCTTTTTCCTTCTGGCTTATTTCACTGAGCATAATTCCTTCTAGTTCTATCCATGTTGCTGCAAATGGCCTGAGTTTATCTTTTTTGATTGCTGAATAGTATTCTATTGTGTATATATGCCACATCTTCTTGATCCAGTCATCTATTTTTTGGCATTTGGGTTGTTTCCAGGTTTTACCTATTGTACATAGTGCTGCAATAAACATAGGGGTACAGATGTTCTTTTGAATCAATATTTTTGTGTCCTTTTGGTAGATCCCCTAGGAGTGGAATTGCTGGGTCGTATGGTAGCTCCATTTTTAGTAGACTGAGGAACCTCCAGACAACTTTCCATAGTGGCTGGACCAGTTTGCACTCCCACCAGCAATGTAAGAGAGTTCCTTTTTCACCACATCCTCGCCAACATTTGTTGTTGCTTGTTTTTTTTGATATGTGCCATTCTTACTGGTGAAAGGTGGTTTTAATTTGCATTTAATCTCAATGTGGTTTTAATTTGCATTTCCCTGATTATAAGGGATGCTAAACATTTTTTCATATGCCTGTTGGCCATTTGCATTTCCTCTTTGGAGAAATGTCTTTTAAGTGCTTCTGCCCATTTCTTGACTGGATTGTTTGTTTTTGTTGAGTCATGTGAGTTCTTTGTATATTTTTTGACCAGTCCCTTATCAGTTGACTGGAGTGCAAAGATTTTTTCCCAATCAATGGCGTGTCTCTCTGTTTTTGGTTAATGTCTCGTTTGCTGTGCAGAAGCTTTAGTCCCAGGTGTTTATCTTTTTCTTGACTATCTTTGGGTTATTGCAATGTATGTCTTGTAGTGTTTTACCTATATTTTCTTCTATATATTTTATGGTTTCAGGTCTTATGTCCAGTTCTTTTATCCATTTTGAGTTGATTTTTGTGCATGGTGAAAGGTAGTGGTCAAGTTTCACTTTTTTGCAGTGGTGGTCCAATTTTCCCAGCACCATTTATTGAACAAACTGTCCGTGTTCCATTGTATATTCTTTGCTCCTTTGTCAAAGATCAGGTATCTGTATAAGTGTGGTTTTATTTCTGGGCTCTCTCTTTTTTAAGATTTATTTACTTTTTTATTTTGTATTTATTTATTATTATTTTTATTGTTTATTTATTTATTTATACATACATACATACATACATACATACATACATACATACAAAGCACTGGGTACAGTCAGAAGCGCGGGAGGGGAGGGTGAGAGAATTCATCAGAGCCAGAGCGGGGAGCAGAGCAGGCAGAAGGACCGAAATACACTGCTGAGGGGAGCAGTGGGTGGCAGGAGAGGTCTATCTACGCGCCATGTGGGACCCTCCTCCATTGGCAGGGGAGCAGCCAGGGATCAAACCGGCGCTGCAGAGGCTGCGGGCAGCTTTGCAACCCAGCGCTCAACCACAGCGCCACCCGGGAGACACTGTTTCTGGGCTCTCTATTTGGTTCCATTAGTCTGTGTGTCTGTTTTTGTTCCAGTACCAAACTGTTTTAATTATTAAGGCTTTGTAGTATAGCTTGAAGTTTGAAAGTTGATATCAGGTATTTAATTTTTTTTTTCTTTACCCTCTATTTTAAATGGAATCTCTTGTCTAGTGTGATATCCCTGGAAGCCATAACTGATCTAGTTCTCTCAGCATTTCCTAAGAATTACTTAATTATTTTTACATTTTGAAAATACTATCAGAAAAGTTACTGAACTAAAACACTTTTTTAAAATCCTGTGACGCAGAGCTTTGGGTGCCATATATACTGTGAGATATACCAGAAGTATATATTACAAAAAGCAATATAATGGCCATTTCCATTACTGTAAAACTAGAGAAATGATTGTCTGAATTTTTCAAACCCATATTGAAAGACCTAATTCTAAGCAAATAATTAATGGCAGATACCTGTTATCAAAAATCTTTATTACTATCTTCACTTAGAACATAGTCTTTTTTTTAAAGATTTATTTGTTTGTTTGTTTGTTTGTTTGTTTATTTATACAAGCAGTGGGTACAGTCAGAAGCGCGGGAAGGTGAGAGAATTCACCAGAACGGAGAGAAGAGCAGGCAGAAGGACCAAAGTATACTCCTGAGGGGAGCAGCGGGCCGCAGGAGAGGTCTGCGCGCCATGCGGGACCCTCCTTCGGTGGCTGCGGAGCAGCCAGGGATTGAACCTGCACTGCAGAGGCTGCAGGCAGCTTCGCAACCAGGCGCTCAACCGCTGCGCCACCGGGGAGGCCCAGAACATAGTCTTATTTTAATTATGTTTTAAAATCAGTACATATAATATGATCTTAATAATATAAGTAAATCAATCCATGTCAACAAAAAGACAAAAACACCTTATCAGGAATAACAGTCATGAAATTAGATGGAGTTCTTCTGTATTTCATATTTCCTACATTGTATATAGTAAAATTAACCTTCTGGCTAAGAAACAGAAAATCTTATTTACAATGGTTTAAATAAATAGGGGCCTCTTCTTCTTACAAAGCAACAAGTATAAGACACCCGACATTGGTTCAGAGGTTAAGGAAAATGAAATTTTCTTGGTTTTTCTTTTACGCTAGTTCCTTATGCCTCATGGTCATAGACGGCTGCTAAAGCTCCATGCATTAAGATTTGTTTAACTCAGGAGAAACAGTGGATTCTGAGCCAGCTATTTCTGTATCTTTTTATCAGAAAGGCATTTGCTTTTCTTAAAATACCAGCAGACTTTATCTTGTATATTTCTTTATGCATTGTATTGTCACTTAACCAACCCTGGCTACAAGGAAGCCTGGGAAAACAAATATTTAGCTTTCTAGCTCTATAGGCATAAGCAACAAGAGAAAGGAGAAAGTTTTAGGGAGCCAAACTTTGCTGTCTGGCAGACCATTTTTTAAGCATGTATTATTTTTGTAATTTAAAAAAAACTATTTTTAAGATTATTACATTCAATTTTGATGTTCTGTAGAATCTCAATAATTGTAAAAATATGCACACCAAAGAACAAAAAGCCACAGAAGCATTAAGGTTGTCTGCTCTGGACCTTGACTGTGTGGTATTCTGTGTTAGTGTCCCTGATGTGCTCAAGGAGGAGCAACTGGGTGGTTCCTTTATTTATATGTACATGGGAGAAGTGATTGGCTAAAGATGAGTGCAGATGGACAAGTGATTGTTCTGGCAAGATACACAGACAGGCAAAGGAATCTACCTCTTCCTGATGTGGCAGGGTTGAGCTGTGTAAAGGAGTAACAAATGTTTTGGGAATCCTGAGTTTAGATAATTTCTAAAGGTTTCTCTGTTCCTGAGTCTACAACTTAAAAGAGCTAAATGGGGTTTCCAATTTAAAGTGGTTAATAAGAGCTTTCTGGGAAGACTTGTTTAAATATCATCTCTGTGATGTGCATGAGTGAGCCAGTCTCAGGAGCATCTAATTTCCTAAGTAAATCCCTCTCAAATTAAATAGAAAGGGAAGCGGTAATGGATTCACACTTTGAATCCCATTTTGCTCTTTTCCATGTTTTTGAAATTGCCCTAACCAAAAGCCCATGTATTAATAGAAAAATGAGCAGAATATATGAATCACTTATTTTGATAGCGTTCTGCTTAATCTAGCTAGTACACTTCACACAATCACAGAGTTTTAGTTTTCTATCTAGAGTGAATGTTTAAAATGAAGTTTTTTAGACTTGATTGCCTTGGGAAAGCACATTTCCTAATTTGCTCTCCAGCCTTGCCGGAAAATCCATCTGTCTTTGCAATTGAATTTGCAAAGTGAAATCATTTTGAAAGGCTGTTCTTATGACCAGATCTTTTGTTCTTCCTCCTTTTCCCTGTCCATTTTCGGGGCTCCCTGTTGTTCTGGACAAACTATGCTATCCTCTTATTCTCTCTGGGCTGACAGAATGATGCTGCCCTGGGGGTGGATATTGTCCTCACCCACAGATTACACTGCTGAATTGTGCAGCAGTTGCCAAAGTAAGCCAGGGGAAGATGCACTGAGCATGGAAACAGTAGGCCTGAGTTTAGGTCCTAGCTCTGTGAGTGCCTTCAGAAGCAGACCCAGCCACCCTGACTTTGTTTTAAAATCAATAAGATAATGGAGGCCCAAGGACTTTGAAAACTGATAAGTGCCATAAAATGTTGGGTTTAATTATGTTCAGTAATTCAACAACAGTTTTAAAACATTGAGTTTTAGGTTATCTGAAGTAAGCAATTAACTTTATGAGACTAATATTTAAGAGGGAGCTCCAAGCTGGAATTTCATATTTGGGAGTCACATAGTTGACTGTGTCACATAGTTGGTGTCTCGTTTTGAATGACATCACTAAAGAAGAATTTTTACTACTATTGTCATTATTATCACTACTATACTATTGTTATTATTTTAGAAGGGTTTCCCTTTCCCTTATAATTATTATAGTGAATTTGGGAGGGAGCCACTTCCATGAACTTACCTTCTCAATGAATTGTTTCTCATCTAAGGAACTGGCAAAGAGGCTCAGTCAGTAAGCCAGATTTAAAAATTAAGATTTCCAGATTCTCTGTCTTTTGCTTAAATTATTGGACACCAGCCAAAAGACTTACCAATTAATTAGCTTTGATGATTTATTTTAACAGCTTTAACTAGATGACAGCATAGAAATGGAGTTGTTTTTTCAGGTTATTAATTAGTGCCAAGGTAAAAGTCACCTCACAGCATTTGTGTTTCTCAGTATGGTGCTATTAGCATATGGGGTGTATGGATCTTAATTTTACAGGACTTTCCCACATGGTTCTGGCTGTTTGGCACCCTGGCTCCACTCACAATCTACTTGTATTGGCCCCTAGATATTTTAGAATCCCCATTGATTTCTAAATCTTTAACAGGGGCATCCTCCCCTACATGTACACAGAGACCATAAAAACATGACTCCCACTCTCACATCACACATTAAACTTTGTTGTAATTGTCTCAGAACCCATAATTTTTCACTCTTGTTAGATGAGATGATGTGGTGTCAAGTTCCTTTTGGTACTTGCTTTGGAAATATGATGGCATTAAAACTTAGAATGAAAGACATTCTATAGTAAAATATTGCTGGAGGGAATGGCATTTTCTCATTTCATTATTTGTAATATCAAGGACTATGGTAATTGAAACTGTAATAATATCTATACCCTAGAAAATGAAACATCACACCTTGGTGTTCACTGTTTTATTTGATCATCATAAGCATCTGAGACAGGAAAACTCAAGGCCTGGAGAAGTAGTATCTTTTACTTAAGAACACAAAATAATGAAGTGGAAGAGCCAGGAATACAGAAGTTCCAATTCTGGTCACAGTATCTTTCTATAGAAAGCCCTGTCTCCAAGTAACAGGCATTTTTTAGGTTATAAAAACTGGTAAAACAGGGCCTATAAAACAAATTATAGTACTTGGGCAGTGAAGTTAAGGAATAGTAGGGTAGGGAGTAGGCAGATTGGTGGGGAAAAGTCAGCTGAACATGCTACAGATTGAAAGAGGTTTTTAATTATTTGCTTGTTCATAAGGTGTTTCATTCCATAAAGGAGTTTACTTCACCTACAGTATCAAATGATGATACAATGGATATAGAAAATCAGCATCAGGGAAATACAAATAAAAGTAAGAAAGCAAGATCAGGGAAAAGAACCCATAAAGACTAACACAGTTGTTATTGTAGCAACCTGTAAGTGCTAACATAATTGTCTGGTAGAGTTTCTATTCAAGTCAGAGCTTCCTGGTAGCCAAAGCAGAAGAGAAATATAGTTCTTATTACTCAAAAGAGGGAGCAGAAGATTCTGCTGGGAAGGAAATTTGATTTCTAAAAAAAATTTTATAAAAGTGATTCTGGTAACAAAATTTGTGGTATTCATGAAGTTTAACAGCAAATATTATAATAGATTTCAGTGTGCTTTTTCTAATATCAAACTTGAATAAATACTATCCTAGAACATGACAGTTAAATCTCAGTTAACTAGAGTCTATTTTGTGTTGGGCCTAGGTAAATTTGGTTCAAGTTTATAGATTTGAGTGATCTTACCTGATCCAGGGCTAGAATTTAAACATTCAGAGGTATAGGTAGCTCAAAACCCCTAAGAAAACTCATGCTATCAATAAAAGGTGTCCTCCCTATCAGACCTTGTTGGCGTACAGTGTGAAGTTATAGACTGTGAAAAGGGCTTGGAGGATTGCTATTGGATGGCACACCCATCAGGATGTGGTAGGGTCTGTTGCAGTAACAACAGCCCACAAATCTTCATGGTCTAAACCTACAAAGTATTCTGTTCAAAATACCCTACCCCAGGTTTGCTTAACCCTCCAGGTTAACACACTACTCCAAACATGCCATGACTCCATCTTCCTATAGCAGCGACAGCAGCAGCACTATCTCAAACACATAGCTTCCACAGTCAATGAGGCAGGGAAAGAGCAAACATGGAATATTGTACTCCAGCTCTTAAATGCTTGTCTGGAAGTAACACATGCTTCCTCTCACATTTCATTGGGCAAAGTAAGTCACTTAGTACACTGAATTTCTGATGAGTAGGGAAATACGTATCTGGATATAGAAGAGAGCCAGAGAGTAAGTAATATCAGTAAAGTCCACCACATATGGGCCAGAAAGCCAAGCGAATGGGAGAAGAAAGTCAGGCATGCCAGGCATGATGAGATTGAAGACTAGTGAGACTGTTCACGGCTGGCGTAGTGTAGGAAGTGTGGGGGAAGGAAGGCTGGGTCTGGGCTGGATCTGAAAAGCCCATGAATACCATTTCAGCTGGTTAGTGTTTTACTCTGCAGGCTGCTGAGGCCCTAGTTTTTAAGAGCTCAAGAGAGGAGCAGAAGCAGCTATCTTTGCATTTCAGTGATTCTACTCCAAGTCTTGAAAAAGAGAAATGTTTGTTTCATATTGAACTAACTCCCTGTAACATTCTCTGCATGGTTAACTTATGAGGGTGCCTCCCACCTTGTATTGTGATCCAAAATGAAAACCAGGCCCACTCTGCCTTTTTCAAACAGTGACTAATGATGGGGCTTGGCCAGGCAGGCCCAGCAGATTTGTCACTGTGCTCTGGGCTCCCCACCAAGTTCTCACAGTGGCCCGGCCACTGCCGTTAGCAATGGTTATGCCTGGTACTTCCTACCTCATCATCCATCTCCCGAGCACCCCTCTCTAGCTACCTCCTTTTTAATAGGTTTAATTATTACTTCCTCTACTTCATGGCACAATTAATCTTCCCCACTGTCTCAGGATTTATAGCTGTACAGGCCCAGGCAATTTCTGAGCTATTCACCTGCAGTCTTGGTTTTTAATTATCCAAAGGAAGTAGAAAGTGGGCCATATATGAAGGCAGTGAAATATTTGTGGACTCCGGTAGGCTCCAGGCTAGTTGCTTATCACTGTCCCAGGACTTTGGGAACATGGCAGGAGGTGACCACAGGGGAGCTGACTGACTCGTGCAGTCTAAGGGGAGTCTTGAAGGCCAGGAATCGAGCTATGAGGACTTCTCTGTGTCTTTTAATAGTGTTTGGTTTAACACCAGTAAGTTCTAGAGCTCTAATGTACAGCATGGTGACTATAGGTAATAATGCTACTGTTTTCCCGAAATTTGCTGAGAATACCTCTTGAGCATTTCAGCACAAAAAGGTGATGGATGGGCTCATTAACTTGATTGTGGCAATTATTTTACATTGTATTTGTATATCAAATCACATTTTGCACTTTATACCATTTTGTTTGTCAATTATATGTCAGTGAATCTGGGGAGAAGAAAAGATAGCTAGTTTCTAGTGGAGTGTATTTTTGTATGTGGTATGTGCAAGGATTTCCTCGACCCTAGGAAATTGAAACAGCTCCTCGGAATTGAAACAGAAGGGAAGGGTAATTGGGATCTGGACAGAAGAGCTACTGAACTTCCAGTGTCACTGCAGGTACCCTAAATTGCTGTTGAAGCAAAAGAAGATAACAGACTCTTAACTTCAGGCTCTTATCCTTTGGAGGAACAGACGAACCTGGTGGGTTTGGTAGAAAAAGTAGACAGATGTAATTAAGATAAAGGACAGCAGAAGAGATACTTGATGGCCAAGAGCTCTCCTGAGGTGAGCCCACACAGCTGATTACAGTACTTCCTCCTACTCTATTCCTCAGTCTCATAAGGGTTTCTGGATTCTGCTGTATACTTCTCTGTTCTCTACTTAGAAATTTAGACAGACTCAATCTGCTCTTCTCTAGCTCTCAGAAGATTGATTTACCAGAACAATATACTAATGTTAATGGAGTAGAAATGGGTACAAAATCATCACCATCTTTCACTCGAAGGCACTTCAGCTTCATTCCAGAAGTAAATCGGGTGAAACAGCATGGACTCCTCAGTTGGAGAAACCTAGGGTTCCTTCCATTTAGAGCAATGTGACCCTGAGAGGAAGTTCTTAAGCCTTCTGAGTCTGTGATGACACCCCATTGATCTCACAGAATTGTTTTAGGGTATGAATGCCATCACCAAGTAGAGAGCTGGGCACAGGTTCTCAGGAGGAGTTGGCCTACCAGAAAGACGCTTGTAGTTGAAATCATATGATGAATAAATTTGGAATAATGTGTTCTTTTAAAATTTCTGTACCTTTGCTGTTTTTCACTGGCAAAAATAATGGAAACTTGTCTTCAGGCAGGCACATGAATATTAATGTGAAAATGAGTTCAGCTATCCAGTTGATTGCATTTCTAACACAGAATATTTTGCTCTCATGACTTTGATTCCAGACATCTATTTCCTAACCATACCTGTCCCTCCTCCCACCCCAGGCTTTGAGATATTTTAAATCCAATGTAGAGAACTATATGTGGAAACTTGAGATGGAGAGGATCTATTGGACCTAAGGATGCTTAGAGTTGTGTTAATGGGCCTATGGAAAAGCTGGGGTCACTTCTCCCGATGATTTGAGAATATTCAGTGCTGTTTCTGTGAAATAGGTTTTGTCAGCTGTTTTTAGCACCTTCTAACCTGCCTCTTTGATAGATGAAAATACCATTGTATCCTTTAAGATCCTATCCTTTAAGATTTAAAATTAAAGGAAGAACTAAATATGACTATAAGCAAATCAAAGCAATGGGACAAAGCACTATGTTGTTTCAGCCTACATGTGTCTTCTTCACCAACCACATGTGTCTTCTTCACCAACCAGAGGCTAGTGACTAGGTCCCTTCTTTCTTTACTGAGGTCCCAAAGATAGAAAACTGAACATCCATATCAGGACTTGGCTATGAGGAAGAATTTTTTGATCCAAAAGGGGCTACAGGAGAATGCACAGTATAAACATCTTGTATGTCTTTATTGTTCAATTTAATTTTCTATTCAAGAAATTTTCATGCATACACCCAAGTAGAGAGAGTAATATAATGAACCCGTACATACTCATAACCCAGTTATCAACATTTTGCTGATTTTGTTTCATCTATTTCTCTCTCTCTCTCTCTCACACACACACACACACACACATACATACATATATACTGCCACCACCACCACACCACACACACTTACTTTCCCCCCTTGCTGGAGTTTTTTTTTTTTAAAGATTTATTTTACTTATTTATGCATATAAGAGCTGTGGTATAGGACAGAGGTGTAGAGGGTGAGAGGAGACAGAGTGGGGAGCAGAACTGGTGGATTGACTGAAATACACTGCTGAGCAGTGGGCGAGAGAGGAGAGGTCTGCTGCGCCTTGTGAGTTAGCTCCCTGGCCAGTGATCGAACTGACAAACTCATGCTGTAGTGGCTGCTGATAGCTTGATAGTACTGAGACTTAACCCCTTGAGCCACCAGGGAGGCCCTGCTGGAGTATTTTTTAAAGCTAACTGTAGATGCTGTTTTTATCTATAAATACTTCTGTATGTAATCCTAACAGATGAAACTTTTTAAAGCACAGTTTCTATCCCATGGCATACCTAGTGAGACTAATTAACAGTTCCTTCAAGTCTCCTCATTATCTGGACAGCAGATGGGCTGGTATAGCTGAGGCAGGGACTCTCAACCCATATATCCTCAGCTCTGCCACTAACTCACTTCCTATCCCTAGGTCTGAGTCACATAATTTATAAAGTGAGCCTGTGGGAAAGCCATTTCCAGTTCCCAACTCTCGTGTCTTCTCTGAGAATAATTAGTGATTTGGCTGGGCTGGAGTAGAAATCAACATGTTTGAAAGCAGAGGGAAAGAATAGATGAGTTTTTTAAAATTCCATTTGGATCAAGCACTATTAATAATCAGAAAAGTAATATTTTCAGTAAGGGAGGAGAGAGCATTGTGGTGTGGAGAGGTATACTGAAGCTATACTTTCAGAGACTTCATAAGAGAAAAGGCAGCCAGAATTCAATGCTAGGTTGCTAAATATTCTAGTTTAGCAGAAGTTTTTATGTGAGGTTTGGCTGTTCTTACCTGCCTTGGTCTTTGCTGGTAAGAGTTAATAATAAAAACAAAATTATTGAGCATATACTGTGTCCCAGGCACTGGTGCTAACTTTTCATAAGCATCATCTCCTTGGCCCTCACTATAGCTCTTTGAAGGATGTGCTGTTATCCTGATGGCAGTAGCCATTCCTGATCCGTAGAGGGCGGCCTATGGCGGTGAGGTGTGAGCCCATAGTCCCGTGTCCTTTCTCCATGTGCCTTGTGACGACTCGGCTTTGTGAGGATCTTCTGCCCCACTAATCTTCATTTAATTCCCTTCCCTGCGGCATGTTGTCACCTAGCGCACCCCTGCTGACAGGCCCTCTGTAAGTCTTCATCTGAGTGACGGCCCTGGAAAATCAAGCTGTGGTCTCGGAAAGGGAAGGAGGACCTGCAGATTATCTCCTCAGCGTGCAGTCATTCTGCTGGCAGCTCTCAGGGCCGCTTTTATGTTGCCTCAACAAAGAGAGAGGCTGCCAGGAGTGTGTAATGTTCCATTCAGAATTCTCCAGGCTGGCAGCAGCTGGGACAGTAGAGGCAGGACAGATGAAACAACTTCCATCTCTGCCAGGCCATCTCCTTTCACCCGCGCCTGCCTTCTTTGTTTTGAGAAGACTTCCAGACTCTTCTTGTGATTCTTTATGGACCCCTGGAAGTGCCAGAGGAGGAGGAAGGGGAGGAAAAAAAGGGAGTACACAGGCAAGCTGGCTGGGGGTCAGATCATTTTGCCATAACCAGCAGGCAGTTTCTTCACAAATCACTCGACTCTGGTAGCCATTATCATCCCAACTGCTCCCTATTAACTAACCCAGCCCCTTAAGGCCATGAGAATAAGAGAAATAGAATTCTTTTTCTTTTTCTAATTCTCTAAGTACTGCTCATACCATGTTTAGATATCGTGCTATAGTTTACAAAGCTTATTGATATAGGCTATTGTTTCTCAGACCATTTCTTTGTGATTATATTACATATATATCTCATCATAATCTGACCTTACTTTTTTTTCAATTGAAGTAACATTGCACTATAACATTATGTAACTTAACAGGTGTTCACACTGAGACTCAGCATGTGTATATACTACATTCAGGTCACCGCTAAGAGCCCAAGTCTATCCTTCACCATAGCATTGTCCCCTTTTTCCTTATTTATCTTTCTTCCCTTATGGTAACCACTAATTGGCCTTAATAATTCAAAGTTTACTTTTGTTTTAATTAATTCATATGTTTATTTGTTTTCTTTATATGCCACATATGAATGAAATCATATGGTTCTTGTCTTTTTCTGTAACCAGATCTTATTAATAAGAAAACAAAGAAACCCACCATTAGCAATTAGTAAAAAAGATATAAAGTGATCATCTCAAAGATACTCTGCTAAATGAAGTGGCATTTTACATTGATTGATTTAAATCAATTGATTTAAAGTTCAGTGCCTTACTTTTATAATATCTTCCAGATACTTACCCAGCTTCCTGTAGGATGGTATATAGTTGGGGAGGCTGAGGAGCTAGCAAGGAGACCAGTGTCTTTGGTGGCAGCGGTATACAAAAAACCTGAACTTTTGTGACTTCTGTCTCTGAAGGTCTCCCTTTGCTTACTTCCTCTTAATATCTTAGCAACCAACTAGTGATCATATTCACTTAAAAGTCACTGCAATGAAATCCAAAAACTCTGAGAGGGGGAAAAAACTCAATGCATAGGCATACCTGTGGGAGAAAGTGCTTAGAGGGTGATGTGGCCAGCATGCTGTTCTTCCCAGCTCTGGCTCTGTTCACAACTCTGGACTCATGGGTAGAGATTTTGACCCTCATTTTGGAAATGCAGAAGCTGAGTAGAGAGTAATTGATTCATTTCCTCTCAGGATGCCCCAAAATTTGAAATCTGTAAGTTTTCCCTTTAGATAAAAGATAGGTTCTGAAAATTTCTTAATCCTTCTAGCTGGGATGTTGGTGACAACCTAGGGACGTGACCAGATCCAGTCCCCAGGATTATTACTTCTTTTGTTAAATGAGTTTCAAAAATCCTCTCAGTAATTTTTTAAACTAAAGATTATGCATTGGTCATAGAAAAACACTTGAAGTACAGATAAGCAAAACAAAAACAAAACTCTCAATTCTAATACCCAAACATACTGCTAATATTTAAATAATTTTTAATGCGATATGTATGTTAAATTGTGTATATACACATCCTGTTAATATTTTTATTAAAGTGTATTGTTTCATGTCCAACCCCATTGTAATGTTTTTCCATGTCAATAAACTATCTCATGATTTTTAATGGCACCATCATGTTTCATTGTATAACATGCCATGATTTACTTATTTGTGAATTGTGAAATACTTTACTCAAGCAAGAAAATATATGGAAGAATTGCCATAGTTTATTTAATCTCTCCTACCTTCAGAACGCCCTTTCCTAGAAGTATATAGTAATTTCAGTAACTAGTATTTGAATTGCCCTTACAGTTTATAATGCACTTGCACAAACATTATTTCACTTGACCTGCATTACTACCCTCCAAGGTTGGTATCAAGGGTCTGATTTTCTTCACTTATAGATTAACTAAAAAAAAACTCATAGAGGCTAACTGTATCCATTACCCTAAGTCCAGTTCTATCAAAGTGATGGCTGACCCAGAGAGTAGCTCCGGTCAGGGCAGAACTCCACAGCAGGCAGGCCAGGAGGTCCAGGAGGGCAGCCTCCACTGGCTCCATGTTCCCCACCCCTACCTGCTTGTGTTTTGTATATTCACATTTGCTTCATGACTCTCTCCCATGTGACCCTAAGTGCTGTCTGAGGGCAAACTCATGTCTTCATTTCTCTCTCTACCCTTTGCTCACTACAAGGACCAGTACACAGTAAATAAATTTCCTGGGTAAGTGAATACATGAATGTAGGGTGTCACAGAGAGCAAAGTAAATTGCAGATTCTTAGTGCCTCTGTTTTCATTTCAAACATTGTCTAGTCAAGAACCCATCTTGATACTTTGAGTTTTTATATTCATGTAGGTTTTGGTCACCAATGAAAAGCCCAAGCATTGTTGCATACCGGAAAGCGTGTTCAAAACCAAGGGCTAGGAGAAACCTGTTTTGCAGTCTAGATTCCAGGGCTTCCCACCCCATCACAAATGGCATGAACCAGGCCTCCTTTAAAGCCACCTCCCAAGTTACTTTTATGATACCCCTTATTTGGAACTGCTTCATATTTATGATATATCTCATTTTGAACTGCTTGTAAAGATAATAACTTAGTTTAACAGCTATAGAATAGTTTATGAGGGTTTGAAGAGCTACTATTGTTGACTGTAAAAACAACATAGCAGAATTGCTAGAGATTTTGGAGTAAAAATCATTCAAATCCCATCACCTAACAAAATAACTGGTTTTTTTTTTTGCCTTATCCTCTCAAGGTCTTGTCTGCCTGCACACATTAATTTTCTGGTTGTTGCCACAGGGATTGCTGCAGTATTGTTTCCTTCTTTTTCCATTTAACATTATTACAGGGATTTTTTTTTCCATTTTTTTATTTTGCACAGACTTCTTAATTATCCTTTTAATGAATTCGTAATCCTCTATTGAGTTGATACGCCAAAATGTACTAACACAGTCCCCCAGTGTTTGCCATTAAAATGCTTCTGATTTTCACTCATCTATAATGCTGCATTGAGGATTGTTATTTGTATAGCTTTTGCATTTGTCAGATGAGTTCCTTGGGATACATTCCCATAAATAAGATTGCAGGGTCTGAGCAAGACTATGTCTGTGGTTCTTGCCACACTGCTTCTCCAAAGGCTGTTCCAGGTTATGTCCAGCAGTTGATGTGTTAACCAACTTAAAGGCAACTTTATCAGTATAGGGCATTGCTTAAATTTTTGTTTGCTAATTTAGTAGAAGTAAGATGGTACTTCATGGTTGCTTTATTTTGCATTTCCTTGTTTATTAAAAGAAATTAGCATTTTTCCCCTGTGGTTACCCTTGTATTTCCTTGAATGTGAATGGTCTGCTCACACTTAACTATTCTTTGCCTATTTTGGTAAATTGAGATTTTTACTCACAACAGTTACTGAATTTTTTCACAGACGTATGATATGTTTTTCCGTGTTGTGTGTTTGCTTTTTAATTTTAGATATATATTTCTAGTGCTAAATTACAAAATTTAGTTTTGTACTCAAATCTGTCAGTGTTTTTTTCTGTTACTTCAAAGCTTAGAAAACTATCCCCCTCAGGAGAATATTTAATTCTACCTTCTGTTATTTTAAATTCTTTAATTCATTTGGATTGTATTTGAGTATAAATAGAGTTGCAAATTACATTTTTTAAGATTGCTAATCAGTTATTTCAACCTTTTTCTTTTATCCTCTTTCTCAGGAATCATACACCAGATGAAAGGCGATTATGATACTGCACTGAAACTCCACAAGACACACTTGTGCATCGCCCAGGAGCTTAGTGATTATGCCGCTCAGGGCCGTGCCTATGGGAATATGGGCAATGCCTACAATGCCCTGGGCATGTATGACCAGGCAGTCAAGTACCACAGACAAGAACTTCAGATCTCCATGGAAGTTAATGACCGTGCCTCACAGGCCTCCACACACGGGAACCTTGCTGTGGCCTACCAGGCCCTTGGGGCCCATGACCGGGCCCTGCAGCATTACCAAAACCATCTGAACATCGCCCGGGAGCTGCGTGACATCCAGAGCGAAGCCCGTGCCCTCAGCAACTTGGGCAACTTCCATTGTTCTCGGGGGGAATATGTCCAGGCTGCTCCCTATTATGAACAGTACCTTCGGCTCGCTCCTGACCTTCAAGACATGGAAGGAGAGGGGAAGGTCTGCCACAATCTTGGCTATGCCCATTACTGCCTTGGAAATTACCAGGAAGCAGTAAAATACTATGAGCAGGATCTGGCACTGGCCAAAGACCTTCACGACAAATTGAGCCAAGCAAAAGCTTACTGCAACTTAGGCCTAGCATTCAAGGCTCTACTGAATTTTAGCAAAGCTGAAGAGTGTCAGAAGTACCTATTGTCCCTAGCCCAGTCCCTGAATAATTCCCAGGCTAAATTTCGAGCCCTTGGGAACCTTGGTGATATATTCATCTGTAAAAAAGACATAAATGGTGCGATAAAATTCTATGAGCAACAGCTGGGCCTAGCTCATCATGTAAAGGACAGAAGACTGGAGGCCAGTGCATATGCAGCCCTGGGCACTGCATATCGGATGATCCAGAAACATGACAAGGCCTTGGGTTATCACACACAGGAACTGGAGGTATATCAGGAGCTGAGTGACTTGCCAGGGGAGTGCCGAGCTCATGGGCACCTGGCTGCTGTCTACATGGCCCTTGGAAAATACACGATGGCATTCAAGTGTTATGAAGAACAGTTGGATCTAGGACAGAAGCTGAAGGACCCAAGTCTAGAAGCTCAGGTCTATGGCAACATGGGCATCACAAAAATGAACATGAACGTGATGGAAGAGGCCATTGGCTACTTTGAACAGCAGTTGGCCATGCTGCAGCAGTTAAGTGGAAATGAATCTGTGCTTGACCGGGGCCGGGCCTACGGAAACCTGGGGGATTGCTATGAGGCCCTGGGGGACTATGAGGAGGCTATCAAGTACTATGAACAGTATTTATCTGTTGCCCAGAGTCTGAATCGCATGCAAGACCAAGCCAAGGCTTACCGGGGCCTAGGAAATGGACACAGGTAAAAATGACACAGTAGGATGTGGTGGATAAACCTATACAAAGAGCAGTTGTGACTTTGTAATAGGAACCTAACGTTCTGTCTTCATGACAGTTTGTTAACTACAAATCATTTTCATACATATTTCATTTGGTTCTTCTGATGATTCTGTGAATTTCGTAGATGATATTTTTTACACTATGCTATGGAGGAAGAAACTAAGCCCAAGATGTGTCAAGTTACACAGATCACACAGCTTAAAAGGGACAGCCTAGGGTCAAATCCAGGGCTCTCTGACTCCAAATTCAGTGACTTTTTTACTATATCCTAATGAGCAGGATCAAAGAGATCATAGGAATGGGGGAAGATGAGCAAACCCATTTAACTGACCTTTTCAGAACACTTCCCACAACATTTCAAGGTGTTTGTTAATATTATGCCTACACCTACCAATTATGTGGACCCCATTTTGTTGCTTTTTGGGAAAGCCACCTCATAATGGTGGGAGTGAATAAACATGTACATCATCATGCTGGGCACCTTACACAGTCTTTTGCTTAATATTTATGACAATCCTGTATTACTGTACATTTATTATCATCTGCTATGGGATGTAGGATTTACTGTAATCCAGAAACTAAGGCTTAAGGAAAGGAATTCACATGCCCCAACTGGTTTGGTCTGCTGCCAAAATCCATGCTCTTCCCACTTTTATCATGTCATCTCTTAACAGCACAAAAAGACACACTGTTGGGCCAAGGTGCTTTTCTTCTGAATGTGGGGAACCCAAGAAAGTGACTGTGTCTGCAGAATATACGGCCCTTCCAGATAGGCAGAGGATTAGGGCTCCTGGAGTGGAGGAAGGGCTAGGGTCAAACTAAATCATCACCCACAGAGTGCTCTGAGAAGCTCAGGGTGAAGGATTTATAGCTATTGTAAAGTGATTTCAAAAACATAGTCTAAGCGGTAGTGGAAATTGGGAGGCCTGAAGAACCAAACAGTTCACTTGCTATCATTGTGCCTATTAATATATTTTATGTTTCCTCTGGGGTGTATATCCCATTGAATCTTAAGCTCTTGGGAAGGTCACTAAGGGATGACTTTTGAATTGCTTTCCAGATTATGAAATTCCCCTGTATCTCACTCTAAGGGCACATGATAGATTTTAGCTAGAAGAGGAGTTAAGAGCTTCTATAGTAAGTGACAGTGACAAATGTTTTTCATTTTCTCAGGGGCTTTAGCATGTCTGCACCTGCACAAAATAATATCATTGCTTTTCTGTCTACATCCCCACAGGGCAATGGGGAGCTTGCAGCAAGCCCTTGTGTGCTTTGAAAAGAGGCTCGTGGTTGCCCATGAGCTTGGGGAGGCCTTTAATAAAGCCCAGGCCTATGGAGAGCTGGGAAGTCTGCACAGCCAATTAGGGAATTACGAACAAGCCATTTCCTGCCTTGAACGCCAGCTGAACATTGCTAGAGAGATGAAAGACCGAGCCCTGGAGAGTGATGCAGCCTGTGGCCTGGGGGGCGTTTACCAGCAGATGGGGGAATATGATACAGCCCTGCAATACCACCAGCTCGATCTGCAGATTGCAGAGGAAACCAACAACCCCACATGTCAGGGTCGAGCCTATGGGAACCTAGGACTGACGTATGAATCTCTGGGCACCTTTGAGAGGGCAGTAGTCTATCAAGAACAGCACTTGAGCATTGCTGCACAGATGAATGACTTGGTGGCCAAGACGGTGTCGTATAGTAGCCTTGGAAGGACCCATCATGCTTTGCAGAACTATTCCCAGGCAGTCATGTACTTACAGGAAGGTAAGTGAAAAGGTCCCTTGTAGTCTCTTGTTCTACTCTGAGATTAAGTTCAGAGTCCACTCAGGAGGGGGTATGCATAGTCTGAGTGGCCACATCTGCCTAGAAGGAAGATCTTAGAGGCCACATGATCACTGCCACTTTAGTACAGTGGTCCCTGCTGCATGTCTCTTGCTAGTACTATGGCCTTCCATCTTCCATCCAGAATGTCTTACCCAGGTTGTCTTCCTCTGCTAGCCAGCTGCCCAGGGAGCTGATGCTATCCTTGCTTTTCAGAGCCCTGTATTGAGTAAATAACACATTCTTACACATGATGAATCAAGTAAGTAGATATCTAAGCACATAAAATATAAGGACCTAAATCAGAAAAAATACCCATTTGTTTCAAGTCCCTCTAAAAAGATCTTAACTCTGTCAAAACTATGAGGAAGTTAGTTCTGGTGTAGTATCCGAGGTCTAGTCCAGAAGCATCAGTCTGAGGGTCACTTGGGCAGTTAGCCAGACTTCCTTTCCAATGCTCATTACCCACAGTGCTCTCCTGGTGCCATGGTGCCATGGTAGTCTTGTTCCAGGCAGGCCCAGAAAGTGACTGCTTCTCCTCCTCTTCTGCTGTCAGCGCCCATGCAGTTCAGTCCTTGGACACATCCTTCCTCACGAGGCAGAAGTTGCACAGCAGTGTTTTACCCTCCACCTCTTAACACTGGGATGGGATTTTCTGCTCTGGAAAGCCCTTCCCCTCACATGGTCACATGCATCCTCCAGTTCTGGGAGGGTAAAATGGCAGCTGTTAAGTTCTTGGCTCTTTGTATATAGAACTTATTTAATTGGATTTAATTCTCACAGTAACTTTGAGGGATGTATCGTTTGATTCCCGTTTTCAACTAAGTGACCTAAGGCTCGGAGAATTACAGTGGCTTGATCCCGACCGTGTGATCAGTCAGTGGGGGAGTGGGGCTCAGCCTAGGCTTTCTGACCCCAGGAATCACATGAGACCATATGTGGAGTTTCTAACCTCACAAGAACAGAGCAAGGATGTGACAGTCATATCCCCTTCACTTCTGAAGCCCAGCTGGGAAGCCAGGAGAGAGGGAGACAGGAAACAAAGTGGAGACTGGGCCAGAGGCTGATGGTTGACTTTCCTGCAGATGAGGATTGCTCTGGCCTGCAAATGAGAGACTGGGGGCCACTGCCCTGACTTTATGTGACCCCTGCTTAGTGGGAACTCTGCCACAGTGCATTCAATATGCTCTGGTTTCCTGAAACTTGACTGTGGTAAAATTCCAACAGACTGGGGGTGGTTTTTAGTTAATTTGTGAAAACTATTAAATTTAAATTCCACAAAGCAGCTACTTTGCTTGAGACGTTATAGCATAGTTCTATATTAATGGAAAACTTAATTTCATTTTTTCTTGTAATTTTAAGTTTTGTAGCTATCTAAAATCTTACTGTATCATCTCCACAGTGTTTGTTTTGTGTATGTGCCCCGCCAGAGAGCCTAGATTGTCTTTTGGGCCAAAGCAGACACCCCTTGTCATGAGCACTGAGTTGGTACAAGTGCAGGACACCTGGAAGACCCTTTCTGAGAGCTTTAAGTTGGGGCTACACCCTTTTACAGTGAGTCAGAAATCAGCTTGCTGCTCATTCTCCTGACTTTTAGAAGGGCCTATGGGTCATCCTCAGTTGACCCCAGTGCAATAGGATCTCACAAGAGAGCCTGGTCTGAGTCTTTTTAACAAGTTCTCCCAGTGATTTGTATTGGGAACCTAGAGCAATATAGCGACTTACTTTGAGTTAAGCAACCAGTTCCTGGCATACCAGGCTTCAGGAGGGCTGGACTGGGTGTGTCTAGCTCCTAAGAGGCAGAAGCAGGTAGAAGTTGGGGCAAGACTGATACCGTGTCTGCCCAATGTGCTTTTAGCTCTTTGCTGCCATCAGCCAGGATGTGTCCTACATGCTGTGGGTCCAGCAGGAAACAAAACAAAGTCCCTGCTCCCACAGACCATACCTTCTAAGGTGGGTTTACCTTAACTAATTTTACCTCTTATTCATAGATTCAGACCAAACAGGGATAGATTTATTGAAGAATGAATATAGTTAGCTTGCTGAAAATTAAAGCAACTAGTATCAACCAAGAACCCCTTCTTTCATTTGTGTTTCTGTTCTATGAGGTGTTTTAAAATATCAATAACTTGCAATTATTATTTTTGTTATCCAGTAACATGATTTAAACTTAAAATGCTACTTGTAATTTTCTGTATTATGTACATTTTTAAAGGCATAACATTTTATAAGCTTGAACCTGAGTATCGATTTTATTAGTCTCTTATCTGACTCAATTCTTTTTCAAAAGTGTGAAATTGCATAGGCCCAGCATGCCAAGAGGCAGGCTCCCATCCACCTTGAATTAGATTAAGAAAAATAAGACCTTCCTTTGTGAGCACAGTCATGGTGTGGGAGTCTTTATGCTGTCTTCTGCATGAGCTGACTCCTGTGTACAGAGAGCTAGATAATGAGAGCAGAGTGATGCAGAGAACTGCTTAGTGGCCAATACAGTAAGTGATTGCCCTCATACTTGGTTCCCACAAAACCCTGGAGGTTGCTGGTGTCCTGAAATCCAGAAGCTTGCTGTGGGTAAGTGACCCAAACTGCAGGTGCCTATCTGAAGGCCATTAGAACTAGGAGAGTCTCATTTAAGTTTTCCAACTCATAATAGCACTTCTTCGGCAACCCCGCTGAGGTACATCAAAGTCTCGGCCTTAAAGGAAACACAGATTGGGCGTGAAATGTGTCAGGAGCATCAGTAACAGAGGCAGGGGCAGGCAATGTGAGCATTCTTCTGTCAGGAGGACATCATATATGTCTCCCATTAATGCAGATAGGATGCTGTGCGTGTGAGATTGGGAAAAGTATTAGCTTCTGTGCTGGACTTTATAACCATCAGGAAAAGCTTTTGCCAGCCAAAGAATTGGTTAGATAAATTTATAGTCCAGGAGTTTTCATTTGCAAAGCTAGGGATTTCACATCTGGGAGGGCAGCCAGGTTAGGTTTCATTTGTTTCAGTGTTTCTGCCTCCCCTGCAAACCTGTCTCCTGCTGATACTCATCACCTGAACTCTTGCTGGGGCAGCTTGGAGTGCCTTTGAAAGGTCACTACCAACATAGAATTTGAAGAGGATGCTTATTCTGCCTTGGCTGATTCTACTCTTGCCCTGCATTTCATCTAACTGTGCTAACATTCTATTTATATACCTTAGGTTGAATTAACCTCTAGAACTCTTTGGCAGAGTGGAATCTATGTTTTCTAAAAATTCTATCCGCTCTTAAAATTTCTCTGATTTCAGGTTTAAGGTTAGCTGAGCAACTGGGCCGAAGAGAAGATGAAGCCAAAATTCGCCATGGTCTTGGTCTTTCTCTTTGGGCTAGTGGGAACCTGGAGGAGGCCCAACACCAGGTGAGCAGAACCCTGCCCCAAGTAGATTTTGTTTCCAGAAGCATGAGGTCTTCCATGACCAAGTAATAATGTCATTTTCCAAAAGAGGATAACTTTTACCTTTGGGTTGATAGACATATTTTCAACTTGCATCAGCCAGCATGTGTTGAACTGTAGTAAAGATTCTTGTTCTCTTATATAATAGATTCCTTGATAATTTCTTTGGAATTCTTGTGTTATGTATTGTGTTCTTCATTAAACTTAATATGAATTTGTACATATTTTATGATAGACTGAATTTAATGACTGAATCCATGTCTGAATTTAATGTCTTTGTAGGTTTCTAAATGTATCAATAAGTCTCTCTCCTCCATACACACACACATTCATGTTCCATTTAGTGCATGTAGTTGAAGAGAAGTCCCTGTCGTGCTGGCTGTGGAGATTGGAGAGTTCCTAGAGTTACGACTTCCTCTCTTAGGTTGGAGGAGCTGTGGGATGTCGTTTCAAAGCAGTCTCAAAGTGTGTAGGCCACATAGAAGGAGGTCCTGTGGGGGACTTTGTGCGAGGCAGAGGGGCAAGGGCCAGGGGAAAAGCTCCTACCAGAGTTGCTCACAGGAATTGAGACCACAACAGGACTGAATTTGTGCCATAATTTCCTGGAATGTTGTGGTATTTTACTTTGTAAACTATTAAAAGAAGGATTGGAGCATGACTGTGGCAAATTACAGACACTTGATAAGAAGAGAGTGCTTTTGTTTGTTTTAATCAAAATCAGCACTGCATTGGGCCTCCCCAGTGGCGCAGCGGTTGAGCGCTGGGTTGCGAAGCTGCCCGCGATCTCTGCGGTGCCGGTTCGATCCCCGGCTGCTCCCTGGCCACCGGAGGAGGGTCACATGGCGCGCAGACCTCTCCTGCCGCCCGCTGCTCCCCTCAGCAGTGTACTTCGGTCCTTCTGCCTGCTCTGCACCCCGCTCTGGCTCTGGTGAATTCTCTCACCCTCCCGCGCTTCTGACTGTACCCAGTGCATGTATAAACAAACAAACAAACAAGCAAACAAATAAATAAATAACATGCCTCTATAAAAAAAAAAAATCAGCACTGCATTAATAGCTGGATTAGTGGCTGCTTTCTTTTCTAATTTTCAGACTGTAACCCTGATTTACAGAATTACTTCTCTAATGTCCTGATTTTAAAAATTAAAGTTTGTGTGACACAGTATTTACAATTTCCTAAGTATTTTTACTCACTGAATTTATTCCTCAGATAATCCCATGAGGTAGGATGTTAGCCATTCCCTTTATAGAGGAGAGTGTGAGACTCTATATCTTGCCAAAAGTCATTCATTAAACTGGTGCAGAGTTGAGAATACATCCCTCTCTCCCAGTTTCTTAGTCTTAGAATTCTATTTTTAAAATGTATGTGAACTTAAAATTTGGTCATGTATTTTCAACATATAAATATCAGGGGGGAAAATTCTGGTCTCACTGATACAGAAACCATGGCTGCAGTGGGACTGTGTCTCTTTTCAAACGTTCAGTGTCTGGTCTCGAGGATGTGCCTGTAACTGGGTGTGACTTCTGTGCAGCTGGTCCAGTGAAAACCTGACCCTAGGACACTGCTGTGGAGAGCAATATTTGACTGCCCTCTGTGGCACTGGATTGCTGGCATAGAGCTATGCTCTGAGAAGGTGGCCGCCTTCATCTCATTTCTCCCCAGCCTTGTCTATTTCTAGCCTACCTTCACCACACCTGTTCTTACTCCTGTCCTTCCACACCATGAGGCATAGGGTAGTGATTAGAGGCTTTTGATTTTGTTTTAATAAAAAATCAGCACTTGACTGAATTGATATCTGACTTTTTTTACACTATTTCAGACTTTATAAGCTTATAACCCCTGTGTTTTAGATCAAGAAATGTTTACATGAACTCTAATTTACTGGGTATAGTAAAATGCCTTTACCGATCTACAAAGACCTACATGGAAATAAAGATTCAGTCTTTAAAAAAGTTTTTTTTAAAGATTTATTTATTCATTTTACACAAAACCGGGGTACAGGCCAGATGTGCAGGAGGGTGAGAGGATTCAGCAGAGACAGAGCAGGGAACAGAACAGGCAGACTGATGAAATACACTGCTGAGGGGAGCAGTGGGTACGACAGGAGAGGTCTGCCATGCCATGTGGGACCCTCACCGGCCGCCTGGGATTGAACCCGTCCTACAGAGGCTGCGGACAGCTTCACAGCGCAGCGCCAAACCGCCTGCACCACCAGGGGAGGCCCTTTAAGAAAAAGTTTTTAGGGCCTCCCCTGGTGGTGTAGCGGTTGAGCGCTGGGCTGCGAAGCTGCCGCAACCTCTGTGGCACGGGTTCGATCTGGTGAGGGTCCCACATGGCGCGCAGACCTCTCTTGCCGCGCTCGCTGCTCCCCTTAGCAGTGTATTTCGTCGGTCTGCCTGTTCTGTTCCCTGCTCTGGCTCTGGTGAATTCTCCCACCCTCCTGTGCTTCTGACTGTACCCAGTGCTTGTATAAATAAATAAATAAATCTTTAAAACAAACAAATAAATAAATAAAAAGTTTTTAGGTTGTGCACTAAGATGTGAACAATATTGTCTCTTGTCAGGAAAGAGCTGAATAGTGGTTTTGGGGGAACAAATAATAACTTTTTCCCTTACTTGCAGCTCTACAGAGCATCAGCCTTGTTTGAAACAATCCGACATGAGGCACAACTGAGCACAGACTACAAACTCTCCCTCTTTGACCTGCAGACGTCGTCCTATCAGGCCTTGCAGCGGGTGCTTGTCAGTCTAGGTGAGGACAGCTGGGGCTTCCCTTTTGGTGTGTGTTCCCTTGTGTCTGAGTCTTTTTCAGCCATCATGGTGATGAAATGTACTTCATTACAACTGTGAAGCCATAACCACAATCTAGCCATAAACATTCTTTCATTTATTCAACTAATACTTGTACAACACCTATTGTGGTAAGTGCCAGCTCTAGGGCTCAACTATAAGAAGGCCTGTTTCTCAAGCTCAAGTAAACTGAGGTCTGTCAAGAGTCAGAATTCTATGTGTATAGTCCTGGCATTGTTGGTACCAGGGTAGAAGAAACCCAAGTGCTCTGGAAACAAAGCAGTGTGGCAGGCTGACCAGGAGCAACAGAAGCTATACTAGAAGCAGGGATGCTTGAACCCATTGTCTCCCAAGGTTATCTTTCACTGTAAATACAGCTGGCAGGGAGACCCCCGAAAAGACGTCTGGGCCCTCCCTGTTTCCTCTGCAACATGTCTCTTGCTGCTGCTCTCTAGTAGATGCTTTGTGAATGTTTTCAGCTCCCTGGGTCTAACATCTAGACTGTGACATTGTCAGTGCATGTTCCCCAGGCGTGTGCTGTGTGGTACAGGGGCAGCGTGCATCTTCCCTCCCTTGCGCCTCCCCTGTCCTTTGCCACTTCTCAGGCCTATCCATCTCTCCAGACTACTTCTCCCAGCCCAGGACTTGGGTTGAGGAGCTATTCATTGGAACTAACAATGTCTTTGAAGTTGAACATCGAGGCTTTGTTAATAACCTATCCTTTTCTATGTGTGTATGAATGTGCAAACTTCCCTTGAAAAAATGTATCTATAAATGTGCTCATTGCCTGGGATTACAATTTATTATCTATTATAATCACAGTGTTAAGTCTGTCTAGCACTTTGGGGCCGATTTTCCAGTGTGCACAGAAATCATCCCTGCTGTTCCAGTTAATAACTTAATAGAGTAAAAGAAGACACTTGCATACACACACATAAATCCCCACTTTCTAGTGATACTCGAACCACAGGAAGCAAAGCATCCTTGAAATGCTGTCGGAGCTGCAACATCTGGTCTCCTGTCTCTGTCTGTTTGGACCCTAGTTCTAGCAACTCTTTCATATTTATACTTTTGACACCAAAAAATCCTCTGCATTATGCTTTTCAGCACTTCCAAATAATCCTCACTTGAAAGCATGTTGCTTTATACGTTGTGTGCTCTTGTATTTGCTCATTAGCTTTCAGGCTAGATTACAGACTAGTTTTTCTTTTTTTGAGGCAAGGTCTATGGAAAATGAAAGACACACCCAGCAGAGGGACCAGTGTATATAAGACACAGAGGTATAATTTGGGGGGGAGTGTGAACATGGGATTGGACAATGTGATACATGGTGGTGCTGCATCAAGGAAAAATACAAAGATGACCAGGAACCATGTCCTGAAGGACTCATCTGCCAATGCCAAGTCAGAATCAAAGATAAGCAGGGAAGTGAGAGTAACTAGAGCCAAGTGAAAGCGATCAGAAGCCAAGAGAATGGGGAGCCATTTAGTGTGCGGAACAGAGAATGGACAGGGTTGAGGGTGAGTGCTCTCTTGTGGTATGGCTGCAACACAGGGGACGGGGAAGGTCTGATGGCTTAGGGTAGCATGAAATCTGAAAATGTGGGGTTTTATGACATGGAAACCACCCATCATCTGAAGCAGGAGATTAAATTTGAAACAGTGTGACTGAACCTATGCAAGACACCCGAGTACAGAGTCAGTGGGGTTTCTGCCCAGGCTTTCTGTATCTGATCCCCTCTCTGAGTAAGCACACTTTTTATGGACTCCTCAGCTTATCCCTTTGTTTTTTAGGCCATCACGATGAAGCTTTGGCTGTGGCAGAAAGAGGACGGACAAGGGCTTTTGCTGATCTTCTGGTAGAACGACAAACAGGACAACAGGACTCTGACCCCTACTCCCCAGTCACCATAGATCAGATCTTAGAGATGGTTAATGGCCAAAGGGGACTAATACTTTACTATTCCCTGGCTGCAGGTTACCTATACAGCTGGCTGCTTGCTCCTGGGGCAGGTAAGATCTCTTTCCATGGGAATCCATGATTAAGACATTAGACTGACTAGAGGTGGAAGAGGTGCATTACCATATCACAGGCTCAGGAGCTGATACCTGCTTTCAGTAAAACCTCAGCCACAGCAGATCTCCTATGGTAGGGCATACGATTAATAAGACAGCCCAGCTTTCTCATTCCCCCAAGAAATTGCTGCTCCTTGCTGGTGAATGTGGAAACATTTATCAAGGAAGACTAAGGACAGGAGGATTAATTTCACTAGCAGCCCTATTTTAGGAAACTGTTGTTCATTAGCTAATAAAGCGATGACTGCAAGTCCTAACGAGTGCTTTCGAGATATGATTTAATAATTGTGACTCTTTGTCATGATAAAGCTAAGGAGAATAAAATGATAATGGCAACTCTATCACTGTATATAAATGAAGTGTTAAGCTTGAAATTTCTGAGTTTAGTAGAACCTATTTTTAACAAATTCTGTTGTAAATCTATTTCAGAAGTAAAAAAAAATCCCTTTGATTAAATTGGCATTAACTTTTCAGGCTGTAACAGTTTCACTAAATACAGAAACACTAATTAGCTGTTAGGGCCATATTTTTTGCATAATAAAATGTTGATGGCTTTACCATGTTGGAGACACACCAGATCCAATTAGAGTTTATTGACTGAGGAAGTGGATTTTATAATTGAGAATCCTAAAAATTGGGTTTCTTGAATATCTGTAAGCCAATTTCCAAAAAGTTCAACTTCCAGGGAGAATTGATAGAATTTTTTTGATTATGTTTCTATCCCTTTGATTTCAAAAAAGTAATGACTAGATGACAACTTCTGATGCTTGCTGGGTTCAGAGTAATTGTGTCTGTGCATTCTGTGCCTTGGCACTAATTTTTATAATCTTTCCTCCTTAATTTCATGTTTTTATGGCCTGTCCACAAAGAAGATTCTTACCAGTGACCTTTTTATAGTACAGATTGTAAGTGGTGTTGTTCATGGTGACTTGGTGAATGTCAGCCACAGCAGACTTCCTGTGCTCCTCAGTTCCCAGAGGGGCACTTATACCCCTGAGAACATGGCTGATGACAGAAGTATCAAACTCTTCTGTCTGTGACTGTTAGGTTTTGGGGACATTTGACAGGCAGTATATCCAAATCCTTGTAATAATGAGCCAAGTATAATGAGGCTCCTATTGTTTCTCTTCCGTTCCTCTTTGCTTTTAATGAGACTCTGAAGCTTTCACTGGGGCTCTATTCCAATCAGAGAGAACCAGCATTTTCCAAAGCCGACACACCTCATTACCATTTGAGGATATGTCCTATGCTTATTGCCAGAGAACCACTGTGGATTGCCTGTTTCATGCAGCCGTCATTTTTTCTCCTTTAATCCATTAATGAGCATTGATCAATATACCTTATTTAAAAGTGGTTTAGGATGTTTTTATCTGGTCTGTAGACTATTTATTTTGATATGCTTTTGTGAAATGAAAGGTCTTTGAGTAACAAGTTTCCTTATGACTGGTTACATTTTTGTTGGAGATTTCAGTTTCTGGGGAGAGTATACCTTGGCATGCTCACACACTATTTCTGAAAGGAGACTTTCCCTAACTTGTGCGTCTAAGAAATACATAGTCGTCATTCAAGGGGACTTCTGAACATGTTGCCAAAAGTGAAAATCTTGAACTCCCTGATTTCAAGTGACAGACTGATGGTAAGAGCGGTTAACAGGTTACTGACCAAATGTCTGAAAGATCTCTTGAGACGCCGGATTTCAGAATCTCTTCCTATGGTTTAGAGGACCATAAGCTAGTCAAAAAGGTCACATAACATCAACATCCCTACCTATGTCTGCCCTCCATTTCCCCTCCCTCAATCCAAAATAACATTGACTGTGCCTGTGTTGTTTCAGGAATTCTGAAGTTTCATGAACACTACCTAGGTGATAATACAGCGGAAAACTCCAGTGACTTCCAGGCTGGCAACAACACAGCCCTTCCGACAGCCACCTGTTCGGCCCTGGAGCAGCACATCTCCAGCGTGCGGGAGGCCCTGGGGGTGGAGTCCTACTACTCCAGGCAAGTAGTGCAGTGTTTCCAAGCGCATCTGCAGATACAAGCTCAGGGTGGCTGTTGCTTTTCCTCCTCCTTTTCTTTTATAAATATCCTATTTGAGCTAATAGAAGAAATCTTTTTGCTATTCACACTTTTGTGCTTAGTCTGTTCACAGTTGCTGCAGCAGAAATGGATATGTGCCTCTGGAGTGTGTAACCTTTGGTGGGCAATCTTTATTCTTTTCCATAATTTCCTGTCAAGCAGGGAAGGCCATCAGACATGCCCATTTTCTAAGGAGGGTTTTGGGAATGTTTAAACATAAACATGACTTTGAGTTTAACATACCAGCTAATTAAAACCGAGATGATTTTTTTGATTATAAACAGATTCCTAATAAGCTTTCTTGTCTGTAGCTGAAAGCCTACTTGAGAGAGTAATTTTGCACCAATGGCAGCATCTATGCACAGGTCTGTGTGTTGGGGACTTTAGGTGAAGGAAGTTGTATTCCCAATATCAAGAATAGAGTTCTTTTTGCAAAGATTAGCAAAAGTTGTATGCTTATGGAAACATTTTATCAGAATTGATTATTTTGCATATGGAAAATAATTCCTACAAGCACCCTGCTTCTGAGCAAAATCAAATAAGATGGTCACTTGAGTTGGGACATGACCTGATTTTCCAGGTGTCCCAGTTGTCCACCCAGTGGTCCACAGATCAAAAAGATCTGTGTGTCAGAGCATCTGCTGTATTAGCTGGTGTCAGTAGTCAAACATATCTGCTTGTCTCTTGAATGATTTCATTTGTAATCATGAAAATCCTGAGATACCACTGTGATTTCTGTAGATTAACCCAGGCTCCAGGTGTGTGGTGGTCATTGCCAGCAGGTGGGTTACTATTTGGGGTGCTTATGAAGTCAGGGACAAGTTCTTAGATGAAAATTAATCATTGAATGACAAAATGTCAAGACTGGAAGGGGCTTTCATGATCATGTTGTCCAGATTCTTTGTTTAACAGAAGCCAGGACTGCATGGGACTTGCTGACAGCCAAGTAAGTGCCAGAGTCAGGAGTAAAACAATCTAGATCTCACCCAGATTCCCAGACCAGTGCTTGTTCTGTTTTTAATTATCAAAATTAATATCATGTTTTGAGAAAATAGCCAAAGCATGTAGGAATGTCATCTCTAGCTTCTGTTTGTATGAAGTATGAGCAAGCTTCAGCCACAAGCACATATTGTTATTTTTCCCATGATAGCTGTGTGTCCTGGAGCGCCCTGTCCTTAACCCTGGACAGTGATGTGGCAATTACAAGGACTTGAAAGTGTGGTAACCCCAAGAACTTGGAAGTAAGACTATTCTCTTGAGAATTAAATTATAAATGGCCATAAATAGGTTAGGTCAGGGGCATACAAAGCTGCTTCAGCAGACAGAAAGGCACTTAGGCCAGTCTAATTATATTGCAGCCTAACCAATGGTATTGCATTTCTAAAGCAAGTGTTAGAGGAGAATGGTTAGCCAGCAGTAGAAACAAGAAAAGGGCAGACCGGCAGAATCTTAACTAAGGTACTCAGAGTTCCACTAGAAGGCTGTTGCTGTGGTCATCGTGCTCTTTCATCCTTCCTGCCTTCTCTCCCCTCCACGAGTATTTGGGTGCATAGTATGTATAAACTCTCCACCCTAGGGATGGGAGATGGAGTGGTGAGTAAGGAAGGTGTAGCTCTTGCTCTCGTGAAACTGAAAGATAGTGAGCTACAGTGTATGTAAAATCTTTTCATTGAAATTGCCTTAATTTGAACTAAGATGAAATTACAAAGGGATCTGTGTGTGTGACACCAGCCATTCAGGACCACTGCACCTGCAGAAAGCTCATTGCCAGCTCCCTTTCAGTGACGGGGTGACCACACACTGAGGTCATTTCAGTGCAAACCACCCTGATAAGCCTCAACCTGTGTGAAAAGACACACGGGTCCCAATTTTCATGTATCTAGGTTAAAATTTATCATATAACGGAAAGGGTTTAACTTTTTGCCTCTTTCCAGCATTCCTTCTCACTGGGTACTATGGTTTATTTAACTCCAAACATCTGAGCAGTAGCAGTTCTTTTATATATAATATTGCAGGCTGAGTAATTTTGCTTCTAGTTACCTTTTAAATAATAATAAAAAAGGCTTTTCATGGCTAAGAGGGAGAAAGGACTATAAGTTGCTTAGATTCTCCAGGTTAATCATTTTCTCCCTCACTTCCATAGGAAGGTATCAAGTTAGGATGAGTCCTTAGGGACTTCTAGAATGTTGGTGGCTGATGTTCAGCATTGCTGTTGGGCCATCTTGGTAGCTTCAGGACCCTCTTTGGACTGCCAGAAATACATCTTTTCAGATTCTTTGGACTTGTCGTATTAGAAACTTGTTCATATTTTATGAGCTTAAACTCAGGTTCTTGATTATGATATTGAAATTGAACACATTTTTCATCTATAAAATTAGTAAATGTTTTCAAAGTCATAATGCTCTATGATGGTAAGGATGAAGTTAAGAAGCAATCTCATACCCTCGGTATATAAATTGAGTTAGCCTTTCTAAAAAATCATTTGCTGTTAGTATCAAAAATTCTTTAAAATGTTCCTGCATTTTAAACTGGTCCAACCACTATGGAGAGCTGTGTGGAGATTCCTCAATCTGCTAAAGATGGAGCTTCCATATGATCCAGCAATTCCACTCCTAGGAATTTACCCAAAAAACACAGAAACATTAATTCAAAATGGCACCTGCACCCCTATGTTTATAGCAGCACTATTTACAATAGGTGAGCTGTGGAAACAACCCAAATGCCCAAAAATAGATGACTAATCAAGAAGATGTGGTACATATGAACAATGGAATATTACTCAGTAATCAAGAAAGATAAACTCGGGCCTCCCCGGTGGCGCAGCGGTTGAGCGCTGGGTTGAGAAGCTGCCCGCAGCCTCTGCAGCGCTGGTTTGATCCCCAGCTGCTCCCCAGCCACCGGAGGAGGGTCCCACATGGCTCACAGACCTCTCCTGCCGCCTGCTGCTCCCCTGCAGTGTACTTCGGTCCTTCTGCCTGCTCTGCTCCCTGCTCTGGCTCTGGTGAATTCTCTCACCCTCCTGCACTTCTGACTGTAAGCAGTGCTTGTATAAATAAATAAATAAATAAATCTTTAAAAAAAAAAAGATAAACTCATGCAATTTGCAGCAACATGGATGGATGGAGCTGCAAGGGATCATGCTCAGTGAAATAAGCCAGAAAGAAAAAGAAAAAAACCAATGGTCTCACTCATAGTAGGAATTTAGAAAACCTAAATAAGGGACTAGGAAAAAGACTAATTATAATAAAGTAAAAATCAAAATCAACAAGCAACTATAAACCAGAGACTCACTGTGGGGGCAGGGGGAGAAGGGAGTAGGATCAAAACAAGGGGGGTGGGAATTGTGTGGGGACTATAATGAATACATTGTACAAAAATGAAAAATTATGTAAAAATATATAAAATAAAAAAAGAACGTAAAAAATGTTCCTGCATTTTCACCCAAATTTAACCCAAAATTCTTATTGTAGAAATGTAGAAATAAAAATACACACATAGGAATATTGATTATAGGGTATATATATTATAGGAAAAGTATAAAACAACCTAAATATCTATAATAATTATTTTATATCTATCCAATATAATACTGTGTTGCAACTTAAATTTTGTTTACAAAGAATCTTTAATCACACAGCTAAATATTTGTGAGAAAATACTAGTGAAAAAAGTGGGATATAGAATTGTTACATATAGTGAAAGTTAAATTTTGTAAAAAAAAAAAAAATTTGTATGAAAAGCAAGAAAAAAATTCCCTGGAAAGAAATAGGCCATAATGTTAGTGGTAACTATAGGAACATGATGGAATTATAGTTGCTTGGTATTTTATTCTTGACAGATACTACTTTGCAAATCAGAAATAAGTAGTCATGAATGAACAACTCTATCATTCAAAAGGAAAAAAAGAAAACTATTTGTAATTTACATTTACATTTATAGGGAATAACATACAAGTTTGAGCGCCTAGCAACTTGACCCCACTCTAGAAAGACATTCAGGGTTTATCTTCCATTCTTGTCTCTGGGTGAGCACCATGTTCCAGCCCCATTCCCTCCTCTCTGTTCTCCAAATGTGCACAGTAGTTTCTTTCCTTCTGCTCTAACTCAGGCATCTCTAAGCTCTGGGTTGTAGGAGCAGCTGCCCACTAAACATCTCTGCTAAGATATCTTTTAGGCATCTCTAGTCTAAAATATCTAAATTCCAGCTCTAGAGTTCCCTCATTTGTCCTCCAAATCAGTCAATGTTATACACCAACATTAACAGAATGAAAGACCAAAGCAATTTGATCTGATGCAGAAAAAGTTGACAAAATTTAACACCCTTTCATGATAAAAAATATTCAACACACTAGTAAAAGAAGGAAATTGCTTCAACATAATAAAGGTCACATGTGAAAAGCTTACAGCTAAAATCATACATAATGGTAAAAACTAAAAGATTTCCCTTTGATAGCAGGAACAAGACAAGATACCCTTTCTGCCACTTGTATTCAACATAATCCTGGAAATCTGGCTAGAGCAATTATGCAAGGAAAAAAAAAAAAGAAATCAAACATATCCAAAGTGCAAAGTAAAATGATATCTCTTTACAGGTGACATGATATTATATGTAGCGAACCCTAATGATTCCCCTCCACACACACATACACACATACCACAAACAATAAAAAGAGCCTGTTAGAATTAATAAACCAATTCAGTAAAGTTGCAGGGTACAAAATCAACACACAAAAATCAGTTGCATTTCTATACACTATAGGTGAATAATCCAAGAGGAATAATAAGAAAACAATCCATTTGTAATGTATCAAAAAGAATAAAGTACTTAGAAATAAATTTAACTATGGAGGCAAAAGACTTGCATACTGTAAAACATAGCTGAAAGAAATTAAAGAAGATAGATAAATGGAAAGACAGCCCATTTTCTTTGTTTGAAGTATCTAATATTGTTCAAATATTCATATTACACAAAGCAGCCTATAGACTCAGTGCCATTCCTATCAAAATCCCAGAGGCACTTTTGCAAAAAAAATAGAAAAAAAAAGATCCTATAGTTCATATGGAATCTCAAGCAACCCTGAATAGTCAGAACAATCTTATGAAAAAAACAAAGCCAGAAAACTTACACAGTAATCAAGACAGTGAAGTGCTTGTATAAAAACAGGTATGTGGACTAATGGAGTATAATAGAGAGCCTAGAAATAAACCCTCATATATGGTCAGATAATGTTTAACAATAGTGCCCAGAATACATACCGGGTAAAGGATATTCTCTTCAACAAAAGGTGTTGCACCCATGCCTTATCCCATAATGAGTTACAAATGAAACTGAGTGACACATAAGGAATTGCTCATTAAAGTGAATTAAAGAACTAAACAGAGAGTCTGAAATATAAGAATCTAAAACTCTTAGGAGAAAACATAGGGGAAAAGCTTCATGATGTTGGATTTGGCAATGATTTCTTAGATATAATATCAGAAGCACAGGTAACAAAGGCAAAATTAGGCAAGTAGAACTACACCACATTTAAAGACTTCTGCATATGGCAGGAAACAAAAACAGTGAAAAGGCAACCTATGGAATGGGACAGGAGTATCTTCAGGCCATATTCCTGATGAAGGGTTGCATTTAGGATATATAAAGTACCCCTACCATCTAATAATCCAATTCAAAATGGATAAAGGGCTTGAATAGCCCTTTCTCCAAAGAGGATACATAAATGACCAACGAACACATAAAAAGATGCTCATCATTATTAATCATTAGGAGAATGCCAGTTAAACCACAGTGAGATATCACCTCATGCCTGTTAAGATGGCCACTATTAAACAACAACAAAAAAAGACAACAGAAACTTGTAAGTGTTAAGGATGTGAAGAAATTTGAACTATTGAAATTTGAACTGTTGGTAGAAATGTAAAATACTACACACTGTGGAAAAGAGCATGGAGTTTTTTTTTTTAACACTTTTTTTTTTATAGAGGCATGTTTTTATTTATTTGTTTGTTTGTTTGTTTATTTATACAAGCACTGGGTACAGTCAGAAGCGTGGGAGGGTGAGAGAATTCACCAGAGCCAGAGCGGGGAGCAGAGCAGGCAGAAGGACCGAAGTACACTGCTGAGGGGAGCAGCGGGTGGCAGGAGAGGTCTGCGCACCATGTGGGACCCTCCTCCGGTGGCCGGGGATCAGCCAGGGATCGAACCAGCGCTGCAGAGGCTGAGGGCAGCTTCGCAACCCAGCGCTCAACTGCTGCGCCACCGGGGAGGCCCTGGAGTTTTTTTTTTAACACATTAAAAGAAAAAGTATTTAAAAATACCATTTGAATCTATTCACTTCTGTCTCCAGCAGCATAAGCACAGTGGATCCCCATCATCTCTGTTTTAAACCACTGCTGCTGCCTCCTCCCCAAACCCTCTGCTCCCTCTCCCTCACATGGCCTGCCAGTCCTCTGCAGTCAGAACCCTCTTCCAAAGGTGTATTTTTTTTTCCTCCTCGCACTCATTTCCTTTTTATTGATTAAACTCTATTTTCTTACATTGTTGTTCATTTCTGTACAATATTTGATTTCTCCCATCAGGTATAGTTCCCACAAATCTCCCACAAAAACATCACCCTTGAGCCATTACTATAGTCCCTTGTGTTCTACCCTCCCTGCTGTATGCCACAGATCTATCATTTTGTCTTTTTTTTTGACCCTTTGTTCATTTTCCGTATTTCCCTCCTATAAGTGAAACCATCCAATTTTTCTTCTGCCTTCTGACTTATATTACTGAACATAATCCCATCTAGCTCCATCCACATTGCCGCAAATGGCGTGAGTTTATCTTTTTTGATTGCAGAATAGTACTCCACTATATATATACCACATCCCAAAGATGTATTTTATTTAGACTCTGTTTCCTTGCTTTCCCACCATCACAAAGCCCTCCAGGCATACTTTAATCCCTTCAGAGTTGCCAGTGGTCTTCAGACTTCAGCTCATATTCCTTATCCTGGCCTCTAAGCCTGTGTAAATCAGTCTCTCTGCCTCTAGTGGTCCTTCCAGTCTTTTTTGGCATCTTCCCTGGGGACCCCAGCCTCCTTTCGCCTCCTAGGATAGACCAAGGATGTTCCTACCTTAAAGTTCTGCATATGCCATTCCTTCTCACTGCAAGGTCCTGTCCACTACTGTTAGTATAGATGGTCTGTCTCATCCTTCAAATTCCTGCCAAATGGTACCTCTCCTCGGCCTTTCAGAAGCTTCAGTATCAGTGAAGATAACCTGGGTGCTTACTAAATGCTTGAGTAAACTAACTGACTCTCTGGATGCATGGGCTGCTGTCCTGCATTTCCTGTCTCATTACCCTTTATAGCCCTTTTGAATCTCACACTGCTTTCAGGATCACCCAGGCCCCTGTATGTCCAAATCAGGTTTTTCGCTCCCCTCTGTGGCACCTAGTCATAGCTCTTATTTCATTTTTTTCTTTTCTCATAATTACCTGGTTTGTGTATCTTCCCAAGCAGATGGTGATGCAATAGGAAGCCCGTGCTGTGTCCCTCTATGAGAATTCCCACTGTTTAACATAGTGCCCATTGTGAGATGTGTGCACTTGCAATTTAGTCCCTGGAAGATAAGCTGTGGGCAGACTCTCTGTTCATGCAGGGCCAGTTTACTGACAGTCTTTCTCTAGTAGATGTGAAATACACTGTACCCCTGGAAATTGAGTTTCTGTGCCTTGGGGAACACCTTCATTCAATTATCCACATCCTGACCACGGTGTCCTTGTTATTCTGCAGACCGTTTTCGCTCTCCTTAATGGTGTCGTGCTGCTAAAAGGAAGTACAATGCTACAAAGGACTTTCTGAAAATGGGCTTAAAAGAAAAGAACTGTTTTTATTACGTGTTTAATAAGAACTTCCAGTCCCTTCCTCCCAGATCAAAAGCGGCATTGATTGAAACCACTGTATAGAACATGAACCTCCCATAAGGGAGATGTTATGAATTTCAAAACACATCTTCAGTTTTTAATTCTGATGTTTAGATAGAGTTTTGCTGCTTCTTGGGCACCTGAGACAGTGCACTGGCTCTTTGGGGATTAAGCTAACTGGTTAGAACACTGGCAGGGCTGTGTTCAATAGTAGGTCATGTCTGGAAGTGGTTTTAAAGAGTGATTATAGACTGCTCTTATAATAATTCCTTCATTATAAATGAATATTGAAACTTGACAAACTGTTTTTATCCTTTTTATGCTTTTCTATATTTCTAAATTTTCTGCAGTGTAAGTTATTTCTATAATCAAATACATTTTTTTTTTAATTTCAAAACACTGATTACATTGTACCGATTCATAAATGCTAAGGTAACATTTGTTTCCAGACTGTTAACAATGGCAAATGTTAATAAATCTGACAATGCCAAGTGGTGGGACCAAAAGCTATATGTGGCTGGTAAGAGTAAACATTAGAAGACAATTTGACATTAGAAGACAATTGGATATTACTTTCTAAGGGTGAATCTCTGCATGCTACTTGACCCACGTATACACCTTAGGTTTAATATCCAAGAGAGGCTCTCAGCGATGAGCAAGAATGTTCAGAGCTATGATGTAAGCAATAGCAAAATCCTGGAAATACCCACATACCATCAGAGAGAGGGTGGATGAATAAATAGTGGTACAGTCCCCAAGTGGAATGTTAGGCAGCAGTTAAAAAAGAATTGAGCCATAATCAACACAAAGATGTGGCTAAATAAAATATTAAGTGAAAAAAGTAGGTCCCCAGCATAATATACTTTTAATAGAGTTTAAAACAACCAGTATAAAAATATACTTTTAGAATATAGCTAGATCCAATAAAATTTGTATAGAAAAGACAGGCAAGGAGTGATAGCCATGAGTTTCAGGATGGGACTTGCCTTGGGCTAGGCAGACAGTGGATGGGCTCCATGGAGAGTAACACATAATTAGACATTAGGTAGTGCTTTTTGAGCATTTATTACATTATTAGAAATTATTAAATAAATAAATGAAAGCAGCCCATGCGTGAGTCAAGATGAAAGGGTATCATGAACCAAAGATTATGATTTATCCAACCCCAAAGAAATTCCTTACCCCCTGCAAAAAAAAAGCAAGGTGAGGGGAAGCCAGTTTTATTGTTTGTTTTTTTTTTTTAAGCAAATGAATCCAGAAGTAAGATTATAACTAAGACTTACTTAATTGATGTAAATGGGCAGTCCATAGACTGATTTATCTTTATGTGTTCTTTTAAGCAATTACCCAAGCACTGGTCATTGTTAGTTTATCTTTGGTTCTAGTGGATCTTTCAAAGTTTAAAGCTATCTTTATAATATTTTCTAATTGCTGATCAAGGCTGACGTCCTAATTAATCCAAGCTGGTAAGGTTTTATTTTAGAAATGAAATATTTTTTCTTAACCCAAATCCTCTAGAACCTTGTGCAGTAAAAGTAGATTTTATACTTTGGATGTTTATTTTGTCGCTTAAAAGAAAGAGTTTCTAATTTCATTCCAAATTAGGGTGGTACCATTTTGAAAATATTTTATGAGTGTGTAGACTGTGCCAGAGGTGGTACTGAGCCTAGAGACATGTGCATGAATAACAACTGGAATTTTTGACCTTATAGTGGTTCACAGTGTGGAACATGTAGCAAATGTGTAAATTATTAATCTTCTACATGAAAAGTGTTAAAAACTTACTCTGCCTATGTAGAGGCAAGATAGTCGATCAGGAGGCTTCCAAGGAGGTGACTTTTGTGTTGGACTTTGAAGGGTGAAGGGAGAAAAGTCATTCTAGGCAGAGAAGGACCTGCATCATTGTCCCTCAGCTGCTTCCCCTGAAGGGAGGCTCACCTCTTTATCGCAAGATCCAAAGATGGGCTCCCTTTCTGTTAAGGTGGTTTTGTCCAGCTGAGTCTCTAATGTGCCATCTTCTTGTAACATGCTTAGGTTCCAAAAGGCAGGCCTCATCTATGAAATAACCACTGAGAGAAAAAAAAAAATTGCCAAGTTAGCAATTGGGCACTGAGGAGACACAGTTGCAGATGTCAGTGAAACATTCTCTAGAATCTGGTCTTGTGCTCTGATTACTGAATTTGGATTCCTTCTAAAAGACTGTGCACAAAACAAGTTCAGAAAGCTTCAGTAAGCTTCTTAGTATAAGTCAGCAGCTTAGCAAGATGGATAAATGTAGTTGGTCTTCTTGTATGACCTCTGAAATAGCCTACATTGAATCCCCTTTTATATTTCTCTTGAACTTTTTTAAAGGCAGAATTCTTGAAATTGCCAGATAGGACTTTTCCCATAATATGTGGGAGGGATAATCAGGTGAATGATAGAATAGGCTTTAAGAAGCAGACAGCAGTGATGCAGGGAACACTGTTATGTTCTTGTCTTTCACAAGCACAGAGGCCCGAAATTTGAGTGGCCTGGTTTCACTGATCTAGGGACTGACATGCTTACACCTGGGACATCAGCCAGTGGCCACTTTAGTGGATGCCATGTAGAACTGGCAGGGGCATGTTTGGGCACCAGACAGTCTTCTTTTATCTCTTATTCCATGTCCTCTGTTTATGATCCCAAAATCTGGAAATGGATTTCTGCTAGAACAAGGGCCAGAGGAAGGAGGGGCAGGGTGAAACTGCCAACCAGTCTAGACATTCAGTGCTTCTCTCTGGGTTCCACACAGGTTGTTTACTGGCTGTTGCAATAACCAGTTTTGTAAAAATTCTTTGATCAAATCAAATCTCAATATCCCTGACTTTGTATACTGTGCCCTTTGCTCCAGTGAAATTCTCCAGCCCTTTTTTTCTGATTGATTCTGTGCCGCTTTATCTGACAATCAATATTTAAGACATTTAATATATAACTCTTGACTTGGGGAAAATTACCCCAGTATAGCCACAAAGTTCCTCTTTGAACTGACTAAAATAAGCATTGTTTTTCATCCCCTTGCTACTTTTATGATTTGAACAAAGCTGCAAGGAGGTCCTTGAATGCCAAGTTGAGGACTTGGAAGTGAGTATGTCTATCTCTACATTACCAGCTCTGAGCCATATCTAGAACCTACGGGCCCTCAGTGAATGTTCATGGGCTGAGCAGATGCATGAAGGAGTGAGTGAATAAACTTCAGGGGGCTGGGAGACAGCATCTCCTGAGCACACAGTCAATGTGGCATAATTAATGCACAGTCAACAGTCATCACTTGTCGCAGACAAGTGATAATGCATGTTTCATACTTACTGCTCTAGCTTTTTTCTTCCCAATTCTACTCCTGTGAAGTATCATGAAAGCATAATATTATTCTGGATGCTCAGAGATAGACTTATCCTAGACCAGGTAGTTAATGCAAACCTTGCACTAACATCCACATTATAAAACTTGACCGCTAGGCCAGCACATGAAACTCTTCTGATTCCCAGTAACACATTAGGCTCATTAAGACTTCAAAAGTACTGAGATGTTCTTTCCTGTCTTTTGATAGACTTATGCTAATGCAGTGAGGAGTCACTGCTAATAAGCAGGGAGAAGCACAATTGATTTAAGTTGTCTGTCACTTCCAAAAACATACTGTCTAAGAAAGACAAAGTTATCATTATAAACTTGTCTTTTTCTTTATTCCTGTGTATGCTGCTCATCTCCTGCTAATTGGAGACATCAGGAAATAACACTTTATTTTCTGGCAGCCCTAATAAAAGCTTCCTGGTTTTTGGGAGGATTGAGTACATTCTTCTCTCCAGAATTGGCTGTCCTGCCCGTGTTCCCTCCCCTGCCGCAGGGTGCTGCTGATACAGGCTTTAGTTTGTTTACTGCAAACTGAACTCCAAAGGCAAGAAGGATCCAGATTCTCACCTCCAGTCTCAATGTGGATCAAGCAACATGTATAATTAGAAGTTGAACTCACATGTACTTTCCACAAAAGGATGGAGCCTGGTAACTTTCAGATTGCACTCTAAGCTGATACATACCTTTGTTAACTTACACTGATGAGGCTGAAACTATATGCTTCATGTATTGACCACCACCTTAAGATTGGGAACGGCCTTTCTTGTGAAGATTAAATGGAAAGACAGTGATAAGCAACAATGACTTCCTTTCCTTTACCTCTCCAGTGCAAACCATGTCTTTCTTTTGGATTTGTTTCTCAATGTTTTGGGTGCCGCATTCCTATAGAGAGCTTAAGAAATCTTTTTGGGGTTGTCACAGAAGAGCTATTTGTTGGGTCCAGGTAGTTTTGCTCTTGCGGGTTTCTCCTCTTTTCTCCTGTCTCAGCACCTTGTATGTATCTGCCTTAGCAGTCCTTAATCAAAGTATTAATTGTAGTATGGGGTTGGTTTTGTAATGTCTACCTCTCTCACTGGGCTAGGAATACATTGAGGGTGGAGATTGGACCTGCCCAATTTACTATCAGTGCAGTATACCCGGGATGTGGTTGGCTGTCAGAGAATAGTTATTGAATTACTAAATTAAATGGGACCATCTTTACCCCCGACCCTCTACATAAACACTGTCTACCATAATTATATTAAAACTGAAACTAGGAAATTTCTAATTAATGCTAGAGTTGTTCTGGCTGTGTATGAGAAAAGGCTATTTTCCAAAGAAAAACACAGAATGAGCAATAGATATCAGAATATCAGAATGAAATGAAAAACAATAATGGATATACATGTGTACAAACCTTCAATCAGACATAGGCTAATGCTTTTCTGTATTTCTCTTCTTGTCTGTTTCTTTCTACTTTAGTTCAATGTTGAGTTTTAAGCTTACAGATAACAACTCAAAATAGTTTATAGAAAGAATGTCGGATTATGGTTATTTTGAATGTTAGAAGTGGGTAAGTTTAAAAGAGATAGAGAATTATAGCTGGGAGAAAGTTGCAAAGGAGGAAGAAAAGCTACATGTCTGATTTATCTTTGAAAATGAATCATACAGGCAAGAGAGTCCAGATTCTATAGAATACTAGTTATTTCATTTCCCATTGCAGAAGGATTTCTCAGTAGGTACATAGAACCTTGATTTCACCTTATACTACTAAGTAATACCAATGAACCAGATGTCTAAGATTCCTTACCAGGTGCTATTTTATGCCAAGTTAAGGCTAGTGTTTTAGTTCTAACTCCCTAGTATAACCTCTCAGTTTGCTTCCTTTTGGACAGAGAGAAAAGACTGGACAAAGGTATACAAAGTCAATAGATGTTTGCAGTGTTCTCTGAGGTAGTGATTGTGTCCCCATTTTACATAGCAGAAAGATGAAACTTGGAGCCATTCAATGAATTGTCAAGGTTCACAGCTAGATAAATGGCAATACTAGAATTCAAATGTGGGCTTCATAAGGAGTTTCACTAAAATAATGAGTGCCAACCTGCCCTCTGGGCTCTAGAATTATGTTTTCTTATGATTTTAGTTAAGAGTAAAAAAAAAAAAAAAAGACCAACACAGTATTACTCATTCACTGCCTATGCAGATTTTTGCTGTTCCTTGATAGATTTTGATTGATTTTTCTCCTCCCCTTCTGGAAACTTTTGTTGGGTTTGCAAGTGCTAGGTGTTGTCCAGTGTCACTGACCTCAGCAATAAAGTGGAAGAAATAAAAATGTAGAAAAATATGCAAGATGAAAAAGTAGAGAAACATTCTGTCACAGTGCAATCTCACATATCATTGAAACAATCTTAACTATGATGAATCTGAGAGTAAGGAGAATGGTTTCTCATTGAAAAATAAAAGTCATTTTTCTTGTAGAATATTAAAAAAAACCTTCATTACCCTAGATATTTCTTGAAATGAAAATAATTCACATCAAGTCATGTCATGAAAGAAGTATTACAGCAGTCCTTGAGAATTTACCTATTTTCTGTTCAAACATTAAAGTGATCATTTAATCTTATTCACAATTCCCTGAACTCTCCCTAAATAATTGCTTTGGTGATTTTAGCTTAACCTTGAAATTGACTTGGATCTGTTGTATATTTGACTTCATTTAAAAGAGAAAAACATTTTTCAAGAACTAGAGACTTCAGTCGTTTAAGGCCTTGGCCCTTAGGGACTAGAAGAGTACCCAAAATAGAACTAGGGATCAGATCTAACCATGATAATAGCACCTGTTACATATGTGCTACCTAATATAAGGACACCAGGCAACTTCATATGTAAGTGCCTCAATTAATCTTCATAGTAGACTATGAAGGGAAGCTAACTATTTGGATTTTTTATTTTTGAGTCAATGAAATTGAGCCTCCAAGACCTATCCAAGGTTACACAGCTAAAGATTAATGTCAGCTAAGGAACACAAGCTTTCAAGTCATTTGTGTCTCTTAAGAGGCAAGTATTTACTGTGGATAAGCTCTTGTTAGAAATATTTGCCAAGGCTTATGCAAAGTCTTTGATTTTAACAGTGTTTTCCTATGTTTAAGACATGGATGTTTCCTGGGATTTGCAACAGTATTCCTAGAAGTAGAGTATGAGCTGTAACAATGACATTCTGAATTCTTTCATATACAACACTGAGCTTTCAGCTGAGCTAAATGTGTATGAGTCAATAGTATATGAATAAACTGGTCTACTTAGTGTATACCTAGCTTGGGCCTATGATAAATCAGAAGCTACTTAAATAAAAATGGTATAAGAGGTAGCAAAAAAATAAACGAGATGCCACTTAATGTGAAGAAATTGTGGTTAGAAGAACAGCCATGAAGTGTTTGGAATGAATATATTGTAGACAAATTTAGAAGCACCTTTCCAAGTTAACTTTTTGTCAAAATAGTTTGAAATCTTTAATTATTCATTCTTTTGTTCATTTATTCATTCAGTAACTATATGCAGAATATTCCTTTAATGGCAATCACTGTGTTAGACCCCAAAAAAATCAAAGAAAAGGCATAGCCCTGAGATGCTCACAGACTGATGGGTTTATGCGTGTCATAAATAGAGACACTCAGAAACCGGGTGTAAACATCACAAAGGTCTAACATTCATTTCATGATAGACACCAAGTTTATCAGCCTCCAAAATATTTAAATCTTTTATTTCCTTACAGTTAAAATTTTCAGTATTTCCTATTTCAAGAGATACTACAGTCTAATTTGTGAGAAACCTAGTTACTGAGACGGTCACTTAGCAAGCATTTGTCAAATGCATACTGTGTCCCTACTGCAAATTGGAGTTACAGAGATGAAACCAGTAGATTTCTTGCCTTAAGGAATTCTCATTCTAATAGGAGATTAAAAAAAAAAATACACCCAATCCATACCCTGCCACTTAGTAGCTGAATGACCTTTGGCAAGCAATTTAATCTCACAGAATTTTTATAATAATAACACAATAAAGCCTGAAAAGCAGTAGGATAGAGCTGGATATATAAGAAGCCTTCATGGTGTTGCCACTGTCAGCTATTATGAGAGTAGTGGGAGGAGCACATGGAAGTCAGAGGGGCCACTTTGCCTCAGGAAGGGCTGAGTCAGGACAGGCTACCTGGGGGAGGGGCCATGACATCAAGACAGTGTAAATCCCAGGCAGAAGGTGTAGCCAAAAAATGAGGCATGGAATGGAAATGGACAGCCACACTTGAGATATAGGGAGGGTAGCATATCAATTTGGAACATAAAATAGGGAGAACTTACAGCTGAATATCCCTGAAACAGGCTGGAAAAGTGTGAAAGGATGAGTTGCTAAGTAGCTGCAGAGGGGCTGTCACCTGCAGCCAGGAGCAGAAGGTTTGTATTTGAGAAAGGTGCATGGCCCCAGGTAGTCCAGTGAGAACTCAAGTTCATTTTTCACTGTTCTCTCTGAGGTTCTTGGATTAAATATTTTACACAATCTTTTACTTTAAGGAAAATAAGAACCACTTTAAAAACCTGCAAGACAGTTAAAAGTCATGTGGAGCATCTGCCTCCAGCATGAAATGTTATGCACACAAGGGGAAGGTTCACATTCTTGATCTAGAGAAAACTAGAAAATTAATATTCTGCTTTCGTCCGGAAAATACAGTAAGAGTAAGTCGACTATAAAATATGTACATCCTTAATAATGCTTTGATTATTTTAAGAGAAACTAACCTGTCTGGGATAAATGTTCAGGGGATAGGCAAGATTTTAGCTGTGCACTGTCTAAACTGAAATCCCATTTCTTTAAACCCACCCGATAGGGCCAGGGTCTTACTCAGTGAAAGCCTATGATCTGGAATTGTGTAAAGCTCTCTTTTTATTCCATTTTCTTTTAGAATTAAGATTGAATAGCTTTTTGTGGCATCAGTAAAAATAAAAAAAATGTAAAATGCAGTAGTCTCCTTTTTCTGAAGGGCAGGTGAAGCTATGATACATTAGCTGTCTTTAAATACTGCAGCAAAAGAACTGTCCAAGGAGCTTGCTTGGCCCTCAGTCTAACCATAGAAAACATGTTTTCTTAAATTTTCTTATTTTGGCCTTATAGGGTGTTTTCTTAAATGAAAAATGACCACAGTTAGCATGCCTGACCTTTGTTGGCCCGATCATCTTATGAAGAATAATAATGTCATGGCAGAGCAGGCTGGAAAGAATGTCAGCTCTCTTAGGTTAAAGATTCTTAGTGACCTCAGCGCATATGCTAAGTCAGTGGAGAAAGAACAATTGAGGGCTAAGTATGTAGTTTGTTAACTGTGGCAGAGTAACCAGTACTTTTTTCAGCATCCATTGGTTTTCACTTCCTTCTTGGGGAGAATCTCATCTTGGTGGGAAGTATAATTATCCTTGCATATGCCACTCTGGGAAGAGAACGTGTGTCCATAATCACTGAAAGGAAATACCCTAGCGTGGTAAGAGTCCGTCTTGGCTGGCTTGACAAGGTTTAGCAGCTGCTGCCAAGACATTGTGCGAGCAGGGGTGGCCTGGCTGGAATACCAGAAGCCTTGCTGGTGTTTGGATACAACAGTGAAAGCCACACATTCCTAAGTATAATGTATCAAAATGATGCATTGATAGCTTTCTTATATGAGTCTCCTACTGTCTCTATTTATATTTTTAGTTTAGTTTATAATAATATATATAAAACGGTGTTAGGTCCTGCAGATACTAAATGGCGGGGTATGAATTGAGTGTCTTTTTTTAGTTTATCTCCTATTAGACTAATAAGTCGTACCTGTACAAAATTCAGATTGGTTCAAAAGAGGAAATGGAAAATGGTCTCCTTCCCTTCTCTTGTTTCTTAGTACCTAATTATCCTCCTTGGAGGTGCTAATGTTACAATTTTCTGGATACCTGTCCAGAAGCAATTTCATTCATTTGCTCTTGATGTCTGTCTCCTTGCTTCTAGAGGGCAGTGATAGTTGTTGACAGTAGGTATGATAAAACTACTTTGCAACCTTGGTTCAAATAGAGAATTGATGTTGAAAGTGTGAAGTTATTTGAGGAGGGGATGTAAATAGTCGTATGTGACAATAAAATATTAATTTTAAATATTTTATAGTACAAAATACTTTCACTACATGTCTTATTTCACAACCTAGAAAACAGATAAAACATATATTATTATGCCCATTTTATAATTCATAAACTGAGGTGAAGAGAAAGTAAATGTCTTTCATTGTGTTTTACAGCTGATCTGTGGCAGAATTAGACTAGAGATGTTCTGATTTCCCTTGTGTTCAGATGTATGTCCAGAGTTACAAACTTGATTTTTAGGGGGATTCTTTATTACTGTTTGTTTTGAATTATAAATGGAATCTGTTCTGATTTTAGAAATATTTTTAGCTCTCACCTTCATTTGGAAGCCCTCCTCTGTGCCCTCCTCTGTGCCAGGCCTTGTGTTAAATAACTTTGGATGTCACTTAATGCTATAATAACTCTATGATGAGAGTGGCATTAATCCATTTTACAGTTGAGGAAAGTAAGACATGAAGAGGTGAATAAATTGCCAGTGGCTGTACAACTTGAAAGTGGTAGAAATGGAATTTAGATCCAGACTATGCCTATTTCTGCCGAGCAGTACTGCCTTCCCAAATAAAGAGACCAGAGCAAAAATGATTACCTTCCTAGAACAGGTATTTTATTTACTTAAAGACTAGCAAATACATATGGGTCTTGAACATTAGCAATTATTAAAAGATTATAAAGTGTCAGTTTCTAGTGCCAGATTCTGTTAAGAATACTGTAGAATGTTAAAGAAGTAAAAGTTTGCTTTCGGCTTTCAGGATGTTACCATCAAATTGAAAGCATAGAGGTAACACAAATCATCATGAGAACATAACACGATCACAAAACCACACTCGGAAACATAGAATCAGGGAGTTTAAAGTTAGAGAGGCCTGCGAGGTTATTTAGAGTCTCTATCCAAGCCTGAAGTCATCCTTTTCCCTCTGATTTGTGTGTCAGTGATACCACCGGCCTCCCAAGACTCCAAACCCACAGACAAGTTCTAGTACATTCCTTCCACTCCTTCAATCTCCAGTGTCCTGAGAAACAACCTTGCGAAGTAAATCAAAGTGACTGTCAATATTGTACTTTCTGTCATCCACAGAAAATGTAATAAGCTCATGTGAGTTTTTTCACATCTATCCCCAACCCTGCTGGCCATGCTTCCCCTAATTCTTATACTCTCAAATCTGGGCTAAAAAAAAGGGACACAATGTCAGATTCCTGGATCCCAGTCTTTGTGCAGTCTAGGACAACAAACACTCAGCAGGCCCTAGAGCCCCCGAAACCACAGCTCTCCTGCCACTCCCATGGTGAGGGCTGCAGAAACTCATTTCAGAGGTTCCTACTTAACTCTTACTCTGCCTCCCCGAAGCTGTACTGGTAGCCTAAGATCAAAGAACAATCAGCAGGGCCTCCCCTGTGGCGCAGCGGTAGAACGCTGGGTTGCGAAGCTGCCCGCAGCCTCTGCAGCGCCGGTTCGATTCCCGGCTGCTCCCCGCTCACTGGAGGAGGGTCCCACGTGGCGCGCCAACCTTTCCTGCCGCCCTCTGCTCCCCTCAGCAGTGTACTTTGGTCCTTCTGCCTGCTCTGCTCCCCGCTCTGGCTCTGGTGAATCCTCTCACCCTCCTGCACTTCTGACTGTGCCCAGTGCTTGTATAAATAAATAAATAAATCCTTAAAAAAAAAAAAAAAGAACAATCAGCAGCCACATTTAATATTTAAAACTGCAATAGATGGGCCTTCCTGGTGCTCAAGGGGTTAAGCACCTCACTATGAAGCAATCCGCAGCCTCTGCAGCACGAGTTCAATCCCCGGGCAGCCAGGGAGCAACTCACAGGGCACAGCAGACCTCTCCTGTCTTGCCTGCTGCTCCCCTCAGCAGTGTTTTCAGTCGTCTGCCTGTTCTGCTCCCTGCTCTGTCTCTGGTAAATTTTCTCGCCCTCCCATGCGTATGGCCTGTACCCAAGTTCTTGTATAAATAAATAAATCTTTAAAAAAAAAAAACAAGAACACTCCAGTAGAAAACTATAGCTTTTTTTTTTGACCTGAAGAACCAGATAGTGGTCTGGGTTAGAAAGTTATAGGGGGGCCTCCTTGGTGGTGCAAGTGTTTAAGTCTCAGCACCATGAAGCTATCATTCCCATCCAGGGAGCCGACCTACATGGTGCAGCAGACCTCTCCTGTCTCACCCGCTGCTCCCCTCAGCAGTGTATTTCAGTCAGTCTGCCTATTCTGCTCCCTACTCTGTCTGGTGAATCCTTTCACCTCCCCTCACCTCTGGCCTGCTTGCATGCATAAATAAATAAATATTTAAGAAAAAAATAAAGTGAGAGGGACATGTACATGACAGATGGAAATACCCAAAATACACAGTACCCAAATTTTGTGTAAAAACTCTGCCCAAATCTCTGGTGAACCCTGAACCACAAATGCATGGGACAGATATTCTAGTTAATAATACAAGAACTAAGCTGAGATTTGAATGCCTCTCAAGAGACAGTTTTCCATTTGAGTCCAATCAAATGAATTGCCTGCTTTTAAAAATAAAAATCAATACTCTTTAGTGGAATTTAACAGAATTCACATCATAACCTCCATAATGTTCTAGGTACACTGAAAAATTATTTGACATACAAAAAGAAAACAGAAAATGTCATTCAATTTTAAGGGAAATTACAAACAACTTAAATAAATCCTGAGATGACTCAAATGTTAGAATTAGCAGACAAGCATTTCAGAGCAATTATAACTACGCCCACAATGAATGCAAATAATATAATATGTAAAATATATGAGTATATTTCAAATATACATAATAAAATTCATGAAATATAATTCAGCAGAGAACTAGAAACTTTAAGAAAGAAAACATCAGGAAATTCTAAAGTTGAAAAATACAATATCTAAAATTTAAAAAAATTCACCGAATGGGCTTAATAGAATGGAATTACAAATGATAGTGAATGTGAAGATAGAACAATAGAAACTCTATTGTTTAGACAAGAAAGATACTGGGGTGGGGGCAATAGAGACTTTTAGATCTCTTAGACCTTAGATTGGTGCAGGTGGCAGTCAGCTTTGATGGCCCAATATGTACACAATTAGAAACCAAGGAAAAAAAGGAGACAGAGAGAATGAGGTCTAAATATATTTGAAGAAAAAAAGCCCAAGTATCCCAAAATTTGTTGAAAGATATACATTAAAATTAAGAATCTCAGAGAACCATAAGCAAAATAAATAAGAAAAAAGCCATATGATTGCACATCATAGTTAAACTTTTGTAATTAAGAGAAAAGTTTGAAGGCAGCTAGAGAAAACCAACACATCTCACTCAAGGCAACAGTGGTTTGAGTGTGTGGCTGTCTCATCAGAAAGGATGGAGGGCAGAGACAGTGACACGACATCTTTCAAAAGTTAAAAGAAAAAACTCAGTCCAGAACTCTATGAACAGTAAAAAATCTTTTAAAAATGAAGGCAAAATAAAGATGTTTTTCATATTAGAGGAAAAAGGACAATGTTTTGATCAGCAAAAAAATCTGTACTGCAAGAAATGCTAAAAGTTTTTCAGACCAAAAGGAAATACTAGGTAGAAACTTGGATCTTCAGGAAGAATGAAGAGCATCTGATTACTATTCTCTTAAACTGTGGAAGATACTTTAGAGCTGGAAGTGATCTTGTAATTTATGTAATCAAACCCTCAAATGCTAAGAGTTAAATGAAAGGATCTGGATGTTCAATACCATAAAAATAAAAACAAAAACAGATTGTGCTATGTTGCTTGTAATGAATATAGCTGTGATACAGATCACAGCTGTATGGTAAAAGTTGGAGGTGATGTTAAATGTGTTAATAGGTTGCAAGGTTTCCACTTTTATACTTAAATTGATACTTTGAGAAGTTTAGGGTGTATATATGGCAAATCTTGACCTTTCCATTTACTGAATGTGCCATTTTAGGCAGGGTATTTAGCATTTTTAGACTCACTTTCACATCTATAAAATGGGCATTGTGATCTTTATCTCACAGTTGCTGAGAGTCTTAAATCTAGATATGTTCCATTAATCTATGGTATACATTGAGCAAAGGTCTTTTCTTTTCTTTCTATTCATCTAAAAATCCTTGGTGTTCTTCAAGGGGCTTACCCTCTCTCATTCTAGGCGCCATGATTCTTTCCTGTTTACCAAACTGTCAGCGCTGCTGCCCTTTCCAGGCCGCTGTCTTGTATCAGGTGTGTGTCCGGTTGCTTTGTGTGTCTATCCTGTCTCGTCTGCTAACCACTCCCTGGCTTGCTTCTCAAGGGCTCAGAGCGTAGCTTTGAGTGTTCCTCTGCCTATGTGTACCAGTGTTGTTGTGTGTAGTTACTTGTGTGTCTGTCCCCTGGTGAGAAGGGCAGCAACAGCTTCTGTATTACTCCTATTTTGTCTCTGTATGGAAGGGGCTAAACAATAATTGATGAATGAATGAAAGAATGGACATTACCTGTTTTTCACCGCTCTTTTCACTCAGCACTATCTAATAAATGCATGGATTTATCATTACTTTTACCCACTGCCAGACGTGCTGGACTTGTCCAAACAAACAGATGCAATGGATAAGCCCAGCCCAGAGCTGTTGCAGGATATTACTCTGGAAACACATTGGTCTCAAAGACAGGGACCCTTTCTCTACTCTGGGTGCTCTCTCAGCTATTCTGTTAAACTGTGGAAGATACTTTAGAGCTGGAAGTGATCTTGTATTTTGTGTAATCAAACCCTCAAATGCTAAAAGTTAGATGAAAGGATCTGGATGTTCAGTACCAATTGGGATTAGTTAGAGAGATTGCCTTCATGGAGGAGGTAATAGCAGAGTGGGGAGAGATGTGGGTTGTCAAAAGAGAGGATGGAACATTCCAAGGGTGTCAAGTAACATGAGCTAGGGAGTGGAGATGGCTGTAGATACGTGCTGCAGGGGAGCGCACTGTGGGGTGTTGGCTGTTCACCAAGACTATCCCATGACATGAAGAGGACAAGATGGCTAGTAGACAAATTGGAAACCATAACCATTCCCTCTCTACTCTGTCCTTTGCAACACCCTTATCTCATTCTTGTTTTGGTTCTGTCCTCCCTTTTCTTTTATCTAGGCCAAAGACAGGCTCAAACCCTGATTTAAAAATGAAATCCAAATGACACATTTGGAACCCTGTATTTCAGTCCGGAAATATTGGTTTTGCACTGTGATTGGTGCAGATAGCAGCCAGCTGTGATGGCCCAGAACCCAGGAGGGATCTTTGGCACAGCCTCAGCCTGATATTTCCATATCTTCAAATCAATCCAAGCTACTCATTAGGAGGCCTTGTTTTAGCAAGCAGTTTGCTGCACATGGGACCATACTGGGGTCGCTACAGCCCTCCCTGTGGGGCTGCTCATCATTCCCTCTCCACTCCTGCCTTCGTCACATTTCTGGATCCTGGAAGACAGCTGAGGAGTCCAGCCTCCTTACTTTCTCTCCAGGAGAGCCAGATACCCTTCTTGCCCTCAAGAGGTCCCTATCCTATTTTCCTAACCCAGATCATCCCCTATTTTCCTTACCTAGTATGTGTACAAAGGGTTCGTTCAAGCCTTCCCTTGGCTAACATGCATCAGGATGCATTTACATTTAAAATAATTGTTTAATGTATTCTAAAAAGTTTAAAAGCAAAAGTGTCCATCAGCAGGCATTACTTTTTGCTAATGATACCAGTGAGTACTTTCTCTGGGTGAAACTGTTTATTCAGAAGATCTTGGTTCTTTCTTTCCAAGTAACTCTCATTCACTTCTCTCATCACATAAAGGAAAAAAGAAATGTAGCTGCCCCCAGTGACTCCTTTCTTGGGTTCCAAGTCCCCTGGAAGACGTGCAGTTGAGTACTGGTGATCTGTGAGACGTGGTGGAGTTAAGCAGGGAGAGACCATATGTGGTGTTTTTAGGGATTCCATTTAATGGGTAATAGCCTTTCTTCTTTTAACATTCTGGTAATAGCCTTTCTTCTTTCTTCTTTTAACAATTTTTACACTCAAAACAGCTCTGGAGAAATCCATTATTACCCTTGCTCTTTGAATTTGGATTTTGCTATATACCATCCTCAGTCTTAATGATTGTAGCAATTTGTCACTTCTAGTGATTCACATAGCAAATCCCGGATTCAGAGGTAGCAACACTGCAACTCTGTCCTATCTTGAATGGAAATATTTTTTTATTTGGTTTCTCAGCAGCCACCATTGAGTTATGCTTCTTTAAGAGTAAAAAAAAAAAATCCACCCACAAAATATTTTGGATTCCCATAGATTCTGTGCAGATGTCCAGTGGGAGAGGATAGGCTGTTCTGCATCCAGAGAGACGATGGATTGAGCCTCTGCCTTGAATGATTCACCGAGGCCTGGCGTTCAAGCCTGACACAGTAGAAGCCATTTCACTCTTTCCCTTTCTTTGTGACCAACATGCCGATACATTTACTGGGGCTATGTAGACAGTTTCTTTAGCACCAACAGCTTTTATTCCTGCTTCTACCCTGTTGTAAACCTAGAAACAAATATTTAGCTGGCTGTGGAGTGCCATCCATGTGAGTGCTCTCCCTCTGGGGCCTGCTGCGCACACAGCGCCTGGCTGGTCCTTTCCTGTCGCACAGGACATATAATATATTTACATCTCACGTAACCATAGAAACCTGTTGTGTCGGAGAAGACTTTATGATTTTGCTGCTCTCCGGAAAGAGATGAATAAAGCCACAGGGCAACCTGCCACCTCTTGTTTAGTTACTTTGTAATCGTTTAGCAATTAAGACTGCAGAACATATTTGCTATAATTTTCACATCTGTAGACATTTTACAGAGTATTGAATGTACACAAGGAAATAAAAACACTTGAGACATAAGAGTCCCATAGCCAACTCAAAAAAATTTTTGTATTACTTACACAATTTGTAGTTCATTAATTATTCTTAAAATGGCTGGCCTTGTTTTTTTGTCCTGAGGTAGGGTTTATTGTGCTGTCTATTCTGTATGGCTGTCGGAAGAACAGCAGTTTGGGAGTTGGGTAGAGTTGGATGTGAAACTGAGTATAAATCTGGCTGGGCTTCCTGGGGCAAGTGACTGCATCTTGAAGAGCTTTTGGGGACTTGTAACAAAACACTATAAAGTGGGAATAATAAAAATATATATTTTGATGGATCCTTGTAAAGAAAGCAATAATATAGGGGAAATACCTGGCATATAATAAAGGGTCACTGTTTGGCACTATTACCATTTCTCTTATTCTTAACTTTCCTGTCTTTTGGTTTAACACAAATGTACAACAAGTATATTCTAATGCTTGCAAAAGCTGGTTTTGTTTAGTACATATATGGTATGTCATACTTATCAAAGACTACAAATATTTATTAATTATAAAACCCCCAAAGGAGCTGAGGAATACAAATTCCATCTCTTTTCCAATTAATTCTGCACCTTTCCTTTTGGCACATACATGTGTTTCAGCGCTTTTAATAGAGCAAGGAACCCCCTTGGCTCTTTTGTCTGTGCCTTGGATTGTTTAAAGGAATTATCCACGATGTCATGGAAGCTCCAAATTAGTTGCTGGATGACTTGGGCGACCCCTGCTGGCTGGCTGCAAAATCAGGGGTGCCCACTAAGGCAAAAGCTACATCCTCATCCCCAGGAGCTATATAAATTAGCTGTGGACTGTGTGGGCGATGGGTGGTAGGGTATAATCATGGCTGTGAAGGCATGGAATTTATGCTTATTGTTATTATTTTCTTTATTATTGTTATTTAAATGTAGGTATTAGAATGCAGGGGACATTTCCCACTAGCTAATAACCATTTAAGTTGCATTTGGGGGCTTTCTCCACTTGACAACAGCTTTTCAAAATCTTGAGCTGTTAAACCCCCTACTGGGTTAATGTGGCAGAAAAAGACAAGAACGACACCAGTTAGGGGCTTTTTGTATAGTTCTATATCGAGAGTATCTGGAATAAAGGGGAAATGGATCCTTTTAGAAAATCCAATTAGAGAAAGAGGAAATATGAGAGGAAGAAAGGGAAAGAGGAGAGAGGAGAGAGGTGACGGGGGAGAGAAAATATGAATGAGAGCAGGTTCTACCCTGGAGGTCAAAGACCTTAGTATTAACAAAGGAAAATCCCATATTACTTTGACTTGTTTCAGAAAACCAGTGTTCCAGGATATCTCCTCAGGAAACAGACACTGCAAGTGAACAGGGAACTGTGTCCAAGCAGAGTTCAATTTAAACAATAAAAAATAGGACTCTGAAAACACATCACTGAGATGAGGGTGATCACAGACTTCCAGAGTTCCTCTGAGCGTGGGAGGCACCTTTCCTGAGACTCTTGTTTCTCTGTTTTCATTGCATGGCCTTACAAAGAATTAGGGTGTAGGGAGTATTTTAAAAGTTACCTATAGCTTTTAGGGACTACATATGACCCCGATATGAAAAAGATCTCCCCTCCTCACAGCCTTTGCCTCACCTTTGTTCATATCTTGACTTCCTCTGTTAAGTGGTCTCGTTATCCAGACCAAATAGACTCAGGCTGGTAGCTCTTGGTGACATTATTTGTATAGAAATTTCAAATGTATGCAATTTACCTAGATTTAAAGGATTATAAATAAAGCTACCACACAGCCTTTCCAGTTTTCCTCATTAAGGGGATCACATTGTATTAGAATATGCATTTTCATTATGACATATTAGGGCTGGTTGCATTTATAGAAATTCTGAGGGGCGTTCTCGCTGCATTCCATGGAGGTCTAGCTGCAGGACTCCCATTACAAGCAGACACAGTAGGAGTTTTGCTATAATAGTCTTATTATCCTAAACCCTCAACTTTTTCATTTGTTAAGGAGTGATTTGACATCTTAATATAACTTTTATTATCACAGTTGTAAGAAGCAACAATCTTTTAAAACACTGACTCAGGCAGGTCTCTCTTTAACAGCAAGTGAAAGGTGTGTCCATCTGCCATGCTCTACCTTCATGCTGCTCAAACCCCTCCGTGTATCAGTGCTCTTAAATGATATGGAGTGGGTACATCATACATACACTTGTTCCTCCCAGAGACCTTATTGGCTGTTATTGAATAGGGAAAATAGGTCTCCTGGTGATCTTTGAAGACTGCTTTCAGTTATAATAGCCTTTGTTTTCCACAAGAACACAGAATCAAATTAAAATGCATGTATAGCACATGGGAGCTGCTGCTCCTGCTGAGAGGGCTAAGGTAGTGGAACCACCTCTGTGAACTTTGAGCTTCTCAGTCCCTGAGTGCCTTTAGAAAACATGTCCCTGGATTGCGGGCAGCTTCTGAGTCCTTAGAACCAGGAATGGTGACATAGGAAGGCGTGGGTCTAAATTCATACTCACCTTGCTCCTGGGTCCAGTTCTGTTGCTTATGACTTTGGACAAGTGTCTGAACTCTAGATATGAAGATCTACCTCCTAGTATGCTACAAGGTTAATGTGAGAAAGGACTTAGCACTGCTTATTGGCTTTAGCCGTAATGAGTAACATATCTTGCCTCTATTGTCCTTTGAATTTGGAATTGGGAGCTCTAGGGGTAAAGATGGGCACTTGATTTTAGATGCCCAGTGGAAGTGCCTGAGCTGCTCGCCTGATGGAATGCTCTGTAGATACCCTCACGCAGCACATCCCTCTCACAACTCTTGCTGTAGCTGTCATAGCTAAAATGACATGACACACTCCCTTCACACATACACCCCTCAAGTAACATGCATGCGACATACCCACACACTCTGTGCCCTCACTACACATCCTGTAGATACCCCCATTCTCACACATTCACACACTCACTGCATGTATTTTGTGTACATGCAAACACATTCACATGGCCTAGGGTGGAGTGAGGCACCATGAGCCCTTCTATGGTCCCAGCCTGGATGAGGAAAGGATCAGCCAAGCCCTGTTCTGCCAAATACCATGGGATTGGGACCAGGCTCCAAGGGCACAACACCCTCCAGTGCTTCATAATTCTGGTCCCTAAACCCAACCCTGCTTTTAAAATGTTCTTTTTTGTACAATTTCCTTTTTTCTGGTCATCCCACAAGAAGAGCATTCAAAATTCTAGGAGGGAAATGGAATAAAGGCATTTTGCAGCGCTGTGAAAGCACTGTTTACTTGAAGGAGTATATTTTGTTTGTCCCATGACTGCTTTGGTTCTATTGGGAGGGGACTGGAGCTTACCCTGTGTGATGGGGTATTTCGTTGTGAAACTACATCAAGGCTGCACTGGCGGTGCATTGCTGCTGCTGTGGGGCATCTCCCAGGCACTGTGATGAACCCCCAGAGGACCTCAGAAGTCCCTGTGAAGCTGCCTGTACTGTACTCTGCCCTGTGCCGGGCCTTTCCAGGACAGAGACACGAGAAGGGCCTCCGCCTCAGCACCAGGCCATCTGACAAGCCAGCGAGATGAGGGATGCAAGTCTCCCAAATCTGGCAATTAGGAATTTGCTTGGAGGTGTACAGAGGAGGAAGAGGTCTCTCTTGGGCAGAGGCAGACGGTGACGCTTGCTAGAGGAGGAGACGTGGGGCTGGTTGGAGGGAGAGGCAAGAGTCCCACGTGTGCGGGCAGTCAGGGTGATGTAAACGGGAAGTGGCTCACTGCAAGGAGTGTTTGCAAAAGGGAGAGCGCTCTGGTTTGGAGAGAACAGACTTGTCTCAGGTAGGGGGTTAGAGAGGAGACCTGAGAAGTGGACTTAGTGCTGCAGGGCTGGTCTGGAAGACCTTTGTTTTTACTGTCCTCTGGGTGGAGATAGCATCTTCTGAGTTAGTGCCTACTCATTGGTTTGGGGATGATTATTCTGACAACGTGCATTTTATCTTAATGCCACCTGTGTCCTTTTGCTTTAACTGCTTTCCCCTCCCCAATACTGACTCTTTCACCCCTACCTGGCCCAAACTGAGGTCAGTTTTCCTTGACTCTTCCCAAGTGCTGCTGTCTCTGAGAGGACACAAGCATTTCCCTTGATTATGAGTCACCTCTCCTGCTCCACAGCTCCTGTGTCCTTTTGCACCAGACACTGCAGTTCCCGGCATAGGGAGGAGTCACCTCTGTCCACATTTCAGCTTCCCTCCTAGCCTGGGGCACAGACTCCTATGCTTTGTGGGCTCTCTGTTAGCATCTTGCCCTTTACAGGGCCTGTGGAATATCTGGGTGAATGAATATACTCTACTGGGAACCGTGTGTTTTGACATTGCAACGCCCTCCCTACCTTTGCTCCTCACAGAGCAGGAGCCCCACGTTCATGGATTTGCCCAGAGAGAAAATAATCTCTCGGTAGACGCAAATCTCTCCACCCCTCTGGCTGCCCACCCCGGGCACTGTTGCCCGGGATGGCGGCTCTGCATGCAAGGCCCACTTGGGGGAGTGGAAGGGGGCAGAGCAGCTCTACCCTTCATTTTTGAATGGAAGCCTAGCTGTAGGAAAGAATTCAAGAGAGGATAAGGATGCTTCCTTCCCTCCATGCCAAATATAGTTTCCTGGACCAGAAGAGAAACTGAGCCGAGGATACACTGCTTATCAAGTGAATTAAGAGGTCACCTGAATTCTGCCCATTAGCCTGAAGCTGATTTGCGCAGCAAGCAGGGCATATCCCAGTGCCAAGGACAGAGCATTACACTTCCCCCCCATACCCCCCCCCCCGCCAACACTCAGCTGGAAGCCTGGCTGGGGGTGAGGATAGGCTCCCATAAGGGGTGCAGAAAGGACCCATCAAGAGATAGCACCATTCTTGTCTGGCTAGGTGGCTTTGGGAACTTGGATCTGGAAGGTGGTTAAAGTAAAATCTTGCTCTTCGTGGGTCCTCTTTGAAGGTGCCCTGCAGCTTGCTGGACCTCTAGTCCTCTAGCTTCTGCGGTGTGGCAGCATCTGGTGTTGCACCTCCTTTGAGCAACACCTTTGAGCATCTGGTGTTGCACCTCCTCTGGCATCTCCAGGTGGTCTGGCTGGACGGACAGACATGAGCCCTGCTGGCTCTCCCCTCCCTGTGGACATCACCTCGTCACAGGAAACACTCTTGTACCCCTAGCCCTGGCAAACTCCAGTAAAACAAGAGCAGAGAACAGGAATGTCAATGTACTTGATTGCTGATGACTGATATTTCACTGCTTTACCTTGGTTGTACACATTATTTGTACAACAAATATTTCATACTGTACTCATAAAGGTTTTATAGTTTGTGGTCATTTTAGCCATCAGAGCTATTGTAAGAGTAATAGCTATAGTATTATTAAGCCCTTCTTGTCTTTACGAGATGAAGATCTATTTTCCTTATTTAAATTAGTATCTTCCTGTGGCTAAATTTTAATGACAGAAAGCAATTATAGCTCTAAACTCCAAATGAACTCAGAAACCAAAAACTTTCATGACTTTATTTCCAAAAGGGAATCAATAAACATCAGCTGAGCAGGGGCCAGAGTGGAACAGTGAGACTCTACTCAGCACGGGTCAGACTGTGGTCCCCCAGTTTCCCTCCCATCCTCAGGCTGTCCGTTTTTAAGCTTTCTGAGGGGTACCTCCATGGAGACACCTCCCACCAGGCTTGAGGAAGGAGAAGTCCCTTCATTCCTGGTCCAGAGGCTACAGTGGGGACTCATTATATTGGGGTAGCACTCTCCAAAGAACTCAGTTCTCTTTCTGGCTCACTCCTTTATTTGCGGCCCCTCTCTGACCCACAGTCTAAGTGGGGACCCTAGAATCCTGGTCCAGGTTCACCTGTACATACAGAGTTGAGGCAGAGTGCCTGAACCTTTAGGGGCTAGCATTCAAAGGTTTCATTTTGATATTCTGTTTCCTGTGCATATAGGTACACACACACACGTGAGCGAACGCATGCACGCACTTAGTTATCATACAGACTTCTCTAGTTTGACAGTGAAGCAGTGTTATCTTGGTAGGAAGACAGAGGGGTTTTTACATTTTCATTTGATTACCTTTGAACAAATTTAAATATTCACTGCAATTACATTTTACAATTAGAGGTAAAAGAAAGTAAACAAGACCAAGTGACCATACTATTATTCTTTTTCTAGCTTTTGGGGTGTTCACCCAGGAAAGCATGTACTGCTGCGAAATGTTGCTGTGGTTACAGTCTACTCAGTGCTTATAACAGCATGATGATAATTCTGGTTTCGCAGTCTACCTGTTATAAAGGAATCTACCTAGGCTCTCATTTGGTGCTAAAAGCAATGATTTGGTATAGTTGGGTGACCTCCTTTCCTGCAGGTGTCCAGGTGTGTATGTGTCTCATTCTCATACAATATACATGTGTGTTCACAGAATTGAAATCATTGTCCGTTGAATGCCTGCCAGGTTCTCCTGGGTGCTGGGCTTCCGTCATTTCATCACTTCTCTAACTGTCCCTGTTTCCCTAAAGGGAAGCAGAAGAGAGTTTTATTTGCCTGGGTGACACAGGAGTGACCAGGAAAGCTTGGATTCAAACCTGTATCTCCAGATCCCTGGGCTTTGGCTCTTCCTACTACAGCCCACAGCATCCATTTGGGTGAAATTGGGCTTTACTGATGTGGCAGAGTTGCCAAACCCATAGTATGGAGAGTTCCAGAGTCACTTCACAAGAGGAGGATTCCATTGCCAACACTTTCTTAGCAAAGGTTTCAAACATGAAAGACCAAGTAGTGGAGCCTTCCAATCAATGACATTCTTTGTCTTCACGCACGCAGGCTGTCGCGCTGATAGAAGTGAGACCTTCTCATTTATTTGATCGCTGTGTTTATTGAAGGAGATAAAGAATGTTCCTCCTCTTAATGCTAAGTACAGACTAGATAATTCCAGGGCATGAACTAAAGCAGGGTACTTGCAAAATGCTTTGGACTTAAAATCACACTAGTGTTCTGGATCCCAAAGAGCAGAGGCTTTTTTTTAAAGATTTATTTATTATTTATGCATACAAGAGCTGGGGTACAGGCCAGAGATGTGGGGGGGGGAGAGGATTCACCAGAGACAGAGCGGGGAACAGAGCAGGCAGACTGAAATACACTGCTGAGGGGAGCAGTAGGCGAGGCAGGAGAGGTTTCCTGCACCATGTGGGTCACCTCCCCGACTGGGACTGGGGATTGAAATCCTGCTGCAGAGGCTGCAGATTGCTTCACAGTGCAGTGCTTAACCCCTTGCGCCACCAGGCCTCAGCAGAGGCTTTTTTGTTGTTAACGCAAATGATCATCTTAAGACATTTTGCAAGTGAACTTTTATTCTGCGCCCTACAGGTTTGAACTGTTCCCAAGCAATGTAGGCAGCTGTGGCACATACTTAAGTGTAGTGAGACCACACAGGTCTCTGAGGATACTTCTCAGCCCTCCTCTTCCTCTCCTCCTACAACAATCCTCTCAAAATCCTGCTTAACTTAAAAAGAGTTTATAATAAAGTTCTAGAGATGAGGAGTCCCATAAAATCTGCGGACAAGTCTGGAACAGAAGAGAAAAACTGGGCTGCACAGTTCTCACTACTGCTCGGCTGTTTCACTTTGCACCTACTACTACAGATCTTCAGTTTGCAATGGGAGGTATAAACTGCTTTCTGTTCCTAGTCCCAGAGTGGGAACATGGCCACCCTAACCCCTTCCTGTGCTCACACATAGTCTCTAGAGCATGAATGTTGAGGAAAGAAATCTAATAGACCCAGCTTGGGGCAGATTCCACCTCTGATCCAATCAGCAGTGTGGGTATCAACTTGGTACTGGGAACTCTCCCTGGTAACCCTGTGGATCATGGAGACAATTTCTAGTAGAATCTTTACGATCAAGATAGATGCCCCAAAGCTGTCCAGTACACCACCACTTCCTCCCATGCTGAAGATATAGCCTATTTTCCTGTTTAAAGTCTCACACCAGCATCCCTGTTTCTTGGATTCTTCTATGTGAGTAGGGTACTTCATGCTAGCTCCCTCTTTCCTTGCTGTCTCTAAATGTAAGCCCTAGAGCCTCCCTGGTGGCTCAGGGGTTAAAGTCTCATTGCTGTCAAGCAATCACCAGGCACTGCCACTTGAGTTCAATCCCTGGCAAGGCAGCTCACCCATATGGCGCAACAGACTTCTCCCGTCTCGCCCGCTCCTCCCTTCAGCAGTGTATTTCAGTAGTTCTGCTCCCCACTCTGTCTCTGGTGAATCCTCTCACTTCCCCCTCCCCCATACCTCTGGCCTACACCCCAGCTCTTGTATGCATAAATAAATAAAAATTAAAAAAAAGCCCTAGGTTTTATTCATCTTAAAGATTTACTTATGATTACTACCTAAAAACTGACAAGAACTAGCAAGCAATTCACATGGAAAATTCCAGAGGTCTCAGAAATCTTGACTACCCTAAGTCCCATGTTTTTAGTACCTGGCATTCTGGTTCCTTAGATATTTTTTTTTTCCTTCAGCTATCATCAGACTGGCCTTGCAAAGTCCAGTTAATGCCCTCGTACTTGTTATCTGTGCATCTTTTCAGGTCTCCAAGACATTCTTTACCCCCAGCTCTGGAATCCTGTTAACACAGTGCTAGCACAGACCTGACTTCTCATGATAAGGAAACCTAAAATGATTATACACAGCAGCAGTTAATGAACTAACTCCTGCTTCCCCAGGTTTCGTCAGTTGTAAAGAGGTGCTTGCTTTGTAAGAAGGGACATTTACTGCCCTTGATCTGACTCTGTCAGGCATAGGGCCAGTGGTGCAGGGGCTATATCATGATCCCATGTGCCAAAAACTGAAGATGGGGCTCCTCACCCATCATTTCTAGCTTTACTGTTACAAGTGGTTGGTCTTTGGCAAGTAACTAGTTATTGATGCAAAAGAAACCTAGAGATCGGGGAGGGGGAGTGAAGAAAGAATGAGTTAGCAAAGGATGTTGAGACATAAATAAAAGTGCGGCTGTATGGAGCTTCAGTTGCAACTGTCAGAGGAATGACGGAGAGTGTGTACTTGGAGAGATCACGAGGCCATGCTTGCAATGAAAATCCTCTCTGGAGCCTCTTGCCAAGTCCTGTCCCCGAAAGCAGGATGAGCTCTGGCACGGCTCTGTGGTGCTTGATTCATGGGCCATTTTCATCTCTCTGGGGAAGCTGCCTATGAACAGCATTTTGAAGCCTGCCTCTGGTAACAGCATGATTGATATTCCCCAGAGCAGGCAGAGGCTGGGCTCCTTACACAGTCCCAGGAGCAGATGTCAGCAGGGCAGGTGGGCACCATGGAGAAGCTCTAGACTGCTCCCTCCCATCAGCTCCCCACTCAGTCCCTCACCAGGACAGGACCCATGTCTTGTACTAGGGCAGCTTGTACTGACTTTAACCTTTTGCTGTGTTCTCCCTCATTGAGATGATCTAAACAGCAACTTCCCACCCACCACATGCAGGGAACTGAGGAAGAATCCAGCCAGAACTCTGGCTGGTAAGCAAGTCTCAAGTCAGAGGCCTGGAGCAAGAACAGAAACTTCTACCTCTCTCAAGGAGTTCAGGAGTAGAAAGAGCCCAAGTCTGAGCAGGAATCCTGTACTCAGAGAGCCACAGGGAAGAGGTGCTAGAGTGAGTTAGGCAGGCACAGAGGGCAGGACAGGAAGGAAGGCCAAAGACCCTAAGTCTCTACACTCCTCTCTACCCCTAACCCCTGGCAACCACAGAGCAGTTCTCTGTCTCTTTTAATTGAAAATGTCATATAAATAGAACCATGTAGGACATAACCTTTTAACACTGGCTTATTTCACTCAATGTAAAGCTTTGTACCATCCATGTTATTGACTGTATCAGTAGTGCATTTTCCTTTATTACCTAGGGGAATGCACTGTTGATGCAGCATGGACATTCAGTTGCTTGCCCATTCACTCACTGGAGGGCCTTAGGGTTGTTTCTAGTTTGGGACAATTACGACTAAGAACTGCTATAAACATTCAGTGACAGATTTTATGGGAATGTAAGTTTACATTTCTTTTTTTATTATTATTATTTTTTTAATATTTATTTATTTATACAAGCACTGGGTATAGTCAGAAGCGCGGGAGGGTGAGAGAATTCACCAGAGCCAGAGTGGGGAACAGAACAGGTAGACTGATGAAATACACTGCTGAGGGGAGCAGCAGGTGCAGCAGGAGAGGTCTGTCGCACCATGTGGGACCCTCACCGTCGGCAGGGGATCGAACAAGTGCTGCAGAGGCTGCGGGCAGCTTCGCAGCCCAGAGCTCAACAACTGCGCCACCAGGGGAGGCCCTACATTTCTTTTTTTTTTTTAAGGATTTGTTTATGTACACAAGAGCTGGGGTGTAGACCAGAGGGGGGGGGGGGGGGGGGGGGGGGGGGGGAGTAGAATTTACCACAGCAGGGAGAACAACCGGCAGATCTACTGAAATATGCTGCTGAGGGGAGCAGCAAGGGAGACAGGAGAGGTCTGCTGCACCATGTGGATTAACTCCCTGGCCGGGGATTGAACTAGTGCTGCAGTGGCTGTGGATTGCTTTATAGTGCTGAGACTTAACCCCTGTACTGCTAGGGAGGCCCCAGTTTACATTTCTTTAGGTCAAATAAGATAAATAAATTCATTTCCTCAGGAGTATTATTTCTGGGTCATATGGCAAATACAAATTTCATTTTATAAGAAACTGAAAAATATTTTCCACAATGACTTTACTATTTTGCATCCCCGCCAGCAAAATATGAGAGTTCTAGTAAATCCGTCTCACCTGATATCATCAGCATTCTAAAATTTGAACCATTCAAATAGACATATAGTGGTATCTTGTGGTTTTAATGCCTAATGACATTAAATATGTCTTCATGTGCTTATTTGCCATTCTTATATTCTCTTTGGTAAATTGGCTGTTAAAGCCTTTTCACATTTTTATTTTTTTAAAGATTTATTTTTATTTATTTATACAAGCACTGGGTTCAGTCAGAAGCATGGGAGGGTGAGAGAATTCACCAGAGCGGGGAACAGAACAGACAGACTGACAAAATACACCGCTGAGGGGAGCAGCGGGCACTGCAGGAGAGGTCTGTCGCACCATGTGAGACCCTCGCCGGGGGGCCAGGATCAAACTGGTGCTGCAGAGGCTGTGGGCAGCTTCGCAGACCAGCACTCAACTGCTGCACCACGAAGGGAGGCCCTTTTTGCACATTTTTAAAATTGAATCATGTATTTTCTTATTGTTGAGTTTGGAAGTTCTTTATGTATTCTAGCAATAAGTACTTTGACAGAGAAGTCATTTGCAAATATTTTATCTCACTGTATATCTTGTACTTTTATTCTTTTAACTATGTCACAGAGCACAAGTTCAAAAATTTTATGACATCAATTATTTCCTTATAGATCATGCTTTTGCTAAAATAGGAAATCTGTCACTAACCTAGGTCAACAAAATTTTTCTCCTATATTCTAAAAATTTTTCAGTTTATATTTAGATCTAATATTCATTTTGTATTAATTTTTGTATGAAGTTTGAGGTTCAGTCTGAGGCTTATTTTATAAGGTTCATTTTTGTGTGTGAATTGTTCACTTGTTCCCAAGCCATTTGGAAGACATCTTTTCTCAAATTATCTTTGTACCTTTGGTGGTTCTACTTTTGGACTCTGTTCTGTTCCACTGATGTATGTGTTTATCTCATTACCAATACCACACTATCTTTGTTACAATAGCTTTATAATTAAGTCTTCACATCTGGCAGAATAATTTCTCCAACTTTATTCTACTTCAAAATTGTTTTGCTTCAGTTTATTTGCCTTTTCATATAAATTTTAGAATTAGCTTCTCTATAGCTACAAAAATTTCTTGAGTTTTAGATTGAAATTATGTTAAACTTATACATCAATTTGGGAAATATTGATACCTTTATTATGTTGAATCTTAAAAATCCATGAACATGGTATGTCTCTCCATTTATTTAAATCTTTGATTTCTTTCATCAGTACTTTGTAGTTTTCAGTATACAGATTCTGTACATGTTTTGTTAGGTTTATAACTTAGTATTTAATTTTTGGAGCTCTTACAGATTGGGATCACTTAAAATCTTTCAGTTTTATAATTGTTATTGATATGTAAATGGATACCTTTGGTGTGTTAATCTTGTGTCCTGCAACCTTGTGAAACTCACTCAAGCATCCTAAGAATCTTCTTTTATATTTTTTGACATTTTACATGTAGACAATCACGTTTCCTGTGAATATACCATATCTTTTCTCCTTTTCAATTGCTGTGCCTTTTAATTCCTTCTGCCTGTTTGCACTGGCTAAGACTTCCATTGATGTGTTCAGTATGGATGGTATGAGCAGACATAATTACCTAATGGTGAAAACAAGCAGTCTTTCACCATTAAGTATGAATATTAGCTTAAAACTTGTAGCTGCCCTTTATTAGGTTGATGAAGTCTCTTTTACTCCTAGTTCATAAGCATTTTTCATGAGTTGGTGTTAGATTTTGTTGAATATGTTTCTGCATCAATTGATATAAACGTGTTTTTTTTCTTCTGTTAATGTTGTGACTTATATTGATAAACTTTTCAAATATTGAACAAGCTGTACATTCATGGACTAATCTTACCCTCCTCTGACTGCGGTGTATAATTCTTCTTATATGTCATTTAATTCTATTTGGGAATACTTTGTTGATAATTTTTATGTCCGCTTTCATTTGGAATATGAGTCTATAGGAATATGAGTCTGTGGAATATTGGTCTGTAGGGTTATCTTGGTCTGCTTTTGGTATCAGAGTATTACAAGTCTCATAAAATGGGCTAGGAATTAGTCTTTCCTCTAGTTCTTAGTTGTTGTTCCTGGAGCCTGAGGTCTCTTGCAATTGTGTGCTCAGGTGAGAACCCACAGACAGTGACCTGTCCTCTTATCGGGCACCCCTATTGTGTGGGTGATGTATTTGTATAGCCTTGGTTCCTGTTTTTGGCATTTTGGCCTTTTGGGGCTTTTTGGTGGCTCTCTTGTCTCAGATCCTGGGCAGGTGGGTGGCTGTTCCATCCTTGCATCCAGCCTCCTGCCTTGCTGCCCTTTTGTAGCCCTGTCTGCCCCTGTTTCAGTGAAAAGGCACTCTTGGGAACCCCGCTATACAGATGAGACCTGTTTTCTAAATGGGAGATTCCCTTATCTATGACATCGCCTTTTTGTTTTTCCTTAAGTGTTAATACTTTGAAGGGTCCGAAAATAGGAAACATCCCCATTAAGCATGAGATTCTAGGGCTTAGTCTGTAGCTGACAGCAAAAGTAGAAGTGCAAGATAATAGAAGCTGATACCACTTTCAGCCCATTCTTCTCTCCTTTGCAAAGCACTGAATGACAAGCCGATTTCTCAGCTCCAAGCATGCAGTCACATTCACATGATAAATGTGTCTCTGGACAGAGGAGCTTGTTGAGTGATATTTACCAGGGTCTCTGTGAAGGGCCCTTAGCTCCCAAGGGAGCACTTCAAGCATTTGGCTGCTCCCCTGTTCAGCTGACACTTATGGGGCGGCAAGAGGAATAAAACTGCATTCTCTACTCTCCAGTAGTACAAAAGCCATGGTGTTTTGTTTAAATGCTCAGAAATGTCCTGGTTTCTCTCGCTTCCTATATTCATCCACTCCCTACCCTAGTCAAACCCCAGCAGAGAGACTTGGAGTCTGTAAGAAGCTTAGACCCCCAAAGGGATAGGGAAGTCAGTGCCAAAGACCCAATCTGGGTTCAGTTCACTCTACAATTTGGTGCTGCTTGGCCAAGTTCCTTGGCGACTCTGAACTCCAAAGATACAAGATGGAGCTGATAAGAACCTCCTCTAGGGTTTTGTATAGATAAAATTAAATTCATATAACAATATTTTGCACACTGTGAAATGCTCTCCAACATCATCATCTACTCATTTATTCTGCAATTCCTCACTGTATACCTACTGTGTGCCATGCACTGTGTTGTATATGAAGGGCCAGTTCCAGATGGTATGGGCCAGGAAGCAAAGCAGTCTGATGGCTTTATCAGTTATCATTGAGGTTTTGGGGTGAAGACAGGGAACTGGTGCAGAAATTATCACTCTGTGCTGTCCCTGAGACTGCTACATTCTTGACATTTCTCTAGGGCTTCAGCTCCTGGGAACCATTCCTGGTGACTAGACATTTGCATGACCTTCTCCATGAAACATGGTTGAATCGGGACTCTGTGCTCATTTACCAGGTACATTACTGCAGGTTTTTCAGAGAAACAGAACCAGTAGAGGACACACACACACAGATTTATTATAAGAAATACACTCACATGATTATGAGCAGTCCTGCAGTCTGCATTCAGCGAAATGCAGTTACAAGAGAGCCGATAGGGTAAATTGCAGGCCAAGTCCAAGTCTAAAGGCAGAAGACTGATGTCCTAGCTCAAGAACAGAGGGACTTCTCCCTTCCTCCATGTTTTTTGTTCTATTCAGTTGAATGAGGCACACCCACTTTAGGGAGGACAGTTTGCTTTTCTCAGCCTATCAATTCAAATGTTACAGCCTGAAACCCTCACAGACGTAACAGAATAATGTTTAACCAAATAAGTGTCTAGGGATGGGGAGGAGAGGACAGCCAATTCCATACATAAAATTTTTCATCACACCAGGTTGAAGGTCACATAGAGTGGTCAAAGTTTACCAGGCAGCTTCACATGTTGCCTCTCGGCTCCATGGCAACTCAGTGAAGGGTTCCTTGCCTTTTCCTGTCATGAAATCCTGATGTCACAGGCTTGTCATGGCCATTGGAGGCAGGTCATGTTTATCTGAAACCAGAATCAACATGTGCAGGACTTGTTCCCTCTGAGGGAAAGTCCATTCCTTTCCAGATCCATCTTCCCCGTGTGTGAGAGACTCATGCGTCTGTGAGATTATCTTCTTCCTCCAGTGCCCTGGCTCTCTGCGTTCTTCCACACTGGTCCTTAGTCAGCAGGAAACTAAACAAATGGTGGTGAGGACTGAGAGTTATCTGTGTCCTAGATGTCTTCACTCAGTATTTCCACAAAATCTGAGTATAGTCATCATGCCAAACAAAGGTGAGGACTCAATGCAGAGTCTGCCTTTGTGTCCTTGGTAGATGGGGAGGTGTGGTGAGGTCTGGCAGGAGGACTGCAGGGGGGCGGCGGTCCTTTGGAGCCTGTCTGGGTCTCACTGGGCCACAGTCACAGCCTTTACCTTTAAGAAGCTTTTTGTCATTTCAATGATGCTGATGAATGAAGGCACTCCTGGGTATTTCTGTTTATTTAACACTGTGATTTGTTCTGTTACAGGCTGTCATAGGGGAAACATGAATTTATTAATTGAAAAAATGTAACATGCTCATGAAGAACTTAGAAAATGGACTTTAATTAGCAACATTTCTTAAGCCTATGTTTCAACAGAGCCCGCTCTGCCTGGCATTGTGTCCACTTGTGTGTGTCTGTCTTCTCATTTGGAAAATGCCCTTTTAGGCTGAGTGCCTCCAAGCCTAGCATGGTGCCTGGCACATGGTAGTTGCTTAGTTACTGTTTCTGGAATGCCATGGAATGGAGCTCGTGCTGGGGGGATTGCACACAGCTTCTCACCTGAGCCAGCTCACCAGACACAGCAACGGTTCCTTCAACACACTGTTGTTGAGCACCTAATGCCTGCTGGGCATATCCTAGATGCAGGGAGTGTGATACGGTGGCCAGGCACAACTCCCTTCACAGCTGAGTAGGGTGACAACCAGAAACCGCCAACCAGGGTGCAGCTTGAGAAACACTGGTCAAAAGAGGGCCATAGGGAACCCAAGGAAGGTACAGGGTGACACCACCTAAAGTAGGTACTTTGCCAGGAGTCCATTGGGCCATGGAAGAACATGGGACCTTGACACTGACATCCATAACTCTGCACTTTCTCTGATTGACTTTCTTTGCAATTTCTCTGCAGAGCCTGTGCCAGCAGTGAGACAGAGAGCGAAGCCGGAGACCTCATGGATCAGCAGTTTGAAGAGATGAACAATAAGCTGAACTCAGTAACTGACCCCACTGGCTTTCTGCGAATGGTTCGCCGCAATAACCTCTTTAACAGGTGAGTGCGGACTCTGCCTCACGTGCCCAATGCTGGCAGGGCATCCTGGCACAGACAGCGAGTTTCTGGCTGATGCTTCTACCTGCTGCCTGGGCTTCTGGCCCATGTCTGTGTTTGCAGAGGTGAGCATGACACCACCACAGTCCCATGCTCACCACAGGCCTTGGCATTGCAGCAACACTTCCTGGTCAAGTGACAGATGATGTGATGATCTGCATTTGGTTGTGATGGGAGATACAGGGGAGGGCTGGCCTCAGAGTTGACCTCCTGAGTGCCAGGCAGAAGGCAGGCAGAGCAATGCCCTCTTTGCTGGTAAGTCGTGGACCATGTACCTGTATTGACAATGCTGGCCTGAGACTGAGGGGGCCCAGGGAGTGTGGGACACAGCATTGCTAGAGGAAGAGCTGATGGACACAGGTACACCCTTCTGCTCTGGAACCTGATCTCTCTATTACTTCACTAAAAAGACTTCAGTGGCTTTAAGGTGAGCTGAAGGTGAAATTGCTAACTAGCCCAGCCCTGCCTGTTTTTCTCAAGATGGCAGCTAAGCCACATCCAGTTAAAAAGGACCAGGCTATTGGGATGGAGGGGCACCTGTCCCGCTGTCATTGGTTTCCTGGCAATAACCTGGGAATCACCCTTGGACAGGTCTTTCCAGAAAGACATCCTGCATTCTCTCAGGTCCCTGCCATAACCTGAGGGCCTGACTTTAAAGGGCAGCAGGTGAAGCCTGGAACACAGAAGGAAAGTGGCTGTGTTCTGGGTGGATACAGCCTCTGCCAGGCAGCCCTACTGGATGGGGCATTGTGTGCCCGTCTGTCCTACTCTGGGCCCTGGTTTCCTCTCATTATTGTGCTGTCAGGGTGACAAACGTGTTTACTTTCCCAGGGGTGAGCTGAATGGGACAGGAGCCAAGGGCAGGTTGGTTGAAAGGCGGCCAAAGCTGATTCACCCTCACATTCATTCATCTGCCTCACCCCTTCACAGGTGTCCCTCCTGGCTTTCAGTTTCACATAGGGACAGGAGCAAGGGTGGGATGGTGGGTGATGATGATTCACCATTGCAGACTCAGAGCTCAGGGCACAGGTTCTGGCCTTGCCACCTTTTGTGACGCTTTGGGAGGCTGATTTCACACTGCCAGCTCTGTTTCCTCATCGTGGAAATGGGGACAAACTTACCACCTTGCAGGATTCCTTTAATGTGGGAATTAAACAACAATAATATCAGGCTTCCTACTACTTAGGAGGTACCAATTCGTAGTGACTTTCTGCTGTTTGAATAAAGGGGTAGGATAGTACTGAATTTAATTAAGATAGCATGGGTGGGTGAACTTTGGAGGGGATGGAAATTGTATGGACCATTGCGGCCTGCTGGTATTGGTCTTCTTGGGTTGTGGCCTCACCGGCCCTTCCTCTTCTGTTCCACCTCATGTCCTGCATGCGAGAGAATGCCAAGGGCAGATGATCAGGTGGCCAGGACCTCCCTGTAGACAGGTGCACCAGGTCAGGACCCCACTCCCAGGACCTCAGGCACCACAAAAAGAAAGGTATCAAGTCACACACGGCTGGGACTTGAGCTAGAAGGGTGCCGCCTTGTCACTGACAGGAATGGCTCAGTGACTTTTTCCGCAGATTCCTCCTGTGGGCTAGGGCTTGCAGAGGGCTGGTCCCCTGGTGAAGAGGAGGCAGCCATGCATGTGGGCCTGGTGTACACAGGAGCAGCCAGCTCCCCTCTGTGGGGCCCTCCAGCGACACGATTCACCCGTTCCTTGGCCCTGCGGTTCTAGGGTGATGTGCTGGACTGGTTGGCAATGAGGCTGTTGCAGCTAATGCAAGTCAAGTGGAACTTGGCCTTAGAGTTTTCTATGTGGCCACTCCAGGAACTAATCTTTGCTCTGCCTTTGCTTTTGGGGTCTTTGTAACCACGTTTTTCTTCTTGCCTGTGCACTTTGACAGAAAACGCATTTGCATGTCAAGTTCAGGCTTGGGGAGTTATGTGAGGACTGAAGGGGGTGTCTTAGTGTGTGGATGTATGTGTGAACACACAGATGGTGTGTGTGTGTGTGTGTGTGGTGAATGTGTATGGGGTGCATGTGTGAATGTACTGTGTGGGGTTTGTGTGCCTGAACCTGGTAGCAATCAGTAGGTCACGTTTATTATAAAGAGAGGAGGGAGCTGGGACAGGCTTTCAGGGGCACCTGATTCCAGGGCCATGCCTTGGCACGAGAGGTGTGTCCATCCAGGACCAATTAGGACCCATATTCCAGAGAAATGTTCTGACTTCTGTTGTCAGAATTTTTCCACATTATGGTTTGTATGAGTGACTGGTGTGGAGAGGGACTTTCCGGTTGCTTAGAGATTAGTGGCAAGAAATGAAACAAAGGCCAAAGAAGTGTTAAGTGTCCCCATTCTCAAGAGAAATGCCACAGTGGGCCCCTTACATCCCTGTGACTCCAGCCAGCACCTTAGCCTGCCATCCCCCATCTGCCCCTAAGGGGAGACAGAGTGGAGGGGCCAGCAAGTGAGACCAATAGAATCACTCACAAAGACCTGGGGACCTGAGAACGAGGGGAGAGATGCCACCATCCCCGGGCCAGCCTTTACCGACTGTGGGCCTGGAGAGAAGAGACAAAAGACGGGATGGCAGGCGAGAGCGGCCCGCGGGGATGTCCGCTGCCCGCATCTGGTGCGGCCCACTCGTGTGCCTTTCTCGGTGCGTAGGCTGCACGGCTCAGTCACTTGCTGAATCCCCATCCAGGAGGCTGCCTGCTGGGCAGAGCACTCACAACCAGAGTTACGGGATGTGCAGCCAGCACCAGGCTGTGCCCACATCCCCGATCAGATCAGGGTGGATTTCTCTGTAACCCTCAAGGCCCCAGGAGCCCTGTGTCTGGGAATGCCACAGTGGCTCTCAGGAGCCAGGGAACCATGAAGAGGGTATCGGGTGTCTGCCTTTCCCTGCCTGCTTCCTGCCCGCCATGCTGGCAGTAGGGAGCGAGTCATGCTCCTCGAGCCCACCCTGCCCTCCAAACCCTGAGCAAAGACACCTGCCCTGCAGTGGAGACGGGAGGGCCATGGTGTGCACTGCATGGGAAGTTGAACGTCTAAAGGTGTGGGGAGAGCAGTGACTGGAAAGCAAGAAGTGTCCCCACAGGGTCTGTCTAGTCAGCGGGCTGGAAACCGGGCAAGCCCGTGTCATGCTCCGAGTTCTTGCCACGTGTGCAGCTGTGGGGACGTGTGCGGCTGCGGGGACGTGTGCGGCTGCGGGGACGTGTGCCTGTGGTTCTTTATAAACACGTGTCACTTCGGCTCCAACCTGCAGCTGTGAGTAGATTGTAGACGGGGGCCTATAGGGACAAGGGTTCCATCTACCCCTACATTCCTGGGTCTAGGCTTTGTCCTGTGGTGAGGCACAAGGCGGGCGGAGGAACCATGGGCTTCGGGGCCAGGCAGACTTGAAACCTGCCTGTCTCTACTTTGCATTAGTGAGTGACCTTGAGCCATTTATTTTTCATCTGGAAAGTGGGAGTAAAAACGCCCCCCAATAGAGTTATGAGGCTCTAATAAGTGTGATGACGAGTGTGTAGAGCCTGCTGTGTTGTCAGCAGCTGCTGTCTCCCCCCCTACTGTGTCTGAGGTTCCTGTGGCACCCCTTAGTGGGGTGAATCATTCACTTTTCAAATCCGATCTCCCCCTGCAACCTGATACAGACATACAGCTCCATGCTTCCTCCCCTCATCACCTCTCTCTGCTCGTCCCAGTCCCATCCGAGAGACTCAACAAATGCAGAGTGATGACCCTACTGGGTCATCAGCTAAGGCGGCAGCCCCAGCTTTGAGCCCGAGCTTCCACACTCAGCTTCTGGCTGGCGTCCTGTTGGCCCATCCTCTACTCTTTGCTGGTGTCCAGGTGCCTCCAGAGCAGGACTCTGTCCTACTTTCCTGCTGTCCCCGACAAGAGGACTGCAGGGTCTCTCTACTCTGACCTGGGCCAGCCGCCCCATCGCTCACCCCCTCATGGTGGTGATTTCACACAGAGACTTTCCCTGCCAACAGCTGTTCCAAAGCTGCCTGCGGTGTCCAGGCTTCAGGCAGGAGCCTCTGTTCTGGCGTGATCTGTCAGAGGCGCAGCCAGCTGCCCCCTCAGGGGGCACCACCTCGAGGGGCCCGCCAGCCCCCTGTGTGCTGGCTCGGGTGCTCACTCATCTGTGCGCCTCTCCAGGCAGTGCAAATGCAAATGAGGTGCAGGTGTGAAGTCAGAAATACCCAAATCAAGCCCATTGGATAGCGACAAGTTTGTTCATGAGGCAGAGGATTCCCCGCAGGTTGCTTCTAAGTATCAAGCTTGCCAATGTATTTTAAGGCACAATTTAATTTATGAATAATGTTTCCCTTATCCCTTGTTTATATTTCACTTTCTTGTTCCAGAATTTATTTAATACAATTTACCAAAACATACAGATGCTACCAGAACATATGAAAAATAAATGGATTAAAAAAACAAAAAGAAAGGGAAAAAAAGAAAGGAAGTTTACACAGAGAACACATGCCGTTAGCACTGCTGGAGATGGCACGGGTGGCCTCTGAGCTGCTAGCGGCCCACACAGAGATCATCAGCCCAACTGTCGCAGCCCAGGCCCAGACCTACCCATTTGATCTGTGTTTGAACCAAGTTCCTGGCTGCTTCCTGTGCAAGGTGAAGTCTGGGAGGTGCTTTTTTGTCTCAAGCTGTGCCTTCTGCATCCCTTTGGCCCTCACGGTACCCCCAACCCCAGTGACCTCGCACTCCAAATGCAGTTTGCCGCTGAGACCCTCGGGTCAACCTTGTAACATATCTGGTCTCCTCTCTCCTTCCATTGCCGTGACCATTTCTTGAGCACTCCCCCCCTCCCCAGAAATCACCACCTAATGTTACCCTAGGAGCGAGCTAGAAGGGCCGCTGATGCTCAGGGAGGTCATTGCCGGAGTCTCCCAATGGGTGGTGTAGATTTGGGCTCAGCCCCTCCCCTCGTGGAACTCCTGCCGTCTGCTACTGTCCGTTACCACCCACCTGCTGGCAGGTGCTTGTCCTGGTTCTGATCTCTCACGGGCCCTGGGACTCCCAGCGGCTGCAAGCTGAAGCAGCAGAGCTTGTGTTCGGATCCTGTGCAGTCCTGCTGGTCATTCCTCTTGCGTCCTCCACCCCAGCTCTCTACTCCCCCCCGCCCCCGCCCACTCCATCCCGTCTGAACCTGAACAGACCCTGAATCTGCCTTTATACCTCAGGGCATGGGCACATGGCCAAGAGGACTTGCCCTGAGGCGTCCTCCCAAATAGCCTCTTTCATGAACCCGTCAGGAATGGTTGCCCTCACTGGAGTAGTTTTCTCCTTTTCTGAAAATTGAGCACATTTTCATTATGCATCATCCAGGCCCCCTCAGCCGAGGCCAGGCTGAATCTCATTTCTCTCTGTACCCCTCAAGGTTAACGCAGGGTGTCTGTGTAAGTCGGGGTGCATAGTTGCTTGTTTGTGGAAGAAAGAAAGGGAGGGGAGGAGGAGAGGAAGGGGAAGGGGCAGACATGAACCACAGTGACGTGATGACAGGGGTGACTGTTGCTCACTCACCAAGAGCCCAGTGCTTGCCAGGCTCGTCATGTGGACTGTCTTAGCCAATGGGGTTATGACTCTTTTCAAAGATAAGGCTCATAGAGGTTAAATTAGTTGCCAGGGTCACACAGCCAATGACAGAACTGGCATTAGGGTCGAGGTCTGCCAGACCCAAAGCTTCTGCTTTAGCCCCTCAGACTCCCACTCACCCAATACCCCTGCCACACGATCGCCCCATGTTTGCTTAAACTCCTGCAGTGCCAGGAAGTCCACGACTGAACTCTGAACTGGGCCAGTGCACTATCTTTGGACAACCACGACAAATACAGCTCTGGAGATTCTTTATTAGCCAGTAAGTGAGAACCCACTGAGGTGAGGAGGTCAGGGGGGTGGAAGAGGCTTGGACACACAAATTGCCTATGGTGTGCGGTCCCTTGGAAAGGCGTTTTTCTGTAGTGCTGGATAGACAGCAGCTGTTGTGCAAGTTGCTGCCATGGTAATATTTTCTTCTCTCCATCCCTGGGCAAAAAATAAGCCCACCCCCCACTGACTGCCCAGCTTGGGCTATCTTCTGACCCCTGCATCATGGGGTCAGCAAGTAAAGCAAGGCTATGCCAGGCTGTCCTGGGCATCAGGTCCCAAGGTGATCATCTCTAGGCTTGTACAGGGAGCCACATGCTCATTACAGCTGAGCACACCTGGCCATGGCCGAGAGCCCTGAAGGCTGTGGCTCCTACGGGAGGGCAGGCCCCTGCTCGCTCTGTGTAGGCCTGTGCCTCCGCCCTTGATGTAGGCCTTGAGCCACAAACCCAGACACTCTGAAGATGGATCCCAAGAACCAGGGGAAAGAGCCACATGCAGCCCCAGACTTGACCCCAGGCTTGAGAGGAGCCCGCGTCACCCTGAAAGGGCAGAGTTTCGGGCCTCAGCCTGCCCAGCCTCCGGCTCTGCTCCGTAGGAGGGAGCCTGGCCCAGTGAGCCAGACACGTGGTAATTAAGGCGGTGAACAGGCAGAAAGTGCCGACAGCTTATTGAATAAGTATTTAAAATGCAGCCCTTGACAGCATTCATTTCCCAGAAGAGTCAGCCCTTCATGTGAGGATGTTCATGGTGGAGAGGCATTGAATGGTCTCAGAATCCTTTATTGTAATTAGATCGGGGGCATCTCTGGCTATTTGAATATAATAGATTTGCAAATTAATATTTCCATTGGTACCTGAAAACCCAGTGTTGTTCAGGGTCAGCTCCCATCCCTCAAAAGAGTTCAGAGTTTAGGGTCTCAGAGGGAATTTTGGAATATTCTGGCTGGGTTGAGGCTGGAGAGAAAGGAATCAAGTGGTTTGCAAACAGCAGATCCCAACAGGGCAGAAGCTCTCCTCCACATCTGCCAAGGACACTCCCAAGAGCAGTCCTGGCCTATGAGGCAGGAGGCCCCCCTGAGAGAGGTAAGGGGCTCACCGGGCCCTTAAGGAGCAGAGGCAGGAGCCTAAGCCAGGCAGCCCTCGCCACTGTGAGCACAGACAGGAAGCCTCCCAGCCTGGGAAGGGGAGGCGCTTGTGACTGAGCAAAGGAGGTGAGAGTGGCCGAGCCAAGGCAGCCACACCTAGAATGGGCACCCCATCATGGCACACACAGCCTCCTTCCTCCTCCCCTGCACGATCCTAACCTGAGGGCGAGGTCTTGCTTGCACACAACCCCTGAAACTGGAGCTCTGTGCTGTGGTCCTCCTGGAAGGTGGGTGGGGAAGACCCCGTCCCCATGAGGGTTCAGGGCCTGCAGCTATGGCATCACTTGGTCTTGGGCTGCCCAGAGAACAGAGGCCCCCCCCCCCAGCATGCAGTCTTCCTGCTGCCTGCCTGCCTGTGGGGCACGGTGCCTGACGCCAGGGCCTTAGGTGATATGCTTAATCTAGTGTCTGGTGTACTCATCTGGAACAACAGGACCTGCGGGTGTGAGGTGAGACCTGGTCTGCGGTGAGAACTCCATGACTACACACATCACAGCCCAGCTCTGGTATGCCCCAGAAGGTGCCCCATATTGATTAGTTCCCTCCTTTGACCTCCCCTCCAGTAGTCTGAAGTGCCATGGCTGGATGTGTCCTGCAGCGACTGTTCTGACTGTTCTGGCTCAGCTCACTCCATCCCTGTTTCCAGTTAGTCTGCGAGGACCTGAAAGCCGTAGGAGGAAGGAGGTGGGAAAAGAGGAGACACTCCAGGGAACTGGCCTACGTGCCAGCTCTGAGACCACTGCGCACACACACATAGGCACACATGCACGTGCACACGCCGTGGCTCTCAGCTCTTGCTTGATACTCAAGATTGTGAACTCCAGGAGGACCAGGGCCACATCTCCCCATGCACTACCGTCTCTCTGCAGTCATCCTGGCCCGGCCGCCCTGGAGGGCTCAGGGAGCACCCATGGTGTGAGGGTAGGCCCCAACATTTTCTTTAGCATGTTGAAGTGTAAGCCCTGGCAAGGCTAGTTTTACCCCCAGACAGGTTGCGCCGTTGGTTTTCACGAAATGGGTCTCTTCCCCGCTGTTCCCTGCGTTCTGCAGGGACGTCTTCGGCCCCCTCTGTGACCATGGAGTCTCGGGGACAGTTTACGAGTCTGCCCTTCGTGGGGCTGCCTGCCTCTGGGTCCAGTGCATCTAGGGGAAAGCCGCACCCAGCTTTTTTGTACCAAGCCCTCGCTGTTCTTCAGGACTGCCCCAAGGTGGCTGGTTCCTCCCTTCATGCTGCAAAGGTTGTGGGACAGAATCTCAGGGCTAGGTGGCCTCTGGCCATCCCTGGGGTCTGCAGGCTTGAGTGGGAGCCCTTCCTTAGCCTTGTCTGAGGAGAGCCAAGCCCTTGCTCCCTTATTTCTACCTGCTCACCCCACCCAGACACTACCATGTGGAGGAGGTCTGGTTCTTTAAGCCCCGACTTGTGGAGAAATACTCCCTTGAAAACCAAGTGGACTGAGGTAAGAGCCTGCCCTGCAGAACTCAGGGCACTAGCCTGAGGGGCTGCTCCCATCGAGCTGCCTGCATCGGGCTTATTTAGCTCAAGCAGAGTTGGTTCATTTAATGTGCCATCTTGGAATGTGAAAGGCTGAAAAAAAAAAAAAACAAAAAAAAAACCAGTAACAGTGTTGGGGTGGGGCGCTGTCTGCACAGGGAACTCGCTCTCTCATCGGTGCCTTGACAGGAAACCAGGGCAACGAGATTGGTGCCCACAGAGTGCTGCAGTTTGGACAGTCATCCCCGTTCACACCCTCAGGTGGTCCCTGCCTCCCCTCACCTGGGCTTATTCACACCTGCATCCGGCAGGTAACCCCCCCACCCCCACCATGGGGCTGCAGTGCAGGGCTGGGTCTGCAGTGCGAGCCGGGCGCCGAGCGCACGGGGCCTTTCTCAGGCCCTTCCCAGTAGCAGAGCCCCCCGCGTGGGCAGCACATCTCTTCATCCGCGAAGGGGGATTCGTGAGCAGCGAGGACTGCCCGGGCCGCCGGGTGCTTGTCGTCATCCGCAGTCGGTGGCGCCGCGGCCACGCGGTCTGCAGCTCCGCCTGTGCGCGCCGCCCGCGGCCTCCCGCGCCCCCGCCAGCCTGGCCCTTCCCGGTTCCCAGCGCCACACAGAGCGCTGACAGCGGGGAGAATGAGCATTTCTCCAGAAGTACATTAATAAGCGTCATCGGAGGAATGAGCTAATAACGACAGTGTGGTGTAAGAGGATCCTCTCTGCTGAGCCAGGCTGTCAATTAGCCCCGGGGGTCCCCGCAGGAAAAGCAGGGCCCGGCGGGAAGCGCGCTGCTGCCACCTGCCGGCCGCGTGCTGGCGCCGCCCTGAGTCCCAGGACCGGCCTCTTCCCGCCTGCCAGGCTGCCAGAAGCAGAGTAGCCCGGAGAGGAGAGGCTGCCTCCTGTCAGCTCTGCCGCTACTGAAGCGGGGAGGTCAGAGGTCAGAGGTCGGGGGTGAGTGCTAGCTGCCTGGCTGCTCCATGTCTGGGGCTGATAGGGCACAGTGAAAAGCCCTCCTCTGCCTGTGGGAGCCCTGGCCCTGCCTCGTGGCTGCCTCTACAGATCTCTTGCTGTCCACGAATTTTGGTTCCTTACCAGCGAGGGAGGTGCACCCCCCACCCCCCAGACCTGAGAGAATACTGTGGATGTGGCGAGCCCATCAAGGGCCTAAGGGGCTACACAGCTCACAAGCCCCCCCATATCACAGGACCCGGGACCCATCCTGAGAAGTGGAGAGCTCTGTCCCCTCATCTCAGAGACCAGAGAGCTGAGGTAGAGCGAAGTCAGTCAGGCTGAAAGGCCTGACAGAAATGGAGGCAGTGCCCTAATGAGGGCTTTCTTCCAGAGTGACTGGATGCACAGGCCTTTTGTGATGGTGCCAGGAGGCGGTGGGTGTGCCTTCAATGAGGGGCCAAGAAGCCCTCACCCCGATGTGCAACTGACAGCCCTGCTGGCTGGGGCTCACAGCCCAGGGGCCGCTGCCACTCAGCTGTAGCTAAGCGATCCTGGGCCTGCATCAGCAGTGCCAGCCTTCTCAGGCAGGTTATGGCACTTGAGTGACTCACCGTGGCAAATGCAGGGAGGGTAGTGGAGCTTTGAAATGTGTGGCTGTGTCCCAGGGATCAGCAGAGAGGCAGACAGAGCCACTGCAAGTTAGAATGCTTCCTAGATTAAGGAAAATTCACTTTTTATTTATATTTTTTTTGCATAGAATTGGGATGCAGGCCAGAGGTGCGGGGGGTGAGAGGATTCACCAGAGACAGAATGGGGAGCAGAACAGGCAGACTGACTGAAGTACACTGCTGAGGGGAGCAGCGGGCGGCAGGAGAGGTCTGCTGCACCAGGTCTGTAGCTCCCTGGCCGGGGAGAGAGCTCAGGCTATCAGGGTGATAGTGCTGAGACTTAACCCCTACGCCACCAGGGAGGCCAAGGAAACTTTTCACATTTTAGAACTAGAAGAGGCCAACAAGGACTTGAGTCCAACCCCTTCATTTTACAAGGAAAAGAGAGTAAAAATGGGATGTGCCTTGCCAGAGCCACACAGCCAGTGAGTGACAGAGGCAGACTGGCGGCTCACTGCGTCATCTGTAAACGTTCCCAGACTTGTGACTAAGGAGCTGACTGCTTGGCGTTTTGAATTACTGAACATATCTGTATACAGATGGCAAGGCAAATCTACGCCAATAAAAGAGCTAGAGTAGGTGACAGTAGATGTAGTAAAAACAGAAGAAACACATGAAGGGGAGCTCGTTGACTACAATCTGCACGAGGCTGTGGTGGTCGCTCATGATGGTGGAGGGAAGAACACTGCTGGCCCACCATTCACTGCGGCCAGGAGCGTCCCAGCCCAAGACCCTCCCCCTGCCTGCCCCTCAAAGGGCTTTTGAGACCCACGGGACCCTCAGTCACTCTTGGTCTTGGTTTCACACCCTCCAATTCTCTGTTCTTGGGCTTGTCCTTCCGGGGACAGTTCTCCAGTAGGGACCAGCCACTTGCTGCTGCTGCTGCTGCTCCTGCTGAGGCAGAGTGAGATAAGGGGGCTGCCAGCGTGGGGAAAGTGGCTGGTTGCTCCCACCTGCCGCGCTGCTGGAGAAGAGGCCTGTGAGACATGCCAGGGAATGCTGCTGCCTCGGGCTTGGGGGGAGACTTGCAACCAATGCTTCTTGCCCAGGATAAGGAAAGTCTTAAATGGATATACTTTGGTCTCAAATTATGGTTCCAGGTTGTTTTTTGTTTTTTTGGTTTTTTTTTAATTGAACCCATGAAATGCCAGAAAAATTCAAAGGCCCCAGCACCAGGAACCGGTCCACACGTGTGGCTGCCCACGATGTGCCAGACAGATGCTTCACCGAGGGCCAGGCCGTGGGGAAAGGGAGTGGCACCAGGAAAGGTCAAGGGGCACTGAGCACAAGCCTCTGACTCTGCCGGCCAGGCGCAGCAAAGGGAGTGCTCACCATCTGACGGGGGTGTGAGGCAGCCTGACTGCAGACGAGGAGCAGAAGGCCACTCCGAGGGACAGCCTCGGGAGGTGTGGACAGGAGCACAGCCTGGGCTGCCTGGCGCCGTGGGCGTGGGGATGTGTGGACAGAGAAGGAAAGTGAGTCAGGTGGGCTGGGGACTGACCCGGGGAGAAGATGAGGGCCTGGCGGGGAGATGGTACCGTCTTTTTAAACAGCCGGGCCTGCTGAACAGCACGCTCCTGCCTCGGCAAGTCCTTCCTTGGGATGACCAGAGCAACATCCTTTTTGAGGACGTTCCTGCTTGTCCCCAGGGCTGGTCTTGCAGAGCAGCCGAGATCACAAGACACCCCCGCCCGACCCCTGGCCAGCTTCAGTTGAGAGGTCAGTCGGACATCTTCGGCTGGGGCTGGTAGCCCGCCGTCCGTCAAGGTGCCTGGGGGTGCTCTAGAGCTGGGGTTCCTTTCACCAGTAGGGGCTTTCTTAGGCCAGAGCCTTGGGGCTTGTGGAACACCCCAGCAGTCATCGTTAGGTTCTGTGGCCACAGCATTATCCCATCTGCTGAGATGCGGGCACACACAGTGAGGGCGGGCACGGCGCCACGCCTGGGCGTCTCCTCTGGAGCGCAGCCTGGCTGTTCCTCCGGGGGAGCAGTGCTCTTTGCGGTGTGGTCCGTGGAATGGAGTGAGCCTCTGAGGGCTGAGGGTTGTCTGTGCTTTACAGACTGATGGCAAAGACATGCCGGGCCTCAGTCCCTGTGCGTGTTTTCCGAGTGAGCAGGCTCTCGGGCTCCGCTCACTCTTCTTAGGCATCAGGGTGGGGAGCTGAGGGTGTCCAGTTTGCTTTGACATGACCTTAGAATTTAGATTAAGTGGGACATTGCTGCAAGCTCCCCAAAGGGTGGGGATGCCAGGGGCAGAAGCCATACCTGGAAAACACAGACATAGTTTTCAAATCATTTCTTCTGGTGCTCGTGGATCCTGGCCTGGTGCGGGAGGGAAAGGAGGCTTCTACTTTTTTCTAAATTAACAATCGAGGAGCTGCCCCAGCTATAGAGGGATACCGGGGCCGTGCACTTATGGGCCCTTGAGTGCACAGAAGAATCTCCAAAACTATGTACAGACTCTAAATCAAGGTTAATGACCCCCCCCCACCTGTCCAGTAGCTGAGCAGAGAATGTCACCAGAGGCCGTGCTGAGCCGCTCTGGCCAGGCTGTGTTCCAGGAGGACTCGTGGGGGCGGCCTGGTCGCTGGTGGGAAATGGACTCGCTTCTGCCTGCCACTCTTGCGCTCCCCTGTGTGATTTGTCCTGGGTTGGTCCTCAGGGCTTATGACAGCACCTGGCAGGTGGCCAGTGCTCAGGAGACATTTTCTCAGTATCAGTCAACCATCAAATGTCCTCGTAGCGTGCAACTTATGGCCCGCGGGGCTGAAATTGCCACCCCTGCTGGCAAAACCTTGCCTGCAGTCTGGGACAGAAAGGGCAAAGCCAAGCCTTGTGGTGCCTTCCTGCAGTCCACCCCTCTGTAGGTGGCGCCTGGTCAGCCACTCCAGCACCCCTGTGCCCTGGGCCCTCAGGGCCTCGTGCCATGCTGGGGCTCAGCTGAGTGTTCAGTGGCTGAACTGAGCCAAGGTCAGGGCCAATACCAATAGCACTTGCTTGTCGGGGCTCCCACCCCGTAGGTTAATTGGCTTTGGGGTACTGTCCTCCTATCAGTTTGATGGTTGCTGCTGATTCTAATGGTCCTCACGTTTGTCTGCACAATGGCTCCGCATAAGGATGTAATTAAATCCTGTGAACAGCACTTTGGGACATTTGATAATGCAGAAAAACTCCATAGAAATGTAAGCTGTTGTGTGCAGCTGGTTTACCCTGCGGTTTCTGTCAGAGCTCACTGTTCTGTGAAAATTACCTGAAGGGGAGGCGAAGGGGGCCCGGCCAGGAACGAGGCCAGGCTCGGCACAGCCGTGCCGCCTCCGACCTGCCTTTTCCGGTCGCTGGAGCCCTCCGGAGTGAGGGCCAAGGCCCCGCCTGCCCTGCGTGTGCCCTGGCTAATCTCTTGGCCTTTCTTTCCCCAGGAGCTGCCAGAGCATGACGAGCTTGGTGAGCAACACCATGTCGCCCATCAAGGACGGGACCTCCTCTCTTCCCAGGAGGCAGAGCTCCTTTGCCAGGCCCCCGCTCCGTGCTCTGTACGACCTGCTCATAGCGCCCATGGAAGGGGTAAGTTGCCTCTGGGGCCTCGAGGCTTCTTGGCCTCAGAACACATCATTTACCACTCAGTGCCCACGTGTACCCCTCAGCTACAGAAATGGGATCCTGAAAGAACAGAGGGTCTTCAGAATATGAGCCTTCTCTGTCCAGCTTCTCAGTCAGCATTTGTAAACCAAAGTGGATCTGCATTCTTGGTTGGTTGCTGAGTAATGGTGAGTTCTTGCGTTTCAAGGTAGCAGATACAGTTCAAGTCCTAGTTCTGCTCCTTAGAAGCTGGGTAGATCTGGTCTGTTACGTCAGGTACAAAACGTAGTGGTGCTGCCTTCCTGGCCTGCTCATCACGCTCTGGGGGGCTCAGCAGCTGTCAGTAGGAACCACGCAGTGTGCGCCCCGAGCAGACGCCAGCACAGGGGATGTGCCGCACCTGCTGGGAACGCTTCCCGCCCCTCATTCGAGGGTAGTGCTTTCTGGTGAGAACTCTGCTGCTGCCTCTGCCATTGGCAGGCGTCACTGACCATCACGCGCCCAATGTCAGATGCCTCTGACTTGTAATTCCTCTAGAAGGTTGGGAGTGGCCCTGACAGGTTTCTGTGCCGGGGCCTTTACACGTCATTTCCCAATTCAGGCGTGACTCTCTCCGGCTGGGAAATGCTGACGGGCTCAGGTTCTTTGTGAATCCAAATGGTGTTTGTGCACAACTGTGCATCAGCTCAGCTTGGCTCGGCTGCTCTGACGAGATACCAGGAACTGGGCGACTTTAACACGACAGTGATTCTCATGCGTTTGGGGAGTTCCGGATCAGGGTGCCGTATAGGCAGTTTCTTGGTCTGCACCCTCTCCCTGGCTTGCAGACAGCTGCCTTCTGGCTGTGTCCCCCTGTGGCAGAAAACAGCCTAACCCTGGTCTCTTCCTGTTCCTTTAAGGGCACTAATCCCACTGTGGGGACTCTGTCCTCGTGCCTCGTCTAAACCCTTTTCCCTCCCAAAGGCCCCGTCTAGTAGCAAGGGTTAGCCCTTCAACACAGGAACTGGAGGGACACAGCAGACTTTTAGAAATTCCAGTGGACCTGGAGACCCTCTTTCAGCAGGGGAGGTCCGTGACTGATAGCCCCTCAGAGCTGCCTCTGCTGGCCTGAGCGTCCCTTCCTTGTCCGCAGCCAGGAAGGAGTTTTGTTAGAGTGACCCTGAGCAGCTTCCACTTCAGCCAACGGACCAGGATTCCTTCATCCCCAGGAAATGCCCAGGCCTCTCCCTGCTGGCCTTCCAAGGCTGCATCTTGGCTTGTGTCTTATTTGCCAGGCGACTACACTACGTGCGGGTGTCCTGTGGACTTGGCGTGGTGGGGAGCACAGCCTTTGGGAGCTGGCAGAGCTGGACTCAGTCTGGCACTGCCCTTTGCTGGCGGGTGGCCGTGGCCACGCTGCTTCCTCTCCTTGAGTCCCTGTGCCTTCCTTAGAAAATGATGCTGCTGCTGCTAAATGTGTGCGGTCAGAGCAGGGGTGAGGTTCGTGGATGTGAAAAGCACACGGGCAGTGGCATGCACCTGGCGCGGAGGCTCTGGTGCAGGTTTCTGTCTCCAGCCAAGTTGCAGGTGCCACCTGCGAGCCTTCTGCACTCCAGGCCTCAGGCAGGTCAGTACCTGGGCCAGCCCAGTCTTCTTCCTTGGAAGGCCCTCAGTGGTCCTTTCCTTCTGAGGATGAGTATCGGGTACTATGATAGCCTGGCCTGGTTTGTGTGCCCTACCCCCGGGAAGAAGTACACATCCATTTTCTTGGGCTGATTTTTCAAGTTTTCTTTCCTGCCATCAACCATCCCCATCTTGGTGCCTCGCTCCCAGCCCTCTCCTCTCATCCTGAGCTGCGCTCCCCACCCATCCCAGTGCCTAGGAAGGCTGTTTGCACCCTCCATTCTTTCACTTAGGCCGCCCGTCACTTTGCATTAAGGCCCCCAGATTACTTGAGCTGTGATGTGGAATTAGATGGTGGGGAGGGCAGGAAAGCAGAAGCAAAGATGGAGACTGACCATCAGCCTCCACCGGGCCCAGCGTGCACGCTGAGGGGGTGTCTGGAGCTGGCAACTCCTCTCCTCGGCCCAGTTCCAAAATGACCTTTCCATTTGAATCCTTCCTTGCCCTGTGCTCCCCACTGCCCTGGAGCCCTTCATTCCCCGCCACCCCCAGCTGTGTCCTGTGTGCGCCCAGATGTCCTGCACGGTAACCCACACTTCACCCTGCTCTGCATGCCTCTCCGGCCCCTGCTGCCCACCCCAACTTCTCATCCTCACACTCCTCATCCCAGTTTCCAGCAGGTGGCGTGTTGGCACTCAGTAAAGTCTGTGGAGTAGCATGTGGGCCCAAGCTGCACTTGCTTTCTGATCTGATCTTGCATAGAAAGCAGAAGACCCAAGACAGAAATCAGCTGGTGGATTTTCTGTGGCCACTGTGTGTGCTGCCTGGGGAGTTTCAAGCAGAAGGGGCTGGGCTTGTCAAGGAGCTTTGAATCCATGGCCCCAGCCATTCACCCAGCGTGGTGCCAGGAGCTGTCAGATGCGCAGATATGACAGTCCCCGCCCACCAACACACTTGCTTTCAGGGGTGCAGCCTAATCTTTTTTTTTTTTTTAAAGATTTTATTTATTTATACAGGCACTGGGTACAGTCAGAAGTGCAGGAGGGTGAGAGAATTCACCACAGCCAGAGCGGGAAGCAGAACAGGCAGAAGGACCGAAGTACACTGCTGAGGGGAGCAGCGGGTGGCAGGAGAGGTCTGCGTGCCATGTGGGACCCTCGCCCGGCAGCCGGGGATCGAACCGGCGCTACAGAGGCTGCAGGCAGCTTCGCAACCCAGTGCTCAACCGCTGTGCCACTGGGGAGGCCCTCAGAGGTGCAGTCTAATCTTGAATGAGGCATTTAGTTCAAAAAGATATCCTTATTCCTGATACTTAAAAGTTTCTTTTTGTGTGTGTGTGACTCAGGTGTTTGAACACATTGAAGGAGTCTGGTTGCTCCAAGGGGACACACAGTGAAACTTTTCAAAGGCCTCTAAGTAAATGGCCAGGTCAACAGCTTCTCCTTGGCTAACTGAAATGATCTATTGTGCTCCAATAAAAATACTAATTGCAAAATTAGAATCCAATCAGAATTCTCCTCCATCTCCGCCCAGTTTTATGCATTTATTCAAAAAGTGTTTATTGACATATGGTGGGCTCCCACTGTCCTGAACTCAGAAGAGGCAGCTGGGAAGCTGGGCGGTGGCCACAGCCCATGCTAAGGTAGGGCGGGCCGGCCAGAGCCAGCAGGTGGGCTGCTCGGAGCTTGAGAGGTCCGTGGCTCCTCAGCGGGCTGCCTCTGTGGAGGAGGCCCCATCCCTCTCCTGTTCCCGCAGCAAGCGCCCACCTGCTTCCGCGGCCACCAGAGGGCGACACGACACCACGCCTGGCGCCGTCAGCTGCCAGCCCTCCACATTCTCAGTGAAAATACAAATCAGAATTGAAAGTGTAAGCTTATGAATCACTGACACTTCAAGACTAAAGCTATTAGCCTCTTCACAGGGGGCTGATAATTCTTTGAACAACTGCCTTTGTTTAGCCGCAGTCCTGTGGCGGATAGACTAGGTCAGTTGGTATGAAAAGTGGAACAGAATAATGTTTTACCCGAGGCTGGCAACAGTATTTGATTTAATTTGGCTTAAGGGAAACACTGCCGTGGCTCTTTCCTGAAGCCACGCTGCCCTTTGCTGTCAGGATGGGGCAGGCATGTCCAGTCATCTCTAAGGAGGACCCAGTTACATCAGCACACGAGCCATCAGCACACATTAAGGCAAATCCTGTCTGATACCCAAAGGAGAAAACGCCACCAAAGAGAAGACGCAAGTGTTCAGTGTGGAAAGGACCTCGTGTCTGGCATTCATTTTTAACCAAACTCGAGTGAAGGACAGTGAGCCTCCCTAGGATGCTGGTGGTGAAAAGGACGCCAGAGCCGTGCACCAAAGACATGGTCTAGGGCCCGCAGCAGACATGTCGGCAAGACCCCCGAGGGCTGCTCGAGGTGACCCTACTCATTTACTCAGTTCCCAGGTTACCCCCTCTCTCCCCGCGACCCCCGTTTATAGACAGGGCTTCATCCAAAGGCAGAAGCTCTCATAATCGAGGAGCCAGCTTCAGAGGAGGGTGTTCCCAGGATTTGGTCAAATCATCTTTAAAGGTTCAGATCTAGTGATAGTGCCTGGCATCCTTGTCATTATTTCCATCTGTTTGATTGCCCTGTTTCCTAGACTTACAGTCCTAAAAACCAAGGTTCGAGGCCATGCAGTCAAAGTCAAAGATCTCAGAAAGAAAAGCACTCCTTGTCCGCCTCTGCTCTGACTAGTGAAGCTGCCTCGTTAAGTGGGGTTATCTCTTTTAGAACCTCAGAAACTTACTTAAAACTCGCTGTCGATGTGAGTTAGGTTGGTAAACTGCCTTGCTAAACACCGGCGCTCTGGGAATTCATCTGAGACATCTCTAAGAATATGAGGCAACATCTGACACAGTCAAGGGCTCAGCCAGAGGAAAGCTTTGGCGGCGTCATGACCTAAATTACTGTTGGGGGCACCGGGGAGGGAAGGACTCCCCTGGTGTTGTGTGAAAGTGCTCCTTGCTTATTATACTAAATGCTTATGCTAAAACAATTGCAGCTGGAAATAAGATCATTCGGGTACCTGTTTTCTGAATAGATTAGAGGCTTGGAGATAGCCAGGGAACGTTGGCCCATAGAAATGATCAGATCTAGACTCCCGAGTATGGAGTCAAGGATGAGGCTTTTAGGACGGGCATGCTTGGGGTGCCAGCCTCCCGCCAGGCTGACAATTTCTGATTGAGGTATCGTATGATAATATTCCAGTGAGGACAGGTGTCACCCAAGGACAGCAAGTATGTCTACAAGTGATTAGGAAAAGGCAAAGTAAAGGCAATTACTTACACATTGTCTCTACCACTGCAGACGGTGCTGAAAGCACCCTAAACAGTGTGCTCACCTGCGTCACTGCTGTCGCGTGAGCGCCTTTGGGGTCCATTCTAGCTGATGTTCAACAAGCAGCTGACTCACCCTCCCCCCAGCGTTCTGGGTAAGCAGGGGCACTCCTGCCAGGTCAGCTGAGAGGGGCTCCCCTTGGACACAGGCCTCTCTGGCTCTTCCTGGCTGATGTTTCTATCTCTCCAGCACTCAAATCCCACCTCTCCCAGCCTTCCGTTCTTCAGGCAATCCAGTGAGTGGGTCATCGGTTGGCCAAAAAATACAGAGGACTGAGTTGGATTTTTGCAGTTGTTTTAGTGAGAATATAACAGTTACAATATTGGTAAATTTTAGTCATCAGTTTGAGTCATTTCCAACAAGTATGTGGTATTTGCTAAAACTCTGTACAGTCATCCTTGATGCCAAGATTTCTCAGAAGCATCACATACAATGTTCTTCTACCTTAGAAAGTCCTGTTTGATCAATTCACTCAAAAATATGTCAGAAAAAATCCTGAATATGGTTCTGAGGTATCTGGATTCCCCATCATTCTCTGCCTCAGGAATCCTTGTAGACAGTAGAGTCCATTTCATTTCATATCTAATCTAACCAAAAATTCATGGACCTAGGAGCTTTTTTCCCCCTCCCCCACTGTGATCAGGGTTGTCCATCCCTCTGGCTTGTGATGCTGTGAAATCCTGAAAGGTCTTTATGTCCTCCTAGTGCACTGTGGGGGTGTAGGCTGAACCTTAGAACCCTGGTGATGTGTATGGAGTGCATAGTTCTTGAGTCAGAAGCCAGAGCACCTGCAACAGTGGATTTTCTGAACAGCTCAGGACACCTGGTCACCCTGGAATGTATCTACAGAAGATCCCCACTGGCCAAAATCAAAAGAGAAGTCACCACCATTCAGAATTCACAGGAGTTCCCGGGAGACCTGCAGGCTCAGAAGTTGGCTCACCTGCTGGCTCTGGACTTTAGGGTAACTGTGTGGTAGTGGATAGTAGATGTCAGGTGTTGTAGACTCTCAGTGAATAGCTGCGATGGTTACAATGGTGACATTGGTTTCTCTTAGTTTCTGTGTTAAATTTGGAGCTAGACAGGCTATTGGCATGTTTTAGCCTCATGAATGTTTGTAAATGCCAGAGGAAAACAGCGTGAGTTGTACCAGAGAAAAGAATAATAAATACTAGGACCAGAGTTCAACTTATTTCAAGCACCTAAAACAGTATAAAGTTACTGAGTGCCAATAGGTAGTGAGTGTCCACTATGTGCCAGGCATGGTGCCCCTTTGGGCTGCTGCACAGACCCTGTTGCACAGGCCTCTGAAGTAGTGGACATGAGCCCTATCTTGTGGCTTTGGAAGAAGAGGTGTAAGGAGGTGGTGTCTTGTCCATGAACTCAGAACCACTCCCATCCCAACCTTTACCATGTGTCCCACAGTCCAGCCATTCCACATCCCTGAGAGCTTCCAACTCAGCAGGTGGGCCCCACATCCATGGCAAACTTCTCTCCGCAAAATGCGCCTTTGCTTCCTGGTCCCTGGACAAGGCTTTCCATTCTTCCAGGCTCAGCTAGAGTAGAATGTCTGGGTCTAGTCGGGAGAGAGAAACCACACAGCAGGTTAACCAGGAGACGGTTAATATAACTTGTTTCTGGTAAAGGAGTAACTATAAGATGTATGATCCTCTCAGGCTGAGGGAGTGTACCCAAGATGCTTTGAACACTGGAGAAAGTGTGGTTCAGCCCACTGGATGATAGAGCTGGTCTAGAGCAGCTGGGCAAACAACGGGTCACCCTCTGAGTGCAGGTGGGAGAGTAGGTGATCAGCTACTAGTGGCGAGAGCATGCAGGTGCCTGCAGGGCAGGAGGCCAGCAGAGCACACAGGCTGTGTGGGCCCATCTTCTGGGCGCCCCAAATGTCCTCTCACACATACCTTCCCCTGGCAGTGCCCCTCAGTGCCCTCCTTGAGACAGCTCAGCACGTGCTCACTTGGCTGCAGGAATCCAGCTGTGTTGCAGAACAGATGTTGCTGGGCCCTTGAACTGAGAGGCTATAAATTGCTAACAGCCACCTATGGCTACCTGCCAGTGTCCATTAAAGGACCAACTTCCTCTGCAAAGTCTGGCGTTAGCCACATCAGCCCACTACTGGTTGGCTGGTGGTCAGCTGCAGTGTAGCTCACAGTGTGGTATGTGTGGTCTCTCCCTTTCCGGCCCTGGTCCACAGTGACCTCTCGGGGTAGCTAATGCCTGGATTTACCGCAGTGGGCAAGGCCACAACCCGTTGGTAAGAGTGAAGGGGAACTTCCTGGGGAATAGAAAGATTTTAGTACACCTGGCCTCTGTCTTGTTCTACTTCAAAACATTCATTTCTAGAAAATTCATGGGTGAGAAATTCACATTTTCTGCTGGAATTTGTTGGGCTCTGCTAGTTGTCAACGTAGGACTGACATTGAGCCATTTCATCTTTCAGACTCAGGCCTTGAGAAGTCAGCAAATACCCTTCCTAGACTGACGTGCCGAGGCGCCCAGTAGCATTTTCTGGAATCATCTTTTTCCATCCAACATAACGTGGATAGAGACATCACTTTATTTTGTTTTCAAGTTCACATTGGGTGCACAGCCAGCCCTTCAGTCAGGGCAGCGCGCACATCCCTCAGAAGACAAGTTTCCAGGGCGTCTTCCCAATATGTTCAGTTTGCCCTCTGCCTTTTCACTGGACCGTCAGTCTGCCGTGAGGCCTGTTTGCCCACAAGCCCATACTGCTGCCCCCCTCCTCCCAACCGCTCACATGGGAGTCCCGTCTGGGGCCCTTGCCCAGGCCTGGGCTACGTGCCAGCTCGGGACCAGACACAGGTCCTGTGCCAAAAGGCCCCAGACCGATGAATTGGGATACAAAGCCCAGAGTTCCAATCTCCTGTCACTCTTCTTCACCAAGTCCTTGTCCCCTTCTCGACGTGTGCCTCCTTGTCTGAATTACTGTGCATGGCCCCCTCTCCTGTGTACCGGCTGCCTCTGAGGGCTTTGTCAGAGGCTCCTCAGCTCCAGGACACATGGCAGGCCCGCACCGCCTGTGAGCCACACTCTCCTGCTTGAGCTCAGGTCCTAGTGTGCTTCCCGAGGCCTTGCAGGCTTTGCTCGCCATCTTCCTGGGGCTTGTCTGCCCAGGTTGGGCCTTCCCCAGCACTCAGGTGCCAGGCTGTCTCCGGGGAGGGACCCAGGTCATGCCTTGGGTGGCAACTGGGGTTGACATTTTAGGCTTCTATGGTGTTGTATTTAAATCTCTCAGTGGCTTCCTTTTACATTTTACAGTCCTGAGTCTGCATTGTAAGCTTGTAAGCAGGGTTGAGTCCTAAACTTGTTTGACTTTGCTGTGGTGGACACTGCAGTGGCTGATGGAGAAGCTGAGGCCCCGTGTAGGACAGTAACTCCTGACAGCAGGGGCCACGTGAGATGCCTGCCCCTCATGGAGAGGCGGGAATCACTTGTCGCAGATGCCCACGCCATCTTTTAGGACATGAGATCACCAACCTTTAAGCTTGGGACCAGATACAGAGGTCTGTGGGCAGGGTTAGCAAAGGCCCTACAAAGGCACCGCCAGGGTCCGTTTCCTCTAAATGGCGTCTATCCTCAATGCCACGCCTCTTACCTTGCCTCACAATTCCTAACTCTCCTTCGATCACAACTCTAAGTGCTGTTGTCCAGGACTTGTCTGGGACTGCTCTGTGTCTCGGGGAAGTCGTGACCTGTGGGTTGACACCTGACAGAGACTGACTGGGCTGTGCCTGCATGTTGGACAGCTGGGCTTTCACTGAGCACCAAGTGGTGGTCAGTGCCACAGCTGCCCACCTGTCCCCAAGGTTGGGGCACCACCAGCTCAGCAGTCACTTTGGCACGTTGCAACAGTGCGCAGCGCTGCCCTTGATAGTGGCTCTCAAGGCCACCTCCACCTGTGGGCCAGGGAGGGGCTTCAAGTGTGGCCTGTGGCAGGGACAATGGATCCAGGAACCGACAGCTGCACGGGGCAGGGCTGTGCCTGACCCGCCCTAGTCCCCTTGCTAACCCACGGCTTCTGGACAGCACTGAGATGGCAGTGACACCCTCTACTTCTTCGCTGGGTTGTACAGCAGCTCTTTAAACCTACGTGGAAAATAGCTCTTAAAACAAACAAGAAGCAAATTGGCCTAATAATGTTCATTTCTGCTTTCTTTAGATGCAGCAAGAATTTCAAAATGGAAAAAAAAAAGCCACAGGGGGTTTGAACAGACTGAACATGCTGCCAGGCACATGTCACTTTGGGTTAGCTTAGTAGCGTCTGCCACCCTCAGCCAAGCGCCCACAGCAGAACGTCAGATGGATTAGGCGCACACATTTGCTCCCTGGAGGGTGCGCCACTTTCTGTAGACAGGGGTGAGGTGAGGGGAGCCCCACTGTGACTCTCCTGTAGAGCCAGAACCACCCCTGAGGTGCAGTGCTGGGCCAGAGCCGTGGGCAGCAGGGACAGCACAGCCTGTCAGACCCGGGCCCTCGTCCCTGGGAGGCTCTGGACAGCTGGGGTCCAGGCGGCTGGGGTCCGGGCAGCTAGGGTCTGGCCGGCTAGGGCCAGCCATGTGGCTCAGGGCATCATCTTCTCATGGACCAGCCACTTCTGCTTCTTGTCTTCATTCACATCCAGCTTGTGTCTAATCCAGTGTCCATAATCCTTGCCTACTTATTTTACCAAGATTCATACGGCCTTGGTCATATATACATATATAACATCATTCTTGCTTTTGTGCAATGTATGCTTTCTCCTCTCAGGTATCGTCCCCGTAAAATTCCCACCACCAGTCCACCCGTCACCACAATCCTTTGTGCTCTTCCCTTCCCTGCTAGATCCCTCCCCCTCCCCCTCCCCTGCAGAGCGTCTCCGATTAATAGTTGCCTGCAATTCTTTTGGAAGAAATGCTTCTGTAAAGAACGGGACCGAGGCGGGGTTTGCCTGCTGTGGATCTGCGTGTGTCTCTCCTCAGGTCCTTGCGCCAGGCCTTTCAGGAGTGTGGGTGTCTCATCAGTGTTAGATCCCCTGACAATCCCGGGGGAGAGGAGACAGCTCCACCAGAACTGGGGGCCAAGGGCCATTCTCTCCCCAGAGAAGGATCACACAGGCTGGAGGTCACAGAAGATCCTCCAATCTGGAACCCTTCCCCATGAGGGGTTCTTATCCCAATTCCAGAACCTTCTGCCCTCAGGTTTGGTTTTCTTGCCTCTGGACAACACATTCTCCTCTGGTCGAGTTTTGGAGTGGTGATTCCTGTACCACTCTTAGGGTCCCTGTGCCAGTCCAGCATCCCCTGCCCTGGTCCTTTCGGGAACACTGTCTTGCAGAGTTCTTTCTGAGACCGCTATACTTTGCCTTAATTCTCTGCCTCCTGTAGAAACACATGGGTCCGCTTTGGCCTGTGAAGCGACCAGAGCCGCTTTGTGCGGCATACCTTTGTGGGGCATCCATGACTGGTGACTCCAGTCTCCTGCCCTGCCCTGCTGACTTCAAGAGACTGTCCTCTGACCTTCTCCTTGGGGCCCGTGAAGGCAGGTGGAAGCCTCTGCTTGGCGAGGCTCTCAAGGGCAGCATTCCAATCCGCCTCCAGTGCTCCTTGTGTGGACTTTTTGGGCCTGTGGGCTCATCCTATGCTGATCTCAGCCTGTTGCTCAACTGGCCCGTCCTATTGGCCCCATGTCAGCCTCTCTCTGCTTGCTCTGCAGGGCCTAATGCACTCCAGTGGCCCGGTTGGCCGGCACCGGCAGCTGATCCTGGTTCTCGAGGGGGAGCTCTACCTCATCCCTTTCGCCCTCCTGAAGGGAAGCTCCTCAAACGAATATCTCTATGAGCGCTTTGCCCTCATCGCCGTCCCTTCCATTCGCTCTCTCAGTCCGCAGTCCAAGGTAAGCTGCACAGCTCATGGGGGGGCCTTGCTCTCAGGCACCTCAAGGCATTTCTCTCTGGTTATGTCACTAAGGTCCCTTCAACATGTTGATGCTGTATTTGCAGCAGGGTAGGATGACTTTAGAGTACACCTGTCCAAAGGTAGGTCAGCTTTCTGATCCCCAGAAGTTCTTTGCTACCTCAGGAAGTCAAGATGGGTGACATCAAGGTTGTGAGCTACGCGTAGGCACTATGGTTAGGCCGGAGGTTGCTGGTTACCCGTCACGCATGACCCCACTGCTAAACACCACCTCATCTCTCCCTCAAGTTTACCAAGTGCTGCGCAGTGGAAGGGCAGACAAATAAGAATAGTGTCATATAGAAATGAGTCCCGCAGGTCAGTGGAAAAATTGAAAGCAAGTAAGGCCCCCCCCTTCAGGGCACAGGTAGGGGACCTGGATCTCAGTGAACAAGAATCTATATGGGAAGAAATATCTAAGCACGAAGGTAGAAATATCTAAGCACGAAGGGTGCTCCAGAGCCACCTGTCACCCCCAGCCAGTGCAAGCCCCTACCACCTAGTCAGAGAATCTTTGAGTCAGCCCTGAATCCTCTTGCCCTTCTCCAGACGCCCTCCAAGACCTGACAAGCTGGCTTTCTTCTGACCACCTCGCTGCCCTGGCCTGCACTGGCGCATTCCCAGCTGCACTTAATTGTTCTGTCTTCAAACTGCCAGCTGCCCTCAGAGCCCCTCCAGTCCCCAGGTGGGGCTCAGTCAGATGGGTCTCCATGTAGGAGGAAGTGTCAGCTGCTTCAGGAACCCACAGGACCTGCCCTGCTGCCCTTGCCCATGGACCTTGGCCTGGTTCAGCAGGGTCAGTTTCTGCCTTCCAGGGTTTGGGACAATTTAGTTTTAACTATTTTTGTTGATGAGACAGAATCAGTTTGAAGTGAAGGAAGCACCAGATTCTTGCCTCCTACTCCAACCTTCCTGGGGCTTGACAAACAGGAAGGGACCTTCCTACCATCCAGTCCTGATTATCTTCAAGAGCCTGTCGCAGCAAGTTCTTAGTAAGAGGTCCACTTGTGTCAGAGGGTGTTGAAAATTAGTGTGAACGAGGTTACTGGGAGAACAAGAGCCAAGCTAGACCCAACCCTGACCAGAGCATGGGCCATCCTTATGCTTCTGAGAACCACTGCTGGGTGGCTTGTTCACGTCTGACCGGTGGTCTGCTTGTCCGTTCGCCCCTTCTAGTCTCTTCTGAGGAAGAATGTGTCCATGTACTCCAGCTCTACATCCATGGCAGCTGTCATCGGCAATCCCAAGCTCCCGTCAGCAGTGATGGACAGGTGGCTGTGGGGGCCGATGCCATCAGCCGAGGAGGAAGCCTACATGGTATCAGAGCTGCTGGGCTGCCAGCCCCTGGTAGGCAGTGTGGCCACCAAAGAGAGGGTCATGAGCGCCCTGACCCAGGCTGAGTGTGTTCACTTTGCTACCCACATCTCTTGGAAACTGTCAGCCTTGGTCCTCACGCCCAGCATGGATGGCAACCCAGCTGGCAGCAAGAGCTCTTTTGGCCACCCCTACACAATCCCAGAGTCCCTGCGGGTGCAGGATGATGCCAGTGACGGAGAGAGCATTTCCGACTGCCCACCACTGCAGGAGCTGCTGCTCACAGCGGCCGATGTCCTGGACTTGCGGCTTCCCGTGAAGCTGGTGGTGCTTGGTTCCTCTCAGGAGTCTAACAGCAAAGTCACAGCCGACGGAGTCGTCGCGTTGACACGGGCCTTCCTGGCTGCAGGAGCACAGTGTGTCCTTGTGTCTCTGTGGCCGGTACCAGTGGCTGCTTCCAAGATGTTTCTCCACGCCTTCTACTCAGCCCTGCTGAATGGCCTGAAAGCCAGCGCTGCCCTGGGGGAGGCCATGAAGGTGGTGCAGAGCAGCAAGGCCTTCTCGCACCCCTCCAACTGGGCAGGTAGGAGCCTGGGCCCCAGCTACTGCTCTATCAGTGGGCCTTGGGGAGTGGCCCTCACAGCCCCCTCATGGAGGTGGGGAGGGCAGGGTGTTAGGGAAGGGCAGCCACAGGAAGAGCAAGTTGAGAGCCTTGTGTCTTCTACTCTGAAATTAGTCTTTTTCACCAGGAGTAGCAGAACAGTTTGCCATCAGAGTGTGAAAGTCAGTCTTCCTGATGTTAGTGTCCACTGGAGGACCCTATTTATGGCGCCCTCACGTAGAAGCCCACCTCTGTAGAAGAGGGTAGCATTGTAGAAATATCCTCGATTGGTCCATTAGACTGGGGTTTGATCTGGCTCCAGTGGCCGGGCTGTGACCTGACAGGCTGCCCTCTGAAGCAAGCATCCTCAGTGGTGACAGGGGATGATGGCAGCAGTGCTGACACCACTGTGTCCACGTTCGAGAGGATCTGTGAGGAGTGAGCTGAGTGTCTTATGATGCATGTGGCACCACACATTCCGCAAGACCAGCAGTGCATGCTCTGAGCGGGGTGGCCAGAGGGCATGGGGATCTGGGCGTGTAGGGGGAATGTGCTCACGGGAAGGGGTGAGGGACCCTGCCTCTTGGCATCAAGTGATGACCTCCATCCTCCAGCATGCCCAGGGACCCTCCCACGCAGGCTGGGGCCATTCTGCCAGCATAGCTCAGGATCCTTCAGTCTGTGGCCTTTAGAATTGGCCTCTACGCTCCCAGGGTGCACCAGAGCAGGGGAAAAGTCCCACCAATGCTGTAATGGCAGTACAGACCCGTGACGCAGCCTCTTAAACCTTGGCAGAAGAACACCAAAACACTTTTTAAACTTTCACATTATGTTTAATGGCAAAAAAAAGCCCCACACCATCTATGGAGATATTTAAAAATTGAGAACAAAATGACTCTCACCTTACTCTTCTGTCAAAAGCAAGCAGCTGACGTGTTCTGATAGTACCGCTGTCCTTCCCAGCCCTGCAGTGGAGCTGCGCCATTCCCAGGCCCAGCAGCCAGAAAACGACGCAATAGTTGTCTGATCTTGCTGTGCTGAGAAATGGAAATACTTGTTTGCATCACAGACACAACACAACTGTAGTAGTTTTCAAAAAGCTGTTTTCGAGAGCCATCTTAGCTAGTTGTGACACAGCGTTAACCAATGTACACATCTTGTTTGGTGAATCTAGTCTTGTGAACAAGAACAAACCACTGATTATCAAATAGTTAGAAAACTGCAAAAACAAAACAAAAACAAAGCAAAATGAAAGAGAACAACAAGCCATAGTAGAATCTATTCTGTTCCTGTGGCTGAAAAAAATCATTCAGTGGGTGGAACAGGCGTATTTTTTGCGGTGCTCCCCTCACAACTGTCCCCTCATTCCGTGAGGAGGGCAGACACTGAGGGTTTTGGCCTGTGACACTGAACCACTTGTGCTCCCAGATGCAGAAATCAGAGGCTGTGCTGGAGGCGTCCATGACTGTTCTCAGCACACGACGTCTGTTTTGCGTGCTCTCCCGGCCATCAGAGGGCCCCACGCGGTGCCACAAAGTACTACAGGGTTTGTGGGAATCTGACCTATTTCCTGCCGACAGAGCCCTCCTGCAGGCCCCTTTCTCTTCCCATGGTGCTCACGGTGATATTTTTGTCCGTGTTTAGTTTTATTGACTGACAATATGAAAGTCACATCTTTGTCCTGGTGGAAAGATTTTATGCTGCCATCTTACCCTTAAATACAGCCTTGGCTCTTTCACTCTCCAAGAAAACTCTTTCACGTCACTACTGGGGGGGCAGGGTGGCCCTATGGTTGTTTGGTGGCTTGACACTTCATGTGTGCCTCCTGGGCCTTGTGTACAGAAGGAGGTGCTGGGAAAGGAGCCACATGGGCATGGGATGGATAGGGATGGGGCCTGGGTGGGGGGTGTGAATCTTGCCCAGCCCAGTTTGTGAATTCTTATAACTGGAGGACTATCCCTTCCTGCCCCTAGTCCGGTGGCCTCAAGTCAGAATGCAATGAACCTGCCCCTCCATCCTCGGGAATCCTCCAGACAGAGACAGTGAATTTCAAGAAAATCAGGCAGACAATCACCAAGTCAGGGAAGTCGCCATCAGTCTTAAGGCCACCAAGCTTTTCCCATCCTTGCTCACAGAGCAGCAGCTGAGCAGCTTACCGCACCCCACCCCCCTTCCTGAGCAACAAACAGTGACTCTTCACGGAGAGGGGACAAAAGGCTGCCCTTTTGCCAAAAACAGCCCTCTAAGGTGAAGTCTGAGGTGCCCTCTCTTGCTCTCCACAGGGTTTATGCTCATCGGGAGTGATGTTAAGCTCAACAGCCCCTCGTCGCTCATCGGCCAGGCCCTCACAGAGATCTTACAGCACCCCGAGCGTGCGCGGGATGCCCTGCGAGTGTTGCTGCACCTGGTAAGGGGGGTCAAGGAAGCCCAGCACCCAGGCTTCCTGCAGAGAAAGTTGCCAGGAGAACGACGGGAAGGGCAGAAGACAGGGTTAGGCTAAAGGGGATGTGAGCGAGTTGACAGGCCCACGGTTGAATCAGTTGGTCCGAGTGGTGGGTGCCATATGAGATGGCTGCACAGTCCTCACCAGGACTCTGGGGAGGGGCAGCCGAAGACAATGACCTAAGCAGCACCCACCCCACAGCCATCTCCAGGCCATGTGGCTTTGGGCACGTCATGTGGCTCTCTGAGTCTCAATTCCTCATGTGGAAACAGGGAGAAAATGAACTTTCCAAGGTTATGAGCATTAGAGAAAATGTGAATAGCTGGCACACAGGGCCTCAGTAGCTGAGACGATATTTTTTAATCAGATAAAGCAGGCCTTCCACTTAAACTCAGAAGTCTAAGTCAAGAAATGGTGATATAAAATGGTTTCTACCTTGATAACCTGGAAGGCAGTTTCAAATAATTTAGAATTTTTAGCTCCTTGGAAGTCTGTTCCGGAAAGAGCAGTCCACCCAGCCTGGGCCACTGCTATGGTGGGCAGACCCTGACACATCCATGCTCTTTCCAAACCCAAGGCCAATATCCACACATGGGCCCTGGCAGGACAGAGGCGAGCACACCTTGGCTCTGTGCTCAGGAGGACGGGCCCAGGGAAAGTGGCTGGGGTTTGTTTTGAGCAGGCAGTTCAAAGGCTGGGGTGGGGTTCCCAGTAGGCATGTCCTCTGGATGCCAGTGTCAGGCCCAGAGGTGGCAGCTCTCAGTGCACTCCTGGTGATTCGTTTGCTGTGCATATTTCTGAAGTTTAGGGAGCCCTTCTGCCTGAAGGGCTCCTCAGGGCTGAAAGAAATCAGAGTATGAATAAGAAAGAATGCCAGAACCTGCAAACCTCCCCCATTCTCAGGCCAGAGAAGGTGGCTCACACTGCTTACCACAGAACAGATGTGCTTGCGTGCAGGGAGAACTTGTGGAGACAAGTCTTTGATTTTGACTCATCTGGATACTGCACAGAGCCTTTAAGTTGCTTAGCACTAGGGCCTCCTTAGGTCCCTGTCACCCCAAAGTCATCTTCCTTGCTGCAGCTCTCACTTTTCTTAGATAAGTGAACTGCCTCTCTGCCCACTTGGCTCTCTTCTGAGGCCAGCAAAAGCCAGGCCCTCAGCTATGCCCCAAATGGCCTCAAGGCTCCTTGGGCATATTTAAGGGTTTTCCTTCTCTTCTTGGCCAGTTTCTCTCCAGGGCCCTTCCCACCCAGCAGCAGCCCTCTGGCTAGGTGTCCGCCCTGCCCAGGAGTTCATTTCTACTGCCTGTCATGGCGGCCTCGGGCAGACCCCATGTGACCTCTTGGGTCACTCTTCTATCCCTCCAGAGAGAGGAGTGTGGGGAAAGGCCTGCTGTGGGGCACTGTGTGATGCTCACCAGAAGGGGTCGTTGCAGTAGTTCTATGGTGAACTCACCCCGCATGGGCCAGGCACCAGTTCGGGTCCTAGAAGGTAGGAGGGGCCTGATGGTAGAGGGGCAGGGACAGGTTCAGAGTGCGTGGGGGATTAAGGATAAACCAGTTGGAGGTACAGGGAAGAAGGGCACTGGAAGCCAGGGCTTTGATGGGCACTGATGGGTGTGTGGGGTCTGGAAGTCCAGAGGGCTCATCCTGGTGATGGAGCCATCATGTGGTTTGGGGAAGTCCTCTGACCTGAGATTGGTTTTCAAGACAAGTCACTTCAGTGTCTGTGAAGAGCCTGGAGTGGTAGGTGGGTGAGGGAAGGACAGAATTCTTCCAGGTCACACCAGTCTGTGCTTGCTATAACTTCTCCCTGTGCAAGAAGCAGTGCCACTGCCAGTATCTTGGTCTCCTGGCCTAAGTAGCAGCAGCAGCCCTGAACCTGGGCCTTTGTGTCCCCAAAGCCACTCAGAGAGAAATCCAGGCTGGACCATGAGCAGAACAGCACCTCAACCCCTTACCCCTCCAGGTGGAGAAGTCCCTGCAGCGCATCCAGAATGGACAGCGAAATGCCATGTACACGTCCCAGCAGAGCGTGGAGAACAAAGTGGGTGGCATACCCGGCTGGCAGGCCCTCCTCACCGCAGTGGGCTTCCGGCTAGACCCCCCAGCCAGTGGCCTGCCGGCAGCTGTTTTCTTCCCAACATCCGACCCAGGCGACCGGCTCCAACAGTGCAGCAACACCATCCAGGCCCTGCTGGGTGAGCCTCGGGGAGGGCTGGGACTCTGAGGGACAAAGCAATTGGTGGCCACGGTCCCTGCAGTCACAGGGATGTTGGATCTCACTGGCAGGAAGGCGCAAGAGAGTATCCTGAGAAATGGCCAGGAGCCCCAGCCACCGCTTCTCCTGGTTTGGAGGAAAACTAGTGCCCTTAACCCGATCTTTGCATTGGTAATGGCAAGGCATCCTCTGCCCCAGCAGGGCGCCACCGTGTCTCTGCCTTTTTCTGGGGTGGCACAAAAGCTGGACAAACAGGAGCTGCCATTAATATGTAATCAGCAGCTGCGAATCGGATAGAGCTGTGCGGCCAACCCCAGGTAAAAGCAGGAGGCAGACATGCAGGGCTGCCCTCTGCGCTTCACCTAGAGAGGGTGATGCTGCCTGAGCCCGAGACCTGGTCCTGTGAATGTGATCATGTGCAGCATGGTCAGGTCTGGCCCCTGCCTCCACCTACCTTTCTTAGAGACTGCTTTCACCTTTTCCATGCCAGGCCAGGACACACATGTCTGGCTGTCCAAGCTTTGGAAAAATGCCACCAATGCTAAGCATTATGGGTGCGTTCTCCTGGAAAGGCAGCAAGACCGTGGGTGCAGAGGCCCTAATGGATAATCTCTGTCTCCTTCCTGGTTTAGGTTTGCCCAACCCTGCCCTTCAGGCCCTCTGCAAGCTCATCACCGCCTCGGAAACGGGCGAGCAACTAATCAGCCGGGTGAGTCATCAGGGCAGCTGAACCTGGGCAGCTAAGCCCGGGCCTGAGGTTGAGCCTAGTTGGAAAGACGAAGTAGGAACCTGCAAGTAATGCCATCAGTCTCGTTGCTTTTTCCAGCTTTTGTGATTACAAGGAAAAGGTGAGGGCTAGAAGTTAGAGAATTGTCTTAATTGAGTCCCGGGAGCATTGTGGATCTACAGAGCATGCTTAAAGGGCCCCTATCACCTGTAGTGTCAGGGCATTTCCTGAAGTCTCCGTTCAGTGGCCTACTACACCCTGTCATCCCCACCTGCTAACTTTTTTGGCTGATTAACAAGTGTCACAGCCAAGTGGGTGCAGGACCAGCCTGCCTAAAAGTGTTGTTTATTCTCTAAGTATGCACTATGCCTGTAATAGGATGGAGGCACTGAAGTGAACATAAATTCAACACTAATACAAGGGACACCTTATAGCAGTTTTTAAAACATGCTTTCTTTTAGGATTGTGTAGATCTAATTTGGAGAATTTGAACTCTCAGCATCATGTAGTCCTTCCCAACCCTCAGAGTTTCTGATGGTCCAGCTGGCCACTGAGGACCTGCCACGCGCCTTGGCGGTGGGCTTCTGGATGGTGTAGCAGCCCTACAGAGCACAGCTCGATTTCTCTGGTCACCCTGGAGTGTAATAATTTGAAAAAAATCATATGCATTGTTGACAGATTTATCAGCAGATTTAAGGAGAAATATTTCTGTGTGGAAATCTCCATCTAGGATTAACCTCTATATGCACAAAGTGAGTGGTACCCAGAGCTGCCCCTGATGTGGGGTTGTTTCTAGTGTGAAGTCGGAACACAGTAACAGTGTTCTGAGAACACAGATCAGTGATCAGGACCTTCATTGCATTCCCCACATTTTTTGTAGTAAGTGTGTTATAGCTGCTTGTTGAAAGGAATCAGGAAGAGACTTCCAGAACACTGCATATTAAAACACCCTGAATTTGAAGGAATAAAAGCCAAAGCTCTACAAAGGAAAAGGCTAGAATATCTGTAGGTCAAGGTTGAGAGTCCAGCAAGCCAGTCGCTTAATTTCTTGCTTTTGATGCATACTGGGGACTTTCCACCTAAGACACTACTGGGCCCCAGAAAAGGGTCCTGGGCTTTCTGCCCTAGTGGCCAGGGGACATTTTCTGAGTGACTTTGTTTTACAGAATGGTCCACACATGCCCTGCTGTGACCCCCCCTCTCCCCTAATCTGGCCTGCATCTCTCCTGATGAAGAAGGGCAGGGCCTAGCTGACCCCACCCCAAGTGCATCTGGTCATTCATTTTCTTGTGTCCCTGCTGACTCTTGCTCCTCTCCCCTCCCGGTCAGAGCCGCGGGCCTGGTATGGCGCTTCCTAAAGCAATGATCACCTCGTGTTGCATAACAACCTATGCTTGAGTCTAAACTCTCTTCTCTCTCTCTTTCTTTCTTTTTCTTATAATCTGCTGGCGAAGGCTGTTAAAAATATGGTTGGAATGGTGAGTACTACTTTAAGTAGCAACTGTTGTCAGGTGAGCCCCACCACCCACCCGTGTTCCCTTTGGCAGCTCTGAGCTCAGTGCGCACAGGCTACTTCTGAGTCGCATGCACATGCCAACACATGCTCTGGGCTGGGGTGACCAGTGCTGCCAGTGCAGATGGTCTGCCCCCTTCCTCTGCTCTGGCTCCCCTTTTCCTGCTCCAGCCTTCTTGTGTTCTTGATTTGACCTTTCAAGTTCCACCAGAACAACAGGGGCAGAAGTGACTTTAAGTGATATTCTGAACCCAGGCGAGACCCCTGAGTAGGGTTCTCAGACTCTGAGGAAATCTAAACTACCACGGGCACTTGAGCAGTGGGTTCTTCCTCAAGTGCCAAGACAACGATATAATGCTGGATTCCTTTTGTCCATTTACCTCAAGATCATAAAGATGACTTCAATTAAATAAAAAAAGGTGACCAGCCCTATCATCTACCCTGCTTCAAGTCCCCAAGTCCCTCTTGTACATGAGGAAAGATGGGAGGCTGGAAGCAGAAAACCCTGACTATGGCCCACGACCTGTAACACCGCATCTAGTCTCTTGACCCACTGCCCCATGAGGTTCCCACAGAGAGAACAGGACAGCAGGCATGAAGGCCCTGTAAAAAGAATTCCAAGTGCTGCACACACATCAGGTGATAAGGCAGTAGCAGTGGTAACAGGCAACACAAGGATAATTTGGGGCTAAATCTGAGGTGGGTCAGAGGGAAAGATGTTGGGAAGGAGCAAGAACTCACCTGTTCTCTCTTACTCAGCTCCACCAGGTGCTGGTTCAGCTGCAGGCCGGTGAGAAGGAGCAGGATTTTGCATCAGCTCCCATTCAGGTTTCTATCAGTGTCCAGCTGTGGCGACTTCCGGGATGTCATGAGTTCCTGGCAGCTCTAGGTAGGGCAAAACAGAACAGGTGAAAAGAACGTCCTTGACTGAACTGGTTCCAATTTTAAAAACATCTGTTTTCTGCTGGTTGGGTAAAATTGGTAGAGTCTTGGTTTCTTGGCTCTGTGTTCAACTCAGTGTCTAGTGCTTTAGCAAAAATCTCAAATGGCCCTCTAGATTTAATCCATTTCCTCTATAACACGAATTCCGCGCTCTCATTTGTACTCATCATCTGAATATGAGTATGCCAAGTTCCAGTATGGTTGGGATTCAAGCCATGATTTAAAAAAAAAAAAAAAGCCACAAAATAAAGTTTTCTGAAACCACCTTTGAGTTGAGCATGGACACCTAGAACTCAGATATCAGGATCTGTGTTCAACCCAGAACACTTGTTTTTCAACACTGTATGTGGCTGGGGAAGCTCCTGACATAATTGCTACTTACTTGTACCAGGTGCATCTGTTGCTAAAACAACACAACAAGCTGTTGAGTTGTTTTCCTGCTGCCCTCCTTAAGACTCCATGTGACCTGCTTGGAGTCATTCACTCCACAAGTTTGTTTTGAATACCTGTTATGCATGTGAGGAAATGTGCCAGGCACTGAGGATGCAGCAGTGAGCAAAGGACAAAAAAGCTCTGCCCTCCCCTCCCCTAAGTTTTCATTCTAGTAAATACCTGATCCAAGAGGAACACCTTGGAAGCTAAGGGGGCACAATTATAGATTAAAAAACAAAACAAAACAAAAAGACAGGTTCATAGTGACTGGCTGGAGGAGGATGAACAGGGAGCAAGGGCAGGCTCAGAGAGCCTGTGGATATTTTCAGGACAAAAATCCAGGCAGAGGGAACAGCAGTCAGTGAGCCTGCGTGAGAGGCCCATGCACAGGGGCTGGGTGGAGCAGAGCCTGAAGGCCTTGAGAAGGGAAAGACCTCTGGCTTTTAACCCGAGGGAATGGGTAATCTTTACAGGCGGACATGGCCTGGCTTCGTCCTGGCTTCTCTCGTACAGGGAGTAGTCTTCAGACCTGGCAGGAAGTTCTTAAAAAAGAATTCTACTTGTGAAGCCTGGATATCCAGTATTTTAGATGACGTTTCCTAGCCTGCCTCTCCTTATGGCTGACTCCATTTATTTTCAAGGAAAGCCTGAAAGCGTAACACTGGCACTCTCTGGTGTCAAGATTGTGGGTGATTTTCATGGATGTTCCTTTTCTTTGTACTTTCCAAATTGCACTGATACTCAAGAGCGCGAGTTTGTGTGCATATATTTACAATCTTTAAATCCTTTGGGCTGAAACTGAAGAGAACCAGCTCGCCCCAAGGCTCAGAGAAGCACCCCAGTCCGGCCTGCAACATTAAGCATGCACCATCTTAGCTATTCACAGGCTGTTGGTTACTTAGTGGTTTCAGTTCTGTTGAAACAATCAAATCATTTTAGTGAAGAGTAGGAGTATCTAACAAACATTACTTATTAATTTGCCTTTAAGCACTGGGTTCTTAAAAGTAAAGTCACTTCTGAAAGCAACAGGAATGTTTCAAAGTTCAGAAAGCAAAATGTGCCCTAGCAACCAGAGGCCTGAGCGGCTCCTCAAATGAACCTAATTCCCAAGTGAATGGTATTTGCTAGAGATCCTGACATTGGTCAGACACTAGGACTAGACAGACCTCTCTGGCGAAGCCTCCCTTGAGTAGCGCACAGCTGGCAGAGGAAGCGCTGTGCTTTAAGGAGACCTGCGATCTGAAGATTGCAGGGGCAGAGGAAGGAAAGGACTGGTCTCATGGGTGCCTGTCCCCTGGGCCTTCAGCACCAGCATCTGCACTGTTTCAAAGTTCAGTGATCTGTTGAGGAGGCAACGTGAAGACTGAGGGCTGAAAACTGCAAGCCTGAGATTCTTGCCTGGTGGTGTCCATCTGTAGGTGTGGCAGCCCCCACGGCACCTGTTTGGCTTCTCTCTCCTGCGCTCTTCCCTGGGATGTGTCCGGCGCCTCTGCACTGTCTCCTAATACATATAAGGGCTGTGTCAACAGCTCATTAACCAGTATCTTGCTCGGGAGTCTCATGTCTTCTGTTGTGCCGGCTCTAAGTCTCATTAGAACCGTTAAACTTGGGGAGCAGCCCCTTGGGCTTTGGCAGAGTAGATTCCCTGAAGGGAAGCTTGGCTGAGAAGGCAGATTCTCCATGTTTGGCGAAAGCACATTTCAAAGCCGTCAGTGGCATATGCTGACCCACATAAAGACATTGTCTTGACCTTGAGAAGACACCTTTCTCTGCATCCTGCTTTAACTACTGGCCTCAGGGCTGAATGGAGTTGGCCAGCTTTTGTCCTGGACAGTCTTCTTTAAGTAGACTATTCTGTGAAAGAATGGGAAAAAACCAATATGTTAATGAGCCTTACTAACTTCTGACACTCAGCTCTCAAGTTCAGGAAAGCAGCTCGTACTCTTGGGGGGAGCCAGGCAGTGAGGGCTCACACAGCAAATGGAGAGATGGGCTGAGCAGGAGTTAGGACAGGGAGCTGGACAGCATCTGTTCATGTGACTATCGCTCACACACAGGAAAGCCCCGGCAGGGAGCTTGCTCTGAGTGGTCTGCTGGGATTCCATGAGACTATAAGGGACCAACAACTCATATTTTTCAGGATATGAAATCTTTTCTAAGGAAGCAGATGTTTATATTTTTTGTTCCTCCAGGTTTTGATCTCTGTGAGGTTGGTCAGGAAGAAGTAATACTGAAAACCGGGAAACAAGCCAACAGACGAACCATGCACTTTGCACTTCAGTCCCTGCTTGCTCTCTTTGGTAAGAGCTGCTCTCCTTGGGCGCCTCCTGTGGGCAGATGTCAACACACTTAGCTGTGTTTGGAGGGGGGGGGGGAATGTGAATCATCGCGTGCGCGTGTGTGCGTGCGTGCGTGTGTGTGTGTGTGTGTGTGTGTGTTTTCAAGAGCAGCAAACAAGAACTCCCTGCAGAGGAGACCATTAAAATATACCCAGTATATTAGATGAGAGTGCTGCCAAGTTCTAGGAAGAACAGAGAGCAGAGTTGAGGGACTAGAAAGTGAGAGGGTAGAGCAGAGGTTAGGGCACATGGTGACAGGGTGGGCCTGCTAGGACACCTACCTGCCTGATGTTCTCAAAGTGCCAGGCTGGCTGCAGTGTGAAGACAAAATGCTGTCTCGGGGTAGTCAAGACAGAACCAATAGGATCTGCTGAAGAATATACATCAGAAAGAGAGGGTTAAAGGTGATACCCTGTTTTTTTTTGAAATAGCTGCCAGAATGAGACTGCCTTTTGCTGAGACCTTGAAAGTGGCAGGAATGGGTTTGAATTCCATCTTGGACAGTTTTAATTTTGAAATACCTATTAGATACCTACACAGGCAGCTGGTTTAAGTTTAGAGTTCAAGGAGAGGCCAGCATGGAGATATGAATGTGTATTCAGGTTCAAAGGTCACACAGGTGAGGAATAGTCTGGGATGGAATGGTGAGGGCATGTCCACTCTGCAGAACTGAGCAGTGAACTCTGGGTTTGACAGTGTGGACATCACTGGTGGCCTTTATGAAAACTAGGAGGACAAAAGCCTAAATGGACTGGGTTAAGAAGTTAGGAGAGGCAATGCCGAGAACAACTATAAAAAACTTGCAAGGCAGTTGCTGGAATGTGGAATGATTGGTCCTGTGCCTGAAATGGGATGGAGGTCTGGGTTTAGGACAGGGGACAGCAAAGATTGCCCAGAGGCCCCAGTCAAAACATGAGGTAGGTATGGGATCCTGTGATACAGGAACAGAGTAGAGATAGGCATGCTGAGGGGTCAGTGGTATGTGGGGATGTCACCTCTAGCAGGGTGTTTTGTTCCCGTAAGATTTACTACTTTTTCTTATAGGACCGTGTTTTTCAAAATTATGAGATTAACTCAAGTTATATATTAGTAGCAGTGCATAATTAATTGCTAGCTACTATGCAAATAAAGATGCTTGTGTGTTTAACAAAGAAAGTATCAAAACCACATAGAAGTCTAACTGCCACCCACCCCCCGGGCTCTGTGTCTTGTCTTAGATTCCACCGAGCTGCCTAAGCGCCTCAGCCTTGACAGCTCATCCTCCCTGGAGTCTCTGGCATCAGCCCAGTCTGTCTCCAATGCCCTGCCCTTGGGCTACCAGCACCCACCCTTCTCTCCCACGGGCGCCGACAGCATTGCCTCTGATGCCATCTCTGTGTATAGCCTGAGCTCCATTGCCTCCTCAATGAGCTTTGTCTCCAAGTCCGAAGGTGGGTCGGAAGGTGGGGGCCCCCGAGGACGTCAGGACTATGACAGGTCCAAGAATGCTTACCCACAGAGATCCACCTTGCCAAGAAGCCAGTTGTCCCCCCAGACCCGCCCTGCAGGCAGCAAAGATGAAGAAGAATATGAAGGGTTTTCCATCATCAGCACTGAGCCTTTGGCAGCCTACCAAGACAACAGGAAGATGCGTTTCTCACCAGATCATAGACAATCCCGGGATGGGGCAGCTGGAGGTGTGAAAGTGTCAGTGAGCTCCAAGGGGAGCATAAGCACTCCCAATTCCCCAGTTAAAATGACTCTGATCCCCAGCCCAAACTCACCTTTCCAAAAGGTGGGAAAACTAGCAAGTTCAGATACAGGAGAATCCGACCAGTCTAGCACAGAAACAGACAGTACCGTGAAGTCACAAGAAGAAAGCAACCCAAAACTTGACCCGCAAGAGTTGGCCCAGAAAATTCTAGAAGAGACACAGAGTCATCTCATTGCTGTGGAGCGCCTTCAGAGGGGTGGCAGTCAAACCACCAAGAGTAATAACCCAGAAGAAGGCATTTCTGTGCCAAACAGTGCTGCCGTCTTCAGAGCATCCGAAACAAGTGCATTCAGTAGGCCTGCCCTTTCCCATCCGAAGAGCCAGCCATCGCCAGTCACTGTTAAACCAAAGCCCCCGGCCAGAAGTTCATCCCTACCCAAGGTGAGCTCAGGATACAGCAGCCCAACCACCTCAGAGGCGTCCGTCAAAGACAGCCCTGGCCGGCCGTCACCCAGCTCCGACTCCCAGACTTCCCTGACTGACCAGCCTCTCTTTAAACTAAAGTATCCCAGTTCTCCCTACAGTGCGCACATTTCCAAGTCACCAAGGAACATGTCCCCAAGCTCAGGCCATCAGTCTCCTGCTGGCAGTGCACCATCCCCAGCTCTTTCCTACTCCTCAGCTGGTTCTGCTCGCTCAAGTCCAGCTGATGCCCCCGACATAGACAAACTGAAAATGGCAGCCATTGATGAAAAGGTGCAGGCAGTCCACAACCTGAAGATGTTTTGGCAGAGCACACCCCAGCATTCAACAGGACCAATGAAAATATTCCGTGGAACACCTGGAACAATGACGTCCAAAAGAGATGTCCTCAGTCTATTAAATTTGTCACCTCGGCACAACAAGAAGGAGGAAGGAGTAGACAAGCTTGAACTTAAGGAGCTATCTTTGCAGCAACATGGAGAAACACCACAAAAAGCCCCTCCCAACGGACACTGGCGCACGGAGACCACCACACTGAGCACGCTGCCACTGCCCGCTGGCCTACCTGCTACAGCTCCCACACGCCCTCTGAGACTTCCTTCTGGAAATGGATACAAGTTTCTGTCCCCAGGAAGATTTTTCCCTTCCTCCAAATGCTAAATCATCTTTTATACTCTCTGACTCACTACAGTAATCCATAGAGAAGGTCTCTGCATTCACATGGGCCTACTCCCTCATCTGAGTGCGGTCACTCCACATAGCCACCAGCCACCTCACCATGGGGTGCTTTCCAGCAGTTGTGAGCACGTGTGTGTGTGTGTGTGTACGCGCACGCACACACACACACACACACAGCTGGTGGCTCAGACCAGATTCACCATAAGCCAAGGACTTCTGTGGGGTTGGTGCAGGAGGCTCATGGAATTTTTCTACACACTTCACCAAATGTTTACCTTTGAACTCCCAGCTTCTCATCTTTGATGTGACTTTTCAACAGGATTTTTGTACAAAAAATGGTCATGGTTCTGGGGTGGGAAGAGGAAAGGGAGCGCATATTTTGCTAAGAGGTATATATGCAGTACCTTTTATACACAGAAATACAAAAGAGCTTTTTTAAGGCATTCAGGTGCTGGTTGGGGGTGGGATATACAAAATCTGTAGAATTCTACATCAAAGCATTACTTTAGCCAAAAAACAGAATGATGGTTTTAAAAATGGCAATTTTTAAAATGATTTACAATTACAGCAATTTTGGTTTCATGATATTGTAACATCACTGTAATAATGCAATAATTCACATTGAAATAGTGCTTCCATCCTGAACTCTGCTCCATTGAGCTCTACCAATAGCCTTTGGGCCTCACTGTCAACCAAACTTGAATTTTCTTAAAAAACTTACGTAACTCTTATCCAGGCATTTTAAAACTATGCAATTGTGATTTAAAATGCAACTTTGTGCTTTTAAAACATTACTGACCTTTTTTGTACGTGGATAAACAACTTGGTTTTATTATCAATAGTACTTTGCATTTATAGCTATTATTTTTAAAGCTCAACACGTTTTTTAAAATGTCAAATTTTGAATAGTCATCCATAAGTAATTATCAAGTTTGGGGGAAAGGCTGAAATTACTCAGTTTCTTTATAAGCAAAAAAAAAAAAAAAATCATCCCATGGCTAACTAGATTTAACCAAAATCTAGCCTTCCAGCTCCTATTCCCTTTATTAGCTGCTTAATTTTATTCTTTTTCTAACTCCAGAACTCTAAAACCTCTTCTCTCTAAATCTCTTGCCAGATTCCCCTAAACCCGGCACCCTACCTGTGAGCTGCATATGGACTGTCACTTTAGCTGTGACAATTGCCACTCACGCTGTGGTCTGAAGGACAAGGTCCTCCCCTGCCATGGAAGGCTTAATGTTTACAGTCTGAGAAGCAGGGGTCTCTGCTGGGACAGACATCTGACCATTGCTGGGCAGTAGATTCCCTGGAAAACTAAAGACTTCCCCACAGCTGTGACAGTGAACTGAAATGCCCCCTGCTAGGAGGAGATAAAAGAATAGTCTATGTAGGGGAACCATTAATTTATTTTATTAAAGAAATGAAATGCTGAGAAATCATATTAGTACTAAGTTAAGTTGGAGAATTTAAGTCTTTTAAATTATTCTAAAATGAAAATCCTACCAGCCTGACTGTGAGGGTGTATGGCCCAGGATACCAGCAACATGTAGACTGGACATGAGGGGCTGGCAAAAGGGACACTGACATCAAGATGCCCAGTCAGAGCTTTTAACCTTGAATAGGATCTCACAGAATGACCACTTGCCCTGTTTCTTGGTGTACTCTGAAGAGAAAAGGTTATTTATCCAATTTGTGATATTCTCTTAAGCTATGTCATAGAGACTTTTGAGTTTACCTCAACAGCCATGTTGATGAAAGCAAACAATAAGGATGTCCCAGTCTAACCCTGATCCCAACATCAGAAAAGAAATATTTTATGAAAGCAGCAAGCAACTCTGAGGTTGTCTTTATGTCAATAGGGGAAAAAATGGTAATGAAAGTACCAGTGTAGCAAATGAAGCCAAGTTATAGCACTGTGCATTTACATAACAGAATCAGGTCCTCAACTACAAAAAATAAACCTCAAAGTAAATCTCTGAGTCCATATGTAGATAGTTAGGCTGTTCCTTTCTCAGCCTCTTTCCCAAGTGCCAAGGAGCCCTGGAGGAAAGGCGTGGGTCTGCTCCATCCTTGAGGACAGGGGAAGGCCACACGCCCACCTCTAGCACATCCCTTTCCACACCCAGATGCGTCCCATGGTCGCCAAGCCAGCGAGGAGGACTTGTGGAAGCGAACCTGGTATTAGTCCTCAGTACACTGTTGTTTTAGGTTTCATGTTGAAAAGCCAAATGTGATTTTTTTTAGGGGGGAGAGGGGCCTAGATACAAGCTTCAATAAGGGGAAACAAGGATATTGAAATAATCGGACCAACTTAAAAATCACTGTAGTATCACCCCTTCTTTATGTCATTCTTGGTGTTTTCTATACAAGTGAAATGAATATTAAATTAAAGTAGATTTTTCAGGCTACAGTGAAAAAAGTATACACTTACAATGATATTAAATGGTATAACTCACAGATTTTTTGGTGTAGATCAGGGGTTGACAAACTATGACCCAGAGGCTAAGTCTGGTCAGTGGCCTGTTTTTTTTATGGCGATGAGCTAAGAATGGACTATACATTTTTAAATAGTTATATAAGACCCTACATAATTGATTTTGCCTCTTGACCTACAAAGCCTGAATTATCTAATATCTGACCTTTTCGAAAAAAGTTTGTTGACTCCTGGTAGGTGAAAGAAAAGTGTCACATTGTGGATGTAGTAATTGGCATGCATGCGAACCTGGAGCTCTGGAGAGAAGCAAATGACTCCTGCTCTTTGCCCCACTTGGAAGGAGTCAATGGGTGTGGGTAAAATTTATAGAACTATTTCTCCTTGTAATATGCAGATAACATTGGATAGATTTCCTTTACAGCTCAGGAAATTGGATGGCCTGCCCCATTCTTTTACATCAGCAGAAAGACACGAATCCAAGCAATAAAATCTCCCTCTCCCAGAAACCTTAGTTGCAAGGTGGTAGATTCTATCTTAATTCTCATCAGTGAATTAACCAACTACTTTTACTGCTTTTAACTAAGTCACAACAGCAACACAAAAATACCAAGTTTAGCTACTAAAACTTACATTTTGATGCACACTGGTATGTAGTAAAATGAAATAGTTCTCTCCACCATCCCATTTTAAGCAATTCATGGTCCACACTGATACTTGCTGAGTCTCAGCAGGAGACAGGTGCTGCATCTGTCCTCACCCCGCTGGTGGCTATCCCAGTGAATGTCAGCAGGTGATCACCGGAGCAAGTACCGCCACCTCCTACCACAAGGATTGTAAGTACTGTCAGTTTTAGTTCAGGTTGGAAAAAACACCATGCAATAATCTGGTGTGCTTTGAAAGTAAGCAGAATGTGAAAATTCAGTAACTTTCATCATAATTTTGTTGTTTTATTTAAAATGATTGTACATGTGTTTGTGAACTGGGCCCTTATTTGTGCAAGATCCTTCAAATATGTTCCATGTAAGGACACCTGTGGTCACCTCTCCACTCCTAAGACGCCTTCCCTACTTGGCACTCACACCCCTTGTATGCAGTGTTAGCCATCCTTGGCCTATGTGGACTTCTTTTGTAAATTACAGTTTCCAGATGGCATTAAACTTTTTATATTATGAAATTTACCCTGTAAAAAGAACTTCATATTTTTATTGAGATTGCTAAGGCACTTGGCCTTCCTTTGTGATTTCAGTGTCTATTAAAGCATGGAATTCCCTCAATTTTAAGTGCAATATCTGAATCATTTTCTTTACATATTCCACATTTTCTAGGTTTCTATGCAGTACACTGGGGTCATATGGCATTAACAAGCACATTTCTCTCTGGAGTTTTGTCCTTATAGATACACTGTGGGCTCACATTTACCAGGATGAAAGCTAGAGAAAGTACACAGCAGAGTGCACCTGCCTGTGGGCTTCTTCAGAGCCCTGAGATGCTAGGTGCCTGCTGGTGCGTGGTTATGTAGGTGACCAGATGTTTCTGATCTTCTGTGATCAAGTTGGAGGACAAGAAAATTCTACAGTCGTAGAAGTGTTTTGACAAAGTTCGTTACCACCAGATCCTTATATGTGAAAAAACTTCAAAGGGAGTTATTTCAGAAAGGCGGCAACAATCTTACATGTTAAAGTCTGAGGACCGTGAAGGAATAGTGAGGTAAAATGTGACTAAGTTGTAATAAATACTGATTGTACAGCAAGAGTACTGTCTCATTTGGTGGCAATAAAAAATTAAAATACAAAAAAACCTGCAAACAAGGGAATTAAAGTGTACTAGGTTGTTTGGGAAGAGAAGATCATTTTTAAAATAAGTTAAATTTGTATAATCTCACATACAAGCAATGTAATAGAAGATATTTCCAAACAAGTTAGGAGAGGAAAATTTAATTTAATTTAATTGCTGTAAAGGAATAAAAAAAGGAAAGAACAGCAACAAAAACTAATTAAAAGCAGGAAAATGTAAGATGAAAGAAATAAGAAACAGAAGTCATTATAGATGTAAATAAACTAAACAAATGAAAAGGAGAGTGATAGATGGTGGCAATATGCAATATGCTCTTTAAAAACTGTGCTGTTTGAAAGGGGGGGAAAAAAAAAAACTACCAAAGCATAAGGACCCTCAATGATTGGTAGTAAAAGGACTAGCAAAATAGATATTAAAGTAAAAGACAGTAATAAAAACAAAGATGCATTTTCTAATATTAAAATGTTTAAAAACTTTAGCAGAAAGACAAAATTCTAAACCTACATGCAACTAACCACGCAGCTTCAAAGCTCAAAGTAAAAATCAGCAGAACTGCAAGTCTGGAAAACTGTACTATCAAAATGGGAGCTTTCACCCTCTGCTCTTTATAATTGATACAGCAGACAAAATTATTAAGCATATAGCAGGTTTAAACAATTCAGCAAATAGGTTTATGAAATAGATTCACGACTCAGTCTCTGATAGAATCTATCAATATATTCTTCACAAGCAACATGGAATAACTTACAGAAACAGACCACACACAGGCCACATAGCAAGTCTCAGCAAACACTGAAAAATCAGCATAATTGCAACCACACCTAATTCAAACACAATATAACTCAAGCATCAATAACAAGATAATTTAAAAGTTGTCAATCACTTAGATATTTTAAAATGCATGCAACAACATGAACCATGGAAGAATTCATAATATAAATGAGAAAACACTGCACATTAAAACTGATAGACACCTTGGGAGTTTCTGGAGTTTACTGTTATTTATGACAGAGGTATTTTATATTTGTTCTATTCAAGGCCAGAAGTTTCCACAATGAACTACAAGTTTACTTTCACCTAATAAAGTAAAATGCACAATTATTTTTATTTCTGCTTACATGCTACTTTCAGGAAATATATAAATTATACGCTAGTTTAAGTATAAAATTGAATTTCATAAAAGCTAGTGAGATACTTACTGCTAAGGGGGCACTTTAGAGAAGTTTATACTCAAGGCTAATATTGAAAATACGTAACTGCACGAGGCCCAAAAAGGAGGGATACCCACTCTATGATACTAGTGTATGTATTGGTACATATTGAGTTTTCAGAATGGTCATGACACATTTTGGCTTGAAAAACAGAGAATAAAATGTCATGATTTTTCCAACAACCCAAAATTAGTAAAGAATTGTAACAGAGCTAGGTGACCACATCGAGAAATTAGGAAAAAAAATGAATCAAGAGAGAAAATAAGGGAAAGAATAAAACCAGTCAGAAAACAACAAAAATTAAAGCTAATATGTTAATATAGAAGATCAAGGACAAAGCCAAAAAGAGAAAATATACAAAGTTGTGAGAAGGTTGGTCTTGTGTGTGTATGAGATGAGAGAGACAAAAGGGAAGTATAGCTAAAGATGCTGCAGAGCTTGAAAAAGGAACACTATAAAAAATCTTATGCCAACATATGTGAAAATGCAAATAATTGTTAATATGGTATAGTCATACATATATACACAGTTGAAACGTATCTAGAAAGGTAGGAATGGTGGACCTCAAATGCAAGAGAGCACCACTGTCGGAGGGAAGTGACAGAATCAGGAAGTTTTTAAGTCACTTCAGATACAAAGCACTGTAACATGTGACTTTACCTGGTCACATATTTCATAGTGAATTTAAGAATGAGTGAAAAGTATTTTTAGGTTACATAAATTTCAGAAAAAAAAATTTTTTTAAAAGTTCTGGTATAACAACAGAAAGAAAAAACAAAGGTCAAGCAACTACAAAATGGCGAATCACAACTCCTTGCCCTTTATCCAACTGTAATATATACAAGCCCAGGTGGTTTCACATGTATTTCACCAAACTTTTCAGGGATCAGTTAGACCTGATCTCTTCAAATTGCTTAATATGAAAATAAGACAACCAAATCATTTCATGATACTATCCTAAAATTCTAAAACCAATAGAGTAAGAAATGAAAACGACAGACTGCCATTTCATTTATGAATCTAGGCATAAAAATCTTAAAATTCTGGCCATTAAATTCTTATATTTTAAAAACTAGGAAAAAGTAGATTGAGAGTGGATCTGTATGTTAGTTACTTGGGAGTACAAGTCTTTGCTGATGAACACAAACAAACCATTTCTATGGGGCCAGAGCAATAAGCATTAAATTATGGAGGACATTACTAATCTGAGAACAGGAGAGGCTAAAATTCTATGGTTTACACAGCAATTAGACAAAAAGCAAATCTCTTATACACCTATTATAAAGAAAATTCCAAACAGCTTTAAGAAACAACATAAAAACTATATCCTGCTATTACTGTTAAAGTAGAAATTAGCTTTAGTATAATAATTTACAGATTAAATCTAAGGGTGCAAGGTTAACACAGCACTAAGAATGAATTTATGACCATAGTAGTGTGGTCCCTATTACCTTAGGAAATAAAATTTATGTTCTCTGTTACTGCCAAAGAATTTGCATATCCAATTGTATAATACATGTTTCGTAGGATGCTTCCCTGGAAGGAAAAAATAGCCCTTAATGAAGATTATGTGCTTAAGGACCTCAAGTGACAGTTAGCTAATACAAAAGCCAGGGACAAGTAGGACTGCTATCAGCTACTCAGCTGTTTTTTAATATTAGTAGTCTAATGCTTTATTTATATAGTCACTTTGTTTTTGTGGTTTTGTTTCTTTTCTTTTTTTTTTTTTTTTGCTTTTAGCCTCAGAATTTCTGGACAGGGACTGCAGTATGGCACCTTTCTCAATTTAAAGTCTTTCTTCAACTTTTCCAATGAGTATGCATGCCTACAGCCTCTAATAATACTAAATAATGGCAAACAGCAGGGAACTGACAGGCTAATGCTACATCCACTCAGCAAATGAGGCCAAAACATCTGGATCCAAATACATTCAAGGGACATGTTGGCATTAAGGAAACATTTTGCTTCTCAATGAATTTGCATCCAATCTCAAGATATTTATTAAATTTGTAGCAACTGTGCATCTGGGCTTCTGGGAACAATAATATCCTCAAATATATAAATATTCTCAGTATATTTATATTAAATAAAGTTTTAAAATTCTAAAACAACTTTAAATCCCATCAGCAGAACTCAAAGTCTACCCTTCAGTTAACTGGGACAGGTAAATGAATTTTAATTCTGATCTCTTTGGCAGTGTTTTGCCGAAAGTTGAATTTTTTTTCATTATAGCTTTCTGAAATATAGCCATTTTCTTTTTAAACCAAAAACACAAAAGTAAAATAAAAATGATATGTAATTAAGTAAAAAAGAGGCAGTTCTTATATATTATTTCAGGCAATTCACAGCACAAATATTTGCTGAGTGTTTGTGATAAAAGAATGGAGAAAAAAATAAACAAGCAAAAAGTTAAAATAGGAGTCTAGAAGGTCCATAAAATAAAGCCTGTGCACTTTACTGAATTATATGCAATTCTCTCCTGTTTACAAACAGTTCAAGCTTGATGAATGAAAATACAAGCACTGTGCCTCCCCCTCCAGTCCGGAGATGTTCTAAGAGACAGTCTTTCAGACCTAAGAACTCTATTCTGGCTGCAGCAGACTAAACCAGAGTAGGGCAATAGCTGCAAGGTCAGTCAGTTATTGTTTCCTGAACCACAGGAAAAGGTCTTAAGATTAGTTTTCTCCAGACAACCCAATCAAAAAATGGGCAGAAGAGCTAAACAGGCCCTTCTCCAAAGAAGACATAGGTGACGGCCAATAGACATGAAAAAATTCGCATCATCACTTACCATCACGGAAATGCAAATCAAAACCACAATGAGATACCACCTCATGCCCAGGAGAATGGTCCATGTCAAAAAAAAACACAACAAAGTGCTGGTGACAGTAGAGAGGAAAATGAATCCCATTACACTGTTGGTGGGAATGTAGAAGGGCCCAGTTCCTATGGAAAGAAGTGTACAGATTCTCAAAAGACTAAAAATGGAACTACCATATGACCCAGTGATTACACTCCTAGGTTATCTATCCAAAGAGCACAAAAACTCTAATTTGAAAGGAAACATGCACTCCTAAGTTTATAGCAGCACTATTTATAATAGTCAAGATATGGAAACAATCTAAATGCACCAGGATGACTGGATCAAGAAGCTGTGATATGGATACACAATGGAATACTATGCAGCAATCAAAAAAGATAAACTCATGTCATTTGCTGCAACATGGAACTAGAAGGGATTATTCTAAATGAAGGAGAAAAGATAAATACCAGATGGTTTCGCTTTTATGTAGCATCTAGAAAAACCAAGCAAAGGGTCAGGCAAAGACAAACTGTAAGAGTGACCCCTGAAAGCAGACCACAGATCTAAAACATTCAGGAAGGGTAGAGGGGAAGAGTAGAGAATGGTGGACGGGGGGAGGAGACTGGGGTGGAGTGTGATGGAGGACTGTGGGCATCTTTGGTGAGGGGAAGAAGTATGGTGACTGCACATGAGGGAAGAAATCCTATATTGTGAATAAAAAAGAATTTAAAAAAAAAGATTTGTTTTCTCATGAATTCAATTCAGGAAATCGTAACTAGATCAGGTCTTTGCAACTGAAGGGAAAGCCAAAAGGTAGTGATACATATATATACATATATAGTGAAACAAAGTACACACAAATATGGAGGCCTGAGACCCTACAGTGAAGGGCCATCAAAACAACCCCCCTCCTTACAGTCCTACACACCTGGATATAAGAAAAAAATTTAGCATCAGTCAGAAGTCCCGGGTTTCTTCTATGGCTAATCTCTGCCTCCCCTCCTATTTTTGTAGGGGGAAGTCATCTGGGTCCCTTTCCAGGACCAACACCTTTGCTTGCCAAATCCATTCTGACTCACCTACTTGAACCACAGTGTGCTAACGCTCCCTTTCTCTCCTGCATCGCCAGATTAATTTTCCCTCTCAAATGAATCACACCTAATGGCATGTAAAGAGGTTGTAATCTCTCCATTTAGCCCCATGCCCCATCCATTGAAAGTCCCCTTCCTCTGCTCTTCGTTCAGAACACAGCTTCTGATTGGTCTACACTCCATGTCATCAATTCCTCTTCGTTCTTGAACCATGCCCTCAAATCAAACATAAGATCAACATGATAACAACTATATGCATGCGGCAAAATCTAATGGTCAATTTTAAGTTGCTTGTAGTGCAATAGAAAAGATACAGCATCACTTATGAGGTAGTCTTGAAATGAAAGTTTAATCTGCTTTTAATTAAGGTTTTAAATTTTGTATAGAGCTTTCAATTTTCTGTGAACACAGAGATTATTAGAATGAAATTACACAACACCATGAGAAAACACTTGGGACAGATGCCGAAGTTGGGGCCACCGCACCCCTTCACAGAGTGCTTTTCAATGACTTTTTGCCATGATGTAAATCTGTGCTAACACAGTAGCTACTAGTAGACACATGTGGTTATTGAGCTACTGAAAAAAAATTAGTGTGACCGAGGATCTGAATTTTTATTTTAATATAATTAATGATAGTAGGTTGGTATGGTCTATTAAACAAGCCCATTCTATGTATTAGAAAAAAATAGAGGCTAAGTATTCTTAAAGAATAAAATAATTTTGAGTAAGAGACATCCATAACCAAAAGTATATACAACTGTATTTCCATATATTGGCAACAAACACTGGACAACAAAATTAAAACCAATTCTTTTTACCATTACATCAAAAAACATAACTGACCAGGCTACTGCAGCAGGAGGGCCGTGTCCCAGTTCTTCCCCCCACTGTGGCCCACACCCACATCCTAGTGAAGGACAGGATCAAGGTGATGGTAGCCATCGAAAATGGGAGAAAAAGTGAGTGATTGGGAATGACATGTGTCTTAGGATATTTAAGTGGGTTTCTGTGACAGCAGCAAGATGTGAACTGCAGAGTTCTGTGTCTGATGCCTATCAACTCAAAGGGGAAAAACAAAAGCAACTGGAGCCCCAACTCCTCCCTGGCCTATGGGCCAGGGGTCCTGGAGAAACCATCCATAATTGCCTCAAAAGCTGCTGATGAGCCTCCCACTCTCACAAAGAATCCATTCCCCTCGAGAAACAGACTGCTGACAAAGAGGAACAGTCGGGTGCCTGCCCCTGAGACAGCTCATTGTGGACCAGCCTGCAGTGTTGCAGATGTGTCAGAAAGCGAGCACCATCCTGGCCCCTTCCTGTACTGTACTCTGGCTCTGGCCAAGCTGTGTTGCTGGAGTAAGGGCAAGAGTGGGTTCAGAGCCTGTACATAGGAGCCTTCTGGCTTAGAAAACTGCCATAGGACTTGGAGTGGTAGTACCATTTACCCTTCTCTGACACTTGTGTCTGTTTGCACCCCCAAGAGGGCTGGAACATCAGTCATCCAGTTCATCTGTCACCTACAAGTAGCAGTATCTGCTCCAGGGTGTCTAGACTGAGCTACTGCTGCTTCTATGAAAAGAATGTGGAAGGTACTTTCTAGAGAAGAGAATGCCCAGGGCAATTAATTTGAATGGAGACTACAGATTCATGCACTTTCCAAAAGGGCTAGAGTCCTGTAGGCTGCTGACAGAGAATGAGCAGAGACTTTGGAGGGAAGGGATGAGCTTTTCTTTTTCTCTACATGTGAGCAGATTTTGTACTATCTTGGTACTCCTGCCCACTCCTGAGGTTATTCTGCCTCTCCTGAGCTTGCCAGTTGTTGACAGTCCTTGGTCTCCCATCACAGCTATCTTCACACATGCACACACACATAGAGCTTTCCCTGTTTTCACCTGCACATCCCCAGGTCTATTATCCCCAACACCCCTGAAACAAACTCTACCCCAACAAACCTGAGGACATCACCTGCCCTTACGGTACTCCTTCAATTCAGATTTTCTAAAAAGTTCCCTTTTCTTCAAAACCTTAATGTTTAATTAAACTTTGATTTTATTGCTTCAAAAATGGTTAAGAAAATGGAAATGGGCAACAGTGAGTGAAGACATTTTAGCACTGAATACAACAGTATTTTTAAAATTAAACTACTTCAAATATGAAAAGTTGATTAAAACATCGAATTTATAGTTAAAATGGCTAAGGTTCATAGTATACAGATTATCACTCAACAAAGCAGATGAAAAAAATAGTTAATAAATTTAACAAAATGTAAAACTTTTATGCTAAAAACTACAAAATACTACTGGGAAAAATTAAAGACATAAACTGAGAGATACTATGTTCATGGATGGGATATCCAATCTTGTTAAGATGTTAATTCTCCCCAAATTTATCTACAGAGTCAACACAATTGCAGCCAATATAATGGAATGAAAAGATAAATTCATGCTATCTGCAGCAACGTGGATGGAGCTAGAAGGAATTATGCTCAGTGAAATAAGTCAGAAGGAAAAAGAAAAATATCAGGGCCTCCCCTGGTGGCGCAGCGATTGAGCGCTGGGCTGTGAAGCTGCCCGCAGCCTCTGCAGCGCCAGTTCGATCCCCCCCCACCCACCTCCGGCCACCAGCAAGGGTCCCACATGGCACGACAGACCTCTCCTGCTGTGCCCACTGCTCCCCTCTGCCTGTTCTGTTCCCCACTCTGGCTCTGGTGAATTCTCTCACCCTCCTGCGCTTGGACTGTACCCAGTGCTTGTATAAATAAATAAATAAATCTTTAAAGAAAAAAAAGAAAAATATCAGATGGTTTCACTTATAGGAGGAATATAGGGGAACCAAATAAGACATCAGGGGAAAAAATAATAAGAATACAAAACACGACACAACAAAACAAAACAAACAGACAATTGTAAACCAGAGACATCCTGCAGGGCAGGAGGAGGGAGAGGAATCAGAGGAAGGGAGGGAGGAGCACCGGGACTGTGGTGATGGTGCACGGGTGCACTGGTGAAGTAAATCTGTGGGGACTACACCTGGGGGGGAGCAAACATTGTTTAAAAGTGAACAATGACATAAAAAATATATAAATAAAAATTTTAAAAAAAAAATCTTAACTTTTTTTTGATAGACAAAGTTAAATCTAAAATTTGTAAATGCAAATAATCTATAGGAGTCAAAACAAACTTGAAAAAGTTGTTAACTTCAAGACTTATTTAAAGTGACAGTAAACTTTCTGGTTTTAGCATATAAACAACTAGATGACGAGGCAGACTAGAGTCCAGAAATATATAACAAAAATAGAGCCCAGACATACACTGTATTCTGATTGTCAATAAAGGATGTCAAGTTGATTCAATAGGGGAAAAGATACAGCTTTCAAAATGTACTAAAACAACTACACAGCATTTAGAAAAATAAAACCTCAATGATTACCTCATACCATACTCAAAAATTAATTTGAGATGGCTCATAAACTTAGACATAAAGGCTGAAAATTATAAAGCTTCATAAATAGGAGACTATCTCTTGACCTTGGTCAGGCAAGGATTTCTTAAGAGACTGAAAGCACTAACCTACATGAAAAATTTAATACACTGGAATCTTTCAAAATTAAAAGCTTCTGCTCTTCAAAAGGCATGACTAAGAAAATAAAAAGGCAAACACAGCCTAGGAGAAATAGCCATGATACTTTCTCAGAATACCTTTACTGACCAAAGACCTGTGTCTGGAATATATACAAAACACCTGCAGCTCAGTAAAACATCAAATAAAAAAAGGCAAAAGATTTGAGCAGAAGCACCACAAAGGAAGATATACTAATGATCAATACGCACATTATAATGAAAAAATACTTCCCTCTTTTAGAATGGCTAAATTAAAAAGACTGGCTATACCAAATGTTGGTGAGTATACAGAACAACTAAACTCTCATACCTACCTAGATAACGAATCTAATTAACATATATCTATGCCGGAATGCCCATAGGCAATTCACACCATCCTGTCCCTTCTTGGCTCTCCTCTGTCTCACAGGGCTGGATGTCCAAGAGTTCTATTCCACCCCCAACCCACCCCAGCATGTTTCTGGTTATATTCTCAGTGAAAGGCACTCATAAAATGTGAGGACAACAGAGAAGTATATTTTTGCTCTTTTGTCAAAGATGGGCAGATGTGAATGAAGGACTTTAGCAGATATGAGATTTTGCAACATCTTTCATTTTTTTAAAACAATAAATCAGCAGTGCTTGTGACAACTGATTATTTTTCAGAGATTTTTTTTCTGTGGTTTCTGCAACTTCCAGATTCCCTGAAGGTGAGTGGCAAACCTGAGAGATAGCAGTCACTTCCAGTATCTTTTTGCCACAGTCCTGCCACAAATACTTTTATAAGCATCCAATTCTCCATATTAAATCGACTTTGATTCAAATACTTAAGAGTGATCTGTTTTCCTGATTGGACCCTGACTGTAAAGTTATGGCAAATAAGACAGACTGGTTATGATTAGCACAGAAATAGACAAAGACCACAAACATATAGAAACTTCCTTTTACAGAAGTGAAAATGAAGACCAGTCTCATAGTTTATAGATCAGTGATAGCTCACAGGTTAAAATATGAATTATTCAATAAATATTACTGGAACCCATTTAGTAAGAAATATCCATCCTGAAAGAAAAAAAAAAACCTGATCCCTACTTCTTACCTTAGTATGAAAAATAAGTTTTATAAAAGAATATTCTTATGATTTCAAAATAAGATTTCTGAAGTAAGACACAAAAAACATAAACCATGAAAGAAATGAATTTTTGTGTATCAAAAAGCACCAGAACAAAAGCCTGAGTGAGGTGGTTATGAGCGAGGTAGCTTTCCACATGAGGGAGGAGGGTGGTGGCCTTGGGGGATCGGGGTTGGGAGGACACCCTTGAGGGGTGGGAGGACAGTGCCGGGTGGCAGAGCATAGGCTGGGTGAGAAGAAGTCCATGCAAGGAAGTGTTAACAACGGTCCAATGTAGGGTGTTGGGCCCTAAGTGTCTGAGGGGAGCATCCACCCAAGTGGCAATGAGGAGGTGATCAGACAGACAGCAATATCAAGGATAATGGGACTCTGGTTTGTCACTGCTAGAGAAGGAGTTACACAGACGGTACAGAAAACTAGAGTGAATCCTAGCTGGATCTGAAATGGAGGGATTGGTGTAACTGATGGTTTATATCTGTTGCTTGATGGCTCCATCGATATAAATATACAGATATATTTCCTAGCTGTGACTGTATGTGTCTGGCAGCAGCAACACCACACAGTAATGAAAACTAACACATATCTTGGCTTCTAAATACTTGTCTTCTTAAAAAAGAACCAGGGCTTCTTGGGGAAAAATAAAACATTCTGCATATAAGACAGTACTCAAAGAATGATTGGAACACATCAAAAATGCACATTTGACAGGACAATTGAAGGGGTCCTACTGGACAAATCTGGTACTATTTGAACATAAAAATAAATAATGGTAGTGACAAATTATCATTCTCTGACTAAAATAGGAAACCACAAGTCTATACTAACTAAAATTGAAAGTTCGATGAGGAACAAGACTGTCTCCATATATAAGAATCATCTGGATCTTCTACAAAGTTTCCACTGCACTCTTTATTACACTCATATTCTTCTCTATCTTATGGAACATATGACATATACTTGTTTTAATGTTCTTGTTTAATTCAATCATATGCCTTTTCTTGTCAGTTTTGAATGAGTCTTCTCATTAACAGTTGTATTGTCCTACTTTTCATCCCTAGTAATTATTACTTAGATGTTAGACACCTTTTGGATTTTGGAGGGAAGAGTATATCTTTAAATATTATATTTTGTGTTTTATTCTGGGATATGGTTAAGATACTTTGAATCCATTTGATCCTTTCAAGGCTGCTTATAAGCTTTATTAGGTTTGGGCCAGAACAGCCTGCAGTCCATGGCTAATTTGGCTCCATCACTGAGTTCACATTCTGTGAACTCTACCCAGTGCCATGTATGTCAAGGTTTCTCCATCCTGGCTGATGGGTACATGAACTATTCCCATCTCTGTAAGCATCACAAGTTGTTCTGTCTCCTCATTATGCAGGTCCTGTTCTATCCCCAATCTGGGGTAGTTTACCAACAAATGTGCTGAAGACTCGAGACCCTTTGCTGATCTGCCAATTTCTAGTGCGCTCTCCTCACTGATACTCTGTCCTGTGAATGCCAGACACAGTTAGCTGCCCAAATCCTCAATCTCAACTGAGACCACTGAGCTTGTATAATTTCCCTGTCCCTGTGATGAGGCCTAGGGAATGCTTTCCAAGCACTAAGTTGGGGAAATCATGAGGCTACCTCATTTGAGGGATCAATATCCAGCATTACCAAGCATTCAATGTCTCGAAAATAATCCCTATGTTCTATTAAATTTTTGTTTTAAGACTGTAGGTTAAGTCTTCTGCACACTGTTACTCCATCATGGCTGGAAGTGGATGTGGAGAATGAAATATTATGCTGTTTCAAAGTAACCTTGTCATAAATATTTAACAGTTACAAAAAGAAAAAGAGGGCCTCTCTGGTGCCGCAAGGGGTTAAGAGGCAACCTATTTCAGTCAATCTGCCTGATCTGTTCCCCACTCTGTCTCTGGTGAATCCTCTCACCCCCACCCCCACCTCTGGCCTATACCCCAGTTCTTGTATGCATAAATAATCTTTTAAAAAAAGAAAAGAAAAAGAATAACCACATAAAGAAGCCTCACAGACATCATTTTTATGAAGTGACCAAATACAAAGCATCAGAAATGGGATAAGCTGGAATCATGTGCCATTTTATAATAAAAGTCATCATTGGAAACATTCAGAAGATCGCAGCACTCCTGTGATTCTTGAATCTAATCATGATGAAACATGAGACAAAGCCAAATTGAATGACCTTCTATGACATAACTGATCTATGAAGTGAATGAATATTTTGGAAAGTAATTTGATAAAAACTATGAAAAACGTTTATAACCTATGACTCTGCCATATATCCTATGACCAAGACAATGGTGAATTGTGCAGCAATGAAAGAAGAATGAATTAGAACTATACTTATTGAAATGGTAAGTGCTATCAATAACAATGAGTAAAATAATCTATTAAAGGTATGTGTGGAAGAATATACCAGCTGATAAATTGTGTGTATTTGTTATTTCCTAGGGTAAGTGGTAGACACAAGGGTTTTCAATGTTATTATCTTGATCTTCATCGCTGAACCCTTTTTATAAAAAAAAAAAAAACAACTTACTAACCTGAGTTGAAAACTCCCACCATCTAAGGTAGCAAAAGTAAAAACATTGCTGAAAGTTTTATTTAAACACACCAACAGTTCTCTGAAAAAAATACATTCATAAGGAAGTTCTCTATAGGTAGTATCAGATAAACGTCCATTGTTTATTAACAATTTCCAAACATTCTGCTCATTTTGACAGCATGGCAAGGTTAACTTTATCTGGAATCTGACCAAGTTAGTAAGTAGTACAGAATCAAATAACTGATAAAGTTTCTTTTTTTAAAAAAAAGATTTATTTATTTATTTATTTATTTATTTATTTATACATACAAGCACTGGGTACAGTAAGAAGCACGGGAGGGTGAGAGAATTCACCAGAGCCAAAGTGGGGAGCAGAGCAGGCAGAGGGACTGAAGTACACTGCTGAGGGAAGCAGCGGGCGACAGGAGAGGTCTGCGCGCCATCTGGGACCCTCCTCCGGTGGCCAGGGAGCAGCCAGGGATCGAACCGGCGCTGCAGAGGCTGCGGGCAGCTTCGCAACCCAGCGCTCAACCTCTGCGCCACTGGGGAGGCCCTGACAAAGTTTCTTGAAAGACTATGTGGCAATTATCAACCACCACTCACTAGTAATAATTATATATGCTATTTATAATTATTGTCAAGTGGTTGTAGATAGCTAAATTATTTAATTTCATCAAAGAAAATAAGTTTACCAACCAACAGTTGTATTTTTAATCAAGAGTCATGCACACACATCTGGATGAGCGTATGGGATACGAGAGTCTGTAGTGTCCTGTCAGAGGTAACAGGGTAGAATGGTTTCTTTCCTAGTCTTTGGGCAAAAAGCAACTGCTTGAGAAGTAAAAACTCCTTTAGGATGGCCATGTAGGCTGAAAATGGTTTGACTTCAATTGTTAAAAAAAATCTGTTAAACTGTTTATGTGTACAGGGTTCTGAAAATGCCAATGATCTCACAACTGGTTGAGTAGATGCCAAATTGCTGACTGAGATATGCCAATTCCCAACCTTCTATGCCCTTCCTATCTAGAACTTGAAACAAAGAATTTCCTATGTGACTTTTCAAACTCTAACAAATCACAAGGTAATGCTGAAGTTTCTACAGAAGGATGTGCATTTGATACATCTTCCCCACCAAGAAAGAGCATCTGGCATTTAGCACATTCTTTTGGAAGAAGTGGCAAGCAATGATTTTTTTCTTTCAAAATTTGTAATCAAAGAATTCCTTTGAAAGGATACTTGCATACATCCTAGAATGATATAATCATCCAAAGCTAAAGAAGAAATAAAACACCTAAACAGACCAATTACAAGCCGCCAAATTGAAACAGTTCAAACACTCCCCCAAAACAAAAGCTCAGGACCAGTCGGCTTTACAAATGAATTCTACCAAATGTTCAGAAATAATTGAGTGACTATCCTACACAAATTCTTTCAAAAAATTGAAAAAGAAGGAATACCCCTGCATTTCTGGCCTGTACACCAGCTCTTGTATGCTTAAATAAATAAATCTTTAAAAAAATAATTAACAATAGAGGGTTCTAAGTGTTGTCTGTGACCCCTTCACACAGCTTCTACACCATAACCTCCTTCTGAAACTTTTTCCAAGTAGGAGTGTTTTGGAATAGCAGGTGCTTTTCTCACTGAGAAACTCAGTCCATACCAGCAACAAGTGACACTCTCTGTGCTCAGGGACTTGGCCCAGGCTTCCTCAATAAGGAATCAGTAACTATTCCCACACCAAGGTCAGAGTCCTACTGTTGCTCTGTTATAGTCATCATCATCACTGTTTTTTTTCCTTTGACCAAGGCCTTGGGATGACTTCCAGAACACACATGTGGGGAGTCCCTGAGTCTTTGAGTTACTCCACCAATGAGTTACTGAATCACTGGTGGAGTCTCACCAATGCCGGGTTAGGCTGCTTCCAGCAGTGCATTCTGCACTGGGCTTGTGTCATGAGCTGGAGGATCAAAAGGTTACTGAACATTTCCCATTTATTACTTTCAGGATTTTCTGTTCTCGCTTTCCCCTCTCTCCCTTGCTGTGCTCTGAACTCCAGGCAGAGGATTTTATGTTTATTGTAGAATAAACTGATAAAGGGAATGGTGGAACTGAGAGGGCTTTCTGTTAATGTGACTCATAAACTTTAATGGTTTATTACCCTGAAAGATATCCAATTACCACAGCTCTAATATCTTGCTAATGTTGTATTTAAAAGTTTTTTAAAGAATAAAATGTGAATGAATGATATCTCCACTTTCTATTTCCTGAAAATTAAGCTGAACCTTAGAATGGTAGGATGAAAATAAAATTTTGACTCATCAGGATTACAGTAAGGCTAACAGACAAGTATTCCCCTACTTTATTTTTTAGATAAGCTTAGAATTCTTTTTCAGAGCATTAAATCATAAATAATTTGGCAACCAGAATATTCAGTCCGACTTAAGGAAATCAAAGGTTTTCGAAATTCCTTAACTTGAAGAGTACTTAGAATTTGCTGGCCCAACCACCACAGTTCACATAAACAGAAATCTTATACTGAAATGGAAAATTTTACTTCAGTTGATCCCAACAGAGAGAACATTGCCCTTTGAAATAACAACCAATTGCATTTTGTGATTCAAATTATGTTTATAAACGCATGTGCAGGAAGATAAAATATAACCAAATGAAAACCATGCTACTTTAAATCTTATTTTTAACCAGCTAGTTCTAATATTATAATTATGCTTGATAATGGAAAACTACCATTTTTTCCTGTAAATCTTCTCTAGTACAATCAGGTACAAAGCGGTGGTTCCAGAGGCTGGATTTATCATAACTAAATGAGAGAAATTTGGCATTTTTCTCAGTAGCCCCTAAAGGTAAAGAATGAAAATTTGTACTTGGAATTATTTTTAAGTTATACTTTTAACTCAGTAAACTGGATCATAGCATTGGCACAGACAACTGTCATTTAAAGTATTATTTTTATTATTTTGAACTATAAAATTACTCCTTAAAGCGGTAAAACAAAGAACATTTTAGGGTGGGAAGTGTTTCACAGAGCTTTTACTTTATCAAACTAGAAAGTATGAACCAGAGACATCCTGCAGGGGAGGAGGAGGGAGAGGCATCAGAGGGAGGGAGAGAGGAGCCCAGGAGACTGAGGTGATGGTGCACGGGTGCATTGGGGAAGGAAACTCTATGGGGACTACACCTGAGGGGGAGGGGGGAAGCAAATATTGTTTAAAAGTGAACAATGATGTAAAAAATAAAAAAAAAAATTAAAAATAAAATGAAATTGAAACAAACAAACTAGAAAGCATGAAACTAGATTCCATTTACCACTAAAGAAAGGAACTACGAGTGGAGGGAAATAGGTTCACAAGTTATTCTTTAAAATTAACCCTGTAAAAATTCCTATTTGCAAGTAATACATCCAAAATCCAACCCAACTTAGATCAGATAACTTTAAACATTTGCTGAGCGCCCGTGTATTCATTTCTTAATTGTGGTTCAATCATGTTTAAGTGCACAATTCAGAGGCACAGTGTTGTACCACTGACACCACTCAACATTTCAGAACGTTTTCATCAACCAAGAGAAATGAGTAAAATTACATGGTCCCAAAAGAGATGCTGAATTCCTACCTCTAGTACCTCACAGTGGTGTTATTTAGAAAAAGGGTCTTTACAGAGGTAAAATAGGTTAAGAATATCAGGCTACCATCGATTCCAATATGACTAGTGTCCTTAAAGGAAAACTTGGACACATGTGTGAAGAGACACAGGGACAAGGCCACTTGGAGAGGACTGGAGTGATGCATCTTAAAGTCGAGGAACACCAGAACGTAGAAGAGGCAGAAAGATTCCCCCACAGGATTCAGAGGGGACATTACTGACATTGCTTTTGGACATTTAGCCTCCAAACTGAGACAATACACTGCTGGTTTTTCAAGTCATCCATTAGTGTTATTTTGTCATAGCAGCTGTAGTCGAATAAATCATTAAACAAAAACTTTCCTTCAATTGACCGCAATCTCTGGTACCCTCTATTCTACTTTCTGTCTGTAGGAATTCTCTATGCTAGGTACCTCACCCAAGTGTAATCATATATTTGTCCTTCTGGATCTGACTTATTTCAATTAGCATGTTTTCAAGGTTCATCTATATTGTAGTATCTATTAGAACTTCATTCTATTTTATGGATGACTAATATTCATTGTATGTATATACCACACTTGACCCATTCATCTATCGATAGACAAAGGTTATTTCTTTTTTTATTTTTTCTTTTTATTTTATATATTTTTTACATCATTTTTCATTTTTGAACAATGTATGCATTTCCATCCCACCTATAGTCCCCATACAATTCCTACCCCCCTTATTTTGACCCTAATCTCTTCTTTTCCCCACACCCCCCATAGTATGTCTCTGGTTTATAGTTTCTTGTTGATTTTTATTTTTTCTTTATAATAATTAGCCTTTTTCCTGGTCCCTTATTTAGGTTTTCTAAATTCTTGCTATGAGTGAGACCATCCGGTATTTTTCTTTTTCTTTCTGGCTTATTTTGCTGAGCATGATCCCTTCCAGCTCCATCCATGTTGCTGCAAATTGCGTGAGTTTATCTTTTTTGATTGCTGAGTAATATTCCATGGTGTATATGTACCACATCTATTGATATTATCATATGGTTTTTATATTTCTTTTTGTTGATGTGTTGGATTACACTGATTGATTTTCGGATGTTGAACCATCCTTGCGTCCCTGGAATAAATCCCACTTGGTCGTGGTGAATTATCTTATGGATACATTGTTGGATTGATAGCTAAAATTTTACTGGGGATTTTTGCCATCAGTGTTCATTAGAGAGATTGGCCTGTAGTTTTCTTTATTCGTGTTGTCCTTGTTCGGTTTTGGTATTAGTATAATGTTGGCTTCATAGAACATGTTTGGTACTGTCCCTTCCTTCTCAATTTTTTGTAAGTTTATGAAGGATAGGCACTAATTCATTTCTGAATGTTTGGTAGAATTCATTTGTAAATCCATTTGGTCCTGGGCTTTTGTTTTGGGGGAGGGTTTTGATTACCATTTCAATTTCACTGCTTGTAATTAGTCTGTTTAGGTGTTCTATTTCTTCTTTATCTAGCTTTGGGTGATTGTAGAGTTGTACGAATTTGTCCATCTCGTCTAGATTGCTGTGCTTGTTTGCATATAACTGTTCATAGTAGTTTCTGATTCTTCTTTTGATTTCTGCTGTGTCTGTTGTGATTTCTCCTCTTTCATTTGTGATCCTATTTATTTGTGCTTTCTTCTGTTTTTCCTTTGTGAGCCAACACAGGTTATTTCCATCTTTGGCAAGTGTGAATAATGTTGCTATGGCCAATGGCGTACAACTATCTGTTTGAGTATATACCTAGAACTGGAATTGCTAGGAATGCTGTCCGATTTATTACTTTCTTATGAATTGTACTTGGAGTTATATGTAAGAACCATTGAATCACTGCCTAAGTGATCCAAAGTCAAAAATAATTTCTCCTATGTTTTCTTCTAGAACTTCTACAATATTGGCTCTTAGACTTAAACCTATGAATAATCCACTTTTAATTAAGAGTATGATATTAAGTAAGACTCAAAGTTTTGGGTTTTTTTTTCCTGCACAAGGATAGATATCTAGTTGTTCCACCACCGTGCTGAAACACTAGAATTTTGCCACTGAAATTCACTGCAATTTTTGTCAAAAATGCTGTGACCAATGTAGATAAGAGTAACCACATTTGCCATTCTGCCTGTAAAAAGGGAACAAATATATGAAATAATAGTTTTCAAGACACTAAACTTTAGATAAAGATTAGTTACCTGAGAGATGGCAAACAAATGAAGTAAGCTCATTGACTGTTACAGTTTATTACCTTGATAGTGTCTAGGATATGGTACAGGTAGGGGAAAACCTAGTGGATTTGAGTTGGAACTGAGGGTATAAGAAGAAAAAGGTGACTAATTTGCATGACAGAATATGACAGAAGGGACAGCAGCACAAAGAGACCCCCTAGAGCACTATGGACAGCTACCCATCAGTATTCAACTGAGTGACATGTATATGAAAAAAAGACTACAGGCCTGAGAAAGCAACATCCAAAAGGACTATGTAACAGCACTCACACCACAAAAAGCACCTGTTCACAACCAGCCAGCCATCTTTATGGCTAGGTAAACATAAGGGGTCTTGCCTAAATAGTGGGAAATAATTAATCCAAAGCTGACTACTGCTCTATTCCTGCCTAACAAACCTCAAAATCATGATCTAAAATGATCTAAGTGTTTCCAAGTAATTTAATCCCCAGAGCAAAGCTCAAGCATATGTTAGAATATAAGGTATACAGCACCCAAAAGGTAAAATGTATTATGTCCAAATAAATAATGAAAGCAGGCATGCAAAGAAACATGAAATTATGACCTATAATGAGGCAAAATCACATCTTTTTCCCCTATCAGTCTTTAGCTTTCAGGCTTTCATTATTAAATGGTGTCAACTCTAGGTTTTTTGAAGATGCCTTTATTATGTTGAGAAAATTCCCCTCAACATTCCTAATTTGTTGAGAATTTTTATCAAACAGATGTATTTGATATTATATCTAAGAAACCATTACTTAATCCAAGGTAATAATGACTTAAGTCTAAGTTTTCTTCTAAGAGTTTTATAATTTTAGCTATTATTTAGGTCTTTATTCCATATTCAATTAATTATATTAAGTATGAGATAGGTCCAAATTCATTCTTTTGTATCCCTGTTGAAAACTGGTTGACCTTACATGTCTGGGTTTATTTCTGAACCTGCAATCATATTGCATTGGTCTTTATGGTTAGCCTTTTGCCAGTAACACACAGCTTTAATTATGGTAGCTCTGTAGTAAGTTTTGAAATCAGGCTGTGAGCCCCCTTAAACTGTTCTTTTCAAGACTGTTTTGTGGGTCGCTTGAATTTCCACATGAATTTTATATTAACTTATCAATTTCTGTAAAGAAACCAGTTCGGATTTCAAAAGGAATTACATCAAATCTATAGGTCAATTTATGGAATTTTTAAAAAAGATTTATTTATGCACACAAGAACTGTGGTATAGTCCAGAGGTGCGGGGGGTGAGGGGATTCACCAAAACAGGAAGACTGACTGAAATACACTGTTAAGGGGAGCAGCAGGAGAGACAGGAGAGGTTTGCTGTGCCATGTGGGTAGCTCCCTGGCTGGCCGGGGATGGAACTCATGCTGCAGAGGATGTGGATAGCTTCACAGTGCTGTGCTTAACCCCTTGTGCCACCAGGGAGGCCCCAATTAATGGAATATTGTCATCATAAAACTGTTAAGTCTTCTGATCCATCAATATGGAATGTCTTTCCATATATTTTTGTGATTTCAGAGTTTGTGGTATGAATAGAATTGTGTCCTCACCCCAACCCCTTTATCCCCCAAAAAGATGTTGAAATCTTAACACTCCAGTATGTGTTAATGTAATCTTATTTGAACACAGGGTCTCTGCAAACCTGAGTTAAGATGGGGTCATCAGAATGGGCCCCGCTTTAGTATGATTGATGTCTTCATAAAAAGTGGAAATCTGCATACAGAAACAGACACACATATAGGGACACCACCATGTGATCACATGCTGCAGCCAAGGAAAGCCAAACATTACTAGCAAACCACCAGAAGCTGGAAGAGAGTAAAGGTATGTATTTTCCTTCACAGATACTAACCCTGACTACACCCTGATTTTGGACTTTTAGCCACTAGAACTGGGAGACAATACCTGTTGTTTATTCTACCCAATTTGTAAGTACTTCAGTACAATACTCCCAGAGCAAGCCAATCACAACAGGCTTTACACTTCTTTTGTTAAATTTATTCCCAAGGGGCCTCCCTGGTGGAGCAAGGCATTGAATCTCACAGCACTATCAAGCTATAGCCAACCACTGCAACATGAGTCCAATCCCAGGCCACAGAGCTAACCCACATGGCACAGCAGAAACTCTCGTCTCGCCTGCTGCTCCCCTCAGCAGTGTATTTCAGTAGATCCATCAGTTCTGCTCCCCACTCTGTCTCTAGTAAATCCTCTCACCGCCCCCCTCCCCCGCACCTCTGACCTACATCCCAGTTCTTGTATGTGTAAATAAAAATAAATCTTAAAAAAAATTATTCCCAAGTATTTTCTTATTTTTGATATTACTGTAAGTATAGTTATACTAATTTCATTTTTGGTTTACTGATTGCAGTTGATTTTTGTATGCTGATCTTGTATAATACAATCTTGTTGAACTTCATTATTTTTTAAAGTATTCCTTAGGATTTTCTATACACAAGCCCATGATATCTGCATAGGGATAGTATTACTTCATTCTAACAAGGATTCTTTCTGATACTTTCTTGCCTAATTCTTCATGGAACTTTCAGTACAATGTGGAACAGAAGTGAGGAAAGTGGACATTCTTATTTTGTTCATGACCTTAGGGAGAAATTATTCAGTCTCTCACATTACATATGATGCTAATTGTGGGTGTGTCTTAGATGTCCTTTACCACACTGAGGAAGTTTCCATCTGTTCCTAGTATATAAAGTGACAGTTATCATCAAGGAGCATTAATTTTATCAAATGCCTTTTCTGCAGCTATTGGAAATATTGTCATTTATCATTTATTCTATTAAAGTGGAGTATTACATTAACTGATTTTTGGATGTTAAACCAATCTCACTTTCCTAAAATAAATCTCACTGATCCATAGGTTTTCTCTTTGTATGTGAGGTCTGTACAGTTCTGAATAACAGGGTAACAGTGGCCTCAGAGTATTTCATCCTCTTCCATTGTTTGTCCTGGTGGTTACCGCTTTTTGAATTGATTAATTTGGATTTTCAAAATACCCATAAAATACTTGTATTTAAACTGATGCAATTGATTTATAAAGCAGTAGAGGGAGATAATAGGAGTAGATGGTTAAAAGTTATATCTTAATTGTGCTTCACAAGAACATGTGGGAGATGAGTCAGAGACAATTCTACTAGTATTCTGGCATTCAAAGTGTACTTTATGCAGGGTTTTATTTAGGAAAAAAGTATTAAGTTTTCCTCGACATTAATTTATACTTTTAAGACCAATTTAACAAAAAAAAAAAAAAAAAAAAAGCTTCTGGCTAGTACTGAGTATTGTGCTGCAGGGTTTTTACCCAGGAATTCTAGTTCCTGAAATTCATCCTATAGATACATTGCACACATGTGAAATGATTTTGTCTCACAGTACTGTAGGTTAGCAAAAGAAAAAAATTCTTAATGTCCACCAGGAGACTTGTTGCATAATAAATTATGCATCCAATGGAATATTGTTAATTAACGTTGTTAATTTTAAGAAATGTATTTAAACACACAAAAAATTCCAAAGCTCTTCAAAGACACTGCTCTTTATGTATTGGTATGGAAAGATTTTTGAGAAATCATGAGTGAAAAATAAACTATAGAACCCTGTGTACAGAAGGCATATATCTGTGTAAAAGAGGGAAGGGGGAAAAATGTTCATTTTTATTTGTATGTCTATGCATTAAACAAAATCTCCACAGCATATGCAAACTACTAACAACAGCCGTCTCTTATCTGTGGGATGAGGAGGACCTTGACAGCAATAGAGTACATTTCTAAAAGTAGAACTCCTGGGTCAATGGATAAATATATATGTAATTTTGTTAGATACTGTCAAACCCCTCTATGTAAGGGTTGTGCCATTTTGTACTATATAGCATTTATGTGTGAGAGTGTCTGTTTCTCCACAGCATCACCAACAGCCTTGTAAAACTCCTTAGATTTTTGCTAAGCTGGTAAGAAATTATATTGTGGTTTCCACTTGATTGTTATTTAAAAATTCAGACTTGAAGTATAATTTACATACATTAATCATCACTTTGCGGGGCATACATAGTCTGACAGGTTTGAAGAAGTGTATTTGTGTAACCACTATCGCAACAAAAATACAGTACATCTTTATCACCCCAAACGATTCCCTTATGTTCCACCATTCTACCATCCCTACTTGATAACCACTGTTCTAATTTCTGTCCCATTAGTTTTGCCTTTGCAGTATAAATGGAATGTCATCATACTATGTTGCCTTATTTCGCATTGTTCATATAGAATATTGGTATTGATAGCTTGTTTCTTCTTACTGCTCAGTAAGTAGTCCACTATGCCATAGAACAGCGTGGTTTTAACTTCACTTACAAGTGTGGCTGAGCATCTTTATATATGTTCAAATGCTATTTGCCTTTCTTTCCTGTGGAGCTGAATGTGTTAAGTTTTGTTCAGTATATTGTGATGTTTCTGATCTTCTCATTTTTCCAGAGTCCCTGTATACTAATATGTTATTAATGAGTGACTTAGAATGCAAGTACTATTTCCCAGTTTGCTACTGACTTTAGAATATTTTTGGTATGCACAGATACTCTTTCATTTTTATGTAGTCACAGTTATCAATCTTTTAATAGTTAGACTGAGTCAGAGTTAGAGAGGTTTTTGATACTCCAGGTTGTAAAATTTACCCATTTTTTTTCCTTTTCATTATTGCAGGTTTCATTTTTTCCCCTTTAATTATATCTATGATCTATTTAAATTTATTTTGGCATGCATTGTGAGGTTTAGACCCAAATTTTTTTTTTCCAAACTACTCAACTCTAAGTATTAAAAAGCACATCTTTCCCCCAGTGACTTGAGATAGCAATATCTATACCCTAAATCTCCATAAGAATGTGGACCTACCTCTGAGGTTTCTATTCTCTCCCATTGGTTTGCCTATAGAAGGATCTGCCTATACAGTGGTTTGTTATCACATCATTCTCTTAACTGTCGACATTTTATAGTATTTTTCAGTATTTGACAGAGCCAGTTATACTCTACTCATTGCTTATTCAGGGATTACCTGACCATTCTTGCTTATTTTTCCCATTTGAATTTTATAATTAAAACTTTCTGTCTCCTAGGGGGGAAATCTATTGGTAGTTTTATTGAGATTGTATTTAATTTTTAACATGGGAGAAATCAACATCTTTGGAATATTGAAACATTATTTTTAAGAATAGACTATCTTTCTGTTTGTCTAAGCCTTTATTTGTATATTTCAGGAATGTCTGAAAGTTGTCTCCACATAACCTTTAAATATTTGTATTTGCTCATTCCGAGGTATTTTATTTTAATTGCTGTTGAAAATGAGAATTTCTCTTCCATTGCATCGTCTAGGTTATCACTTGTTGTAGATTATTGATCTTCGTGTGTTGATTTAAAGAAAACAAGTTGTACAACTTAACAAAAAAATTTTAGGTTCAAAAGAATTTAACATGTGAGTTCAAAGCAAGTTTAGAATTTTGTTCTATTATCTGTAGAAAGTATTCATATCACAAAATTATTCATCCATACTAAGTGCACATTCTATTAATAATCATAGGAAGAAGGTCAAAACAAACCTAAAAGATAAAACTAGATAGTTATCTTTTCTTCAAGACAGTCTTTTGAAGCTAAAATGAATACAAAGAGAAGAATGTTTATATCAGAAACTGAAGAGCTTTATAAATAAGCATGATAATATTTGTGTTAAAAACATAAAATAGACTTAAAATTAGTGTAGAGAAAGAAGCACTCAGTGCTTTTCCTATGTGACAGAGATACTAATTAAGGTATTTGAAAGACGATCTATATTAAGGTAAGCTGATATGGGATGCTTAAAGGTGTACTAAAATATACTAACATATACTAACTTCACTTTAGCAGAACAATTTCATCTATTACACTAAAGTCATTACAGACCAGTTACAAAAAATGAGAATTTAGAATTCCAACAGAAAAAATCATAGTATGTGAAACAAAGATAAGTCATATAAGAAGATCACTGTTCAAACTTCATTATGTATCCCTTTTTATTAAGTAGAATGTTTTCATTAGCTATGCTTTTATATTACTCTATATATAATAAAAGACTAGACTATATACACCTATTTTTTCCTTTCTTTTCCTCTTCCCCAACCCTCATTTGGTGCAGTGTTTTTTTTTTGTTTGTTTTTTGGAACTTTATAGGTGAGCCAATAACAAAGGCACAATAATTCCTTACTGGTTGCTACCTAACCACTTTAATGACAGATCTTTTAAAATTTAACACTTTCAAAATAAGATGTATTCTGGAATTTCTCTCCTCCACCTATCCTTATGAGTAGTGAATTGTAAGAAAAATTAGAGGAAACCAGAAAACTTTATTTATTATGAATAGTGAGGAAAGGACAACTCAAAAGTCACTGTACTACTCCAGTTTAACAGAACATTCCCTCAAGCACAAGTCTTATCTCTAATAGATAATATGTGAGGATTCTACATGAGTGAAAACAGAAAATGCAATTACATTTTATTGCAAGAAATTTGGGAAACATATTTTTAACAAAGTTAGCTATTCAAAAGTGTTACCTTAGGCTGTCTCTTAATAGGTCCTTTTCACAAGTGTGAAATTTAATGAAGGCAACAGCATTTACAAGCAAGACCAAAATGGTATCTTAATTACTAGCTACATTTTCTTAGGCAACAAGAGATTAAATGGAAAGAGAAATTAGTTTTACAAATGGCATCATACATCTTTATGTTATACCCCCCTCCATCAAGTCACAGATGGTTATGTATCTTGAACTTCCTAATATTGTAGGCAATTTTCTTTTCCTTAGGCAAATCCAAATCCATCAACTCTAAATTATACATTATTTTTGAATCATTTTTACAAGGGCCAAAGCTGTATATCAAAATGATTTACCACTTACTCACCACATATATGGGCTTTTCCCTTAGTGGACTCTACATAAATATGAAACATAAGACTTGTTGAAACTACTAGCCTTGTAAGTTTGTAGTATACTCCCTGTTTCTACCTGGTCTAACTAACTCTAGCAAAGGGTTCCTGGCCCAGTTTCTACTACCAAGACTAAGTTCAAACCTGGGCGTAAAGTCATGGTTAAGGGTATTGCTGCCCATCAAGTAACTCATGTGTTAAAAACAGGGATTCATGAAGGTCCTGTGGGACTGCTCTCCTCAATGAATGTCCATTAAATTCATGCATTAAAAAGAGTTCAGAGTAACACTCCTATTGGAATAACAATACCATATATAACAACTATAAGCTCTGGACTTGAACACCAAAAAACTACCTAAAAGCACTGGAGGACCATCAAAAGCAGGAAAGTGGACGGTTGAGAATTTTGGGCAGACACTAATCCATGCCATGTCAAGAAGCTATAACACAGACAAAATTCCATAGCCTCACTTTCTTTTAAGGAAGTAAAGATTCAGGTAGAATGTAGCACTGGGTGAGGAGAAAAATGCTACAAACAAGAAAGCAAGAATGGAGTATTCCCAAATTGTGTTTTCAAACACTACCCAAATCCTGGCTAACTCCTGAAATTTACATGTGAAGAACAGACTCTAAGTAGTCCAGACAAAGCTAAAAGAACCAAACAAAAAATTAAGCTACTGCCACTATGAAGAAAATAAGGGAGTTTCCAGTTCCAGCTCAACCAACCTAATCACTTCATTTTGAAAAAAGTAAAATCAATATTCTTAGGAGGAACATAACAGAATCCAAAATCTCTCCAATATATCAGTCACAATATATAGGCTACAAAGTACTCCACATAAATAGTAACAGGAAAATATTAAATAAACATTCAGAGGTATTCAATGAAGATTTATCTTAAAAAGACCCAGATGTTGAAATTCATATACAAATCATTTTAAGCAGCAGTTGCAACTGTGTTCAAAAACATTAAGAGAATAAACTTGCAAGGAATAAAACAGGAACTATATAAATGCACTAAAGGAATATTTTACATTTGAAAAGTATAATACCTGAAATAAAAAATATTCACTGGTTGGGCTAACCTCAGTTTGAAGATAATAGTAGAATATTTGATCCTGAAGAGACATCAATATTTAGAAAACATTTAGAGAGGAAAAATCACTTTAAGAGAGAACAGAGTCTGAGGAATTTGTGGAGTAACATGAAAAGGTATAACACGATGTAACCAGATTCCTAGAAGGAGAGAAAATACAAAAAAAAAAAACGTATCTGAAGGAATTGAGAATGGCCCAAAACAGACTCAATATGCTATAGACAGCAAACCCCAAGAAAGATATATACAAAAGAAAAATGTCTTGGGACAACCATAGTCAAAATAATAAAAACCAATATTAAAGAGAAAAATCTTGAAAGCAGAAGAAAAATAACATACACAAAAGGGAATAATGAGTGATTCCAAATGTCTGTTGACTCTCAACAGAAACAACAGAGGTCAGAAGAGAAGGGAATATCTTAAAAGTTTTAAAAAATAAATCGAAAATCCAGCATCCTATATCAAGTACAAATACCTTTCAAAAGTTAAAGACAAGTTTTACATGTAAGAAAATGCATCATCAGCAGGAAATTACATATTACAAGAAATGCTACGTGAAGATCACTAAGCAGAAAGCAAGGGATACTAGATGGGAACAGATCTTTACAAAGAAATAGAGGAACATACCATGAAGATAATCATAAGAGATTGTTATTTCCCATCATTTTCACTAAAATACATATGACTGTATAAACAAAAATTAGAGCATTGTATAGTGGGGTTAGTCATGTTTCTAGAAATATTTTTTTAAAGATTTATTTATTTATGCATACATACAAGAGCTGGGGTACAGGGCAGAAATGCAGGGGGTAAAGGGATTCACCAGAGACAGAGTGGGGAACAGAACAGGCAGATTGACCGAAGTACACTGCTGAGGGAAGCAGCGGGCAAGACAGGAGAGGTCTGCTGCGCCACATGGGTTGCTCCCTGGCCAGCTGGGGATCAAAATCGTGCTGCAGAGGCTGTGGAGTGCTGCAGAGGCTGTGGATCGCTTCATAGTGCAGTGCTTAACCCCCTGCGCCACCAGGGAGGCCCATCTAGATATAATGTATCAGATCATAAAGAACATAAAATATCAAGAAAACATAGGAAAAACACTTTGACATAAACTTCAGCAACATCTCTGAGGACTCATTTCCAAAAGCAAAGAAAATGAAGGAAAAGAGACATAGCCAGGATGACATCAAACTAAAAAGCTTCTGTACAGCAAAGGAGTTAGTAACCAAACTGAAGAAACACTAATGCATGGGAGAAATTATTTGCATAGCATACATCTGACAAGGGTCTGATATCAAAGATCTTATACAACTCAACAAAAACAAAACAAATAACCCAATCAAAAAATGGGCCGAAGAGTTAAAAAGGCCTTTCTCTGAAGAAGACATGCCAACAGACATATGAAAAAATGTTCATCAGGGAACACTTATCAGGGAAATGTTGCTCAAAACCACAATGAAATACCACTTCACACCTGTGACAAATACCACTTCACACCTATATTAAAAAAAAAACAAAAAACAAAAAACAAGTGCTGGTGAGGATATAAAGAAAAGGGAAATATGCAATAGAACAAGGATAGTCTCTTCAATAAATGGTGCTGAGAAAACTGGACTGCTATATACGAAAGAGTGAACTAGACTACTACCTCACACCATACACACACAAAAAAAAACTCGAAATGGATAAAAGATTTGAATGTAAGAACTGAAACCATAAAATACATAGAAAACATAGGCAAAACACTCCATGGCATACACTTCAGAAACATCTTTGGGGATTCATTTCCAGAAGCAAAGAAAATGAAGGAAAAGCTAAATGGGACTACTCAAACTAAAAAACTTCTGTACAGCAAAAGAGACAATAATCAAAATGAAGAGACACCCTACTAATTGGGAGAAAATATTTGCATACACACAACTTATCAGGAACTGATTTCAAAGATCTACAAAGAGCTCACAAAACTCAACAAAAACAACCCTGTCAAAAAAATGGGCAAAAGACCTAAAAAGACACTTCTCCTAAGAGGAAATGCAAATGGCCAATAGGTATATGAAAAAATGTTCAACAGGCTTAAAATCAGGGAAATGCAAATTAAAACCACAATGAGAGACTACTTCACACTGGTGAGAATGGCCCGTATTAAAAAAACTGACAACAAATGCTGGCAAGGATGTGGAGAAAAAGGAACCCTCTTATACTTCTGGTGGGACTGTAAACTGGTCCAGCCTCTATGGAAAGATATCTGGAGGATCCTAAATACATTAAAAATGGATTTGCCGTATGATTCAGTGATACTACTCCTGGGAATATACCCTAAGAATACAAAAACACTAATTCAAAGAGAAACCTGCATGCCCATGTATACTGCAGCACTATTTACAATAGCTAAGATATGGAAACAAACTAAATGCCCCAATACAGACAAATGGATCAAGAAGATGTGGTACAAATATAATACTACTCAGTGATCAAAAAAGATAAATTCATGCAACTGTGCAAAATGGACAGAGCTGGAAGGGATTATGCTAAGCAAAGTCAGTCAGAAAGGAAAAAAAATATATTGGATTGGCCTCACTGATGGGGAATATAAAGAAACTGAACATCAGGAAAAAGAAAACTTGCTGGCAAACTACAGATCTGAGGCATACAGCAGTGGAGGTGGACAGAGAAAGGTCAAAACACGGGAGGGAAAACCACAAGGGATTATGGTGATGGTTCACATGTGCTGTGGTGCTGGGACAATTATAGAGACTACACCTGAGGGGAGAAATTAAATATTATACAAAAATGAACAACAATGTAGGAAAATAAAAGTATAACATTAATTAAAATAAAAGAAAAAGAAAAGCAGATGAAAGATGTGTGTAAAACACTGTAACTGGTTTCCTTGCCTTCACTCTAGTTCATTAAAAATGAATTTGAACATGCACCTCAAAAAGGAAGATATACAAATGACCAATAAGCACATAAAAATGCTCACAATCATAGTCTTCTAGGCAATACAAATAAAACCACAGTACAATACCACAACATATCCACTAGGATGGCTAAAATGTGTTGATGGTGATGTGGAGTAACAGGCCTCTTAAATACACTATTGGCGGAAATGTAAAATGAAGCAACCACTTTGCAAATGTTTGGCAGTTTCTCTTATCATTATAAGGGAAATAGATATTATAAGGGAAATATATTTCCCTTAGAAATATTGTAAGAGAGATTACCTCAAGAGAAATGAAAACACTTATCTACAAAAAGACTTCTGCACAAATACAAGTAGCTGCTTTTATTTACAATGGTCAAACACTGGGACAAACTCATAAGTACATCAAAAAAACAGATTTTAGAAAAATCTGATATAGCCATACACTAGAACATCACTCATCAACAGAAAGAACTAAGCTATGCACAACAATGCTAATGAATCTCAAGAACATTCTGTTGAATGAAAGATGCCAAACCAAAAAAAGGTACATACTACATGATTCAATGAAACTAGGGAGAAAGCAAGTCTAACTTATGGTGCCACAAAGCAGTTTAGTGCATGCTGGGGGCTAGGACTGTAGGGGACTGACAAGGAAGATGCACAGGAAGCCTTTCAGAGCAATGGAAAGTCATGTATTTTGATTACAGCAAGGAATACCAGAAGCATCTATTTGACAAACTCCTCAAACTATACACTTAAAATGGCTAATTTTATTACGTAAATTATAGTTCAGTAAAGATGATGAACACTTTCTTCACACTGAAAGACATGAACAAGACTTCTCTTTCACAAAACAGGGATGAGTAAATGGGTTAGGATTAGGTAATGTAAAGCACTTAGAAACTGGCATATAATAAAAACTCAAACTGTTAGAGGGATAAAGTTTTCTTAAAGATAAATAACTGCAGTATCACTACATAATAACAGAGTCACTAAAAACTAGTGGTTCTCAATCACTAGTTTGCCCCCACCAGGGGATACTGGGAAATGACTGGAGACATTTTTGATGAATGGAGGGGTGGTACTAGTAGGTAGGACTCTATCTAGTGAATAGGGGCCAGAGAAACTGCTAAATACCCAAATGATACACAGAATGGCCACCACAACAAAGAACTGTTTGACCCATAATGTCAGTGCTACAGAGTTTTAAGAGACCCCGTCAAAAACAAAGCAACACAGTAATACATAAGAAAATATTAAAAAGTGGGTTTCAAATCCAAAATGGCATTTAAATACATAGTTATCATCTACCATAAAAAACAGAAATAGGAAAATTACCAAAGGATAAAAACAAGGCCACTAAACATAAAATAGTCTCATCCTGTAGGAAAATGCAAAATGAATATATGAAATAGTATTTTAAAACCAATAAAGTAGCAAAATGAAAAACTCTGACTACCAAATGTTGGTGATGACAGAGAAAAACAAATTTATATTATGCACTTCAGATTAAAGGGTAAAGGGGGCCTCCCCGGTGGCGCAACGGGTTGAGCGCAGTGCTGTGAAGCTGTCCGCAGCCACTGCAGCGTGGATTCGATTCCCAGCTGGCCAGGGAGCTACCCACATGGCACAGCACACCTCTCCTGTCTTACCCATTGCTCCCCTCAGCAGTGTATTTTGGTCATCTGCCTGTTCTGCTCCTTGCTGTCTCTGGTGAATCCTCTCACCCTCCCATGCCTCTGGCCTGTACCCCAGCTCTTGTATAAAAATAAATAAATCTTTAAAAAAAAGATTTAAAAAAAGGGTAAAGATATTCATATATGCATTCTTATTTACACATTGGGGTGAACAGTGACTAATAATAGTAAATACCCGTAGGGATGAAGGAAGATGAAGGGCAAAAAACCTTTATATTAAATTATCATTCTGCCCTCCAAAAACTAAGTTTTCAATGATTCCCATTCACTGAACACCTATTACATATGAGGTGGTATGCAAGGTAAGTCTTTTATATAGTTCATATATTTTATTCCTCACAATGAACCTATGTTGTAGATATTAGTTCTCTCTTACAGAAGAATAAATTTTGTCCCTGAGAGATTAATTTACTCAAGGTACATAGCACACAGCCAGCAAGTGGTAGAGTCAGGATTCAGGTCAAGGACTTTCTACTAAAGTCGAACTTATCTCTCCCACAATGGTATAATATTATGATCTATGTCCTAAGGTTTGACAAAATATTGAGAATATTTCCAGCTTTCACAGACATAGTGTCAATCAAGATAACTCTGGAATGGAGAAAATAGGATGGCAAGATAAAGAGTAAGCAAAGTGTACATAATTTCAGTGGTTCACAAATTCCCTGGGAGGCCCCACCAAAAGTCTTTGGATCCCAGGCTAAGAATGTCTGCTTTTAGAAACCAAAAAAAGGGCCTCCCTAGTGGTACAGGGGGTTGAGCGCAGCGCTGTGAATCTGTCCACGGCTTTTGCAGTGTGAGTTCGATCCCCGGCCAGGGAGCAACCCACATGGCGCAGCAGACCTCTCCTGACTCGCCCGCTGCTCCCCTCAGCAGTGTATTTCAGTCAATCTGCCTGTTCTGTTTCCCACTCTGTCTCTGGTAAATCCTCTCGTCCCCAGCACCTCTGGCCTGTACCCAGTTCTTGCATGCATAAATACATAAATCTTTTTTAAAACAGGGCCAAATTCAATTATATTTGGAGAACAGTTCAAATTTCTTTGATCAGAGTTGCACTGTATCAATTAGTGCAGAACATAAGCATTACAAACATTTTTCATGTTCAGGGATCTTTTGCTGTCTCATTAAAACTTACCAACACTCTTACTACAAGAGTTCTTTGTGGTTATGTGAGACTTGTATTAATTAAATTTGGTGGTACATCTTGTGTGTAAAGGTTATATTTGTTGAGAATTTTAAGTTAGAACAAGAGACATTAACAAAGAGGTTGGATCTTTTCTACCACCAAGGACAATTAACTAATTAGCTATATCCCATCTTTTGTCCATATTTGCAAAAATGCAAAAGATAAAACATTAGTTTTAAAACATGAAAATGCCACACAACCCATTTTTTCAAATGTAACTGTTTTTTCATATGTCCATCTTTCTCATTTTGGGGGTGATGGTTCATATCTTTCCTACTCTCTAGTCCTCTTTAATATTCCATCATTCTGCTATTTTTATCTCTTAGGCATATGTAATATATAATTGTTTTGTTGAGTTACATCAATTTCATGTTTTCTATAAATTTAGCTAATTTCAAATTAGTGTTTTCTTTCCCTCAATAAATATATCTAAACTCATTACTTACTCCACCTGGGGTGTTTTAATATAAATCTTTAGCTGCAAAAAGGAGACGATGTTCATACTGTTCAGGGTTATGCCCATCCAGCACACTGTCTCTTCAATTATTTTATAAATATCTGAGTACTAACTAGGAACAGCAACTGCGCAGACAACAACACTTGTTAGAAGTAACAGAAATGCTCTGCAACATCTTTTCTTAATGACTGATAAAGCATATCAACCACAAATATATCCACAACATTTTAAAAGAAATTTATATTTTCAGCCTGCATAATTTTTGCAAGAAACTACAGAATAAAATGACTACATACAAGTTTGACAATTACCATTACCCTCTTGGGACTTCAAAGAAGGTAAAGAAGACTCCACTCACAACATAGTGAAGTAGTGAGGTTTGGATAATCCTTTCCCCTAAGTACAACTAGAAAAATATAAATATATAAAAGAAATATAAAAATACGTATTACTCAGAGGAAAATTCACCAATTCACCATGACTTACCTGCAGATATTTCCTGGAGGCTGGTGGTTCACAGGGATGGCCATTCTAGTCAACCAAACAAGCTGGGCATCAGGCAGCTAGTGTGGCGCACAGATCATGTGCAGGGAATCCATGAAGGAGAGTACAGACTTACACATAGATGGGTGCTGGGACCTTTGGTTCAGTTGCAAAGAATCTGGCTGTTGGCAGCATGGGTGGTAGAGTTTCATCCTCTGTTTCTGCTGATAGAACAGAGAGACCTATTGCAATACCACAGAGAGGAGAAGGAAGCAGGAGAGGGCCCTAGACCTTGGGCTCTGGGTAGCAGCAATCAGTGCTTGCTCCAGACCCAACAGTGAAACAGGGAACATAAAACTCTTCTGCCTGGAACAGGTTTCCTATCCATTAAGACAGAGACCAAGTCCTTGAACTCCAGTATCTCCTCCTGCATTAGCTACCAAGTTAAAGAAAAAGTCACAGCACACCAATAGAATCAAATGAGGCACTACACAAGTCTAGGAAACAAGGAGCATGTGAACACACGATGGAAAAGCTGAAAGAAGTCCAGAAACATATAAAAAGGATATAAAACTCGAGCACCTAACAGAAAAATATTTTAGAATAACAACCATGAGGAAACTTAATGACGTACCAGAAGTTCAATCAAACATAGAAAAATAAATTCAGTTAAAATCCAGGAACAGAAAGGGCTCTTTATTAAAGAGACTGGGGTTACTTAAATACACACACACACACACACACGTGTGTGTGTGTGTGTGTGTGTGTGTGTGTGTGTGTGAGAGAGAGAGAGAGAGAGAGAGAGAGAGAGAGAGAGAGAGAGAACAAACAGGGAAAGCATATAGAGTGGATTTAAGCTGGCAGAAGAGGGAAAGAATTTGGGGAATTAAAGATACAAGTGTCCAAAGGACTCAAATGTGAGAAGAGACAAATAAAAACTTAGGGAAATGAAGGAACCCTACAAGAAATATCAGTCTCCATCAGAAGATGACATATTAGGATAATGGATATCCCAAAAGGTGAAGAGAGAAGAGAGCAGAGAACCTATTCAAAGGAATAACAGCTGAGAACTTCACAAACCTAAGGAAAGAAATAAACATGAATGCCCAGGAAGCCAAAAGAACACCCAAATTCCTAAATGCAAAACAATAAACACCAAAATGCATTATTGTTAGAGTACCAAAAATGAATGCTAAAGAATAATTAATAAAGGCTACTAGGGAAAAAGAGCATGTTACACATAAGGACACCTTGATTGCCTTTTCAATGATTTTTCTCTTTTTTTAATTAATTAATTTATCCACACAAGCCCTGGGCACAGTCAGAAGCGTGGGAGGGTGAGAGAATTCACCAGAGCCAGAGCGGGGAGCAGAACAGGCAGAAGGATGGAAGCACACCGCCAAGGGGAGCAGCGGGCGCGGCAGGAGAGGTCTGCGCACCACGTGGGACCCTCGCGGCAGCCAGGGATAGAACCGGCGCTGCAGAGGCTGCGGACAGCTTCCAGCCCAGCGCTCAACTGCTGCGCCACCAGGGAGGCCCTTCAATGATTTTTCAACACAAACTCTCAAGGCTAGAAGAGAGTGAAATAACATCTTTACAGCAAACATCACACTCAATGGTGAAAAACAATGCATTTCTCCTAACATCAGAAACAAGACAACTACTGGCTTCACCCATGTGCACAACTGCAAGACTACTCAGGCTCAGGGAACAACAACGATGGGTTTATTTAACAAATGGGGAAAACAAAGAGTCTCCAAGGCCATCTCACCCCAGATAGTGTCCACAGTATCCAAAAGTCCTAAACGAAAAGCCGCTCATTCCAGATGGCTTTGTCCCATCAACGAGGACATGAAGTTCGTGGCAGCAGGCAAGCTGCAGCTGGAGGTGCTCACAGGTGGGATTGCTGAAATGGTGTCAAAGCAGCAGCCCACAGTAACAGTCTGAAGGTTGGGATGCACAGGACCAGACACTGCACCAAACAACGGAGGCAGCACCGCCACAAAGTGATGCTGGACAATCAGCAGCTTCCAAAAGATGACTGGGACACAGAATGCTAGCCACCCATCAATAGTGCTGGGCAGCACTGGCAGCTAGTGCCAGTCACCCAATCATTAGCATTATAGCTTTTTAAGTTATTGGCCCACACCAACAACAAACAGCTCTTTGAGACACCAGGCCCCGAGGCTTGGTGCTCCTTTCAGGCAATGTCAGAGGCAGGCTTCTGTAAAGTTTTTCAGCTTCTCTTCTTCCCTTGGAGGTCAGCTGCTGGATGCTTCTGAGAGTAGTACAAGTGAGCAAGTATTCTGTACAAAGTATCCCAAGTGAGTCCTGTCTGAGCAAGTCTCAGAGTGCAGAAGTGCAGCCAAGCAGGAATGCAACCAGAGAGCAGGTCCTCTGAGCTGGCTTCTGCCCTGCTTTATTTATCTCCTTTCTTCGTTCCCCTACCTACCAATGTGATTGGATTGGTTTCAATCCTATGTCTGATTGGAACATTTGCCAGTCATCTCATAGCTCACACCTGATCAGTCCATTCCACAATCCAGGCACCAAACCCACGGGTCTTTCTACTGTCTGCAGCTGGAGGGAGACACAGCATTGGAGCTGCTCCTGTAAGGGGGACTCAAGGGCTGCATGCTCTGGGGTGATGTGCTAAGGGAACAACTGCTGGCTTCTGCCAGCAGCCTGAGCCCCAGTGGAGCTACTGGTAGTGATCTGTGAAATGCCCACCAGTCATTGCTGCTTGCGCTGCCTGCAAGCACTGCTCTGGGGCCAAGCACTGAAACCCCGAGGAAGGATCTTCGGTTTCAGAACCAGTGTTCTTATTCCAAACCTCTCCATCTTTTCTTTGGCTATGGTTCTCAAAGGAGAAGCACAATAGAAATACAACAGGCACAGAAGCAATGATATCAATGATTTCAATGATCTCAATAGATCTCAACAAGAGCACAGCCATCTTGGGTTCAGGCCCTGGCAGTAAACTTAACAAAGGAAGTGAATGACTTGTACACTGAGAACTGTAAGACACTGTCAAAAGACATGAGGCATACAGAAATGGAAAGAGAGTCTATGCTCATGGATTATAAGAACAAGCATTGTTAAATGGTCATATTACTTAAAGCAATTTACAAATTGAATGCAATGTCATTGTCCCAATGACATTTTTCAAGGAAATTCAAATTATAAAATTTGAATGTAAATTTTACTAAAAGACCCTGGACAGCCAAAGCAATCCTGAGAGTAAAGAGAAATGGCTATCATACCCCCTGACTTCAATCTACACTATAAAGCAATAGTAATCGAGATAGTATGGTGCTGGAACAGAAACACAGACAAATATAATAGAAAGTCTAAAAATAAACCCATCAAATATGGACACTTAATCATTGACAAAGGTGCCATGAACATAAAATGGAGAAAGTCTCTTCAACAAATGGTATTGGGAAACTTGGACAGCCATATGCAAAAATGTGAAACTACATCATTTAAATCCATACACAAGAATTAATTCAAAATTAATTTAAGATTTGAATATAAAACCTGAAACCAAAACTACCTAAATGGAAACACAGGGGCCACTCTCTTGGATATCAACTACAGAGATGCATTTGGATACTTCAATGGCTAAGGAAACAAAAACAAACAAGATTACATCAAACTTAAAAGCTTTTGTACCATGAGAAAAACCATTACCAAACCAAAAGGGCAACCCACAATCTAGCAACTCACATCATACATCTGACAAGGGGTTAATTTTCAAAATGTAATATAAAGAATTCTGACAACTCAACAACAAAACCATCACCAATCCCATCCGAAAACAGGCAAAAGACCTAGACACTTCTCTAAAGTGTCCACCAGCACATGAAAAAAGCTCAACATCATGTATTATAAGGTAGATGCAAATCAAAACCACAATGAACTATCACTTTACCTCTGTGAGAATGGCCTATATCAGAAAGACTAGAAACATAATGATGAGGATGTGGAGATAAAGAGAATACTCATTCACTGTTGGCAGGAATATCAATAGGTGCAGTCTCTATGGAAAATAGTATGGAGACACCTCAAAAAACTAAAAATGAAAGTGCTATATGATTCAGCAATGCCATTTCTAGGTATTTAACCAAAAAATATGAAAACACTAATACAAAAAAGATTCATGCACGCTTAAGTTCATAGCAGTGTTACTCACAATAGCCAAGATATGGAACAACCTAAATGCCCAACAACAGATGATGGGATAGAGAAATTGTGATGCATATACTCAATGGAATACTACTCAACTATTTAAAAAGATGAAATAGTGTCTTTTGGTCAAAATGGATGCAATTTGAGGTAATTAGGCTAAGTGAAATAAGCCAGAATATGAAAGACAGTTACCCGCATGGTTCCACTCACTTGCAGAACATAAATACCCCAAAGAAGACAAAACAAACTGGCAAACACACGCAAAAACAACTCATAGCTTCTGTGAAAAATATAGGGATTACCAGAAGGGATGAGGGATAGGGGGAAGGGTACAGAGGAATGACTAGGATAGCGCATTTGGCAGTAGAGCTTTGTTGGAAGGTGAACGAAATGTGCACATAAGGAGATGTGAAGTTGTACCCCCAGAATTTAATTATGTAAATGATTGGCAAATGACTGAAATTTGAGAAGAAAAAGAGGCGCAGCACTCAACTCTGTAGTTTCTCTAAATATCTTATAGATTTTGGTCATAACCCATTTTCCCCATAATGGAAAACAGTTCTTTAAAGTTTGTATGCATGCCTCAACTTTTTGCTCCTAGCTAGAAAAAAGTGTACTGAAAAGATCAGATGTTTGAGGTTTTTAAAGCCTGGATTTGAAAACTGGTTTTGTAAACAAGTTGAGTGATTTTTGCACAAGTCACTTAGCAGTTCTCTGAACTTCATTTTCCGCCCTTTCTAAACCATGCTAAAATACCTACCTCAAAATGTTGCTCTAAGAGTGAAATGCAATGAAGCTTTTCCATTACCCAGCACAGAACCTGGCATATATTTCCAACATAATCCCAGCGTTTAAGATCCTTTAAATGAAGAGCATGGGTTTCCTTGAATCCTTCCCGTTACAGAGCTTCACATATAACAGAAACACAATGAATTCAGGGACTGCCTGAGGAAGAAGTCTCTAGCTTTTTTGGCTACTCTTTCATTCTACTTTTTTGGGAGGCAGTCCAAACTGCTTGTACTACAGTGTCAGGTTTACCATATAGATTTATATAGCAGCGTTTTCATATTTTTATTCAATTGCCTTTCAACAGCTTCCCATGCTTCTTACAACTCACTCTATTGAGGCCTAGTGATCTGTTTCATTTCACCCTATTCTTCCTCCTCATTTAAGAAGTTCTAGCCACACCTGCCCACTACCTGTTGCTCAAATACTCTAAGCTTATTCAAGCCGTAGGCTATGTTTTCCTCTAACTGGAACGCCCTTCCCATTTCTTCACAGGTTGAGTTATTTATAACGTTCCTTTCAAATCTGGCCTCCTCAGAGTCTTACTCTTGACTACTGGGTCTCCCTCCTACTTTTCATTTTATTTACAGCACAGCACTTGCCACTGTGCCAAATTCCCTCACATTTCCACGTGCGAACAGTGTAAGGTAAGGAAAAATGTCAGGCTTTTCTGCCCTCCTGCCATCAGGATAGATGATGGATCCTTGCGGTCCTGAACGCAATGCCTGATGGCGGACACCTGGAGTAGGGTCTGGTCATAGGTAGATGGGATTCACTTGGGCTGAGGCTGAACTTTTAAGGGCGGCGTCACGGGGACGCCAGTAGAAGCAGGGAAGCAGAGAAGAGAAGCAGTAGCAGCAGAAGCAGAGAGAAGGCTGGAGAGCCCAGAGTGTAGACCTGTTGGGGGCCGGGAGGCCTGCCAGCCTACCGGCCCCCCAGCACCCCTGCCTGCCGTGTAGCTGGTAATCTAAATAAAAACCTGCAAAAGCCACTGAGGACTCCGATTCCTCCTTTACCCGGTCTGCTGGATATTAGAAAACCTGCACTGTGGTCCTTCCTGCCATTACAAACAGGAACTGTGACTTTTACCTCCAGCTGTATTCTCTGTGCTTAGAGTTGTACGTGACACATAACTATGGAGTCATCCCTGGGTTACTACTGAGGTCCACCTTTTGGTTTTCAGGTTGGAACCAGGGTGTCTGTGCCTCAGGTTAGTGGGGGCATCTACTGTAATTAACTTTTCCCCACAACAAGTTCGCTCCTTCCCCCCTGGACTACTGCGTCCGGGTGTCAGCTGCTCCTCCTGTGGCGCCAACAGCAACTGTGGGATTCTGGGTTCTAGGGCAGGGGTGGCTTCAGGCGTTGGCAACTTGTGTGACTACAGCTGTTGACATGGTAAGGTGAGTAACAGTCAGGCGGCTACACTCACGAGCCCTGAGCTGTGGACTTCTGGACCTTACACGTGAGCCGTGGACCAGGTGAGCCTCTTCCTAAGAAATCTGACGGGGCCACCGGGATGAACACAACTTGGCGTCGCCGGCGTTCGGGCGTGAGGTGAGGGCCAACAAGGACCTCCTCCCTCCGGAGTGAGAGAAAATTTAATATCCGTCACCAGAAAACGACTTCCAGGGAACCAACTGAAAAACTCACCGGGAAGCCTAGGCTGCAGGGACATCCCGAGGGAACTCGGGTGGAGGGAGGAGCCATTGGCAGGAGACAAGCGAACAACGCTCGCTCAACTCGCGCAGGCGCAGGGGAAGCCGCATGCGCGCAAGCCGGCGGCGCAGCCGCAGTAAGGCCTCGCGCGGCCAGGGTGGGGCGCGCGACTCGGCGGAGCCAGCCCCTCGCGCGCGCTGACGCGACGGGTCGCGGCGGAAGGGCGTGGACGCGCATGCGCCCCGGCGGCTCAGGGGGCAGGGAGGCGGTGCCGCGCAGGCGCCTTGAGTGGCGGTAGCGGCGGCGGTGTTAGCGGCGGCAGCTGTGAGGGGTTCCGGGAAGATGGTGCTGATTAAAGAATTGTGAGTGGATCGGCGGGCACGAGCGCGTCCCCGGGACTGCGGTGGTGGGAAAGTCATTGATTGAGAAACGGCGGAATATTTCTAAGAAGGCTAGAACCTCGGCACGGCCGCTGCCTTCGCGCGCCTCCTCCCCCAGGCGCGCGCCCCCGGCCCACTCCAGGCCCCTTCTTTGCGCGCCCCCAGACGGGCCGAGATGGTGCGGTAGACACTCCGCGATCCTCCCCTGGGACGAAGGCAGCTCAGTCCCTGGCTGGAGCGCGTGGCTCTGGAAGGCGCGGCCAGGAGTTTCCGCTGGGACCCGCCTTCTCCCCAGCCCCCCACCCCCAGTCTGAATCTGGGCGCACTAGACCTGCCGGTCGGCTCTGCGGTAGCCGGAGCGTGGGGTAGACGCGGAGGGTCTGACTGATTTGTCTTCTGGGGTGGAGCCCTTCTGTGGCTCGCAAGAGATGGGATTGCAGTGTAGGTTGGGACCCGAGGTGGGATGTTGGCGCCCTGAACTTCACGCGGGAGTCCGGAGTCTGGTCGGTCCGGTCGACTGGACTGGAGGGCCTTCACTCTCTGCTCTGAGCCTCAGTTTCCACGTCTTTGAGATAGGGTGACACTCTGTTCCACCTGCTTCACGAGGTTGAAATGAAGAGTTAACAGTTGGTCAAAATAGAAGGGTTTCCAGATGCATCAAAATGGTGAAGTGATTTTGTTGAAGAGTTAAGGCATTTCCCACAGACAAGGGTTGTGAATACCAGGGGAAATCTGGTTGGTAGTAAGTGTTCAGTTGTCACAGCTGGATCTTGTCATCGGCATCCCTTAGGCACCTAGAGATTTCGGATATGACCCATGCTTTTCCAAATGCTCCTTATTAAAATTGTGGTCTCAAATTAACTACGGACACCTTATTTTTAGTGTTGGTTGTCAAACTTCCTTTGAAAATATCTCCTCTTAAAATCCTTTATAGGCTCCCTATGTCGTGAGACTAAAAGTTAGAATCTTTATGATAGCTTAGGAGATCTTATGCTTTTTCTTCTGTGCTCTGGTTTTATTTACAATCCTCCCTCACCCGTTCCAGGCCCACAAAATTCTACTATTCCAGGAATAAGCTCCATTCAGGGACTTTCTGCTTGCTGTTCTCTATGCCCTTTGCCTAGCTCACTAAACTTCAGCTCTTAAATATCACCTTAGGGAATCCCTTTCTGAAGATCTAATTGCAATCCCAGCCATTTGGTCCTTGCTTTTCCTGCTTTGTTGTTATCATAGCAATTTCCACCATCAATCTTGCAACAAAAATTTCCCCCTGTTTTACTAGGTGTATTCCTAGTAAATTTGTATATTTTGCTCATTCTTATATCCCCAGCTCAGACAGTAGTCCCTGGCATGTAGTAAATGCTCAATAAATAGTTACATGAATTAATGAAAAATTATAACTAGTCAGTGACAGATCCTGGGAAAAGACACTTCTGTTTTAGAATGAAATTTTTCAGCTAGAGAATATAGTATTGCACTTTGGATTTATATAGAACTTATCATCCAAGTTGTTTATACAACACACACAAGTGTTAGCTTCTTTATTATTCTGACATCTTTGTAATATAGGTCTGTGGCAGATATTAAGACAAATGGAGGAAATAAGACAGAAGGAAATTGACTTGGCCCACATCACATAGCCAGTGAGGCACAGAACTGATTTTAGATCTTAGATATAACCATTTTTCTTTTATCAGAGTTATTTCCTCCATCATAAGGGAGGAAATCAGTAGAGCCCCTGGACTTTATGTCAGCAACACCAAGCTAACTCATGGAAAGCAATTCCCACTGGAAATTTGCACACTGTGTTTTGTGCAAGCCATTGCCTTTCATTGTAAAAATGTAAATACATCGGAAACAAATGTTGAAATGTGCCCTAAGTATAATTTTTTTCCTCAAGAGTTGTAAGTACAGTTCTTGATGTTCACTCATATGTCTCTTTCAGACGGTTTTTTCCCCTCCCTCCTAGACTTTGTGAGGCTGAGGCTGTTGTGTTTTTTTTTTTTTTAATTAAGTATTCCAGTACAGCATTAGTCTAACACATTGCAAGTACTCAGTGTTAATTGAATGGGGGGGTGGGGGGAGGATTCCTCCTACTGTCCAGTGAACTTTCTAAATGGTTTTTGGTCAGGAGCAGTGAATAGATTATTCCTCTATGATGTTGGTAAACTCTAAAATATTTTCAGGAATGTTTCTGTTTTTAAAAAAATACCATCTATTTTTGACATGAACTAAGAGGTTAAAAATTACTTTACAGGGTGGAGAGTTCCTTTCAAGTTTTACTTAAGCCATAAATGAAGTTGTTATTAGTGTGAAGTCCTGGTTTTAAAGAATTATTTGGTAGTTCCATGTGGAAAATTATTTTCATGAGAATTTTCAGATATTTTTCAAAGTGTTCTAAATGGTTAAATATGACTTTAAGAATAATAACAGAAAATGAAAGCCTGCCTAGTCCTTCTTTTTGTTTTATTAAGCAAATTGAAGAAACTACTTGACTCATTCATTCATAATGTATTAATCTGTCACTTTCATTTTGTGAAATGAATTCCTTGAAAGTGTTATATAAAAATAGGATCTTCTTGCTAGTGAGTAGTTGTTCAAATTACTCAGCATTGATTTTTTTTCGGTTTTGTGAAACTTTGGGGAGGTGTTTAACTTTCCTCTGCACTCCTTTTCATTCCCTCTGTAGTGCATCATCTTGGTTCTGGCCTTTGTAAATCTTAAACCCCCCCCCCCATTAATTATCTGTTTCTGAGATGGTGAGCAAGTTAGTGTGTAGTTTGAAGAGGCAACTAAGGTGATTAGGTAGGGAAGGACTTTATGTAACAAGTTTATTCTTGATAAGAATAGAAATTAGTGACCATTGTAGCTTTGAGAGCCAAGGAAGAGGAATCTAACAGACATGTTTTGTTTCTTAAAATTTTTATTGCAGTAATATTAGTTTATAACATTATATACATTTCAGATGTATAGCATTATACTTCCACATCTGTATATATTATGATCACTACCAAAAGTTTAATTTAACAGGAGACACACTTTATGCATGTTGGAGATTAAGGTGATGTGAGTGTTCAATCATAGATATTTGAGGAGGAGAGAGTAGTGGGTGGGAAATGAGGTTGAAGAGAAGGTAGAATGAGGAAAACTATTGTAAATTTTCTGTAAAATGAAAATAGAGGTGAATGCCTTGAGATTTTTTTCTTATATAGAGTTAAAATAAAATTGTAAATGATTCTGTTGAGATAGTTTAAAGGTTAGTAGGGAAAAGTGTGAGAGGGACCAAATCAAAAAAAGGGTTGCTATGTTGGCGAGCATCTTGAGGCAACTGATACTCAGGATGCCTTGATTTTCAGAATTAATGGTAGAAATTAGTAAAAAGAATTCCCTTCTCCTATAACTCATTATGATAGTCTTACTTTGGAATTTATCTTCAGGAGGATTGGTCCTCGACATGGGTTCCAATAACAAACTCTCTTGGATAAGATCAGACGTACATCAACCATACGCTGAATCTACTTGGGAAGGGCTTATATTTATAAGGTTCAAGGTCTTTTTCATGGTAAAATTTTTTCTTTTTAAGTCTTGTAAGGGACCGTTTATTCCTCTTAATACCATTGAGGAATAAGTAGGTAGTGGGGAACAGCTTTTGCAAACATTTATTGAGATTCAGGACGTGTATTCTGTGAGAGGTATCATTAAAAACAAAATGCTCAGTATATAGATGGAGAACGAAACCATACTAAAAATTTCATGAGGGCAACTAGAGCAGACTAAAAATATTGCATTCTATAGCTTACAATTTTCAGTGACTAGTTCTCTCTTGTTCTTTATGCCTCACAAGAATCTCTGTAGTTTTCATACTATGAAGAGTTAAATTGAAAGCCAGGAATGGTTCCCAGTTTAGAGTCCTTATTTAGAGCTGTAGACATGTAAAGACCCTCTTTTATAAATAACATTCAAATGCTGTGGTATCATCAGATTTAAAGTAAAAGCTCTATTAAATTTAGAGTTCAGTGTTTTGAAGCCAACTATTTCATATGTAACTATATTCTTTTTCTTTTTGTTTTTTTAGTCGTGTGGTTTTGCCATGTTCTGTCCAGGAGGTAAGTCTTGCTTGCTTCTGCATTATTGTATTGATGTAGTTTATTTTGATAATTTTGTATTTTCTCTGTCATACATTTGATATACTTTCCAGTTTATGTGACAAAATAAATTATGAAGTGTTGTAATTAATTGTAAATTAATTTCTATCACAATTCCTTCTTTTAGAAGGATCTAATATCCCAGAGACATGCGTTTCCAGCCTCAACTTAAATACTTAAAGATTAGTAACTTACTCCTTAGAGACAGGTCTTCTGTTTTACTATGGAATATTTTAAATTTTGTCTTTAAACCAAAATTCACTTTCCTATAATGTTTGATGATTGTTTACATTTTTTCCACTTGAGTGAGAGGAAATAAGCTTGTTCTGTCTTGCATATGGTAACTCTTCAGATTTTCAGATGGCTGTTCCCCTCCCCCAGCCCTTTTGTTTCATCTTCTCTACTTGAGGTCACAGGTTAAAAATTCCCAACATTTATCATTTGTTCATTTGGCCTTATATAAAATGACCTCTAGACTTCTTCACCAGCTGGTCTCACTATTCCATGTGTTGTATTGTTCTCAACTGAAAACAGTACTCCTGACATTTGACTTAACTGTAAGAGATTATTGTCTCCCTTGAGCTGCACAATATAGAAATACATCATCTATTTAAAATATTCACATCCTGAAGTTGTAACTATAGCCAGCAATGAGGATAAAAGCAGAGAAGACTTCTAAGAAATCAAGATATGTGTAGTGAAATCCCAAAAGTCCTCTGGGTCCTTCTGTAACTTGCATACAGTTTGCCCTTACTCAGTTTTCTGTTTTTCCTAGACAGTATGTCAGAACCAGTAACTTGGAAGTGGGGCAAAGCAAATTGATAACCTAAGAAGTGACAACTGACAGAAAACAGAAAGAAAAAGAAAAGAAAATTCATGAACTGAAATAATGTTTGGCACTGTTTAATATAGATTTGAACACCGCTGTATATATCTCAGTAGTATCTTCATTTTTCACTGTATTAAAACAAGCAGGACACCCCTCTTTACTTTTCCTTTACTCCTACAATTGATTGGTTGAACTTGATTGTGGAAATTGACTGCTTGTTTTTGTTAAATTTTTCCTTTTAGTTTCAGATAGTTGAATCATCTTGTTGGAATCTTTGAATTTGTTTGGTATTGTCACCCCAAATATCTCACCTTTTTATTATACTCAACAAACATACCTTCTGTTCTCTTTAAGTTATTCTTTAAAATAACAATAAGAAAAGGTATAGTTGTAGGGCCTCCCTGGTGGCGCAGCGGTTGAGCATTGGGTTGCGAAGCTGCCTGCAGCCTCTGCGGCGCCGGTTCGATCCTTGGCTGCTCCCCGGCCACCAGAGGAGGGTCCCACATGGCGCGCAGACCTCTCCTGCCGCCCGCTGCTCCCCTCAGCAGTGTACTTCGGTCCTTCTGCCTGCTCTGCTCCCTGCTCTGGCTCTGGTGAATTCTCTCACCCTCCCGCGCTTCTGACTGTACCCAGTGCATGTATAAACAAAACAAACAAATAAATAAATAAATAAAACATGCCTCTATTTAAAAAAAAAAAAAACATTTAAAAAAAAAATAAAAATAAAAAAAAAAATAAAAAAAAAAAGAAAAGGTATAGTTGTATGTTGCAAAATACCAGCCCATTCATTTTTTTTGCATACTGTTTGTTTCTGTATAAGTTTTTGTTACTTTGTTGTTGACCAAGATCACTTTTACCTTTTGATTTAGAGACATTTTAATTTTAATCCTGTCTTTTAAAATACAACATTATAGAAAATTACATCTTGAAGGATTTAAGGATTGTAGTATCACTTAAGTAACCCTGGTATGTTATATCCTGAAAACCAGAAGAAGAAATACAGTAGTTCGCCACAGAATCTTGCTTTGGTGTACTTAAGAGGTGTATTTGTTCTTAACTTTCTAAATCCTTCTGGGGATGTGTGTGTGTGTGTGTGTGAATGAATGTGAGAGAGGGAATGCACACGTGTAAGAGTGTGTTTATGTTTAATGTACAAGATAGCATCATACTTTTAGATAGGAATACTTAGTAAGCTTACACTTTCCTTTATTTTTTGTGCCACAAATAAGATGTTAGTTTTGAATTATTAATGATAGAATTATTAAAGATAGAGCTTTGTAGTTTTGAGAGAAAAATCATTTCCTCAAGCTGTTTTTTTTTTGGGAGGAAGAAATTTAGCCAAATTTGAAGAGATTGATTGGAGGTAGTGTTTGGTTGAGTCAAAGAAACAAATCAGAATCCAAGAACTTCGCTGTTTACTATTTGTTGAAACAGTGACTCCAGATTGGCACGGAACAATACTGCCCACTCACAAGTTATTGGTATAGATCATTGAGAATTCTGGTTTACTTTAAAATGAGATAGAAGCCACTGTCCCCAATTTCTTGCCTTTCATAGTAGCACTTGTTTGTGATATTTTAAGAACAATGTCTGTTTACTGGAGAACTTCAAAATTAACGATTCCAATCCTGAATACCCGATACGTTTTCTGTTTAGGTGGCAAGGGCCAAATTGGTGATGTCATACATAAGTTATAGGAAAAGAAGACCCCACAAGTCTACTAAAATATGGACTTAATGTTTCTTTGTATTTTCAGGCTTTTCTTACTACATTTTATATCTTTTCTCTTTAGTATTGAAAACACTATTCTGGTTGTTCAACTTTCTTAATTGGCAAAGTGACAATTATATTCCTGCCATGCCTTCCTCAGAATTTTGTGAAATATGTGAGCTATAATAGATATGGAAATGCTTTGGGGAAAAAATGCAAATACACATTTATTATTCAAAAAGTTGAAGCCAGGATCAGTAAGTTTTCTTGATAAGTGGATAGTGCTTATTGAAGTCCCCCAGTATGTGTAAATAGCTATTTTCTTAATATAGAAATCTTGTAAAATATTAGTTTCTTATAGCTGTGTGATAGTGTTTGTCTTTCTTAGTGTATTAATTTCTACTTTGAGTCATTTTCATATAGAACATATGTGCTGAATGGTTTGGATATGTTTTTCTGTGTTCTCTATAGTAAAGTTTTGACACTGAAAGTTTTTGCAGTCACACCTGACTTAGTCAAATTCTGTACTCTTTGAAATTTCAGTATCAGGTTGGGCAGCTTTACTCTGTTGCAGAAGCTAGTAAGAATGAAACTGGTGGTGGAGAAGGAATTGAAGTCTTGAAGAATGAACCTTATGAAAAGGATGGAGAAAAGGGGCAGTATACACACAAAATTTATCACCTAAAAAGGTAAGCAGGCAGAGGGGAGGAGACTCAGTGGACTAAGGTGGAAGATTTTTGGTGCGTTGGTGGAGGATACCTTGTAAGAGTATGCATTTGCCAAGTGTGAACCTGTACCCCTGAACATGAGCATATACAAAGCAATGTAACTAGAACTAATATTAATAAAATTAAAAATGAAACAAAAAGAGGTAAGCATGGTATTGCATTTAATGCTTAGTCATTATATTAAATAATTATGGTTGTAACTAGCCAACTTAATAAACGTTAGCTACTGAACTTACTAATAGGTATACTCAGATAGCATTGAATTTTAATCGAACAATACAGTGTATTTTAATGTTTTGAGAGACCTCCCCTGCCTTTATTGGATTTTTTTTAATTATAGAAACAAGTCTGCTTATCAAAGAAATTCAGATTGTAAAGTAAAAACTTGATCTCTAGCCCTGGCTGTATAGTTTATTCTCCCAGATCAGTTTCTATGCATAATTAAGTGGTAAAAAAGACTTATCACTTGTATTATTTTCTTTAATAACAAATGGGATCATATCATTCATATACTTTTGCAGTTTGCTTTTTGTATTTTATGCTGCAGCATATTATGAACATTTTTCATGTTTGTATTCAATGCCTATATGATTCTTTTTAAAACTGAGTAAATTTTCTTAGTGTTCTGAGTGTTTTGTAAATTATAAGTCAATTTAGATATTTTAGATATTTCTAGTTTTTGAGTTTTACAAGTAATAATTTTGTGAACATGGTTGTACATAAATCTTTATGTCTTGAGTTACTATTTCTCTAGGAGAAATTTTTGAAAGTAGTATTGCTGAAAGGGCATTCTCATTTTAAATTTTGGTATTACTTCCAGATTGCCCTCTAAGAAAATTTGATAGTATTCATTTCCCCATATTTTTCTATTTTATAAATTTTTGAAATCTGACATGTAGAATAGCTCCCTTGTATTTTGGGCTTCCTTATTATTAAAGTCTTTTCATGCTAATTTACATTGATGTTTCTTGTATGATTTGATTGTTGAAATCCTTTGTTCATTGTTTTTATCTCTAGTGTGCAGAAATTCTTTTTGCATATTCTTCTAAATTTGGTAGTCTAATCTCTCTGGCATAAATATTTTAATGTTTATGTAGGGCACAAAAATAATAGTTTTTTAAGAGTCTATTTTGTTAGTAGTTCCAGTTTATTGAAAGACCTTTGCTCTTTTGCTTTTATTTTTGTGGAGTTCCTTAAAGTTTCAGAGAAACTGGGACGATCAGTATATTTTATACTTTTTTTTTTTAAAGAATTTTTTTTTTAAAGATTTATTTTTATTTATTTATACAAGCACTGGGTACAGTCAGAAGCGTGGGAGGGTGAGAGAATTCAGCAGAGCCAGAGCAGGGAGCAGAGCAGGCAGAAGGACCGAAGTACACTGCTGAAGGGAGCAGCGGGCGGCAGGAGAGGTCTGCGCGCCATGTGGGACCCTCCTCCAGGGGCCGGGGAGCAGCCGGGGATCAAACCTGTGCTGCAGAGGCTGCGGGCCGCTTCGCAACCCAGCGCTCAACCGCTGCGCCACCGGGGAGGCCCATTTTATACTTTGCAATGAAGATCTGTTTGGTATATAGTGACCCATAAACATAAAGTAGGTTACCACTTTAGAACCTGAATTTTTGTTGTTTTCTCATAGATTACAGCATTTCATTGCCTATTTTAGGTTTGAATAAAGGCGATGACTCTGATCAATCAATTATTCAGAGACTGTCTTATTTTTGGTTTCCATATATTTGTTGGCTCCCTATGTGTATTATAAAAAAAAATGTGTCAATTGAGAGAAAAATTTGGCTTTGGTGTAATCCTTTTACATAAAGTATGTATTAAATTTAGTTATATACACTCAGCTTTTTCTAGTATTTTACATTTACTCATTAATTAATTTTGTCAATAAGTAAAACTCCCTTCACTATGAGCATTTACTTCTGGAATTCTAAAATAAACCAAGAATTTGATATGTGAAACATTTTATTGGCCTGTGATGTCTGTATGTGAATTACCTTGAAATAGATCTAAAAAAAAAATTGGAATAATGGGGAAATGTTTGCATATTACTACTTGGAAAACATCAGTTGCTAATATATATGTAAATGTAAATATGTAATATCTTACCTGTGTTTTTAAAATATTAATCAGAAAAAAGCCTAGAAAGAGACCCTATGTTATGAATGTTTTTTCTTTGGTGGTAGGATTATAGGTGATTTAAAAATAGTCTGTATTTTTGTTTTGTGAGAATGAAAAGAATGATAAATACTATTTTTAATACATCTGATTTAGGTGACATTACATCCAATAATTATGAATTTCTTAAGTTGAGGAAGAATACATAAATATGGCACATGCAAGAGATATTCTTGTTCTGGAGAGCTTCTCTGGGTTGAACTTTTCGTGCACTCAGTCTTCTGGAACAGCTTCTTCATTCCTAGGAGTTGAAATTATTTGTACCCTTTAGTTTCAGCCCTTTGTGCTCACATTTCCTCCTCATTGTAGTTCTAAGAAATAGTGTATAAGAAGACTCTAAGGTGTGTAATTATCCAAAGTCACACAGCTAATTAAGTGGCAGAATGTTGACTGAGATTCTCTGATTTCTCTTCCCATGCTCTTGGTCACAGGTAAGCCATCCCAAGTGCCTGACAAGCAGTCAGGACCTAATAAGGATATCTGTCCCATGAGATAGAGCTGGGGTCTGATTGAATGATAGGGACTGTTTGATGTTCATAGAAGGCTAAAACCTTATAACACAAAGATGGTAACTAGGTGAAAGCATGAAGAGGTATGAGACAGAAAAGGAAAAAGGAAAGAGTGGCAGTAATAGGTCTAAGGCAGTACCATAGATACAGGCACTCTGACAGTGATGAAAACAATTAGTGCGCCCATTCTCTGGGTTGAACTTTAAGATAAGAACCAACTGCTGCTGTAATCTAGGGGAGGGAATGGTCACAGTGTAGACGCAATCATATGTCTGCACTCAGAGTCACCTGCGTCATACTAAAGGCACAGTAGCCACAGGATAACTATCATAGGGAGTGACAAAGAACCAAAGCAGTTAAGTGCTGAGACCTTCACTGTGCTAGTGGAAAGACTCCAGTCACACACAGGGCTGACTGTAAGTCCCCTCAGACTTTATCAGTTGAGCATGTACTGATGTATATGCCCACAGTTCCTAGAAAGCTCCTCTCTCCCTGAAGACGTTAAACTTAAGACCAGTAATTCATGTTCCCTTTTTCATCATTTACTCCTTTGGGTAACCTGTGGTACTGTGTGCACTGTCTCTATATAGCATCACTAGAATTGCAGATTTGACAAACTTGCCTGCTAAAGTGGTTGGCTATGGCCACAAATTCCTTATTTTACATTTTGTTACTTGAAATTCTGAGGTCGCTTAACTTAATGTAACCACGTTCTCTGGATTCCCTGGCCAGTATTTTTGCATTTCAGCAAAAATATTTGTTGGTAAGATACAGCCTCAACCAGAATATTGAGAAACACTCTTGGCAAGGTATTTTTAAAAACACACCAAAATCTAGTGACTACTGCAAGGAACATTTCAAATTTTTAATTTCCCTGAATCTCGGATGTTAATCTATGGCAAGAAATTCTTTCCATATCCTTTGATAACTTAAAGTGAGTAGTTGGGGGCCTCCCCCATGGTGCAGCGGTTGAGCGCTGGATTGTGAAGCTGCCTGCAGCCTCTGCAGCGCCGGTTCTATCCCCGGCTGCTCCCCGGCCACCGGAGGAGGGTCCCACATGGTGCGCAGACCTCTCTCTCCTGCCGCCCGCTGCTCCCCTCGGCAATGTACTTCGGTCCTTCTGCCTGCTCTGCTCCCTGCTCTGGCTCTGCTGAATTCTCTCACCCTCCCGCGCTTCTGACTGTACCCAGTGCTTGTATGTATGCATGCATGTATGTATGTATAAATAAATAAATAAATAAATTTTAAAAAATAAAATAAAGTGAGTAGTTGCCCATTCTAAGTCAACCTCTCATAATTCTAAGCAGAGTATCTAGTACTTAGTGTATTTTTACTGTTAGTGGTCATTACAAGTGCTTTTGGTGGGTACTTGTTCATTCTCCATAGCAGCCTTTTCTAGTAAGGAAATTAAGGCTCAGGAAGGTTTAAGTAACTGGCCCCAGTGACACTGTACTTGGTAGCAGACATAGGCCAAAAGCCAGGCAGGCATTGTGACTCCAGAACCTGCCCTCTTAATCACTTTGCTCTACTGCTGAACCCTAGGAGAATTAGAATATTTTCCATTTCCTGGACTGAACACCAAGGGAGTTTACAAAGAAATTATTCCACAATCACATATTTCACCATATCCCATTTTCTCATAAGTTTAGTCTCAACTTTTCCAAAATAAAATTAACAAGGTGATTATCTGCATATCCCAGGTTGTTATCACTCTTTCCAGAATGTAAATTCTTGACTCTAAGCAAGCCATTTTCTTCATTGTCTTCTAGAAGGCACCTGTTGAGACCTTTCAGTTCTGATGTTTGGTTGCTTATAACCTGGTGCTTGCAACAGAGCACAGGCATCTTTCCTTGACTACTTATAGTTATCCTTCTTCCCTAAATTCCATCACTTTTTGTCTCTTCTGCTGATTTTGACAGCTAATCATATATTTCCACCTGGATATATATATATATAAATATGTATTTATTGTCATGTACCTCCTTTACATAAAAGTTTTAGTTTGTTTCCTTAAGTTGTTAAATATGTAGATAGTAGTGGATGGTGGAAGGAAAGACAGAATTTATGGACAAAAAAATTTTCAAACCAGGCAAGGAGATGTGTTGCAACTGTTGAGAAAACCTTGAAGCTCTCCTGAGACCTGGTAGGAGCACACCAACCAATCATTTTGTTGTTTTCTCTCCCTTTTTGGAGAAAATCAGTTTTAGTCTTTCATTTTTTTCATAAACATCACCTTAAGACCAGTAATTCATGTTCCCTTTTTCATCATTTACTCCTTTGGGTAACCTGTGGTACTGTGTGCACTGTCTCTATATAGCATCACTAGAATTGCAGATTTGACAAACTTGCCTGCTAAAGTGGTTGGCTATGGCCACAAATTCCTTATTTTACATTTTGTTACTTGAAATTCTGAGGTCGCTTAACTTAATGTAACCACGTTCCACCTTCAGTCAGTCTCCAGTGCTGGGGGATTTGTAGACTTTACCATCTCCAGAATAGCCTTGTTCCCCAAAGGTTGAATCAGCGGAGGTTTTATTGAAAATCATTTTTAGGGGCCTCCCTGGTGGCATAAGAGTAAAGTCTAAATGCTATCACCACAAGGGCCTGAGTCCAGTCCCTGGCCAGGTTGCTAACCACATACAGCACAACAGACCTCTCCTGTGTCACCCACTGCTGCCCTTAGCAGTCTATTTCAGTAAATCCACCTGTTCTGCTCCCCACTCTGTCTCTGGTGAATCCTTTTACCCCTTGTACCTCTGGCCTACACCCCAGCTCTTCTATGCCAATAAATAAAATCTTAAAAGAAGATCATTTTAAAAATTTCATAATTTAAGTTAATAGTTCATTTTTGTAAGCAAAACGAATTATTTGCCAGGAACTAAAGTTGTGTTCATGTTTTAAAAGTGAGAAGTTTAAATCAACTGAGATTGCAAAAATTGGCTATATATGATGATTCATGTCTGGAGAGTATTTCTAAATAAGTACAAGTAAGAATTTAATAATTAGCCAAATATAGTATAATTTGTTTTTGAGTTAAGAATTAGCTATCAGCACATAATGTTTTCTTTGTAAATAATTCTGTGTTAAATTTTGCACAGTTCAGAGTTTTCTAAATCAAGTTATCCTATTCCAGAAGAATGTCAGCAATATCTATTTCTGAAATATATTGTTTCTTCATTATGGTATATTTTATTACTCCTTGGTATTCTTTTGTTGCGCGAAAAATACTTTTTTTATTTTTTGTAATTCTGTAAAAGTTTAGTCTTGTTTTTCCTGGAAACTGGCCGATTTCTATCTGGTTAGTTTGTTCCTATCCCACAAATTGGGATTTTTTTTTTTGCTTGTATCTCTCTTTCCTTTCTTCAGTCTTCCATCCCTATCGCTACTACATTTAATGTAAGTTCCTTTACCTCTCATGAGCTTCTCCAGTTGCCTCCATATGATCTCTTGTCTTCTTTCAACTGTTACAAATAGTGCTGCTTTGAACATTGTGGACAAGTTTCTGCATGGACACATGTTTTTTCCTTGAAGTGAAAATCAAATTCACACAAAGCCAGAATGATCTTAAATTTAAAATATTGAATATATACCTAAACGCGTGCCCATAACTGGAATTGCTGGGTCATATGGTAGCTCCTTACTTTTTGAAGAATTGCCAGTTGGTTTTCCAAAACAACTTTATCATTTTACAGTTCTGCTAACAGTATATGAACGCCTCAATTTCTCCACTTTTTTGACATTAATTATTTTCAGTTATTTTGAAATAGGAGCCATCCTGATAGATGTGAGGTGGTATTTCATCATGGATTTGATTTGCATATCTCTGGTTAATGATGTTGAGCATCTTTTCATGTGCTACTTCTATTATTTGTAAATCTTTGGAGAAATATCTGTTCAGATCTTTTCTCCATTTTTAGTTTCTGTAGTTGTAAGAGTTCTTTGTATATTCTGTATAGCAGTCTCTTGTCAGATACGATTTGCAGTATTTTCCCCCATTCTGTGAATTATCTTTTCACTTTCTTGTGTTTTTTGAAAAGTTCTTCATAAGTTTATAATTTTGATGAAGTCTCTTATTCTTTTCTTGTTTATGGTTTTGGTGTTATATCTAAAAAACTACTGCCCAATCCGTCAGGGTATCATTACGAATTTCCCCTGTATCACAATCCAGAGTCACAAAGATTTGCATCTATGTCTTCCTCTAAGAATTTTTTAGTTTTAACTCTTCCATTTAGATCTTCAATGTATTCAAATTTTGCCTCCATCCTTTCTTGTCCATTCCATTTAATGTTCCACACAAAGCTGGGATGATCTTAAATTGTAGGTCAGATTATGTCATTCTACTTCTTAAAACCTCAGTAGTTTCCCATAATATAAGAAATAAAATCCAAAATCTTTTGACCTGTATGATAGAGTCCATGCCCATCTCAGCATTTTCTTGTTTCCCTCTGCCTTTGTTCAGTACTGTCTAGCCTTGCCACAGTCCTGAATAGATTCAAATGAGCCAAGTCATTGACTATCTTAGGACCCATGGTCAAGCTGTTACCTCCCTGTCTCTTCTTGTGTCATGGCCCTCCACATCCTCAGATCACCACTGTAATTTCACGTCCTCGGGGAGGTCCGGTGTCCCCTCTTGTACAGGAACTCATTTATCCATAGCCCTCTTTACTTCCCAGCACTTTGGCAGAGTTGATTATCTTTGTCTTTGTTTACTGGTCTGTTTTCTGCTCCCCTCTCTGGAGGTTGAGCAGTGGGTAAAAATTATTTCTGTTCACCATCATTTACATAACCCCTGGCACAGTGGACACTCAGTAAATACATGAGTGCGTGAATGAATGAGGTGCCCAGTGTACTAGGTATGTTTAAGATAGAATTATAAAATGATAGATTAACTGCTTTACTTATGGCAAATTAATCTGGTCTTCAAATTCCTCCCTTGTTTTTCTGCACCTCATATTTCGCCACTGTAGGATGGAGGAAAATAAAAAAGTGGAGCTTTGAACCATTTTGCTCATTTTGTTTACAAGTAAATGTAAAAATTTCATGGGAAAAGTACAGTTTTAAATGATTTGCCAAGACATTATCTCAGAAACAGGATTTTTTTAAAGAATGCTAAGTAGGAAAAATTCAGTATATATCATGATTATTCATTATATAACTACTAAACTATATAAGCCCGGTTTTCTTGTACACTTGACAAAGTTGTCATACCCTGAAACAGATTCACAAAAATTGTTTTATATTGAGGTTAGATTAATAATATCTCCACTCAACACAATTGATAAAATATTTAAGTTGTATTTTACCCTGAGGTTAGATATTCTCAGTGTTCACTCATAGTTAGAGTGGGGGCAGGGCTAATGTAATAGCATAGAACCTTTGTGCCTTTGGACATTATGCTATAGCTAATATTAAGCAATTGAAATCTAGATATGTTTATCTTGAGGTTAACATTGTCATGAGTATTAGTTTATTGCAAAGAGAATGTGTATGAATAGTTTGGAAGAACAGGAAAAGGAATATCCTTTTCATATGTTTTTGAAAACTTAGTGCCATTGTTAATTCAGTTAATATTTGTCCTTTTTCTGAGACTCTTAAGCTTCCAAACCAGAATTTTCTGTATTTTATTGCATACATCTTCCTAAATGATATTGAGATGGATGAATGATATATATGTATATATACTTTCATTCATATATAAATGGCACACGAACTGCCTTTATATGACTATTCAAGTTGCCATTAATGAAATTTCTATCCTTTAAAGTAGGATTGAAATTTAATTTTATTCCATTTATGCATTTCCCCCAACTGTAGTTAGTTACTTTAATTTGTTGAGGAGAGATATGTTTATGTTCTCATGTTAAATGTTAAAAGCCAGTAAATTTGAAACAAAAATAGTTCAAGGGTTTGGTCTTTCTTGACTAAGTTAGAACATAAAATGAACTGTTGTAATTCAGTTGGTGGAAAAAGCTTCCTGGATATAAGGTTATAGGTATTTGGAAGTTGGAAGCTTGAAAAATATTAAAACTTTATTCTAGATTTGACTCTTGCTGGTTTTTAGTGACTTACTGCCAGTTTTCTTCTATTTGGTTTAGCAGATTTTAGGAATTTGATGAATATTAAAGTTTTAGACTGTTGGGCACTAAAAAAATAAATAAGGTAGTTAAAATATGTTTCTGAGCTAGTATGTGACTACTTTTCTCCTGCCTTTTCTAAATAAATAAACCATTGCTAGGCCTGACTTAGATATATCCTGAGATGAGAGGGTAGGAGAATAGGGGGGTTTATTAGAAATCATGAAAAAGGAGGGCCTCCCAGGTGGCGCAGCGGTTGAGCGCTGGGTTGTGAAGCTGCCCGCAGCCTCCGCAGGGCTGGTTCGATCCCCGGCTGCTCCCCAGCCACTGGAGGAGGGTCCCGCATGGCAGGCAGACCTCTCCTGCCGCCCGCTGCTCCCCTCAGCAGTGTATTTCATCAGTCTGCCTGTTCTGTTCCCCGCTCTGGCTCTGGTGAATTCTCTCACCTTCGCACGCTTCTGACTGTACCCAGTGCTTGTATAAATAAATAAATAAATCTTTAAAAAAAAATAGTTTGAACTGCTTGATATTCTTTGATTTTTTTCCATGTGATACTGTTTTCAGTTCTCCTGGCTTCATTTTTCTAAAGTTATATCCCTTTGCATGAATCTTCCTAAGACTTGCAAACTATTAAGTGTTTAAAGCATTAGCCTTACTTCATTAGTTATCTTTTAAGAATGTGAAGGCACACTCTTACTCCCATATGTAAACACTTTCCTCTCCAGTAATTTAACTTGCCACATTGATGGGAACCTAAGTATTTATTATATAGCTTCTAAGATGTTGGGATTTGAATCCAGCCTGTGAAAAGTGTTTGTAGAACTATTTTCTTTGTAGTGGCTCAAATTAGTAAAAATGGGCATTTCATTTGCATTTCTTTGAACAATAAGCCTCCTTGTGTTTTCTAGTTGTAATGTGTTGGTGGATGTTCATTGCCCATTTATCTGTTGGGACCTTTCTTGATTATCTTAGGAATTTGCAATCATTCATCATGTATTAATTATATAGCTGACCTTTCCCCTCTGACCATACTGAGGCAGCCAATAACATTCATCTTTTAAACCTATAAAATTTTATACTTGGATGTGTTTTAATATAATCTCATTGCCAACAAGGGTTCTTCATATTGTCATTTTTCTTTAGTTTGTGTTACAAAATGTTTTTAAAAACTTTCTTTCAGAGCTCCTCCCTTATTCTGGGGTCTTTGTGTGTGAGCGTTAAGAAAACAGTATAATATAGTCTAGCTACTTGTAAAATGTGCAGGTTGAATAGCTTTAGTTAACACCTGAATTTCACAGTAGGGGAGTAGATCAGAAACCATAAAAAAAAAAAAAAAAGAATTGCTTCTCTGGAAAAAAAAAATACTCTTAATCATTTTTTTTTTTACATTTATTTTTCATCTGCTTGATTACTTTTGTATTGAGAAAGAAAACTTAGTCTTGGATACAAGTTCATGAAGCTTAATATATTATTACCTTTGGTTACAGTACTATTTGAAGCAATCTGGTAAATGCCAGCAAAGAATTGGTGGTTGAAAATATATCCATTATTTCTTTCCTCACAGCAAAGTTCCTGCATTTGTGAGAATGATTGCTCCTGAGGGCTCCTTGGTGTTTCATGAGAAAGCCTGGAATGCATACCCCTACTGTAGAACAAGTAAGCCTGCTTTCCAGCTGCCATTTTGTGTCTCTACCCCACTGCTAAGGAGAGGGACTCCTGGTGATGACTCTTTTGAGAAGGATTACACCAAGCAAGGTCTTCTTTAGGTTCTCAGGTAGTCATCACATAGTTTGTGGCAGGAGGACTATATTGGGTTCCTCCCACCACGCCTTTGTTAGAGGTATGGGTTCTTTCACAGGTGACAGCTACTTTGAGGTTCTTGCAGACAGAGTAGGTTCCAGGGATGAGCAAATTAAAGGAATACAGAAACCTTAGAGAAAGGCCATCCATACTCAGAAATGTCTCTGGTATAGTCTCAGTAGTACTTTACTTATATTGCTCCATAACAAAGGAAAATTATGACGGACTTCTGAAAATTTTCTGTTTGTTAAGTTAGCCTTATAAATGACATTCTGACTTTGTGACTTTTACTCTTGTTTTAAAATTAGATTATTGACTTCATAGTCTAAAGTATCATGTAGGGTCACTTGTGTAGAAATATGTTTTGGAGACATAAACTACTAAATCTTCTGTGTTTTCAGGTAGCTTAATCTTTGCAGCATTAAATTTTGGGACAGATTGTATTGATTCTGATTAATATTCTGAAATTTTTCCCCTTTCGTTGCCTACTTGTCCATTATGCCTCAGTTGTAACGGTGAGTAAATCTATTTTGTGTCATTTACTCTTGATCTTTAAACTTTTCTTAGTAATTATTTTCAACTATTGCTTGCTTTTTTCTATTTTCAACTATTGCTGCCCACCACTGAGTGACTCCTTTGCTTCTTCTACCAACCCACACTCATTCCCAGTAAAAATGGGCTCTTCCCAATTTTGTCTCAGTCTCCTTGCTGACTTTATTTTGCTTCTGCTACTCTCTTTTAATGCCAGAATTGCTTGCCAAATCTCACAGCTTCTTTATTATTGGCACTGTATGCTGCATGGCAAATAGGGTTGTTTACATTGTTTAAAAGCATGCAGTATTTGGTTTGCCTGACAAAGTCTATTCAAATAGGTAGCTAATAATTCTTTGTCACTAGAAGAGCAGTAGTCTTTTGTAGAGTCAAAGCATGGGTGCTTATGCTGGGGAAGGCTCCCACACACAGGAGCCCCAAAGAATCGGTGAGAGATCACTGTCATTTTGCTGTTGTGTTTTCTGCAGAATGAATATATGAAAGATGATTTCTTCATTAAAATTGAAACTTGGCACAAACCAGACTTGGGAACATTAGAAAATGTAAGTTTTGACTCTGGGCTTTCAGTGCAGAAGCCCCTGGAAATGGGTATACTGTAGACCATTTTGTCATCACCAGAGTGATGTCGCCTGCATTTTACTAGCCGTTGGCCACACTAGGGTTTGTCAGATTGAGGTGAGGCAGGCCTACAGTCAGAAACACATGAGCTTTCCCTCTCAGTCCCCTTGCTTTGGCACTTGAGTGGACGTTGGTAAGTTTGCTGTTTCTATCAGCTCCTGTTTTTATCTGAGGCAGGGACAACATAGGTAAGCAAAAGTTATAATTAATCCCCAAACAAGTATGAGTATTAAATTTTAGATTTCTTTCATCTTGTCTTCTCTTTGTATTTGTCAGAGTAAAAAGCAATCAGTAAATTGATTGCTTTAATTTTTACCTCCATACCACTTTGCTGGGATATGGATTGATGTCATGAAGTGACCAAAAGGCAGGAAGGAAAAGGTATTTTGAATAATTTACAAAAATGTTGACAGTTTCCTCACTTTTACAAGTTGGTACATATTTATCCTTAAGTTAGTTTTAGAGAAGTCAGGTGGGACTCAATGCAACCATGACCTTTTGGTAAGGTTTGTCAGAGAACTGGGGAGGGCATCTGGTACAGATTGATGCCTTTGACCCACTGGTTCCCGAAAATGTGTTCCCTGGCCAGCAGCAGCAACAGCATCTAGGAACTTGTTAGAAATGCAGATTCTCAGAACCGCCCATCCCATACCAACTGAATTAGAATCTCTGGGAAATCTGTATTTTTTGGCACTGTTCCATTTTGATAACTGCTTTTCCCTCCTTACGAAAGATTGTTACAGCAAACTAACTAATGATAGTTGTGGTAGAGTCTGTTCTTACTGTGCCCGTTAATAGAATTTTTGAATTTTGATATGTAGTCCTTGACTTGAATTTTTCTTCTAGGTTTGAATTTGGTATTTCATGTTTTTGTTTTTTTAGTCTAAATGAGATGATTTGCTATGCTTTAGTCTGTATTTGATAGAATTTGCCATTTTCAGCTTTGAAATGGGCATGTCTTTGGCAGTATTTAAACATTTCTTAATTGTTTCATAGATGGAGTTTCATAAATAAATGATTGAACAACAATATGTGGTATAGAAGCATTGACATCACACTGAAACTGTATAGCCTTCGGAGAATTAAATCCAGGAGAGGGTTTAGCCCATACTGAACAGCTGTGCAACTTCTTGAAATCTAATTAAAATGTTTTCATCTTATGTTTGTCTAGGACTTAAGAAGTTGCAAGGACTTTATGATGTATCTTTTGGATTAAATATAGGTCAGATACATTTTACTATGTAAATCATCTCTCTAAGAACTACCTGAAAATAATAGTGACAGATGTCTGTTCATTTGGTAGTGTCCTTCCCCCTTTTATTATTTCCAGCTACAAGGGGTAACAAAAGATTTCTTGATCCCTTAAGACATCTGATTTCATGAAATACTGTTTTGTTTCTCTTTGTCATTTGTAGGTACATGGTTTAGATCCAAATACATGGAAAACTGTTGAAATTGTTCACATAGATATTGCAGATCGGAGTCAAGTTGAACCAGCGGTAAGTATTACATAATGCTTGATGTCATTTTAACCTGCTGCCTCTTACATGTAAAAATTATATCTTCCTTACATGACCTACATTTTCACACCAAAATGAACCTTAAACTTAAGTCTGGGTCTGTGCAGCACAAAGAACAGAATAGGAGAGAAGGTGATTTGTTTACCATGAGCATTTCACTTTTGCACATTGACTCCAGTGCCTGGCACCTATAGGGGTTTTTCAGTGGGATAAAATAAAAGCAATATTTTCTTTAAAAAGGATTCTCCTTGAACTTCTTTAAATAATGTTGGGACCTTTATAAGATGTAATTAAGACTTTTATACTTATAAGGTGTAATTTAATGTACATACATATTTTCAGTAACCATCTAGGGCTAAAGTCATTTGTGGAAATTGATGATAGAATATCAATTTAACAGTTGATAGCTTCTTGTTTTGATTTTTTCTAAATGTATATACTTGTGTGGCTTTCTTGCAATTTGTAAATATTAACTTGTTTATGGTGTGCTGGGTGCTGTTTTAGTTTTGCAAGGCACAGTTGTGGACTTTTTTGCTTGCTCACATCATCAGAGACTCTCTTCCTTCTGGTTTAGAGAGCTAAAGCTTTTGGAAAGAGACATCCTTTGTTTTGTTGTGGTAAAGCACAGCATGTTCAGTTAGCATCCTTTTCCATTTTATTTTCGGTGTTTATTCCCTGAACTTGAGCAGTGTTGTAAGCCGACCAGAAGTATTCCAAACACTGTCTGATTTCACTGTTGAAATTCGAAGATAAGCCTTCTAAAACAGAGGTTTCTGACCTTTGCTCAGCTCAGAAATCACTGGTGTTGGGACTGCCCACAATGGCCTGCTAGCTGGGTCTTTTTCCTGCTGGAAGTAAGTAGTCCTTGTCATAGCAGTTCTTTAGTTGTGCTATGATTTGAAGTCATTTCAATATTAGGGATTTTCCACCTGTGAAATTATATAGGACCTTTTTTTTTTTAATCCTTAGAAGTGAGTTACATTTTGTAACTCAGTTACATTTTGTTTTTTGTTTTTGTTTCTTGTATTTGGTGTCTTTTCCAGCCACGATTTAATGTGCATGAAAGAATGTCATAGAAAGAAAAACCATTAGGAATGACTAATGAGTAAGTCAGTTAAAGGCTAGGTCAGATAGCTTGAATGCTTAGAGCAGCAGGTTGCAAGATAATGCCCAGCAGCAGATGACACACCTGGACTGGGTGACCTGGGAAGTTTGTGAAAGTTGGACTGGCCAAACAAAATGATTCAATCTGTGGCTTCTAGGATTGCGTTCTGTGTTATTTTCCAAAAGAGTACAAGGTATCTTGGGTTTTGCTGGGTGCGTTAGAGTGGTTCTTTGTTCTATCCTTGGGCTAAAATGAACAGTGTTTGTAGGCCTGAATGCAAGTGGGAAGAACATATAAGATAAGTTGTGCAAGAACTCTGAGGCCCTCATTCCTATTTCTTCCACCACAGCCTAGGCTTCAGAGAGGAGAGAAGGCACACTGCTGGCTTCTAGGACACGTTTCCAGCATTGGAGATAGGTGCTTTTGGTGTGGATACTGCACATGAAGAGGCTGAATAGGTGGTTCTACATGAAGGTGGTGGAAAGATAGTGAAGAGAGAATGGATAGGTTTCAAAAAGGAGGGTCTGCATTGTGAGTCGATGTAGCTATTCCCAAGAATTTATATCCTGGGACTAGATTAGATTGGCTTCAGGTTTGAATTCCGAGGTTCTGAGTCTTGGACAGGTTACTTAACGTATCTGTGCCTGTGTTATACTGGTTAAATTGGTTAATTATCTTGGTTAATCATCAGGATTAAATGTGAGCACTTAGAGCATTGCCTAGTTCAGTGTTTGCCATTGTTTGTTATATTTAGCTATTGCTGTGCAGGAGTTCTGAGAATCTATTTTCGCACCAAGCATAGTTTGCAGAGTGAATAGGTGTTCTTATATATAAGTGTGTGGTTTTATTTTTCAGTGTTAATAGCTCCTGTTTTACAAGTTAACATTTTAAAGATTAGTGAGGTTATAAATTTAAAGCTTACAGAATCCACAGTACCTTTTTTATTGTGATAAAATGCATGTAAATAAAATTTCCCATTTTAACACCTTAAAAATGTACAATTCTGGGCCTCCCTGGTAGCGCAAGGGGTTAAAATGCAACCTATGAAGCTATCCGCAGCCACTGCAGAACAAGTTCAATCTCCGGCCAGGGAGCTACCCACATGGTGCAACAGACCTCTCCTGTCTTGCCCGCTGTTCCCGTCAGCATTGTATTTCAGTCAGTCTGCCTGTTCTGTTCCCCATTCTGTCTCTGGTGAATCCTCTTACCCCCTGCACTCTGGCCTGTACCCCAGTTCTTGATGCATAAATAAATAAATCTTTAAAAAATGTATAATTCAGTGCATTTTGTACATTCAGAGTATTGTACAATCATCACCAATGTCTAGTTCCAAAACATTTCATCACCCCAAGAAGACCCCCTGTACTCAAACAGTCATTCCCTTACTGCACCCTCTCCCCAACCTTTGGCTACCTCTAATCATTGTTCTGTTCCTGTGGATTTACTTGTTTTGGGTAATTTCTATAAATGGAGTTGTAACAATACATGTCCTTCTGTGACTGACCTCTTTTTTTTTAGCATGTTTTCAAGGTTCATCCATGTTGTGGCACATGACATCATTTCATCTCTTTATTTGACTGAGTAATAGTCCAGTGTATAAATGTGGCACATTTTGTGCATTCATCCACAGGTGGACATTTAGGTTGTTACCACTTTTCAGTGTTGGGAATAGTGCTGCTGTGAACAGATGTATCACAGATTTTTATGTTTTTGCTCAGTTGTGGGTACTGAAAGCACAACTGATAACATGCAGGAATTCTTAGACTTTTTGTTAATGAAAAGGCAACCAATACCTGTACATTTTCTACTATAAAAAGGGATAGGGGAACTCTGTGCAGTAGGAAGTAATGGTCCCCTTGATGGTTTTTAAGCCTAGACCTGCTATGAGCAGAGCATTGAGCTGTGTAGAGGGGTGGGAGGCAGAGTCATGGGGCCAGACACCCATTGCACAATGAAATAGGCAAGAGGCTGAGTGGGGCAGGAACTCTAGATCTGCCCTGTCCTTCTGTACATTCTCATCTGTCCATTCTGTTGGCACAGATGGTTGCCCCTACACTTGCCCTTTAGGCTCCGCCCCATCTATTTGGCCTTGATTAGTTAATGTTTGTCTTAGGATTAGTTTCCTTTGCAAACACCTGTTCCACCTGGGCATCCTTACTTCTTACCAGGTCCATTGTGGATTTCTGTTGAGCTCATTTATTCATTTGATTCTTGTATGCTCCTTAAAAATTCTAGTCCATGGTATTGAAAATAGAAAGCTTAAAGAATGCATTTGCAGTTCTAAAATGGCAGTGTTGGGCCTCCCCAGTGGCACAGTGGTTAAGCGCTGGGTTGCGAAGCTGCCCGCAGCCTCTGCAGCGCCGGTTTGATCCCCGGCTACCGGGGGAGGGTCCCACATGGTGCGCAGACCTCTCCTGCCGCCTCCTGCTGCCCGCTGCTCCCCTCAGCAGTGTACTTCGTCAGTCTTCCTGCTCTGCTCTGCTCTCTGCTCTGACTCTGGTGAATTCTCTCGCCCTCCCGCGCTTCTGACTGTACCCAGTGCTTGTATAAATAAATAAGTTAAATAAAAAATAAATCTTTAAGAAAAAAATAAAACATATTAGAAATAAAAAGTATGCTGATCCTTAATAAAACTCTTCCTAATAGAGAAAAATATTTAAAAAAAAATAAAATAAAATGGCAGTGTTGTAGCAGTCAGCAGGTACTGAGTGCCTGCTCAATCTGTACAGCCGGTGTAGCCTTGCAGTAACTATCTAAGATTGGCATGGCAATGTTAAGAATCGTTTGCTATTTGGGTGAGAAAAACCCAGTACAGTCATGTATCCCTTAACAGCAAAGATATATTCTGTGGTTGAGTGAGTTCCCTGTGTGAATGTCATAAAGTACTCTATACAAACTTGGTGGGATAGCCTACTGTACACCTAAGCTGGATAGAGAGAAAACTTCTGTGTGTACAATTCATTGTTGACCAAAACATCATTATATGGTGGTGTACAGTGAAGCAGTACATAATTGAAGCATAATTGTATAGCGAAGCAGTTAACAAATGGCAGAAACTTACACATGCTTCAAAGTGCTGCAGGAGTTCAGAGAAAAGAACAAATGATCTGTGAGAATGAAAATATAAAGACCGGAGGGAAAAATGTGATGCGAAGATGAGTAGAGGAGGATTTTGATGGAGCAGTCACCTCCGTCCTCATTTTTTCTCTCTTAACCATATTGCCCTGACATTATAAATTTGTTTATTTCATTCTCTTTCCCTCCCAAATAGAAATTGAACCTCAGAGGGAAGAATCTTTGTACTATTAACTTTTGTCTCCCCACTTCCTAAAACATGCTTAAGATATGGTAGATATTCGGTGAATGCACATCGAGTGAATGAATTGTAGGCAAACAGTAAAATAAAGGTCCAACGCTGAGGGAAAAGTTGGAATACTTTTTAAAGTTGAAGGGAACCTTTGCTATCCATTCTTACTGCTTTTAAACTGTTTTTGCATAATCTGAAGAGTTTCTTGGAGCTCAATCAAGATAGTTGTCAGGATGGAATGACTAGAAAATGGGACTGATGAGTTGCTTTTGTCCCCCTCGCCCAGCACATTTCTGCTTATCTGAGGGTCTTCACCATAAGATTTACTTTGAACACATTGTTTCAGAGCTGCAGAAGGTCTGGTTTCTGGGCCAGCCTCCCTGTTTTACAAGTGATGACTAAGCCCAGAGAACTAGTTTTTCTCAAGACCGTTCAGCCAATGTAATAGTAGAGATTCTAACTTTGCAGCTAGTGTTCTTTCTCTGATTCTTGTTTCCTTCCGAGCGAAGGCCCTGCTTTGTCATTCTTCAACTTGACACTGGAGTACTATTTCCTCTTTTTAAACCGATCTGCCACTTACTGTGTCCTCTGCTTTTCTGCCCCAGCCTACTGCTTGTTCTGACCTTCTCCCTCTGGGGCAGCTTCCTCTCAAAAACCTGTGTGTATTTGAGGCTATCGGTCAGATTCCACTTATTTCCAGGCGATTTCACTGATGTTGAAATCAGTCTTCTCCTCTGCTGATTTTCAGCTCATTTCATGCTGTGTCTCTGTGCTCAGGCACCATCCCCCTTTCAGTCAGGGTACTGCATAAATACTTGGTGAATGAATCTGGTCAACTTGAGGATAATGATGAGTAACCCTTGAGTCTGGGTTGGTGAGGAGTAAAGACACAGATACATACATTGCCTGTAGGAGTGTAAATAGGTATAATTTGTGTAAGCGGAATTCCAACTGTACATGCACTTAGGCCCAGCAGAATGACACTTCTAGGAGTTGATCCTACTCAGTTTAAACCTATTATTGGAAACACTATGACATCTAAATGTTTCTCTGTCAATGCGGAACTAATTAAAAGCATTATGGTTCCACCCGCGTGAAGTTCTGTACAGTTATAAAAAGGGAGTGAGCCCTATTTGTGCTGATAAGAAGAATATGAGTAATATGCTTCCATCTGTTGTGTTTTGAAAGGAAGAAAAACACATCTATTTGCTTATGTTTGCTTATGGTCACAGAAAATGCATACGATGCTAATGATAAAGTTAATTCCCTCTTATGCAAGGCTTCACTTTTTGTGGTTTAGTTACCCACTATCAACCATGCTCTGAAAATATTATGTACAATAAGATACTTGAAAGACACCACAGCAACTTTTATTAAAATATAGTTATAATTATTGTTTTTATTAGCTGTTGTTAATTTCTTATACCTAATGTATAAGTTAACTTTGTCATAGGTGTGTATGGGGGTGGAAATCATAGTGTGTATGTGGGCATCCTCAGATTAGGGGGACCACTGAGCAGTTTCTTCTAGAACAAGGAACTGGGTGGCTGGAGAGTTTGATGCTGTGGAAGAGTCAAGCTCTGGCTGGGATGTGTACAGTGGACTGGGGGAGGTCCTTTTCTCATTGTTAACAGTTTTCCGTTGCTGCATGACAAATCACAAATTCGGTGTCCATGTAATGTAACCTAGTCAATGGAATGACCACGTGCCATTTTTCCATAGTCTGTTGGATAGACACAGGTCACATGTTCCACCTTTACTCAGTGGTGGAGAGTATATAAAACTGACTCATCTGGTGGGGGGATTTATCGTAGGGTGTCTGTCATATCAAAAGTCAGTTTTAATACCTAAAACTTGCTCTTCAAAGATTAGAGTGATACTAGATTTGGGAGCTTGGTAATTGTGAATGGGCCAACAAGGCAGTTTCATTAGGGAGACTTTCGTGAAGTCTCCAATTTCAGACGTGGCACCTTAACAGGTGTTTTAATCTCAGCCTAATTCATTGATACTCATCTTGTTTCTAATGAACTTTGTTTTTTCTTGAGTGAGACAAATTTTTTAAAGCTTCTTAAGTGGTTGTATTTCTTTCCTGTATGTTAATTACTTTAAAAGAAATAAAAACAGTTACATTAGTATTTTTGAGAGGTAACCAGGTCTTCTGCAAAATTAGGACAAATGTGAAATAATTGGCAAGTTTAAGAAACGGAGAATCTAAAGGTGAAACAAATCATTTAACTCCACCTGGTGGAGGGCTTCTGTCACTACAGATAGATTTAAAACAGTCCCAAACACTTTAATTCAAAGTGTCTTAATTATTCTTAGGATTTAACTCTACATTGGGTTTCTGGTGTCAGATGCCTCATATGCCACTATGTGATTAGACCTACTTTGTAACTGAATACTTGGGTAACTACTTTGACATATTTACGTAATCAAAGACTGACATTTGTCACAATAACTCTAGGACCAAGGATTTATTGTAAAAATATGTCAGAGTGATCCACTGGAAATCTGTCTAGGACTGTTACTATAGATACTGTTCTCTGTGATTTTCTGTTAGATACATCATTGCTTAATGAAACAAGTTGCAGTCTGGAATTTCTTCTTAAATGTCCCTACCCAGTTTCTTTTGTCTACCATGCAAAACAGATTTCCTGTTGCAGGGAAAAGAGGCATTCTAGTGAAATGCTAAGGTGTTATGTCCTTGAAGAAGGAAGGCTCCTTCTGCTGGCATTCCAGCAGCCTCTGAGTATACGATGTTCCAGCAGAACATTCCACCTCTTCCCCCACACCCACCTGTCCCCTCTCCTATTTCAAATTTAGCCCAGGTATCACTCATTAAAAGCTTTCTTCAGTAAACTGGATAGCCTATAGGGAACTAGACTGTGCTCTACTCATTATTTTTGTTTTTAAGACCTAGCAAGCTGTTCTGTGCCTGACATGGAATGAGCTTTTCAAAAAAGGTTTGAAGGAATAAAGAGAAAACTTTTTTTTATTATCACCAGCGTTGTTAGCTGTCATCTTCATGGTGTACATTACATCTCTAGTATTTAGCTACCTTGTAACTGTAAGACTGTACCTTTTTTAGCACCTTTCTCCAGTTTCCTTTATTCCCATCCTCCACCTCTGGTAATCACAAGTCTGATCTCTTTTTCTGTAAGTCAGGGGTGTTGTGGAGGGTGTTTGTTTTGTTTTTTAGATTCCACATATAAGTGTCAGATCATGTAGTATTTGTCTTTCTCTATATGACTTGTTACACTTGGCATAATGACTTCAAGATCTGTCCATGTAGTTGCAAATGGTAGGATTCCCTTTTTTAAAAAAGCCTGGATAATATTCCATCGTTTGTGTGTTTATACCACAACTTCTTTATCCATTCAGCCATTGATGATCACTTAGGTTATATCCGTATTTGGACAGTCGTAAATAAAGGTACTATGAACATGGGGGTGCAGATATTTTTCTTGCGATAAGTGTTTTCCCAAAAGTGGATAGCTGGTAGTTCTATTAATCTTCCATAGTGACTGTACCAATTTGTAGTCCCAAAAATGATATGCAAAGGTTCTGTTTCCTCTACATCCAAGCCAGCATTTGTTATTTCTTACCTTTTAATAACAGACATTCTAATAGGCTTGAGGTAACAACTCACTGTGGTTTTAATTTGCATTTCTCAGTGACTAATGATGTTGAACATCTTTTCATGTGCTTGTTGACATTTCTTGTACTTTCTTTAGAAAAGTGTCTATTTAGGTCCTTTGCCTATTTTTCAATTGGGTTATGTAGGTATTTTCACTTTTGAACTTCTAAATTCTTTATTTTGGATATTAACCCTTTATATCAGATAAATGGTTTGCAATTTTTTTTCCCATTCTGTCGGTTGTCTTTTCATTTTGTTGATGGTTTCTTTTGCTGTGCAAAAGTTTTTTGTTTGTTTACTTTTTATTTTGTTGGTGATTCTTTAGTTGTCTTATTCAAGAAGTTGTAACCAGAGCCCATGAATAAGAAGATTCTTCTTATTTTTTTCTAGGTATTTAATGCTTTCAGGTCTTAAATTTAATTTACTCTCTTTCAAGTTAATTTTTGTGAGTGGTTTAAGATGCGATTCCAGGGCCTCCCCTGGTGGCGCAGCGGTTGAGCGCTGGGTTGCGAGGCTGCCCGCAGCCTCTGCAAAAAAAAAAAAAAAAAGATGTGATTCCATTTCATTCTTTTACGTGTGAATATTTAATTGTCCCAGCACCATTTATTGGAGAAAACTGTTTTCTTTGAGTATTCTTGACTTCCTTGTCAAATACTAGCTGACTGTATACTGGGGTTTATGTCTGGGCTCTCAGTTCTGTTCCATTGATATGTCTGTTTTTATACCAGTACCATCCTGGTTTGATGACTGTAGCTTTATAGTATAGCTTGAAATTGGGATATACAATACCTGCTTTGTTCTTTCATAGGATTTATTTCACTTCTCAGGGTCTGCTGTGGTTCTGTATAAATATTAGGAGTGTTTTTCTACTTCTGTTAAAAAATACCACTGGAATCTTGATAGGGACTGCACTAAATCTATAGATGGCTTTTGGTAGTATGACATCTAACAATATTATTTCTACCAGCCTGTGAACATGAGTATTCTTCCATTTACTTGTGTCCAATTTCTTTACATTTCTACCAGTGTCTTGTAGTTTTTAAGAGTGATTTTATCAAATAAATAATAAACAGATAAAACATTATTTCTTTCTTTATTAACCCTAGATGACAAAGTATATATGATGTACCTTTAATTCTAAAAATTGAGTTTTAAATGAGCAAAGCCTTTCTATCAGATTAAAAAGTGTTTTTAGTTAAGATTAAATTGTAGTATGAGTCAAAGTGTAAAACACCAGAATATAAGTTTTAAAGTTTTTAATTTCTAAAGTTGAGAATTCTTTAAGTATCTTGATGAAATCCACATGCCTATCTTCAACTCATTTCCAGAATATATACAAATGAGTCAGTTGACATCTGCTTTTGCTTTTTTTTTAAGGTATAAATTTGAATCTGGCCGCTTTTAATCATCTCCAGCACTTTGTCTAAGTAGCTTTCCATGATTTGTATACAAAAGTCACTTCCCAGGAGAGGAAGACTCTTTAAAGTGTAAGCCGAAGTGTACACACGATTAACATCAGAGAAACCTTCGTTTTTGGAAGTAATTTGAAAGAAAATGAGCACAGTTTAAAAAAAGAAAAGAAAGAAATTGGAACCACATTTTTAGGTATTTATGGGCAACCAGAAAGGATTGTATCAGTCTTCTTCTATAGTATATACTTCCCCTGTAATACATACTACGGGACTTTATTAAAATTTTGAAATTTTTTTTAAAAGTAGGAATAATGTTTAAGTCAAAATTTTAAAACCCTTAGGTCTAAAAAGAATAGTTTAACATCTGTCTAATTTTTCTAGATATCAGTAGCAAGCAAATGTTAATGATATGAAAATATTAAATTGTTTGAGACCTATAGTTTTAAAATATAGATCTGTTCCATATTAAAATGCAGTAAACTTAAAGAGGGTATAAATTTTATTTCCCTCATGTTTCAACATGTCAGAGTGTATTTGTGGTGAAAGATTTTTGCCAAATAAGGTACTTCAAAACCAAAAGTTCCCAGTTTTATAACTATGGTGGTATTTCACTGAAGATGGTATTCCTAAAAGGGAGAGGCACAACCTGGAAATTAGGGTACTGCCGTATTGTGTCTGAGTCACAGATGGGGTGTGCAGGGTGTATGCTCTGGTGGATAGGATCCTTCATGGGGATGTCCTGGCAGACTTGGGGGGCTCTTTTAATATGGGTGACCCAGTAAGCTTGTGTTATTAAACTAAAGCACAGATTTCATTCATGCCACTTCTCCTTTTGCCCTTTTTAACCCCCTCTGCCCCAGTTGTCACATAACCCTCATGCATACCTGCCTATTAGTATAATTGCAATTTCATATTTACGCAGAATCTCCATCCTTTTTTTCCTGTCCCTTTCCCCACTTGCAAATCACTCTTGGGGAGAGATGGGGAAGGTTAACTCATAGTATAGACTCTGCAGGCTGCAGCTCTGATGCCAGCCCTCACATAACCAGACTTCCCTCATATGATGTGGGTTTTGGACTCTGAATTCTTTGCCCTTCTTCTTTACAGCTGAGCACTTTGGAACAGCCTTTTCAGGCAAGCTCCAGGAACAAAGTGTATCTACTCACTAGTCACCAGTCTTTCCTTTAATCCCTAGGGGACCCAGGCATTTGCAAGTGGGAGGATGAAGCTGCTGATAACACTTATTCTCCCTCATAGTTCCTGGAGTCACTTCTGCTCAGTTCACTCACTCAGCCTTATCCTCCTTATTTGGTCTCCTTTGAGTATATCTCCACTGTGGCTGAGAAGCACACAGTCTGTGATTCCCACTTGTGAGCTGGATCTGTACATTGGTCTAGTTCCCTGAACATTCTGAAGAAGAGATTCTTTGGGCGCCCCTGAGACCTTGTAGGGAGCATTGTGGCTAACTCCCAAACTGACTTCTCAAGACCTTAGCTAGGACTCAAGCCAAATCAATCACTTGAACCCCTTTTCCTTCAAGGGGTTCAAGTTACGGAAAAGCAAATTCTTAGACCCTTCACCCTTCAGAATCTGGGCTTCAGCAGCTCTGTCCAGCTCTTCAATATTTGGGAAATGCTCTGTATACTGTGAATGATGAGGATTGTAGAGCGGGAACCCTTGTAGGATTTTGAAAGCAGAAGGCATCTCACTTGAAAGCCATGGTTCAGCAACACTCATTCCAACTTTTATTTCTGCTGTTACAGAATTTTAGCCCAGCGAAGTGCTGTGAGTTTTCTCTAGCCACATAACCAGTGGAAGGGGAGCCAAGACTCAAACATAGAGCTGCTGATACATTTTTGTCTTTCTGGAGCATCTTTTACTCAAATGCTGTTTCATTCTTGGCAATATGTTAAGATAATTCTTCATGTAGCTTAAACAAGGAACCACCTACTCTACTGTCCATCTTCCCTGGTCTCCCTGGAATACCAGTTTTTTTGTTGTTGTTTTTTTTTAATCATTGATCGCCTCCTTGATTACCCCTGCATAACTACAGAACTCATATTTTGAAATTTACATTTATGCAATAGAATAAAAATATTGGAGATCCTAAGATGTCTTTTGGTGTAGACACTTGAGACTATCACTCATATTTTCTCATTTATTTATTTAACGATTATTGGAAACTGGTATTTGCTCTGTGTTGGTAAGTTAAGTATAGCCTCAGATAAAGGAAAAATTGTATCTGTCTGAAGAGAGTACAAGATTCCCAATCAGTGAACAATGTTAAAATGTTTCTAAATGGATTGGAGTTGAGTTTTTTCCAACTGTTGCTTGTGTAGGATACCTCTGCCAAAGGGCTTTTTCTCACAACTGAAAAGGCTCCAGGCTATGACCACAGTAGAGGTTCAAAGGCTGATTAGAGCTGAGAGGTTTGGAGCTTGTTGCTTTACTAAAAATAAAGAGCCGCTGCCATTTTAATTGCATTATCAAAAGACAATGGTGGGATTGTTGGGCTCCCACTCAGCTGATGCTGTCCTGGTTTACTCAAGGAGTCTCTGCCCTAGTAAAGACAAAGAGTCTCACCAATAGTGTCTGCATCTGAGAGAAGCTGCTTCCAAGTGGGATGTGGATAGGGTGAGCTTCAGTAAACCTGGTGTTAAAGGGAGTGTGAGATTGTTAGCAAAGTGGAGGACTTGAGTGCTCTCAGTGTTCCAGTGTACCAGGAATGTTACAGTATGTATTCATAAAATACTCGTTCAGGTTCTTATTGCCAAAAAATAAAGTGCTTGCCTAGAAGTCCTATGATAATCTTTGTAAGATGTGATGTCAGTGAAAATGAATTGGGTTTTTAAGTTTTGTGGTTTTTTTAAACTTGTTCTTTCCAGCATTGACCATTTATTTGTTCTTTGGTTATGATCCATTTGCTGTGTTTTGGTAGGCAGAACAGTGGCTCACTACAGTTCAGACCAGATGCACATTAAGCTGTACCTGCTCTCTGAAATTGTGGTTGCCTTTGAAAATGAACAAATAAGACTTGACTTTACATGCATTTAGATGTTTTCATTTTGAATGTGCCATTCCATCATTTGAATGTTGAAAAATCCGACACTTTCTAATTGTTTTAAACTTTGAATATGGATGTTTTAAAGTTGCTGATTTTTTTAAAGATACTTTTCATAAGTGTCATCCTTTAAAAGCTGATGAAACTTGACTAATGTATTTAGGCATGTAAGTTTTGGTTATACCTTGTGTACTAAGGTGTAGTTTAGTACTTGTTTCTTGTGTCTAGGAAGGATTTGGGTATATCTTTTCTTTTGAGCATACATTCTGGGGGACAGTGTCCAGATATATATTTGAATAGATAGTCTTGGCAACATCATTTACTGCATCACACTTAGAAAAAAAATTTAGAATTCTGAAGAAATAAAAGTGATAAAATATGCTTTCTAAATAATCTTACTAGTTTTTTTAATTAAAACTGAAATGTAGCTGGAAGCAATTAAGAATTAGATGAGAACATGTGAAATTGTTACTATTTGTCAACCTTTGAGCTACAAAAATGATGTGTTTCTGAACCTAACACATCTCCCTAATTAGCCTACCATAGGTGAAAGCCTAAAATGGCCAGCGCTGCGCATTGCTCCTGATAGTCTCTCAGACAGCTTTCATTTCATTTGCGACGTTACTTTTCCTCCATCTGTTGCCTCTTACTTCCTAAGAAGGGCTTTCTGCTTCCCAGAACAATACAGTGGCTACCCAGTTTTGTAGCCCCTGAGAAGAGCTTTTGTTTATTAGAAGTCTGTGGCTGAGATCCAGCAAGTTTGAGGAGAGCCTGTAGTTGCCAAATTCTTTGTGATCTTTTTGGTGTGAGCAGACACTTGATCTAGTAGAGTTCCTCTTCCTTTTACCATTAAAATGAAGCTAGACATTCATCTCTGTCTTAAAAGTTTGTTGATTTACCTCTGGTTATGTGAGAAAGTCCCCAAAACTCTTAACTGAACTATGAGTAATAAAGATGTGAGAATTGTGACCCAGCTCCTAACTTACAATTAAGTTGCCTCTTTGAACTTAGGTGAAAAACAAATTAAACAGAGGTTTTGAGGTAGCAATGACTTTTTCTTTACCTTTTCTCAAGAAATGCCCACCTTTAAGATCCCCATATAATCTCACCTTTGCTATGCTGTGAAGCAAGCTATTGTCAAGATTCCTTTTGTAGTGAGTTATAAATTTGTCCCCATCCTCAAAGACATTATAAATAAATGTAAGTATGGTTCCTATTAAAAAAATATAAAAATGTTTCCCACTTTGCTGCCTTACATGGTCAAGTACTTTCAGAACACTTAAAGATTTGCATCTAGTAGTGAATTTAGAGAATGTCCCATATAGTTCAAGGCATAGTTGGATGGTAGTGCCCTCTTGTGGGAAAACAACATATTGCTTATTTCTTGCTTGCTTAAATCTCAGCAGATTTTTAAATTTCTCTTACAAATCTGCATGTCCAAGTATATTTTGCACAAAATACTTTTTCACTGGAACCCATTATTAACTTTGTGTTTATTTCCAATCTTTTCCTTTTTTTTTTGTTTATGCATATAAGAACTGGGGTCTAGGCCAGAGGTACAGGGGGTGAGAGGATTCACCAGAGACAGACTGGGGAACAGAACAGGTAGATCTACTGAAATACACTGCTGAGGAGAGCAGGGGGCAAGACAGCAGAAGTCTGCTGCACCATGTGGGTTAGCTCCCCGGCCAGGGATTGAACTCCTGCAGGCAGTGGCTGGTGATAGCTTGATAGGGCCTAGACTTAACCCCTTGCACCACCAGGAAGACCTTCTCTTCCATGTTTTAAAAGAAAGAAAGGGAGAGTGGTGGTGTTGGTGGGGTGTGAAGTAGAAACTCCAGTTTCTGGGTGAGAAGAAATTTCTCTGGTAGGAGTTAGAAAATGTTTTTTGAGCAGCTAATGGCAGATTTTTAAGGAAATGAAACAACTTCAAATTGAAACTTTAAATGTACTCATTATAAAAGTCCCTTTTCAATAATGGAAACCTTAAGGTTCTCAAGGCTGGGAAGGGAGCAAATATCCTTTCAGGTACTAGAGTCTCATCAAATGCTCAAGTGTAAATCTTCTAATAGTTTTTCAGTGAAGTATCTTGGTTAGCCTAGGTGTCCAGAGAGCCACACCTGAGTCCCAGCTCAGCTGCTTAGCACCTCAGCAAGGGATTTCACTTCCTACACCTTGTGGTGATGGTACCTTTATTCCAAGTTTTGAGGGTTAAATGGGAGAATGAATGTGGTCCTCTACGTATGTAAGTTATTCAAAAATAGGAGGAATAATGTTGATTAATTGGACTTTGCTCTCAATTTTAAAGAAAAAAAAGTGTTTACCTTTTTTCAGCAATTGTTTCCTATTTAGTGTTAGATTAGTGCTGATGGTTAAATGGGGGTCATAGGATTTGGCCGCAGCTGTGTCTGAAGGCCAAGTCATGAACCAACATGGACATTTTACTGGAAAGGACTCACACTGAATTTTCATTATGATGCTGCCCTCATCTCCACCCCCTTCCCTCCCCACCCCCCCATACACATTTTCATTTAAGAGATTTAGTTGCATGATCTACTGTCACTTAAGGAAATAAATGCATTTCTCTTTTAACTTTCCTGAACTTACGACTTACGTTTCAGGCATATGCCAGTTCATTTTTTAAATATATAATGTTGAACAAAAATCACCTTTAACAGAATTGATGAACAAATTCTTTTTCTTTCATTTCCTGAGTTTAAAATATCATCCTTTTTTTAGTGCTATAATAAATCTGTGAGCATAGTAACAATGCTATATTAATAAATATATTGTATATTTGTGCTACACTAGTAGCCCACTTACATAAGAGGAGGGGTGGGGTGTAGCCCACCAGCCCTGGGCTATCAGGAACCCTCAGTTCACCCTCCTAACTCCCACAGGCTGGTTCCTTATGTCCTCACCTGCATATCTGTCTGGGGGGGGGGGAATATATTTAGTTTCCCTTTTGTGTATAGGATTTGAGGTCTGTCATTTGAGACTTTTAGTTGTAACTCTTTTTTTAGCTGAATTTCTGGTTTCTATATTCTTCTCTATTTGTAACCTTCTGAAGACTTTTGGGGGTCTGCCTTCATAAACATGATAGTGTTTGCCAGTCTGTGGCTGTGGCCTGGATGATGAGATGAGAAAGACTGGGGGGAGACATTAGCCGCTCTACTGTGGTCTAGCAGTGCCCTGGGCTGTGGCCACCTTCTTCCCACTCTGTCACGTACACCCCAGTTCTCTGTAGGGTCTCTGAGATTAGAAAGATCACAAAAAATGTTCTCTTTGGGCGTGTTGTAGGTATGACTGAATTTCTCTGGTCTCAGTGCTGTTGTTTACAAATTCAGGTTTTGGGATTCATTGGTAGAAAGCCAGTAAGGATTAATGAGAGGGCTGAATCAGAGAATATTTTTTAATGCAATTTTGTTCCTCTGAGGTACATTCAGTAACAGAAACTAGGCCAACAAGTTATTGACAATTAGTGGTCCTTTGGGAATCTGCTTTAATGAATAGATAAGAATGATTTGTAATTAGCATAATAATTATATGCAAATGAATGCTTCTGAATTGCTCTAAAACACTTCTGAACTGTTTAAACAGCCCTCCTGAGATCTTGTTACTCTATTAATTTGTGTAGCAAATCTTTTTTTCATAGATCATGCAAAGATAAACTTCAGTCCAGCCTCTGTCCGAATTATTATGAATTCCAAGGTGGTAGGGCCTGAATTAATGAGATTTACTTATACTATATTAATGGTACTCTGTGGGAACCTGAAAGGGTGAGGAGTCATTAGGGAGATATAATTAAAAAGAGGAAAGAAAGCTGCTTATTTGAAAATAACTGTTAAAATGAGTTTTTAAAACAAGTTAGTAAATGTTATTTCTCTTTATACCTCTGTGAACTTGCTACTGCGAAATTTCATGCAAACTTAACTTTTTTTTTTTAAATAGAGTTCCCGTTTGCAGTCTGGCTTGAATTTTGGCAACTGTAGTTAGGCACTCTGGTCCATGGCTTTAGGATCCAGGGTTTCTTGTTTTCTAAGTGCACAACACTGAGCAATACAGGGCCTTGCTAATAATGATATTATGTATCTTTATACTTAATTCAGTCCTCCCTCCCCCATCCTGGCCTTTATTTTTAGGCTGTGATTAGAGGAAATGAGCTTTGCTAAGTTGAGTAGCAATACTCTGTGCATTGTAAACTTAGTGATTATCCTTGAGCTATTTGAATAGACACCTAATTAATCATCTTATGCTAAAGGAAAGCATTTTACAGCGGGGCTGCAGGATCCTAATATCTCTCAAGTTTTTGCATTTACTTGGTAGAATTGTTTGGGGGGGTGGGAGGAGGGTGTTCATCTTTCCTAAGCAGGTGTTAAGGAGTTGCTGGTGCTTGTAGTTTAGGCACTCCTTTCCTTAGCTTACACTTAGCCCCACCTGTGGTGACCCTTGCATGCTGCTTTAAACAGTTTCTGGTGTCTGGAGCTCATCTTGAATTTTCCACAAGCTGTCAAGAAACTTCGACCAGCCTCCCCCACTCCCACCCTCCACTCGCTTCCCCATTCATAATCATGAGTTAAATCTGAGCTCAACGACATTTAAGTTGGCTCAGCACAGATATTGTGCTTGCATTTGGGGGACCAGCCACGACGCCAAAAGATTCATGAAGCTGATATTCTTTGTCTTCAAAATGAATCTGGTTTCTGTTGAGTTTCTATTGAGAGCTGTAGTGAGTAACAGATGTACACCCAAGAGGTAGTACAACTTTTGTATTCCAGTGACAGAAAACAGTTATTTATAAGAATTTAATGAATGTATTCTGTGGCTCCAGCATGGAGACTCTGTAATCCGTTTATTTACCATATTATATTGTATTTGTTCTCCAAAGGGTGTCTTAACTTTGACTTGCCTCCTTTTTTTCACTTAAATAGGAGTTTTCAATTAAATAGAGTTGTATTAACCTAATCCGAATCTACCTTATGCTGATACCATTGTGTTTTTCTGTTGTTCGAGCACCAGTATTGGTGGAACGAGCAGTGTCTAGGGACATTACACCTAACTTGATAATGATGGTTTTACTAAGCCCTTATCCTGGCCAGGCCTCTGGGCATTATACAGATAATTAAAATTTGATCATAAAAATTTTTCAACACAATGCACCTTAGCAATAAGATTTGTCTACCTTTAAACATGATTTTAAAACTCATTTTAAAAATACATTTCCTTGGCATAGTGAATTTGCTTTCATTTTTTTCCCAAGGATTACAGAAAGTGCATAGCAAATTCAGCCTTCAGAATACCCAGGAGCTGAAGACTCAAGTAGGCTACAGCTGTCTTCACCCACAGTATTCTAAAAGAACTAATGAGATGAGAAGTCTGCAGCTGGTGGCAAGCACAATAAACCATGAGCCAAGGGCTTCTCTTCATCAGAGCCTCCCCTTTCCCCATGGGATCCCAAAGGAGACAGAATACTAACAAAGCCAGCAGGCTGTCTCATTCCACACTATTGCTCATTTGCAGCTATAATTGGTAGCTGAGGTTGCATTCTGTATGCTGAAACTGTCATACATGAAGGAATATATTTGTTCATTGTGATATGGATATAAGTCGGCCAGTTTTCAAATACAGAAAGTCAAAACTAGATATCCCACAATAAAATTGTAGTAAAGAAGATACTGTTCAAAAATTAAATGTTTGTTACAGAAATACAAAACTGAGGTTGTTAAAACTACACCTGCTTCCTGCTTTTTAATATCTTGCTACTTAATTCAGCTGATTAAACATTTACGTATTCAAACTAACATAAAAATGCCCCCAAATTCCTTGGTTTTGACAAGATGCATTATTCTCATCTGTCAAGGGTAAGGTGTTATTGTTAATAATTGGGTTTTGTTACATTTTCAGTATATCTTTAATGTTTGCTGCTTTGTATTCAAGAGAAAAAGGCAGAGGGAAGACTTAGCTTTGGCGATACATGGATATGTATATATAATATTATATGCACACATTTGTGCCTTATAGGAAAATCTACTTTGGTGCCTCGGGTGCCACTGCTTTATTGTGTTTTTGAAATGTGTTTTACTTACCTGGTATCTCTGGACATCCTTTTGCCCTCTTGTATAGGGTTAGTATGAACCCAGGCATGGGCTCAGAAGGCATTTTTTTTTTTTTTTTTTTGAGGCATGTTTATTTATTTATTTGTTTGTTTTTTGTTTATACATGCACTGGGTACAGTCAGAAGCGCGGGAGGGTGAGAGAATTCACCAGAGCCAGAGCGGGGAGCAGAGCAGGCAGAAGGACCGAAGTACACTGCTGAGGGGAGCAGCGGGCGGCAGGAGAGGTCTGCGCGCCATGCGGGACCCTTCTCCGGTGGCCGGGGAGCAGCCGGGGATCGAACTGGCGCCACAGAGGCCGCGGGCAGTTTCGCAACCCAGCGCTCAACCGCTGCGCCACCGAGGAGGCCCTCAGAAGGCTTGTTTTAAAGTCCTTGATGGTAGATGAGTCTCACTATCTCCTTGCTGAACTTGTTTCCTCAGCTATAAAATGAGGCAGCTTAGATGGTCTTCAGGGTTCAGGTCTCTATAATTCTATGAATTCAGTTTCAGAAAATATCTCAGTAACCACCTGGCGCTAATAATGAAGGCTCAGGACAAAATATATATTAGTTAGGTCCAGGGTAGAAAAGTTCCATGTTCTTCATTGAACCATGTCAAATAGGTATTGGAAATCTCTGAAGTTTCTCCCTGCTGTGGAGGTGGAGTTAGGAAGAGAATTGTCAAAAAGTCCATCTAGTCCATCCACCCACATTTTCCCCTTCACCGATGCCATAATCAAGCTTAAGCCCTTCTGGCCGAATCACTTAATTTACCTGTACGCAAGAATAATTTATACTGGCCGCAATTTGGACTAAGCTCGCTTCTCTTAAATTTGTTATTTCTTGGTGGGTTGATGAACAATCCTTTTTTCCCTCTGGCCCTACTGATATTTGTGCATACTTGTTTTATGGCTTTTGTTTTTTTCTTTCTCTCAGTACAGGCAAATTTAGTTCTGCAGTCACTATTTCATCAGTTCTAAGATCCTCACCTTTTTCCCCCCTCACATTTTAATATATTCAGGATCAGGATTTCTCTTCCAATTACAGCATGTTTTATTGACTGAGTGTTTTCCTTTTTAAGGGTACATAAAATAATGGTGCCATTCTCTAATTGACTCTCTCTTTGATTCAGGAAAGTAGTATTTACTATTCAACTCATGCCAGTTTCCATATCATCTCAGATTTTGTAAAACAACAACAACAAAAAATTAAAAAGCAAAAACTGTATCATCATGCCCATGACAAGATCACACCCCAGTTAGTAAACAGAAAAAAAACTACTTTTCATTCAAATGGATGACTGTTAAACACTACACAGGCCTCTGGACATTATACAGATGATTAAAATATATTCATATAATGCACTTGGAATAAGATTTTTATTTTAATACTCATTTAAAAAGTTACATTTCCTTGGCTGGTATAGGTTGTTTTCACTTCTGACCATGATTCTTCTTTCCCTTCTCTACTGGCAACTAACTCATACCCCCTGTGGTTTCAGTGACCTTTTCTTTGTTTGCATCTCCTTTCTCCCAGTTAGGCTATAACTTTCTGGGAGCCAGAACCAGGTGCTGGTTTTCCTTAGCTCCTCAGACCTCCCTGTTAACCTGCCTGTTAACTCTGGTGCACTACCTGTACATGTCCTTCTTCAGGAAAAGAAGTTCTAGTTCAAGAAATAGACTTCATTAAGGGAAATGATACCAAAAGTGATTATTGGATATAATGTTAAACATTTTCAGCTTTGGAGAAAAGTGAGCCCGATTCTGGGTTTTAATTGCAAAGCCTCTGACCTAGAAGGAAATGGTCTATAGAGGCATGCAGTTTGTTATGTTAGTGGGGTAGGTAATTTCTCACTGTGAATCCAGGTCTTGAAACCACCAAACAGTTGATTTTTCTCAGTCAGCAGTGAAGTTGTTAATTTTTAGGGTGTGACTCTAGCTGTCAGATTCCTTGCCATTGGCTCAGCCCAGTTTGTTGTTCCTGGATAGTGCTGACTGACCTAATGCCTGTGGCCACGCCACACTGCGGATTTTTAAACATAAGGCTTATTGTGGCCGGGTAGGTTTGCTTCTGTAATTTAGCCCATTGTTGGACTTTCTTATAGCGTCTTAGAAGACAACCTTCAGACGTTGAGTTCATGGTCACATATTTACCCAATTATCTTTCTTTAAATTTCTGTTTTCTACCTGAACCTCACATTTTCCTTTCTTTACATTATTTAGTTAGGAATCATTAACATATATGATTTGCTGAGTAACTGTTCAGTCTTGGTTGACTGCTACTCAGCTTGCTTTCTTTGACTTGTCGAAGTTTGTATTATATTTGAAGTATGTTCAGTGCTTGCAATGCCCTTATCTCTACAACAATGCTTTTTCATATTTGGCTTGTCTGGGCAGTTTTCCCAAAGTATGTGGTCCCTCCCTAAGTACTGTGAAGCACCTCTGTTATTTCTGGCTTAAAAAGGAAGAGGCTCTTCCTTTGTGGTATTTGCAACTGACCAGCAGAATTCTTTTCATTATTACCATTACAACTCTTTTACTTAAATCTGGATGCCAGGTCTTCAAAAGCAATTTTTTTTGTTTCTATGTGTAGATTGTGTGTGTGTGTGTGTGTGTGTGTGTGTGTGTGTGTGATGATTAAAGGACTTTTATAAAGCAAATAGGATTTAAAAGATTTAGTCCTTTCATTTCCCCTATTCTAAAAGGAATAGGATATTAAGAGAATAGAATTTACAAATGATAGAACCTTACATAAAACTTAAATTTTAGGAGCATTTCCCTATGGCATAATATAACTAAGGTAGTTCCATTACAGAGTCATAAATCTCTTCCTCACCTCCTCTAACAATGAAATACTAATATGAGTGCAGTCTGTCTTCCATGAGGAAGCCAAGTTATGTACATCCCATGGCTCTGTGAACAAGGGTTTGGAGAGGCTGGCCTGCTAATTGGTGCATATACCACAGACCCAACCATCTGCACAGAGAGGTGGGGCACACCATGGGATCAGCAGTTTTCATCTGTGTTTTCAGTTATAGTAGTTGCTCCCATGTAGGTGTTAGGGTCCGTTCTCATTTACGGGTATTGTCAAAACTGCAATGGGTGTGTTTTGTTTCTGAAATGCTTAGAAGTATGTCAAAATGCTGAAGCTATTGGAAAATGGAGATTTATTCTTGGAGGTAACTCTCTGGTAATTAACCAGGCATTGGTGGACTGCTAATTTTAAAAGGCTTGCCAAACCAAACCATACCAAAAACTAAATATCATATAGAAGCATTTTCTAACTTTTATATAAAAGCCAGTAAACCTAATTGGTTTCTGTCATGTGTTTTAGTAGCTGCAAAGAGCTGTTCTGGCAAGGTTTAAGAATTTTCTCTGGTTTTCTTCTCTGCCTCTGACTTTGTTTTGCTTTGCAGGACTACAAAGCTGATGAAGACCCAGCATTATTCCAGTCAGTCAAGACCAAGAGAGGCCCTTTGGGACCCAACTGGAAGGTACTGGATGCTGACCTTTCTGACAGGCAGAGTCTTGGCAGCAGAACACTTGACAGGTCCTGAGTCTGGAAGAGCTGGTGATGTTTAAGTGAAAAATAGAAATGGCTCGAAAATAGTTTTATTTGCGATAAGGACTTACAGCCAGTTGCAGTTGGCCAGCAAGTCTGTGCTGATTAACAAACAGAACATAGCCAGACTGTCATTTTCAGCATAATGCTATTCTGATAACTTTTTTTTTTTTTTTTTTTTTTTAAATTAATTTATTTATTTATACAAGCACTGGGTACAGTCAGAAGCACGGGAGGGTGAGAGAATTCACCAGAGCCAGAGCAGAGAGCAGAACAGGCAGACAGATTAAGTACACTGCTGGGGGGGAGCAGCGGGCGGCAGGAGAGGTCTGCGCGCCATGTGGGACCCTCCCTGGTGGCTGGGGATCGAACCGGCGCTGCAGAGGCTGCAGGCAGCTTCGCAACCCAGCGCTCAACCACTGCGCCACCGGGGAGGCCCTATTCTGATAACTCTTAAAAGAGACAACTGAGTTAGTCTTTGGAGATTGAAATGTTCTCTTTTGAGACTTAAAGCAGTACAGCAATCCATGTTAAATGAAGGTTTATAGTTTAAATTTAGTCTTAGTAAAAACTAAGGAGTTTTCCGTCACCAAACTCATGTTCCTAGCTTTTTAATAGTTATGTTTTGGGAACGCAGGACACCAGAGAACAATATTGATAGCAAATATTTATTTTCTGGTAAAAAACACAACCTTACTTGACTCATGGAAGTGAGAAAAGCAAGGTTATGATAGTAATTTAAGTAGAGTGTTATACACTCTAAAGAGATCACTGAACTGATTGCCAAGCCCTTAAAAAAGATTTAATATGGTGATGACATAGGTTATTACAACTAACTTGACAAAAGAAGAAGAGTGTAAGATCCAAAACAAGCCAGAGTAGATTTTCCATAAGCAAGATTTTACTTGGTAACCCATCTGTTTATGCTGGAGCCAGTCACAGGTCATTGATACAAGATGTCTAGGTGTTGGCTATAGCTTGCAGATTACTGTAACAACTCCACCAATAACCCATTGAGTGGTTCTCTGTGGGTGTCAAATTGTTTCGTGAACTGTCTTGCATGTCAGTTGAAATGAAAATGGGTCTACTTTGTTCTATAAGAAATGGTTCATAATTCCCTTATTTGTGCATTTGTTCTCTGGTTAGAGTTCAGTTCAAGATCTCACAGTTAAATGACCACACTGTAGACTTTTAATACCCAGAAAGTGATGTCACTTAAAAATTAAGGAACAAAATGTGTTCTAAAGTTACTATAGAGGACTAAAATTTCCCTACCCTTTTTCAAATTTCTAGTTGTAAACTTTAGAACTTGCCCTGCATGAGTTCTCAAGAGCCTTTCTTCTTTGAGATTTAACACTGACTTAAAAGAGAGTGCCATGCTAGAAAAGACAGGTGTCTGCTTGTTAATTTGCCACATCTTCTAAAAGACCACCTTGCATCAGTAAGTAATACTCTTTAGCTGATCATACTTTTATAGGCAAGAGAGTCATGAGGTTGAGACTCAGGTAAATTAAATACTGAGTTTTTTTGTAATTGTTTATTTTCCAAATATAAACTTGAAAAGGCAATGTTACATTACATGGTGGCCTATTATGTTTGGACGCAAATGTTACCTCTAGGAGTTCTTAATCAGTTTTATAAAAGACAACAAAAGTAATTTGACATTAAGACTTTACCTAGGGCCTCCCTGGTGGCGCAGTGTTTGAGCGCTGGGTTGCGAAGCCGCCCGCAGCCTCTGCAGTGCCGGTTCGATCCCTGGCCGCTGGGTGAGGGTCCCACATGGTGCGCAGACCTCTCCTGCCACCTGCTACTCCCCTCAGCAGTGTACTTTGTCACTCTGCCTGCTCTGCTTTCCGCTCTGACTCTGGTGAATTCTCTCACCCTCCGGCACTTTTGACTGTACCCAGTGCTTGTGTAAATAAATAAATCTTTTAAAAAAAAAAAAAAAAGACTTTACCTAGCTACCAACCTTTTAGAACCCTGGAATACTTGTAGTTTTTATTTATGATTTTTTCCTTTGTAACTAACATTGCATTGTCTTTTATTATAACGATTATTTAAAATTCTAGATTAGATTCAGTTTTTAGAAAATGTGAATTTCACATTTTTTCAGGTTGTGTTATATAGCACTCCCCCCCCGCCGTGTGTGTGTGTGTGTGTGTGTGTGTGTGTGTGTGTGTGTTAACAATAGCGTAGTATTTTTCTAGGAAAATACTGGTTAATAGTGTAAACTTTCTATTCATTTTCCCGTTGGTGATTAACTTTAGCCAGATGATGGTAGATGCAGATATTCTAGCAAACTGAGTTACTGGTTACCTGAATTTCAGTGAATTACCTTGACCTCAGAAATAAGTAAGATAATTAAGAATAAAAATTAAACTGCTATGAAGGAAAATGGGAATAAGAAGGATAACTCATCATGTAACATACAGAAATATAGGCACCTAAGAACTGACCCAATCTTATCAGTATCTCCTATAACTGTTCAGCAGGCCCCGTTTGTCAAAAACTGTACTCATCCTGGCCCTGAAGGTAGCACTGGGGAAAGATGATAATTGTAGATTCTATACTTCTGAATTATGAGGATAGGGAAGAAATACATGGTTATTAGGACCAAAAGGAAGACTAGAGCTTGTGGTGAACCTACTTATTCATAATTGTATGTAAGGTTGCTCCTCTTTAAGCGCTCCATAGTAGGTGTATAACTGTTTCTGAAGACCTCTCAGGCATTATACCACCTCACCCTTCAGTCTAAAGTACAAATTCCAAAGTTCACTCAAGGCTTTGGAACTTTTCCTTACTTATTTCACAGTGGTGTTTTCCTTCTCGAGTATTGCAGTATTTGCTGATTGTCTGCGCCGGACTGGATAGGGGAAATGAAACTTTTCCTTGATGCCATATAAGGTACTATATAGAGTCAGATTGAATCTTCACAACTTTCCAGTGGTCAAGTACAACTGCTTCATTTTATAGATGAGAAATTTGGCCAGAGAAACATAGATAATAGTTGTAGGAGAAACAGCAGAATATCTGCCATTTCTGTAGCAGATATTCGTGCTAGTCATAGAAATTGTAGGAAGTGCAAAAATAACAGATTCAATCCCATAACTCCTAAGTCATCACTCTGCACCTCTTATGCCCTTGTGCATCATGGCAGTTGTATGGCTCTCTGAATTCATGCATTTGCCAGAATTCTTGATTCTTGTTAATATCAGTGGTTCATTTCTAATGGTCCGGGAGTCTGTAGCCCTATAGGAGATCCATTAGAAACCTGTCATGAATTTGTCACAGTTGTAAACATAAATTATGTAACCTAACTGAACCTGTTTGCACATCTCTAAAATGGGTATGTTAATAACTGACTCAGAACATTGCTGAGTTAGTTGATTAATTGAAGTTATTAATGTTACATGTCCAACACAGAGGAAATGCATGATATACGATAGCCCTTAATCATTGTCATCATGATTTTTGTCTTCGAAAATAAAAGGGTTTCTTAAAATCATTTATTTTTAAATGTATTTATATATTTTATCATTGTTCATTTTTGTACAATATTTGCTTTCTCCTCTCAGTTGTAGTCCCTGTAAAATTCCCACTACCAATTTACCTGTACACCATCACCATAGTTCCTTGTGCTTTTCCCTCTCCTGAAAATAAAAGGATTTTATTATCTCAAGTCAAATAATAAATATGCTATCTGTTATGACACGTAACACTCCTCTTCTCTAGTATCCAGGGTACTGTTGGTTCCAGGGTACTGTTGTTATTCTGGTTCACCTGTCTTTACCCCCGCTCCCACCCTTCAAGATTATGTGGTGCTTAATGAGTACAGAGACCACACAGTTTAGAGAACCTTTGCTAGCAGGGAACCATGGAGTTGCTAGGGAGTAAGTTTTCCTATTTTCCACATCTGTTAAGAATACAGACCCTTTTATTGGTTTGTTCTAGCCACTAGTATGATACATACTTTTTTTTAAGAAAAATCTATAAACCCAGATAGGTAGTCCTTAATTGAAAAGAGAATTTCTAAAGGGAATCTTCAAAATCTGAGCACATGAATTATATTTTGTTCTTTAGGGTTTGAACACTCCATTTAGAATCTGTGTGTGTAACATGAAAAAAGATTTTTGTTTCAGGCCAGATTGTGTTTCTCATGACCCAATGTCTTGCTTCTCTGTAGCACAGTACATGCATGTTTGTGTTTGCATGTGTATATATTGGTTCATTTGGGTTTGGCAGACTTTTTGTGTTTTGTGACATTTTGACTACATATTCCAATGGTTTGTGAAAAGCATTTTGCATGTAGATTCCTTTAGTTTTCCAGTCCCCCCCCCCAATCTGGTGAGGAGTCATTTAAATAAATTGAAACACCATTGTTAAAAGATTATGGTATCATTTTTATCCAATGTTAAAACCTCATTTCTTCATTTAATCCATATACCTCACAAAGACTTAAATTTCTGTCTACATATATACATTAGTTAATAATTAAACCAGTAAAGGTCTCTGTAGGCGGCTTTGCCAAAGCTTCAGTCCTTAACAGTGCTTGACAGGTCTCTGAAGTCTTTGCCAGTGTTGAACATTGAAGTATAAAGGGACCAGGTCAGATAAAGAAATTGGCCTAGAAACAGTGGTGTGTATATGCTCTTAATCATAAAGGCATATACTTTTTAGCTTCTATGTTAACTCCAGTCAGAGCAAAAGCCCTGGCAGTTGGAGATTGACCTACAAGCGTAGTTGGTCATACAATTTACAAGCTCAATCATATACTTTATACTCATTTTACAATTCCCATAGAGGCCATTCTGTAGCCTCCAAGCCAATGGGAGGCAGCCATGTTTGTGGATTATAGGGACTCTAATTTGTCTCCTGCTAAGCTACCAAGACTTCTTTTCCCACCTGTGTCTGTGAAAGGATAGTAATAGCCTGGTTGTCATTGGCCTAAGCATACCAGAGAGTTCTGTTGGCCATGGATGAGTTAGAAGTTTAAATCCAGCTGTGTTAATCTCTGAGATGGAGACTGGCAGGAAAGTGACTGAGAGCATTCTTAAGAGGTTGATGAGTACTGCCCTTTACCGATGGCTGCCTGAAAAGAAAGACAGGATGCTCTTGTACCTTCATCTAGATATGGTTGTGAGTCCCAGAAAGGCATTTAAAACTTTTGAAACCACATAGTGGGTGGCATAAAGGGGTTTATAGTTAATTTGTGACTAGAGCACGTGGATTATGTATAATAAAGCAGACTTTAAGTTATGGCTGGGTTTGCTGGTTGGTTGGTTGGTTGGTTGGTTGGTTGGTTGGTTGGTTGGTTGGTTGGTTAATACCTGGTGTGACAACTAGGTTTTCAATTCGGTAGAAAAAAGTAAGTATTTAGGGCCTCCCTGGGGGCGCACGGGGTTAAGACGCAACCTGTGAAACTATCCACAGCCTCTGCAGCTTAAGTTCAATCCCCGGCCAGCCAGGGAGCAACCCACATGGCGCAGCAGAACTCTCCTGCCTCGCCTGCTGCTCCCCTCAGCAGTGTGTTTCAGTCGGTCTGCCTGTTCTGCTCCCCACTCTGTCTCTGGTGAGTTCTCTCACCCCCCACACCTCTGGCCTATACCCCAGCCCTTACATGCATAAATAAATAAATCTTTAAAAAAAATAAGTATTTAACACTTAGTCTGTCTTAATTTTGGAATTCATACAAAGCATATCAAAGAAGGATTTCAAAGAGCAGTACATGAGTAGTTCTAGCCTCATCTTGGATACTGAATGCTGCACTTCTCAGGGAAAGCCATGGATGGAGGAAATGTCTTATTCTGGTTTAAGAAGTGATTTAGCAGTACAGACACTGTCACGAACATAAAGTTTTCTTCATCAACTTCATTTGAAGGATGCACTTCTTCTGGTTCTACTTGTACATTGTATCACTCCTAGAGTAATTGCACACAAACATGACACACAAGTCATAGTTCTGATTAATAAAATGGGTGTGAGCTACAGAAATATGAAGTTTGGAGATATGAAAAAATGCAACTAATTATCTTCTTGCAGTAAGCTTTCCTGTCTTAATTTCTTTTTGGCTACTTTGTGTGTAATTAGTTTAATCTACAGTTTTTTAATCTTTTGAATTTATCTCACCTTATACCATTTAACATTTCCCATTCACCCCCAGATAGGGATCTCCCATCGCTGAACCCTACTAAAGTTCTTTCTTGATGACCTTCTCAGGTTACTTGCTATGTCTTGTGTCAGGCTGGTGGTTTATGTGTTCACTCTTTCTTTCTTCCTTTCTTTGGCCCTTGTTTCTCAGAGAATTATAAGCCACTGGCTCTGTGTCTAACTTATTTGTATGTGGCAGTGCCTGGTTTACTCTGTTTACAGTAAACAGGGGTTTACTCAAAGTAGACAGTAAGTATTTGCTGGATTCAAGATAGCTGTCTTAAACCAAATAAAAAATCAATCAAATGTTGGACTTACCATGTATTTACAGAGAATATAATGTCCAAAGTGGTCTGTCCAAATGACTACCAAAATCTAAACAAAATTGAGGAAATGGCTGTGAGTTGGGCAGTCTGGGTTTTGCGTGAAATTTCGGTATACTTCACTTGTATTCTGTAATCTTGTGTTGATATTTACTTCATGCATCCATTGGCAACAGCACCAGCAATGCTTTATTTTTAACTTTCCTAGTGAAATTTGGATTGGAAACTTCGGAAATCAGCAGCTGAAATTGAGCATTCAGGTTGCCAAGAATTAAAAAATTAAAATATGACGAGAATATGAACCTTATAGAAACTGCTGTGTCTTGCAAAATATTAACTCTGGTTCAATGTAGCATTTACCTACTTCACCTTCATCCCAATATATTTTAAATAGGAAAAAGCATATGTGGAGTCAACATGTAGCACAAGACAGATATGACGACAGTTTTAGAAAATGAGTTCTAGGGTGCTTTTAGGTATTTTGTTTTGTTTTTTTTTTAATTCTCTTACATTTGTATATATTTTTGTTTGTCACAAGAAACTAGTTCTTGTGGATAGCATGGGCTGATTGCTCACGATTCCAGTTAAACATGCTGTGTTTTGTTTAGTTGTGTTGTGTGGCTCCAGTATACATTACTCCCCCCTAGGCCTCCTCCACATACCTCAGAGTAACCTAATATGCATCGTTAAATTAAAAACATGATTTGAGTTTAGGGGTTTCATTTATAGTTAGAAACATGAAATGTAAGGAATTCAGTGAAATACAGACTTTTTAAATACAGTTTTGGAAACATTTCACAACTAGCTAGTGCTTGCTCTATTCCAGACAAAATTTAAATTATGGAAAGATGAGTCATAATTTGGGGTTCTTCATTTAGCTCACAACTTTCATTTTATAGAACTTCTGATTGTTCTTTTCTCTTGGTAACAAACCAGTCTTTACCTTCTATTTTCAATTGTTCTTTTAAATATTCATGCTTTAATCTATATGAAACTTGTGTTTATCAGCAAAATAACTTTTATTTACTCCTATAGGAGTTAATCCCATTTTGCTCTAAGTTTGGAAATACTGGTTTGGACTAGATTAGAATTTTAGTGTGAAGATCTAAATTCAGATTCTGGTTTTGTTTTTGGGTTATTAACTAATGAAAAGGAAAGACTTAGAAAGCATTTGCATGTTTTCTGCCCCAATGGTAAGCCTGCTGAAGACTGGAAAGAGAAGCTGTAGCTCCTTTGGGTTCTGTGAATCCTAGAATATTCCTCTGGATATGGAATACCAAATATTTGTGCTGTTGAGACTTTTTTTGTACATGTCTTCAAAATGTGTATTTCTGATAATGCTGAAGTGTTGGTTATATTTTATGCCTTGCTTTTGCTTTAGAAGTTTAATTAGAATTAGGAAAAATTAAATAGGGACTGAACTATAAAGATCTTCATATTTTAGCTTGGTTTTATTTAGCTTTAATTTATTAAAGATAAAAAAAGATAGGAGATCATTTGATTATAGTCAAAAAAAGAATGAAAATTTGAAATAGACTCCCCAGATAATTTAAGGCAGAGTAAAACTTGGTGGTAAAATACTCAAAGGAGGGCACAACCTTTTTGAGTCTTTTTTCTAAGGATATTAGGAATTTCTCTGATTACAAAGTGACATGTTTCTTTAATTTTGAAAATAAAGAGTTGTGTATAGAAGGAAAAAAATCAGTTGTAGTCTTATCAATTATTGCTATTTATTTTTTCTAATTTGTGTTCCTACCATACATTGATACCTATTTATATTCATGTTATGCTTTCCCTTCCCCCCTCAAGTTGTTAACTGTTCTTTGAAAAGATGGTTTTTAATAGCTTTAAGTAGCCCATTGTTTGGAAAACCTATGAGGTGTTTTGCCACTCACCTTTGGTGGGTATTTAGGTTAATAATCCAGGCCTTTGCTGTTATAAATAAATCTAGAGTGTTTTTGTTTTCTTACCTGATGAACTGGGATACCTTTCTGAAAGTGGACATATCGTTATGCTTAGGTTATGGACAGCTTTAAGATTCTTTAAGATTCAGATTCCACCCCAAAAAGATGGTGCCAGAAGGCTTTACCTACTACATTTAGGCAATTTCACTATTTTCTGTTTTGGTCATAAAGTGTGGCTTTCAAAGACATTTTCTCAGTTAAATCACTAGTTGTAAGACCAGGCTCAAGCTATGAGGTGACTCACATATGTCCTTTTTAGATTTGAGTCAGGCCTTAAAATATCACATATATTAATAATAATTATAATTAATAATAATAAACAAATAGAAATATGTTTCTAATGGTCTCAGCTTTGTTTTGGAGCATAGCTGCTGTTATGTTTATAAGTCATTTTACACTGAGAGAATTTTGTGGCGAATTAGGCAGTGAAATAAAGGCAGCAGACTGTTGACTGGTGTGTTTTTTAAATTGGTTTACAAATTCTTCCCTAAACTTTTTTTTTTCCCCCTTAATAATTATTTGTAAGTTGGCTGGAAAACAAAAAACAGATTGAAACTGAATGCACATTTTAGATCTAGGGAAGATAGCTTAGACAACTGGTTCTTTTTTTCTCCCATCATTTATGACTTTTAAAGTAATTTTGTAGATCAGTGTTACTTTATAAATTACCAGTATTACCTTAATTTATTTGAATAAACTGCAAGAGTCGCTAGGAAAAATGTGAGAAACAAACTTGGGTAATTGTCAAAGTCACGTGTTTGTGCACTGTTCCTGGAGTCAAAGTTTGGTGTAGGCATGTTTGTATTAAATATAGCTTACTCTTTAATTAGAACCATGCTTCATCCTGCTGTTTTTATACAACGGGAGAGTTCTAAAGAGTCAGTGTTTCACTAGAAGCACCAAGAAGTTTTCATTCAGCACAAGGTGTCCAGTGATTTGGAGCTTCAATAAGAAGCTATCAGCAGCTCATAATTAATAGGCTCTTGGAATGTCCTATTTGAAATGTGTATTAGAGCTAGTGGTACATCAGAGGTTCTCAACCAGAGGAAACTTGGCCTGAGTGTAAGTGGGTAGGGGGACATTTTGTTAATTGCAAGCATACTGTGGACTGGAATGTAAAATTATAGAAGATTTAAGACAAGCCAGTGGATATCTAAAGAACGTGTACTTACCTGCAGCCTTAGACAGCCTTGACCCTTGACCCTCACCCATCTCTGCTTTTTAGTGTCATGAATAGAAATCGAAAAACTCTGATAGAGCCTAGCTTTCCTTTCACAGAGAAGCAAGGCCCAGAGACATTAAGGATTCTGTGCACCTTATATAGGACATTACTTGTGAATGGAAACTGCAACCCAAGTCCCCTTATTCCCAAGACTAGCACTGCTGTTTAGCAGATGTATCTCACCATTTCCCTGACTGTATTCTATATATACCCAAATGGTGTTTCACTGAAGTTCAGTGACACTCATTGAGTAAAAGAGTTCTCAACTCTGACTCATTGCTTATTGAAAAAATAATCTCTGAAAGACCAGCCTTGTCATTATAGGGTTAGTTCTGCCCTGTGGTAGGCTCTGACCATTTTTGTACATAGAAACCTGGGTTACGTAACGTGCATGGGGTTTCAGGTTTGGGGGTGTGAAGAAATAAGAGATACTAGCCCAGGGCTGTAGATCTAAAGGGTGGCCTTTCTGATAGAGATTGTTTGGACCAAGGGCAATGATTTATTGTTATTTATATACATAATTCCTGACCTCTCTGCCAGCCACTTTCATATCCTCTAACAATGCCTAGCATAGATTGGGTTGTAAATGGCAACCACTTAATAATTATTATATTAAACCTATTCATAAAATATGATGTGTATGTTTGCGTAAAATACACATATGAACTGAATTTTCACAATGGTGCTGTTTCATGGCAGAGAAGTCATGAAAAAAATAGTACTAATCTTGCTAATTGAAGTTCATTGTTGACAGAACTCACCTGAATGTAATATTTTTATTTAAATGCTCTTTTACTTCATTGATTTAACCCATGTGACTAGGTCGCTATTCAGAAGATGAAATGTTTTTACAGAAGAGATTTCCTGCAAAAAGTTGACCAATCATGCAGGACTCTACAGAATTTTGAGTCCTATTATTAATACCAAGATAAAATATTTTCATACATAGTATCCTTAAAATTCACTTGAAACTGAATCATTATTGAGAGTTTGGGAGAAAGCGTGGTCTTATGCTATCAATACATTAATGAAGAATAATCTCGAAGTTTTTAAAATAAGACCTAGATGTTTTTAAAATTTTTTAATTTATATATACCTGGATTGAAAGAATATTTGCTAACAATGAACTCATTGAATGTTGGATATGCAGATGAGTTGGATTTGACATGACATTGGCACACCAGTATGACTGATGGCAACATTAATGTCTTGAGCACTGGGAGAGAACAGAGGTGAAGAAGGGAAGAATACTTGTAAATAGGCTGTGAGCTTCAGAAGCGGACAGTTTATGCATTGGCTCAGTGCTGTGAGCCTGTCCCAGGCCTCTTCTGAGGCAGCTCACGAGTGTTTGTGCCTCTGCACACAGCACCTTGGAGGAACCGTAATGCTAAGTGGGTCCATTGTGCAAGCAGTGATGTGTACAGACTTGTGGTTTACCCCTTCATTCATGCCTTCCCCCCAAATAATAAGCTAGTGTATTGAAGTTACTGAGGCAGAAGCCTGCAATACTTTCCACAGAAATTGTCAGTAATGCCATAGGTTGCAATCCCCCCCTGCCCAATTTTTATAATGAAAAATTTAAAAACTAGCAAAAAGACAATAGAACAGTGAATACCTCCACCTAGATTCAGCAGTTGTGAACACTTTGCTGTCTTTTTCTCCTCTCCCTTTTCCTCCTACTCTCTCTTCCGCTTTCCACACAAATACATATCATAACATATTTTGGGTGAACCTAAAAATTCACAGTGAATTTTTATATCCTGACCCTAGGGTAAAATAATCTAAGGGTACAGTTTTTTCTGAAAATAAATTACGAACATTATGTTATGTCTCTTTCAATCCAAATAATCCCTCCACCTCTGCCTTACTTTATTTAAAAAAAAAAAAAAAAAAGGTTTTTTTCCTTTCTTTGTATAACAACATATGATTTGATTCCTTAACTACACCACTTAAACTGAGGTAATCACTGGTGGAAATTAAAGTCCAGATGTGTATGGGATTTGCCTTCAGATATTGATAATTATAGATTATTTTTCCTGCTGCATCCCTTTCAGTATACCCCTTCTATTGAAAATCCTCAGTTAAAACACAGTGCCACTCTACTTGCCAGTGTTTTGAAGACACAGATGATGACTAAACCGACTCATTGTTTTTTATTGTGCCTCACCACATCCACAGTGGGAGTATGATAATGATGTTATGAGAACTCTTATATACTAAAGACTCACCACTGATAGGATGTGAATAGAATTTGGTATTTAATATGAGGTATGAATAGTGTAATCTGAGGCAAAGCAATGTGCCTATTAAACTGTGGAGCCAGGAAGTAACTACATCTGTGGAAGGAGGGTTTGCAGTAGGGGAATACCGCCGCTTTTGCTAAAACAATTTGGAATTTCCAAATACCTGAATTAAACACATATGAGACTGTAATTTTCTTCATGTATGTCTGTGATGTCATTATACAACAGTCAATTTTAATCAAAACATAAAAATTTATCTCACGATTTCTCTCTTTCAATTCTCCTCATCTAGAAGGAGCTGGCAAACAACCCTGACTGTCCTCAGATGTGTGCCTATAAGCTGGTGACTATCAAATTCAAGTGGTGGGGACTGCAAAGCAAAGTAGAAAACTTCATTCAGAAGGTAAAATCTGTTCAAAATTTGATGACTTGAATTTAGGTTAAGATTTAAGATCCCTACTAATGGGTGTTTTCTGCTATCACTTTTTCCCCTCCTTTACAAGGTAAAAATGAATGTCCCTGTATAATTCCTCTCTGCCCTTCTGTTTTTCCCTCACAAAAGCAAAGATAGATGCCAGCAGAGATTTTAAGGGGTTGACTTTGGGCAAGAGCATAGCAGTTTTTGTGTTCAAAGTACTTCCCTGATGGTTTGCCCAGCTCTTCTTAGAGAGCCATAGGGGCCTGGAGCTCCAATTTTGGCTGAAGGAAAGGGCAGGACTTGCCTGCTAAGCGGGAAGTTCCACCTTCGCACTGCCCTCCACACAGATCTTCCCTGACATTACACATTGTGTGCTTTGCACTTTCTTGTGTGATATCTCCTTTGGCAACCGTGACTGAGAATAGGACCTAGGGTGACATAATCTGGGGGTCCAGTTCTAATTGCTTCATTTTACTTCTTAGAAGTAACATGGGCAGTGTGATGGGGTTGGGGATTGCAGTTGTATAAATGCACATGGTTGTAAACACATGCAGAGCTTGCAGAGAGCCTTTGTTCATTGCTTTTCCTGTGAATATTATCCCAGTAGTCAGTATAAAGAAGCCCCCTGTTGTATCGCTGAACCTGTGACTAGTTGTGTTTGGGTTTCACCATAACTTGTCTACTTGTTAATACTATAACTGTTGTAACATTTTATTTTAAAAAAGACCTTTAAGAGTACTGGAAACTTTGATTATTCTTGGGCCTGCTTGCAGTTGGCCCCATAGTGGGCACTCTAAATTTTGGCTTCCTTCCTTCCTCTTGGATCATAATCATACATTAACAATCCAGTTTTGATAAATATAAGTCACACATGTAATTGATGAAGTCCCTTCTGTTTGTGAGGGGAAAAAAAAAACTAAATATGGAAGACAGTCCAAAAAGTACTGAAATACTAAAGTACTGAAATACTCACTGTTCACTGCACTTTTCTGTCTCGGGGGAAGTTTAGTAAAAATTAAATAATTCAAAAATTAAAACCAGTAATTATCTACATGAGTTTATTAGTATATATATATAGTAGCAGTAGCATTGGAGTAGAAAATTAACTGAGAGCATAGAGTTCTTAATTTATTAAATACTACTTCAAAGACCCCAAGGCTCATTTCTTTCAGTGCATTTTTATATCCCATCTCACAGTATTCTTTTGAGTTGCAGAGAAATTAAGAATGACAATGTATAGTTTCATAGCAGAAAAAAATTGAGTTGACCTTTGGTCATTGGCATTTAGTGAAAGGTAAAAATAAATCAGGTTCAGCAGGAGTTTATGTTGAATCAGAACATGCACAAATAGTTTCTGCTAGAGAATGCTACCGTTTTGCAAGGAGAAATTGTTTCACTTTTCATAGGAAAATTTTTATTTGGTTAAATAGATAATTAAAATTCCTCTAATTGCCATAGAGTAGTCTTTTCAAACCAAGTATTTATCGAATTTAATGGGCTAATTGGGGAACATACAGTTAATATGTCATTAATCTTTTTTTTTTGCCATCTTATACTACTTTTCTTCTTTATTTTAAAGCAAGAAAAAAGGATATTTACAAACTTTCACCGCCAGCTTTTTTGTTGGATTGACAAGTGGATTGATCTGACGATGGAAGACATTAGAAGAATGGAAGATGAAACACAGAAAGAACTAGAAACAGTAAGATTTCCCTTTCTTTGGAAATTCTCTAATTTCCTCCTTTCTCAAACTCTGTGTACTTAGTAAGTATAAACTTAGAATGAAGAGGAGTAGTATTAAAAGCCATTCCTTAATCTATGTATTCTCCAAAATTAAGTTTCTTAAGTACTAATATCCCTTCACATGTTCCAATTTCTTTTTTGTTGAGCATCTTTCATGAAAGTAGGCTTGAGCTTTCTTGATAAGAATTTGTTTCCTGGAATGGTTTTGTATTCTTTTTCATGCATTACTTTTCTGTGATAGTACCTGGCTCACAGTTCTTTTAGCCACTCACTTAATCAGACCAAGTTGCCTTGGCTCACTTTGTTAACACAGTAAGTTATTAATGTAAGCACAGCGAGTCCTAATTCCTTCTTCTATAGGAAAGATAAGGCTAGTGTTATTGTCACTGATTCCAGAAATGTCTTCCCTCCTCCACAACTAGCAGGGGTCCTTATGTCTCCATTAGCATCAGGCAGAAGTTCCTGTGATCCATGTGCTAGGATCAGCATCAGCCTTTCAGTTAAAGCCCCAACCTTTTCCTTGCCACCAATTGAGTATCATCAGTCTCTCAAGGACAGATTCTTCCCTGACTTTCTTTTGCACATATCTGGTTTTGCTTTTGCTCTGGGCTACACTTCTTTTTAGTTGAAAGTAAGGCCCCACGGGGAAATGAACCCAAGGAATGTTCAAGACAGACTCGTGGTTTCCATGCAGTCATCTAGAGTTCTGCCAGCAGTCCCAGTTTTGGAAGCCCCGCAGGCGAGAGTGTTTGACGAATGCCTGTGTGTGAGGCAGGAACTCTATTTAATCACAGGAGAATGGCAGCAAATCAGGTTCTTTGGCACACAAGGAAATCTATTTGTCTGGCACATCGCATCATAAAGAATCTGTGTTTAAAATTGCTTACTTTTGGTGATTACAGCAGATCTGCTTCTAATTAGCTTTATACAAACCTTCGGAGAGGACTAGGACATATTTTCTTTATAAGGCAATAAAATGTTTTAACCTTATCTTATACATAAAGTAAACTTCAGACAGTCTCCAGCTTATGAATAGATTTTGTTCCAAAAATTTTAAGTCGAAATTTGTTTAATTGGTGAGTGTTTTCCCATAGAGACAATGTTATAAATTGGGGTTTGATTTTTAGGCCAGCCAGTGGAAGCCTCTTTGATTTCATTTTCTCATGTAGTAGTATAACTCTGAGTTCTGAATCTTGGGAGTAGGGTAATAAAATGGCACTCTTGGAAGACTCCTTCACCCTCTTTTTTAAGACTTAACCCTAGGCAGAATACTTCAACAGGCAAGAGCGAGTCATGGGTACTTCCTGTCTTTCTTTTCATGCCTCTCTCCCACTTTGTCTTTCCTTCTGAAGGGGCAGAGGCCCTGCTCTCAAAAGGCACCCTTGACTGCACTCAGTTTTGGTGCTTTTCCCCTGCCTTGCCTGGTTTCACTCCCTCTAGGTTCTCGAGTCCTCAGAGAAACCTGGCGGCATGATTTACACTCATTCTCACTAAGCTTATGGTACAGTCCTGGCATTGCCAAAAAGGATATGCCAGCACTAAGATAAATCAGACTTGTTTCTGTTGTGTTTATTATCAGGCTCAGACTCTTGGGGAGGGAGGCCTTTTCTTTTTGATATTTATGCTGAAGAACTGCATGCCCATAACATGAGGAAAGTGGTTGTGGTTGAAGAGAGGTGAATGGAGCCCTCCCTGGTTGGTGCTCTGACCGGGTCTATCTCAAGCACCTTTGGAGACACTTTGGCTATGTCCTCCACTGCCCCCAGGGTTGTGCTCTTATTTTTCCTCATAAATTCTCAGTCTCATGATACCTGGACACAGAGCAGTGCCATTGTTAGTACAATGAGTTCCCTGATGAGGAGATGGTGACTCCCACTTAACAGCAGTTGTCCTGCCATGTGAGTAAGTTATTCATGAGTGCGGAGTTGCACTGGAGAAGGTGCAAAATACACAGAAGCCCAATTTTTTAGAAGGTAATCATCCTTATTGTATCCACATGGCTCAAACTCATTGAAATCTCCATGAAGTTGGTAGAAATCTATCATTGGTTAGGGTTGAGGGTACATGGATTTTCTTAAATATTTCAAGACTATTTGAAGACAAATTTCAGCAGTAATTGCTGATCATCCTGATGTAAAATCCCAGTTATTTTGCTCTAGGTCATTGGTGAATACTTTTATTTTCCACAAAACTGCTGCTTGGAGTTCTTAACATTTGGTTTATGAGCATCTTCAAAATCTGGGCAGCATAAAGCCTGCAGGTCAAAACGCCTGCTAGAAAGCACCTGTCTCCTGAAGAGGCTTAACATTTTCAAGTTTTTTTCACCACAGAGGAATGTCCCATTTTGTTTTGTTTAGTGGTTTTTTTTTTTTTAAAGTCCTAGTTCCCTAATACCTGATGATAGAATTTTAATACATTGTAATTCTTAATTCAGGAGTATTTAAGAATTGGATTTCTTTCAAATGGGTTTTGATCCTGAAGGAAAGGAAGAATGTCTTGAGAGGTTAGTTATGAGAGGAATGTCCCTGTCTGTAATTCTGTGGAGAAATACTGGGGTTATACTCAGCAACTAAGAGAATACTTTGGGCCAGCATTATGCCGGGTGTTCTCAATTGGCACTTCTGTGGAGGATGGGAGAGGAGTGTTGAGTTTTAGAAAAGTGTTTATTGCATTTGTTCCTTTTCTATCTATTCTTAATTTTCTCATTGAGTTTTTGTTTTTGTTTTTGTTTTTAATTTTCTGTAGGCTGTTTTGCGTGTCTGCCCTTTCTGACACATCCTCGTGTACTTCACAGTGTTCTTGTGCTCACTTTTTCTTCTTGTTCTACCCTTTCCTAGCAACATAAAGAACTCCTCTGAGGGACCCTGGTCTCAGAAGTAGCAGGGGTGCCGCCCTCTTGGCCCACAGTCTAGTCTGAGGACTGTGAAAATACGAACCAGACCATTGGGCATTTTCTCACAGTACATTGGTGAAGGCTTCATTTTCCCTTGCTGTCTTTGATAATTTTACATCAACAGTCTGCAGGTTTTTGTTTCCTGGATTTAAGAATAGATAAATCTTTTTTTGTACTGTGTAAGAAAAGCCCTTTGTAAGGTTTTCTTTGACCAAGATTCCTAGAGGTGCCTCAGAACTTCATTCTCATTGTGTGTGTGGTTACAAACACGCAGCAGTCACTTCACAAGCTCTTCTAGATCTTTTCTCTCCTTGCTTGCTAACCCAATTTAGAGTCTGTGATTTCAGCAGCTCATGATTTTATTTTACGTTTAGATGCGTAAGAAGGGTTCCGTTCGAGGCACGTCGGCTGCTGATGTCTAGATGAGTCCCCTGTAGGGTCAGAGACAATATCAAACTGTGTAAGTGAAGACCTGGGTAAAAAGAATGTTTAAAAGCCAACACCTTTTTGGTAATGGGTAGTTAACTTGCTGAGCAGAGCCTAAGTGTTTAAATGTGGCTTAATTTTTAGCATGTAAGAGATAACATATTTTAGAAATTGTCAGTACACACTTGAGTTGTTACCCTGTAAGATTTTTATGTGTGGAACAAAGTTGCATTTAGTAATTCCAAGCTAGTTCTTAGTGTTTGAGTTTAGAAATCTGCTGCCAACTGCACGTATTCATCATGCATTTTGCCTAGAAGCCAAATGATAGTTTCATCAGTAACCAATTAACTGACAAATTTCTTAGTAGGACCATTTGTGATTAGTGAGGAAATAGTTAAAAGTGTGTTAAAGTCTTGGGCCTCCCCTGGTGGTGCAGCGGTTGAGCGCTGGGTTGTGAGGCTTCCTGCAGCCTCTGCAGCGCCAGTTCAATTCCCGGCCACCAGCGAGGGTCCCACAAAAAAAAAAAAAAAAAGTGTGTTAAGTCAGACTAAGATCCTTCTTCCCATACCAAAAGGGCCAACCTCCATAGTTTTAGCTGAAATTTTTCCTGAACACCAGAAAGTCGTCCTTCATGTCGAATCTCCACTTACCTTTGTGGTTAGCTTTAATATGTGTAAATATACTTTGGTTTTCATTGATATTGTGAAACATTTTTGCAATGTTATTTCTCTAAAACAAATTTATATACCCAGATGAGATTTTCCTAGAGGGGCAAAAAGAGCCTCAGAATCCCCACCACTTACTGAAATCAGTGAGTAAACCAAACTTGACAGAACACTGGTTGTAAATATTGAATCTTCATTAATCTCTCACTACAGTGTTAGGAAAAGAACAATATTGAACAGTCTTCCCACTCTACCTTGGTTCTTTGTGTACCCCTTACTTGCACTACCTGCTCTTTAATTATTGAACACAGGAGAAATGAGGGGGTCAGCTGTGTAGAGAAATAGTTATTCCAAGTAAGAATGAATGAACTCTGCCAGGATTCCTCCAGAGCCCTTTCTTTAATTCAGTGTTCATTTAAAAATTTTAAGTTACCGTTTATGTTAAGTTCTTCTAAGTTTCTGTGATTTATTTCTGCTTCTATTTTCCCTCTGATGAAACAGAATGTTAAGCCACTGCACTAGTAAGACCAGAATCTTCAAAAGATTAAATATTTAAAATGCAGTCATCAGGGTACCCTTTTTTGCTACAGGTTTCGCTGTAATGATGACTTTTTTTTTGTTTTTCTGAAGACTGTCTGACATTGTGTGTCTGTGTATTTTAACACATTGCACTTTCACTTTTTCTTACAGTTACGTAATCAAGGTCAAGTGAGGGGAACAAGTGCAGCCAGTGATGAGTGAAGAAGAATCTGACCAGTATCTTGCAGTGTTGATGTTTCCCAGATGTGTGCTTGTGATAATGTCTCACATGCACAGGTCCCCAACCACGTGTGTATATATGTTTGTGTGTGTATGTCTGTGGCTGTATATAAAACGCATGTAGAGCTACAGATCAGAATACACACACTTGTGTATATATGTACATACAAACATACTGAAGGGATTAGTACAATTTCTCCAAAGTACTGTACCTATCTTCAGCAAGAATGCAAAAGAAAATATTTTCAATATATATACCTGGAACAAATTTTAATAATTATCAAGAGTAATACCATTCATGGACAAATTGACTGCAATGTAATACTAGCTGGTATGTTTCATAAATGTCAAGTTGTGGACCAATATATATATAGAGACTTTTATTACTTTTCTGTTCTTTTAAATCAGTCTCTTATAAATCTTTATTTTAGTCCTATAAGCAACAGACTCCCACAGAGAAATTTACTGAAAAGCTTTTAGTATTCCAATGAATCCGGAATGTAAACTCTGAATGTATTTATAATGATTTATTTCTGGATGGTTATTATCATACAGCCGGTTGGACAATATTTGTTAGTAAGAAGTAAAATTATAGGCCAGTTTTTACTTGTTTGCCCCTAGGGAAAAGTCCTTTTAAAAAAAATTTCCAGTTTTTATTGGATTTTTGTATTTTAAATTTCAAGTATTTTTCTACATCAAACCTAGCAGAAATGGAGATGACGGTTTGTGATTTATAATAAACACTATACAATTTTCAGGCTTCTGTTAGGCAAACAAAGAAATTGATGAAGAAATTAATAGCGTTGTTGGCTGTTTAGAGAAATTGGAAGTACAGCACTTCCATGGAATCTTGTTTCTGAAATGACTGTTTTCTGAAATTACAGCTTGGAAACTATGCAAATGATGTAGATTACTCACAGCTCACACGATAGAATATAGACAGTGAAGATGTTTTCCTCTTTTCTTGTTGAAATACACTTTACAGGGGAGATGCTGACTCTGAGATAGGAAAATTTCAGATGCAGCATGAGGCCGGCCTGCTCAGTTAGGGGGTCCTGCTGAGGGGCCAGTGCCCCTCCTCCCTTGCGGTAGTGCTCCTGAGCAGGATGTCTTTGGAGCATGTCCCGAATAAGAACCATGAAACTGCTAGTTAGAAGCTACTGCCACGTTTCCCCCCCCCCACCTTTTTTTTTAAAGAAAGAGACAATAGCAAGGTAAGATTTTTATCAGGTTTCTCTGTCCAAATCCCGTTTTCCTCCTGTCAGTCCTGGAAGCTTGAACACAATGACATTGTTGAAGCCTTCAGGTCACAAACTGTCTTCTTTAACCGCTCATCCCTCCTAGAACATGCCAGCCCCTGTAGTCACATCACATTAGTAATCTGATTTGCTGACAGTCCTGCCCTCCCCGCTCCTCGTTTTCCCACAAGTACCGTGTCCCCACTGAAGTGATTGCAGTGACTCAGACAAGGGTGTTTAGTATCACTACTGCGTTACGATGCCCTGTTGTCCTCCGCAGAAAACCTCACATCGCATATGTCCTCTGTGTACTCAGGATCAAGACTGATGTTTACTCTCCGGACACTGTTGTAAGATAGGTTTTGTCAAAGCATAATCATTGTCTGCAAAGTGTTTGATGTGAGGAAGATTATTGCTAATTTTGTGAAATAAAGAGTCTAGCCCTCTCCATTTAATGAACTTAACTCTCGCTGGCATCTGTATCATCATTGGGAGCTTAGGCTCACATGGAAATGAGATCTCGGCGCATGGATTTTAATGTTTTTCTAACAACTGTGGAGATTTGAGGGAATGTGTGGTGAATGTAAAATATCTAGTTTACTTGGCAGTCTCTCGTGTAAATTACAGTAAAACAAAGTAAATGAAATTTAAACAAAAAATAAATTTGATCACAAAATGCCACTTGTGCACTTGAGTGGTTGTTTCCCTGATGCCTCCTCTGGTTTGGAACACAGTGGGCCATTTCTTCACTGTTTTTTTTTTTTTTCAAGAATTCTCTAATTTGCAGCACTGCCACTATGGGCGGGGGGGAGAAAAAAGAAAAATGTTTTGTTTTGTTTTTAATTTTTTATCACAGACTCCTGTTGTTGAAATGCGCCGATGCTGCATTAAGTTGTTATATTTGGTTTCTTAAATAAGTTTCTATCTTTAAACGCTAAGCACTAATCTGAAGGATTATATGTTTTTAGTCTCGGGTTTTTAAAAAATTATTTTTAAAGGAGAGAAATGCGGAAAACCCATAGACTTTTAAGAAAACACTCAGTGAAGATTTTGCCATTAGGTTCTCATTGTTTCCAGATCATGGCTTCCTGGTGTGGGCCTGTGTCTCTTACATCTCCTTTTAGGACTTTGTCCTTTCCAGTCTACTTTTCTGGTCACAAAACAACTATCGTGGCACCAGTTTAAATTCCAGAGCTGATCAACTTTTGGAGAGGTGGCCAGCTATCTGGGTAGATTGAATGTATGATACCATATTTCAGGGATGTCCTTTTTATTTTCTGATGTCATTTTCTTTATGTGTCAGACATAATGTTTGCATTCACATTGACAGTCTTATTTGTACATTTAGCAACCAGCCTGGCTGTATGCCTGACTCTCAGGTCTCACTCACTGTAGGTAACAAGATGAATAAAATCAGCACACTGTCCAGTGTGGGAGACACACATATGAACAGGTAAATTACAGTACAGTTTGATTAGTACTCATTTAACAGTAGAAAGTTGGCTGAAGGAGATCTTGGGTGTCTTCTACATTGTTTAGGTAGAAAACAAAAGTTCAAGCCACAGGTATCTTGGTGACTAGAACCTGAGGAACTCTTAGTCTTTTGCTGGAAACTGGGCTTGGGGTCAGGGGCATACCCCTTCTTGTCTCTGGCTGCATCTTGCATCCTTGTCTCTTAAGTGCAGGCCATAATTCCCAACTGTAGAGTGTTCACGGTCATTTGAGACGAGGCTCTAGCACATGGCACATCCTGGTCAGTGTCTCTTCTTCCTCTTCAATTCACTTACCAGACTCCCTGATGGTTGATCTAAAAATCATTTGCCTCTCTATTCTGTAAACTTAACTCTTGGTTTTTAAAGCACTCCCTTTGCTCTCCCCTCTTAAACTTGTTAAGCTGTATGTTCCACAGCCCAATGTCCTCAAATTTTGTCTCTAATGAAGAGACTTTTTTTTTTTTTCTCACAGTTTTATTTATCTTCTCTGAGCAGCTGAGTTGACAAGGGGCTGGTGTGGACTTCCTTGTTCTTGATCATCTGAAGAGAATGTACTTACTATCCTGAAATCCTCAGATATCATGAGAGGCACTGAGTGATGGGAGATGGAGTTCATTGGGCCCCAAACCTAATTTTTCAAGCTACCTTCATTTGACAATTTTAGAGTTAGGGACTGCAAGGGGGGACAGTTAAAGATGCTTCCACTGAGCTTGGAGCATTTGCTATCCAAGAGTGCTTCCTGGGAGCTGTGCTGTTGTCTATTGGGGTTATGTTTTCTGACTTGGAAATAATGACCCAGAGAGGTCCCTTCAAAACCAGTTCTTCCTCCAGATTGGATTGGGAAAAGTAGAAATTGCAGATACGCTAATGCTTACTGAGTTGTTCCAAGGCTATGCTAAGCATGTAAAGCAGTGCTTAGCAGTTTGGGACACTTCACACTGATGTCCATTCCTTCCTTCTGAGAGTCCCATGTTGCAAGGCATCACTATTATTTGAAAGGAATTGAGAACTCATTTTGTTTGCTTTCCCCATGCCCTATAGGTCTTGCTCTGTCCAGTGGGGGTTGTATGAAAACCACTGCTTCCTCATGGATTTATGTATTTTCCTTCCTGTTAAGTTAAATCGTGAATTAAAATTTGTCCCTGGATGAGAAGAAACGTCTTCTAGTCAGGCTCTTGTCCCAACTGTCTTGAGAGTCCAACGTTTTTTTCTGTTATCTTACGGCTGCTGGGTCAAAGAAAATACAGCTCCTGTAAACCAAAAGTTCTCAATCCTGGCTGCACCTCAGAAGCACATTGGGGGGTGGGGGTGTGGGGAGGCTTTAAAAACAATTGCCCACAAAGCCTTCCTATGGCTTGGGTTTGGTGTGCCCTGTTTTTAAAGAAAGGAGAAGAGCAAAGAGAGTTCTCACTCTCTCCCTGGAAGATCATTAAGAAGACCACCTTCTTGAAGCAATCTTGTTCCTACCCATTCAAAGCTGTGTATTTCCTCCACACAGCCTGTCTTAACCTGGAGCCATCTGCAGTGGTCCACAGCCCTCATTTGGTTGTCTTGGTAATAGATGTCATTTTTTCTAATTCTGTTTTGTGTCCCACATTAGCTTGGGAACTCCTCTTGGGCAGCACCCACAACTATACGTGACGGTCACCTGCCTTGATGGAAACTGAGAGCTCCTTTTACCCACACAGGTACCTGCCCACATTGGGCAAGACACCTTTTGAGTCCTAATTTAGGAGGGGAGAATAATCCAAAATCAGTAGCAGCTAGTTTCTGCCCTCAGAGAATTAAAGCCCAACAGCTAACTGCAACAGGATGTTGTCATTTCTAGAAGCTAGTGGGAGAGTGTGTTGAGAACAGAGGAGGGAGCTCCAGGTCTGCATTTCCTGCTCACTTTCCAGACATGCAAAGCAAAGCTCTGGCATACTCACACAGAAGGAGACTAAAACCAAACTTGGTCTCTTCTCCCAGCCCCAAAGGTACTATCTTCTCCCATCAAAGAACTCAAACACTAGCTGTACTGCCCAAGCCAGGAAATAAGTTGGTCGCTGAATCTCAAAAAGTACCTCCAAACGCTCATGTCCTGGTTTAGGGCATGCTTTGGTGAGATGTCCTCTCATCAAGGCAGGAGTCTACAAACTTTCTGTAAAGGGCTGGACATGAAATATTTTCAGCATACATGTAACAATATAAATGCTGTTTAATAATGTAAAAAATAGCCATGTAGTGCCAAGAGGAATAAACAGATCTGTTCTAATAAAACTTTATTTACACAAACACGCAGCAGGCTGGATTTGACTGATGAGACCATGCTTTTGCCAAATCCTAGAACATTCTAGACAGTTCTAGAACATTGTATGGATAACCTTAATCAGAGTTTGCCAGAGGTGACTGTAGAACATTCCTAATTGTGCTGAGTCCTGCATGGCCCCTGAGGCCCAGGAGCCAACCAGTAAAAGCCCCATTCTGTTCAGAAAGTGGAGCCAATGATGCTCATGACTGATGGATGGTCAGGCATGGGTGAAAGGGTTTGAGCTGATCTCTTCTGCCTGTAGCTAGGATGTTGTCCACAGAAAGGACTGTAATCAGTTGAAGACAGTTGCTATTTGCCATCTGATTCCCAACCAACAAATACTGAGAGGTGAAGGATAGAGCTAAGATGTGCTAACAAAAACTGTTGATGTATGAAATACAATGAAGATAATGCTGGTTAGTTTCTCATTTGGCATGTTTTACTTCACTATAGGTCTGTTGTCTGGAAAATGCCATCTGTGGTTGTTAAATACTATTAAGTGCGGGAAAGCTTGTAGATACTCTATACATTTTCCACGATCAAAATTTGGCGCTACGTACCATTACTAATGTGTCAACCTGAGCTTGGTTTCATGGCTGCTGATGGGGCACATTCAAGCCAGACCTTTGCCCAGAAAATCAGCCCAGAGTTTCCCTGAGTCAGTGACACTCGACCTTGGCTTGAATCTGTTTACTCCTTGAATTTCTGAGAAACAGCAAAGTGCCGTGACATGCTTCCGCCTCGTTGATCCCTTACATATTCTGACACCACCTGCTAATCAGTCGATAGCAGAATTGCCTTGCACTCCAGACTGAGGGAGCTTCATGAAGTGGAACAGAGGAGTGGCTTACAGTGTTTATTAATGTATGTGCTAAACAAAAGCTTTGCCTCTGGGCATCCCCATGCACGCTGGCTCCGTGTAGCCCAGAATACTGATGGTATGTTCTCTCAGAGCCGCCTCTACTTTCCCATGGCCTGGGAAGCCCTGGAACAACTCAGCCGATCAAGACCATGTGCTATAGCTATCACTCGGAAAATTCATTCCCAGGGAGGTGCTGTGCAGGCAGTAAGACTGGAGAGAGGGTTAGGACAGGCCCAGAAGTGCCGTACAAGACATCACATGGACCATTCCCTCCTTTAGTCCATGGATTGGCAAGCTTTTTCTCTAAAGGGCCTTATGGTAAACATTTGGGCCTGAGTGGGCTATGCAGTTTCTGTGGCAACTACTCAAATCTGCCTTTGTAGAATGAAAGCGGTTGTAGACACTATATAAATGAATGGGTATGGTTTTGTTAATAAAACTTGAGTACACAAAGAGTGTGACTGGATTTGGCACAAAGGCCTTATTGTCAATGTCTCCTCGAGTCTTACTCAAAAATCAGCCAACACTTAGTAGCACTTGTGTCAGGTACTGTTTTAAACAACACACAAATTGCCTCATTCCATCTCCACAACCACACTATGATGCTGTTATTACTCCCCCTTTTACAGATGAGGAAGCTGAGGCCCAGGTAAGTTGTGATTTTTGCTCATTGATGTTGCCAAAAACAGTGGGGCTAAGGGGCTACGTGACTCTCCAGAGTCACTCATAACCACTGCTCGCCCACCTCCTGTCCCTCAGAACTGCAGAATCCCACGCCTGTGGCATTTACTATGGGAACCATATGAGGAGAAACTGATAATGATAAAAATTCTATGGAGGACACCCTATGTTCTTAAACAACTTCTATGCCTGATTCTTCCCAGAGCTCAGAGCCAAGAAACATTTCTTCCTTGACGGTGTTGAATTTCCCCTTCGGTGGTGATGTCAGGAAACTCTCATGTTGAATTTTATATCCAACTGAGGCAACTCTTCAGACAGGACTTCCTGGCGTAACTCCTTCATGCCTTCTCCACCCCCCACATTTGATCTTTTGTGATCATGCTGTAAAAGTTGAGGGTCCGTGGTCCTCCTAGACCCATGCTTCCTAATGTAAGTCACCTCAAAGTATTTGAGGGAAAAGGTTCAGTGATAATTCTGAGAAGTATGTGGAAATACAAATGTCTGCTACATTGAGGTGAGAAATTAGAACTGCAGTCCCTCCTCAGCTGCAGGAAATGCTTTGGCCTGCGAACATCTGGAAGGGAGCCACGGCGGTTGTTTTGTTAGAATGGTGGGGATTGTGGGTAGTTACCTCCCCCCATCCCAGGCCCCCCACCCACCACCCCCCCCGAATTATCTTCAGCGTTTCACTTTACAAGAAAATCTGACTTAAAACTATTTTTGTAACACCCGGAGCCCTGAGAACACTCCCCAGGCACGAATGCCCAGCAGTGCCTCCTATCACTGGGGATAAGATTTTTTGGTTCAGCATCTGGTGGCCCATGAGCTCACTCCTCTTCTAGGAGTGTGCCAGAAAGCCGTCGGTGGGGGGGGATTTCAGGGTTCCTTCAGTCCCTTCCAACCCAACAGGCTCAGATTTTCCACTTGTGCAATTGAGGTCAGAGCCTGCATTCCCGCTGGCAAGCTCCCCCCACATGCCTGAGTTGGGCCTCAAGCAGGGGCTTCTCCCCAGGCTGTTTGTGCCCCCAGAATCCTGGGAAGCCCCATGGGTGACTCAGGACAACCTGGTGCAGCCCTGACTTGGGGCCACCAAGATAAGATGCCGGCCCCAATGTTTGTTCAGGCTTTTGTGTGGGTAGGACAGCCTTTGGTCAGGCCAGGCACTGAGGGAGCACTGTTGCTTGCAAAGAGCTTTGTTCCCTTCCCTGCCAGCCGACCCAGCTACCATAACTGCTGCCGTGGCTGCTGCTGCTTTGTCTGAGAGGCCACACTGGACGAGGGGATGTGGACATTCCAAGCCCACCATGCCCACTTACTGAGCAAATGGCTAGCAAGTAAGTCTTGGCCCCTCTGAGTCTGAACTTCTGTATCCGGCCAGTGAAGTTTGGAGGAATAATACCAACATAGTCTGTGGCCGTGAGACAAGAAATGTATTAAGTGACATGGGAAAATCTCTCCAGCCCTGGATTACCCCTTGGTTGGTCTACCAATCAGCTGTGTGACCAGCCATCCTGGTTTGCCCAGGATAGAGGCATCTCCTGGGAGGCTGAACTTGGGGTGCTAAAATCAGGACTGTCCTGGAAAAACTGCGTCGGTGATAGTTACTCACCCTACTTTTAGCCTCAAATGTCGGCATTCTTTAAGTCAGCAACTGTCACTGAAAAACAAAAACTGAACCCCGCACCAACAGTCTGCCGTCTTTTCTCTAGGCCTAGCAGGGGGTGGGGGAGGGGCGCAAATTTTGATGTGGAGGTGCTGGCCAGGAGGGCCCCCGCAGTGCCATGCTCAGACAGGATGACTCAGAGGGGAGTCCTCACCCCAAGCATCATCCCCTCTAGCTCACGATTCCTAGTGAGGAGGCCCTGGCGAGAGGGGACTTATCACACTTCCCTACCCTTGAGGAAATCTGAGCCCACATAGGTCAAGAAACTGCCCTTTGCTGAAAAGAGACAGCGTTCCCTGTAGGCAAAAGCCTCTCACTCAAAGGAAGTGGGTCAGGTCACTCCATCTCTGCTTTCAGGACAGAGCCCGAGAGGCCTGCGGGCTGGCCCGGCCATCCTCTCCCGTCTCCTCGCTTTGGCCACGCTGGCCTTCTTCGAGGATCTCTGAGACCAAAGTCCAGTGTCCTCTAGGCCCGGAGCCCTCTCCCCTCTGCTGCTCAACCTTTGACCTCAGCACAGAGAGCACATTCTGGAAGCTGCCTCCCCTACACCAGCAACCCCCTTGGGTGCTGCCACGGCAGCCAGGCCAGGAGCTCTACAAGGGCAGGACCAGGAGTGCGAGTAACGCTGGCCATTGTCTGCTTGAGGCCTGCCTGCTGCCTACCACAGAGTAGTCAATGCTCAACAAATCTGTTTTGAATGAATGGAACACAGAAGCCCCAAATTTAACCCCTCTCCTCCTGTGCTGTTCCCACCAAGCAGCCAGGCAGTCTCCCTGTTAACCACTCCCCTGAGCCAGCCTGCAGCACAGCGAGGCCCCATCCCAGTAAGAGCCACTCCACCTCGATCCCCTCCCACCCCGTACAAGGAAATATTTCTGTTTTATGACTAACTCTGCTCCTCATTTCTCTCGCGTTATCTTAATGAATTAACTGGGTCCCCACCGTTCCCCTGGCCCCCCGCAGTTTATGAGCTGTTCAGCAATATCTGCGATCTTAGTCAACCCCACACAGTTGTTGTGCTGGTTCCTATTACAGTAATTGGCATAAACTTTATTCTTTTGCAGAGAGATTTTTTGGCCCGCTGAGACTGCATAACCATCTGCCATAAATTGAGACTAGTACGGCTTATTTTGGTGAATGCAAAATTGGATCCCATTCTTTACTCTGTGGCTTGATTCAACTTCCAGATGGTTAATCCACATGAAGTAATAGGAATGCACCACAGCTCTGCTTAGCTGAAGATGGAGACGTAATATTTATTTGCTGATGTGGAGGCCGCCGAACGCTGCCCTGTCGGGATGTCAATATATAACGCCGCAGCACAAAAATGTCAGCTTGTTCCACAGGCGCGACAGTCTTCCTCTGAGTTGCCATGCGGGACCCCCGGATGTCATTTTTTTTTTTTTTTTTTGCCTGCCCTTGACCTAATCTCAAGAGGTTTTGTTCTCTCCTGGGCTGTTTCTTATCAGCTATGTCTACCCGTGTAGCCGACTTCGCATCTGCTTTGACTTTAGTGCCTGTGACATTTTCATTAATACTTCTCCAAGGTTGAGCCTTTATTCCAAATATCCTGCAGCTCGCAGAAGCCGTAGCTCAGCTGTGCCCAGCTGGGGGCTGCTGGGAAATTTGGCCCCAGCAGTATTGACAAGCTCGGATGTCTCCACTCAGTTGGGCTAATCAATCCATTCTTATTTTTCCTTTTCCTTTTCATTTCCACACTGGGAATGCTCTGAAAGAGATTGAGGTCAGCGGATTTAGGGGCTGAAGCCCCCCTGGGGATTTTACTCCTGAGTCTTGACTGCCCTACCTGTCAACCTTGTGCAGACAGAATACCCCACCCATCCTACCTCTGGCCTTCCCCCACCTACTCCAGGGAAGTCTGGGACTGGGGGGTGCCTGGGAATCACCTGCATTAAAATCACCTGGGGAGCCTTTAAAATCGCAACTCTTAGAGGAGTGGATTAGAAAAAATGTGGTATATATACACAATGGAATACTATTCAGCTATATAAAAAAAATGAAATCTTGCCATTTGTGACATGGTTGGAACTGGAGGGGATTATATTAAGAGAAATAAGTCAGAAGGAGAAAGACAGATACTGGATGGTTTCACTTTTATGTGGACTATAGAGAAACAAAACAAGGGTTAGATAAAACCAAACCAATCACCCTAGAATCTGACTGTGGAATCTAGGCTACAAAACAGGGGAGGAGGCACAATGGACAATAGTGGGGGACTGCGGGTGCCTTGTTTGGGGGGTGTGGTGTGGTGACATGCATCTGAGGAGGTGTGATCCTATGCCTCTGAAGCACATACTGTGTTGTAAACCAGTTACCTCAATAAAAAAAAAATAGGGGCCTCCCTGGTGGTGCAAGGGGTTAAGCACCGCACTATGAAGCAATCCACAGCCTCTGCAGCAGGAGTTTGATCCCCAGCCAGCCAGGGAGCAACCCACATGGCACAGCAGACCTCACCTGACTTTTCTGCTGCTCCCCTCAGCAGTGTATTTCAGTCAATCTGCCTGTTCTGTTCCCTGCTCTGTCTCTGGTGAATCCTCTCACCCCCTACACCTCTGCCCTGTACCCCAGCTCTTGTATGCATAAATAAATAAATCTTAAAAAAAAATAATGCAAACTTGTACTGAAGGAGACCACTATCCTTGGACTGAAGGACCGTCTTAGTTCTAGCACTGCAATCCCAAGTTCTGAGAAACCCCTTGAATCTGGGCCATGGGGGGACCAGCCCCAGGCCTGGAGAACCTCTGAGGGTTCTGGCCTAGCCTAGGGATCTGCATTTTCATTAGTTCCCATGGGTGACTCTGACTTGGGAAGCCCAGCAGAAGCCACAAGTGCCTTCAGGGCCCACATGCTCGCTCACTCCTGTGCCTGGTCTCCAGGCATCACAATGCCATCACCAGTTACTTGTTAAAGTGTTTGCTCCCCTCCGCTGTGAGATCCTGAAGAGGAGAGCCTCAGCCCCATGCACTTTTGCATTCTCAGTTCAGCTCTGTCCTGGCTTCCAGGCCACACTTCAAACAGGCTGGCTGAAGGAATAATTGGATACAAGTAAATATTCGTGATGGGGAATGTGACCCAGACCTATTTCCCACGTACTTTTCCAAAGTTCTGGAGTGGACTCGATTAGAAATTAGATCAAGGAAATTCTAGTAGGACCGGATAGTTTTGAAAGGAATGAAAACCTTGAAAATTCCAAGATGGAACAAATAAAGAATTAGATCTAAGAAATTCTAAAATGGAATGGACTGGAACCATGAACGTTTTGAGGCAAAATTGCTCTTTCTTCCCTAATCGTCACGGGATCTTCTGCAGGCAGAAAGAACAAGAGGCCAGATGCCTTGTACCTGATTATCGAAGCCTGGCGTCCCTGAGTGGTTTCAACTGTTTAAAATCTACTCTCCAAAAACTCACAGCTGTGCATGAAGACAGATTCAAGTGTGAGGTCTCTGGCCTGGGTGCTGGGGACCAAGGGCCCCCAAAAAAGACTGAACTGTGGAGGAACCAGTGTCTGACTCCAGAGGGCTCCTAGCAGCTCACTCCTTCATTCTTTCCCCTGGCAGGACTCAGCCAGGTAGTGGCCATCTCCCGTCACGGAGTGCAGGCCACAGCTTTAAAACTCCAGCTGCCTGGTGGCCCAAGAGGTCAAGTCTTAGCACTGTGAAGCTATCAGCAGCCACTATAGCATGAGTTTGATTCCCAGCCAGGGAGCAGCCCCCATGGTGCAGCAGACCTCTCCTGTCTCGCCTGCTGCTCCTCTCAGCAATGTATTTCAGTCAGTCTGCCTGTTCTTTTCCCCACTCTGTCTCTGGTGAATCCTCTCACTCTCCTGCATCTCTGGCCTGTACCCCAGCTCTTGTATGCATACATACATAAATCTTAAAAAAAAAAAAGTAAACTACACTACATATTAAAAATAAATAAATAAAACTCCAGCTGCCCCATTGCCTTGGGTAACAGGTCTCACCACCTCTTTTAGCTTCCTCAGCCATACAATCAAGATGGAAATACTCTTCTCTGGAATGTGACTTTAAAGTAGGTGAAGGATAAAGGATTATTTGCTTGGGTTTATCTGTATGTGAAAACACTGGTTGACCCAGGGTCCTGGTCCCACACCTGCTCGTGATCATCTTGGCAGGAGCGAGTATGCATGAGGAGTGGAGTCTGCAATTGCAGGAAGAATCCCAGGGATCACCTTAACATGGGATGGGACCCACAGGCTTGAATCCATGGGGGTTCGTGGCAATCATCGTGCCTGTGTGAGTGGATAAGCTGAAGCTCCAACAACAGACTCCAGAGGAGTCTGAGCACAACCAAGGGGCACCTGGTTGAACACCCAGCTCTGACTTGGTCAAGTGCACCTCACATGCCTCACATTGCATCCTGGTGGCCCTGATTTTCAAATACTTCCAGAATCTGGCCCTTCTCACCAGGCCTATCGCAAGGACCCTGACACAACCCTGACCCACCATCCCCTCTCCCCGGATTGTTGTCTAAGACATTCCCAACTGGCTCTTTCCCCTCCCCACCCCCAGAGGAGTCAGAGAAGCTTCTTTTAAATATCAAACAAGTCACATTCCTCCTCTGCTCAAAATTCTCCCATATAACTCAGAACTCAGACCAGATCCCTTTTAGGGGGCCCCATCTCTTTCTCTAGACACTCCTGCTTCTCCTCTCTAGCCACACAGCCCCCTGGCCACTGTTCCGACACACTTGGCATGCATCCTTCAGAGCCTTTGCACTGGCTGTTGCTGTTGCCCAAAACACTCCCCGGAATCCCTCACAGTGTCTCCTCTCTGGCCCCCCTCAGATGCTCACATGACCCCTCTTCAGGGGTCCTCCCCAGGTCACTTTATAGAAAACAGCCTCTCCCCACATCATCATGGTTCTTTATCCTTCGTAGCACTTACCACTACCTGCAGTGTGTGTGTGTGTGTGTGTGTGTGTGTGAGTGTTGCTTGTCCCTTCCCACTAGACTAGAAGTCCCATGAGAACCAAATGTGCCCTCCCAGTACCTGGCACCAGGTAGAGTCTGTCCCAGGTGCTCCACAAGCATTTGCCAATGATGACTCTGACATTTCTCCCATGGTGGAATAGGCTGGCAACTCTCAGCGCGTCATGCAGCAGTTGCAAAGATCACAAGATAACTCAACAGGGCTGTCCAAATGTAATAATAGCCATTAGCATCTCTCTACCCCAGAGTGACGATTCTGGAACATTCTATGTAAGTGGAGCACAATTAAGCATATGGCAGTGTTTCTACCAGACCGTAGATCTGATTCTGAGCTTCCTTGGCGTGGCCTCTGTTATCTTTCTTTTTCCTGTAACAATAAGCCTGGACCCACCATAGGGAGGAGGGTCTATGGTCTGAATCACAGGGGAATACTGGGGAATGAGATTCATGCTTGTAGGACTTAATCCTGAGACATTGGGCTACACATGCAGCAATGATTCCTAGACTTTGCAGCCAACATAAATAACAGCCAGGGGATGCCTGCTGCGTGACATGAGGTGCATCCTGCTGGTCTGGGGCAGGAAGTTGCCCAGCCTAAGCTGCTGTTGATGGACCAGGCAGGTTCCCTGATGGAACCACAGAGCTGTGCCCCTCCCCCTCCCACAAAGGCGACCACTCACAGGCCTCCCTCACACCAGGAGTGCCAGGCACTGTGATAAGTGTCCTTAGGGTGAAAAGGGTTTAGAGGCCAACAACAGAGATGAGAATTAAGACACAGATTTGTTACCCAATTCCTTGTCTGTGAGTATAAATTATGTCTTTCTAAACCAGACTGTTGAACTTCCTGAGGATAGGCTCTGCCTTTTAGACGGCCAGGTTAGAAATAACAGAGTCATTGGTGACACCCCATTTTTATGGATGAGACAACTAAAGAAAATGTACAGTGAATAGGCCAGTGTTAGAAATCACAGATAAGTCCAGCCATTGGGTGAATGGAAGCATAAAATCAGGACTTATCTAAATGATTAAATTTAATCAAATGGAATATTATGCAATAGTTAAAAGGAATGTGCTAGCTCTGCATTTACCAGCAAGAATAAATCTTGAAAATGAATATTGATGGAGAAACTAAAGTTGCAAATTAGCTACAAAGAATAACATTACTTATGTTCATTTAAAAACCACCTCCCCAAGGCAATGTTGGTTGTTGCTTCTAGATACGTAAGCATGCAAATAGTGGGGTGAGCAGTTGTTCTGGCAAGATGAAACTACATTTAATATGTGATAGCTCATGTCCATGAGAGAAGGAAGAGGAATAGACTGTGGGGTATTGGTGAGGGTCTGTCTACACCAATGATGATAATGAGTCACTCAAAGATGAGTGTCCTCAAGGGAATCAATTCATTCCTATGTACCGGCCAATTAAAAATAAATACGTCAGGCTCCCAGGGACTGCCAGTATGTAGTGGTACAACGTAAGCCTTGGTCCCAAGAGCCACAATCTACCTCAACAAACACCCGTTCAATCCTGCTTTCATAAAACCAATGCACTAGGAGAGTTTTCTTGGTCAACACATTTTTACTAAATCCTGAATATGCAAACTATCCCCTCTGGCATCCTCCGGCTCCTTGGGAGATTCTTTTTATCCCTTTGCATGAACATTGTTGAGTCTGCTTGTTCTTGCTATTGTATCTATTGTTTGTGCTGTTGTGTCTGGTTGTCTCTGCTACAGAGTGCCAGTCCTCTGCAGCACACTCTTCCTGGGAGGGTCCCTTTTCTCTCCTATGACCAAAGGTTGGCTTTGGTCCTTTTAATTTTTTTTTCCTTTATCCAATCCACTTGTCTTGAATATTCTATCTGTGCTGTGAACTTTGCTGGATGGGATCCAGATGTCAATGCAAGGGAGTTCTTCCCCTTGAGGGGCTTCAAATTCAAATCTGTCCTTTGCCCAGCAGGTCAACAAGTCCAAGGCAAGACCAAGGGCAGGGGAGCAGGGATACTCAAAGGGAAAGGTGATTCTAAGCAGAAACTTTCCTAAAGGCCCTCATCAACCCAGTGCTCATGCAGAGGGAGGTGGGCTGGAGGGAGAGGAAAGTAGAATCGGATTTATCAGGAATGGTGGAAGGGCCACATTCCATTTCAGAGAAAGGGGATCTCTCTGCCTGTCTGCAGCCCTCAAAGATCCAGTTATTCGGGTTTGGGGAAAATAGGGCCCCAGCTGTGAGTCCACACAGGTTGAGACAATTAGGGGGATAATTTGAGTTGAGTCATCTTGGCAGAGGCCAGGAGGAGGGTGTTGGGTGGGTGGGGGCCCCATCATCATAATTGCTCCGGACTTCTGCTTTTCTCTGACACTGCAGTAGAATAAGTTAATCCAGTACTTGAAAAGGGCTGAGTCTTCTCTTGCAGTGTGACATGAACAGTGAGATCTGCCTGAACCTGACACCAGCGTGACCTAGGGAGGGCCCCATCCCAAGGCAGGAAGCAGGAAACACTGGGGGAAAGCAGGCAAATTATGGCCCTGCCTGAAACCTCAAGGCCCCAGTCTGGGAAACAGGAATAATGGCATGTTCCATCAACTCTAAGGAGTCCTTTCTTTTCTCTCTCATATTTTAATATCTCTAAAATTGGGAAAGTGGTATCTTAGATTTGGTGAAATAAATAACAAGAGAAAAAAATACTGTTTATGCTTACTCTGTGCCACGCGTTCTTTCCAAGAATTTTACACCTTAATCCTCTCAACAACCCTATGAAGTGGATACTCACCTCATGCCCATTTTATGGCTGGAAAAATTGAGGTTTCAAGTGTGAGTCACATCCCTAGAATCCACAGCAAGAACATAAAATCTAGTGAAGTAGTTTTTGATATTTACATTGGCACATGTAATTTTAAAAAGGAATGTCTTTAGTGTTTTGACTCAGTGCCTGACACATAGTAGGACCCAACTGTTCTACCCTTGCAGGCTGTCTCTGTTCTGAGCATCACACCACCATGCATATAGAGGCTAGAGAAGTGTTTGTTGCCTATCAGACTGAACGGACCAACAAACTTTCTGTGATCCATGCCTCCCAGACCAGCCCACTCTGGAGGTCACCTGCAGATAGCCTCACTTCTGGCTGGCCAGGTGAGTGGGCAGACTGACTAGAAATGCTGGCCAGCTAACTGCCCAACTCCCAGCCCAGGAGTTGCCTTCTGCCAGAGCAAGATGGGCGCTGAGGGATATATACCACAACTCTCTCATCCCTCAGGTAGGGCAACCCAAGTTTAATGCACAGTCTCCCAGAGGTCCTCTGGGCACCCCAGTTGCCCACTATGGCCACCCACTTCTGAATGCATCCTTTATTGGTTTTCTTTTTCTCTTGCTTCCCTGTTCCTGACTCCTCTTCCTAGATCACTTGCCAGACAAAGCACTTGCCCCAAAATCCTTGCCTGGCTTCTGCATTGGGGGAAAACTTGATTGTGCCTAGATGCCATTTAAGGTGGAATGTTTTACAGGAACTGAGTGGTAACACATGGCAGCCACAGAAGGGGGCCAGACAGAGCCACAGCAGCCAAGAGACAATGAAGCAACTGTGAACTCCTCACTCACTTCTGGGCACAGGGGTGGGCTGGCTTTAGGGTGAGGCCATTGCTGCACTCTGATTCTGTGGAAACAGCCCTGGGCTTGGAGACAAGCCTGCCTGGATTCAGACCCCAGCTCTTCAGCTTCGCACCTCTGAGGCCATGGACAAGTCATATGTCCCCTCTGAGCCTCACTTTTCCCCTTTGTACAATGGTGATAATAAAGGTCCCTTTGTCACAGATTGCTGACAGGATTCTTGTGTAGAGTTGCTTCACACAGAGCCAGGGACAGAATAACACCCCTCGACTGCCAGCTTTGGGAACTTCCAACATCTGAGTTTCCATTTCCTTTCAACTGTCAAATGGAAAGGAGGAGAGGAGAACCTCAGTGGGAATTTTGTAAGGATTTAAAGAGATTACATATAAGAAACTTAGTATGCAGTGGCCACACAGCAAACATTAGCTGGACCCTGTGTTAGGAGTTAATCAAAATTAATTTTACTATTTATTAACAATACCTTTTATTATTTGTTATTGTTCCCTGGACATTATCCTGCTATACTGACCTTTTTGGATCTGACCACAGGGCCTTAGCATATGCTGTTCCTGCTGCCAGGAATACTGTTTCCTCCTCTTTTTGTTTTCTTACCTCCTCTATTTCAGCTCTTAGCCTGTGTAGCACTTCTTCAGGGAAGTCCTCTGTGGCCTCCACATTCTCAGGCCTTCCTGTATCTCTCCTTGCCAATGTTCTGACTGTATAGCTTCATATGTGTGTTGAATGGTCTTTCTCTTTAATCTATATACTCCATGAGGGCAGGGGTGGGGTCTTTTTGCTCATAATACCTTCCCTACCTCCATGTACTGATTCTGGCAAACCGTCAATGCTCAATTAATATTTGTTGAGTGTATGTCTGAATAGGGGCTTGTGTCTTCCAAAGACTCATGGAGTCACTCAAAGCAAAAGGTGTGGGGCTAGGGTGGGTGAGGGAAGACTGTTGTGTTTTTTCAGCCAGCTTGTCCTGGCTGAAGGAAAGGGCCCTTTTGGGGCTGGATGCCTGCATTCAAAGCCCAGCTCTACCTCTTACAGTTTCAGCGATGCTGTCCAGAAAAGCCTGAGCTTCAGGCTTCTCATCTGTGAATGGGGAGAAAAATACCTACCTCAATGAACTGTCAGAAAGTAGATAGTGGAACTACATAGCCTTGTGAAGCCAGTTCTGTCCACAGACAAGTTACTTCTTCCACTTCCCATAAAAGAAGGGGTTCTTCAAGCAGCACATGGGGCTCTGGAATTCTCTGTGGAGTCTGGAGCCTGGGGAGGTGCTGTGGTTGAGGCCATCACCTACTGCGAAGTCATAATTGCTGGGTCAGATTTAATTGCCTTCTAAAGAGCAGATGGCCGCGCTGGGCGGCTGTGACACATTAGTCTGTTTGCACGCCTGGCAGTGCTGCCCCCATGGGCACAGGAGCCTTTGTTGTTGGATTCAAGCAAAAGTCAGGATGCAATATCATGGGTATTTTCCAGGTAGTTCTTGTCCCTCCAGGAGACTCCTCCCAGCATGGGTCCCTCTTGCTCAGCAATGAGAGTCTGAGACCAAGTCTTAGGAGTTCACCTCTAAAATAAGAATAATAGGATCTAGAGTAGAGGATGCAATTGTAAAGAACTTTGAAAACAGTCTAAGATGTGACAGCCCCACAGCAATTTCCTTCTTTTGACCTTCCACACCACCCTCCACATGCACGTAGCTGGTGTGGCTGTGCCATAATGGGGTCCTGCTTCCCTGACTTGATAGGGCACAGCCCCCCATGTTTCTAATGTTTCCCAAAGTCCACATTTTTTAATGGTTACTAACTTGTCCATTGTGGTGTGTCTCAGGAATGACTAAATACACACAAACACACACACACACACACACAATCTTTGCCATTCTAGATTCTGTTGAGCCCTGACTCTAGATCTGAATGAGAGGATTTCCCAGCCTTTTAATAATATATATCTGCAGAATAACTGGCTATTGAGATGGGATTGATAAGAGGGCAGCTCTAGGGTCATTTCTTAAATTTCAGTCATCTATAGGTGGCTTCTCTGGGCTGTCACCACAACACACTCCTACCTGGCAGGGGCCACACTCTGAACTGTTGACCTTAGCTGTTGTCTGAACAAGTCAAAGACTTGGGTTGTAGTGCTGATTGACTGGGTTGCTGTGTGACCTTCTACCAGTCACTTCATCTCTCTGTTTCCATTTCAGGCATATAAGGATGGTAATACAGTGGATTCTAGGCCACGGCTGAGCCACTTCATTTCCCATGGTCCATGATCAAAGCTCCTGCAAACAGAATCTATAATTTCCTTTGAGGTCTAGTCCCCCTCCCATCTGACTGTGGATTTGGGGTGGGGCTGATCCCACTCCCAAACTCCAGGCATGGTCCTTGATTTAGATCAGGTCATTGTTCTATGAATAACCACTGTTATTTGTTGAAGGATAAGTCCATCAATGCCTGCAAGTGGTGGTACTAGGGTGTTAGCTGAAAGCAGTGTGGAACAGGCATTCTTGTTTGGTTTGCTAAGCCACAGGAGGCAAGCCTTGATCTTCTGGGGTCTATCTTTTTGCTATAGATGGCATGTCTGCCTGGAAAGATGCAAGAAAAAACCAGGGCATGGAGAGACTGGTTTCTAAATTGAGTACCTAGATGCAGCCATGCCTGAAGCTATTATCAATGATGTGAGTCAATGAATTTCTGTTTTTGTTTCAGCCAGTTTGAACAGGGCTTCTGTCACTTCCATTCACACCCCTTCCCAACATAACTGCTGGATAGGAGTGATCTTTCCAAAGTACACATTTGACCTTGTCACTACTGCTTATACCCTTCCAAGGCTCCCCAGTGCACTTAGGAGATTAGGATTAAGACCAACTTTCTTAGCCTGGCATGTAAGACCTCCAGATTATGGTGTGTCAACAGCAGTTTCCTTGTCCTCTCTATTGCCCAAAGGCAGTGTATTCAGCTATACACTCAACAGTGTCCACAACTTTGTGTCTTTTTTCATGTTGTTTCCTCACCTTGAATTTCAGCCTCCATTGAACTTACCTTTCCATACTCACTTCCAAGGCTATTGCCAACACAGCTTGATTGGGCTGTATATACATTGAAATTACCTGCTCATGGAACCATCAGGAGTTATAAATGCAGGTCCCCTAATCCAAGAGTTGGAATCTCCGGGGTGGGGCTCAGGAATCTCCAGTTTTCATAAGTGCCCCTGAGAATCTTCTCCTCCCTGCTGTGTGACTCCTCCATCCCGCCCCCCGCCCCACTTAGTCTCAGTTGCCTGGTCTGTAAAATGGGCACACTCTATCTAAAAAGGTAGCTGGGAAAATGAAGTAGAATAATATTTATACAAAGCCCTAGCATGGCATGTTTATCTTTATTACTCTCTCTTACAGGGTGATCACTGTCTCCACATTCCCTTGCTTCCCTAAAAGGTAAGACTTTCAGTTTTAAAACTGGGAAGATTTCAGGCAAATCAGAACGAGTTGGATGCCCTATATCCCTTGCTTTCTTTTTTCATGGATCAAAGATCTTGATTGCCTGCTTTGACCCTACTGGCCAGAAGGAATCTCTAAATCTGGGGCTCCAACAGAGGGCTGGAAATGCAGTGAACAAAGATGCAAACAGCTTTTGAAAATATTGAGAATTGGTGTTTTCCTTCCAGGTGTGACAAGGTCTACATGTTGTTTTGTCCTTTATCCCACAGAAAGAGTCTCATGGTGATGTCCCCCATCTTCTGATCATTCAGCCTATCCACCCATCAGCAGAATAGGGCCAAGAAAGCCACCTCTGCCAAACTGGCAGCAGTTTTTTGAGTTCTCCATGCTCCAAACTATATATATCTAAATGTTCCCTCCATTAGAGTCTTGGGGATTTTTTCCCCTGCATTGAGTTCCTGGATTTATTTTAAGCCAAACAGCTCTTCACCCAAAGTCCTCTGCCTCCTTTCAAAACCCAAGGCCACGTCCAACTTCGCAGGCCCAAACCGCGCTTACATAACCTGCAGTGACACTAAGTGTTTGTGAGGCCAGCCGGAGCGGGGCCGGGGCTGCCTGCTCTGGGGCACAGGGGACATTTTGTCCTGCAAAATGATGCTGTTTGGGGTGTGTGCATGCGTGTGTGTGTTTTTCCCCTCCTGAAATTCAAAAACAGCTCCTTTTGCTCAAGCTGTCAAAAAAGGAGAAGGAGAAGAAGAAAAAAGTCTGCAATAATTTCAGTGTTGGGCCCAGATCAAGAATTGCAAACGCTAAGAGAATATTTTCCAAAGTTATGAGGCGAGTAGGAGTCTCTGAGTTACGGGAAATTAGAGGCTGACCTTGTATAATTTCCAGGGGCCCTGTCTCCTGGTTGGTTCCGCAGTAGTGATGGGATTTCTCTCTGATCATCATAGTTCACAATGATCTGGTCCTTACTATGTGCCAGGCACTTCTACCTTTTATCTTATTTCTTCCTTACAAACAGTCCTCTTACTATTCTCATGTTGCCTAAGGGGAAAATCAAGTTTGGGGAAAGAAATTGAAGGTTCTTGTCCAATGTCAGTACAATGATTACTGGAGAATGCCGATTTGAATCCATTCTGCCTCCAACTTTCACCACCACATGATGCTGGATATAAGCGCCTACTGTGCGCTAAGAGCCATGTTTTCTTCTTTCATGTGACTTTCTTGCTGAATATCCAGCCAGACTTAGCTTTCAGGCTTCTGACAGTCCTCCCAAGGTAGTATTTGGTGTATTATGAGGGGAGTGATGCTTGGGGGCATGGTACCTGTAGTCACACTGTGGTTCCTGAACACACAAGTGAGACTATGATGAAATTCCTTTGGCTTTGCAGATAGAAGAAGGCCATGAACAAGCATTGCTGAAAGAGGCAAGAAAATGGAATCACCTTTAGAGCTTCCAGAAACTCTTTAACCTCTGAAACTGGACAGACTTTAATCTCTAGAACTGTAAAATAATAAATTTGTGTTGTATTGAGCCAATAAAATTGTGGTAATTTGTTACAGCAGCAACAGGAAACTAATACAGGGGAAGAACATTCCAGGCAGAGGACACAGCATATGCAAAGGCTGAGAGGTGAAAAAGAATGTGTAGTATCATTTGGGGACATGAGCTGGTGTACCTGCTGCTATTCCTTGCCCTTACTGATCAGGACAGATTGCCAACAACATAGTGGCCATTTAACAGCACAGGCAGGCCTCTCCTTTGTCCACTAGGTGTGCACCCATGGGGCATACTCTGGAAAACCAGCCATAGCAGAGTGTTGACATGTCACAATGGGGACACCCCCATTCATTCCGGGTCTGCTTTTTATCCAGGGACTTTGTAAGAACAACCTGAGTAGTGCCCTTTGAAAAAGAAGGAAAGCTTGACTAGCTAGGGGATGTCAGCTGTCTGCATGGAGTTTAGGGGTCTGTTTTTGTCTGCTTTAGTTGCCACACTATTTCTTTAAACCATGTGGCTCTTGCATGAGCTTCCCCTGAACAGATCCCACGAGGGTCAAGGGCAAGAGGCCTGATTCACAGAGGAGGACTAAGATGCTTAGAGGGTCACTGAGCTGTCCAAAGGTGCCCCGCATATTGGGCAAAGCTCAGCTGGGACCTATGACTTCTAATGCTATTTCCTGTCCCCTGTGTAACCTCTTGCCTGAAAGTGGGTGACATATAAGAATTGAAAATTTAAAAAATATCACTGTGGTAGAGTACATACAACATCAAATGACCATTTTAATAATTTTGAAACAAACAATTCAGTGACATTAAGGACATTCACAAAGTTGTACAATCATCATTGTCTCTAACTAGTTCCAGAACATTTTCACTTCAAAAGGAACCCTGTACCATTGGCAGTCACTATTTTTCCTCCTCCCCTAACTCCTAGCAACCACTAATCTATTTTCCTAAGGATGTGCCTATTCTGGATATTTCATATCAATTGAATCATATAATATGTGGTCTTCTATGACTACTTCTTCACTCAGCATAATAATGTCAAGGTTCATCCTATTCCTTTTTATGACTGCATACTATTCCATTATATGGATAGACCCTATTTTGCTTACCCATTCATCTGTTGATTGACATTTGTTTTGTTGAAATACTTGTTTTCAATTCTTTTGGATATTTACCTAGGGGTAAAATTGCTGGGTCACATAGGTGATTCTATGGTTATGAGTCATCGTAAGGTTAAGTGATGACAATGCCAGATCTGGTGTGCCTTTGAACATTTGTGGTCATCTACACCTACTTATTAAGTTCTGGGCTGCCCAAGCGCTGTTCTTGAAGCCAGGGCTGCAGCAGCAAACAAGGTGGACTTGTCCATCACCCCTATGGACCATGTGGAAAATATGTGAAACTGATGTCTCTCCTCTGGGAACACTGAGATATGTAATATTGGAGCTTCCATGAGGAGGTAACTTTCAGGTGAACTGTGACAAGTGAGGGTGAGCTGATGCTGAGGGAGATGGAACAGCACTGCAAAAGCTTGTAGGCTGGAGGGAAATTTCAATGTCATCCAAACTCATCCCCTTTTATTTTTTTAAAGATTTATTTTATTTATTTATGCATACAAGAACTGGGGTGTAGGTCAGAGGTGCAGGGACGGTGAGTGGATTCACCAGAGACAGAGTGGGGAGCTGAAATACACTGCTGAGGGGAGTAGTGGGTGAGACAGTGGAGGTCTGCTCGGCCATGTAGGTCACCTCCCTGGCCGGGGATCAAACTCATGCTGCAGTGGCTGCCGATAGCGTCATAATTCTGAGACTTAACCCCTTGTGCCACCAGGGAGGCCCACAAAACTCATCCCCTTTTATAAAGAGGGAATGACTGAGGATCGGAGAAGGGAGGGGCCTGGCCTAAACACTGGCCACACCAACTACTGATCTCAGCTTGAGTGAAAGGATCCTGGTCAGTTTTTTTTTTTTTTTTTTTTTTTTTTTAAATAGAGGCATGTTTATTTATTAATTATATTTGTTTGTTTGTTTTGTTTATACATGCACTGGGTACAGTCAGAAGCGCGGGAGGGTGAGAGAATTCACCAGAGCCAGAGCAGGGAGCAGAGCAGGCAGAAGGACCGAAGTACACTGCTGAGGGGAGCAGCGGGTGGCAGGAGAGGTCTGCGCACCATGTGGGATCCTCCTCCGGTGGCCGGGGAGCAGCCGGGGATCTAACCGGCGCCGCAGAGGCCGCGGGCAGCTTCGCAACCCAGCGCTCAACCGCTGCGCCACCGGGGAGGCCCCTGGTCAGTTTTAAAAGAATAAGAGGGACCTCATTGTGTTGTGCCCTGAGTTCCCTGCCAAGTGCACGCTTGTGTGTGTGTGCATGTTTATTGTGTGAACATGTGTGCACGTGTGTACGTGTGTGGGGTATTTGATACACACACTTCCTCTGCAGGCCTGTCACCTGTTTCACAGAGTAGGTCCCTGTCTCTTCCTCCTTTGAATGGGCCTTCATTCCCCATCATGTTCCCTACTCTGAGCTCCTGATGGGCTCTGTGCAGAGTAAGTGCTCAATAAATAAATATCAAGAGTCTTTAAAGGCTCATGATGCATGGATCTTGATCTGATGAGAAACATCAGAAACATGGCCAGACTAGGCACAAAGTCTCAAGCCACAGCTTAATTTTGTGCAGAAAAGATCATTTGGAGGCCAGAGCATTTGGTGGCAATGTACTTAGCCAAGGGTGGGGTGTTGATGGTAAGTTTTAATGTGAACATTCTCTTTCCCGGAGATGTCTCTTCTCTTTGGAGAATTAACTGTGGTGTGGGTGCACATGGCGGAGGGCCAGACCGAGCTGTCTGCCATAACCCTTGCCAACTGTGCCACTGGCCCTGTCATTTCAAGAGTCACTTTTGTTCTCAGTTCCCTGCTCTATTAAGGGGACTAATGAGTAGCTTTGAGGAATCAAGGGCAACAAAAGCAACTGCTACCATTCACTTCGGATCAAGCTTTTTAAATATAGTCATCTTGTTGGGTTCTCACAATTCTATGTGAAGGTAGGGGAAACTGAGGCACAGAGCAATTAAATTACTTTTTAATTGTGGTAAAGTCCACATAACATAAAATACACCATGTTAACCATTTTAAAGTATATAAATGTATATAAAAATTTATAAAAGTAGAGCTATATATAAAGTATAAAGATCAGTGGCATTTAGTATATTCACAGTCTTGTACACTACCAATATCTAATTCTAAAACATTCTTATCACCCCAAAGTAAATCTCATGATCATTCATGGGCTTCTCTTCCAAGCACCTGGTAACTGCTAACCTGCTTTCTACCCCTATGGATTTTTCTCTTCTGGATGTCTCATATAAATGGAATCCTACAATATGTGGCCTCTTATGTCTGGTTTTTCCACTTAGCATGCTTCCAAGTTTCATCTTTATCGTAGTTGGTATCAGTATTATTTTTTTTTGTTGTTGCTAAATAACATTCTAAGAACGTACCACATTTTGTTTACTCATTCATCCATTGATGGACGTTGAGTTGTTTCCACCTTTTGGCTATTATAAATAATGCTGCTATGAATATGCATGGTCAAGTTTTTGTTTGAACACCTGTTTTCAACTCTCCTGGGCATATACCTGGAAGTATACCTGCTGGGTCATGCAGGCCATTCTAAATTTAACTTACTGAGGGGCCTGAATCAACTTTTAATTTGCTCTTGGTTATACAGTTTGTGAAAATCAAGGGTGTTTCTGATGCAGGTCCAAGTGTTTCACTACCTCCTGACTCTGAAGGGCATGGGGTCTTTGCTCTGAACTAACACACAGCACTGAAGGATGGTCGTTGCTGCATTTGCCAAGACCTAAGTACAGGCATGGTCTGGGGATGATGGAATTGCTCTGAAAAGGTGGGACAAGTTGGTAAGAGAGGTATTGTGGGGGAGGCCAGCACGTGTGAACTTGAAGACATAGAGAGGGAGGGGGTCAAGATGTCCTCCTAGTGACCAGTGGGATAAAGTTCAGAGGTGGGAATGTGTTTCACACCTGCAACCATCACAGGAAGCAGTTTAGAAGAAACAACAGATCCAGTTCAAACCTGACTGTGTCACTTGGACCAGCATGTCCCTAAATCTCAGTTTTCCCATCCCTAGAATGGGATTAGCAGCAGAAATCTGTAAGTGCTGAGGACTAGATGTGACTTGCATGTGATGGCACCTGTTAAGGCTCCGTAATTACAGCTGGTATTGTTGTGATGATGACAGGATTATTTTGCCTTAGAGACTTCCTAACTTGGCCCCAGCTAATCTCGTTCCCGCTAAGAAAGCAAGGGACAGATTTCATTTAAATGATCACCCCCCAAAATGAAACATGTTCCTTAATAATTTCAGAACCATTTTGCAGTGTTAGCTTCCATGCACTGCTAATATCTTTAGGGATTTGAAAAATATATTTGCAACAAAGAGGCCTTTGTCTGCTGAGCCGGGCAGGCTGGCGGGGATATTATTCGAAATCTGATCAGCAGACGCTGGCCACAAACCTGCTGCACTGTGCCCCAGTCAGGGCAGTGGTGACGGTGACTGGATTAAATTGGGCCTTTTGTTGGGATGGGAAGGGCCACCAGGCACGTGACATAGCAGGTCTTTAACCCTGTGGGGGCTGACAACCCCCTTCTGGTGTGTCCCAGTCTCTGTAATCCATCACAGCAGCCCTGGGTGGGGCACTAACTCCATCCCTGCTTTCCTGGTGGAGAAGCAGGTGAGGGAGTTGGGCTAAGGTCACCCTACATGTGAGCAGCACAGCTGGGATTTGAACTTGGCTCTGCACACAATCCCTGCAGGACTAGTTATTGGGTCTAATCATTCAGCAAATACATGTTGAGTACCCACTATGTGTAGATTCTCTTCCAAGCACCAGGGATCCAATAATGACTAAAACAAACACATTGGTTCATTCATTTGTTCAACTAATATAGGTTGAGTTCCTACTATGTGCCAGGGACTAGAGAACCAAAAGATAAACTCTTGAGCAGGTAATGTTCTTCATAACTCACAGGCTTTGTACACATAGTCTCAGAGTTCTAGGGAGCAGCCATGGTTCTACTTCTTTCCCTGTTTTTTTCCCACCACCTAGCACTGTGCCTTGAACATAGTAGGTGCTCAATAGGAAGTAACTTTATGTAAATACTTGTTTATAGTAGCACCATTCACAATAACTAAAAGTTAGAAATAACTCTAGTGTCTATCAGTGGATGAAGAGTCTATCTACTTAGTGGAATATTATTCAGCCATGAAAAGAAATGACATTCAGATGCATGCTACAGGGGGAATGAACCTCAAAAACACTATGATATGTGATATATAAAAGTTCATGTATAATATGTTCCATTTGAATATTACTCAGCAATCAAAAAAGATAAACTCATGCAATTTGCAGCAACATGGATGGAGCTGGAAGGGATCATGCTCAGTGAAATAAGCCAGAAAGAAAAAGAAAAATACAGGATGGTCTCACTCATAGCAGGAGTTAAGGGACCAGGAAAAAGACAATTATAATAAAGTAAAAATCAAAATCAACAAGCAACTATGAACCAGAGACACTACGGGGAGAGGGGGGGAGGTAGGAGTGATTGTGTTCAAAATAAGGGGGGTGGGAATTGTACGGGGACTATAGCCAAGATGAAAATGCATACATTGTGCAAAAATGAAAAATGATATAAAAATACATAAAATAAAATTAAAAAATAATATGTTCCATTTATATGAAATGTCCAGAATAGGTAAATGCAGAGAGATAGAATATAGATTGGTGATTACCAGAGGCTGGAGGAGGAGGAAGGTGGAGTGACAGCTTAATGAGTACACGCTTTCTTTTTGAGATGATAAAAATGTTTGAAATAGAAAGAAGTAGGCTTATACAATATTGTGAATGTATTAATTGCTACTGAGTTATCTACTTTTAAATGGTTAATTTTATGTGATGTAAATTTCACATTCAAAAAAGTGACTTTCACAGATACTCTGTAGAGAGAGGATTTTGACTGCTCCATTTTGCAGATGAGAAAGTAGTTGCTCTGGGAGGGCACATGCTGACTCAGTGCTCAGGGCTGCTGTGACCTTCTGGTAGCCCAAGACTGTCTTCAACATAACCCCAACATCAGCCTTGGAAAGGGGCTTCTCATGGCCGCCGTGTGTTAAGCTTTCTGCATGTTTCCCCTAATGGCCAAAGGTAAGGCTGATTGTGGGGTTCTGTCGGGACTCTGACAAAGAGGACTCCAGAGAGGTCCAAGAGGGGAGCTTGTCAAACCAAGTTGAAGGACCTGTTATATTGAAACATCTCCTTGAGGCAGGGTGAGCCAGGCTCATCAATTGCCTTTACACATGCCTTGAAATGCCAGAAGACACCCAAACGTCTGTGCCTGGGGGATCCACATTTCTCTGGATGTCTGGGGCACAGTGCAGACATGTCTGCGTGAGAGGTGCAGGGAGAGCAAAGCCTCTTCTCACTATTCAAAGCCCTACCTTTGCCCAGGGAGTGTAGAATTAACTCCAAAGCTCCAGTCTCTGCAAATTAAATTCTGCAGCCCCACCAATTACTTCTTGGTTAGTTGACTTTGGTGGGAAGACTTGTGCTAACATTTTTCCATTCAGGGCCTGAGGAGTGGGGCATTGATTTTCTGGGTGTAAAGAATTTTCACAATGGGGGTCAGAGTTATTTCTGAGTTGCTGGGTGATGTCTGAAGTCCTTTCAACTCTAAACTGCATCTTCCTTGCTGTTCCCTATCCTGGCCAGAACATCAGAAAGAAGCATGTGGTTTTAGCTGGTCTTGTGAGTCTGTGCCACACGCTACAGAAATACTATTGTCACCAACCCTCATCCTCTCCAGGAAAAACTATTGTGCACAGATGTTTAAAAATGTTTTAATATTTGCCTCATTTTCTGTGACTATAAAGCGCTAAGGTTACAGGATTTTTTTCTGGTTTAAGTTATCATTAGAGTTAGCCTTGGTATACTATTAATCAAAACAACAGAAGTAGTTGATATATTTTCATAACATTACTATAAAATACTTCTATATTATAAAATTATAATGATAAAATAACTAATAATTTTATAAAAAATTATCAATATTTTGGAAAATGTGTCCCTCCAGGAGCTGGCCCTCCATCAAGGTTTTCCTCTGTCTTGAGCGAAACTTGGTCTGTTAGCTACTGCTGCTGCTGCTGCTTCTTTTTTGTTAATTGCTGGTAGAACCTATTAAATGTTGTGGGAGATGAAATACAGAGTGTAACTGGAATGAAATTTTTTTATATTACTTGATAAAATGTATTTGCATACCTAATTGAATAATATGCTGAATCTGGACAAAATTACATAACATTTTTGTCTGTGGGTCTTATCCAGTGTATCTTGGAAAAGTTGGTGCCCCTGGAATATATTCTAGCTGATTCAAAAGAATGACAATGTATTGAATTGAATAGCGTACTCCCAAAATTTGTGTCTACCCAGAGCTTGGTTATGTAGCCTATTTGGAAATAGGATCTTTAAAGATATGTTCAGATGAAAATGTGTTCATACTGGGTTAGAGTGGTCTCTAGATAGACTAGGACTGGTATTCTTTCTAAGGAGAGGGAAATTGGAACACAGACATGCAGGATACCATGAGAAGCTGGAAGCAGAGGTGGCAGTGAGGTGTCTACATACAGGCCCAGTAGGGTCAAGGCTACTTCCTGCCTCAGAGCCTTTGCATATGCCATTCTCTGCCTGGACTACCATTTCTCTGATATTTTTCTTGACCTAACTAGCTTCTATAATATTTGTTCACCCTGTGCCCTGCTGTTACTGGGAGATTTTGTCCTAAGAAAAGTGACAAAACGACAATAAAAATGGCAATAAACTTTTGTCTTATTGTTGTCTTCCTCTTTATAATCTTATGCTATTCCTGTCATTGTTGCATTAATACCCATCTCTCTTTGGGCTATGAATCCTATTAGGGCTGGGACCATGTCTGTTTTAATATACCATCACATTCCTTGTGCTTGACACAGAGTTGGTGCTCAATTAAAGTTTGCTGAGGAGATTGGTCTTTTCCAGGAGTCCAAACCTTGTCCCCCTCCTCTCTCTCAGCATCAGTTTCCCCAACTGCAGGGCCCAGTTTACTTGGTGCCTGGGAAGTCAAGCCATATCTGACTCCGGTATGATCTCATGTGTAGTTAGGACGGTGTCCCACCCTCCTTAGGGAAAGAAGTCGCAGGCATGGAAGGACTCTTCCCTGCTCTTTTATTCAGACAGTGGGTAGCTCAAATGCAGAAGCTGAGTTGCATGGGGCCAGGCAGGGCTTGTGTCTTTCCACCTCACCTCCAGCCAGTGCATCTAGGACACACAAGTGACCTTCTTTTATGCAAACAAGAGTTTGCTCTCCAGCTATCCAAGCAGGAAACCAGAGCTCCGGACTTTTTCTTTCTGGAATACTGTTCCATTGCCTGGAATGTTCTTCCCTCCTTCCCTGCTTCTTCTGCAGCACTCTGCTCAGATGCCACCTTCTGCCTTGACCTTCCTTTCCCCTCTTTGTATCTTACAGGGCTTTTCCCATATGGGTGTCCTGAATTTCTTTCTCCAGTCAGGGCAGGGCTGACCTGGTGCACCATTGAGCTTTGTGGGATATGGAAAAACTTGACTCCTCTCAAACTTTGGGTGCTGCTACTGCTTGATTCCCATAGGGTGATGGGAGGCAGCTTAAGAGGCCAGACTTAGAGTGAGACAGAACTTCCTGCCTTAGCCTTTTTTTTTTGTCTGTACAATGGGTACTGAGAAGAGCTGAAAAGATAAAGATCCATAAAGATAAAGAATGAGCACCCACTTGTCCTGCCCACCTCGGTATTCCAGGGCTACACATTCCCATGATCAAGCATTTGTTGGATGAGTGAAGGAATCAATATTTATAAAGCCCTTAAATTGGCATATCTCAAGTACTCAGTAAGCCACAGCAGTTAATGTCAGCAAGTACTCAATAAGTCACAGCAGTTAATGTCATCATTTTTGTTGTTGTTATTATTATTACTATTAGTGGGACATGGGCACCCAGAGAGGTGAAGTGACTTTTCTGAGCTAACACAGTGTGTATCAGTGGCAGAGCTGGGTCTTGAAATGAGGGAGAATCCATATCTGGAAATGCTAGACTTACCAACATCTTGATTGTTTCTAAGAAATACTGAGTCCCCACTATGTAGTGCTCCTCAGGCAAGGAGCTTGGTACCTTGATTCGACACACATCCTTGGCCCTGATGAGCTTGTGGGCTAGTTCCAGCGAGCAACAGATGAAAGGGGGTTTAGCCCACAAGGGAAGCTTGATGAGTGCCGAGAAAGGCACACAGGGGCCTGGGAACAGAGAGCAGGAGGACGTCACTGCCCAAGGTCAGGGCAGGCTTCCGAGGATCTGTGATCCTTGAAAGCAGTGTTTTTCAAAATTAGTTGACCTTGACCCAAAGTTGAAACTGTATTTTGCACAATCACACTAACACATACACACACAAAACAAGAGTTTCACCAGATAATTGTTATTTGTATAGCTACTTGCATAGCTTGAAGTTATTTTTATTGTGGTAACATAGACATACAATATACCATTTTAACCATATTTTAAGTGAACAATTCAGGGTCATGAAGTATATCACAGTGTTGTGTAACTATTCATTTCCAGACTTTTTTTCATCATCCCAAACAGAAATTCTACCCTTTATACAATAGCTTCCCACTGCCCCCTGCCCCAGCCCCAGCTCCTGGAAATCTCTGTTCTATTTTGCCTGTGACTTTGCCTTTTCTAGCAACCTCATATAAGTGGAATCATACAATATTTGTTCTTTTATGTCTGACTTATATAACATTTTCAAGTTACCTCCATGGTAAAACATGTATCAGAATGTCATTTCTTTTTATGGCTGACTAATATTCCATAATATGTATATGTCACATTCCCTAAATGAATTTTTTTATCTATTAATTGGTTAAAACTTGCACTTTGGAAAGCATTAAATGGGACCTTGAAGGATGAACAGGAGTTTCTTGTGTCTAGTATGGCAAGAAACAGTGAGACCAGAAAGGAAGGCCCTGGAAGGAGAGGGTCCAAATAGGGAGGACAGGACATCAAGGACACTTGCTGGTCAACAAAACTGTTCTGCTTGAGATCATGGTCCTTACAAATGTTCTCCTGGGCTCCCAAACCTTGCTAGTTTCCTGCAGCAATGTCTTCATCCATCACCCATCTACCTATCATCCTTTGTCCATCCATCCATCCATCCATCCATCCAGCCATCCAGCCAGCCAGCCAGTCAGCCAGCCAGCAAATGTGTATGGAGAACCTACATGGTGCCAGCAAACAGTAGGGACCCAGAAACAGGCAGAGCCCCTGCAGGCTTGGCCTTTACTCTATAGAGGGGCACACAGATATTCATGAAAGAGTCTATGAAATAATGTTACTGGGTGTCGCACCACACAATCCTTGAGCAAGGAGAGCATGCAGATGTTGGCTTGTCTGGTGAGGATGACTGGGGAGGACTTCCCCGAGGATGTGGCAGCCCAGCTGAGGGATGGGAGGCCTTAGCTGGCAAAAGGGTGGCAGACAGGAAAGAGCTCTTGGCTGCGGGTATAGCACCTGCACAGGGGGAATAAGGACCAATGTGTCTTGGCTGGGGAGACTTAGGTGGGCAAAGCGAGGTCTCCAGGCTTAGACACAAAGGACCTCACAGACTCTAGCAAAGAATTTGATCATTATTCTACAAAATGAAGTGGAGGGGATCCACTGATGAGTCTGAAGAGTGAGGGTGGGGTGGGGAGGGGATATGTAAGCCCTGATGTGGTCTGATGCAGATGCTGACTGTGGTCCAGGGCTGGGGTGGGGAGGGAGATGGAATGGGGAGAGATTCCAATTGGACCTGGGATAGACAAAATCAATGTGTGTGTGTGTGTGTGTGTGTGTGTGTCTGTATGCACACATACACCTGTGTGCCTCCCTGGTGAGTGTCCAAGTTGGGGCAACACCTCTAGTCCTCCCTCCCTCCCTCGTCCTGAGACTCCCCCAGAGAAGGGCAGCCTTGCCATGGCTAACAGGAGGTGGAACAGTTTCTGGTGGCAGCCCCTTCCTTGTGGCCCTGCATTTGGAGTTCCATGAGGTCCCTGCACCTCCAGGCCCTGCTTTCTGGCTCCCTGTGATATAAGAGGTATTTTATTTTGGGTGATATAGATCCCCAAATGCCACATCCATCTCCTCGGCCTGGTGAAACCAGACTGTCTGAGTTAGAGCAGATTGCTTTCTGTATGCTCCAAGGGGGTGGAGGGCACCGTTTTGCACTTTCTGCTCCCTGGGCTTGGAATATTTGAGCAAACATTCCTGGCTGCTTTGGAAGTTACCAAACCCAGATGAGCTCATCTGAGCCAGAGGTGGGGGCAGCTGGCGCCTGGAGCTTGCCTGGAGCTCACCAGGTGGCCTGGTGGCAAATGTCAGGGGCGGCTGGGCCTCAGCTGGGGAGGACACGCCCTGCACAGCTGGGGCCTGGCCCAGAGAACCCTGGGGTGGGGACGCCTGCCCGCTGCCGCTCCCTGGAGTTGGCAGTGTGTTGGTGTGGCAAGGCCCCTGGACACGAGCTGGGAGCCTTGGGACCGCACAGCTAGGGTCTGAGAGGGAGCAACGGTGTGATGCAGGCACCTCATCAATCCTTTCAGGAGGCCCAATGGGAGCCAGCCCGCCCTGCAGGGCCTCACTCCATGTAGTAGCGCTGCGTTTATTGAGTGTTAACTATGTGCTAAGTGCTCTGTGCCAGTTCCCCCTGACAGCACTAGGAACGATTATTCTCCCCATTCAACAGAAGAGGAAGCTGAGGCTCCTAGAGTGGACAGCCACTCTGAAGGCTGAGCTTGAGGTGGGCCCCAGGTACCTCGAGGCTGTCCTGGCCTTCTAGTTAAAAGCAAAACAATGTACAGAGGACGAGCTGCTCATACTGTCAGAGGCTCAACAGTGATAATTTGTGAACTTTTCCAAGGATCTGACTCAAATAAGCGCATTAGTTACTCCCTCTGGGCTCTATTTCCTCATTGGGGTGGAGATGGCATTCAAGGCCCGCCAGCCGCTGGACCACTTCACAGCCTGAGTGAAGGGGTGAGAGGGCAGGAAGAGGTGTCTGAGCCATCCCTGGGGAGTTCTGTTAATTTCCTGCCGGGGCTGGACACAGGCTCCAGGAACTGTGACCATGCATCTTCTCAAAGCCATGTGCCTTCCTCTAAGTTCCCGTCTGTAAAAGGGGCAGACACACAGCCCCATGGTGGGGTTGGTCTGCAAACTGAAAATGATCTGTGGAGAGGACTGGCATGGAGCCCAGAACACAGTGAGCACCAAGGAGCTGGAGACCACGTCTCATTTATTGTTATTTGAATGAAGTCCACGTTTCAAGGGCTCCCTATAATGGAAGTCCCTGTTTCCTTACATCCCCCCTTCCCCAGTCATGGCCGGGAGAGGTGCCTGACTGTGCCACTTAACCCACATCATTACATTTCTTCCTCACAACTGCCTGGGACCTAGGTAGGTACTGCTGGAAACTGATTTCATAGGCCAGAAAACTGAGGCACTAAGAAGGGAATGACCTTCTCAAGGTCACAAATCTCAAATCCTTGTGACTCACGGAGCATACAAGCCAACACCCTGGTAGTAGTAAGTAAAGAACGGTGGACAGTGGGGGTCCTTGTGGGAGACAGGTCTTGCAAGCGCCTGTTGCCATGGGGCTATTCTGTCAGTGCCCCTCCCAACCCCAATGGCTACACCACCATGCAGCAGCCTGCAGCAGCAGTGGGGGTGGAAGATGGAAGAAGGGATGAGCTGATTTGAAAGGCTTGGGCTAATATTTGGTTCCTCCAAAGTTTCCTATCATATATGCTTGTTTGGTTCCGTTTATGAAGCTGGTTTGCCAGCTTGAGTCTGGATCTCGGTGGTAATGAGCCCGCATTGCTGATTGCTGCAGGGAGAGAAAACGAAGAGATGGGAAGAGGGGGAAGATCATGCTAAATAGGTTTGTTGAATAATAATGAACCCTGCCGAACTTTTGCATTTTCTGACTAATTGTGTGGTGCGTGATGCTTTCTGTGTGATGCCTGTTTTTCTGCTGAATGGGAACTTTTTCAAGGGGAGCCTGGACTGGGCCCCAGAGTTCCCGGGGCCTCAGTTCTAGTCCGTGGGGCTGGTTTGAGTTATTTTGGGATCAGGGCCTGGGTTCAGTGCACTCCGCTTAGAGAATGGAAAATAGAAGCTCATAGCTGGATGCCTTCTGGGGAAGAGAAATCCTCCTAAATGGAGAGGTTGGGGGAAAAGCTTTAGGATCCTACAGCCTGAGTTTGAGACCAGGCCCTGCTGAGTTCAAGTTGTGTGGCCTCCAGCAAGTTCCCGAGGATTGTTTTCAAGGTCAAATGAGGCCTAGGAGCGTTTGTTTCTGGTCTCAGCAAAGGGGCAGCTCTTATCAGCATTGCTATTCATACTTACAGGCAGTGGTCCCTTTCTGATCTCCTAGGTCACAGCTAAGCATGCCACCGTACTCTCTAGAAGTCTGTGCTAGCTTGGAGTCAGGTTCGTGAGAAAGAAGGTCCCCAGGAGAAGCTTGGCTGTCAAGGAAATCTCGATGCTGGCAGCAGGTTACAGAGCCGCGCCTCGCCCACCTGTGTGTCTGGGTCGCTGGAAGCTGAGCTGTAGAGTGCGAGAAGTCCCTCCCTGTGCAGAGGCCCTGCCCTGCCAGATGAAATGGAATGTGTAGGTAGCTTCTTCCTCCAGGGCTCATTTAAGGGGAAATTCAGTGGCTCCCTCGTATTGAAATTTACCAGTTGGGCCTGGAGGCCTCTGGCAAATGAGGAAGCAGAAAGAGGGGGGTCAAAGGAAGGGACTGGTCTCCAGGCTGGGTTTCTCTAGGGTCAGGGGAGGGGGAGCTTCTCCTGCTCTGCCAGTCACCCCATCCCCTCCACAGAGCTACAAAAACTGTGGCTGCTTCATGGTCCTGGTAGGGCCAAGCCAGGCCTGGTATGAGTCAGCCTCTGCCTCTCATTTGCTGACAAATCCCCTCACTTCTCTGTGCCTCAGTCTCCTCATTTATAAATGGAGAAAATAACAGCACCCACATCACAGGTAGTTGTACGATCATATAAGCGACATATCTACATATAATAATGTTACATTTATAATATAGTACATACATGATATGCACACATATATTTATAATATATAACCACATAATATATTGTCTGGTTGCTTTCCCATACTTTTAGCCTCCCCAACCCTTAGAAATATGCATTATTATAGAACCAGAAGTTGGAGCTGTCATGCAGGTCTTGCCCATGGTCAGATGGTCAAGGGGTAGCAGAACTGAGCTTTGAATCTAGGACATCTAGCTTGCTTGCAAATGCCCCATCTGCCTCGACCCAACAATCACCCTCCTTACCCCCAGCTAAAGGATGAGTAGACGTTCTGTTCATTGGGACTCAATCAGACTCTCAACTGGATCTGTCACTGATGGCTGGAAGGGACCCCTGTCTATGCAAATGGCCAGTGGACTGTTGGAGAACCAGTGGGTACTGCCTTGCTCTGTGCTGATTGCTTGTGGACAAATGTGGGGCTTTCCCTCTTCTGGAGCTTCTTTCCTCAGATCTCCAAGGACTATTCTAAACGGACTTCTGAGTGTGGTACTGTCTTGGTTTGAAGCCCTTTCATGGGTCTCCAGAACAATGTCTAAACTCTTTCTGCCTTTGTGGTCCCCTTGATCTGATTCCTGATGACCTCTTGAGCTTCAGACTCCATCCTTTCTTCCCTGTCCTACCTTAAATAAAGTGTTGCCTGAACCTTCCCGTACTCTGTCAATTGACTCTTCCACCTGGAAAGTCCTTTGTCTATGTTCTAGTAGTTAAACTTCTATTCTATCTTCAAAGCCCTACTCTGGGAACCCTTCTCTGTTATCCTACCCTTCTAGCACAGATATATTATCCTTTATAGTGTGTAATGTAGTCCTTTTCACATAGACTACTAGGTTTCCTTTGATGTAAATTAAGAACTGGGGTATGCTCTAGGCTCACTTTTTTCTGAGTTCCCATCCTGAGCTCTGGCACATAGTAGGCATTCAATATTCAATATGTATTTATTCAATGGACAGATGGAGGAGAGAACCCAAAAGATATCAGTAATCATGCATAGAGAGAGGGAGGGGATGCTGTTGCTTAGCAACCAGCAGTCACTGGTATATGAGGGTCTCACCCGTTCCATCCTCTAGTCAGCTAATCTATCCTGGCTATCACTGGACTTTCCCTGGAGGCTTCAGCCCTGGGTGCTCCCTGGAAAGATGCTGGGCCTGCATTGTGTGGGGTGAGGGAGGTTGAGGTGACAATCTAAGAGAGTCATCCTTCTCGACAATCTATGAGAGTCATTCTTCTCTCAAAGGCTGGCTGGGGAGGCAAGGCTGATTGGTCAAATGCATCGGATATTTCTGGGATCATTGTTTTGCTCTCACCTCCCTGGATCCAAACACAGAAAAATAATGATAGTAATGTCAAGCATGGCTACCATTGAGTGGATGCCCCCCATCTGCCATGCTCTGTTACATTGTCTCTATCCTTATGCTCTCTATGAGCTGGCTTTGATTCCCCTTCCCAAATGGGAAACTGAGGCTCAGAGAAGGAACTATTTGACCTAAGGTTGCACAGCTCTTAAGTGATAAAGGCAAGATTTGAGTCTGTTTCTAATGCCGAATCTCATATCCTTTCCACCGCTGGCCCAGGAGAGGAAGTCATTCTGTGGATTCTTCCTCCACATCTCCTCAGGGATTCTGCCTGCAGGACACTCAGGCTGCTGTGATTCCTGTGTTTCAAAGCTCTAAAGGAGAGAGAAGACTGAAGATAAAAATGTGTGTGTATGTGTGTGTGTGTGTGTGTGTGGCACGTGTTCGTGTGCTAGTTTCTCAGGTTTCTGTGGGACAGACACAGAGAATAATACTAATCATAATCACAGTAATATTCATAATGATAACAGTAGCAGTAGTGATAAAGGTAGCTAACATTTCTTGGCACTCACTATGTTCCCTGCGCTGTGCTAAATGCTTTGCCTAAACTGTCACATTCAGGTGGAGCAGGCAGTAGTTCAGAGTCAGGCCTCAGAGTCAGGCAAATTGGTCTGGATTTCCAGCTCTGCTACTCTCTGACTTTGGGAAAGGCACTTGGCCTGTGTAAGGCTCCAAGTCTTCAACTGGAAATTGAGTTCTGAGTCTTAACCTTGTGGGGCTGCCTCAAGGATGAAATGGGATCAGGGACATTTAACACTCAGAAAGGAGCAGAACACAGAGACAAATTTCTAGGGGGTAGCTAGTGTGCAAACACGTACACTATGGAGGGGTATGTGTGGGAGTGGGGGGTAGGAGGGCAGACATCTATTGTGAAGGCATGTATGAGTGTGTCTGAAGAAAAGACTTAAAGGCTGTGTGTACTGGGTAAAGGGTGTTGAGTGCTGATTGCTTTGTGATTTTGTTTAGTGGGAAGCTCACTTGGGGGAGTCCCCTTTTGAACTTGAGCTCCTGGACCAGTTCAGGCATGTCGGGTTCTCAGTCCCAGGAGGGTTCTGGATTGCTCACTGAGGGCCACTCTGGCCAGCTCCCTGCTTCTTACTAGCTCAGATCATCCCTCTTAGCTCCTGGGGGTGGTAGAGCCAGTCAAACCATGTCTTGCCCTTCTCTCCCCCTGACCAGGGCCAGCACACTCAGCACCCTTGGAGGGGAGGGCTAGAGGAATGAGGAAGACCCCAGCCTCCTGCTGTTCTCAGCTCTGTGCTGGCTGTGGTGGGACTTTGATTTTGTCTGAGCACTAGAGGGCAATGTGTCTGTTCCAAAGAAGCTGCGGGCTCTTGCTGGCAGAGTGCTCACACAGACACACGCAGGGGCGCCTACACTCTGGAGGCGCACACTCCAGTGCGCACACAGGCATAGGTGGGCAGAAGCAGTGACACATGCTCTCACACTCACAGAGACACAGACATACAAAATGTGAGGCGGGCACACACATACAGGTACAAACACAGATGCATACACAAGGAGAAGCAGAGTTAGGGGAAAGACAACGATGCCCCTCCTCCGGGAGAGGTATGGAGACACCAAGAGACAGACAAATGTACCACCCTCGCAGTGAAGACCAAAACAGGGCACATGCCACCTGCCCACACAACATTTGTAGAGTTAAGGAAAGTAAAGGACATACAAGTCCTGGACAGAAATATGGCAGGACCCAAACACACCCTCCTTTCACGCACACACACCTTGTAGACCTCACTCTTGGAAACAACCCCAGAAAAATATTCCCATACCCCTCTCCCTGGAGCTCACAGAATTATTCCACAGGAAACCTGCCCAGGTGTTCAGCCAGCCCTGTGTGAAGTCATGCCTCAGCCGAGAGCATACCCCCAAAAAGGGGCTCTACAGACTTCAGGTCTTGGGCCATATTTCCCACTGCCCTGGTCCACCCAGGCCTCCAGACAGGTCCCAACTTTTTCTTTTCTCTCCAGACACACATGACAACCAGACTCCTCACACAGGTACCCCCTGTGACACCCAGAACCTGGCACTGTGGACCAGGCAGGTGACTGAGTGTCAGAGACTTTGCACAGGTTTTTGTCCACACAGGTCCTCCTCCAGGCAATTAATTTCCCTATTGGCTCCCTTCATCTAGGGGAGGCTCAGGGTCTCCCCTCCTCTGGTCTGGGGCCCCGAGGGGTGGGGAAAATGGGAAATCTTCCCAGGCCCTTTATTTCTTTGTGCCTAAGTCAGCCTCAGTCTTTTCTCTGGCTCTTACTTCCCTGTCACTTTGCTAAGTAATAATTTCCATGTCCAATTCCATTTCTTTTCTAGTTCTGAAACCTCTAAGCTATCAGCAAGAGGATAGTTCACATGAAAACTAATTACACAAAATCAATATTTAATCACAGACCAACAACCTGATCCTGCAGAAAAATCCTTTTAAAACTCCACCGCCCTGTACAAATACTTCTTCCCAATGCTTATTTATGGACCCCATTTTTGGTGGGGGTAATTTTCATTTTTAATTTCAAAAAGAAAAAATATCTGTAGACATCCACAGTTGGGCGGTCCGGGAAAGGCCTTGAAACTGAGCTAGCTTCAGACCCCTGTGCGTGAAATTTGCAGGTTTTTATCGCTTGTTTTCATTTTTATTCTATTGGAGGGAGGATAATTTTCCTCCGAAGTTCCTCAAGACAGTGCTTCCTTGCACCCCCTCCCCTAAATTGAGCCCATCTTCTCTGTATTTGGGTTCTGGAACACCCAGCGTCTGCCTTCCCAGCAGCAACTCCAGGGAGCAATGAATCCCTGTGCAGGACGTGGTAACTTTTTAACTCGTGCTGGCGGCGGTGGAGTGCTTAATCTGAGGTTTTTAAATAAAAAGGGCTCAGGGGTTGGTTTTATTATAACGTTTATTTCATTTCAGATTTCATGCGCAATTTAGCAAACGCTAGACAGACTTGGGCGATAAACACTTTCTTTTGTGGGGGGAAAAGGCATTTTTATACACCATGCTTAATTTTATTTAGATTTAATAGCGATATCAGGGGCACTTCAAAGAAAGTTCTTTTTTCTCCCCTTCTGCTAAGAATGCTGGTCTGCCAGCAAAATTTCCTCGTGCTATTTTATGGTAAGGAAAATGAAAAGGCTTCTCCTCTTTCCTCCCTTACACGCACTTTAAGGAGGAAAACACACACACACACACACACACACACACACACACACGCACACACAGAGAATAAACACCTTTCTACCCTCCATCACCTCTAACTCCCAACTTCTAATTGCAAGATAGATTTCAGCCTCAGTAGGGATCAGGAAGATCTAAACATTTTAACTAAGATTATTGGGATAAATATTTCATAAAGAGCAGGGCAGATATTAAATTACTCCTATTGATTTTAGTATCACAACCCAATTCCGTTCCTTGGCCTCTTCAGTTTAATTGATCTCTTAAGGAGGCCAACCTCGCGCTTGCAGAGGGCCTGGGCCTTGGCCCTGGGTGCCCGGAATAGGGTGCTCTGGCTTTTGCTCCCCTCGGGTCTTCTCACATCCTGCAGCTGCCTTGCGGCTCCCGAGCTGGGCTCTTTCGATGTGCACTGCATGGAGTGGCCGAGTGGTCACGGCTGCTCCCGGCGGAAGCCAGTGGCTGAGAACCGGGAACGCCAGACTGTGGGGACAGCGAACAATTGCGTGCGCCCTCGTGAGAGAGGGGCCAGCGAGCGCCCGGTCTCCGCGGGAGAACCCTAACTTTGTCATTCCGGGTCTACTTTGACCTCCAGGAAAATCCGAAGGCCGGCTAACTTGGGCGCCACTAGTTAGCAGACAGCTGGAGAGCCAAGGGTCTGCCCGAGGGTTGAAGCGCAGTTGACACTTAGCGACTTTCTGTGTGGAGTCTGGAAGCTTTGCCTGGCGACCCCATTGTCTGAGCGCCCCGCACGTCTTACAGCCCACCTCCCCGCCCCCCGGCCCACCCCGCAGGTCTCGATTCAGTTGGGGGTGGGGAGTTGGGAACTGTGTGAGTGGAAAGGGGGGTGAACAAAGCCAACCTCCCGCCATTCTCCGCTTGCGCCCTCTTCAGCCCAAAGTGCAGGGAGGCCAGCGCGCGCCCCCAGCGCACAGGCGCCGGACCCCGGGGCGAGATCGGAGCGGGGGACCCGGGAGTTGGCCAAGTGCGGGTTCGTGGCTGCTGGGGCCTCAGCAGCCAGCACCCAGGACCACCTTAAGAGCGAGCCCCGCCCCGGGCCCGTAGCTCGGGCTGCGCTGATTGGTGCAAATGTAATGGCTGAAATTGATTGCTGAAATGCAAAACTTGTTGCTGCTTCTCCCGGCGTTGGGCTAGAGGCAGACACAGAGAGGGGAGCCGAGACCCTCGGAACGCCCCACGCAGAGCACCCCCCCCGCCAACCCAGAGAGGGGTGCGCGGACCCCCCCCTTCCCTGAGCTGCCCCCGCCCCCCCCATTCCGGGCCCCGAAAGCGCAACCGGAACGCCTTAGCCTGCTCAGCCTGTGCAGCCTGGCCCCTAACCTGCGTACGCCCCCCTCCCCGGGTCCGAGGGGGACTCGCCAAGCACCTCCGCGCCGAGGCAGGGAACCGAGCCTTGGAGCGATCTAAGCCCTCGCCTCGCTGCCTGCCCGCTCCTGGAACAGATTGCCGAGACCCCCGCGAACTCAGAGACCAAACAGCGTAGGACAGAAAGCGGCAGGCGGCGGACGTGGCCGCGAAGCGGCGCGCCGGGGTGCAGCGCACCAGCGGCGGAGCCGGGGAGCCGCGCCTTCTCCCAACCCTCTGCTCCAACCCCCGGCGCCCGCGCCTCCCCAGTCCCGCTGCGCGCGCGGCTCCGGGACCAGCATCGGTGATGCCGACAGAAACCTCCGGTCCTCGGACTCGCTGAAGAAGCAGCGGCCGCTTGCTGGGGCCGACGGTGACTGTACAAGCAGGTCGTGCTTGGCCGAGGCTCCGGCTGCAAAGCGCGGGGACTCCGGGGGGAGGGGGGAGGGACCATTCTGTCCGAGCCCCGGCGCGAGCCCCGGCTTTGAAGGGTCTCCCAGCCCGGCCCCTTAGCAGCTCTGCCTCGGACTTCGGGAAGCTTCCGGCGTCCTGGGGCGCCCAGCCGGACCCGATCGGACTTAAGAAGGTGATCGCTCTGCTCTCCCTTCCTCCTGCCCGCCTCCTTTCCCCCACTTAACTTTTTTTGTCTCCACTCGTCCGCAGTTCCCTCTCCGCAAACTGACTTGCGGCTGTGCTAACCGCCCGGGGCATGGGCCCCCCAACAAGGCTCCCGGAGGCCCCGCGGCGCCGCAAGATGTGAGAGGCCCGCGTCGGACATAACCGGAGCTTTGGGAGAGGAGCTGCTAGCCCCCAGCCTCCACGAGCCCGGCGAGGTGGCCGTGCGCGCTGCGCCCCCGAGGTGCTGAGCGTCCGGGAGCGCCCGACTCGGGGCCGGAGCGAGTAGCTGGCCGAGGCGCGCCGCGGAGAGCAGGCTGTCATGCCCTATTGATCCCCCGCCCCCCGCCAAGTATGTTTGGGCTGGACCAATTCGAGCCCCAGATCAACAGCAGGAACGCTGGGCAGGGCGAAAGGAACTTTAACGAGGCCGGACTAAGCATGAACGCCCACTTTAAGACCCCGGCTTTCCACGCAGGGGGACCCCCTGGCCCCGTGGACCCTGCCATGAGCGCGCTGGGCGAGCCCCCGATCTTGGGCATGAACATGGAGCCTTACGGCTTCCACACGCGTGGCCACTCGGAGTTGCACGCCGGGGGGCTGCAGGCGCAGCCGGTGCACGGTTTCTTTGGAGGCCAACAGCCACACCACGGTCACCCAGGAGGCCACCACCCCCACCAGCATCACCCCCACTTCGGGGGCAACTTCGGAGGCCCGGACCCAGGGGCCTCCTGCCTGCATGGGGGTCGCTTGCTCGGCTACGGCGGCGCAGCCGGTGGCCTAGGCAGTCAGCCGCCCTTTGCGGAGGGTTATGATCACATGGCTGAGAGCCAGGGGCCTGAGAGCTTCGGCCCTCAGCGACCAGGGAACCTCCCGGACTTCCACAGTTCGGGCGCCTCGGGCCACGGCGTGCCTGCTCCATGCTTGCCGCTGGACCAGAGTCCCAATCGAGCGGCCTCTTTCCACGGCCTGCCGGCCTCCAGCGGCTCCGATTCCCACAGTTTGGAGCCTCGGAGGGTGGCGAACCAAGGAGCCGTCGACTCTCTGGAATACAATTACCCGGGCGAGGCGCCCTCGGGACATTTCGACATGTTTTCACCCTCAGAATCTGAGGGGCAGCTGCCTCATTACGCGGCCGGTCGCCAGGTTCCCGGGGGCTCTTTCCCGGGCGCCTCGGCCTTGCCCAGAGCTGCAGGCATGGTGGGCTTGTCCAAAATGCACGCCCAGCAGCAGCAACAGCAGCAGCAGCAACAGCAGCAGCAGCAACAGCAGCAACAGCAGCAGCAGCAGCAGCAGCAGCAGCAACAGCAGCAGCAGCACGGTGTTTTCTTCGAGAGGTTCGGGGGGACCCGAAAGATGCCTGTGGGTTTGGACCCAGGAGTAGGCTCCAGACACCCGTTAATGCAGCCTCCCCAGCAGGCCCCTCCGCCCCCTCAGCAGCAGCCCCCTCAACCTCCGCAGCAGCCGCCGCCACAGCAGCCGCCCCCTGGGCTTCTGGTCAGACAAAATTCATGCCCGCCCGCACTCCCACGGCCCCAGCAGGGCGAGGCAGGCACACCCAGCGGCGGTCTGCAGGACGGGGGCCCCATGCTGCCCAGCCAGCACGCGCAGTTCGAGTACCCCATCCACCGGCTGGAGAACCGGAGCATGCACCCTTATTCCGAGCCTGTGTTTAACATGCAACACCCCCATCCGCAGCAGGCACCCAACCAGCGGCTGCAGCATTTCGACGCCCCCCCGTACATGAATGTGGCCAAGAGGCCGCGCTTTGACTTCCCGGGCAGCGCGGGAGTGGACCGCTGCGCTTCGTGGAACGGCAACATGCACAACGGCGCTCTGGACAACCACCTCTCGCCCTCCGCCTATTCGGGCCTACCCGGCGAGTTCACGCCGCCTGTGCCGGACAGCTTCCCCTCTGGGCCACCCCTGCAGCACCCGACCCCTGACCACCAGTCCCTGCAGCAGCAGCAGCAGCAGCAACAGCAGCAGCAGCAGCGCCAAAACGCGGCCCTCATGATTAAGCAGATGGCGTCGCGGAATCAGCAGCAGCGACTGCGCCAGCCCAACCTGACCCAACTAGGCCACCCGGGTGACGTAGGCCAGGGCAGCCTGGTGCACGGCGGCCCGGTGGGCGGCTTGGCCCAGCCGAACTTTGAGCGCGAAAGCGGAGGCGCGGGCGCCGCGCGCCTGGGCACCTTCGAGCAGCAGGCACCACACTTGGCGCAGGAGAGCGCGTGGTTTCCAGGTCCGCACCCGCCTCCGGGTGACCTGCTGCCCCGCAGGATGGGTGCCTCAGGTCTGCCACCCGACTGTGGCCCGCACGACCCCGGCCTGGCGCCGCCCCCTCCCCCTGGCGGCTCTGGGGTGCTGTTCCGGGGCCCACTGCAGGAGCCGCTGAGGATGCCCGGAGAGGGCCACGTGCCCGCGTTGCCCTCCCCCGGCCTGCAGTTTGGGGGCAGCCTGGCCGGCCTGGGACAGCTGCAGTCGCCGGGGGCTGGGGTGGGACTGCCCAGCGCTCCCTCCGAGCGCCGCCCTCCGCCGCCGGATTTTGCTGCGCCCTCGCTGGGGGCCCAGCCGGGCTTCCCATTCGGCGCGGCGAACCGTCAGGCCACGCCGCACAGCGGCCCAGGCGTGAACTCGCCTCCGAGCGCGGGCGGGGGAGGGGGCAGCACCGGCGGCGGCGGGGGTGCGTACCCCCCGCAACCTGACTTCCAGCCCAGCCAGCGCACCTCGGCCAGCAAACTGGGCGCGCTCTCGCTGGGCTCCTTCAACAAGCCCAGCTCCAAGGACAACCTGTTTGGTCAAAGCTGTCTGGCTGCTCTCTCCACCGCCTGCCAGAACATGATCGCCAGCCTCGGGGCTCCCAACCTCAACGTGACCTTCAACAAGAAGAACCCGCCCGAGGGCAAGAGGAAACTGAGCCAGAACGAGACCGAAGGCGCGGCAGGGGCCGGCAACCCGGGCTCGGATTATTTCCCCGGAGGGGCTGCCCCTGGGGCTCCAGGGCCCGGAGGTCCCTCCGGGACTAGTGGCAGCGGCTCCAAAGCCTCGGGGCCGCCCAACCCGCCTGCTCAGGGGGACGGCACCAGCCTCTCCCCCAACTACACCCTGGAATCCACGTCGGGAAACGATGGCAAGCCGGTGCCTGGGGGCGGTGGCCGGGGACGGGGTCGCAGAAAAAGGGACAGTGGTCACGTGAGCCCCGGGACCTTCTTCGACAAGTACTCTGCAGCGCCAGACAGCGGGGGTGCGCCTGGGGTGAGCCCAGGGCAGCAGCAAGCCCAAGGCGCAGCCGTCGGGGGAAGCTCCGCCGGAGAGGCGCGCGGGGCGCCGACGCCTCACGAGAAAGCGCTCACGTCGCCTTCGTGGGGGAAGGGGACGGAGCTGCTCTTGGGGGACCAGCCGGACCTCATGGCCTCCCTGGATGGGGGACCGAAGTCGGATGGTAGTTCCCCGCACGTGGGCGAGTTTGCCTCAGACGAGGTGACCTCGAGCTATGCCAATGAGGACGAGGTGTCATCTAGCTCAGATAACCCCCCTGCCCTGGCCAAAGCGAGTAGGAGCCCCCTGGTGACGGGATCGCCCAAACTTGCTCCCCGTGGGATGGGCGCAGGGGAACACGGACCGAAGGCGCCCCCGCCCCCACTAGGCCTGGGCATTATGTCTACCTCTACCTCCACCCCTGACAGTTACGGCGGCGGGGCCTCGGGCCATCCGGGCACACCAGGCCTGGAGCAAGTCCGGACCCCAACGAGCAGCAGCGGTGCCCCGCCACCTGATGAAATCCACCCCCTGGAGATCCTCCAGGCACAGATCCAGTTGCAGAGGCAGCAGTTCAGCATCTCCGAGGACCAGCCCCTGGGGCTCAAGGGTGGCAAGAAGGGTGAGTGCCCTGTAGGGCCCTCAGGCGGGCAGAACGGTGACAGCGAGCTGGGCAGCTGCTGCTCAGAGGCAGTTAAGAGCGCCATGAGCACCATTGACCTGGACTCGCTGATGGCAGAGCACAGCGCCACCTGGTACATGCCTGCTGACAAGGCCTTGGTGGACGGTTCGGATGATGACAAGACCCTGGCGCCCTGGGAGAAGGCCAAACCCCAGAACCCCAACAGCAAAGAAGGTATATGTGCTCGCCTCCAGTTCTCTTCTCACCTCTCTCACATCCACCCTGGGATGTAGCCTAAGCCTGGAAAGGGGAGGGTCCCGTGGGGATTAGGACCCTCCAGATGCCCAACTCAGAGCTGGGTACCCTTCCACCGGTTACGCCAAGGACTCTGCAGGGGAACCACTCCCCCCAGGTGCTGCCAAGTAGATTCTAGTTCCACTTGGTACTAAGAATTTAGATGGCAGGCCTTTGGGGATTATTGTAGAGTTCCTCCCCCTTACCCCTCCCTCCCCCTCATCAAGTTTGAACTTAGTAGTTGGGTGCTTGAAAGACTAGACCCCTTTTCTTTGACATCAAGACTCCTCCACACCACCAACATTCAGGCTGGTTCTACTTTTTAGGAGTTGTGTACTATGCCCTCCTTCCTGGCAGGACACCTGGGAAGTTGCGTGAATACCTCCCCACCTTCTCTTAGTTAGCTAGCCTCCAGCCTGAGTTCCCTTCTCTGCCAGCATCTTTGGGGAAAAAAAGTTACCATCTCTGGTGCCTGCACCATCACTCACAGGCAACGCCTAATTTGACATTTGTTCCTAATGAATAGCTGTTTTGTCTCTTCTTAACTATTAGAGTTTCATTGAAAAACTGGAGACCTGTCAGGGTTGTAAGAGGCAGGCAGCCTTTTCCGGGTGCATCTCCTTGACATTTGGTGGGGGGTGGGGTGGGAGCTGGGGTGGAGTCTTCTTGGCACAGACCAGAGTACTCAGCCAGGCTATCACGCGCGCGTATGGAGGTATGGATATATATTCTTAAGACACAAAGGACCCGCGTTTGTCAATATCTCGCCTGGCTTTGGTGACAGATGTCCACTCTCAGCTCGCCTTTGCATTCTGAGCACTCCCTCCCCAGCAGGCCTAGAGGGCCTGGGTGGGGTAGAGGTTAGGGAATGGGCTGCCCTTGTAGTTAAAGTAACACTAGTTCTTTTTGTTTTTTTAACCTAAAGATAACTGGACTACAATAGATATTCATTCTATTTATATGGGGACCTCCCCCCCACAGATAATGGTATTTTAAAATTAGGCAACATCATTTTGTTCCCATTCCTACTGTTTCCTTTAAACCCCGGGTTGAATCCTGTTGGTTTCGCCACACTGAGTGTGGCCATGGAGCCAGCGCCTGGCGATTTTACCCCGTCCTTTAAAAAAATAATGTCCCCTGATTCTTGCCCTCTTTAGAGTTCTTCCCTCCTCGACCTTGGTCTGCCCAGTCCAGTCCACATCCAGTCATCTCTAGACCCCGAATTTAAGGTGAGGGTAGGATCCTGGAGAGCAGGGGCAGGAGGAGGGAGGAGAGGGTTGGGGGAAAGTGCTGCAGGAGTTGGGGTGGCTCAGAACTCTGGGCTTTCGTGGAGCGGGTCGTCGCGGTTGGCTTTCCCGCTTAGGTTTTCTAATTCATGAATGCGGCCGCGCTGCTTTTCTCTTTGTTCGTCTACTGCCCAGCCCGGGACGCCGCTCTCTCATTTGAAGCCGGGTATTTAGCATGCACAGCAGACGCTGCAGCCAGCATCAGCATTCTCCAGGCTTCTCCTGGGCAAGGCCATAAATTGGTTAGTTTGGGACCCTGGGCTTCTTCTGTACCCACCCCCCCTTTTTAAAAATGGAGTTGGACACAGCATCCTGCTTGCTCCAGTCCCTCTTTCTCTTTTATTTTCTTGTACACAACATCTCGATCCCACCGATGGATAGCTGGTTAGCACACATTCCAGCTGCTGTCACTTCTACCTGGCTTGGCCTGGCTGCTCCTTCCCCTGCCCCTTCCCGGTTCCCTCCCCTCCCAAGTAATTAAGAACATATTGGCCAAAATGGGGTGAGAAAAGTTAAAAAAAAAACACCACAGATCCGATTTAGAGAATTAATAAAGAAAAAAACAGTAGCACCTTGCCTAGGAGTCCTAGGGAGGGCCTTGGTCCACTAGGCGGGGAGGTAGGAAGGGTGGTTTTAATGAGATCTTTTTACAAGAGATCACACCTTTCTCTGCCCAGTAGGACTATTCCTTTGCAGGGGAAAAAAAAAAAAAAGATAGGGATTGTGAATGAAGAAACATCATTAAAGAAATGTTTTATTTTGTTTCTTTCATTATCACAGGCAGAGGAGGCAAATATATTTTTTTTTGGAAAGAGATGCTAGTCCCTTTAGGGTTGATTTCCCCTGTTAGCCACATGCAGCCCTCCCGGCACACGGGCGGACAGGGGCTTCCTTCAGGGACTGCTGCAGGGCTGGCTGTCTTAGAAGCATTGCAGGGACAACCACTTGACCTCCTTTGTTTTCTACTCTGTGATGTGGGAAGGACAGTTCCCTAGATAAAGCCCCGAATTGAGGTCACTCACAGCTCTGCAGCCTTGGGGCTGCTAGTTAAGGCTTTATAAGGTATCTGCACCCAATTCCTGCTCCCTTACTGGTAGTAAATAAGGATGATTAAACTTTTCATTATGATAACACCCTGCAGTTCCATCTGCACATGTTGTATAAATAGGTACACAGAGTCTTCCACGCACCCCAAGTCCCCTGGCTGAAAATCAGAGTGAAGTGTGCTACTTTGAAACAGAGTCGGAAAAAAAATTAAAACATTCTGCTTTTTCTTAAACACATGCCCATGGTCCCATTAGCCTCGAAGCAGCGGTGTCTGGAGGCTTTGAACATACCTCCTCTAGGTTCCAGCCCAAGCAAATACTTTCTCCCCGCTCTCAGGCAAAGCCCATTTTTATAATGATATTTTATTTTGTCACGCCGTAAAACACGCCAGTACTAATGTGATTAAATATTAACACCGTTTCTGAAATTCTTCGCTCCGATGACAAAATACTAGTCGGTATTTAACAAAATGATCCGTGCTTGGATTGGAGAGAAGGAATAAGTCTTCAGAACTGCACAAGCCGTGTAGCCACCGGGACGTGCCCAGATTGTCTTATGCGCTATGGATGTCCTTTGGAGGGGAGGGAACTGGCTAGCTGCAGCTCTCACAAAGTCTAGGCCAGAATCACATGTGATTATGATTTTTTATTTTTTTAACCAGGAAAGCTCCTTCAAATTATGCTGCCCCTGACTTCTTACTCAACACACCAAGCAACTTCAGTATAATGAAACTGCATCACCTCATGAGGTGCTGTTTGTACAAAGTTGGTGTGGGGGGAGGGTGAGGCAGTGCAAAGGGGGAAAAAAATCAGCCTGAATTTGGGCTTCTTCGGACATCTATAAAATCAGTGATGGTTAGGCACGTTTAAAATTACTTTGCAAAATTCTCCACCTATCTTCTTAGTAGGTATGTGGTTATGGAGGAATTTCCTAACAGAGAAGGAGAAATAAATAATAGATTGTAGAAAAAGGTTATTAAGTCTGGAAAAGTATCTCCCTTCCACCTCCAGCCCTTTCCAATTTTCAAAACTTGAATTAACCATACTCTGTATTAAGTTTATCCTTGCCAAACCTCCGTTATGTTCTCGCTCTCTATCTTGAAATCTGGAGTAGTCTAGAAACGCTCTTTCACACACATTGAAACGGGAGAGGTCTTCTTCTATGCTCTGCATGCAATCCTGCCCTTTTTGGAAGTATGATATTTTTACAGTGATGCGGGAGAAATTTTTGGAATTTCATGCTTCTCTCAGTGTTCCTAGCAGAGCAGTCAGCAATGCTGAGAAATACTAGGCAGGCAGGATTCGAACAGTGAGTTTTTTTTTAAACATGGAGCAGGCTTGGGCAGAGGGGTGTCGGTGTGTTGGGGTTGCTGGCAGGGGTTGGGGGGGGTCTTAGTCCTGTGTTTTTTGGAGTAATTTCCTCTACTCCCCACACCCTGGAGATAATTTTTAAGGCTCACTCAAACTTGTTTTGGGAAGGCGAGGAACCTTGCATTCCTGGTTCCCTGTGAAATCACCCAGCAGGAGCTGCATGCCTTCCTGTGACTTCTGCAGCCTCCGGAAGATGTAACCCAAAACTTCGCAGGTGTTAATCAGGGGTAATGTAAACAGATAGGAGCCCCCTTTGTGCAGCTGACGTTGAGGCCTCCCTACTCCTTGGCTAGCCCAGGACATACTACTACTGTTCTTTGGTGCTTGTTTAATATTTCATGGGTGTAATAAACCTGTCTTCTTTGCCCGCCTCCCGACATAAAACCCCAACCTAGCACACATCTGCAATTATACATTTCCACTAAATATTAATAAAGGACAAGGATGTTTTAAGGGGCTGAAGCTTATCGGTGTTGAACTTGTTGTGGTTTATGGCACTGGATTTTTCTAGCTGTTTTGATTTTAAATAACCATTGCCTCTAATATGTAATACATACTTACGTATTCTTATGGACATAAAGATATACAATTTTTGTAGATTGTAAGGTTTTCCTCAAGGATAGCTTTCTTAAATGTAAATTCATTTAGATTTCTTGTGAGGTCCCTTCAGACCGGAAGTTAGAGATTGTTGAAATGTGCTTCTATTTTATTGAGGTTTCTAGGAAAGGAGCGAGGGCTGGTTAATCTAATTTCGCTTTCTAGCAATGAAATTCTATGATTCCTGATATGATTTGGTTTGCCTGACAGAGGTATTTAAATTTCCACAAAGAGTCTTAATAGGTCCTGAAAATATAGCTGCCTTCGCCAAGAAGTTACTTGATACTTTCTGCTGATACAAAATATACATCTTTAATAAATAGTCCAGGAGAACCAGGTGAAATTAGAGGAGGGAAATCCTTCCCACTGTGGAGAAGCAAACTGGGGATTTCACAGGGTGTCCTAACTCACTTCATGATGGGAGATTTAGCAAAATCACTTGTGATCTTTCTCTCCCCTCTAGTGACAGTCCCATTGGGTTGTGTTCTTTGCCTAGAGAGTGATCTACGTTGCTGAAAGCATTTAGGAGATAAATACTCTTAGTAAGGAATACTGTATTTACCTCTTTTTGGTTAATTTTAGAGATTAAAAGGCTATAGCTTTATATAATAGGATCAAATGTGGGGGGACGAGGCAAGGGCAAAGAGGCCTCCCAAGCACATTTCAAGGTAAAAATACCAAACTCTTTTCACGCCAGAGGTCTACAGGGGGCCCGGATAACCAGTGACTGTACCTTCTATCCTTCCCTCAAAGCCCCCCCCACTGGTTGTTCCACTCAAGTCTTCAGTCTGGAGGAACTGGAATAGCCCAGCTTCATCATTTTGACTCAAGTCAGGATTTTGACTTGCCCAGCAATGTGTTTGTGTTAGGATGATGTCTATTTTTAGGGGCGTCTTGGGTGGACAGATTTGAGTGTGGGTTTTGATTGCTAGTGGCGGAGATGTTGATATATACATGAGTGCGTGATTGAGAAGAGAGACATTTGGGGGGAAATGTTCAAGTTTCCGTCTCTTCTTGAACACACTGGAAACAAATGAAGTGATCTGGGGGTTGGTTGAGAGAGGGTGGCTGAGGTGGGAGTCGGGTCTGTCTGTTAGCCCAGGGGAGGAACGCGGGGCCCCACGCAATGCAACGTGTACAGGGGCTACCCCCTGGCCTCCCCAGCACAGGCACATATACATATGCATGGCCAAGTGTATTTCTGTCAGGCGATCAGGCTAGTCTTCCAGTTTACTCTTAATCTGCTTTCCGAAGGCGAGTGGGGAAAGAAGCTAAACCTTCGGTCTCAATGGCCTTAGCTGACAGATTCTGATTCTGTAAGGGCCTGAATGAGTGCAAGTCCTAAAAACAGAGGATTTTGAAGATCCTCATTGTGAAATCTCGGCCTCCTGGGCCTGGTGGGCCGTGGGTGACTTTGATCTGGAGTATTGCAGTGGCAGACAGACATTTCCCCTCACTTGGTTTTGGGCATGAGTGTGCGCGTATGGAGGGGTCTCTCTGCTGAGTTCAGCTAACACCATGCTCCAGCCAGGAGAGGAATCTTTGAATCAGTGGCCCCCACCCCCACCCCTCCTCCCAGTTGTGGGAAACGGCAGACACTGCTTCTCATTTATGGAAATTCCTCTCCTTTATTGTAATCATTTGGTACCAACGACGTGGCAGAGGCGATGCTGGGCTTTCAAATTAGTCACAGCCTTGCCTTCAGGGACCCTCTCTGTCTTGATGCACAGCAGCTCAGCCGACAGTCCCCAACTCACTGCCACTTGGGCCCCAAGAAATTCCAAGAAGTCTTGAACGGGATATGGTGGAAGAGATGGTTCTGGGACCCCAGCACCTTTTGGTCAATGGATTGCTCAGCATGGAGGTGGCCCTGAGCATTTTCTGCCATCTTCCGTGGTGGCTGGGACAGGCACCCAAAGCTCAGCCTCACCCTTGCCGGAGCAGTCACTTTAGGGTGTGAGCGAGAAACACCCTGAGGGTGTACACTTGGGAGGATGGTGGTGGGACCACGATGTCCAAACTTATTTTGTGACTGGGATCAAAAAGCGAAGTTAAGTTTAGTTTACTTGAGTGAGGAGGGACATTTGTGAGACATCGTTCTCACTAGTGTCATTATTAGAGAAAGCCAAGACCCGCTTTGTTTGCTGGTCTGCATTTTAATCAGCGGCCTCCGAGGTTTGGGAAGCAAGTGGAGGGTCTGCTCCCAACACGGTGTTTGTCCAGAAAGAACACGGAGTAGGGAGAAATAGCCACAGGTTTCCCCACATCTTGAAATCCAAGGGGCTTTTGGGGCTTTCTGGTAGCTTTGAGTTTTGGCCTGACAAGATCCTACTGAGTGGGGGGCTCTTGGAGGCACAGCATCCTAAATTCCCCTTCCCCCTCCAGGCTGAGATAACTGGTAGGTTTCCCTCATCACTGTTTTCTTGTGAAGCTGGATCAGAGAGAGCTTTATAGCGACCGCGTGCGTTTCCTGGCATGATTTATACATCATCCTATGGACCCAAATGCCCCTTAAACATAAAGGCAATTGAATTTAACAGTTTGGAGCTCTTAGCGTGTTCATAACAAACTGGGACTCTGAGTGTCCCAGAAGGAGTATCTTACGTGGAATAGACTAGTTCAAAAAAGAGGAAAGCCCCTCAATAAACACCCAATGTGAACTCATATTGTTGTGGGAAAGCATGTTTTTAATGTTCCGATGTCTAAAGCTCAGGGATCCAGTGAACTTAGGCTGTGTCTCCCTCCCCCGGAGCCTGTGGCATCCACTCTGTGGCCCGCAGCTGCCGTCTCCTTTCCCACCTTCATGCTGTCTGTGGGAGATCTTGAACTCTTCGTGAAGTGTTTGGCCCTGGGGGGACGCTGCTTTAGTGGGCTGTGGTTTTCTGGGTACAGACTTACTACGGTGGCGTGTAGTTTAAGTGAATTGAGTGAGGTGATGCGATAAAAGAGAATATGCTTTTGTCGAAAGCATATTTGGGACTCATTGGCAAGGATGGTCTTGGGAAGGCTGAGTCTTTGAAGACACCCAGGAGGGAACCAGGTCTCCTTGGTAGCCTGCATGTCCAGCTCTACCTCGGCAGTGACTGACAAATAGACGGCTGTTGTCACACCTCCAGAGCAACGTGGACTGACTTTGGTGCGGGAGGCCCATCTGCGCGAGCTTTTTCCCCTGCTCCCTCACCCGGCAGCCTGTTTGATGAGAACTAAGGGGCCTGTTGATGCACTCGATTCTGAGCATTTAAATTTTGTCTTTTCTTCACATTGCTGATTAATAACTTAAGGGGTGTTTAGGCATGGAGAGTCATTTGATCTTAAAGCTCTAGTCAAAAATTTCACCGGAGCAACTTGGTCTTGGGACTTTGCGATGCTTTTCGTTGGTGGGACTGGGGAAATCTCTCGGCCCTAAAGCCCCAGTGTGGTCTTTCTGGTTATATTTGGGAGCACAAGGAACGTGAGGGGACAGTTAATGAGTAAACCCCATCACACACACAGACACACACACACACACACACACACACACACACGCTCCTTGCTCCCTGCTCACCCAGGGTAGGGTGAGATGTCAAAAAGATATGACCCTTTTCAGTTACTGTGAAACCGTGTTTTCAGACGCCCTTGGATCTCGGAATACAAGCATTGTCAAATGATTGGCAACGACCACCAGGAATAAAATACTTCTGAGGGACCTTCTTATGATCAGTGAGGGGGTGGGGGAGCCCGTAGAGGACATAGCCTGCTTTCAAATCCCCAAAGCTCAGACTTCCAGAGAAAGCGAGGGTTGGTTGAGAATTGAATGAGAAGTAAGTTGGTTCTACCCTGTCCACATGGACTGTTTGAAAAGTCCTTGAAAATGTGAGGTCCCAAGCCCTATGTGGACCCTTGGGCCTCCTTGCCTCTGAAACAGAAGGCAGAGAGAGAAACACCCCCAGTTAGGAAACCTGGATGGAGATTGGGGTGCTGTTTCTTTTCTCCATGGGGGTGATGGCGGTGGGGCTGTTGGAGGGGGATGAAATGTTATTTACTGATACTTGGGGTTCAAGAGTGGAAAATAATTGCGAAGTGTGGACATCGTTTATAACAGCACTCCTGGGTGAGACGGGGTGAGCAAAGTGCTTGGGGGCCAGTGTCAGGCATCATAAAGGACGGAAAATTCTTGGCTGAGCTTTCCCTGCTGGGCCAGGCCTTCCACATGATTGCAGATGTATGGGGGAAATAGGTGTGGACGGCCCAGCCTGGGGCTAATGACCACATCGTGGGTCTGTTAGCAATCAGGGCCCGTTTCTGTTTAGTTAGTGGCTGAGGCAGGCATACTGTGTGTGTGTGTGTGTGTGTGTGTGTGTGTGTGTGTGTGTACCCAGACAGGCCCTGATGGGTAGTCTGTCCTGCTAATGTGCCTGTAGTCACTTCTCCTGCAGAGGAGGTGGGCGCGGGTGACTTGCTACACAGGCATTGACTTTCCCAGACTGCCCAGACCTTTCCATAGAAGAGGGACATGGGGTGGGAAAGGAGTGACCTTTCCCCCGATGGCCCCATAAGGGGACTGTCACTGGGGTTTCCCTCCTACCTCTGAGCCTCTCAGGGGTACTGCTGACTTTCACATAGACCTGGCAGGCAGGTCCCACTGCTTTGAAACGCAAATGATGCCTTCCCACACAGTATATGTATATTTTCCTTTTTCTGAATGGCTGGGAAAAAGGAAACAAAAGTAAGTGACAGAATTCGGCAAGAGGAAGATTTCCCTGATTCTAGATAAGTCAAGTGTGGAAAGGAACTGGAGAGAATTAGTCTCCTCTTTGCTCCCCTTTGGGGACCCATTGGTCCCGCTATCAGAAGCCCTTAATGCTTTGGTATCGAGACCTAAATGGCTCACAACAAATTGACCATTTTCATCCCCTGCAATGTAACTTTTGGTGATGGTTTAATATTTGAAGGAAGGGAGGCTGTGCACTAAAATTTGGCTTTTAAAAGCAGTTGCAATTTCACGATTCTTATGCCGTGACTATTTCTAAATTGTCTGGGCATAAAGCTTTGGATGCCTTTCGCTGGTTTCTGCTTGTGTGCACGCACACCCACCTACCCACCCACCCACCCACATCCACACAGACTTGAGAAGTTTTAATAAGAAATGAAAAAATAAATGTTGGGTTTTTTTTCCCCCCAGAAGTTCATGCAAAGTTTTGGCCCCACTCAGTTTTAAGTAGCTTATTGATCTTAGTGTGGTCAATTTTTGTTGAATTTGTAATCCTGTTTGGCCTCCGGGAAAGGCATGATTAATTTACTTGCACATTTCACTATTTTGGGTCAGTTTAGTTAATAAGCATTTATTTTGTACTCAGTGTATGTGAAGCATTTTGCTGGGATTAGGGGTGTGTGTGTGTAACTTTTCGAGAAACGCATGGTTTGATTTCCAAAGAAGGAAGAAAAAGTATGCAGAAGTCTTGGAAGCTGGGGGAAGGAACAACAGAGCAAAACAGCCGGCAGCTTTGGCCTTCCCAATGCTGAGTCTCGCGAGGGGAGAATGTGTCATTGTGACGTTGTGGGTGCTTCAGCCGCTTTCTCTGGGTGCACCCCCCCTTCCTCTCTGGCTTCCCCGCAGCCTTCCTGTCTCTCTGCTTCCAGGATGGGTTAACATTCCACTTTTATTATTATATATATTTTTTAAAGACAGGTTTTGGCCCTAACAGTTTTGGAGCAAATGGTTTCCTGAACACCCCCATCCCCTTTACTTAATCCTCACACACCAGCCTCCACCGAGAACTTGCCTTTGCAGAGTGAGGGCCTGACGGGAGTATTTTCGGCACTGAGCCAGCCTGGAATGAACTTGAGGTGCTGAGGAAACAGGCATTTGGAGAGATGAGGATACAATTTCTTTTTTTATGTGGGCCCGTTAAAATCTAATGGACATTGGGGTCTGGCTTTAAATTTGGAGAGGGTCTTTATCTAACCCTTAAAACCAAAGTCGTTTCCGGTAATTACGACGCCCCAGGCTAGGCTACTAAATCTTCCAGAAACTTGTCTGGAGGACGGGTGGCAGGGGTGGGAGGGACAGAGGAACACACCTGTTACCTGTATCAGCTATAATTATGACATTTCTGGACTCCTGGTTTTAAAAGAATAATTTATGGGTTAGACAACGCCGGAAGTGAGCAGCCTGAGGTGTTCTGGCTCTTGGCAATGAAATCACAGAGGCCCCCACGCTTGGTGCCCATCACAGCCCCAGCATTTCCTTAATGAATTAATTTAGCTCCCCGACATTTGGTATTAAGTAAGTAGTTATTTTGGGAATCCGAGAGAGAAAGAGCTGGAAGACTTTTTTAAAAAACTTTTTTTTGAAAAAAAAAAAAATTGCATTTTGAAGTTAGAGACAACTGGGCATCCGGGCACTGTTGTGGGGGAGGACACAGGACACGTTTGGTGGGACGTGGCAGGACTTAGCAAAGCAGCCTGCCCCTGCCTGTGTTTTTGCTTCTTTACAGAAGGAATTTTTGGTTGTTGTTAAGAATGGTGAAGGCCACAACACCCAAACTCCATGCAGTTTGTTTGGAAGTATTGTTTAGATTACTCTCGCTTTTCAAATTGAGAGAAACTTAGTTTAATGGGAAAATAGCAGTATTGCTATCTTGGTGTGTTTGCTTTAGTGTTTAAAAATAGTTTGTTTTCATATCCTGAATTTCATCCTCTCCGTGTTTGCTTGTTTGATGGAAACCCCTGTGTGTGCATATGCGTGTGTGTGTGTGTGTGTGTGTATGTGTGTGTGTGTGAGATACACCAGCATACACATTAAGGCAGTCAAATGGATGCAATCTCACAACCAAAAATCAGTTGCAATTTTACAGCTGGCTAAAGGGACCTAGAGCATTTGCTTTTAACTTAAACCATCTTTTCCCTCACCCCCCACCTCCATCAGCACACCCCTCACCACCCCCCCAGTACCCCCGCCCTTGGTGATATTTATTTCTTCCTTAAAAAAGGAATGCTGTGCCTGTTTGCTGAGGTCCCTGTTGGAATAGATTTTCAGGGGTTATGTATTAAATGTGTTTGAGGGCGATTTCAGCCCTCAGCTTGGTCGTCCCAGTACTAATGGTAGCAGGGCCTATTATAGAGAGGCAAAGAATATTGTAAATGGCTTATGCAGAAAAACCATTTAGATAAAAATGCAATTTTCCCTTCTGCATAGAGTGCTAAGAATTAATAGCACATTCTTTCTAAATGGGTATTTTTATATTATATTTCCCCCCTAATGAAATTCTTTTCCCAAACAGGAGTATGTTTCATTTTCAACTTTAGAGTAAAATTGATCTGTTTTTAAGCCTGCAAAAATGGGTGTCCCAGTTTTCAGCAGGCCCCTTGCCCCCTCCATTCTGTGTCCAAGACTTTTGAAGTTAGATCCTGCAGAGGATGGAAATGACAGTTCTGTCTCTTTACTGTCCATGTTAAGACTGAAAATAGGGAGAGGGGCTGGGTTGGCCCGCTCTTAGTTTGGTTTTTCTTTATTTCTTCCTGGGATGGGCTTGGGGACACTGAGTAGTTTCAACAAGTGGGGAATTTGGTCCTGAACTTGGAGCTTTTTATGCTTGGCCAGCCCTGGGTAGGGGGCTTAACCCTCTCATCCGTCCCTGTCTCCCTGACTTCTTTGCTATGTCCCAGGAGACATAGGTGCCCACTGCCTGGCCCCATTATGCTATAGCTGTGAAAGAGGATGTTTTAAGCCCCCATGCACCCACTGAGGTGTGGTCCAGTGGCTCAGCTCTCCGTCAGCACCTGTGTAGCCATTTTGGGAGGAGTAGAAATTCAGAACTTCTTAGCAGGCCGACCTCATGCACAGCAGGAGGAGCTTGTGGCAGCCTGGTTGTGAAAGTCTGCGAGCTCACTGTGCTGACTGCCATAGACCTGTGTCTGCTGACCCAATTTTTCCTGCCCAGCTGTGTGTATAAGTGGAGATATTGGGTGGACTTGCATTAGATGTCTAGATGTGACAGATGTCAGAGCTGCTGTGAGTGTCCCCAAATTTGTGCTTGTAGTTTTCACTGTTGAAATTTCAGTAAGGTGAATGTTTAAGTGAAGTTTCAGAATGGGAGCCAACTCCCATGTCTGCACCCCTTCTCAATAACATTTTCCAACTGAGAGATCTGAGGCTCAGAGAGGGTGAGCAACTTGACCAAGGTCTCACAGCATAGCTGCAGAAGAGGGGTTAGACTATTGCTGACCCTTGACCTTGGCTTTCCCTTACTGCCCCTTGACCCCTTTACCTAGAAGCGAGGATCTGATTTTGCCTGGCTATACCTTATGCAGAGCAGGGCTGGGATTTTTTTTAAACCACAAGTTTCCAAACCTTTTGTGGAAAGCAGCATGGCACACATGTTCTGATAACAGCTTTTCTTGATCCCTTCCTCTTATGGGGAGTGGGCATTGCATAGGAGATTATTCTGGGTTTTGGGTCACCACAGTGGTGCCAGATCCCACCAGATAGGGGGTCTATATTTTACTTCTGGCCCTTGAACTCTTCTGAGCTCTGTGACCTGAACCACTTTAGTGCTCCCAGCTTGGTTTCTTCATTGAAAATTGAAAAAAGGAAAAAAAAAATAGTGCTTCCCTCATAGGGTTATTGTGAGGACTAATAGGATGATTATATGTGGTTAAGAGGACGTGTTCTGGAGCCAGATGCTACCTGATTTTAAACCCTAGCCACTCCATTTCCTAGCTGCGTGACCTTGGGCAGGTTACTTAACCACTCTGTGCCTCCATTGTCTTAACAGTGAAAGAGGATAATAATAGTTCCTATGTCAAGAGGCTGGAAAGATTCAATGCGTTAATATATACATGAGCTGATGTTCAGAAGACTGCCCAACACAGGAAGCTCTGGACCAGCCCCAACTTTTATTGACCGCTTACTGTATGCCAGATGTTTTGTATGTAATGTCATATGTCCCTTTGAAGTGAGCAGTGTTATTTCTGCTATTGTTTGCCCCATCTTCGGGTTGAGAGAATGGATCACAGAGAGGCGATGGGACTTGTGGGCAACTGAGTGGTGCCGGCTGGAGGGGAGCAGCGCCAGGTCGCACATCAGCATGCAGTGTGGGTCTGGCACAGGAAACTCGCTCAGGAATTGTGTGTCTCTGGCCAGGGCTGGGCTGGAACCCATTGCTCCTGCAGCAGCACTCTCTGGCCTCTCTGCAGGGCCGTCTTCGACAGCAGGGCGGTCAGACCCGGTGCAGCCTGGGTGGATGGACCCAGGCCGGTGCGGTCAGCCATGTCTGGGCACGGGTCGCTGGAGGCAGGATGGCCATGCAGTGATATTTTTCATCTGCCTGACAGCTCTCCCTGTGCTCAGAAGGAACAGTTCCCTGATATGTGTGAGTAATGGTCAGCCTTCTTGTTGAAGGAATTCATGAGATGAGCCGGTCTCCGGCCTCTGAGCACTTTGCCAGGAGCCTGTACCAGCCATAAACAATCTGGGAGCTGGCAACAGAAAAATTAAACCCCCGTGTCTGTCACCTCAGGTGGGGCCTCAGGAACCTGGCAGGCTTGGGTTGTAGTTAAAATGAGTGGGGAGAAGGGGAGGAGGGGAAGAGGTAGGGGAGGGAGGGAGAAGAAAAAAACTGGGGAGAAAGAGAGCGCAGGAGAGCACTCTTGGGGGGGTGTCCCTGCCACAGGTGGGGGGTATGAGGAGAGGGCTTAGGGGGTTAACAAGGCCTGGATTGAATCCTAGCTCTGTTACTGTGTGCTGTGTGACCTAGGGCAGGTGGTACACCTCTCTGAGCTTCAGTTTCCTCACCCATAATGCAGGAATAATCCCTGTGCCCCTCTCTGAGGGTTGCGGTGGGGTTGATGAGCTCTGTACCCTGGGGACAGTGAACAATAGAGTAGGTTGTGAGAGGAAAGGCTTTGGAACCAGCCAGAGTCATTTTCTGTTGCCACGTGGGACCCTTAGCCAGGTTTTAACACCTCTCCCAGTCCTTGGGTGCAAACTGGGGAGAGTAACACACCTCCTTCAGGGGCCTGGTCCCCACCTAGGGATTGTGTGACTCCCCTTCTCCTGGGGTACACTTGGAGCTGTTTCTGGTTATCACAATAACAGAGAGAGGGGGCACTATGGATCCTGCTAAACATTTTACAGTGCCCCAACCAGCTTCACCCCTTTCCTCCCCAACAAAGAATTACCCAGCCCAAAGTGTCAAGAGTGTCAAGACTGAGAAACCCCAAATGATAGAAGAGACTGGTGTCAAAATAATGAACAAAGTAGAAAATTTTGAATTAAAAAGCATCTAGCATATTTACTCATTCAGTAAACACGTATCAAGCACTAACCACATGACAACACTGTTTTCGGTTCCGGGATGCAGTGGGGAAGCCAAGGGACAAAGCCCCTGCTCTCACAGAGGCATGGAGTGATCAGGGCCGGGAAGAGAGTTGGCAGAAGGGGAGGTTCATGAGTGTCTAAAGTGGACCTCCGTGAGGCGGTACAGGTTAAGCTAAGCCCTGAATGATGACCAGGAGCTCGCCAGGGGTGTGCTAGTAACTGTTCAACCACTGGCTCTCGAGTTGGGGAGTGTTCTGCTTTGTAGCGTTTACTGATTCCCTTGGTGTAAATACTCTCACGTGGTACAGAGCAACGTAAAGACAGCGGACTTGCAGAATTCCTGAATATTTAACAATAGGTTCCCATACCCTGGAGCAGCTGTGTCAAGCTCTGCAGGAAGGGTGTTCCCGGCCAGGGGACAGCAAGTGCAGGAACCCCAGGACTGAGTGGGCTTGTTCCAGGAATGGGAGGGGCTGGTGTGGGGGGAGATGGTTCAGGCAGCAGGGGTTGGGTCACTCGTCATGGTGGTCAAACCAGGAGTTTGGATTTTATTCTGGGAGCCAGTGGAGGGTTGCCGCGGACCAGCCCAGCCGGACCTAGGGACGGTTAACCCTAAAGGTCACTGCAGGGGGAAGTGCAGCAGAGGGTGTCAGCCTAGGAAGAGTGAGGTCTGATGGCACATGGTAGGTGTGCAATTAATAGTGTTGCATCTGAGTTCCAAGCAGCTGAGAAAATATCAGTTTTCCTTCTCTTTCCTCATGCCTGGCCCCTCCTGAGGAGCAGAAACACTCTTTCAGTAGTAGTTTGGCAGCACCTGTGCCATGGGTTAGGGCAGGGGTTATTCCATCTGGTCCCCCACAGGGCACTCAGCCTGCCACAGGTGGGGGGCGTGGGGGATGTCCGCTCTTGCCCGGAGCTGGGCAGGCCACGATTTATGTCTCAGCCCAGGGAGACTCTGTTTCCTTCTTTTCCCAGGCATTGTTCTCCAGGTCTGACAGAGGTCACCCGGACAGGAAGGCACAGACCCAGCTGGGGACCAGCCCAAGGAGGTGCAGAGGGCTGAGCCTCTGGGTGACCCGGGCCTGACGTCACCTTCTGGAAGCTTTTCTTTTGCTTTCCTCTCTGACTCTCTGAGTTGCAAAAGAATCTAAAAGGCCGAAGTCATCAAGTACCAATTACACCAAGCCCCATTTTACAGATGAGAAAACTGAGGGGAAGAAAGGCAGAGTGACCTCCCAAGGGCACCCAGCTGGGAGAGGGGAAGAGCTTGGATTCATGTCTGGGCTTGTCTGGCCTGGGAATCTATGCTCAGAACCACTAAGGCTCAGAAGGGAAGCTGATTTCCCAACAACAGATGCTCAAAATAAAAACCACCTCCTGGTCTTGACACTCCCCGCCCCTCAGCAGTTGCCGGCCATGCCACTGACTATTAAAATCATCACCTTCTGTTCCTCACGGGTGAAGGGGCAGTGGGCAGAGCCTTAGGCCTGGGCTCTGGGAGGTGGCTTGGTGTCATTGGGGCAAGGCTCTCAACCTTGCTGAGCCTTGGTTGGCCTGTCTGTTGAATGGGTCAATTCTGGCCTCTCCTAGGACCCCCGTAACAGGGAACATCGGCCTGTGTCTCTGTAGTTGTTGCCTTCTTTCGTTGGGCCCTGTAGCGTGCCAGAATAAAACAGACCCCATACCTTTGGGGGAGGGAATTACCCAGCTAATAAATATAGAAAAAGGACAGTTTCATTGATGCTCTACAGGAAATTTGCCAGTGTGAGGAGAGAGGGTCTGGGGTGGGTCTCCTGGCCAGGATGGCATCTCTGATATGAGTCAAGACCCCAATGATGACAAAGTGGCAGTGTCCCCAGCACTGGGCCCTGGCTCAGTGGCCAGTAGATGCCTGACAATCCAAAGGTCAGAGAAAAGGGCTTTGTCAGCTGCAGGGGTACATCCCTGTGAGTGCCACCGTAATGCCCCTGAGACCTAGGAGGGATGAAGGGGGTTTCTTCACCAGCAAGGTGGGGCTAGTTCAGGGTCAGGGATCAGAGCCTCCACCTCTGCAGGAGTGAGTAAGAAAGGGAGGAAGCTTTGGACATTGGAACTCCCAGGCCTGTTCCTCCCCTCTCTCCTTCCCCAGCACTGCTCCTAGCAGTTATGTTCCCCCTTGGATTCTTTTACCACCCTTGGCCTCAGTTTCCTTTTGTAGTTTTTGGGTTAAACAGGGTCATGGAGGACCTCCCCTGGTGGCGCAGCGGTTGAGCGCTGGGCTGCGAAGCTGCCCACAGCCTCTGCAGCGCTGGTTCGTTCCCCGGCCACCGGCGAGGGTCCCACAAAAAAACCAAAACCAAAAACAAAAATAAAAACAAAAAACAGGGTCATGGAGGGATTATTGGAATTAATGAAAAGCTCAGTGTTTAGCCCATCATGCAGGTCCCTAAGCCTTGACATAAATACAGTGCTTCCCACCTCCGGGAAGGAGGACTTGGGGACCTAGATGTGGAGGGGTGGCATGCTGCAGAAAGTAGGGGAGCAGGTATTCCATTGTGGGATTACTCCTTCCGTAATGGGCTGTGAGAATTTACCTGCAGAACTCTGACGGGTGATCTTGGATGCTATAGGGGTGGGGTGGTGAACACTGGGGTTAGCAGTTCCCCAGACAGCTTGATGTTTTAGAACAACGTCAAGTGAGAAAATGGATCCGCGACAAAAACTGCATTTTATGGAACCCCTTTGAGTTTTCAGTGTCCTCACCCTGTGTACCCACTTCTTATATGCTCTGTTGTGTAGGGTTTGAAAAATCAGTTCCTTGTGAGTATTAGGAAACTTTCTAAAAATCATGACAACAGTGCTAATAATATGCACAAAAATATTAATCACACCTTCTATTCTGTACGGGGACTGCGATGAGTTCTTCATGGGTGGTTATAAGACCAAGTATGTGTAACCCTTAAAAACCGTGCCTGGCTGGGAGGAAGCCCCATAACTCTTACCTGCTGCTTTGTCCTTGTCCTGGGTCACGGCTGGGGACAGTGTACCCTGTAGGACTTTCTTCTTGCCTCTGTGTGTGTGTGTGTGTGTGTGTGTGTGTCTCCGTCTCCCTAAATCCGTGTGATGGTGGGCAAGCCCATTTGCTGGAGATTTCTCCTGGATTCTGCTTTTGGAAGGAAATCTCTTCTGACTGTCTGCCTCAAGCATTCACATATAGTTTCATCAAACAAAGGTAGGGTAGTGAAGAAGGTGAAGCAGAAGTCTTACCTGCCTAGAATGGGGTACAGCCATATCCCCATTTTGTTTCCATAACCAGGTGCAAAAATTATTTGCACACCAGTTCCTGGGGCACAGAGAAAGTAACTGGCTGTGGTACCCCAGGTATTGGCTCTGTTTCCCTCTCCCCTGCTGTCTCCCCCTCCTCTTTTTCCTCCTCTCCCTTTCATTCCTGGAACAATTGTCCTGGCCAGTTCCTTTGGGTTCCTCCACACTCCCTGCCAAAAACAAAAACCATTCTTAACCCCAGATGACCAGGCCTGCAGTCGTTTTGTCTGGTATGTGGCGTCCGCCTTGTGGGGGGGGCGCATGCATGCTTCCAATTTATATTCCGGTATGCCAGCTTCCAGGGGAACAGGGGCTGGGGAAGAAAAGGCCTCAAGGAGCGGGAGTCCAGAACCACTTGTTTTTAAGAGAGGAGAGAAGATGAGGCAAGGGCCATAAGCTCAGGGGTGTAAGGCCAGCCGGGGGTGCAGGAGATAGCAGTCTGGGTCAGGCCGGGCCTGGCCCGTCATACCCCTTATTCCACACTTGTTAGCCATGTTGTGGGTTTTGGATTTTACTCTGTATTCTATTTGGTTATTATTATTTTTTAATGAGGTCAGACTGAAAATCCATCTGCCTGGGCCTGCCTGCCTAGGTTTGAAGGCAATTAAACTGGAGACTAACCTCTTAATTAGGGTTTCCCTGTGTAAATCTCATTTGATAAATTCCTTATCATCCTTGGTTTTAACTACAGTGCGTCCTCGAGAGGGGATTGGGCTCCCCCTGGGACCTCTAAGTGAATCCCCCCCAGAGAGGCTGCCCTCCTGTGCAAACGGGGCTCTGCCAGCCAGAACCTCCCCCAGGAAGAGCTGGGAGAGAGGCCCCTTTCAGGGTTAATTAATCAGAAAATGTAGTGGTGTCCGGTGATTCTGGAGGGCTAGTCTGCCACCTTTCTGTTCTCCTGTTCCCCCTACTGCCTCCCTTCTGGGCCTTTCTTTGAAAAAAAAAAAAAAATGTTTTTTTGGGTGAGCAGAACTCTGCTAAAGGAAATCTGCAGCACCCCTCCTTCTTCCTTGCCACCCCCCCACTTCTACCCAACCTAAGTTTGTCTGTGTGCATGGTTTAATTTTTTTCCTTCCCTTTTTTTAAATGCAAGTGCGGCTGGGAGTGGAAATGTCAGAGGTCAGGCTTCAGGCAGCAGGGAGCAGGGGGCAGCCTTGGCTTCTGTCTCTGCCATTCGGGAGAAATCAGAGCTGAGCTTAACCCTTTGGTGCCCGGCCCCTGCCTGTGGGTTTGGGCACTTCTTCCTTTCTTACTAGATTCAGGGAGACTTTGACATTGGGACTCCTTATTTTTTTTAAAAAAAGATTTAGTTTTATTTATTTATGCATATAAGAACTGGGGTATAGGCCAGAGGTATGGGGGGTGAGAGGATTCACCAGCAATAGAGTAGGGAGCAGAACAGGCAGATCTACTGGAAACACTGCTGAGGGGAGCAGAGGGTGAGGCAGGGGAGGTCTAGGACTCCCTTTTTAAGGTTTTAGACTAAAAACCACTTCCACTGTGGGTGCTTAGGTTGGGGTGGGGGGCAGTCACAGTAGACTCCCTAGATGACTGTCAAGCTGGATTTTTGGTGCCAGCAGCACATACTGAGCATTTAAGTCATGCTGAGCTCCACATGCCCTCCATTTGGATGGGGTTTGTGGCAGGCTTTAGGCTCAGAAGATGGCCCACTTTACAGATAGGGAACCTGAGTTCCAGGAGGTCCGATGAGGAGGTGAGTGTCCAACTGCTGATAGTTAGGGGTGTGATTGGGGCCCAGCTCTTCTATTCCCTTGCTTCCTGTATGCCAGGAAGAGAGTGACCCCCTCTCCCCTAGGTCCAGTAAGAGGAGAGGCCTGACTTGGGGCTGCGCCTGGACTCAGAATACCACTCTGAGCCATTGAAGTTGGGGAAGTTTGAGAGCTAAGCATGCACCAATTACTCCTGGCATCTCCACACTCCTGTGAAGCAGTTACTAATGTTGACCCATTTTACAGATGAGAAGGGTGAGGTATACACAGGGAAAGGACCCTCCTGTGGGAGTGATCTGCCCCTCCATCTTTCTGTTCACTGGGCCAGGCTGTCTTGAAGCCTGGGGATGCTGCCAGTCCCTGAAAACAGGAAAATAGATGCAAAACCTGCCCTTTGTGTTCACTGGGTCTCCATCACGGCGGAGCTGCCCAGGGCAATGGCGAGATGCATGGTCTATGAAATAGGACTTAAGAGAGGGTGCATGAGGCTGGGTGTCCTCGGGGTCCCAGGGGTTTGGGTCCAGCAGTGGCTCAGGTGAGCACTTGGCAGAGTTGCCCCCGGCACATGGGCCCATGTGGGAGTGATGATGAATGTTATCTCTGAGCTTCATCTGTGAAGTGAGGGTGATAGCAGTGCCAACCCCATGGGTTTCTATGGGGACTACATCTGTTCATACACACAAAGCCTTATGATCAGTGACTCAAATCTGCTAAGTTTCATTAGCTATTATCATTATCACTGCTAGTCATGAAGGAAAAAATGTAGGCACCAAGGCAGTCTCAAAGGGAAGATGCCCCATGATCTCCCACTCCTCTCTGGATGACCAGGAATGTGAGGGCTCCCGGTGGGAGCTGGTAAGAGCTGGCAGCCGAGGGTCACTACCCCAGCTCAGTGCCAGGGGTTGATCTTGGAAGCCAGGCTGGGTGGCTCTGGGCAAGTTACTTCACCTTTCTGCGCTTTGGTGGTGGGGAAGGAATGCCAGCTTCCATGGTTGGCAGTGGCATGAGTCTGGATCTTGAGACTGATCTGCCGAGGGGGCAGATGGGTTTGCTTCCTGGCTCTGAGATCTACCCTGCTGGCTGGGCCTCAGTTTCCTTGTCTGGAATGGGGAAGCTGTGGTGAAGCTTAGAGGAAGTGATACACCCAGACGTGTTTTGCAGGCTCTGAAAACGCTGTTCAGACACCAGGGATTATTATTAGAATAATAGAAAGGGGGGCTGTTTCTCTACAGAGCAGAAGGAAATCTAAACACACGGAGGAGGCAGCTCCAGCTCTACACGGAGATGGTTGCTCTGTGTCTGCCCTGAGGGGGCACCATGGGTGGTGAACAAATCAAGTAGATTAAAAAGACCAAGATGTTTTGGGGGCCCGGGGTTTTGAATCATAATGTCTCTTTTGCTGTGTGACCTCTGGGTGAGTCCCTTTGCTGCCCTGTGCCTCTGTTTTCTCATCTATAAAATGGGAGCAGTAGAGTTCCTACCTCATAGGGTAACTGTGAGGACTTAGTGAAGGGATATATTCAAGGTGCCAGCCTGGGGTCCCTCACGATGCCTTGTATTTGGTCCCCCCCACCCCCCTGCTCACCGGTCACCGTGACAACCACTCAGGCCAAGCTGAGCCTGGAAAGGTCTTTGGAACTGCCTGAAGCGGAACTTGAATTCTCCCCTCGCCGGCCTGTGGCCTCCCTTCCTCCTTCCCTCTGAAACCAAAGCCCAGCATCTGTTTCCCCAGGAGCTGCTTAATATTCTGCCGTGGTAAAATGAACTCATTGGAGCCACCCGAAAACAGCTGAATGAACCCCCGGCGCCCGGCGGCCTTTCAGAGCGGCTCCAGACCCCCCTCAGGCTGGCAACGACAGCAGCTGTGGGAGAGGGGCCCCCTTTTCTTCTTGTTGCCCTGGGGGAGGCTGTGCCCCCAAACGGGGCTCCTGGAGAGCTGGGTTGGGGGGGCTGGGACTTGGGGAAGGAAGGCCCATTTGGGGCTGCAGATGTACTTCTTGGCTTAGAAAATATATATGCGGGGCTTCCTTGGGGAGGCTGAGAAAGCTGGGCCTCCCCCAAACTCTTCTCCTGATCCTTTCCCACTCACTCCCAGCTTCAAATCTGGCCTGGCGGCGGTAGGAGCCCAGCCTGCAAACAGTGCTGTCTGAAGATGATGGTGATGGTGATCGTGATAGCAGCATCCATTGAGCACTTGCTGACTTGCCAAGCACGTCATCTGCACTTTCTTGTTGACTCCTTAAACCCCTACCTAATTTACTATCCTTATTCCTATTTGATAGGTGAGGAAACTGAGGCCCAAGAGGTAGACTGGCTTGTCCAAGATCAACAGCTAGGAAGTGGCCAAGCTGGGCTTCAGCCAGAGCCTGGCCCTCCCCTTGACAGCATGCAGATGTCTGTCCTTGATCATCTGGGACCCAGCGACCCCCTGTGTAAATGGCGGGTGGGGGCGGTTTAACATGCCCACGTGCAGGGTTGCCCTGAGGTTAAATGATCGCGTGCTGTGGAGCATTTCTCACAGGCATACAGTTGGTGCTCACTTAAGTGCTAGCTAGCCTTCTGTTTATTTGATGACTTTCTAATGCCTGCTGCCTGTACAGTCCAGATCTCAGCCCCTCTCCCTTCTGCCACCCCAGGCTCATGTGTGGTTGGTTTGGAAAGCAAATGGTAACAAAGTGCTTCAGGTAGAAGCCAAATTAATTTCATGTAATTATCCCTGATAAAATTAAACATTACTTGCAATTAGTCTTGGGCAATTTCTCTACTGAGAGGTGGCAAAGCAGTGGGGTGAATATGGGCTTAGCTGGTGCCCACTGGGCCAGGTGTGGGGCTGTGGGCGGCTGGGGGTGGGCTGCCCGTGACTGTCCCCGTCACTGGGACTCGAACCTGCAGCAGTGATTTCTCTCCAAGGCAGAGAGTGCTGGGGAGGGCCAGGCATGAGGACTTTTATCATCCTTTTCCACTGTCCTTATTTTATATCTGAGAAGCCTCGGGAAGTAGACGTGGACTTGGTTTTTCCAGCAGGGGGCCTGATAATGTGTCTGTGTCTTGTCCTGCTATTTTGTTGAAAGTCCCCAATGGTCTACTCCAGAAATAGAATCTGAGGTTAGTGTTTTCTCCCCGGTATTTAAATCTAGCAACATGTTTTCCCAGCTGTGAGGCATCAGCTGAATCATTTCCTTTTTCTGAGCCTCAGTCTTTCGTATCTGTAAAATGGGAGTAATTTTCTGTAACTTTTTCTGTAAAGGATCAGATAGTTAAATCTTTTGGGCTTTGCAGGCCATCAAGTCTCTGTCACAACTATCTAATCCCCCCCACCCCTTGTCATGCAAAAGCTGCTCCGGACTATGTGCAAAGGCGTGGCCTTTGCTGTGTTCTGATAAAACTTTAAGAATGGACATTGGCTTTCATGTAATTTTCATTCATCATGAAGGAAACTTCTTTTTTTTTTTTGCAACCATAAAAAAATATGAAAAAGAAAATTCATAGCTCATAAAAATGAAACAAAAATAAAAACACCCAAACCCAGAAATTAGTTGGTGGCCAGATTGGGCTGGTAGGTTGTAGTTTGCCCATCCTTTAGTTGATACATGGAAAGTACTTAGCACAGAGCTCAGTGCAGAAGACCTGATCAATAAATAGAAACTACTGCTATTATGATTTTCTGGATGGGAAACACATTTTATGGGTATATTTAAGAGTAAGTTAGAAGCGGATTTGTACAGTGATGTTTGGGTGATGATGACAATAATCAATCCTTTTTTTCCTGTTTACACACATCTGTACATGTTTTGTGTGTTCTCTGCCCAAAGCAGGGCCTAGAACCCTTAAAGCAGGGAGTCCTATTGCAGGGGGACTAGTGCCCAGATAGTTAAATGCCTTGTTCAAGGTCACACACCTTGAGTCCACGTGGTTCTCTACCTGGCAACTTACATAATGGAAAGCACACTGGCCTGGAAACCAGAGACCTTCCTTATCTGAGCCTCAGTTTCTCCATTTGGAAAAAATGCCCTTCAAACTCCTGACTGCTGGAGTTCCTGACTCTGGGTGCTAAGTAGATGATGGAGGGTGAGACTCTCCCTCGCCTTCAGGTTACTCGAGACCAACATTCCTACTGCTTGTGTGTAAGGATTGTAGGATCCGCCACTGCACTGGCTAGAGAGGACTTGACTTGAGCAAATCTTGTAAGATGAGGCCAGGGATTGCATTGCCTAGGTCAGGGTGAGGGCTGCGTTGTTCCTTGTTCTTTGGAGGTCAGTGTCAGATTATGATAGCCCCTTGGTGATCGCATGACCTTGGGCGGGTCCCCTTAGGTCTCGGAATCTCACTTTACTCATCATCTGGAAGAAGGAATAATGATATGTAGGTTGTCTTGAGAATAAAGGAAGGTACTGGTGAAAACAGATTTGGGCCTAGTTACATAGATGACTAATATTATTATTATTATTGCTATTATTATCATTGCTCTTAGTCTTCAGGCACTGTATTTCTAGACCTCTTCTTGAGAACTGTGCCAATGAATATTCAATGGTGATGGGGGAGATTCAGTGGAGGAGAATAGGAGGCAGGAGATCTGAATTTTAATCCTGGCTTAGCTTTGACTCATTGTCTGATTTTGGGCAAGTTGCTTTGTTTCATGGGGCCACAGTTTCTTCCTCTCAGTGATTGGACTTGGTCAGATTTATAGATGAAATGTCAGGTGGTAATCTAGATTGATTAGTTCTGGCTGTGCAGAGCATTGTGTTGAGAAAGACTCAGGCTGGGTCAGGTTGCACAGGAGGGAGTGCTGCAGTTGATTAGCAATGTCTGCCATGAACTCAAGAGGAAATATGTTTTGGTGGGAGTCTCAGGTGATTGATAAATCTTGAAAAAGTGACACTTATATTGCTCCTTCCAGTCCCAAATTTACTTCAGTCTGTGGAAACTTCATATTTGGAAAATGATGGGTCTTGACTTATGCAAGAAAACTAGTTGGTAACTACTGATGTAGATTGGGAGACTGTAGATCCTAATTTTAGAACAGTGCCATCCAATAGAACTTTCTGCGATATTGGAGAGGTCCTATACCTACCTGGTCCCGTAGTAACCACTGGTCATAGACAGTTGTTGAACACTTAAAATATGGTTAGTTATGAAAGAGAAATTACTTTTTTAAATTTGATTTCATTTAAATTTAAAAAGTCCCACCAGTGGGGGCAGAGGCAAAAAAAATTTTTAAGTCTCTTGTGACTAGTGACTGCCATACTGAATAGCCCAGTTCTAGATTTATAGAGCCCCTGAACTTGTAGGGTCCCCGAGATCATTGATTTATACCCTGGGTGGGTTGTTTGGGTAAAAGTCCTGTTCAGCCCACAGATATGAGGCCAGGCAGCTGGAAACCACCTCTGCACTACTTGTGCTCAGGTGAGTGAGCTAAGTACCAGAAGATAAACACTTTCGTCTCTGCACTGCTCACCAACCTGGGGACCTGTTTCCCTAGGACTCAAACCCTTCCTGTAGGTGAGACCTACGTTGGATCATCTTTCCCATCAGATGGTGTGTGTGCCAGCTTCTCCTTACCCTTGGCACCTCAGGATACAGGCAGGTGTTTCCAGATACAGAGTAGGAGGCTGAGAAGCAGGGGAGGGTGATAGGCCTTTGAAGGATGGGCATCAATTTTTATTCCTTCCTTTGTTCCTTCTCTCTGCCTTCTTCCCTTCCCCTTCCTCTTCCGTCTTTTACCTGCATGGGGAAAATGTAGAAGAGCCTTTGGAAACTGATGTGGCTTTATCTTGCCTCAGCTGCTCCCCAGCAATGTGGCCTGGGTCAAGTTGTCCTACCTCTCTGAACCTGTTTCTGGATCTTTTAAAGGGGAATGACAGACCCTCCTGCCGAAGGTTGATGGGAGGCTCCGATGCAGTAATATCCATGAATCATTTAGAATGGTGTCTGGGGTGTGGGTCCTGTTCATGGAAAGGAAGAAAAAAGAAAGAAGGCATTAGAGTATTGGAGACTAATTTAATGAATTCTGAGGCCTTGCATCAACTTAGAAGTCATCTCAGGGGTTATCCCAGGGTGTCCAGGCTCGGGATCAGTGGACAGGAAGGGTGGGCTGTTGGGGGTGTTGATTGAGAGAGGGGCATCCCTAGATTGCCATCCTCAGGAAGGAGGAAATTGCTGGCATTTGTCAGCTTGTGTCAAGGGGTCCTCTGATTTTGTCTCCTCACTAACAGCACCTGTATCTCGTGGCTTCTTCACACCTGTAGGGTCTAAAATAAAATGGAGGAATTCTAATCTCCAAACTTTAAAGGAAGTCTGTTGGCTGCTCTGGGGTCATGGAGAGTAAGGGGTACAATTTCTTGGTTTCTGGGTATTTTTGAGGGGGTGTGACCCCTCTCAGTATATTTTGGGGTGGGACAGTGGGCAAACTCTTTTGTCCTTGGCATGCAGGAAGCCTTGTGAAGTTCATATTCAGATCTGCCTGGAGGCTCAGGTGATGTGGTTTGAATCTTCCTTCCTTTGATAATTCTTTAGGGCTTGTTCCTGTGCCCAGAAATTGATGCAGTCAGCACCAATTGATTGAAGGTTTGCTCTGTGCCATGCCCCAGACCCACAGTGGTGAATAGGGGAGATGAGGCCCCTGATTTCATGCAACCCACATGCTAGGTGCTATGACCAAAAGTAGGGGAATTATGAGAAGTTGGGATTAGCATCATGGGTTACAGCATGGGGGGGCACTGGAGTCCACTGAAGGACTTAAAGAGACCTGGTTGAGGAAGGAGGATATGAAAGAGTTAGTCAGGTAAAGGGAAAAGGGACAGCAGTGGGAGAGCTGGCAGGAGCAGTGTGGCCATCACTTGGTGACAGCCTACTGAAAACTCCATTATTAAACTTTTTGAGTAAGAAGAGAACTGAGTGCGGACTTTGGCAGGCAGATTGGCCAGAATACTTTGATCTGGTCCCACTTCTGCTCCTGATTTACCTTTTTGGCCTTAGTTTCTTCAGCTTACAGTACCTGCCAGCCCAGACTTCCTAGGGTCCAGTTCTACCTTTCACAGGGCCAAGGGACTGTGACTTCTGGAATAGGAGATGAGACACTGGCTCTTCATTCTGCTTCTCCACATCTGAGACAAAGGTCAAATCTAGAAAATCCTTCCAAGAGGTAGGGTGTGGGTTTTGCAAAATGTGTCCTGTCCAGAGAATATTTGACAGAAGGTGAGGCCAGGGTTGAGTTAGTTATCTGCTACCCACCTCTGTGCCTGCTTCTTCCCACACTCCCTGCCTGGAAGGACTGTGGTAGCCCCTGCCTTCACCTCAGAGCCTACACCCCACCTTCTTAAGTTAATCCCAGAGGCACACTCTGGGTGTTCCAGGCCCAGTGGGCTGAACAATCAGCAGCTCTGCTTCCATGCCCAATGTACAGATGAACCAATGTTTCTTGACAGTCGACAGCCTCATTTGGGTTGGGGATCGCACTTGGTTTCTTCAGGTCACAGACCTGGCAGCTGGGGTTCCTGCTGCTTATTGGAGATGGCAACCCAGAGAGGATAGTGATAAACTGAAGCTGCACATCATGCTTTCGCAGAGATAGGCCTTGTTCCCAGCCTGGAGGGAATGCAAGTTGGGGTTTGTTTTAGAAGGCACACTTCTCCTCAGAAAGCCAAAGCCTGGACCTGCTGGAACCTTTCAGAGGTGGGGACTGAGGATGGGCATGCCAGACACTGGGCACCCAGGGGCTTTGTTTCATTTTGTTTCAATGGGAATGACCAACCTTCCCCTTTCTAGTTCAGATCAACTTCTATTACTATACCCATCTCTCTCCCCCAGGTTAGGCAGACCCCATAGCAGGGAGGGGGTAGATTCATAGAGGCCTGGGTTTGAATTCTAGCTCCTTAAGTTCTAGTTGTGTGACCTTGGCTGTCATAAAGCCATCAAGGAGATGAATAGAACCAGCCAGTGAGAAGATTCTGAGCCAACCCTAGGGTTGCTTCTCTCACCATTGCCCACTCAGATCCTGCTTGCTTGTGCTGTCACTGTTCACTTCACCCATCATCCTGTCCTTACCAGAGTTAAGGCTGAGCTGTGATGGGTGCTCAGAGGCTGTGCAGAAGTGAGTTCTGGGAGCGGCCCATCACCTGTGCCTTGGAGATCCCACCTTTCTCCTCTTTTGTTGCATTTGTGGACACAATTTAGAATGATTCTTTAAAACAATCTCTGCCTCCTTGGTCAATGTTTTAATGTTTTGTTGATTTTTAAGAAGACCAGGGCCACTGTGATTGAGGAGGACATTTCTGATTCATTGAGGGTCATGGTGTGAGTCTACAGAGATCAGCAGTGTTACTTACACACAAACACATTGAGGGAGCATATATTGAATGCTTGGCTCTATTGGGTACTTGGTGGCTTCTTCCTACTTGTGTGAACATGGACAAGGACCATCACCTCTCTTAACCTCTGGTCCAGGGGCTGGCAAACCTCTTCTGTGAAGGACCTGATCATAAATATTTTAGGTTTGTGGGTTATATAATCTCTGTCACAACTATTCAACTCTGCTATTGTAGCATGAAAAGTCAGAGACAAAATGTAAGTGTATGAGTGGGGCTGTTTTCCAATAAAACTTTATTTATGAAAGCAGGTGGTGGGCCGGATTTGACCCATGGGCCACCATCTGCTGCCCCTGACAGGTTCTTCATCTGTGAAATGGGGCTAAGAGAATAAAACGCCTCCAGGGTTACAGTGAAGAATTAGTGAGTTTAGAAGAATGAACATGGGTTAACTGTAATTATTGTCTGTTTTGTTAATATTCTCATGTCATTCTCTCAGAGCCCTGCCTTCCTCTAGGTGTATGATATCATTTTGCAGATGGGGAGACAGACAAATGACTTTCCCTCAACCCTTCTGCTTGTGGCTGCCTGATCTGGGATGCTCTCCCTTCCACTTAGTGCCTTGATTTCTTCATGTGTAGCCTCAGAGAGGACTTGTTGATGTAAAAGCACAGGGCATGGCAATTCACGTCCATTGTGTGGAGGGGAGGTGGGCGCACAGAGAGACAAAGTCCCTCGCAGGGGCCGGCAGCTGAGACATGGCAGGGTTGGGCGTAGGACCCCAGCTGGGTTTATCCAGGGTCCAGGTTGGGCCAAGGTGGGTCCAGTTGCATTAGCTCTCAGAGCAGTGTTCCCACAGGGTGGGATTCTGATCCCCCCCTCTAGCTTAGCGCTGGAGACTGCAAGGGGCTTGTCCCAATGAGGGAGTGTGTTTCTAAGTCAGGTATCCTATGCCAAGGCCCAAATGATGAGGCACAAAACTTTTACTAATTTTGACAGGTTCTTGAGGCCCCTCCCCTACTCAGAAACCTTCCTTGGCTCTCAGGAATGAAGGCAAGCGCTTCCTGGGCAAAACTAAGTTTTGCAGCCTCCTCTTCTCCTGTGTTTCTCTGCACCCCACCCCCAAATTAGGGCCCCTGGGCTAGACTCCCACCCCCAAATTAGGGCCCCTGGCTAGCCTCTTTCTTACTCTTCAACAACAGTCCCAGGGCAGTTCCACGTGCCCTTCCTCCTCTTCTCCCTGCAAAACTTTGTGCTCGTCCTTACGCTCTCCTGCCGTGTCCTCTCCTCTGCCATCTTCCTGGACCCCCACCTATCCTCTGGGTGCCCTGGTGCAGGACCGCCTCTTACTCTGGCAGTGAATGTATTCTCCTTTGAATTCTCTTTTGAGTTATGTGTTTACCAGAACATCTCTCCAGCAGCCTGGGAGTTCTTGTTGGGGTCACCTTTCTGAGCCCCACACCCAGCACACGGCTGGGGTCACAAATTTGGTTGTGGTGCTTTAGCCCATCACTGTCTCAAAGACTCCTCAAAGGCTGCCCCAGGCCCAGGTTGGGGGAAGTAGTTATGGTAATAGGATATTAAGCATCACCTGGGTACCAAGCATTTTATCCTCCTCTTTGCAAGGCATTAATAGCCAAACTCATTTTTTAGGAAAAGATTTATTTTTTTTTTTATGCATAGGAGAGCTGGGGTGTGGGCCAGAGGTGTGGGGAGTGAGATGAATCTCCAGAGGCAGAGTGGGGAGCAGAACAGGCAGATCTACTGAAGTACACTGCTAAGGGGAACAGTCGGTGAGACAGGAGAGGTCTGCTGCGCCATGTGGGTAGCTCCCTGGCCGGGGATTGAACTTGTGCTGCTGTGGCTTCTGATAGCTTCATAGTGCTGAGCTTAACCTCTTGCACCACAGCCAAACTCATTTTTAGGTGAGTAAATGGAGACAAATGGAGTCCAAGTAGTTGATCCAGGTTTATGCCCCCTGGGGCTGACAGGATTGGGATTCAAGCCCAAGCCTCTGTCTCTAAAGCACGCAACTGTCTCACAACTGATCTCCATGCAAAGCCCTTCCCTGGAGATGCATCACCTCTAAGGGGATTTACCTGGGTAAGCAGGTCACTAGCAGGACCCCCCTCCCCCCCAACATGGGAAGTATCATGAATCTCCCACAGATCCATGGATGGGCCAGGAGGGCAGATGCCCCAAGAAACTCCACTCCAACATCAATTCCTCAAAAACATGCTTTTTAGCATGCAGATTTGTCACGCAATCGGATCTTTCCTCCGATGGGCTCAAAGCCATGAGGTTCTAATTTTTTAGAGATGTATGTGTGTTTGTCTTATTTTATAAAAATCACTGTTGAATATTTTACCACATGCCAGGCAGAGTGCTGGATGCTTGGTGAGGTGTTGGCACTGGTGCTACACCTTGGTGTACAGGTGAGGACACTGGGCTCAGAGAGGCAGAGTCCCGCCAGGGCCACCCAGCATTGGGTCCAATACTATGGGGCTGAGTTGTGGTGAGAACAGAGTGTGAAGAGCTGTGCTGCAGATGGGGCTGGAGAGTTTCCAAGAGAATAATCATTCAAGTGATACTAATAGCAGCTCTTATCTCTCAGGGCATCCTCGGTGCCTGGCAGTGTGCTCAGAGCTCTGCTTGCATCTTCACTGGTCCTGCTTAGTGACCCTATGAAAATAAGACTGTCTCCACCCCTATTTCATGGGTGAGAAAACTGAGGCCTGGAGGAGTCACCGTCTGCAGAGCCAAGACTGAAATCGCTTCCCTGACTCCCACGCAGTGCTGCCCCTGCACAGTGCTGGCACTGCACCGCTGGGCATGCCATCAGACTAGAGCGTGGGCTGAAGGGTCTCTGGCATCCAGGCCAGGAGTGGCCCGGAGTCGGGGTGCACAGTGCTGCATCTGTCACAGATCACTGGCTGTGTGACTGGAGAAACCAGGAAAAGGGGTCCAAAAAGGGGTGCTCAGGCTGGAGTGGGGGCCTGTCCATCCCGTGGACTCTGGTCCTTATATACCATCCCACTTCCTCCTTCAGGGATGGGGCAAGTGCCCAGAATTCCACCTCTAACCCCCCTCCCCATTTCAAGGCTTGAGCCCAGCTCTCAGCAGCCTGGTCTGAACGATGCCCTTGCTGCTTCACCTCAGTGGAGCCCTCAACCAGTTCTCAATCTAAATGACAGCTGCCCTCAGCCCAGTCAACCCCAATTAATTTCCCAAGGCTTCCAGGTCCAGGCTGAGTGTCTCACCAGACCAAGCTGCCCCAGCTGCTGGAGTGAGGCCCCCTCCTTCACCTTCGTGGAGCCCAGAAAGGTGGGGCCTCCTGGGATTGTTGGTGGGGTAGCCCTCTGCCCCTTAGACACCCTTGTGCATACTTTTTGCCTCCCCCACCCGCCACTGCTATGGTCCAATGGGGCAGACATGGAAATGCTCAAGCAGTGTCCATGGAGAAAGCACTGACCAGGCCAGGGGGTTCCTCTTGGGCTGCTGCGTCACCCCAGATTGTTCTCATTCCATCTGTGAGCCAAGGGACCTTGCTTCAAAGGTGAAAGTGCTTATGAGAAAGAGAGTGAGAGAGAGAGAGAGAGAGAGAGAGAGAGAGAGAGAGAGAGCAAGCGAGAGAGCGAGCGAGCGAGTGCAAGTGCTTGTGCATACCTGGTGTGAGAAGAAGGGGGGGAGAGGTAGCACCCACCACTTGGGTCAAGAAATTTTGCTTTTTCATGTGACTTTGATATTATCACACAGACTTGGGATTGACCAGCTGTGTGCCATTGGCCAATGATAACTCCTCCCTAAACCTCAGTCTCTTCCTCTGCAAGATGGGCTGGTGTCCTAGGCGGTGACATCAGCCTGAAGGGAGCCTGAAGTCTGTGCACTGTTATGTCCCTGGAGCTGACAGGTATAGAGATGTGCTCAGCTTTCCCGTTTCTCAGTTGTCACAGTGACACCATCACTAGAAGTTGTCACTGACGGGAGGTCAGAGCAGAGGTAGGGATGATGCAGGCAGAGGTCTGGGTTAAGGAGTGCCTGGTCTCCTAGCCCTGAGAGAGGTCTGGGTGTGGTGTCACTTGGGCTGCTGGCTCTTGGCTCTCAAACCCTTACCCCTGGGGTTGTGGATGGGTGCTGGCTCCTGGGGCTTAGGTTAAGGTGTCTTAGTGTTCCTGCTTTGGGGAGGGCTCTTGCTCCAGCCTCCTGTCTACATTGAATATCAAATCTTATTGACGCAGAGTGACAGAGTCAGGGGGTTTTCTATCCACCCACCACCTTTCATTTTAAAGAAGACCAAGTAGGCCCAGAAAGGTGCCCAAGGTCACACAGCAAGCAAGTGAAAAGCTGAGATGAGAATGTAAGTCATTCATTAAAATATTTAACCAGTCCTTATCAGGTGCCTATTGTGTGCTGATTGGAGAGAGAGTGGAAGCCACCAGGGTCTCCACACAGGCTCCTCTGATCTTGCTTGCAGAGTGGTTGCTGTCCTCTTCTGAGGATGGGGAAACTGAGGTCAGCAAGGGGATGTTCCCGAAGGCCATGGAACTGAGGAAGGGCAGAGCTGCGATGCAGACTGAGGTGGGATTTGACTCTAGGCTTCTGAACCCAGTGTTGGGGGTCGCCCAAAGCTGTTGAGTATGGAGAAGGGGTAGGTGGGGTTTGGGTTTGCACTTTCCTGGTTGGTTATTGGCTGTGCAGACCCTCTTTATGCTGCCTGACATCTGACTTAGATTTGCTGTTCCTGCCCAGAGCCCAGAGTCTGTGGATCCCCCCAAGTCCTGTCTGCCTCCCTGGAGGAGGGGATCTGGCTCAGGCTCCTCCTTGGGGTTGTAGGGCCCTGCAGAAGGATTCCATGTGGAGTGTGGGGTGAAGTCCTGGGTGCTATCCTTATCCCATTTTGTGGAGAAGAAAGCTGAGGATCAGAGAGGGAAAGTGACATGCCCAAGGTCGACCTGCGGGGAATGCCAGGGACTGAAATACAGACCTCGATCATCTGACTCCTCCCATGATGTTTTCTCTCTTTGGCAGCCTGTTGCCCTGAACTCAGGATCCCCCTCTGCCAGGGTGAGATGTGTTAGTGCTTCCCTGCAGCAGCTAGGTGGTAGTTGGCGGTATCATCATGCTTATGATGTCTGGGGGTGAGGTGCTATCTGGGAGCAGGGAGGGGGTCACGTACCTCAGAGTAGGGGCGTTGGAGAAATATCACCACAGGGCTGACAGCCAGGTAGGATGGTAGGAGTCAGCAGGGGTGAGGAGGGGAGGGTGTTCTAGGCAGAAGAAACATCAGGAGCAGAGGTGTGGAGGTGGGGAGGCTTAGGGCTTCTTGAACGACTGTGTAGTATATCAGGGGTGCTGAGAGATGAGCCTGAAGATCCAAGGGGGAAGGAGCCGAGTCATGTGAAGCCCAGGACTTTATCTTGGGGGACTGGGGAGCCATGAAAGGTTTAAGCCGAGGGCCCTGCTCTGGCTGGTGCTTCAGGAAGCTTGCCTGACTCACAGGGAAAATAATCCGGGGCACCAGCTTGTCAGTAGAGAGTAGTAAGGTGGCTGCTGCAGGCAGGAGATGGTAGGGGCTTAGATCAGGATGGGGGCCCTAGGGCAGGAGAAGTGGGTGGAATTTGGGGGTAGTCCCTTCCCTTCCTGGTGCCTGGGCTGGCTCTGGAGCTTGAGGAATGACGAAGAATGACATGGGATGAGCTGGCCTTCCTCAGAGATAGAGACCAGGCGCTAGGAGAGTGGGGGGACTTGACCGTGCCTGGGTGGGCGACAAGGGACAGAGGCACCAAGAGGAGGTGGCCAGCCTTGTGATTCCCAGACCTGCCCCCCCAGCTGAGTGGCAGCTGTCAGACATCGGTGTCTCCTCCCTCCAGGTCCCCAATAAAGGAAAAACCAAAATATATTTCCCTTTGTCGGAATCCAGTGAGGGTGATTCGGGGAGAGTCATTTGCTATTGTGTTCTGGGGCCCACACTTCTCCTTACATAAGCTTCAAGTTAAAAATACGCATGGAATTCTAATTCTTCTGCTCTGCCTGGGATCACACCCCAGGTTCCCCCAGCCTCTGCAGGCAGGTGGGGCGAGTAAGCCCCTGGCACCCAAGGAGAGGGAGAAACTGCCCTGTGGCATAAAGCTGGCACCTGGCAGGACTAGTTCTGGCTGCCTCCAAAACTCTGGGTTGTTAAAGAACAGTGTGATACTTCTAAGAACACCCCTGTTTTGAGGGCTTGTCATATGCTAAAGAGATCACCCACATTATCTCCCTTAATCCTCCTAGTGACCTGTGAAGTAGGTTCCCATTTGATAACCCAGGTCATTAGCACCCCAGAGGGTCCACCCTTGGCCCCCATGACCTTTGCCCCCATGTCCCTGATGGACCAGAGGGACAGGAGGTGGCCAGGCAGAAACCACCTTCCCAAGGGCTCGAGGTCAGAGGAGTGGCTTCCAGAACCAGGGGACAGCCCTTGAGCTGCTGTGGGGGTTGGCAGCTGCCCCACTGAGCTCGGGACACCTGAGCACGTGGGGACTAGAATCTGGTCTTGGGGATTTTCAGTGCAGGACAAGGTGGTGATAAGGTCTGTTTTGCTGACTTTATAGAAAAACAAAGAAAATTTGGCCCCCTCTGTGGGTGGCATCTCCCGAAGGGAAATTAACTGTGTCCCCAGGTAAACAAATGCACATCTTTGCCTTCGCCCTTCACCCCAGTCATGGCCTGCTGCGGGGTCACTCAGCCGTCCCCATTGGAGCCTCAGCCAAGTATTCGGGGTCCTGTGGGTCCCCACCGGCGGGTCAGCAGCTTGGGCAGCGTGCTCCTGGCGTGCACGCCCGCGCTCCGTGCAAGGCAGTGTGCTAAGCACTTTACATGGATCATTTCACTTAATCCTCGTAACTGCCTCCATGACGGCCAGTCCTATTATTTTCCCTATTTTCTAGAACCGCGGTTCTGAGAGCTGCAATGATGTGCGCAAAAGGCTCGTGCTCCACAAATGGTAGCTGTTATCATCGTCGAACCCTGTGAGAGAAATGGAATGACATTAGTTATTCACGCGGTCGCCTTTTTGGCACTGGCTAGCGCTTGTCTCCTTCCTCCCTGGGGTTTGCTGTCCCTGTAGTGGCCCGAGAAGCACGGGAGTCTGATGTGGGCAGCAGGGCCAGCAGCAGGCGGCCCGCGGGGAGTGGGACAAAAAGTCCCTGATAGAAATGGCCAAATACAGAGCTGTGGCGCGAGGAGAGGTGGTGGGAAGAGATGGTGTGGATCAGCCAGGACATGTGTGCAGAAGAGGCGGTGGGGGAGTTTTGGGGGGTAGAGGAGGAGGCGGACAAGGGAGTCCCCCCCACACCCTGCGCCTGTGCCTGGGGAGGAGGGGGCCCCTGAAGGGCCAATAGGGATAGGTCCTCAAAGACTCCCCCAAAGTCCTCCCTTGCCAGGCGGGTAAGCCATCTGGTCCCCTGAGCCAGTCCCTCCCCTCAGCCTGGGCTGAGGTTCACCTGAGCACGCCCATGCACACTGTCATCAGCTCTTTCTCCTGGATGGTCTTCCCAAGTTGCTCTGAGCAGATGAGGAAATCCAGCTCCTGCAGATCGGGCCACCTGCCTGGTAGGGGCATCTGGGGTCTAATCACAGCCTGAGATTCCCGCTGGAGATCCTGGGCAACAGAAGATGACTGACCTCAAAGCTGGGCAGCTTCCTGCCCCTGGAGGCCTCAGTCTTCCCATCTGTCAAATGGGGATGAGGGGCAGTTCATGGTCAGTACACAGGCCCCAACTGAGCAGCTGCTGTGTGTGGGGCCCTCACTGAACAGACCAAACCTGCCCCTCCCCTGGGCAGTCATGGTCTGACGGGGTGGTCGGCAGCTGACTAGTGAAAACACAACTCCCACAGGCTCCAGGGTGTCTGCCAGTGCCAGGTACGGTAACTCCAGGGTCTCTCCACTACCCTGGGAGCTCAGAATGGGGGAGGTTTTATCTCTGGGTCCAGTGCGGGGGACTGGTGTACCTATCCCCACAGGGAGCAGGGATTGAGGGCCTCTAAGGAGCTTGGACAGGCCCTGACTTGAGGCAGCTTCTGTGGGACTGATTTATCAGCAGCCGCCACTCGGTAACCCCGGGAGCCTGGGTCCTAGGGCATGTTGGGTCCCCCCAGCTGGAATGAATCCGGCGGGAGGATGAGTTTGGTCATGCTTGGGTTGTCAACTGAAGAAAAATATTCTCTCTTAAAAATATTTCCCGTGGATACCAGACCACTTGTCTCTCTTGATCATCCCTGGTGGAGGCGGGGGAATCCTGCACCCTGATTTGTGATTTCAGACAAGCCCCTCACCCTCTTTGAGCCCTCTAAAGTAGGGAAAAGTCACAGGTGCTGGGCTGGCTGGGGGGATGGAGTTAGATAACACTCGGAAGTGTTTGGTGGCACACCCTCATTAAATCCACCCGAGTTTAGAAGAGCAGCTGTCTCAGGTGCTCACACGTGGCATGCTTATGAACTGTCTGTAACTTGGGAAGAAAGCATCTTTAGAAAATTCGGCCATTTGGGTCAGCCTGGAATCATCTCTCAACAAACCCAGCTCTTGGAAGAGTCCCTAAGTCTTCTGCATCTCAGCACAGAGCAGGAAATGCCAACTCCCATTCTCCTTCCTGCTGCTGTAGCCACCGAGCAAGGAAACCAAGTGTCAGGAGCTTGGCTGGGTCTTATCTTTCTTTAGCCATGGAAACTTTGGTTAAGGGGGTTCAGTTACCTGCCTATAAAATGGGCACACACATTGCTGGGCTGGGTCCTTTGTCTCGTTCAGGCAATCTACCCCTCCTCCAATTTAGATCTTGCAATGCCTGGAAGTGAATTCCTTTTGGGAATATCATGCAGTGGGCTGTCACTGCGAGCAAGGCAAGTGTGTGCTCAGGGGCAGAGGTGTGGACTGTGCTTCAGTATTGCTAGAACCCAGGGTCTATATGTGCTGGGGGACCCTTGACTCTGATTCTCAAGCTTCCTGGGGTCCCTTCCCTCAGGAAGTTCTGGGTGTGGCATGGCAATCTCCCAGCTCCACCACTGCTAAACAGCTTTGAAACTTCAAGATCAGAACCTCAGCTTTCCCTGGTGAAAAGAGGCTGGGACTTCAATCTCAATGGCAGGAACATGCCCATCGGGCCCATCACCAAGAGTGGAGGAGTCTTGATTGCTCCTAGATGGCAGCAAGGCTCCTCACCTTCTAACATCTCCAGACATTAATGATAATCCCAGCAGCCCCATCTGGGGATCTCTCTGTGTGCCAGGCCGTTATAAGACTCCAAGGGAGATGGTATTACTCCTGCCTTATCAGTGAAGAAACTGAGGCACAGAGAGGGAAAGTTGGAAAGCCCTACTGTGTGGCTAGCTTTGGATTCAAGTCCTACGCTGTGACTTCAAAGTGACTATGCCTTAATATTGTCTCCTCACCACATCTCTGTCAGTTCCAGAAAGAGGGCAAGAACAGTGTCTATCGTGCTTCCTGCTGTAGCTGTAGGGCTGGTACATAGAAGGCACACCTGGCACATAGTAGGGCTTCAACAAAGCTTATTGATTGAATGAGGGAAGGAGCAAAGGAGAGAATCTTCCTGCCTAGCCTTGCCTCCTACCAGCATGCCTGGCCCAAAGCTGAGTATCTCTGGGGCTCAGGGTGGGGGTTGACAAACCCTGTTAGTCACAGCCTGGCCTCGATGCCTGGGCCCTTCCCTCTGGGAGGATTTTCTCCACAGGCTCTGGCTCGGCTCCTGGGGGAGGCCTCCTCCTTAATCCCAGAGGGCGGGCTGGGTGGGGTGGCTCCTGCCTGGCACAGGGCCCTGGCTGGGCCTGTACGTTGTGCTGTGGAGAGCATGCAGGTCATGAAGTTCAGTATCTGGGTGTGCTCCCTCAACTGGAGTTGGGTCCCCCCTTCTAATTTAAGCTTTTTTCACTTCTACTGTGTCAGAAATTCACCCTTAGCTCATCTTCAAATCCAATTCTATCCCTTCCTGGCTGTGTGACCTTGGGCAGGTCACCTCTTCTCTGAGATTTGGGTTCTAAAAAAGGAATAATGGGAATACCCATCAATACCTCAGTAGGTCTCAGAACAGAACCCATGATCACTTGGCAGCAGAAAATTAGAAATCCTCTGAAATAATTTCTTAGTTCCTTCCCTGCCTTAGACTTCCCTCTTCTTCAAGTAATTCATACTAAGGTATGAATGGTTGTCAAAGCACTGTTCTCTTCAAGTTTATCGAACCCAAATGTTACTGTGATCTATGGTATTTCTGGCACTTTGTAATGGAGTGAGAAGGAAATTGAGATTTTCATTGAGGGGATGGGGGAACAATAGATTCCTCTACTCTGTCACCCAAAGTCCTTCATATAGTAGCTGGGCATGGGCAAAGTATGGGAAGCCATATTCTCAGTCTTTACTACTCAGAGAAGTTTGGTACTGTTTAAGGAAGTTCCCAACAAAGAGTAGACCCTTAGCAAACATCTGTCTTGAGGTTGACAAGAGAATAGATTGTTTCTAGATGTGGGTGATCCCCCACTCTGCCCCTGTTTGCCTGGCATCTGGCAAACTCCTACACATACTTGAACACCCAGTTTCAGATGCCCCTTTTCCAGGAACCCTTATCAAATTGCTTCAGGTCCAGTGAATCTTTTGGGAACCCTATCAGAGAAGGGCAAACCCTGAGTTTATCCTGCCCAACTTTCTTATTTCCCAAGGAGGAAAACTTAGACCCATTATCAGGGCCCGACCCCTGGCTGAGACCTCACAGCTAAGTCAGAGGGAGCAGCAGGCAGATTCCAAGCAATATCTTTAGGTCCCCTCAGGCCACCTTTCAGCGTGGAAAGCAAGCATGGACACTGCCTCTCTTCTGATGCCTCTGCCATGCTGCCCCATCAGGGCCTCCCACGGATTCAGTCATGCTGCTAACTGCCTCTTTCCTTCTTTCTCTGCAGCTCATGACCTCCCTGCGAACAAGGCCTCAGCCACCCAGCCTGGCAGCCACTTGCAGTGCCTGTCTGTCCACTGCACAGACGACGTGGGTGATGCCAAGGCCCGCGCCTCCGTGCCCACCTGGCGGTCCCTGCATTCTGACATTTCCAACAGATTTGGGACATTTGTGGCTGCCCTAACTTGAATTGACAAGAAATCCCATCTCCCCCACCAGGCCCTTCCTTTCCCTGAGACCCTTTCCATCCCCTCTCAACCTGATCCCACCCCCCACTGCTAATTTGAAAGGGCCACTATTGCTGAGTGGATGATTTTTTTTTTTTCTAGGTTGGTACCTGCTTAGTGGCATATGGACCGGAAAGGGTTAATTTAAAGGGAAAACAAAAAAAAAAAACCTCAAAAATTTTTTTTAAAAAAGAAACTCGTCTGCCACAGTATGTTACCAGTGTTAATTCTTCTGCAGTTAGCAAACTTTTGCTTAAGCCTTTTTCCTGCTAGATAATTCCCCACTTTCTGTAATCTTGGCATACGTTTTTTAGATGACCTCTTTCCTTGTTTTATTTTCATGCTGCTGTATGTCCAAGTATTGTTATTTCATAATAAGACAAAAGTTGCTTTCCTTTTTTATTCTCTTTTATTCGTGTTCCTTTTCTCCCTCCATCCCCCGCCTTTTTTTTTTTTTTTTTTTTTGCTTTGTTCATTGCTTATTAAAATGGAAATCCTGGAGAATAGTAGTTCTGGAATATTGCCGGGTGAAAGTGAAATTGTCATCACAATATTATATATTGACACCCAACTGTCATCAGTCAGGCAGGAGCCAAACAATTAATGCCCCCCTTAGGTATTCCGCCTGGGATTTTGTTTTGTCTGTTCCCTAAGAAAATAGAGATATATATTTTTGTTCTCACAAACACTCGCTCAGCCTCCAGCTCCGTTCTCCTGCTGGAAGCTGCCCTCTGCAATGGAGGTGATGACGTGTCCAGCCTGCTCTGTGGGAAGGAGTCGGAATGTTCGACAGAAGTGTTTTCTCTCCTTTTCTGGGTCTCTGCACAAATGCCCAGGCTCTGAATTTTCATGCTATGCTAAGCAGCCCTGGTCTGATGGGGGATGGTGCCCTTATAGCCTGCAGAGTCTCAGGGGGCTCCAGGCTCCTGCCTTTGCTGCAGCCTGGCCGGCTAGGTCTTGGGTGCCAGAGTTGGGGGAGGATGATTTTTTAGTCCTTGACCCTTTCAGACAACTGTTTCCAGCCTGGCAACCCCAGGACAGAAGGAGAGGAGAGGGTCTGTCTCCCTCATCTCTTTCATGCTGTCCCTGGTCCTCTAATTTCCTGCCTCAACCCTGGACAAGCCCCCATCCATGGGAGGAATGAGGCTTTCTCCAGTACTTTCCAAGGGCTCATTCGGTGAAAGAGCACCCCCCTGCTCCAACTCAGCCTCCAGACCCCCTTCTCCGAGACTGGGTGTAGTTCTTTGCAGGGGTTTGCAGACTCCCTATGGCTAGAGGAGGGAGAAAGGGAATATAAGTAATGATTTTGATTACTGGGACTTTTTTTTTTAATCTGTAACTTCTCTCCACTTTGATTTTATCTCACCTTGTTGCAAAACAAGAGCCATGTCCCTTGCACTTCACGAAGGAAAAATTTTCCCTTGAGCAGAGATGGGGGTGACTGGGCGAGCAGGGCGGTGGAAAGGGAGGCTCCTGGACCCAGTGGAGGCCTGTTAGCTGCTCTTCCCAGAGCGGTAGTCACCGGAGTCTCAGTGTTGGCAGGGACCGGCACCTTTGGGTGCTGTTGGTGCCTACAAAGGACTTGTATGACTCATGGGGGTGGGGGGGGGCACTAGGATTCCAGGGCGGGTCAGACAAGAAATGCAAGAAATGACTGATATCACTTCACCCAAATCAGTGACTCATGTTTTGTTTCAGTTTTTGTTAATGAGCATGTCTTACTAAGTGCTCCATTTTGAGCTCCCCTCACCCCACCCCCCATATCCCTGGAGTTTGCAGACCTGGCTTTTTTTTTTTTAGCAAGTGACCTGAAGGCTTTGGGCTCACCATACAACACCCACATTGTTTATTTCAAAGAGCTTTTCAGCAAAGGGAGGAGAGCATCCAGAAAATTCTCCCCTCTCCTCTTTTTTCCTTTGGTCAGTCTATTCGGCTGGAGCCTGACCCGGGAAGGTCTGAGGTTCTGGCATGGGCAGTCTGACCAGGGGCTGACCTGGGCCCACAGAGGGCAGACAGAGCAGAGCAGGTGGTGTGAATTTATCAGTAAGAGGGTGTGAGCTGACTCCTTTCCTGTGCTCTGCCTGCAAAGGAAAGCAAAGTGGAGAAAACATACCCCCTGCCATGGGCTGCAGGAGAATCGGTCATAGATCGAGCAAAACTCCATGCCCCCTCTGATTCTGCAATGTACAGCTATTTGAGAGCTTCGTCATTTTATTTTTTAAAAAGGAATGATTTTCCTTAATTGCTTAAGGCCGGGGAGCAAAGTGTTGTGACTTCTGTCTCTGACTTTCCCTGTGTTGAGTCCATCAACACGTGGCCACCAGTTCATGGTCTAGCAACCTCGGAACCCCCTGAAGATTGAAACTTTCTCGCTCCCCGTGACCCCAGAATGGAACAGCTTTAAAAATAGCCTTAAGCAAAAGGATGTTATTTCATTAAATTTGGTTTAATGGAAAGAATAAAAGCAAATTAAAAACATACCCAACCCATGAGGCTCCAAACACTGGTAATCGGTACTGCATAGCAAACTCTTCGGGAAAGAAAAAGAAAATGTTATTGCACATGTAAAATATGAAAACTTAACTCTGCTGTGTGTTAGGCAATCCTGTAATCTTTTTTGACTCTTAAAAGAAATTCATTTCTGAAATGCTTGGTTGGAAGACTGTGACAATAGCTCATGAAATTGAGTGTTATTTTTTTCTTTCTTTTTTAAAAAAATATGTAAAGTGCAGTCTTCTGTATTCATGCATATTGTATATACCTGTATATGTTTTCCTGAGCAGCTAAATAACAATAAATATGACGTTAATGGTGACTGTGGTACATTTGTGGGTGGGGCTTGCTTTCCCCCCACCTGCTCCCCCTTTTCCATGGGTCCACAGAGGATGGGAGTGTAGGTCTGGATGCTCAGTGTGTGTGTGTGTGTGTGTGTGTATGCGTGTGCATGCACGTGTGTTCATGTGCATATGTGTGTTGATGCCTGATGCTATCCTGTTGGGTCATCTCAGAATTCCTCACCACAGGCAGCACTGATATTTGGGTTGGGTAGTTCTTTGTGGTGTCGGTGGGAGGGAAGTCCTGTGCGTTGTAGGATGTTTAGCATCATCTACCCACTGTGTGCCAGCACCACCTCTTTCCCTCCCCGCCTCCTTGGTGACAATCAGAAACATGGCTCAGTATCCCTTGGGGGACATAACACCCCCTTCCCCACCCCTGCCCAGGTACTAGACCACTGGTATTAGTGCAGGAAGGAGGGATTAAGGGGAGACCACCCAGATGACGGTTTTGGGTCAAGAGTTAAGTTTCAGATGCCTGTGAACTCTAACTTCCTGCCAATTAGGCAGTTTCTCTGGGATGGGTCTAACTTGCAGGGTTGTTGGATTCCACAAGGAGGAGGTCTTCGTACCCTGAAACTGTCATTGCTTCGTCAGCTTGTATCACTTCTAACGACACCCTGGCATCAGGTTGTTCTGGGTGGGATGTGCTTCCTCTGATTATAGCCAAGGGCTGTGGGCAAGTAGTTTATCTCCACCTCCATTTTCTTGTCTCTAAAATAGAGCAAATAATATTGAGTTTGAAGATTGCAGTGAGGACTACTCGGGTCCAGGGCCTGTAAAATCTCTGACTGCCCACTGGCCACCCTTTGGGCAGGAGCTTCACGCTGCCACTTGGAGCCACAGGCTTAGGGCTGCTGAGAAACCATCCCTGCTTCTTCCTTTCACACCACTACCTCTCAGTGTTTCTCAAAGTATAGTCCACAGACCCATGACACAGAAATTCTTAAGGACTCTTGTTATCTCCAGGTTATAGGCCTCTTGCTAGACTGCTGCTGAGTCAGACCCTTCAAGCTCACTTTCCCCATCATTGTAACAGGCACAATGACCTTTTCTCAAGGTGCTACTGTAGGTGGATCCAACACCAATTTGAAGCAAGAGACAGAGGTGGCAACAGCAGATTCACTGAAGCGTGGTCTCATCAGTGTGGAGATGAACAGCACACCATTCCACAGAGATCTCTGCTGGGACTCCACCCTGCAAGCACCATATGGACACAGCATGTTAATGGAATCCCCTCTCCTTAACCCTGCCTGGCATTAAACTGGTCCAAAGTTTAATTACTTCCAGAAAATTCTCCATCTCAGAAGAAAAGGACACATTTTGGAAGATTATCACCCAATGCTTTGATGTTGAGTCTGGACTCCAAGCGGACTCTTGCATCACCTGGACTCCAGGACAATGTCCTTTTTCTGAGCCTCATTTTTGTCAGCGGCTGGAAGTACAGAGCCTATTTCTGTCAGACAACTGAGATCAGCACTGGGCACAGAGGGGGAGCAGATGGAGCTAGGTCCCTTTAAATGCCTGGGTGACTCTCCTGTTGACATCAGGCAGGACAAACTTCCCAGGTTGCACTGAATTAGGGAAAGCATTCTCCTGCAAGAATTCCTCAAGATCCACCTGCAGAGCGAGTGCCCAGGAGAGAGATTTGCTTCACTGAAAGTCAGAGATGTGGGTCCCTATTCCTTACAAAAACCAGAGGACATGGGTAGGGAATTCAAACTGTTTTGTTTTAACTTAATAAACAAAGTTACTGAACTCCTGCTACGTGCCACGCAACTAGGATTCAAGTAATAAAACTGTCATGAACTCAGGACTAAACTTTGTACAATGCACTTTATACACTTTATGCACTTTATACACTATACGATGCACTTTATACACTTTATTCTCACAACAAACTTGTGCCAGGTCAGCATCATCCCTGTTTTGCCAAGAGGAAACAGGCTCAGGGAGATGACATGCCCAAGGATGTACACTTAGAGAGAAGTTTTGAGCCCAGCTGTGACTGACATCAAGGCTTACCCTATCCTTAAAATACTCACAGAATACAAAGGGAGAGAATGGAAGAAAAGATAGATAATTAGGTTTATAGTCAAAAGTGAGGAGACTATGCCCAGTAACTCACAGTAATACAAAGGATGGCTGTCACTTTCTTAGATTCATGAACCCCAATGGGAGGCTTGAGGAAGGCTTCCTCCAGTGGGTTATGTCCAGGTGGGGTTTTGAAGGATGAATAGGAGTTCATCCTATTCATCCCAGCATATAAATCAACCCTAATTTGACCAATATTGTGTTGTATTTCTTCCCTTTAGCTGCCAAGGTTTTCTTTCTATATGCAATGGCATACTTGTCAGAATATAAGGTTTTAAAGTTGAGGACTCTATATTCACTTTAATTTGGAGGAGCTTAAAGATCTCTTTAACATTTAAAGGTCTCCTGTTCAAAGCAATAGTGGTGTATGATCATATTCAGTACCCAAGGATGGGAAGAAAGGTGAAAGAATGATGAGTATTGGGTGTGGGCATTTGGGAGACTTCAGGTTGGTGTGAGATGAATGAGTGAATGAATTCAAGTTTCAGAGGGCACAGGAACTGAAAAGAACACAGATGGGCAGATCATTGGGGGTGGGTGGAACATGCAATATTGAGGCTTCAGCCCTGGGGGCCATGTCAGCCCTGGGGAGGGCCAGGGGAGTCTCCAGCAGCAGGCAGTGTACCTGGAAGTTCAGCCTTTCCACATTAGAAATACCATCTTATCCAGATTGTACTGCACACCCCAGAGTGGCTCCCTCCTTCAGCTGGTGCTGACAATTCCAGGGCCATTGTCAGTGACTGGTGACCTGGCCCTATTCAGATTAGTGGGGTGGCAGCTTGTTCAGCCCACAACAGACAAGGGGAGATATGCCACGAATCCATGGTGGTCAGACGCCAAGTGAATTTCCATTTTGCAACCTTAGTAGAATCTCATTCTCCAGAGAAAGATTATGGGCTGAATATGGTAGAAAATTTTAACTCTTTTTTGAGAGATACTAGTTTGGGTCTCAATTCTTTCTTCATTACAGTGGAGTGGCACCAGTGGTTCTTGCAGTGACAAGAGTGAGGTGACCAAGGCCCCCGGATCACATCTGTGATGCTTCATCTTCACTCCTTGAACCACAGGCTTCAGGTAACCCATGACTGCAAGTTCTCAGAAACCTCAACCCACAGCAAGTTTATAAGGCATTTCCAGCCAGGGAGGGTCCCTGTCAGTCAGTGATGGGTCAGCTCTTGGGAGAGAAAGGAGAAGAAAGGTAGTGGAGAAGTAAAGATGTCATGTCCTCATGTCCTTTTAGGACCCCTCAGAGCTTCCAGTGGGAGCTTTTTAAAGTCATTCTGGGTCAGGGGTCATCTGGGCTATGTATGTGTGAAGAGGAGGAAGGTTTCTGGAAGCGGTGGGTCTCAGATTCCCAGAGTGGATGAGCGGAGAGGCTCTTAGCTCAGGGACTCAAAGGACTGCAGTTAAGATGTTGGTGGGCTGTGTTTTTATCTGTGGCCACCTTACTTTTCGAGAGAGTGTGGGGACCCAGAAGAAAATGGAACCTAAGTCTGGAATTACCCCGATGGCCTTTGCGGGCAGGGGTGTTAGCTCTGCTCTATCATATGCGAGGCGAGAGGGAAAGGTAGAAGCTACGTGGCAACATCCCATCAGCTCTCAACCCTGCTTACTGGCTGGGCAGCTGCTCTCCAAGCTTCAGTTTCCTCATCTGCAAAATGGGGTCAAATTTAGCATCACTGCGTAGAGATATAGGATTAAATGCAGTTAAAAGTTCACAAGGGGCTGCTCTGAGCAAACATTCAGTGCCTGTCAGCTGCTGTTGAGGGCATTATGTGCCACAGTTTCTCACTTTACAAAATAGAATTATTTATTTTATTAGCTAATAATAATATGAAACACCCACGTGATAGTTGCTATATGCAGGGGCCTCATCTAAGCATTTTGCTTGCACTGATGAGTTATATTAACGGCAGAGGATGCGGGGGCCCTATTATGAATCCCATTTTCCAGAGGAGGAGGCTGAGCTGTGGCGACGTGAAGCCATTTGACCAAGGTCACCTGGACAGCCTGGTAGTTCCCCTTCCCAGGACTGTGAGGATTCAGTCATGCTCGGCACAGACCAAGAAGGTTCAGTCCCCACTGGGTGATACAAATGAAACTCAAAGAGGCATAGCCACTTACCTGAGGTTACATAGCTTGCCCGTGGCAAGGCATAGGTCCAATGTGGGTCTCTCAGGTTTAAAGGGCCAGATTTGTGTTGTTCTCCCTGCCTGACTCTGTGCCCTGGATGCAGTCATCACTGGATAAATGCTCTGTCCCCGCCCAGGGCAGAGGCTGTGCAAAGCATCTTTGGCTGCTTTTTGATAAGAGGGTGAAAAGAGGCTAGGGAGGCTGATTTTCATGTTCCCTGCCCCCTCCTCCCAACCCCCTACTCTCCTAATATATGGTCAGTACTGGGCTCTTGGTGGTCTCTCCTCCTGCCCTCCAGCGAGTGGTGAGAATGCCTGCTTCTCAGACCCCCTTGTTGGGGCTGGAGCCCTCAGGTCCACCAGCCCTGGGACAGGAGCTGGTGAGGGAGCTGGAGGACTTCCAGGACTGCCCTGCCAGTGCCACTATGTGCCGTGGCTGCAGACTTTGTCCCCACTACTACAGCCCCCTCCTTTGGGCTGGAGGAGACTGACCCCATGGAGTCATTCCCAAAGGAGCACATTCTTCTGGGGCCTCTGGAGCCCCCACCAGCCACCCCAAGCAGCCCCCACTCCTCCACGCCTTTGTTCCAAGGAGGACGCCTCAGGAGCTCTGAGCTCCTCAAAGGACAAAGGACTCCTTGAGATGCTGAGGCCAGGTGGAAGGGGGAGGGGAGGGTATAGGCCAGAGGGACTGAGACGTGCTGGCAAGGCTGGAGTTCCTGGGGACCAGTTTCAAATCATGCTTCTTCTATGCAAACCTCTGCACCGTCCTGAGGCCCCTGCCTCTGTGGAGGCTTTACCCATCTGTGAAATGGGGGTAATTGGAGGACGATGTGAGTCCATGGTGACTGGTTATTTCCTATAACTTTTAAAATGTATGGGGTTGAAATGAAAGCACAAATGAATTCATCCATCCACTCAGCAAATACTTACTGAGCATCTGTTACGTGCCAGACACTGCTTCATGCTCGGGGGGCCCAGAGGTGCAGAGTAAAGCCCCACGGAGCTCTCATGGGATTTTGTGTGTGTGCGTGGGGTGATGTCTACACCTGTGTCTACATGTATCTGGGGGCCTGTGGAGTCATCAAACCTCACTGACAGGTGAGGGAGTCAAGGTTTTCCATCTCCAACACCCAGGTTTCCTTATAGCATTTCCCTGTGTTGCATTCAATGTTGATGTGGCCTTGGGGCAGTGAAGGGCTCCTGAAGTGGACGCCATGGTCATGACCAGTTTGAATGTGAGGGAACAGGCTGTCCATGAAGTGACTCACCACTGGCACCCACAGCTGGGCAAGTTGGGGCGGGAGTTGTCTGTGGTCCCCCAGAGTCTGGCTCCACCTGGGACTGGGAAAGCCTGTGTGGGTCTCTGGAGTCCTGGCTGCATTGGGTTTGAATCCTGTTGGACCCCTTGCTGACTATGAGACCTGAGGCCTCTGGGGCCTCAATTTCTTCATCTATAAAATGGGTTCTATGAGGTCTTAAGAAGGACTAAACAACGGAACTGCTGGATGTGGAAGGCATCTGCAACCGTGCAAGCTTGGGAAAGGGATTTTTCTCTCTAGGGTTTGCACTTGGGTTTTCCTCATTTGGTCAGCAGCTGCATCCTTTGGGGTGTGGGGAGGGGGTGCAAATACTGCAGAGGCACAGGTCCCCATCCAGACCCTCTGATTTGGTCCTTCAGATATGGGGTCTAGAATGCTGACCTCTGGACCAGGTGGAGAGCCCCAGGTTGAGAGACTCCCCCAAACCCCCAGCTGCTCTGTCCTGCTGAGTGCTCACCCTTAATAGTGGGGAGGTGGCCAGGCCAGCCTGGGGTTGAGATGGAGGACAAATTTCTGTGGACAATAAGGTCAGATTCAGCTCGGCTAGACTGTTTGCCAGGGTAAGCTAGCTACATAATTTTTGGGGCCCAGTGCAAAATGAAAATGCAGGCCCCTTGTTCTAAACGCCCGGGAAAAAAAAGGCAATAAAGGGCAACTAAAATATAAAGCTTTTCCTTTTCTCCCAAGACCTTGATTTTTAATGTTTTTTTAATTTGCTATTTAATGTAGTTCTAAGTAAAGACAAATTGAAATTTTAAATTATTAGCATCAATTGCATCACTCTTCGTATAGTCCAGTGCCAGTTTTAAGTTCAAATGGAGGAGCATTTAATTCATGTGTGTGATCACCAAAATGACACAATTTGTATTTGCAGTTCATACATGCACATGCATTTCATTTCTGTAACTGTTTTTGTTTCACTTCTTGGTGCATTTCCATCTACCAACACGCTACCTTCTGCTTGCCAAGAGTGAAGACAGGAAGGGAGAGGGCTCGTGCCACCCTGTCTTTCCTTTCCTTCTAAGCCATCATAGGCAAACATGAATGACGAAGGACACTAGAAGATTTCTTGGCTGCCTCTATTTCTTCAAACCCCATCACCTCCTTTCTGCAATTGAAGTAAGTTTGGGTGGAAAGAGTGGTTTCTCAGGGCTGGCGGCAGCCCCGCTTAATCAATCTTTGATGCAAACTGCTTACCTTGTACTTGATCTTGCTAACCTCCTGCTCACAGCGGGCCCATTGGAGTTCTGCACCCACGAGGCATCTAGAAAGCCACAGAGAATGAGGCAGTAAGAAACAGCGACGGATCTGTCAATGTTCCCATGGGATGTCACTTACAAAACACAAGTTTGAAGATAAAATTAGCAAGAATTTTAATGTGGTACAGCACAGTATTAAACCAGGTATGGGACCCTGAGGAATGATGGGTCCTGTGGACTGCACAAGCTGGCTCAATTCCAGGGGCCCTTCTTCCTGTTCATATGGGGAAACTGAGGCCCAGAGAAGGCCAGGGACCCAGATGAGCAGCAGATGAGCAGTCCAGCTTGGGATGGGGATGGAGGACCATCCCTGTGGGCAATATGCTCACAGGTCTCCTTGGGCCTGTTTTGTTATTGGATTGGAGGTCAGATGTCTCGTGGGGAGGTGCTGGTAAGGAGCAGAAGTGGGTTTGAGTTTACAGAGGCCAGTGAAATACTGGCTTATTTATGAATTCAACCAATGTTTGCTGACTATCTGCTGTGTGCAGGGCAGCACTGACCTGACCCCAGTCCTTGAAGATCTTCTAATCTGGTGGTCAGGGCCCTCTAAGCCTAGATACACTGTCTAGAACTTTCCAGACAGGAGGCCCTGACTCTGATCATCACCCTTAATAAGTGGACAAAAGGTCGGGTATTACTGATAGTGTCAGACTGAGGTGTCCTCAGAGATGGGCTGTGAATCCACTGAGAATTTCAGTAAGCAGAGTGCGGGCACTCCCAAAGAGGCCAAAGCGTGGGCTATGGCTTAGCATTTAGAGAAGCCTTCTTGGGGAAACTGGCAAAGAGTAGCTTCTCAAAGAAAAGGTGAAGGCAAAGATGTAAGTTGAGCCAGACCCCCCAAAGGAGATGCTTAGCCGTCATGTGACTCCAAATGCCACCCCCACCCTGGTCAATTCTTGGTATGGGCCCCCCAGTCAAGACTTCTCCTTGGAACTTGGCCCTCTGCAAGGAGCATGGAGTCCCGACAGCCGTGCTGCATGGAATGGATGTGTCAGACTTTCCTCTCTCCCTCCTCCCTCTCTTTTTTCTTTTTCCTCTGCTCCCCTCTCCCTCACCTTCCCCCTCATTTCCTCCCCTTCTTCAACCAAGTCCCTGCATTAAAACATGACCTGCTATGTTTATCCAACTGATAGAATGTCCTCTGCTGTGCCAGGCCTGAGCATCTTCTCACCAAATCCTCACCAACCCTGTCATCCTAGCGGAAACTGAGCTCAGAGAGCTGAAGCAAGTCTCCCAAAGTCACTGTGAATGGGGGAACCAGGCTATTTGCTGCTCACCCATAGGTGCTGAACCGCCAGGTCACACTGCCTCAGGCCTGCATGCTCTTATCTCTGCTCTTTCTACCACCTTTACTTCTCCCCTCACCTGGGGAACTCCTGCTCATCCTCGCATAACTACTTGAATGGTCCTTTTTTTGTTTGTTGCTTTAAGTTCCTAAACAAGGAACATTCCATTCCTTTATCCCACAAGTATTTGAGTATAGCTGTGTGGTGGTGCTAGGTCCTGGGGGACACTGATGAATAATCCGACTTGGACCTGCTAACTAACAAGTAAACACAAAACAAAACATCGTGACTAGCTGTGAAAGCAATTGTGAAGGCCATGAACCGAGTACTCTAATAAGGAACAGTAGATTGGGATTATCGTATATTGTGTGATCAGCGTTCTTTGGAAGACGTGAGATTTGAAAGTGTCTTCAAGAAGAGGAACTTGCAAGTGCAAAGGCCCTGAGGCAGGAAGAACTCGATGTGAACAAAGACAGCAAGGGGTCTAGAGCAGAAGTAGAGAGGAAAGGGTGGCAGGAGGCGAGCCAGTGAGGCAGGCAAGCACCACTTAGAGGCCTTCCAAAGGCACTGAGCCTCCCTGGGCAGAGAGGCCACACCCACATGGTGGTCCCAGGGTAGGGCCTGACCCCAGAAGGTGATTTGAGGCCGAGAGGCAACAGGCAGCTCTGTTCTCCTCCTCCTTTTCTCTGCTCGGGAAGGCAGCTGGACATTCTGCTTGGCAGAACTTCTGGGACACTTGAGGGGTACAGTGGGCCAAATGGGCCCAGGTGAAGGGGGGCATGAAGGGTGCTGATGTGGGACCCAGGCAAGGGCCAGCATAGCACTCTTCTGGAGTTATGTACTATCTGCAGCTCTTTTTCCTGTGCCATTTGCATTTTATCTCAAGTCCCTTTTTTAAAGGTTCCAGTCACATGCTTGTTCACATAGGCTACAACTTCAAAGAAGCATCAAGGAGCTCATGGGCATTACGGGTGGCCCCTCCAAGCTTCTAGCTTTCCTGGGCTTCCTCTCCACCCCCTTCTCCCGGCAGAGGCAACTGGACTCTTGGGGGAGAGCAGATAAAGGTAGTGTTTGCCGAGGCTTCCTCGGTGGCAGACTTTATGTTTAGAGAGCACCCTTAAGAGCCAGTGCAAGGAGAAGGACATTATCCACACTGAGGCACAAAGTATACTCACAGCAAGCAGAGTAGAAGCTTCCAGCAAACCGGCAGGATAGCTCCTGTTTTCATTTGAAGGGAGCAGGTCTGCCAGATGGAACACAGGGCTGCCAGATTCAGTTCACAGCCGAGTCTCCCTGCTCACTTTGGATAGGAAGTGTTCCCTGAGGTCCTTACAACCAACCATTATGTAGTTGAGGAAACAGAGTCCTTCAAGTAGACAGCGAAGGGTGGGATCAGGATTTGAACTAGGAATGTCTGCTTCTGAGGATAAATGATGCAACTTCAGCCATAATGGCGAACACCCTGCTCTACTCAGAGGGGATGGTGGGGCTCCCTACCTGGAACATCAAGCCTGCAGGTGTCTGGGCAGGTAGGGTACAATCCCCTCCATGGGGTGAGAGATCAATAATTTTGAATTCCCTTGTGAGACAGCTGTTTCCTTCGAATTTTCTTGAGACATCTGGGAAAGATTCCTGTTCATGCTAATATGTCTTTAACACCTCTCTTCAGCTCTTGCTCATCCCTCTTTTGAACAAAGAAGCCTGGTGCTTTCTGCAGCAATGCTGTCCACCTAGAATGGAGGCAGTTTTGTTACGAAGGGGCCATTTGGGCTGGGCCCAGGAGGGTCACCGGGAGTTTGCTGGGTGGAGGGAATAGGTGTGTATAGTCCTGGGGGTGTGGGAACAGCATGGCATATCTGGAGAGAAGGAACCTATTTGATGTGTCTGGGACTGTAGGGTGTGGGTGATAAAGTAAGAGGGAATGAAGGGAAAAGGGCTCCAGTGTCAGGTGTGAGGGCTTGGGATTTATTCTGTGGGTGGTGGGCGTCATAGAAGGACTTTGAATAGGATCATGGGTTGTGGAAGGAGAGAGACTAGAGAGAGTTAAGGGATTCTACCAGTGCTCTAGGCCAAAGGTGATTGTGACCTGGAGGAAGAAAGTGGGGATATAGTCATCATTGGCCTACCAACTAGGCTTTGCCTAACAGCCAAGGTGATGATGATGGTGCTGGTGAGGATGCTGGTGGTGCTGGTGATGATGATGATGATCTGGACAGTGATGGTGATGATGGTAATAATGTTGATAGTAGTAGTGGTGTTGGTGATGACAGTGATGATGGTGGTGATGGTGTGATTGGGATGATGTAGATGGTGATGACAGTAATGAGGTCGATGGTGAGGATGGTGATGATGGCGATGATGATGATGATGGGAGTGTGATGACAATGGTGGCAGCAGTGGTTTTAACAGCATAAATAATACCATCAACCAATATTGAATTTTTTTATTCCATTTCATTGCTATTAGTAAGCCACTATCCTATGGGATTGACATAATTTTAATCCCCGTTTTTCAGATGAGAAAGCATGACCACTCAGCTTAAGAATGACAGAATGGGGAATGGGTGCCAGGCTGGCCTGACTTTTGAGGACTGAGCTCTGGAATCCATGCTTCTTGTTCCTCTCCACCCTTTCTCTCAACCCAGGGCATGGAGATAGCTGTTTCCCTTCCTCCTCAGTCTTTGTCCTGCTATGACCCTGTGGGTTCAGACATTGAAGAAAACAGTTGCACCTTTGGCTGGGGACTTGTCATGTCATTGGCATTGGTAGCTGTGCGCTTGTCCCCCTTGGATGAAGGAAAAGCTTTTTCACAGCCCTCAGCCTTTTTGTGCCAAACCCTAGCCTGGGTGAGATGAGCGTGGAGGAATTTGGATCCTCCATATGGGTTCAATTTCTTTTGGAATATTCAGCAAATGATGCTGGACAAAAGCAGACTGCCTTGGTCCAACCCCAAATATGTGGGTGATTGCTTCTGAGATGTCTGAAAAGCCCAAGACTCAGCAGAATGGGCTGGCAGCAGTAGCAACCTGTCCAGGAGTGGCAACAGAGGCTCCAGCTCATCCTGTGAGTGTGCCAGAGACACATGGACAGGGACAAAGATGCAGGGGAATTCGGCCAGGCAGGTGAGGTGCTAAGCATGGATGCCAGGGCACCAGAGAGACCAGGACACATGGCATCAGAAGCAAGGCTCGATTTTCCTGCTCTGTGACTTCAAAGAGTCTTGTGACCTAATGGCTTTCACTATCAAATGGGAGAAGCAGAACTGGTGAGTGTGGAGCAGAGTCAAAGCAGACCTTTTGGTCTTGTCCAACCTCCTGTCCCTCCAGCCATCAGTACTTCCTCCTCTTAACATGTGCTTTTCATTGTAACTGACAATCATAATATCCCACCCTCTGACAGCAGTGATTGGCCTAAAGATGAGCACGTGTCTCTCACAGGGCCAATCAAAGCCCTCCTTGGAATTTCTGCCTTGGGGCTGAGGCAAAGTGAATTTTTTTCTTCATGGAGGTGAGTGCTCAACTGTCCATGGCTGTGTCTCCTGTCCTGTGGAGAGGGTGGTTGAGAGAAAGGTGACCAGCAAAGAGGGAAGCAAATGAAGACATAAGAAATGTCCAGGGGAAGCTGGCATCCTGGAGATCCACCTTACACCTGTTCTCATCACAGAACTTTAGGTGACAAGAGCCAAGAACATCTCCTGTTTTGCCTCAACTATTTGGACTTGTGTTTCTGCCTCATAGACTAAAATAGTGTTGCTAAATGCCTGTCTTGGCTTTCAAGGCACCTCCATGATTCATAATCCTTATTGTTCTTCAGAGCCATTCTTTGAGATGGGTATTAATATCCCTAGTTACAAATACTAGTAGTCACCTCATTCCCCTAGAACTCAATGTTGTGTCAGCCACTGAGCAAAGCCTCTTGTAGAAAGTATTTTATGAATCCCCCAGTGCTTTGGAGGTAGTGGTTATTAACATCCTCATTCTGCAGGTAAGGAAATGGAGGAGCAGAGATGTCGAAGGACTCATCCCAGGTCGCAGAGCTGGCAAATGGCAGGATCAGAATTTAAACTCAGATCAAATTTTCAACATCTTGTTACTGGTCTGTGAGGGTGGTGTTGATGATGGGGAGGAGACATTTGTATACACCACTCTTGACAGTCTCTCCAAATATGTTATCTCTTATTTTTTGTGATGGTCCCATGAGATAGATACTATTTTTATTCCCATTTTTCAGATAAGGACAAAGAGGCTTAGAGAGGTTGGCAACTTATCGCTGGCAGAGCCAACATGCCCGGTGCACATCAGTTCTATACCATGGAGTGGATGGTGTTAGACTGAGGAAGAAAAGGCTTCAGTTCCTCCTCCCTTCCTTTCTCCTATCTATGCCTCTTTACCATGAGGTTTTGCAACTCCTTCCATAGAGATACAGAATCTAGTTCCCATCCCACGAATCTGTGCTTGGTCGTGTGACTTGGGCTAGCCAATGGAATGTGGTAGAAATGGCACTGTGCCATTCCAAGCCAGGCCTTAAAGAGAGTTTGCAGCTTCTCCTCTTTCTGGGATCCTTCAAGCCACCATGAGAATGAGCTTGGGCCAGTCTGCAGAGGATGAGTGGCTTATAGGCCACAACTGAGCGGGTGAGGCCAGCCTGGATCAGCCAACAGTCAGCTGAACCCTGCACACGGGAGTGAGGCCCAAGATAAGCTGAATCCACTGATCAACTAGTCTAGATGTGGGAACAATAAATGCTTGGCATTGGATGCCACTGAGGTTATGTCATTATTTTGTCATGCAGATTTATGCAAAGTGACCCTGGGGAGAGAGGGAGAGTCTTTCTTAACTCATCTTTGGCCATGCCTGCTTTGTTGGGTGCCTTAATGAAGGACCAAGAGATACCAACATAGGTTGCAAGGGCTGTGCTTAAGTGCCTATAATTAATAGCAGGACTGACTCAGAGGGCCTGTCCTGCCTGCCCACCCTGCCTCCTGCCCACCCCACTCACTGGAGTTTGCAGGAGTTGAGTAATTGTGTTGTTTATTGCACTAAATGGAACATTAATCAAGCAACTTGGAGGCACTTGGGCTGTTCCCCAGGCCATGCTCTCTGGCTGGTATCTTGATGGGAGGTGGGCATCTGCTGACCCTGCATGGTGGATACAGGGGATTCCAGCTCCAGCTTTCCCGGTGCTGTCTCCTCGCCCCACCCAATGCTTCCCTGGTCTCCCTGTATCATGGGCCCTGTTTTATAGGTGTGGAAACCGAGGCCCAAAGAGGACAAGTCACTCACTCAAGAACAGCAAAAAGGGAGAAGGAGAGGAACCTCAGGGTAAGAGTAACACCCCTGGCCCTTGAGGGCTGCAGGCATTTATTTTCAGCCTTGCTGAGTCCTAGGAGGAGAGAGTGAAGCAGGCAGACGGTCACTGATCACAGAGACATGTGCGTAAGGCAACAGGAAGACCCTGAGTTTAGGATGTCAGCAAATCTCCAAGATTCAGCTCAGGGTGATGAGGAGGGGGCGCCCTTGAGCTCTGTGAAGAGTTGGGTGAATTTCCACCTCATTCCTGTGGGTGGGGAGGGGGTGTCTCTCTTCCCTACACCTCATGACAAGAGAACTATTTTTAAGGCCCTCTTTTTATAGCTAAATCATGTTCGTGTCAAAGTCACCACATAGAGAAAACCTCAGGCATCCTGGAAGTGACGCTCAGGCAGCAGGACCAGGAGAGGCCTTGGGCTGACATTGTCTTTGGAGCAGCCCTGGCAGCCTGGGTGGGGCTCTGATGAGTCATCTGCTCTTCCTTATACCTCCTGAGCTCCTGTCCCTGGGAGCTGTCTGGTGGGAGATTCCTAGGAACAGGGATGTGGCCCCAGTCAGAAATGACCGTCTACTTCAGCCCTCGATCAGAATCAGGTGCACTTACCCACCCGGTCTGCACCAAGGGCTGATGGGATTGCTCTCTTTGCCAGCCCCAGGATGGCTAAACCCCTTCAGCCAGCAACCCCCCTCCAGAGTGTGCTTCCTTCATTAGACCAAATGTGATCACAGATCCCTCCTCACTCTGTGTTCCCTTCCCCATTCACAGATCTTCCCCAGAGGATTTTATTAGAAAGAAATGTTTTGCAACTAAAAATGAAAATCCTAAATTTTAAAGCCAGACTGCTTATGTTCAAATCTCTGCTTAGCATCTTAGCTGTGTGACTTTAGGCAAATTACTTAACTTGTCTGAACCTCATTTTCCTATTCTGAAAGGGAATAATAATTGTGCCTATCTTGTATTGAAGACCGTTTTGTTTGACCAAAAAATGGTCAAACAATGGTTCCCATCACTCGTGTCCTTGTAGAACCTTCCCACTCCCGCATTGAGGGTGGTGGCTAATCCCTTACCTTGATCCTTTGTGATTGCCTTAACCAACCATGGACAGTGGGGCCGATGCTGTGACTTCTGCAACTGGGTCATAAAAATGCCATGCACTCATGCCCCCTTCTCTTGGAATGGTCATTCTTGGAACCCAGCCACCATGCTGTGAGGAAGCTCAAGCAGAGCAGTGGGAAATGAGATCAACTCCCAACCCCCCACTTCCCATGCTGAGCACTTCCCAGCTGAGCTCTCAGCCTACAGTCAGGGCCAAATTGCCAAGCATGTGACTGAACTGTTTTGGAAGTTGATGCTCCACTCCATTGAGTTGTTGTAGTTGATGTCATGTGGAACAGAGGTGAACTATGCCTGCTGGTGTCGGCACAAGTGGTTCACAAGCAAACAAAAATGATTGTTATTGCTTTAAGATGTTCAGCTTCTGGGTCATCTGTCAAGAAGTAGTAGATTGCCAGATCAAGGAACTGGAGAGATAATGCGTGTAAGGGACTTCGCTCAGGACACGTACTGTCAGCACTTTTACACAGGAGAAGTTGAGCACAGAGACAGTGTTGAGTTGTCGCAAGGTCACAGAACTACCGGGAATTTCCCTCTACTTCTGCCTCTTCTCTGTGTGGAGGTGATGAAGACATGGCTTTAGGTTCGAACCCATTGCTCTCTCTAAAGACTTAAATTGCACCCATTGCTCAGGGCAGGATTTAATCAGCCAGGCTTGGGTGCCTCCAGGGGGCGGGGGTTTGCTGCAAGCTGTCTCCAACCTGACTCTTCCTTGTGGGCCCTTGATGGCAGCCCCAGGGAGGTGGGGCCAAACATTCCAGCTGGGCATTGGCAAGTGTAGGGCCCTGGAGGCAGGGAAGGGGGCATCTCCTGGCACCAGCCCCTGCTTCCTGCCTGCCTGCAGCTCTTACTCCCGAGTGTGAGTTGCTATGAGAAAGGATCTGGGTGACTTTCCTCTCAGCATTAATAATACTGTTAATTAAGCGGCCAAGAGAAAAACACGGCTGGCGCCGATGAGAGGACAATGGTCTGAAAAGGGAACAGAGAGACGCATCAACAGCTTCCCATGCAGGGCTTTCAAAAGAGCAGCTGTGGGGAGCAGGCAGGCGGAGAACAGAAGGGATGTCGCCAGAGTGGCGATCACGGTGCCGATGGGCAGGGAAGTGCTGTTATGAGCCTTTGCCAGCTGCCCAGCTGTGCTCCTCCCTGGCACCCCTGCCTGCCCAGCTGGACGAGGGCTTCTCTGGGTCTTCTAGAGAGGCTGGGTAAAGCAGTAGCCAGAGGGCACCAGTTGGTTCACAAAAACTCCTCATGAGATTTTCCTTTATCTACAAAATAGGTTAAGTTGAACTGAATCCCATTTCTTATTTCTTATGTGTTGATCTTATTTAGAGGTGGCTGCTGGAATTGTGGACTTGAGAATTCAGAAGTCAAATCAATGCCCATGGAAAAGTATGCTGGAATTGATTAGTGATGTCTGTCATGGATATAGGACTGGCAATTTGGGGCATGATTACTATTCATGGATTGGATCTCCAAAGGCCATTGTTTCATTCAAAAAATAGTTAAAAACCAACAAACAACACCCACAGGCACAGCCTTCCCCTTTTGCTAGTTTCCTCATCTGTAAAATGGGTACCCAGTGGGAAGTATGGTCTTTTCCTCTGGGTTATGTAGATAAGAATGTGGGAAGAACTCTCGTTAAGTAGGATGGATTAAGCAAGAGGATAGGTAAGAAGTGATGAGAAAGGCTTGGTATCTGCATACCACTTTAACCAAGGGTTGGCAAATCACAACGCACTGGCCAATAAAAGGGTTTTAATGTAACACAACCATGCCCACTCATGTGTGTATTGTTTGTGGCTGCTTTTGTCGTGCATCAACAGAGTTGAGTACTTTTAAATGACAAAGGCTTCATGGCTTGTAAAGTCTAGACTATTTACTGTCTGTCTCTACAGCGAAATTTTACCTACCTGTGCTTTATACTTTTCAAGGGATTTCCCCAGTTACCCTCTCAACTGCTTTTAGTGCCAGTCCTCCAAGTTTGGCAGAGCAGATATTATTGAGCCCCGTTTTCAGAGGAGGACACAGTAGCCTCCCACAGGAAACAAGGTCTTGAACGTGAGATCTTTTCCCTGGGCCTCCTCCTCCCGCCTCAGATCTCACTGTAAAGGCCTCTGATTCTGCTCTCGGATTTTCTTGCATCTGTCTGGGCCCCGGCATCACTCACCTGAATGATTGCAACAGCCTCCAGGATTTCCCCTTTGACATTATCCTACAGTGGCTAAAGAGGTTTCTCTTAAACCCAAATCTAATCCGCTATCAGAGGTTTCTCTTTTACCAAAGCTAATCTAAATCTTTCTTTTGCTCAAAGTCTCCCCTGACTCCCCAGTGTCCCAACACAAAGGCTAAACTCCTTAGTGTGGTCTGTCAAGCCTCTGGGGTCCTGGGAGCGCTCCTGTTTCCCTCCCTTTCTGCTCCCACCCAGGCACCATCACTGTCCACACTGGCTGGAACTGCCTGCCCACTCGCCTATCTTTTCTTTGAGACTTGGCACTTGGTGAAGGCAGGCCCCAGTGTGTTATTCATCGTTGTACTCCCAGCACAGGTTTAGCATTCAGCAGGTACTCAGTAAATGCACTTACAATCTGACTACTCCTGCTAATTGGGCTTGGCCTCAGCTCTTGAACCCCACCTCCCAATCTTAGCCAAGTGGAGAGGAGCCTGGCCCTGAATACCCTTGGGGCACCCCAGTCAAGTCACTTTCTCCCTGTGACTGTGCCAGGGCCTGAATAGTTGGCAGCTGTGAATTTGCCAGGCAGAGATCATGGCAGCTCTTGGCCTCATTCTTTTTGCCATTTGTTTTGTTCCCTGAGCCTCCTTAGTGGGGAGAAAGAGCATCTTGATGGAAAAATAATCTGACAGACACTCTACCTTTCACATGCTTTGCTCACGCCCTGCTTGGGCTCACCATCCATTTTGAAGTGTTTATAATAGATAGAATGAAGGACAGCAATAACACGAAAATGTTTTCAGGGGTAGGGGAGATGGGGAGGGAAGGATCCAAGCATCTACTATGATTCTGTTAATAACAGTTACCATTTGTATAGCGTTTACTATGTGCCAGACACCAAAACATTCAGGATGCCTTCAGGCACGGCTGGATCCAGGTGCTTGAATGGTGTGTTTAGGGCTTGGTTTCTCCTGGCCCTGTTTTCGTCTGCTAGGCAAGCCTTACTTCTAGGACTCAGGCAATTCTAGAACTATATTTTTCTCTCAGAACAAACATATAAAAAGTAAGCACTCTGCCAAGAATCTAGCAAAGTTCCAGGGCTCATAATCACTGATTGTTGTTGAGTCGCATGCCTGTTCTTGATCCAGTCACAAGCCCTGTGGATGAAGTGCTTTCATTGGTCAATTGTAGGTCATGTGCCCTTGAAAGATCTGTGGGATGGGGTCTCTTTCAAAGTACACAGACTGAAGGACATGGAAGGATGATCCCTAATGGAGAATTAAGGTGTTGATTCCAGAAGATAGGAGAAGTGGACAAGCAGAAATAATTGTACATCACAGGGGTCTGTGAATTTCACATTGAGGAAATGGAATCACAAAGAGATAAGTGACCCACCCAAGCTCACAGAGTTGAAATGACAGAACCATGATTGGAGCTCAGGGATTTAGGACTGAAAAGTCCTGTGACAGCAACAAATTGTCCATGTACTCCTATTTAATGAGCACCTATTGTGTTCCAGGCACTGTGCTAAGCTCTGGGGATTGCAATGATAAATAATATAGTATGATCCTGACATTGATGGAACTTAAATTCTACCTGGTCAGAGTTTCCTTCCTCCCAGCTTTAGCTCATGCTATGTCTTCCACCTGAGAAATCCTCCCACCCACCCTGCTCTGTTCCCAGTGGCCTTTACTGCAATTCTCCATGTATTTATAGGTCTAGTTTGAGGGATGCCATCCTCTCCACGCCTGCCCTGCTGGCTTCCCTCTTCTGCCTGGTTTCTGCAGCTCTTCTCCTCCAGTAGAGCATGTTTGGTCTATCTCTTGGAAGGTGGGACTGGACGACTCTTAGCCTTTATCTCTTGGGGCCATGGCACAGTGGCACAGAGCCTGACCCCCTACATGAGCGTGGGAAAGGTTGACTGAGTAGATCTCAGTCCTGCATGAGACCTGAGTGTCCTGCTTTGAACATGAAGCTGCCCCAAGAACACTTAAAGCTGGATGCCTGTCCTCAGTTGGGAGCATGACACAGATGGAGTCTCTGTTCCATGGAGGAGGAAGGGGCTTGTTCTTTGCTGTTACCCTAGAGGCCAGAGTACCCTACCTGCCTTTGGGAAGTGCAAAGAAAAAAAGGCAGAGGCTGCCCTACTCACTAATTCAGTCACAAGCATTTATTAACTGCCTACTGTATGCCCGGCACAGAACAGATGTCAGCACTCCCCAACAGGTCACAGACAACAGGTTTATGGAGTTTATGGAGTAAGCACATCTACCCACACACGTAATATCTAACTCTGACCAAACTTAGGTACTCAGGCCTTCAAATATCCATCCCTGTGGCCAGGGCCCTACACAGGTGCACCTGCCTTCATGTATTCTGCACACCCACACAAGTTTTACACCAATCTTACTCACTAATGCCCTCACTCAGCAGCACACACAGAAATCAGGCCATTTGCTCCCTCCCTCCGCTGGCTCCTGCTGTCTGGGTCTGAGTGTCCAACTCTGTCCAGCCTGAGCCTGCTGCTGCTGCTGCTTCCCCAAGGCGAGCAGACATGCTCAGTGGGAAGTCCCCAGGCACACAAGTCCTGTCACCTCCCAGGGCACCCCCAGGAGGCTTGATGGTGGTGCCTCCATAATTAGCAGCACGGGGTGGATCGATCAGCCTCTGTGTACACTGGCCACAGGAAACATAATTAACAGTGTTTGGGATCTGTTAATTGCACCAGTTAGGAATTCCAAACAACCTAATTTGAAACTTCACTTTTGAGTGAGTCTTTGCCTCGACTGAGCATAGGGAGACTGAAAATAGCTGCAGAGGGAGAGTTATGCAGAGCAGGAGACAGCAAACTCAGGCCCAGACAGCAACCAAACAGGAAAAAGACCTGTCTGTTGCCATGGGAGGGAGACCAGGTCATTGAGGCAGGGGGAGGGGAGATTGCCCTCTTCCAGGAAGTCTTCTTGGATTGCCACAGTCCTTTCTAACAACCCCTCTGGAATCTCCCTACATCACAGTTCCCCACAGCTTGTGGCTTCCTGCCTGGGTGTTTCGAGGTTCTTTTATGTGAATTTTTATGGTCTCTTTTGTAGTCATGAGGAGTGAGAGTGGAGTCCAGCAAAAAGTTCAGTGAGAAGGATGATACTGGAGTCCAAGGAGAGGTGAGAGAGGCCTGGTGGGGTGCTGGCAGTGGGGTGAAGAGTACAGGAGTTGTTGAGTCCTATTTAGAGCCTTGGCTCTCATTAGGGCAGGGCGTACACTCTGCACCTTTGCCTGCACTGAACACTCTCCTTCTCCATCCAGGCCTTTGCTCTGCCAGGAATACCCTTCCTCACATTGTCTGCCAAGGACATCCCTACACATTCATTGAGATTCAGGGCAAATCTCTTCTTCACTGAAGTCTCTTTGGTCCATCTTCTCCCCACAGCCTGAGCAGATCCCTACCCTCTCTCCCCACCACTCCCCTCCCCTCCCCTACCACCCCCACTTCAAGCCTATCCACATCCTGACCCTGCGCTAAGCCTGTGACTCCTCCTCACTCATTTCCACATCTAACCCACAGTGGGCACCTGGCACAAGCCTGGCTAGTTGTTGGCTAGTCAAAATTTGCTGAAGGAACAAGGTGTGGGAGGGAAGCCTCAAATTGTCTTTCTTGGTTGCCTGAGACTCCACTGTCAGTGGGCCCTTCGGGCCTGGGGTGCAGGTTGGGCACAGGTCTGCACAGGGCCGCCTGGAAGGTGAGTTCTGGGCATGTGAGAAATGGGTGTTTGTGCCCTGGGGTGCAGCAGAGAGTGGTTGTAGTGGCAGGATGGCACGGAGCAGGATTTCTATGATCCGAGCAGACGAGACAGGTAAAGCAGAGTCTTGGAGCCCTCAATGGCTTTCTCAGGCTTTTATTGAGCATTTACATGTAGTGCAGCAACCAGGTACACGGCAGGCAGGGGTGCCGGGGACTAGGAGGCCTCCAAGCCCCCAGCAAGTCTTCACTCTGGGCTTCTCTGGCTTCTTTCTCCCCTTCTCTCTCCTGTTCTTTCTTCTACCTCTGCTTCTCTTTGTGAATATCTCAATACTGCTGCCATGGCCCACAGAAGTAAATAATACAACTTATAACAATGTAACAAATGCAGTTGCCCCAGCAGGCAGGGCAATCCTGATGGCAGGAGGGCAGAAAGGCCTGAAAACCATTTACCCTACAGTGGTATATGCCTATGGATGTGAGGGCACCAGCAGGCGGTCTTGAGTGTGGCAGGGGCTGTGAAACTGTGTGGGCCATGGGGGGTTGTGCGCTGACCTGTCCTTTCTGCCAGCGTGTCTCAGACAGGATGGTGCCTATACTTCCCTGGCAGGGAGCTGCCAGCATGTGGAACTACGTTCAGCCGGGCTCTGGAGTTTCTGCATTTCTAACCATCTCTAGATCCGCTCCTGCGTCTCCGGGCACAGTATGTGGCACCTCCAGGTCGCTGTTACCCAGGATGGGTGCGGGGCTCACTGTCAGAACTCTGTCCCCACCTTCTTCTGGCTGCTGCAGTTCCTGGGGCTGCATGGCTCCCTGGGGACCCCAATTCTCTGCCACCCCCTGTTTTACAGGCTCTGCGAGGGCGGCTCTGGCATCAAGGGAGGGCAGTGGGTGGGTTTAATGTGCCAGGGCAATTCTTGCAGCCAAAGTGCCAGCAGCCATAATTCACCTGTTAAATTATGGCCATAAATTTCCGCTAAGAGATGGGTCCCCAGGCAGGTGGGTGGGCTGATGCTGGTAACATTGAGCAGAGTTCAGGCTTCTGTCCTAATTAAATGGAACATGGGCCTGTGCAAGGCAGACTGGTTCTGGGCCGATGCTGCTGCCTCAGGTGCCCGCTGCCTCTGGGGTGGGGTGGCAGGAATGGTACAGGCAGAGAGGTGCACTCTGCTGTGTGTCTGTGTGTGCAGAGTGGAAGAGAACCAGGAGTTCCACTTCTGATTCCGCTTATAGCGGGTTGGATGGTGTTTCCCCTAAAAGATGTCCCTGAACAACAAATGTAACTATTTGGAAAGAGTCTTTGCTGAGGTAACTAAATTAAGAACCTCATGATGAGGTTAGCTTCCATTAGGTGGGTCCTAAATCCAAGGGCAGGTGTTTTTGTTTTTTTAAAAAAATATTTTATTTATTTATTTATACAAGAACTGGGGTACAGGCCAGAGGTGCGGGAGGGGGTCGAGAGAATTCACCAAGGACAGAGCAGGGAGCAGAACAGGCAGAACGACCAAAAACACTGTTGAGGGGAGCAGTGGGCAAGACAGGAGAGGTCTGCCGCGCCATGGCAGGGACTCGAACCTGCGCTGCAGAGGCTGCAGACAGCTTCACAGCGCTGCGCTCAACCCGCTGTGCCACTGGGGAGGCCCCAGGTGTTTTTGTAAATTAAATTTATATATATATGTATATGTAGGGTAAGTGAAAAAGTATCAGGCTTTTCTGCCCTCCTGCCATTAGGATGGATGATGGATCCTTGCGGTCCTGAATGCATGCCTGATGGCGGGCACCTGGACTAGGGTGTGGGCATGTGTAAGTGGGTACACCTGGCCTAAGACTGGGCTTATAAGGGTGGCGTCATGGGGTCGCCAGCGGAAGAGCAGAGAAGCAGAGAGAACGAGAGCAAAAGAGAAGCAGAGCCCACCAGAGAATGCCGGAGAGCCCAGACAGAGTGAAGACCTGGCAGCCTCCTGGAGGCCCAGCACCCCCGCCTGCCGTGTACCTGGTAAATCCCAATGAAAGCCTGAAAGCCACCGAGGGCTCCAGGACTCTCTTCTCCTTACCCCGTCCGCTGAGGTCATAGAGAACCTGCACTGTGCCCATTCGGCCACTACAACATATTACATCATTGTTCATTTTCGTGCGATGCATGCTTTCTCCTCTCAGGCGCAGTCCCCGTAAAATCCCCACCACCAATTCACCTGTGCAGCATCACCCTAGTCCCTTGTGCTCTTCCCTCTCCTGCTCGGATGCCTCCCCTTCCCTCTCCCCTGCAGATTTTTTTAGTGAAAGAGAAATGAGGGGTGGGGAGGGGCATGTGAAAACAGGGGTAAAGACGGACAGATAGGGGCACAAGCCAAGGGGCCCCTGCAGCCACCAGACACTGGAAGAAGCAAAGAGCAGATTCCTCCTTACGTCTTAGGAGGGGTGTGGTCCTGCCAGCACCTTGATTTTATTTGTTTAAATTGTATTATTACTTATCGGAGGTAACAACACCCTGTTGTAAGAGTTTTTTACAAAACTGCTTATGATTTAGGGGTACAGGTTCTCGTCTCTCAGGTGGATGCCACCATGCCCCAAATCCTCCTCCACAGTGGATTAGCCCCCTCCCCAACTTCCTCCCACCCCCGCCTCTTCTGGTAGCTTCAGTTCTAGATTTTAGGGTTTGTTTTGGCTTCATTTTCTCGTTCCTTTGCTTGGTTCCTTTATCTCCTACCTATGAGCGAAATCACCTGGTATTTGTCTTTCTCCTTCTTACTTATCTCATTTAGCACCATCCCCTCCAGTTCCATCCCTGTTGTGGAAAATGGCAAGATTTCATCTGTCACACACACACACATTTATCTATGAGTGGCAATAACTTGATTTTAGACGTCTGGCTTCCAGAAGTGCGAGGGAACACATTTCTGTTGTTAGAAACCACCAGGTTTGGGGTCATTCGTTACAGAAGTCACAGGAAATCGATGCGCTGCTCTGTGACTTTGACCCAGTGCCCCAGCCTCTCCGAACCTCAGTTTCCTCCTCTGATATGTGGGCTTCATGTGATGTGGTGCTCTTAGGCAGGCTGGGGCACAGTTGGATGATGTCCGAATGGTGCCCGGCAGCTGTAATTGGCTCCCAGGACACTCCCAGGACCTGGCACGGACAGGGTCCTCTGAAGTGGGGTCACCAGGCATGGGATGCGTCAACTGAAGCTTTGGAGGGAGCGAGCTTTGGTAAACTGTGGCAAGAGCCACCACTGCTGTTGATGAGGAGCAGGCCCTGGAGCTTGCAGCCCCCACAGGCCCCAAGAGACCCCTCTGGCTCCTCCACACCTTCCATTCTCTTCCTTGCAGCTTCTCCCAATTTCACTCCCACCAGCACTCACATGTATCCAGTGCTTTTCATTGCATCAACTCATTTTTTCAATTTCAAGGGATGCAGAGTCGGGTGCAGGAACACATGGGGATTTAGAACCTTCCATCTGAATCCCCACCTTGGTGTTGGGAGGGAGAAATGTTGGGAGCTCAGAGGCAGATCCTGGGGAGGTGACCTGGCCTCCCTGCCTGCGTGGCGTGGAGAGTAGCGCGAGGAGGTCTGCGGCATCCTGAGTCTGGAGCCGAGGAACCCCGCCCGGGCAGCTCAGGTTTAGGTGCTGATCACATGTCCAGTTAACAGTGGTCTTAACTGCCTTAAATGGGATGGGGGTGGTGGAAGAGGTTAATGATGGGGGAACTGTGAGAGTGAACCAATACTTTTCCATCCTGCCCTCCACAAACCACACCTTGGGCCATAGTTGTTTTATCAACTTTCTGTAAGGTGTGAAGAGCCCCGTCTCCACTAAGTGACCCGAAACAGTGTGCTGGCAACACACCTGGGACAACCCAGCCCCTCGCCTGACCAGGCCCCCGCTGCTGGCCAACCTGCCCAGCAGCACCCTATTGGGCACTGTACAGGGATGAGGTAACTCTCCCTGGAGTCTTTTTTCAGACCCTCAAGCCTCACAGGAGGTCTTTGATGCCCCTCTAACCTCCCTTTACAGCACGGAGGGCCAAGGCAGGCTCAAGAGCAGCGTCAGGAGAGTAGCAGTAGGTGCCTGGGATGTAGTGACATCCTTTTGTTTTCATTGTATTTATTTTTATTTCCTTTTCAGGGCCTGTTCTGCTGCGTTTCTAGTTTTCTGTAATGATGATGTGCAATTACCTTGCTAAATGAATTTATTTCAGTGAGTCAATTTGAAGCAAACATAACATCCAGACAGTTTCTTCAGGTGCTGTGTGGATAAAGCAGGACTCAGGAAGGTGGGACTGGAGTTTGGGGCCCTGCCCCGGGCAGCAGGAGCCATAGCAGATGTGAGAGCAGGAGAGACACCATTCATGACAGACTCTCTGGAGGTGCCAGGTACCCAGAGTCCGGTCCAGGCCTATCCTGAGTCCACAAAGCCCCAGGCCCTGAACTTCCATGGTGATGGAGAAATATAGAGAGACAATAAGGCAGTGAACCATGGCAGAGGGTTTATGAGGCGGCCATGCTCGAATGGTCGAAAGTTAGGGAAAATGTATTTATTACAACACTTTTCATGGGCAAGTTATCATTTTGTCAAACTTTATTAGAGAGACTAATTAATGGGTTGTAAAAAGTACTAGTGCGTGGCCAGAGAAAGAGCTGGTCCCAGGGACATTGGCAGCCCCAGGATTTATGACCCCTTGGTTCCCCATTTATTAATGCAGAGAAGGCGCGCGGAGTGGGTTATATATGGGTTGGTGCAGAGCCGCCTTCCCTCCTGGGAGACCGGCGGGCCTGGGAGGGGGTGCAGGCAGGGTCCTCCAGTCATTGCCTTATGGGGATTGTGGAGTGGTGGTGGAGAGGTGTGGGGGTCTGGGTGAGTGGGGGATACCTGGATTGTATGACCTTGGATGACATTTTCTTTCTGATCCTGTTTCCTTGTCTATGCACCTGAGGGCAGATGTGGGAGTCAAGGTCTCGAGTAGGAAATGCCTTGTCAACTCTTGCTGCTCTGCAATGTGAGAGTAGCTGCAATGTGAGACCGAGATAGGGTGGCCAAATGGACCGGGATGGTCAGGTGGACATCAAGGATGACCTTGATGGAGCCACACTCTATGGCAAGGGCTGGGCAAATCCTCTTGCTCCAGCCCCCTAATCCATGCTCTTTGCTCAGTCCTCTACAGGGCAGCTCCTTCTGACCTCTAACCTCTCAGCTCTGGTGGGTGCCTCCTCCTCCTCCAGGCAGCTTCCCATATCTCCTATTGCCCCATGCTATACCCTCTCTACACATTCATGCCTGTACAATCTTCACTCACTTAGGAACTGCTCCTTTTACATGCATATTGTCTGTCTTTTCCATGTGACAATAGAGTAGGGTGTATCCATTTTGTGCTGTCTCTCTCTCCGGGGATCATGGATATTTGCTGAAAGGATGTGGGGGACCTATAGCTGGACCACAGCGGGCCCATGAAAGGAAGTGGCAGAAGCCACTCCCTGAGCAGTGATCATGGTAGGCCCTCGATGAATGCAGGTCCCTGGATGGGAGGGTAAATTTGGGATCATCCTGATGCCCCTGGGTAGCAGTGGGGTCAACTGGGGCTTAACCTTCTGGTGCAAGGCACCTCTGTCCAGGCCAGGAGTTATGGGGCTCAGCTGGGCTCATGAGAGGAAGAAATGACACTCAGAGGTGAGAACCCATGTCTTTATTTGCTGCTTCTCTCAGGCCTCCTCCCTGCATCACAGAACACACAGTATGAACATGAGGCTGGGGGAGGAGGTCCACAGGCTAAAAACATCCACAGCAGAAACTGCCTAAGATTAGGAAGCAGAGAGGGGGAACAGAATGTTCTGCCGATATGGGTTCAAGTCCTGGCTACCCTACTTACTAACTGTGAAACCTGTTGCCCACCTGTAGACTGGTGATGCTAAAGGTGTACCCTCACCTGGCTGGAATGGGGCTTTGAGAAGGCATCTGGGAAGCTCCTGGCACCAGCTGGCCCCTCAAGCTGCCTCGCTGTTTTGTCTTAGCCTTGGCGGGAGCCTCGGCTCCTCCTGGGTCAGCTTTCAGTGTGCTGAGCCTCGTGACTTCTGTGAGGACAGCTGGCCCCTGGCTGGGGACAAGTTCTGCTTTTGGTCTCTTGAGCAGTGTGGTATGAGGTCAGCGAGTGTTAACCTGGCATGGCCACTTCACAGGGTCAGAGGGAGGACAGGCGAGGAGTGTGGCTGTCAGGAGTAAATGACCCTTGGCGTCTATTAGTTGCCTTTCTCCCAACAGGGGGCTGGTGCACATTGGTGCCATCCTCACTTTGCTCCCACCCAAAGAGGGGGTGGTCAGGACTACTCTGGGATCCCAGGCTCCTCGGAGGGGTGGTCTGCTTTTCCTTCCCTCTGCATCTTCTGTTTCCTTATGCCCACAATGTGGGGAGGTTGGCATGGTGATCCCATTCTCCAGTTGAGGAAACAGAGTCTCAGCAGTTTCAGGTTCATGCTGCAAAGGTCTGCTGGGAGTAGGTGCTGGTAGACTGAGGGTGTGCGATGCAATGCCCACATTGGAGAACCCCCTCCCTGTGGGCGAGATGGGCCAGAATGACAACCCATGGCCAGAGACTCAGGACAGAGTATCTCCCTGGGGTGGGGGCCATTTTTACTGTGGAGTAAGCATGGATTTTTTTCCCAGGGACAGAAAGAGGAGAATGATGTGCCAGGCAGAGGGATCAGTATGTGCAAAGGTGCAGAGGATGAAGAGGAACTACTGGCTATTTTGGTGAGCCTGGAATATGGAGCGAAAGTTGGGAAATGGAGGGATCCGAGGCAGGCAAGCTCAGCAGGCGCAAAGCCATGAAGCCCTGGGGGGCAGGCCAAGGAGTGTGCTGAGGGGAAATCTTATGGAAGTGTCAACAGCCATGCTATTAACTCATTTGTCAGTAAGATCATTCCAGAACAGGTGCACCCATCTTCACCAGCTGTGACAACTTCAACTCTTTCCCAGTTCTTTGTGTAAATCTTCTAATTCCCTGTGAAGACAACTCCTGGTAACAACTCACAGACCCGTATCTGGGGGTGCAGGTGAAGGAAGAACAGGGGTACCCATGATACCCAAGTCATGGATGACCAACATATGGCCAGAAACCCTCTTCTCCAGGAGGTCTCTAAAAATTTGGGCCACCACTTTCTGTGGTCAACTGAGCTTCAGGCCAGCACGACTCCTACAGAGCAGGCTGGGTCAAGACCCAGGACCACCTGGTGTGAGAAGCTGCTGGAAGATAAAGCACAATGCCAGAGTTGCCTAAAGAAAAAGGGTATGTTTGCTGCAAAGAGCTAGAACTCTCTTTGGGATTATATATGACAATCAGGGCAGGGTACATGGCAGCCAAATGGAGACTAAGTGTGTGGTGTGATGGTGGCAAATTCTTTGCTGTGGTTCTCGCACTGTCCCTGACTTCTTGTGTTGTTTTGAGTGATTTAATCCTATCAAGAGGGAGGCCAAAGATTTTGGAGCGTTCCCGGAATATGTAAAGATTCTGAGCAAGTGCCTGTAGGAAGAAGAGGCAGGATTATTTGTGGGGAAAGTGGCAGATGCCCAAAGATGCCAGGAAGGGGCTATACTTGCTTCAAGCACCTCTGATAGTGGGTTCCAAGTGTGCTCGAAAGTTTTGCTGGGCTTCCTGTTGTCTTTAGCATCAAACCCCAAACTTCTGACCTATCTACCAGGCTCTGCAGGACCTGGGGCTGCCCACCGTCCCTTCTGCACATGCTGCTCAGGCTGCACCTCCCCCTTCCTCTTCGGCACAAGCCAAGACTCCCTGTCTGATTTGTTTTATGCTGTCTGTGGCACCTGGTGCACAGTAGGACTTCATTAGATGTCTGCTGCTGACAAGATGAGAAGATTTTTGCAAGTTCCAATGAGTGCTTTATGGACACATCTCCCTGCACTCCCTGGACTGTGACGGCTGCCTGCAGGCCAGACCCCGTCATAGTTGCACAGGCAGGAGGAGGATGTGGAGCGTGTCTGTTCTTCTCTGACTGCACCATGTCAGCTCACAGGACATGTCCGAGCTTGCACCCAGATGAAAGGCTCAGGCCTTTCTAAGACCAAGTCCCTGTCCTAAATCTGGAAACTGTCTTCATCTCTATGTTCTGCAATTGGGAGAACAGTATCTTCACACCTCCCTTACCCTGAACCCTCCAGATGTCACCAGTGAGTAGGATGGAGAAAGTTTTTTTTTTTTTTTTTAAATTTTTTTTTTTAATAGAGGCATGTTTACTTATTTATTTATTTGTTTGTTTGTTTTGTTTACACATGCACTGGGTACAGTCAGAAGGGCGGGAGGGTGAGAGAATTCACCAGAGCCAGAGCAGGGAGCAGAGCAGGCAGAAGGACCGAAGCACACTGCTGAGGGGAGCAGCGGGCGGCAGGAGAGATCCGCGCCATGTGGGACCCTCCTCGGGTGGCCGGGGAGCAGCCGGGGATCGAACCGGCGCCACAGAGGCCGCGGGCAGCTTCGCAACCCAGCGCTCAACCGCTGCGCCACTGGGGAGGCCCAGGATGGAGAAAGTTTGTCCCAAGTTCCGTGGTGTTCTCACAGGGCATCAAGTGCGGGTGGCAAGCATCAACTCAGAGTTCTGCGAGCTGGAAGGGGTAGGGCTTTCCTTAGTCCAGCTGCACCAGCTCCAAGGTTTTCTCTCCCTACTCTTTTCTCCCCTTCTAGAGACATCTAGAATCCATTCAGGACTTCACCTTGGTGGGCCTATGAGATTCCAGCTGCTATCTGCTCAGAACCCACCGTGGACCAGGAGTGTGGGGGGAGCCTCCAGGCCTCTCAGACACAGTCAAGAAGGAGGAAAAACTCAATGGCACAGTGTACTGTGTGGGGGATGGGGAGGAATGGACAGGGTTCCTGCCCCTGGTGGGGGTGAAGACGCCCACATCAGTAAAGTGTCAGAAGAGCAAGATAGCAGGGCTTGGATGGGTTGTCCAAGAAGGTGAAAGTAAGAAAGACAAAGGGAGATCTTGCGTGAGGTGAGTCTGGAAAGATAAACCATTGTTTTTCCAAATGGACCAGAGGAATTGCAAGTCAGGGGCACAGCCCGGCCAAAGCCACGGAGATGGGGCACCACCTGGTATCTCCAAGAGGCTTCCCCAAGAGAGGAACCAGAGGCAGAGTTGGGCTCTTCTGGGGCTCTTCATCAGCAATTGGGTGACCCCGCCTGGTTGGCTTTGTACTATCTGTAGAAGTCAAGAAGCCTGATCCCCATGAGCAGGTGCTGGTTGCAGAGACACGTTTAATCCACTTAGGAGAACAAACTCCCTGGCGTATTTTGGTGCTTCCATTATTTGCATGCAAATGGAGACTGCTAATTGTAGCAGGAACTTGGGCTCCATTAAAACAGCCCCAAAGGACTAGTTAGGAAGCTGCCGGCAGTATGAGCGCCTTGTGCCTTCAGGAGGATGCTTTGCTTTCTCTAAAAAGCTGATTTATTCAGTCAGTCACTCGACAAACATTTATCCAACGTGTCCAGCATGCCAGGCTCTGTGCCAGATTCCAGAGACGCGTGGTGGAGGAGGTGGATGTGGCCCTGCCTTGGTGGAGCTGGCAGTCCCAGCCGTAGACGTGGAGTTACAATTGTGATAGGTGCTGGGCTGGTAGAGGAGATGGGGGGAGGCTGTGGGTGGGGGAGGTGGCGAGAGAGAAAGTGGGGGAGAAGTGTCTTGGTGTGGGCTGCTTAGAGGTAAGGATTTAGGTGCAAGTGATTTTTTTGAGAGATGACTCTAGAACGAACCTGAAGAAATCTGAGGCAGAGAGACAGGGAGGGTAAGACAGTGCAGGAGTGGAGCCTGCCTGGAGAGCTGGAAGACCAGGCAGAATGTGCTCCCCATATGTGTGCCTTCTTTGGGGAGAGGGAGTTGGGGTATTTATACTCCCTCTGGTGTATAAATACCCCAACTTGTAGCACCCCCAGTGTGCCTTCTGCAGGTAAGTGATGCTGGGGTTGGCATCTGGGCTTGCCTGGAGCATACAGCACTGGGTAGGCCTGAGGTGCCCTGGAGAGGCACTTTATTAGTTTCCTGTCACTGCTGTAACAAATTACCATGAATTTAGTGGCTTGAAACAACTTTTATTCCCTTGTATTTCTGGAGGTCAGAGGTTCTAAAATCAAGGTGCTGGCAGTGTTGAGAAACAAACTTTCTTTAAAGACCTTATTACATTCAAGGATTCACACATTGAGCAGCTTCTGATCTAGCACATAGAAAGAAGCTCCAAGGAACTGTACAAGGAAGATCTTTTATGGGTAGAAGGGAGCAGGAACAAGGATTTATTAGGAAAAAAAGTGGATTGATTATTGCAATTGGCTATTACTTTAGGGGATGACAAGGTTCATTCAGGCAGAGTTCCTAACTAATGCTGATCAGGTGACTACTGGTTGGTTTAAAATTCCATTTCTGGGAGCTGAAACTATAATGATTTCTCCATTTGGGGATTTGAGGTTAAGCTTAAGCGACTCAGTTTCAGGCCTGTTGTCTTGTTTTAAACAACAAAGAAGATTCCTTCTGGAGGCCTTTTCTAGCTTCTAGAATTCACCTACATTCCTTGGCTTGTGGTTCCATCCTTTGTCTTAAAACTAGCAATGTAGGATCTTCCAATATCTGTTTCTCTCACCACATCACCTATTTTGACTCTGACCTCCAGTCTCCCACTTATGAGGACGCTTGTGTTGACATTGAGCCCACCCGGATAATCTTTTCATCTCAAGATCCTTAACTTAGTCACATCTGCAAAGTCCCTGTTGCCAGAGAGGTTATATATTCACAGGTTTTGGGGATTAGGGCATGGTCATCTTTGGGACATTGTTCTGTCTACCACAGGTACCCACAGAGCCTGCTCTAGATGGTTGGTTGCAAGGAGGTCTCTTGAGGGAAAGGATATTTGGGTTGAATCTAAAGGATGAAAAGGAGTTTCCCTGTGCTGGGAAAAGTGACTGGGCAGTGATGTGCTTCTGTGCTGGGTACTCATAGTCCTAACAAGTGGCCCTGGTGAATGGAACAGAGTGATAGAGGCAGAGGGGGCAGGAAGGTTACAGTGGATGATGATAGGGGACTGGTTTGTGGGGATCAGGTCATCCAGGACCTGGTAGTTTATTCTGAGTGAGAAGGAAACTACTGGAGCATATCAAGCAGGAAAGGAATCTGATTTGCATTTTGGGAAGATTACTGTTGTTGCCTGGAGGATGGGCTGGTGGGGTCAGCAGAAGAATCAGGAAAGCAGGTTCCTGAGATGTGTTCTGAACAGAAGAAGGGGTTAGGGATTGAGAAAGTTGACTGGAATTGAGGAATATTTAAGAGGTGGGGGATATTTAAAAGCAAGGAGATTGGTGATGGATTGATGCCTGCAGAGGAATTAAATTAAAGCCTCCTCCCTCCTGTTGGAAGCAATTTGGTGGCATGGACTCCAACTATGGGTTTGAGATAAAGTGACCGATCACTATATATGGAAACATCCTTGACAAATGGAAAGGATCCCTGTGAGGCAACAGCAGAGCCAGTGGGCACAGCCAAGGCGGTCAGGGGTGGGGTGGGGGCTGGAGTTACAAAAGCTAGCTTCTCTTCCTCTTTTCCCATCTCCATCCTGTATTTTAAAACTGAAAGAAGAAAGCAGTGCAAACTCATTACTCTAAGAAACTCAAATTGCTTTAGATGTGTATTAAGTAAAAGATCACAGTGTTGCTCCATTCCATCCCTCCATTATATTCTTCAAAGTCAACCACTGCTAATAGTTCCTCCCATGTCTTTCCAGGCATTTTTTTTTTCTTTTTGTGGTTTGCTTTATTGTAAGATTTATCATTTGGGATTCAAGCTCATCTTTGGCATGGTAGCATCTGTGGGAATTCTGGGATTTGTGATTAAGGGTGTATCTAGTACCCTCTGAGAAGATGTAATGTGTTTTCTGCCCGGTCACAGTTCGGGGGGGGGGTCTCTTCCAATTTAAACTCTAAATTGATGTGACTGTATGTCCATGGTTTCGAAGAATTAAGGGAGTTTTTTTCTTAACTCCATCCCAGTCAAGACAGACAAAATTCTTTGTTGCTGTCTTCTGCCTACACATAATGCGTTTTCCCTACTTCCCTACTTGTCTGTGTGTCCATATTTGAGAATATTGCCTTTTGGAGGTTGGCAGGAGTCTTTGTTCCAATAGTCTACCTTTGGAGGGCTTAAAGTTTTAGCACCTGTTCCGATGTGACTGTTGAAACCAAATCGTCTGGATTCCCAGCAACCTCTTGCGTGCTCTGCACTTTCCATTTCCCCCCCATTTAGAAGAAATGAAAATGTCAGTCATTGTGCTTGCTTGTGTCTGGGGAGGCAGTTTGACATAATGGTCAGAACTCCTGGGTGGAAAACCTAGCCTTGTCGCTCACAAAAAATGTGACTGTGAGCACTCACTGTTGACTTTCATTCTAATGAAGTCTATCGATTGGGGATGACAGCAGTTTCTACCTCATAGTATTCTTGCAAGGGTTAAGTGAGGCAATGAATGTGGTTACCTAAGATAGAATATGTTATGCTCCCAATAAATATTGGCAATAATAATAATTTTTTTTTGTTTTTACACCAATGAGCACATAGGAGGCTCACTGTTCTGCATTTGGCTTTTTCTGTAGGTATTTGCATATCTGCCCCAGTAACTCCAGGTTATTCTTGGCTGCATACTACTCCCTGGCACCACAGTTTATTTAACCAGTGTCCTGTTAGTGGGAATTTTAGATGGTTCTCATTTTTCACTATGCCCAACAGTATTACGACAAGCACTCTTGTCTGTGTGTCCATCTTCACCTTCCACTCAGTCCAGTTCACCCGCAGATGGAGTCCATGAAATGGGACTAGTTGGGGGGGAGGGGCAGCAAAATCTGTTCCAGAGACAATTGCCCTCCACCTCCATTTCTTTCCCTCCCATCCTGACTGACATCCAAGGGATGTGATGGCTGAAAGGGGACATACAACCACAACGAAAACAAATTGTGTGCATGAACATTCCCCCTTCCCTCCTGTCTGACTTTTTTCTACAGTGAAAGATATCTTGATTAGACAGTAATTAAGAGTCTTTTGGACAGCATGAGGCACTAACAGCCTCCCAGGTGCTTATTAAGTGCCAAAGCTGCCAAGAAAAAAATTTATTTAGTATCATAACAGGCTCTGTGGAAGCCAAGTTTGCCTTCAACCATGGCGCTGTGACACTGGTGAGTGGAAACAAGGTCAGAGCTTTCGTGCCCACTGGAGAGGGCAACTGAGGCAGCAGTGTGGGTAAAACAAGTGTGCTAGGTTAGGAGCCAGGCAACTTTAGGTTCTAAGCCAGTCACTGCCACGGACTACTAACTCTGTGACCATGGCCAGGTTCTGGGCCTTCTGTGAACCTGGTTGTCTTCCCTTGTAAATCAGGGCTTTTTAGAATTGTGGCTTAGACAAATAGGAAAGTATATGCAAAGGCCTTAGCCCAGTGCTTGGGACAAACTGAATGCTCAAAAAATTAATAGCTTATGTTATTGGGATGAGGAGTTGCTGAGTATTAAAGGAGATAAAGTATAGACAACTGAAAAAATGTATATGTCATTGTTAAGGCAATGTCAGCTACATTAACAGGTAAGGTTGATGCTTCTGTCGTTTAACATAATAAAAGTTCATTTCTCACCAATGTCACAGCCCACTCTGGCATAACTGGTCGGGTGGCCCCCATCCACTCAGGGGTTCAGAAACCCAAGTTCCTTTGTCTTTGTCTTCAACATGCAACTTGCTGTCCACTCCATTCAACTGACGTGTGGGGAAAAAGAAGATGGAGACACATACATCAGCCCTGAGATGATCCACTACTTCTTCTTATAGTCTATTTGCTAGATCCAGTCATATGACCCTGCCTAGATGCAAGGAGTGTTGGGAAATATAGTCCTGGTCTGATGGGCCACTTCCCAGTAAGTGTATGGTGGGGAAATAGAACAGGAGATGGTCACATCTACTTAACCTGGCATTCACACTCCTGGAGGGAGTGAGTAAGAGTGGGGGTAGGTAGAGAAGGCAGGTGTTTCTCCTTGAACTGGTGGTGATGCTAGTGCTGGAATGACTATCTGGCCCTAGACAGAGAGCAATGAGAGCAGCGATTCCCCATGAAGACTATGGAAACAGATCACTCTTGTGATCACACTTAATGTTCTAAACTACCCTGAAAGAATGTTTTTGCTGTTACAGATGGGGAAACTGAGGCACAGCATGGCTACCTGCCATGCTCAGGGTATCACAGCAAGAGAGGGCCAGACTTAGTTGTTGAACTCAGATCCTAAGATGGATCCTAAGGGTCGACCACCATGGAGGTCAGGGATTCACATTCAGGGCTGGGAAAGGGACCCTCCACCGCCTCCCAGCAGGTTCCAGACCCTAAGGCCTGCTGGACATGAGCTGGCTACATAGACCATTCTGATTACATAGACAGTGGAAGAACAAAGAAGGATAGTTTTTTCTGGAACCTCTAATTTGTTCTTTGAGCAGGTTAAACATGCCCTGCAGCCTCACTGACCTGCCTCATTGGCTCTGGAAGCCTCTGGGTGACTGTTGAGGGCAATTTTAAACAACCAGCTCTTAACATGAGGCCAGACACTCCAAGGAGCTCTCAGCATGTATTTGTTGAATAAAAGCAAAGTCTCAAGGAGGAAAATTTGTCTAAATTACAACTCCTTTCACATCTGTGTATGTAATTGTGGATTGTAGAGGTTCAACAGAACCCCTCCAGGGTACTAGGCCCTTGTCTGAATCCTCATAGCCCTGGGAGAGAAGTTCCATTGATAGCTTCACCTGGAAGATGGGGAAACTGAGGCAGTGCCCTGCAGCTCCTCAGTCAGACCATCTGACAGCTTTGCCCTGCTTGCTGCCCATGCTGCCTTTGGGTTGGCCAGGTCCTGCAGAGCTAGGAATGCACAGGGAGTTGGTCAGCCTGTGAGCAGAGACCATGTGACCACAGGGAGAACCTTCCTTCCCTGGGCAAGCCAAGCTTCCTGGGCTCTTGTCCCAAGTCACAAGGGGCTGAAGAGTGACCTCTGGGCATCTATAATTAGGCCTTGCCTGGTGTCAGGGGTGATGGGCCTTGTGTGTTTTGGCTAATGTAGGTTGAGCAGTCAGTACTTGCCGGCACGGCACTAAGCCTTCACACTCTGGCCCTGACCCTTACTATAAGCTCCTGGCAGGTGCACTAGACATCTCCATTTTCCAATGAGGAAACTGAGACCCAGGAGGAGTATTGCCTGAGATCATTTAACTGGGAGGGGACAGAATCAAGATGTGGACAGAGAACCCTGTCGCTGTAACCCCCCTGATGGTGACCACCAGGCGCTCTCAATGTACAGTAACTCTGTGTTTCCAGATCAAAGCAGGGTTTTGACTGAGCAAGTTGGAAAGAATTTGCTGAGGCATTGACTTCTCTCATATACCATTCTCTCTGCCTGGAATGCAGAGAGAACTACATGTGTCTGCTTCCTTCCCCTCCATCAGGTTTCTGTATAATTGTCACCTCCTCCAGGAAGCCTCCCTGACCATACTTGCTCCCATTCTGCCTGGGGTATTTTCTTCTTTGAAATGATTTTTACTTGTTTACCATGTGTCTCTCTAGATGTGAACTCCACAAGAGTAGATGATGCCTGTCTTCTCCACTGTGGCCTCAGGAACCCAGATCGGCCCATTACAGGTGTCCTATAAATAATTGTCAAGTGAATGACCGAAGGTGGGGGCTCTTCAAGGAAAGAAGCTAGCAGGATGGATGCCAGGTGACTGTGAGGACAGACTCAGTTGCCTGAATGACCTAACGTGGGGCCTTCTCTTGTGGTGGGGGAACAGGAGGCAGGATCTCTTTTGGGAAGGGGAGTCTGAGCCATATGCAATAGGATGCTGAGAGTAGCCATATCCAGGTTTGGGACAGGGTAGCCTCTCTTTGCCCCTGCTCAGCCCCAGGGACATCACACCAGGAGCACTGGGCAATGGAGCTTCTAGAGCAGAGCTGGTTCCTGGACTGAGGCTTGGGTGTTCTGATGAATTGTTGGCAATTTTCAGGACTGGCTGTCAGAACTTGGAGGTGGGGCAGCTCGAAGATGAGAAATGGGCAAGACCTGGGCATGAGGAAGGAGAGGTGCTTTTGTGATTTGGCCAGGCTGCTCCCGTTCCCAAGATTTGACATCTCCATCAGTAAAGATGGTTGAAGGAATGAATGAGGGGGTGATCCTGGACAGGCCTCAAAGTCCTTTTTCTTTAAAAATGCGAGATGGTTGGCATAGTTCAAAGTGCTGTTCAAGCGTGAATGCATTTTATTCTCATCACAACCTATGAGTAGGATCCAATCATTACCCTCACTTTATAGAGAAGAAAACTGAGGCACAGAGATGTGAAGTAACTTCCCCAAAGCCACACAGTTGGAGCTGGAATTCAAACAGGTTTGAGCCTGCTCCTTTAGTCTACCATTCTTTATTTTTTTTCTTTATGTAGAACTGGGGTGTAGACCAGAGGTGCAGGGAGATGAGAGGATTCACCAGAGTCAGAGTGGAGCAGAACAGGTGGATTGACTGAAATACATTGCTGAGGGGTGCAGGCAAGACTGGAGAGGTCTGCTGCTCTATATGTGGGTTAGCTCCCAGGTCAGAGGTTGAACTCAGGCCTTAGTGGTGATAGCACTGAGACTTCACCCTTAGGTCACCAGAGTGGCCCTAGTCCTTCATACTGTTGCTTTGTTTGAACTAAAATGCTTGACTAAAGATTAAAAGGCAGCACAGTTCACAAACTCTTAAAAAGGAGGTAGACTTTTTCATAAGTGAATTATTACTCAGAAACCTAATATGCAAAATATAGAAGAAGAATCCTCCCTGACCAGAGTGGGAATTGGAGTCCTGGAGACCTCCATGCTCAGCCCATAACCCTGTCCCCACCCTTCCCCTAGGGATTCTGCCTCCATGTCTTGCCTTGAATCTGCTTCTCTCAAGGATTATCATATTTGTAAAAGTCAGAAATAGATTTGACCTTTGGTTGCTATTGTTCCTTATTTAATTTTTTCTTAGCCCCCAGGACCCTAGCAAATAATAGGTGTGAGTGAAGGGGTGTGTAGGAGAGAGGCACCTGGATATCTTTCTCCATGGAAGTCTCTGAAGCTCCCCTGGGGGTCCTATGGAGAAACCTGCTCAGGCATCTTTCAGGATTCTGACAATCAAGAGCATTCATCTCCCCTAGTCCTAAAGATTTTTTTTAATTGAGAGGCAATTTGTACTTAGTAAAATGCAAAAACGTTACATGTTTCCCCCATATAAATACCACCCAAATCAAGATATGGAATGTGTCCAAACCCTGGCAGTCCCTACATGTCCTTTCTAGTGTTCTAAATATTTCTAATCTACTGAGATCTTTAAGATTTCTTTAGATGCCTCTGAGCAGGAGTCAGTACTATTGCTCATGGGCCAAAGCTAGCCCACTACCTGTGTTTATAAATAAAGTTTTATGGGAACACAACCATGTCGATTTGTTTCCATATTGTCTGCGGCTGTTTTTGTGTTATGATGGAAGGAGTTGAGTAGCTACAACAGAGCCTGTGTGGTCCACCAAGTTAAAAATACCTTATTCTTTAGAAAAGAATGTATTAAGCCCTGTTCCAAAGCAAAAATTTCTTTGATAATGGAATATTCTAGACCAGTCCTTTCCACTATGGCAACCCTGAAGAATGACATTTTTAATTTTATCTAATGTAAATTAGTTTACATTTAAATAGCCTCCTGTGGCCTCTGAGGGAAAGGGTTCTAACACCGAGTCACAGTGTATTCCCAAGAGAGACTAACATCTGGGAAGGGACACAGTTATATCCTTAGGGATGGGCTCCCCGAAGTGGCCCCACAATGTCAGGCCAGCAGCTTTGGGGTTAATGAAGAAGCAACCTGGGACTGCTGGTATTTTCTCCAAAGATGTTGTTTGTATTGATAGGTTTTTGGATGATGCTCTAGCATTAAAAGAGAGAGCGAAAGAGAGAGAGAAAGAAAAAAAAATAAAAAAAAAAATCAATGCTTGGTTGATTATACCAGGAAGGGCAGTCGATTGGTGAAAAAGCTGCAGCCGCGTATTGGGAAATAGATTTTTCTGCCCTCCAGACATTAGCTTGAAATTCTTTGAAATGAGGGAGCACAATCTGTGTCAGAAATGAAAGATTAAGGAGGTTAATATGCTGGGCCTCCCCTCCTCCTTTTTAATTTCCACGTCCCGGGTGCCCTTGGCCTCCCGAGGAAGACGCACAGGCTCCCCCACACTCCACCCAGGGCCCCCTGCCCCCATGTCTCCGGGGGCTTGTGGAGGAGCACATGCCCCTGTCACCTGCTCCTGGGGCTGAATGCAGACAGGAGAGAGATGCCTTTGTTCCTGGGGGAGGGGTCTCCAGACTTAGCCACCTTCTTTCTGGGGGTGCTTTTCTGGGGGTAGGGGACTGACCCCCTCGTCCTACTCCCAGCTCGTCACGGACCTGAAGGTCCTTGTGCTGAGGACCCTGCTCCCTCCAGTCCCCCAATTTCATGCATTACAGATTTGCCTGCATGATATGAAATTCAAATGTGTGAAAATTGAGCAATAAGCTCTCATGTTATAAAGAGGTGAAGATTTTATCCCCAGAGCTAAACTATATTATTAAATCCCTGAATAGACCGTGTTTAGGCAGTCATTGATAGTCTTTTTCCAGAACTTTGTCTGTGTCCATTTAGCTAACTCTGTTCCCTCACAGTTGATCACAGAACCGGCTGACTTTTGAGCCAATAAACAGCTGATTGAAGTGAAAGATTTGCCACTCTTGGCTTGTCCCATGGGGTTTCCTTCTTGATCTTCAAAACACCGGGTTCAGGAGACCTGGCCATCTTCCTTCTTGAGCAATTCCAGGAGCCAGGGCTTCATTCTGGTAACGTTTACCAAACTAAGGGCAATATGATTTTCCACCAACTGTGCAGAAAGCCCTGCAGAGCACCAGCAAGTGTAGAGATAGGTTTCAGGGATACTATCTTAGGGAAATGGGCCCTTTTGGCAGGGGGCGTGGTCCATTGCCCCAAAGAGCTGAGGCAGCCGCATGGGATGTCACAGAGTGCTCAGCCAGAAGCAGACGGGGAAGCTATCAGACTCTTCCTCTGCAGGCAGGAAACACAAACCCAGCTTTGCTTCTACTCTACCCCGTAACCTGCCACCACAGAACCTCTCCAGTGGGTGTGTTCTCCTAATCCAGTGAGCCTCCATTCCAGGGGGTCTGCTACAGCATGGGGGGTGAGGACTGTGACTCCTGCAGGTTCTGAGCATCCACTGGGAAGAAGTGTTTGTCCAGGGGAACATCCTCATTGCAGGTGCCCCCCAGCATACACTAAGGGAGCATATGAGACATCAGAGGGTCTTCCTGACCCTTTTCTTCCGCAGATCAGGTCAAGCCCTGCCATGTGGCCTATGTGTAGCTCTAGCACCTTGTTTTAAGTAGCACATACCACTTGGTATTCCTGGGTTTTGTCTGTTTCTTCTCACATTGGAAGCTCTCCGAGGGCAAAGATGATGGCTACCTCACTCTCTGCAGAGTCTCAGGCCCTCCTTTTGTTCACTGCTGTGTTCCCAGAACCCACCAAGGGCCAGGGCTGTGCAGTAGATATCAGGTGAATGGATTAATGTGTGGAATCACCATGAAGGGTGAAAAGGTAGTGCTAGCAATTTATTTAGTGCTTGCTGTTTGCCAGGCTCTCCCCCAACTGCTTCCCTGTATTAACTCAAGGAGAAAGCAAGTAGCACAGAGACTGGCATTCAAAAATGGCTTCCTGATGCCTATGGAACTCAACTCCCCTGGGGTCCTGGAGGGACCCCCAGGCTGCTCCCTGGTCCTCCAGGTCTGTTGTATCCCAGGTGGAGCCCCCTAAGGTCATCTGGAGCAAGTGGATTCTAGTCTTGCTTGCTCTGCAGGGGTGGGAGCTGCTCCATGCAGGCATCTCTCGGAAGAGCTCAAATCGCCTGTGGCCACTTTTACCTGGGGCCAGCTAGTCCAGGAAGCTCTGTCAGCCTGTTTCTTGAGCTGCACATTTTAGCCGGAGGGCCTTGCCTTCTGTTATTCCAGCAGCATGGATGAAAAAGGACAAGCAGCAATTGGCATTGGATTTCTTGAGCCAGCAGGAGCTGGAATTTTCAACTGGAAGGTATGTGAAAGCTCACTCATTCGTTCATTCACTCTTGTGACAGAGATTGGCTAGCTGCTCACTAAGCCCACTTCCCTTTCTCCCAAGGCACATAAATAGACCACATCTCCCTACTTCCTTTGCACTTAGGTGCAGCCATGTGAGTGGGGCCTGGCTAACAGAATGTGGACAGAAACAACATAAGCCACATTTAGGACTGGCTCTTAATCTCCTAAATCCCCAATGCCTCTATTTTCTTTCTCCTTCTGCCAACTGAATGAGGAGATTCTGAAATCCTTGAGGAGGGAAGAGCCACAAAATGGAAAGAAACCAGACCCTTGAATGGCAGTCTACTGATGGAGAATACCATGCGACCTTCAGAGGAAGGGAACAAAATTATTGTGTGAAGCTGTTGACCTGGGGGCTTACCTGTCATAGCATCTAGTGCTGTCCTAACCAATGCCACTCATTCTGCAAGTACTTTCTGAGCATCTACTATGTGCCAGACACCAGGTGAAGCTCTGGGGATTTAATGGTGAAGAAGGTAGTTAAGGTTCCTGTCCCTGGGGACCTTCCTCTTTAGTCAGAGAGACCCAGAATAAAAAAAAAAAAAACAAGAATTTCAGGTAATTCAGATATTACAAGTGCAGATAAAAAAAGAAAGCAGGACAATAACTAAACAAACAAACAAACAAAAAAGAAAGCAGAAAAATGGTTATGGGGGATAGCATTCTTTAATTAGGTGATTAGGGAAGCTTTCCTTGAGAATTTGTCCTGAGATTTGAAGGCATGTAGAAGCTGGCTCTGCTAAGATCTTCAGGAAGGGCATTCCAGGTAGAGAGCAAAGGCATTGAGGTGGAATCAGAAAGGAGGCCAGGAAGGCTAGGGGATGTGGGGAAGGGGAGGAAATGGCTTTGGAGAGGGGTGTGGGAGTCAGATCAGCAGAACCATGGAGAGCATAGAGAAGTATCTGGATGCTAGCCAAGAATATTTAAAGTATCTATGAGCCATGCATTGCATTAAACAATGAAGATAAAATGATGAGAAAAATAGATGCTGTGCAGTTCTCCTGGTGCTCAAATTCTAGGTAACCAGCTACCTATATGATACTTGAATCCTTTCCTTAAACATCTCTTCAAAGCTGCATTTGCTTGTTTGCCTCCAGTGACAGGAAATTCGCCATCTATGAGCCAAGCCACTGCCTCTCAAGCTCAAAGTCCTTCCTTAAACTACCTCTGGAAACTTTCGCTTTTACTCAGTGACTGGGAGTAAATAAGTAAGTCACATCTTCTCTCTTATGGGAGCAGGACTACTGTGTGCCAGGCACCAGGAATGCAAAGGAGAATAAAACAGGGCTTTGCTGGCAAGTTGCTCATGGTTTTGTAGGAGAGATGAGGTATGCTCAGATCTCATATAGCATATCATCATATGTGTCAGATTAATTCATAGATACCAGGTTGCCTTAACATGAAGAAGGAAGGAAGTAGAGGGACCATTCTTATACAGTGAACCAAGAATGGCATCATGGAGGAAAAGTATTTGAACTGACTGGAGAGCAGAAGGATCCAGATGAGGTGAAGTGAGGTCACCTGTGCTCCCCAGGAGGGTATGAAATTTGGTTCAGGGTAAGTCCCAGCTCCGTATGGGAACTGTGATCTGACACTTCAATATGGTGACAGAGCTCTCCCTCCAGCCCTCATCCTTTCTCATTTCAGACAGCCACAGGGCATTCTGTATTTTCTGCCTTAGGAATGGTTGTAATAGCAAAAGAAGAACAACAATGAGTCAAATTGTGGTTTTGGATTTCTAAAGTATTTTAAGTCACTAGAATCTGGCTTTTGAGCCTCAGATGTCTACCTTGAAAGACCCTGGGCACACCATTTAGAATATCATAGGCCACATGGGAGACAGTCCTCAGTGAAAGGTGGTTACTGTCATTCCAGAAGAGAGGCCAGTTCCTGGGCTGAGGGTACAGGGAGGGTCTGGGAGATGAGTGAGAGGGGCAATGGGAATCTCATCTAGTAAGTAAAGATGTGGGGCAGTATATGAGTGAATTTTCTTTTGAGAGAATGCAAGGATTGACTAGAATGAAAAAATTAGTGGCTAGTATCTCACAAATAACCTATTACCTGAGTCTGGACATTTGTTCCCACCTCCAGCAATCCCTACTGCTAATTTTAATGTTCTCATGTCAGTCCAGGGTCTTCTGGAAAGATCGTTTCTTCTGCCAGGTTTGCTAAGCCAATCTGAGGGGAAAACCTACCCGAGGAAATAGTCAATCAAGAAGAAAGTTGATTTCAAAGAGACAGGCAACAGTTGGCATTGTCAAGACCCTGGATCCAACCATACCCGAAGCTGTGGATTCAAGAACTTTGCAGGTATGTGAGAATGCTACTGTGAATTTGAATTTGGTTTCTATCACTTGCCACCAGGATTCCTCATATAACATTTAGTAGTAGGGAGTATGAGGGGTGTTTGCCACATATTGAGTCAGGTAGGACACTTCCTTATTTAAGTCTCCCCTCAACTCTGTGAGCTGAGGTACTCTCTCATTGTACAAATGAGGTAGCTGAACCTCAGAGAAGGCCTGGAATGAACCCAGGCTGCGTTTCTGGGTGCAGCAGGCCAAGTCACGAGGGGAGGTTCAAACATGCTCTGCTCTATAATTCAGATCCACTCCATGCCCTGATGTGCTCCTCCTGTGGGTTGCCCTGCTGCCAATGTCACAGAGAGAATGTGGGAGCAGGGGGTGCCTGGGGTGTGCACAGATCTCAGAAGAGAGCCATTAGGCAGGAGCGAGCCGCTGTGCGCATCTGGATGGGAGAGTGGAGCAGATGGCCCATCTGACTCCACCACATCGTGTAAGTTTATGGCGTCGGCAGGTTCTCCTCCCTGCTGCGTTTATAGGGATGTCTTCAGGATTTCCTTTTTGATATACGAGAGAGGCTCCTCTGCTGTGGCCCCCTCCACCAGAGGGTAATCTGTGAGTAAATCATTGCAAACCAGCCGCAAGTGTTTGTGCGGGCCCCGTGCCCTGTGCATGCTTTGGGATAAATCTTCTGAATAAATGTGCTTACACGTGTGACCCTCGGGACCAAACAGCATGAAAAGGTCAAGCACAGGGGCAAAAGGGAACTTGTCCTTTGCTCCTGCTCTGGACCGGGAGACAAAGTAGGAAGAAGATAGTAGGAGGGTAGGTTAGTTTCCTAGGGCTGCTGAAACAAAGTACCACAGACTGGGGGCCATGAAACAGCACACATGCATTTTCCCAAGCTCTGGAGGTTGCAAGTGTGAAATCAAGGTGTCCATAGGATTGTGTTCCTTCTGAAGTTACTAGGGGACAATTCTTCCTTACTTCTTCCAGCTTCTGGTGGTTGCTGGCGATCTTTGCTATTCCTTGGCTATCCTTGGTTTGTAGATGCATCGCTTCAGTCTCGGCCTCTGTCACCATATGGTATCCCCCATCCTCTTCCACAGCCAGCTCCCGGTGTGTCTCTGTCTCTCCAAATCTCGGGAAAGGGATCAGAGGGAGGGAGGGAGGGAGGAGCACAGGGGACGGAGGTGATGGTGCACAGGTGCATTGGGGAAGGAGATTCTATGGGGACTACACCTGAGGGGGTGGGGGTGGGGGAAGCAAATATTGTTTACAAATGAACAATGATGTAAAAAAATAAAAAAATTTGATTATTAAGAAAAAACACCAATCACCAAACAAGGGCCCATCCTAACAAGTATGATACTATCTTAACCTGATGCCCTCTTGAGCATCCTGTTTCCAAGTAGAGTCACATCCACATTCTGAGGTTTTGGGTGGCCATGGATTTTTGGGGAATACTATTCAACCTGCTACAGAAGGGACAGGGTGTTTCATGAAGAAGTGACTTGTTTGGAGGTGGGAGAGGCTTCAGAATATGCACATACCTCTTTGGGGGGATTTCCTCAGGATAGCAAGTCTCATAGAAGCTTCTGTTCATTCTAACAGATAGTTGGGTCCTTCTAGGTCTTATAATACAGCATAGCCTCTAATACAGCACATACTATAACAAGTCACATTCTCTGTAACGCCAATCACTGGGTGTTCTGGGAGCTGTTCCGCTAGAAATGAGTCCTGAGGCTATCAGAGACCATGTGCCAGAATGTTCACAACAGAATCATCATCTCAAGTGGAAACTGGAAATTATCAATTGCCCACCTAGGTAGATTGCAAAGACAGCCACAATTCCCTGCGGAGCATCCTATTAAGAGGCAGTGTTCTTTCCTCTCCCCGTGACCCTGGGCTAGTCTTGTGATTTGCCGTGGCCAATAGAATGTGGCCTGTTCCAAGCTGAGGTTACAAGAGGGCTTCCCGGGCTCTGCAAGGGGTTCTGCAGCCACCACATGAAAAGGTCCAGGCCAGTTGACCAGGGTGAGAGAGGAGTGGACAAAGAGACAGGTTTTCTCAGCTGACTTCATCCTGGACCCACCAACTGCATCCTCAGATGACAGATAAGCAAGAACCCCCAGCCAAAATCAGCCAAGTCCTCTTTAGACCCAAAGAACCACCCAACTGCTCCCCTTCCAAATCTTTCCCCAGCCACATATGTTAAATAAATGGCTGTTTTGGTGGTCACTGAGCTTGGCGGGTGGGGGAGGTTGCGCTTTGTTCCACAGCAATGGTTAATTGATACATTATCAAGAATGAAATGCCTGCATTGTGCTATTGTGTCACCATGGACCAACACACAGGAGAATGAAGTGTGGCCAGGGGAATTTCAGATACCCCGCTGAAGCAAGGAGCTCATACGGCGGAGGACATACAACAGATTCCATTTATGTCCAGAAGTAGGCGAAAGCAATCTATGGTGAGATAAGTCAGACTAGTGGTTACACTCGGGGGTAGTGATGAAGGGGGTGGGGGGGCTTCTGGGAGCTGGTTTGACTGGAAAGTTTGCTTGGTGGATGCCTTTGTTGAGCTGTACATTTACGATGTGTGCGTTTTTGTGCATGTAATTCATCCTTCAGTGGAGATTAAACAATGCCAGCCTCTTGTTTCTTTTCTAATTGCTGGAGAGCCAACGGGATCACATCTTATACAGAGGACAGGTGAATAAGGGGAAAACCATCTAGAGTCAAATGCCCTTGAGAATTCCTTGGGAAGCTGTCACTTGGAGCCAACAGCCATCTCTCAATAAATCCAGCACAGCCAGTTTCTCCTCCTGCGTCGGGACAGATGACGCTTTCTCCCATCAGACTGCAGGTGAAGTCAATTCTTGTATTTAGGGGTCACATGTTGTGACTCTCACAGGCAGCGGTGCAGCAGGTGCTCACACCCAGAGAGACATGTGGGACCAGAGGTTCGGCATGGCAGAATGTTGTGGGGAGCTCCTCTATCCTATAACCTCCTTTGGAGGGGGGCAAATATGTTTATTTTCATTGACTGTAACTAAATCTAAGTCCTGTATGATGCAAATATCAGTGTATTAAGGACTTAAACTTGATAACCTGCTGTTTTCACCTTTACAAACCCAGTACTGCCTGTACCATCTGGAATGCTGGGTGTTTTTGTCAAAAACCGTGTTTTTGTGGGCCTAGTGTGATTCTGGGTGGGTCATCTGACCTTTCAGGGTCTCAGTGTCTTCATCTGAGGGGGATTGACTTCGACTAAAAGGGCTCCCTCCACCACTTTGAGAGTCTGTGGTTCTGAGCTGTCCTTTGGGAGATAAAATCACCCCCTGATCTAGGTCATTGGGTCACCATAGACTCTTGGGGTGACCTTGGACCAGTGTTTCCTTTTCCGGCCTCCTTCCTTGCATCATCTGTGCAATAATGGCTTAGTCCCAAGATGTACCAAGATTTTCTTTTTGCAGTTGCTGGACAGAGGTGGGGTGGCAGGGCTGTAGAAGAGGGCCATGGTCTCTAGGTCCAGGGGGGAGAGATTGCTTGGATTAAATAGCAGTCACACTCTGCAAGATGGAAGCCTGAGTTACGGGCACCATGCTCGTGGCTTCAGGGCAATGGCAGGGATGGGAAGCCTCTCCAGTGGGTTGGCTCTCCCTTCTTTTCTGAACTGGGTGGCTGGAGGATGGGTGATTCCAGCTACTTAGGATTGGAGAGGGGGTGGGGGTTGCAGAGACAGTGAAAGCAAGAATCAAGGGGAAAGAGAATGAGAGAGACAGAGAGACACAGGGGCCAGAGAGACAACCATAGAGAGACTCCTAGCCATCCAACAAATCTTTACTGGGTATCTACTAGGTGCTCAGAGCTGCACTTGGAGTAGTGATAGAGAGAGAGGGAGGATGGAAAATAGAGACAGATTAAGAGGGAAGAATAAATAGAAGGAAAACAGACAAGGACAAAAACTGAAACACATTCATTCCATTCATCTCATAAATATTTATTGAGCTTCTACTCTGTGGTGGAGGCAGATTCAGAGAGCATAGGGAGTCTGGTGGGTTGATTCCGTGGCTGGGCAGTGCCTTCTTAGCTACGGAAACCCCCCACAGAACCAGTTCTCCTGACTGCAAAGGTCAGGCTTCTCCCATGGAGGGATCCTGCTGATACCCACAAACCTCCCTCTCTGCTCGCTACACCCTCACAGCCTTACCTGGGGCTAGTTCGGCAGCACAGGGTTCCCCAAGTCTGGCTGTTCAACAGAGTCTTGGGAGACCCTCAAAGGAACTAGAGCTCAGGGCCCTAACTGGCAAATTGACTGGGGGTTGTGGCCCAGAGCCTAGGAATCTGTATTTTAGGAGCAACAGCCTCCTGAAGCTCCGTGGGCATGGGAGCCCAGGTGGTGGACACGTGTCCCCGGGGGGCCTCCCCTGGGGATCCTTTTGCTGTCACAGCCACACACGTCCTTTTGCAAACACACACGGCCCATGATTGATTCTCTGCCGTTCCCCTCACAGCCCAGCGGGTCTGATTGAATGGCCGACATGCTGCCCGAACACCCTGCTGGAACCACTTCCCTGCCCTCTGCCCCGGAAGTCTTTTGTTTATTTTTAGACACAGTCTTTATGTCCATCTGAAAGGCCATCAGGCCTCCCTGGAGCCGCCCATCCAAACTGGAGGCAGACTGAAGATTGTCCCGTGGCTGGGGTGCTCCTATGGGAGAACTTGACACCAAGGTTGGGACTGGCTGAGGGTGGTGGCCTCAACAGGGTCAGTCCAGGGAAGATGCCCCATGTGTCCTGCATCAATGTGGCCCTAGACTCATCTGAGTAGTTGTCTAATGTGAGAATACTTTCGTCCACCTTTAGACTGTGAGTCATTCTTGGGCGGTTATCTCTCTCTCATACCACCCTTGAGCCGCTATTTATTAAGCATCTACCAAGAGCCAGAGTTTGCAATTTCAATGCCTTCCTTCTCTGTCTATAGAATGAAGCCATGGCAGCCTTTGCTGTTAAAAGACCAAGCTTTGAAATTCAACAGATGTGGGTTGAGTCCCTGCTCTGCCCCTACGCACCCCCCATGCCTCCTCTTGCTTATCTACTAAATGGGGATGATAAAGCCTGTCTGGAAGGACAATTGGGAGGCATCTTGGACAAGAGAGAAGGGCCTGTCACTGGCCTGGCACACAGTAGGTGTGCTGGACTTCTTCCTTTCTCCACCTCATCCTGTCTCCTTTGTTGGTTTCTATCACCTGATGGCCCGTCCTCCCTGGATTTGTGCTGTAGGGAAGGGGACTCTGGGCCACACCCCTGCAACCTCAGGTTCTGACTTTCCCTTTGCTGTCTGCTGCTGTGTGACCTGGAGCAAATATCTGCCCCTCTCTGGTCTGGGCACATCATTTCAAAGGCCCTTTATCATGCTGTGGGCCCTGTTGTGAATTTCTGGGAAAAATGGATTCCGCTTTCCTCTTTGTCTTGTTTTCCGTTTTGCCCAGTACACAGTCGGTACTCCGGGCCGTGAGAGGATGTGATGGTGGAAATGAGATGAGTGGGTCATCGGCAAGTCGAGGCACCAAATAATGTAGCCCTGGTTGCAGAACCCTGGCTGTCAGCATGGGGCTCATTCTCCTGGGAACTTTGGGGAGAGCAGAGGCGGCTGTACTTCTTATTTTCATGGAAACCCGTTGGCCTAATGCTGTCTCTGTAGCCTCAGCTTCCACTGATAAGGCAAAAAATGGGGATGAAGTAAGATTGGGGGCAACTCTGGCTACTGCCCAACCCTCTGGTGGGCTAGAGAGACAACTGGTCCTGTTTTTCTCTCTTGTCCCAGGGGACTCACTCCATCTCTACTTCCTTCCTCTCTGGGTCTGGCAGGTCCAGGAAACATGGCCCGACACCACCTGTCACTGCTTCATCCACCCATCCTTTCATGCATCCATCCACCATCCATCCACCTGCCCATCCACTCACTGGTCAATTCCACAAGCATTGACCATGTGAAACCAGGCCTGTACCAGGTTCTAGGGGTGCATCAGGGAGCAAAACAGCTGTTGTTTTGCACTTAAGGGGCTCAAAGTCCAGTAGGGGTAGCAGCGAGTAAGTAGGCGGTGATAATTCAGGGTGTTGGGGGCCACAATGGGGACCTATAGACCATGTGGGATTCCACAGGAGGGGTGGCTGCAGGGTAGGCTGCCTGGAGGAGGAGGCATTTAGAAAAACACCTATAGGAGCCAACCCAGGGAGAGGTTGAAGGTGGATGCTTTCTGAGTGGAGGAAACAGCATGTACAAAACTGAGCGTGGTATGCCAAGGGATGGAAAGCGTTTCAGAAATGACTGGAAATGGGAAACCAGGATAAGAGGACAACAGGGCTCACCTTTCCCATGTGTATGATCTCACTGAGTCCTTGCAGACGTGCTCCCCACCCCCCACCCCCATTTTACAGACAAGGAAACAAGCTCAGCGAGGTGGCTGCTTGCTCCCAGCCCCAGCTACACAAGCCTTCTTGTCAGGACAGACAGCCCAGTTCCCGGGGCAGGAGAAGCAGGGTTGACAGGCTTCCTCCCAGAGCTCCCCTGAGCTGGGCTGAAGGCCCCGGGGAGGCCCCTCTGGTAGGGGTGAGGCGTGGGAAGGCTGCAAACTGGTTTGGGGCGGTAGGGCTTTCCTGTCACTGCCGGTGGCCCCTGCCTTTGTCCTCATGTGTCACTGAGGAATGCAGCTACAGTCTGGATAAAGGCAGCTTTGTTTGGCGGCCTTAGGGGGGCGGGGGTGAGGACAGGGGAGGAACGTGGCCAGGAAAGGGTTACTGTCCCTCTGTTCTGGCTGGCCTCAGTCTCAGGCCTCAGCTCTGGGCAGGAAGCACCTAAGCCCTGTGGACACCCACATCCTCTCCTGTGCCTTTAATGCGCTTCCTGCCTGTGGACGAGTAACTTCCCTTTCTCTGAACCTCAGTTTCCACATCTGGATAATGGAATCATCTACCAGCTTCTATTGGTTTCGAGGCTTCAAATAAGTCACTTGGTTGACTATGTCTGCAAGGTCTATTGATAAATGAGGAAAAGGTAGTCCAGAGAGGAAAATTGACTTGTCCAAGGTCTCACAGGGTTGGGGCTAGTTGGGGCTAGTTGAGGGGTTAAGACTGGTCCTTGCTGAGGGTGGGTGGGCAGGGAGCTGGGAACCCATCTGTCTCTATAAGCAGCTGGATCCCAGCCTTTTTTCTTGTGAGGACACTGACATGTACTTGAGGCATGTACAGACTTGAGGGGAGGCACTGGCTTTGCTCTTGGTCACCACTGCCCCCCAGTGCCAGCAGAAGGTGGACAGTAAAGCCCAGTGGTTCCAGCTAGTCTCTGGGGCCAGGTGGCCACCTAGGGGCTGTGTCACCTGTGGGTGGTCCCAACCCTTTCTATGTCTCAGTTTCCCCTCTGTAAAATGGATCTAATATGGGCACCCACACCACAGGGTGGTGGGGAAGTTCAAAGAGATAATGAAGAGAGTCAGCTCAGAAGCCTGGCACTGGTGGGTTGGATTAGTGGGACAATGGATATCTGCTTGCTGGCTGCACACAGGATTTTCTCAAGGTCAGGGCCTGCTGAGGGTGAGCTGGGACCAGCCCAGGCTCCTCCTGGCTCTTCCTGCCCAGGAAGGAAGGGTGTGAGCCCTGGAGGGGCTGTAGCCTGAGGGTGTGACTTTTGAGTGAAGGAGAAGCAGGCAGGGTGAGCTGCCCAGCTCTGCCCTTTGGGGAGGAGGTGCAATGAGGACTGGAGCTCTGGGACATGGCCCTCTGCCCCCTCCCACAGCGACAGACGCAGACAGGCAGATGGGGGAGGGCCGAGCACGCTTAGTCATGGCCCAGATATAACCTTGGCCCAGGGGGAGACTACCTCTCTCCTCTCCCTCCCAGCAGCTGCAGCCAATCCCAGTGAGGCCAAGCTTCAGGAGGGGCTCTGAGCCTTTGCACGCGAGAGGAAACCCAAGCCCCAAGAGGGGAAATGACTTACCTGCAGTCACACAGCAAGGGAGAGGTAGAGTCACTCACTCGCTCCCTTACCCACCTGGCAAATACTTCTGGAGTCCTGGGCGAGTTAAATTCTTTGGGAAGGGCATTCTTGAAGGGTCTTGCTATGTCCCATCTCTTGGGGTCAAATCCTGGCTCTGTGCCTTCTTGTGTGACCTCAAACAAGTGAATGACCTGCTCTGTGCCTTTTTTCCTCAGCTGTAAGTTGGGGAGAGTCACAGGGCTTCTAGCTGGGAGCTGGGGGTGGGGGACTGGCAATGGGCTAATCCATGCAGGGTGTTTCAGGGGTGCTCAGTGAGCATCAACTGCTAAGAGGGTACGGGAGTTGGGGGGCAGAAAAGATACATGAAGCTTGGGAATTGCCACCCAGAGGTTGGAAGGGAATGTCTGGAGCCCAGAGAGGGAGGCTGTGGCCCAGTTTGAACCCCAGTTTGGGATTTGACTTGACACTTGCTGTGAGGTGAGTGCCGGGGGTCGGGATGGACTAGAGGACTTCACGTGCCAATCCAGGTTCAAAGGTAAGTTTGAAGGACTTTGAGATGGTCAGGGCTGGGTGGAGCCTGCTGAGCACAGAGCCAAGGGGCTGACAACAGAGATTTCCTGTGAGTGATGCGGAGCGTGCTCCCGCCCATTTCACAGATGAGAAAACTGAGCTTCTGGGAGTGAAATGCTGGGGACTCTAGAACCTGATATTCTCAGCAATTCCAGGGCATCTTGTTTTATCCTGCTTGTGTTTAATGTCTACGCTCCAAGCTCCAGGGAAGGGTCTGAGGCAATTTCTGGCAAAACACAGGAGCTGTTCGTGTAGACACGGAGGGTGAGGTCTGTGGCAGGCCCGATATGGGAGCTGCGTGGCACTGGACAGGCCACCTGAGCTCTCTGTGCTCTCGGTCTCTGGCAGAGACAGGCTTAGAGCTCTGAACTCCTGCCTGCACCCCGCCCCCTTCCCCACAGGGCTTGCCCACCCTGCCCTCATCCCCCTCGGTGTCTGAGCTAGAAGCAGTCATAAAAAATAAAACCACAGGCCCCCAATGTGCTTGCCGGCTTCTCAGGCCTTATTTTTTTTGGCCGCTAAGGAGACTAATAAATGGCTTGCCACTTGACGTAATCATTAAGGGCTCCACTGAGCTGTGGGCAGCGTTTCCTCCCCTCCTTGGCCGGGCCTGGGGCGCCCAGCCACCGAGGGTGGCAGTGATGGATGGTGTCATCACGGGGCTTGCCCAGGGGGGGGTGCGGGCGGTGGGCAGGCCTGGCGCTCTCTCCTGCGGGCTCCTGGGCTATTCATTATGGGAAGGGGGAGCTGATGTGTGGGGATGACAGCCGGCTTCCAGAAGGGGCATGAGCAGTTTCAAGAGGCGCCTGGACCCCGGGTGGGTGTAAAGACCAGTGTTTGGGTGCAAGGAGTCAACTGATGGGGAGCAATAAACAGATGAGAGGATGAAAGGCTGATCTCAGTAGCAAGTGATCCAAAAATACACGTGAAAACATATTTTGACAAGTCATACAGTTAGTAAATTTTTAAAAAAAATTTAATAGAAGTGTGATAAGTTGATTCCAAACATGTTCACAATTCTCTGGCCCTCCCTGCGTTTACTCTTTTTCAAGCCTTTCTGTTGCTTTTCAGGTCCTTCCATCAAGATGAAAGTGGTTATTTGGAGATTCGGTGACTGGGCCCAATGTACCTTCTAACTTGGAACTTAATAAACGCCCCCGAAGTGCCGATCCCTTCTCTGTGAGCTTATGATGGGCGCAATAACACCCAGGGAAACTTATTTATGGTCTCAGCTTTGGGGATTAATTCCTTTGGAAATCCTAAAGCAGTTGTTTCTTGTGGACAAAGATTTATCAACAGGGATGTTCACTGCAGTGTTGTTTATAGTGAACAAACAGAAAAAATCCAAATGACCAAATGCTAAAGACATCATGTTACTAATTTTGTTATTGTTGCTTGTTCATGAATTTTTACTAATATTACTTGAATCAATTAAGCCATGTCTAGCTCAGTTCAGTCCTGAAAGTCAGGTTTTAGGTGAGAATTTATTGGCATTAAATGTTCAGGCTGTTAAATGAAAAAAATTCAGATTATAAAGTAGAATCATATGATCCCAATTCTTGTGAAAAAATCGTTCTCCCTCCCTCCTTCTGCCCTCCCTCCCCCCTCCAGCCCTCCCCCTACCAGCCCTGCCCTTCCCTCCACCAACCCTCCCTTTCCCTGTCCCTCCCTGCCCCTGCCTCTCTGTCTCAATCTGTGCAAAGGGAACTGTCTGGAAGGAACTAAGTCAAATGCCTTCGGGGTCTGTCACTGATGGTGGGTGGTATGTCTCTTCTTTGTTTTCTTCACCTTAACACATTGCTTTGGGGATTCTTCATGAAAGTTTTTTTTAAATGCACCCCATGTGGGGTCTCCTTTGGTTCTCAGGATGAACTGTAGGTACCATCACTATCCCCATTTCACAGATGACAATACTGAGGTCAAGACGATCTCAACAAATGTGATTTAAGTGAGTGAATGAATGAATGAATGTGACCAGAAGACTGTGGCTAGTGTGAGGAGAGGTCTGGAGACTTCAAGAGAGAACACAGGGCCTCCCTGGTGGCGCAAGGGGCTAAGTCTCAGCACTATGAAGCAATCCATAGCCACTGCAGCATGAGTTCAATCCCCAGCCAGGGATGTGACCCACATGGCACAGACCTCTCCTGTCTCGCCTGCTGCTCCCCTCAGTAGTGTATTTCAGTCAGTCTGCCTGTTCTATTCCCTACTGTCTCTGGTGAACCCTCTCCCCCTACCCCCTGCACCTCTGATCTATACCCCAGCTCTTATATGCATATATAAATAAATCTTTTTTTTAAAAAAAGAGAGAGAAAACAATAAAGAAGCAGGTGTTGTTGTCTCCCCCAATCTCTGCTCTACTCTCTGAGCACTGCCCCCCATTTGAGCTTCCTTTGTTCACAGAGAGACGGAGACTACCTGCCTTCTTTTGCTTGAGTTACATGCTGTATTTTCCATACCTGGAGGAATCCTGAGAAATTATCTAGCCCTACATCCTCATCTGATTTTGAGTTTTCTTTTTAAAAAATAACTTTTCACTCTTATGAACAAAGAACTATTCATTGTGGAAAAATTGAAAAATGATAGAAGTATGAAGGAACAGGACGACTCCCCCTCCTCATATTTTCACCTTCAGAACAAAACAGACTGATGTTTGGGTGCATTTCCTCCTAGAGTTTTTGCCTCTCATGTGTTTCTTTATGTGGTTGGCCTCGTAAAATCTTGTGAAATGTGAAATCTTGTCGTCTGCTAGTCTCATGTCATGCCAATAAAAATCCACATGGACAACACAGCAGTGGGGTCCCGTGGATCCATGGAACAGGTCCCTGTGGTGTGAGCAGCCCCACAGTTATGTAGGGAAAGGGTGGCAGAGGAGGGGTTGGGAGTCCAGGGGGACACCACCTTGTGTCTAGTCGCTTTAGATTTGGTCGGGGGGCACCTATGGTTTTCATCAAAAAGGAGAATTCTTCTGTTCCAAAGGGGTTATCTGTTCAACATCTTTCAGAAAATCAGGGATTGTCCTGGGGTTGGGATGCAGGCCTCCTGCTTCATGCACTTATTGGACAATCATTAGTAGATGCCATCTGTATACCAAGAGCTGTGCTGGACACTGAGGAACCAGTGCTGAACCAGCAGACTTGGTGTCTGCTCTCCTGCAGCTGTTGTTCCAGAGGAGGCTGTGTCCTCGTCATCAGAGAGTTGATCAGATGATTGATCCGGTCAGTTTGTGATGGGCATGATTGCAGATGGAAGCTTCTGAAGCAGAGGGGAGGTGGAGAAGAGTAGAGTTAGGTGGGGAGGGCAGATGGGTTCTCTGGGAGTTGACCTCTGAGCTGAGGCCGGGGTCTGGGAGGACATGAGAAAAGGATGTGACCTGGGAGAAGGGCAGAGGGAGCGATGAGGACATAGGCCAGAGGCCGGCATGCTGTGAGGGAAGGAAAGAGCAGGAGAGGATGGGTCAGAGAGCTGGGCAGGGCCAGGGCACACTCTCTCAGAGGGAAGTGGAGAGTTTTGGACAGAGGAGAGACGTGACTGGATCCATGTTCTAGACGTTCACTGGCTGCTGTGGGCTGTGACTGGAGGTCTGCTGAGGTTCTGCAAATATAGGCTCCTGGCTCATGGCTCTGAAGGTCTCCCCCAATATGGCTGAAGGTGGGAGAGTGTGTAGTGGCTAGATCCATCGACTCTCCCACAGGCCAAGGCCCCTAGCACATGTGGGTCCCTGCACTGCCCACCTCACTACAGGGAGATGAGAATAACAAGTCCCTCTGTGACCTGGCCAAGGGCCTGCCTGCCCTGGCTGGATATCAGCCAGAGCCAGGCTGGCTGGGTCCTGCTTGCTTAACCTCTCAGGGACCCACTGACCGCAGTGCCGTGGCAGGAGGAGACCTGATGATCACAACTCAGGGGGCACTCAGGTCAGGACAGAGCTTGAATCAAGTGCCTGCCCTCAGGCCCACTAGCTCACACCAGCCCCTGTTTGATTCAACAGTCACTCAGGGCCACAGAGTCACCAGCACAGCATCACATAGACCATTAGTGGTACAGGTGGTGTCTGCCGATCCCACATGCTATACCCTGGGCTCTGCTGTCAGCTCCCAGAGGGATGCCTACTCTTGATCAGAGGAAAGGAGCTGGGAAGGGTGTTCCTGCTAGTGGGAACAGCATATGCCAAGACCTAGATGGGGCAGTGTATAAATACATGTTTTTTTTAAATATCTTTATTGAGATTGAGGTATAATTCATACAATTGAAATACACTTTTTTTTTTTAAAGATTTATTTATTCATACAAGCACTGGGTACAGTCAGAAGCATGGGAAGGTGAGAGAATTCACCAGAGCCAGAGCAGGGAGCAGAACAGGCAGAAGGACCGAAGTACACTGCTGAGGGGAGCAGTGGGTGGTAGGAGAGGTCTGCACGCCATGTGGGACCCTCGCCTGTGGCCGGGAATTGAACCGGCGCTGCAGAGGCTGCGGGCAGCTTTGTAATCCAGCGCTCAACCACTGCGCCACCGGCGAGGCCCTGAAATACACATTTAATGTACAGTCATCATCACATTAAATTTTAGAGCACACACTCATCACCCCAAAAAGAAAACCCTGTGCCCTTACATCTACCCTTACATCTCTCCCTCTCCCCTCCCTTATCCTCTCCCCTAGGCAACACTAATCTACTTTCTCTCTCTGTAGATTTGCCTTTTCTGGACATTCACTATAAACGAAGCCACATAACGTGTTCTTCTGTGACTTTTCTTCAGCTCAGTATAATGCTTTCCAGGTTCATCCAAGTTGTAGCATGCATCAGTACTCTCATTCCTTTTTTTGTTCCTTTTAATGGCTGCATAATATTCCATTCTATGGACATACCACATTTTGTTTACCATTCATTACTTGATGGACACTTGGATTGTTTTCACCTTCTGACTGCTATGAACATTCATGTACAAGTTTTTGTGTGTTCCTCTGTTTCTGTTTCTCTTGGTTGTATCCTTAAGGGGTATTCTGAAGAGAGGAATTGCTACACCATATGGTAACTCCAGGTTTAACTTTTTGAGGAATTGCCACATTGCTTTCTGAAATACGTGTTTTTAAAAATAATGTGTGTTTGTGTGTGAGAATATGTGTGCATGGACAGTTGCATTTGTTTGTGATTGTTAGGTATGTAAATACAGTTGTGTATGTGTCCGAGTGTTTGTCCTTCTTACAGAATAGCTATTGTGATAGTTTTGTCCTGCTTATAGACATAGGCGGGTATGGAATTCCTGGTAGGGGAATGGGCAAAGACTGGTAGGTACCAGTGAGAGTTGGAAGTGAATTCTCTCTTTGGAAAGTGTTGAAAAGTGGTTGGATCCACATCAGGCTCCCACATTTGAGCCCACATTTTCCTTCCACCCTCCCAGCCAGGGCCACCAAACTCACAGCCTCTCATGCAAATCATATGCAAATCTTCCCCCTCCCATCAGCCCTGAGGCACCCAGAGGAGTGGGAAATATTCTCGTTTGGGTTCTTCCCTTCATTAATTTCTGAGCCATAGTACATTACTCATGGATAATTAAGAGTGAGCTATTAATACAACATTTAATATTCAAGTGCAGCGAAGAGGAGAGAACTGTAAGTCACAGAATCCTATTCGACAAGACATTGCAGTTTAGCGATGAGATATTTTTTCACCTTCCAGATACTCAGGACTGCTTGCATCAAAACGTGGCCAGGGAACTTCATTTATTGATAGAATACGAATAAGACCTTAAATCACCAGGAAATCCATTTGAAGAGTCCAGTAGAGATGGCTGGGCAGTAATTACACCCCAAAGTCTAACTGTCTCCACAAGGCATGTCCAGAGGCTGGAGAGGCCCAGCCTTCCCACGCCGCCACCGGGATTGATGGTGAGAGGGCTGGGCAGAGACAGACAAAGGAGGAGATGGGAAATGGGACAGTGTCTGTCCACCCTTGGGCTGGGGAGAGAGGTGGGGTGTGGATGGTGTGGGTTCTGAGCCCCCCACAATCCGTGTTCCTCTGGGCTGGAGGCTAAGGCAGCTTGGACTGCCCCAACTCCTTCCCCTTGTGACCTGGAAATAAGGATCCTCCTGTGTTTCAGTCTCAGACACAGATAAGGGGCTTAATAAAAATGGGGGGCAGGGGAGACATCTTTGAGTACCTCATTTCCAAAGCCATAGCATCGGCTGTCAAAGGAACAATCGGTTCCCATCTTCCTCTGCTTGGAGGGAGTCACTGCGTGTGGCACATGGGGGGGGCACTTAAATGCCAGCGCAGTCAGTCACAGAGGCCAAGTGGCATGTATCGGGGCAGACCAAAATCACACCCTGTGCCTGCTGCTGACTACCTGGGTGCTGAGTCCTGCCCCTCACTGGGGGTCCCAGCTGTAAGGGGGAGATGAGTGTCCCAAGGCCATCCTGATGCACTGCTCTCAGAGGGCTGCTCCCACTGCCATCCCCGGGTAGGTAAGTGGTCCCTCTGCTGCTGATGGAACGTAATTCTGCTGTTTTGGGGGCAACTTTTGTTTTCTGGGCTGACTGAGTGGCCCAGGGAGTGGGGTCTGTGTTGGTCAGAGGAGGGAGGTGGAGCTAGAAGTGGAGCTGGAAGCAAAGCTGTTCTTTATCAGGCATCAGCTGGGCACGTCCACGTGAATTATCTGACTCTCACAGACAGCTTGCTAGGGCCAACAGCCCCCTCCATTATACAGGAGAGGATGAGGAGGCCCAGAGATGTTGAGGAACCTGCCCAAAGTCACCCAGCAGAGTCTAGTCCCTGATCTCCTGGATCTCTGTCTCCAAGGCCTGTGTTATATGCTCAAACATGGGGCCCAGGTTTGAATTCCAGCTTTGCTTGGTGCGATCTGGGCAGGTAATTTCTTGTCTCACCACACAGGCCTCTCATCTTGATGAACCAACCTGGAGGGGTTGTTCTGAAGGACAAACATGGGAATTGCTGGACACCACTGGGAATTATACCTACCCCCCATTTCACAGATTGGGAAACTAAGGTTCAGAGAGATAAAGCAACCCTCAAGGTCATTAAGCAGCAGGAATATATTTGAATCCAGAGCTGTCTGAATCCAAAGTGGGTCTTAACACTCTAGCTATTATTAGATTAGCTAATACAACAGTGGTGATAATATTATTGATTTCTTCTTTGCTCCTGGAGAGACTCTTCCACCCCACTACCCTTGGAATTTGTTGGTGACAGACTCTCTGGGGTTTCTCTAGCTTGGGGATCCTGGTGGGTGTCACACCTCAAGGGGCAAAAGCACAGGTGGACAGAGAAGATCTCTCTCCAACCACACCCTTGTCCAATCATCCCTGGGCCTGAGGCCACTGGTCAGCCTCTCTCTGCCTGATACAGGCCTAGCAAATGGCTATTAAGAGCTTTCTTGCTTCCCAGTCATCCTCAGGCCCTGCAGGCTTCACTACCTGCCCCAGCCTCCAGTCACTGCAGGAGGGAGAGGGTGCAACTTAGTCCCTGGGCCTCTGGGGAGTGCTCATGGTGGGGGGTGGAGGAGGACTAGGCAGTTCACCAGAAACTACTGCTCTCTCTGCCCCATCTCCAGAGAAGTGGCTTTGGAAGGAACAAGAATGTAAGAGAGAGGAAATAACTTTAGGCACCAGATCATATACTTTTTGAAAAAATACTGGAACCTCCAAGTTAGAGATGAGGCACTGCTTAACCTCCAGGATCTTAACCCCACCCGAGCTAGTTTTTGGAACTTGTATATTGGTTTCTTACTTGTTCCTCAAAAGATCTGTAGCTTCCTGATCTGGTTATGGAACTGAACCCCGGAGCCTGACTTGGCATGCCCAGCTGCAGGCAGTGGCTGTGCAGTTTGTGTTTGAGCAGACTTGGGGCTGAAACACAGGGTGCCTGACCCCCAGTCCGGTGCTCCCCTTGTCTCTTAGATGGGTCATTTTGCAGGAAGTTGGAGAAAATTGATTTTTCAAACGCATTACCAAGGCCTGGAAATGTGGCAAACAGGCTATAAATGGGCCCCAGGGTGTTATGTTAGCAGGGTGAGCTTGTGGTTCATGTGTTAAAAGAGAAGCTCACAGGCACTCACTGGAGGGATGGGGGAGCAAGCTGTTCCAGGACCCTCTGAGCTCACCACTGTGACCTTTGAATCTCACTGGAAAGAGGAGAATTAAGATTAAATACCTCTCCTCGTAGTGGTGGTGGTCATATTTGACAATGGCTGCCATGAGAGGGACCAGATTTGGTGTTGGCTGATAATCGTGAAGTTGTGATGCTTGGCTAAATTATGCAGTGCGACAATAAAGTTTTCATATTTTCTTCTGAGTCTCCTGGGGATAAAGGGAAAACAAAACGGTAAGAGGGAGAGAAATTTGGGTGTCTGGAAGGATCCCTCACTTAAAAACATTAAAAGAGGTTCACCCCCTCATTTATAGAAGAGGACATGCGTGCCCCGGGAGGGACTGTGTCAGGGCCACACAGTAGTTCTGCAGCAGTGGCTCGGTGCAGGGAGAAAGCATGACTCTCTGAGGTTGTGGCTCTAGAACAGAGACTTTCCTCAGTGCACTGTGTGTGACAAGGCGTTGCTGCCTGAGCTCACTCAGCCAGGAAAGGGCACAGCCTGGATCTGAAGGCAGAATGTCTGACCTGAGGTTGGGCCCTTCTCTGTGAGACCTTCTGCAGAGGGGGAACTGAGATTTTCTCTGAACTTTGTGAAGGTGGAGGCCATGCCTGCCTCCTTCCCTCTTAGAGAGCTACTGTCTAGCCTGCCTTTACTCAGTTGCTCCAGAAAGTCTTGTTGAGTGAATGGAGGAAAAAGGAAGGATATTAGACTTCTTGACCCGCCCATCCATCCACTCATGCACCCGGCTACTTATGGACTGAAGGGTTGTGCCCTCACAAAATTCATACCCTGAAGACCTGAGCACAGTGTGTCTGCATTTGGAGATGGGCCTCCAAGGATGCAGGTATGGCTGAATGAGGATGGACCCTGATCCAATAGGACTGGTGTCCTCATAAAGAAAAAGTACCAGAGAGCTCTGTCTCTTCCTCTGTGTCCACAGAGAAGACAGGTCAGTGAGAACACAGTGAGAAGGTGGATGTCTAGAGGCCAGGAAGAGCGGCCGCACCAGGAACCAACTTGGCCAGAAATTTAACCTGAGACTTCTAGTCTCCAGAAATGTGAGGAAATGCATTTAGGTTATTTAAACTCTCCAGTCCAGCGGCCCGATCAGACTAATACACCTTCTATTCCCTTTTTTTTAAAGATTTATTTATTTATTTATACAAGCACTGGGTACAGTCAGAAGCGCGGGCAGAGCGGGGAGCAGAGCAGGCAGAAGGACCGAAGTACACTGCTGAGGGGAGCAGCGGGCAGCAGGAGAGGTCTGCCTGCCATGTGGGACCCTCCTCCGGTGGCCGGGGAGCAGCTGGGGATCGAACCGGCGCTGCAGAGGCTGCGGGCAGGTTCGCAAAGCAGCGCTCAACCGTTGCGCCACCGGGGAGGCCCAACCTTCCATTCCCTTTTGCCCTTCCTTTTCCCCTCCTGCCCACCTATCCTTTTATCTGTCCATCCAGCCATTCCTCCCTCCTTCCCTCCCTCCCTCCATGCATCCATGCATCCGTCCCTCCATCCATGCATCCGTCCCTCTATCCATGCGTTCCTCCATCCATTTCCATCCTCATCTACTCATCCTTCTCCCCTATTCTTATTTTCTACCCTCCCCCACTTATTAACCTGGAACTTCTGGGGAGATTCTTTCCTTGCAGCCCTGACACCCTCATACCGTGTGCCTCAGCATTCCTGGGCATGCTCCACTCAGGGCTCGGATGGGGCTAACACGGCTATATTTTCCCTCCATGGCACCATTTACTATGGTAATCCCTCTTGCTCAGTCATCACCCAGGAAAACGTTAAGTCAGACCATCCCAAACTTACCCTCTGCAATTAATACAAAAAAATCCAACTGGCTGTGTATTAGCATCATAAGGTAACAGATAGAAAATTAGTTTTATTTTCAAAAATAGGAATGATTAAACTGCAGCAGCTGTCCAGGACTTATGCCTCAGAGGCCGGAGCATTCAGGGGGGCCTTCTCGTGGGGAGGTTGGACTGGAGAAAGCAGGTCCCTGGGGGGAGGCCTCTCTGGGGGGCCTTGCAGAGAATTCCCAGCAGCCTCTCCCACCTGCTCTGCCTCGGCCCCGCCCAGGCTGGCTGCATGCAAATCACCCAGGAGCCTCATCTGCATACACACCAGCTCATTTCCATATCTGCCAGCTCTGGGGTGCTGCCACAGGTCTGGCTGACAGCAGCCCCTTTTGTTTTCATATGCCATCCAGGGAGTTGCTCCTTCATCCTTCGAATTGGGGGACAAAATAAAGAAAGCGCGAAAAAGAAAAGGGAAGGGAGAAAACCCCTCAAGACAAAGAGACAGGCACCATCTGGGCAACAGAAAGAAAATGCCACTGTCTGGAATTTGGGCCCCGGGGGAAGCAGGCCGTGGAGGAAGAGGGCCTGGGGCTGGCTGGAGCGGGTATCTTAGACTTCCTGGAATTGGCTCCAGTCCCAGCCTTGTCGTTTACTTGGCTCTGGCAATCTGGGCAGGTGACTGTGGTACTTGTGCCTCTGTTTCCCCAGCCAGGATACGGCAGCCTCACACAGTGGGCTTTGCTTGGCTCGTTGCTTCTGGGTCTGCGTTTATCCCCACTGCAGGTGGTGAAGGGACTGTGAACTCCCTTCAGTGGGACCAAACAGAATCCACCCTGGCTCTGTGCTGCCCCTTCTCCTTTCTGCACCTCAGTTTCCCCAGGAGGTAGAACCAAGCTCTTGGGCCTGGCTCCCTTCACTGGTCCCCTCCTTTCTCTGTTCAGCAAATAGCAACAGTCCACGTACAGAGTGATGGTGTAAGATGACAGTGACCAAGGTGATGATGTGAATGTGAATATTAACTGAATATTGAATGAGAAAATAGCACTGAGCCAGGCCCACATTTTCTCATTTGATCCTCATAACCACACTGTGGAGATTCCACCACAATCTCTATTTCACAGAGGAGGACACAGATCTAGGCCTCAGCCTGTGTTTTCTGCAGGCCAATCTCTCACCTTCTAGAGGACATTCCTCATGCTTCCAAGGAGGACAGGAGCCACTTCCATGCCCACAGAGCAGCCACGAGACCCTCTGAAGTGCTTTAGTGGGAGAGGGCTGTGCCCCACCAGTGCCAGAGGCTAGGGGACTAAGGGCTGCCCTGTCTTGGCAGAGTAGGCCTGGGGCTTGTTGGTCAAGAAGTTGGGGTGCCTTGGGGGTGGGGGAAAAATACAATGTTTGATCCTATACTTTGTCCCTGAACTTGTGACCTTGATCCTGGATCCTGGTCCCATCTCAAAAACTGTCTGCCCCTCTTTTCTCACTCCACTTCTAAATCTCTCTTCTCCATCTCTCTCACACATTTGCTTGCATTGTGTGTGTGTGTGTGTGTGTGTGCGTGCGCGCGCGTGCACCCAAAACAAAAGCCTGCTCCAGTGCACAAATGTGTTTGTCCAGAGCCTTGGGTGTCTCCATGGTGGTTTAGAACATGGGTGTTGCAACTAGAGTTCAAATCCCAACTCTGCTAGCTGTCAGGTGTGTGGTTTCAAGCATATCACTCAACTTCTCTGATTCTCAGTTGCCTAATCTGTTAATGGGGCTCATGATAGTACTCAGCCTTGCGAGAACTGAATGGGGAGCACATAGATAATTATGGAGGTATTTGGCCCACAGTAAATGCTCTGTAGAAGTTAGCTACGATGATGATGCAGTGAGAAAGAGTGTGTGTGTGTGTGTGTGTGTGTGTATGTGCAAATTGGGTCCAGAACCCTATGCTAGTGGGCACATGTGTTGTGCTCTTCACATGTACTCTGTACATGTGCTCTTCACATGTATGCATGTGCCCGTATGGGCAATATCTATCCATACATGTACCTGGGCACACATGAGCACATCTGTATTTTATGTGCCTGTGTGCACCGCAGGTGGGATATGCATATGTGACGAGTAGGTCAAACCTGGTAGACAAGAGACTTGTGTAAAGTGCGGATCTGTGCTTGCTCTAAGCATTTCATATCTGTTCATTAACTTGATCAATACTTTAATTTGTGTCAAGTGTTTGTAGAGAAATATAACTGGCTCCTTCTGCAGGAAGTATTAGTATTTGCCTCAAGGACAGCTGTAGAGGGTCTCTCTCTCTTTCTGCTTCCATCCTGGCATAAGGAACATTACCACCCCTTCCCCCACGAAGCAGAGAGTGGCTTACATCAGGGTGGGCTGCAAAGCCCTTTGGGAAGGTAGGGTAGTCCCCTGAAGTCTGCAAGGCTGGCTGTGGGAAACTCTCCCTGGCCTACTTAGGGCCCACTTGTGTTCTGAGAGGGCGTGGGGAGGTATCTGAAGCTCTCCATTTGACCCTAGTCCCTCCTCAAAGTGTTTTCACTCTGTCCCGAGGTTCACATTGCAGTTTTAAATTTAGCAACATGCAAAGCCTCGCGTGACCCTGGCGATTCATCTTCCAACCCTGGCTCCTATGGGGGACCTGGGGGCCCCTTGGCAGCTTTTGGGAAGGGATAGAATTAGAATGATGAGGGGGAACAGAAGGAGCAAAAGATGCCTAAGTTCCCCTCCCTCCCCTCACACCCAAAGACTCCTCATGAAACACATCCCATTTCTTAGCCACTCCTCTCTGTCTGAGACCCTCAGGGCCGTGGGGCTGCTCGCTACTCTCTGGTCAGATGATGTTCAGGCCAGCATAGGAGCACTGAGCTCAAAATCATGAGATGTGTCAGTGTCTCCATGCGATCTGGGCAAGGCCCTTTGACCTGTGGACCTCAGCTTACCTACTTGTCCATGGGGCTTTTAGTTCTTCCCCTGGTGGTCCCTGAGGGTGGTGTCAAGACTCAGTGGATGCTCACATCTTTTCCTAATTTCCCCAGAAATCCCAGCCATCGGAATCTCTGTTGGGTAATCTGTTGTTGGGAGAATGGGGTGTTGGCAGGGGTTCCTGAGATCCTGGTACATAGAAGGTACAGAGTCAGTTGGTGGGTGAGTGAATGATACATTTCAGGGGTGATAATTTTAGGAATGTGATCCACCCAAGGTCACACGACTGGTGAGGGCCAACTGGTGGCTGTTCTCTCTGCTGTGAGGGTATGGACCCTGGAGTGACACAGGCCACCGCTGCGCAAGTCCTGGGTGTGCCTGTCCAGGAGGGGTTGGAGGGATTAGCACCTAGGGGAACACGGCCACTGGAGGAGGCTGCCTGCTCCCTGGGAGGCCTGGCATGGCCATCACCGGGCCAGCTGGTCTCAGGGGGAGGTGAGGGGAAAACCTGACACCCCCAAACACTTGGTCCTGTCACTCCCAGGGGATTTGGTGAGCTGGTGGGTAAACTGGTTGGGTACATGCTGTGCTGGGTGGCCGGGAGGTGGGAGCGTTGGTACATTCTTTGTGAATGTACACAACAGTGCCAGGCCAGAGCTTAGGTGACCTGGCAAGGTGGACGTGGTCATGTCGGTCTTCTGTACAAATTCAGTGCAAACTCTGCCTGTATGCCCTCTTTACCTTAATTGCCAGGTCTCAACCCCATTGCTCTCAGCTCAGCTCCTTAAATGTGTCAAGTTTGACTCGGTGCCCACTTCTGCCCTTTGCTTAAACTGCTCGTTCTTCTCTATGTTCTCAGGACTGATCTCACCAGTGTTTGTAGCTCTGTTCTTATCTCTTTCTGGTTGTGTCTTGTTGTCTTGTAGTCATTACCTCGATATTAAGTCATAACAATATGTGGTGGGGGGCAGGATTGGGTGAAGAAGGTGGAGGATGGTTGGAGGATTTTGGAGGAGGGGAGAGGTACCCTTTCAGCAGGATGGGCTGTTTGCTATGCTGTCATCCGTCAAATTATTCAATCAACAAAGTTCTTTAAAGAAATTTAACAAAATACTGAAATTTGTATGGAAGAGTAAAACTCTGTGGATAGCAAAAGTAACCCTGAGGATAAAAGTAAAGGAAGTATCATGTTACCTGACCTTAAACTTGACTATAAATAAAGCAACAGTACTTAAACAATATGGTATTGGCATAAAAATAGACAGACAGATCAGAGGAACAGGATTGAAAGCCCAGAAATTAATCTACCTAAATATCAATGCTTAATTTATGATAATGCAGACATGGCCATACGATGGGGAAAGGAGAGCCTCTTCAATCAATGGTACAGGGAAAACTGGAAGGCCAAATATAAAAGAATGAGTTCGCTCACTCTCAAGCTACATACACAAAATACATTCCAAATGAATTAATGATCTAGATATAAGACCTGCAACAGTAAAATATGTAGAAGAAAATATTGGCGACACAGGCTATGCTATCAGTGATAAATATGATTTTGGAGGCAAAGGAAAGACAAACAAAAATAAATAATTATGATTAACTTAAATTAAAAAAATTTCTACATGGTAAAAGAAAATATAAGTAGATTATGCAAAGAGCTGATGAGACTCAGCAACAACAAAGAAAATAATCCAGTCAAAAAATGGGCAGAAGAGCTAAAAAGAAACTTTTCTGAAGAGGAAATGCAAATGGCCAACAGGCATATGAAAAAATGTTCAACATCACTTGTAATCAGGGAAATGCAAATCAAAACTACTATGAGATACCATCTCACACCAGTGAGAATGGCACATATTAAAAAAACTAGCAACAACAAATGTTGGCGAGGGTGTGGAGAAAAAGGAACTCTTCTGCACTGTTGGTGGGAGTGCAAACTGGTCCAACCACTATGGAGAGCTGTGTGGAGATTTCTGGACCTACTAAACATAGAGCTTCCATATGATCCAGCAATTCCACTCCTAGGTATTTACCCAAAGGACACAGAAACATCCATTCCAAAGAGCACCTGCACCCCTATGTTTATAGCAGCGCTGTTTACAATAGCTAAGCTTTGGAAACAACCCAAATGCCCAAAAATAGATGACTGGATCAAGAAGATGTGGTACATATATACCATGGAATATTACTCAGCATTCAAAAAAGATAAACACATGCAATTTGCAGCAACATGGATGGCGCTGGAAGGGATCATGCTCAGCGAAATAAGCCAAAAAGAAAAAGAAAAATACCGGATGGTCTCACTCATAGCAGGAATCTAGAAAACTTAAATAAGGGACCAGGAAAATGAATATAAGAAAGTGAAAATCAAAATCAACAAAAAACTATGAACCAGAGACACTTTTTGGGGGGGGGGGCGGGAGGGGAAGGATTGGGGTCAGAATGGGGCGTTTGCAATTGTATGGGGGAATACAAAAATAAAATTTAATATTAAAAAAAAAAAAAGAAAATATAAGTAGATTAAAAAGACAGGAGAAAATATTTACACATTACATGACAATGAGCTAATATCCAGGGTATATAAAAAACTTATAGCATTCAACAATAGAAAAACAAACAACCCAATTAATAAATGGGCAGTAGACCTGAACAGACAATTCAATGAACAGGATATCCAGAAGGCCAAAAGATCCATAGAATAATGTTCATCATCCCTCACAAAAAAAGATACAAGTTAAAATCATGAGATATTATCTCATACCACACGAATGGGGCACATTTAAAAGGCTTCCAGACACATCCTGCAGGAGAGGGGGAGGGAGAGGGATCAGAGGGAGGGAGGGAGGAGCACAGGGGGCTGAGGTGATGGTGCACCGGTGCCTTGGTGAAGGAAACTCTATGGGGACTACACCTGAGGGGGTGGGGGGAAGCAAATATTGTTTAAAAATGAACAATGGTGTGAAAAAATAAATAAATTATATCACTGGACAAATGTCTTAAACTCATGAAAAAAAAAAAAAAAAAAAAAAATAAAAGGCTTCCAACAACAAATGCTGGGGAGAAGGGAAGCCCTGTAACACTGCTGGTGGGGATGCCAACTGGAGCTGCCACTCTGGAAACTGATCTGGGTTTATCTTAAAGAACTAAAAATGGAAATACCTGTTTAATGATCCTGTGATACCATCAACTCAGAAAAGTCTATGCTCTCCAGTGTTCGTTGCAGCACTATTCACAATACATAGGACAAGGAAACAACCTAAGTGCCTACTGGTAGAGGATTGGATCAAGAGATTGTGGCACTCATAGCAGGAATCTAGAAAACTTAAATAAGGGACCAGGAAAATGAATAACTATAAGAAAGTGAAAATCAAAATCAACAAAGACTATGAACCAGAGACATTCTATGAGGGGTGGAGGGCGGGGAGGGGAGGGATTGGGGTCAAAATAAGGGGGTTGCAATTGTGGGGGAATATAAAAATAAAATTTATATATAAAAAAAGAGATTGTGGCATACCTACAGGGTAGAATAACATTCAGCCATAAACAAAGACAAAATACTGCCATTTACAGAAAGGGAATTATGTGTAACAAAGCAAGTCAGAATGACAAAGACAAATAATGGACACTTACATGGTGGATAATTTGGCAAAGCGAAATACTTGTAAGAACTAACAAACAAAAAATAAACAAAATAAGGTTTCTGAGGCTGAGAAGGAGGAGAAAGGGTCAAAGAGATTTAAAGGATGATGGTTGGGGAAAAAGTTAAATAAAATAAACATTCAAGATATGAACATATAAACTATTCTTTCTCTGTCCCTTCTGTCTGTCACCCATTCATCCACCCATCCATCCATCCACCCATCCATCCACCCATCCATCCACCCACCCATCCATCCATCCATCCACCCATCCATGTACCCATCCATCCATCCACCCATCTACCCATCCATCCATCCACCCATCCATCCATCCATCCATCCACCCACCCATTCACCCATCCATCCATCCATATCATCTTTACTAAACTCTTTTTCACTAACTTGGTCAAGACATAAGATCTTGCTGTATTTTGTTCTTTTCTTAAGGATGGGGCGAACATCTATCTTCAGGCCTGCTGTGAGGATCCATGATGTGTGCAGTTCCTAAGGGTGTGCCCGGCTCACATTCTTCAGAGTACTGGCCAACATTCTTCAGGGCACTGGCACGGGTACCTGGAGCTGGGAAACAGGCGCATGCCCCTTTGTCCAGCTTCTACCTCCTTTCCCTCAGCAACTTCATTCCTAGATGACCCAGTCAGTGATGTCTTGTCTACAGCAGCTGAGGGAGGAGCTGCTGCCCAGGTCACAGCTGATGGCAAAGCAGTAAGTGCTTAAGGTGGGTTGAAGGCTGAAAAGGGTGAATAATTCCCCCCCTCGCCTCCTTCAGGGGCTATTCACACCCTGCACCTTCTTCTGATCTACCTGGCTATGGTGGGAGCTGGTCAGGAAGCATCCTCTGGGCTGAGCATTCTGGGGCAGCAGCTCTGGGGTATTTATGGGCCTGCAGCTCCTTCTTCCCTGAGTCCTCCCAACAACTGTCCACCCCACCCCCAACCCCACTGTGTATCTTGCCCATTGAGATTTACAGTTCTACCATTTTCTATAGGGAAATTGGGCCAAGGGGAATGTTAATGCAGTTATCAGCTATATCATGCTCACTTTACTTGGCGGGAGAATTATAGGTGAGGTTGGACAAGAGCTTGGAACAGGAGATAAACTCCTTGTATCTTCATTTCCTGCAAGAAGGGGCTATGGGTCCCACAGACCCTGTGGATATTCAAGTACAGAAGGCTATGAATATCGTGTCAAGACATTTCAAATGGACTTATCCAGGTGTGACAGTGTGGTTGGTTCATTCATTCAATGGGACCTGGGCAAGCGCTGGAAGTGCAATTATGAACAGAACATGGTTCCTGCCCTCCTGCAGCTCACACTCTCAAGTGCAACAGGCTTTGTGTCAGGAAGCCCAGGATGCTATGTATGAGGCCCCTAGCCCAGCCTGGGAAGTTCAGGAAGGCTTCCTGGTGGTGGTGGCCATGGCATATAAGCTGAGTTACTAAAGGACAAGGAGGAGCCATCCAGGTTTGGTGACTGGCTTTGGGAGGGAGAGGTAAGTAAAGGAGGAGGGAGTGGAGGGATAGAGAGAGAGGGAGCACCTGAGGAAGCAGCCGAGCAGAGTGTGAGTGGGGATTTGTGGGAGGATGATGTGGGAGGCAGGAGATAGGGCCTCTGGCAGTGGCAAAGACTGTGTCCTCAGCACTGGGGAGCCATGGAGACAGGGAGACGGGGCGAGGAGAGGGGCCTGTCAGTTGTGAGAGGGGGATTTGCAGAGGTCAGAGTGGATACAGGGAGGTAAGTGAGGAAACTGCAATGTCCATGAGAGATGGGGACTGCGATGAGGGAAATAGACACCCTTGGAAAAAATTAGGGGGTGGAATCCATAGGACCCAGGCTGGGCAGCTTAGTGGCTTACTGGATTTAAGTGTGTGTGTTGGGGGGCGGTGGGGGGCTTGACCTGAGACTATTGGAGGAGCCTGGGCAAGGACAAAGCCATGATGGTAAAGAACACCATCATTCTGGGCCCGGTGTTTCCTGGACTCCCTGACTGAGAGATGAAAAATCTCTTTTCTGCCGATAGGCGCACTAGCCATGGCCCTCACGGGCCCTCCTCCTGTCTTTCCCAGCAGACTAGGTGCAAGGCTGTCCTTGCAGCAAGTGGTCCCCTCTCAGCTCTAGGAGGGTGTCAGGGTGTGTGGGAAATCACAGGCCTCAGGGTGGGGCAGTGCAGCTCTTGGGGGCAGAGGCAAGAGAGGAGGTGGCCTTTCTCAGGCCATCCCTCTGGTTTTATCTGGAACTCTGTAGTATTATTGCCTTTGTATAAGGAAGGCCTGTGTTTCTCCATGCAATGCTAATTCGATCCCTCGAACTAATGCAAGTTCCCTCCCTCTCTCGCTCCCTCCCTCTCACCCCCTCCCTTTCCATCTTCTCTCCCTTCTTTTTCATTCAATACGGATTTATTGAGCACCCACTATGCCCCAGACACCATTTCAGGCACCAGGGACACAGCCCAGAACTAATAAGGCAAAAAGCCCTGACATTATAGAGCTTACGTCCCAGTCAAAGGAAGACCAATGCTAAACAGAACAGGTGAACACATGGATAATGATAAGCATCAAGCAGAGAAGGCTGAAATCCCTTCTCATCAGGGTGATCACTTGCCCGGAGAGAATGCCTGTCCTGAATTGATTTATATGGTTCCCAGCCCTGGCCTTTACTTTCACTACCTACGTGTGTCTCCACCAGTGCTATACGGTGTGGCTTGGCATGTTTCCAAACTTTCTATAAATGCAAGCATCCCATATGTATATTCTGTGATTGCTTTTTTGGCTCAACATCTTAGTTTGAGACTGATCCTTGTTGATACGTGACGCTCCAGTTGACACACTGTCGCTGCGATAGACTATTCCGCAGTATGAATATGTCACTACTCATTGAGTCATCCCCCTGCTGATGGACATTTAGGTTGTTTCCAATTTTTTTTCTCTTACCACCCAAGCTGCAGGACCTTTTTTGTACCAGTCGACACCCCAGGCCTCAAGTGTTTCCTAAAAGAAAAGCACCTGGCGACAGAAAGCCGATGGTATCTGTCAAAGTGTTCGACATGCTCATCATGGCCAGGATGACGATGATAAAAATTAGCTCCCAGGTACTGAGTGCTGACTTCATCCAGGGCTGTTGCAAGCACTTTAGCCCAGAGTCCTTTTCATCTTCACACGCTACTAGGCAGATCCCAGCATCATTCTCACGTACCAGACACAAGGGTGGAGGCCAGAGAGTTTAAGCAGCTTCCCAAAGTCACCCAGTCAGAACCTCTGAGCTTAGCCACTGTCCTGCACTGCCTGGTCCCCCTCCATCTATCACTCCACTCCATCCAACATGGTCTCTATCATATCCCTGCATCATATCCCTGGTCACTCCATAGGATCTGCAGCTTAGTTCTAACTCTTAGCATCTGCACCAGCTGATCCCTCTGCCCAGAATGCTCTTCCAGCCTCATCTCTAATACTGCCTCTCTGGAATATTATCTGACCCTTTGCTCGTCTTCTTTCCCAGCAGTCACTACATGTATAAGTAACTAGTCATTTGGGTGATGGTTTAATGTCTGTGAATTCCATCAAGGCAGGTCCTTGCTGTTGTTCATCTCTATATCCTTAGCATTTAGCATGTAGTACATGATCAGTGAGTCGACAGGATGCTGGCTCCATGTCAGGCCCTGGGCTGGGTGCTTATGGGTATGATCTATGTCATCTTCACTGTGATCTCTTGAAGTGAGGGAATGGGCCTCATTTGCAGGGGAAGAAGAAGAGGCTGCCGAGAGGCCATGACTCACGCAGGGTCACACGTGAAGGGCAACAGAGGTGGGCTTTGCAGCCAGGTCTGCCCAGCTAGCATCACTACTGCCTTTACCTGACTCCTCAGACTCAGGCACCACAGGATCTACACATAGAAGACACCTGCATTCACGAGAGGGAACAGGCACAGAGTGGGATGAAGACTTGCCCAGGGTCACAGAGAGCTGGCGGCAGGCAAGGTTAAACTTCTGTTATCTTCTGGGCCCTGGGCCGCTCACCTCCCTAAGCAGGCTCCACTCTCTCTCCACACTTGGGGGCTGGTTTGGGGACATAGCACAGGAGGTGAAACCTGGTGGCAGAGTGTGAGGCGTGGATTGGAGCTGTGTCTGTCACTGTGGCTCATAACGGCTGCTTATTCAGGTCATCAGGCTGGAGTCCCCAGGAGGGGGAGGGAGGCCCGCTGCAGCCCTGGCCGGTCAGCTGGCCTGGCCATGGGGGGCTGCAGGGCCCTGGGAGCTGTCACCGCTGACTGATGGATGGGGACAGCTTCCAGTTGCCGGCCATCCCCGCCACGAGCCCCGTGGCCATCTCTGCGGCCGCCCACGCTGGCTTCCCGCCCAGCGCCTTGCTTTGAACATCTACAAGGCCTTTTGTTCCCGCAGCAGGGGCTGGGTGGGCTGTGTTGAGGGGCCCCTTTCAGAGGAAGGAGCCACCTGCTGGGGCTTCCCCCAGCCCTCAACCCCCACTGCTTCCCTCTAATTACCTGTGGGCAGGAGGGGCCAGCTGAAGGATCCAGCTGAGCTGTTGGGAATCTACTGGGAGGGGGATGGTGGTTGTGGCTGGAGAAGCCTCTCATCCTAGTCCCCATACCACGGATGGGAAACTGAGGCCCAGAGAGGGCAACTGCCTTACTCAAGGTCATACAGCAAGGTAGTGCTGTAAGTCTTGGTGCTTAATATTTCGTGCACACCAATTACGTGCCAGGCAGTTGACCCCCATGGTCTTCTTACAGTAAACAGCCCTGTTTCAGGTGGTCCTCACCTCCCAGCTCAGTGTCCTCAGGCGGGTTAATTCCCGTCTCCGAGCAGTTATTTCCTCTTCTATGCGGCACCTTATTTATTGAGCATCTCCTATATTCAAGACCACCAGGAGACACAGAGTAGAGAGGCTCTAAACTCTAGGACCTCTCTGCCAAGGAGGGGGACAGATGAGCTAGTAGAAGTGCAGAGGCATTGGTGCAACTTCAGGGGGGACTCCCACTAGGAGTCAGGGAGGACTCTGGGGTCAGGGAATCTGGGGTCAGGGAGGATTCCAAGAAGGCAAATGCCTGAGGACTTTATCCAGAGAGTAATGGGGCTTGGAGCTTCAAGATGATCTCCCCAGTGATGGCAAGGAGCCGTTCAAGGAGTTGGGGTAGAGGTGGGGGCTGGCAAGGACTCTACGTGAGAGGTGATCGGGACTGAACTCCTGGCCAGTGGACCCCATGCAGCCACAGTCTGGAAGGTGTGGAAGGTCCATAAAAAGCTAAACAGAGAGTTACCATATGACCTAGCAGTTCCACTCCTAGGAATTCAGAGACCTGGACAGATAATTGCCCATTCACGTTCACAGGGGATTCATTCACAGCAAGCAGTCAGAGGTGGAAACAGCCCAAGTGTCCATCATGGGTGAAATAAAGTGTGTTCTCTCTGTAGAAGGAAATATTATTCAGCCCTGAAAAGGAATGAGGTACTGACACATGTTCAAGGTGGGTGAACCTTGAAAACATGTCATGAAAGAAGCCAGACATAGAAGGTAAATGTTGGATGATTCCACTTGCATGAAATCAAGAGAAGACAAATTCCTGGAGAGAGAGGGCAGTATAGAGAGTCTGGGGGAGAAGAGCATGGACAGCTACTGTTTCATGGACACACAGTTTCTGTTTGGGGTGATGAGAAGATGTGAGAAAGAGATAGTGTTGATTGTACAGCATGAGAACGTTATGAATGTGCTTAATGATCCTGCATTGCCTGCTTGAAGGTGTTTACAATGGTAAACTTTGTTATGCATTTTTTCCCACAATTTAAATATCAATCATATAACATAACCAAACTCCATAGCATTTACACTTTAAATGGGAGAATCATGTGGTCTGTGAATGACATTGTAATAAGACAGCTAAAACAAAGCAAAACAGGTAGAAGATTGGTTCTCAGTTAGATAGGAAGAAGGGGAAGTGGACTTTGGGGAGACAGAGATCCAGTGTGTCCAGTAAGGCAAATGATAGCTGGCCACCTTTCATCCTTCCCTGTGGATGTACAATTTTCCCACAGCTTTTTGAAATTCCAGTTCTGCTCCCACACTGACTTGCTGTGTGCCTTTTGGCAAGTCAAACAACCTCTCTGGGCCTCAATTTTCTCACCCATACATCAACGCCACTTGCTGAGGGCTGCCTGTGTGCTGGGCACAGGGTCAAGGACTTGCTCTGAATTGTCTCTTTCAGTCCTCACCATATCTGAGAAGACACGGAGGCCCAGAGAGGCGGGAGCCTTGCTCTTCTCTCCCAGCCAAGGAGCAGGTGAGCCAGCCTGAGAACCTGGCCTGGAGTCAGTCCAGTGTTTGCCTCAGACCCTCTCCCACTGGCCCTGAGCGCTCCCTGGTCACCCCCCTTCCCTCTTCTCCGTGTCCTTTTGGAGCTGGTCACGGATTTTGTTCCTTCTGCAAATGATCTCCATGTGTCAGGGATTGGGTTTCCCCTCGTCTGGCCCTGTCCCTCTCGGGACCCAAGGCCCCCCATGGTCTGATGCGGCCAGGCAGGGGCCTCCCTAGAAGCTCCATTGCTCATTCTGCCCTCAGGATGGGGCCTTGGCGGCATGGGGCCTGCGCATCTGGTTTAACCATCAGAGCAGGGGCTTGTTTCGTTTTCAGTGACCCATGGAGCCCCCGGGAGAGGGAGAGAGCAGACTGGCAAACGGGGTGCAATGAGGCAGCAGGGGGGTCAGGAGAGCCGGAACTGAGCAAACAAATACTGGAACGTTAATGGGGGAATCCGTGGCAGAGAAAACACTCACATGCACGCACGCATGCACGCACGCACGGATGAAAAATGCACTTTTCACATACCTATGTGCAGACCTGTGTCCTCTAGCCATCCAGACGGCTTGCTGTTCTCCACACATGCTCTGTGCTATCTACACTCTGGGCCTTTGCCTAGGCTGGTTCTTCCCCCTGGAATGCCCTTCTGGGCCGTTCCTGCAAATGCCACTCCTGCCATTCCCAACAACCAGGCTCCCTGATCCCCAGCTCTCCCGCACCGCTCGCAGGGCCCTCTCCCCTCTCAGACCCATTGTGGGGTATGGAAAACAGGAGCTGGCATTTTAGGGCTGAGAAGGGAAGGGTTAGGAGATGATCTAAGGAGGGAAGAACTCCCTGGGCTCTTGGGACTCCAGACTCTTCTGCCCAACTCCCAGTCTATCACATGGTTGTACATCAGGACCCGCTTTGTAGGTGGCCATGAGGGTGAGAATGAGCTAGCAGCAAAATACACACAGTGCTTAGAACAAGGCCATGTAACTACTGGCAGTTACTAACATTGCTCATGAATCATTGTCTTGGCATGACATTGGTTATGTCCTGAGGCTGTCTTTTTAGCAAAAATTTAGCCCCTTGTCATGAAGAGCTATGACTCTGACCTTGACCTCTCTGAGCTGCAGTTTCTGCAGCTGTGAAATGGGGACATGGTTCCAGCCTCACCATTCTGTTGCAACCAGAGTCTCAAGCTATTTGAAGCCACGGCAAGTCAGGTGCAACCCCTCACAGGTTCCTTTACCCCACTTAGACTACAAAGCCCCCAGCTCAGGGTCCAGTGCCCAGTGAGACCAAGGTGGTGGGTGGTATTAGTTTTCAGCACATGCTTTCACTCCCTGGGTCAGCCTGACCCTCCATCTGGACTGAAAATACCCATGCAAATCCCTCTGGTGAAACACCCAGCCTCCTCCCATCAGGGCCACCGAGGACACACCAGAGGCTAAAATAAGACCTGTAGTCATCAGGAGCCAGTGCCCGGCACCACACAACTCAGTACAGTCCTTGGGGGCTCTGCTCAGGGCATAGCTGAATTTTGAAATGATCTTTGGCAGGTGGGGGCCAGGCTGAGCCATCTGCAACCTCTGAGGGTAGGATACAGATTCCCTGCCCTGACCCAGACAGGCAGAGTCAACAGCCTAAGGAGGGGTCTGGAAATCTGTTTTTTTATGGAGTGCCCAGGCAACTCTGCTGTCAGCTAGCATTGGGTGTCCACCCTCCACCACCCTTGAGTCTGATTTTCACTTGTTTATATACTTTAGTCTCCCTTGAAGAGCACTGCAGGCCCCTGAGGTCAAGACTGGGCCTGAGTTTTCTCTGCTTATCTGAATCCTGGGGAAAATGAATGAATGAGTGAATATTTAGCTCACTGGAGATCTCTGGATTTTTCTCTTCCCTAACAGCCGGGAGAACTTTGGGACTGATACTCTCCTTGACACCTGAGCTCAGTTGCTTGAGAGCCCTCTCCTCCAGGAAGTCTTCCCTGATGCCTTCCCAAATTGCTCTGATCTGTGACCCCTGAACTTTTTTTACTCACCTCCCTTCTCTTAGCAACTGTTGAATGACCAAACATGAGTGAATGAAGGACCCATGTGACTGAACCCCTCTCTGTTTTTGCCTTCCAATGGTGGAGGTCTTGAAAAAGGCCATGCTCCCCTTCTTTTTCTTTGCTCCAGGCCTGTTGCATTTCTTTGAGGTCTCAACACTTTCTCCAGCCCCCATGCCTTTGCTTGTGCTGTCACTTCTACCTGAAATTCCCTTCCCCACCTAATTCATCCTCTTCCTTTACATCTTGGCTCAATGTGTGGCTGCAATTACCCCATAGAGCCCCATGTTCTAATTGAAGCTGCCATCTTTCCTCTTGAAGTGTAAGCTCCTTGAGTCAGAAGTCATGTGACTTCATCTCTACTTCCATCCCCACGTAAGCACAGAATATTTGTTGGATGAATGCAACATCTTGTTGAACAAAATTCAGCTGTTGGCTCTAAATCTCAATGTGGCTGGGGTACATGAACTGGAGCCACAGGGAGGTGACTGAACGGTGGTTCTAGAGCCCTGAGGTCTGGGCAGCCAGTCAGCCTGGGGCCAGAAGCTATTTGTCCCCAACAAAATTCAGCTGTTGGCTCTAAATCCCAATGTGGCTGGGGTACATGAACTGGAGCCACAGGGAGGTGACTGAACGGTGGTTCTAGAGCCCTTGTGGCCTGGGCAGCCAGTCAGCCTGGGGCCAGAAGCTATTTGTCCCCAGAGCAGTAGTTCCTTGACCTGAGGCTATGCCCACCCCTCCCAGAGCTCAGAGACACACCAATCTGGCCAGACTGACATAGCCCCAAGGTCATTCTGGAGAGAGAGAATTCTGGGTCTCCACCTCTGGAGACCTACCTGGAGCTAATGGGGAGACATCACTCAGCCTGGCTTTTGGTAACTTTATAGTCCTGTGTAAATGTCAGGGATAATCATTCTCATCAAGATGAGCAGCTCCCACCCCAGGAATGGCCTGGCCCATCTTTATGGCATCATGCTGATAAGGAGGATCATACAGCAATCCTGGCCCCTGCTGAGTGCTGGGGAGGAGGAGAAAACACAAGAACCACACTCAGGGAACATCACTCTCCTAATTGTACTTCCTAGATTAACTCTTAAATCTCTGGATAACCCATTTAATAGACAAGTCAACTGAGGCCCAGGGTGGCTAAGGGAGTCTCTGGGTCACAAAGCTGGTAGGGGCAGAGACAGGATTCGATCTAGGGCTTCTGTGTCCCTGACTATAACAACACATGGTGATGGGTCAGCCAGAGTCCTTGCATCAGGGAACAATAGCTCCTGCATTAAGTGCTCATGGACATTAAATTCTCAAGCTTCTATAGCCCCCAGTTCTTTCATCCCTGTCTACTCTCACACTTATTCAATCAACAAGCATGGAGCACCTACTATGAGCCAGGACAGTTCTCGGCACTAGGATATAGTTGTGGACACGTCTGTCTCATCCAGGGAAGGAGATGATTTTTGAGCTGAACTATACTCTGATATGTGTAAATAAGGGATGACCAGGCAATATGGGGAAGACAGGTAGTGTGGGGCTTACCCTGCTTCATTTTGATTTTTCTGTGGGAGCTTAGGGAGGCTTCCTGGAGGAAGTGAAGTTTAAATGGAGACCTGGAGGAAGAACAGGAGCTGGGAGGGGTTTGTGTTTTAGTTAATCCCATTCTAGGCCTTTGTGTGTGCTGTTCTTCTGTCTGCCACACTTCCTGTCTGGCTCTCACTGGCTTCCCAGGTCTCAGTTCAGACATCATCTCCCAGAAGCTGCCCCAATGCCCCCTTGGCTGGGTCGCTGGCTTCCTCTAGGCCCCTGCAGCTCCCATTGCCACCTGAATTGCTCATTAGCCTATGAGCTCCCTGAGGTTGTGGCTGTATCTGCTCAGCACTCTGGTCTCCATCAGTGCAAAACGGGGTACCCAATGAGCTTTTTGAGTGGATGAAGGGTGCCTAACACTATTCCTGTGCTTCTCTATGCTGAGGGTGGTGCTTTTCTATGTTGAGGGACCCTGGTACCCAGGAGACCCACAGACACTGCTCCCTTCCGTCTCCAAATAGCCTTACCTCTGATGACCTCACATGGACCCACTCGAGCTGGGGGTGCAATGGATCCCATCACTCAGACAGGAGGAGGGTGTCGTCTCAGGGGTGAGGCTTACCCAATGGGTCAAGTGCTTTTTAGTTGATTTTTATTCTCAGTTGTTTGAAAACTTCTGCCAGGACACACAGAGATGTTTCCATGCAGACACACAGTCATAAGGTCACACACACGTACATGGACACACACGCACATTTCTATGCCTGAGACACCAGGGCTATTATGGGGCCCTCGTACTGCCTTGGGGTTCTCACACTGTGGGTGAGATAGGCTAATAGCACCTACCCGGCACTCTGGGAATTGTGGGGATTAAATGAGCAAAAGCAGTGAAAGTCTTAGCTTAGTGCCGGCTATTAGTAGGGGCTCAGCTTGTGGGACTCCATGGGTGTGCCCTCTGCAGCTCTATAGAGCCCCATGCTCAGAAGGGGCTGGTTTGATGCTGTCCTGTTGCCATCATGAAAATTTGAAATTCTTGATGACCTTTGAACATGGGACCTTGTGATATCATTTTGCAGAAGGGCTTGCACATTGTGGTTTGCTGTTTGGATTCCCCAGGATCAGGGAGCCCTGGAAATGGTGGCCCAGAAGCATTGAGGGTGAGTCCGCCTGTACCCAGACTTTTGTTGAGGTTGTGGGGAAGGCAATGAAGCTAGCCAGAGAGAGTACGGGCTGCCAGGCTCAGGGGTAGAGGCTGGACTGCTGTGGGACCAGGAAGTTGCCCACTGGTTTGCAGCAAGCATTGTAGTGGATTCCAAGCATGGAAGGGGACATTCAGAGAGGAGCAAGAGGATGGGGACCTGGGACCCCTGCCAGCTGGTCCTTACTTTGCCACTGACTCAGACAAGCAGTGGCATCTCCTCCCTGGGCCTCAGCTCTCTCCATCACTGCAGTGGGCTCTGAATGTCAAGGCACTGTCCTGGTTCTGATCATCTTGTTCCTCAACCCTAAAACCAAGGCCCGGTGGCCTCTGCACACATCTTTCCCCACACCCTGACCTCATTGGAGATGGGCTGGCTGGCCAGCCGGCTGGAGGGCTGTTATCTGCCCCAGAGCAGGTGGAGGGCCCATGAGCCCAGGGCCCATTGGCCGCCTGGTTTGTATTTTTAACACCCGGCTCTCTGGCGGTGACAAGGTGTCTGCTAAGTGAGGTAATAGGCAATTGAGTGGGTTCCGCTTTGCCGAGGGCACTCATAAATCACGTCTGTCAGGGGCCTGTGTCACGGTCCAGGGCAGCGGCCGCGTGTCAGCAATTAGCCAGCCTGCGCCCAGTGGCTGGACCGCAGTACACTAGCCCAGAGCCCGGCGCCATGGCCTTGCAGGTTAGAGGGGGCCTTCAGCCCCTACCTTATCTCTCTCTACCAGCCCACCCCAGCTCAGCCCCAGACAGGCAAGGACAGGCTGGCACAGTGGGGCTGGACCAGCCCCAGGGCGCTCGCAGCCTCACTGCTCAGGGGGCTCAGGAGTGACCTTGCTAAATGTTTCCTCTCTTGGGGCCTCAGTCTCCTCATCTGTAAAATGGGTGAGATCATTCCAGCTTGAGGACTAAGTGGAAGTGACAAGGAGGCAGATGCATCTTAATATAAGGAAGCTTTCAATGAGTGAAAATAATGATGACATAGTAATGGACACTGATGCACTCACTCTGTAACAGGCATGATTCTTCTCTACACTGGCCATCCCTGGTTCCAAAGCTTCCTTTTTAGGGTAGGGGATTCACAGCAATCCAAATCATGTTAATGGCAGCTAAGAAGCAGAACATCTGTCCTATAAATACCAAAATTCATGTGAGGTAGATGCCCCCATTTTATAGATGGGGAAATTGAAGCACTACTAGGTTAGTAATGCAGTCAGGTGCCTGACACAATAATGCCTGCGGATCAAATCTAATCCAACCCACAAGATTCTAGAAGACTTTAAGTCTCACACCTGCTATCACCTGACTGTGTGAGCTTGGGCAAGTTTCTCACCCTTTCTGGTTTCAGTTTTGCTGTTGGCACCCCTGATGCAAATAGCTTAGATCTCAGAGATAGTCCATCCCACTCTACCTCCTGATACAGGAATCACCCCTACTCTCCATCATCCGATGGGAGATCTACTCAGCTGAGATCTGTGGCTTACACACCTCATCAGATACACCTGACAAAGCACCAGCTTTCTCTGTTGCCAGTTGAGCCAGCCAGGAAGCCAGCCTGTCTGGGTCCAAAACTTGCCTCATCAGACCAGCTGTGTTGCTAATCTAACAGGGCCTCAGTTTCCCCATCTATAAAGTAGAGGCATCTGCCTCACACAATTTGGGGCCATCAAAATGTTCATTATTATCATCATTATAAAATTAAGCCTTAAAGGACACTAGCCCTTCAGAAAAGGCTTGTTCCTATTAGGGAGAAATGATGTCCTGAGCTAATCCCATACAGGCTTTGTGGACTCCACCCCCACTCCAGACTAAAGCCATCAGGACATTGGGAAAGACAAATCCCATCACCACCAAAGGGAAGGTGGCTGGGACCTAAGGATGGAATTAAGCAGCCAGGTTGGATATAAAAACCAAACACGTGGGCCTTGGGCTCTCTCTGTCGCTCGCCTCCTGGCTACACAGCTCCTGGCTTGCAGCCAGCTCTCAGAGCGCCATTTTGGGATTCCCGATCGGCGGATCGGGTAGGATGCATTTAAAACTTTGTCTCCCACTTTTCTCCTGAGCTGTACATTTCATTTCCCCTTCCCTTGTCAATAAACCTTTTATGAACCTTTCACGTGTGCCTGCAGTAGAGCATTGATAAGTCCTTTTAAGCGCGCGGGTGAGCACCCACAGTCAGGCACCCCGTTTTGTATCGGGGCTGCTCTACAACATTCCTTTCTGTCTACAAGGCAGCTTTCTCCTCAAGGTCTGGTTTTATTTTTGAATTTTTATTTGTTCTCCACTGCCATCCCTCCTGTTATATGGTTTTCATCTGGTCCTAGCATCCCCACTCAGCAGGGCAGTTCAGCCCTAAACCCCGGCTTCTCCCGGCCTCACTCTGCTCATCTGTATAACGGGCTTGGGTCATTATACAGTGAGTTTGCAAGATGGTGCTGAGGGCACAGGCTCAGGCAAATTAGGTGATGCCACTGCAGGCACTTTTTATTTTATTCTTTTTACATCACTTTGTTTTTCCAACTTTGTGTTTCACCACGACTGGGGCAGGGAAGGTCCCACAGAAGGTTGAGGCTGGAGGCCCACATAGGGCTCCTGTGGACCTGGGGTGTGCAAGGAGGAAAGCAAAACCCTGAGGCGCTTTCTTAGATACACACATTAGCCTACAAGAAGAGAACATGCCTCATGGAGACACACACTCTCGCACACACATTCTCTCCCATGTAGGCCCACTCATTCCAGCTCCAAAACATGAACTCTATACAACACCCATTTAGCAAATACTTCTCAAGACTTGCTGTGTGTCCCATGTGGAACAGACAGAGTAACCCAGACGCAGAGGAATGGCTGCCTTGGGCAAGGTGCTCCCGAACCCCACACGGACACACACGTGCAGCCTTACACCCTGCCCTCGACACAGCAGGCAGTCCCGTCACGCCGTGTCTCTGCTTCCCACTCTTCCCGTTTCTCCCTCTGCAGTTCTGAAGCTTCCATTACGCTCCCTGGGGTGGCAGGAGTTGGTGGGGTCTCAGGCAGTAGCACTGATGGCTGCAAACCAGGCAGAGTGGGTATCCTGCCCTCACCGAGGCCTCTGGCTGACCCTCACGTGGGAGGGAATCCTATGGTGGCCCCAGGCTCTTCCCTTGCCCCCTGCCAGTCTGACCAACCTTTGTGATGAGGAAGGGAACAGAGGGAGGTCCCAGGAGAAGATTCTTCAAAGAAAGCCCCTGGCCTGCCTCTGCCCTGCTGCCTGCGGAGCCTGGGAGGGGCTGCCCTGGGGGACCAGCTTGGTCAGAATAGGGCCGGAGGGGGCATCCGGGTGGTTTGAAGGGATGAAAGATGTTCCAGGTGGACAGACACTTGGCTCCAGCAGGGCGGCATTTCCTGAATATTTGTTTCTTTTTGGGGACCAAGCACCAAAGTCCAGCCTGTAGGATCATTGGTTGGGGGAGGGTTGGGAGGCAGGCCCAGGTACACAGGTCTCTGTCCTGTGACTCAGGTCCTTCTGCTGGCAGCAGCCCTGGGTGGGGGTGGGGACAAGGGCCCTGGAGACGGCCATCTGTGTGGCTGTCTTGGCTGCCTTTTCCCCCAGGGGGTCACCAAGGGCTGGGATCGATGCCGGGCCCAGCTGCCCAGCGGCGCCCCATTAAGAGCCCCGCCTGGCCTGGCTCTAATTGATTACACTGGGGCGTCTGCGTGGGCCCAGGTGGCAGGGCCTGGGCAGCCTCTGGCTCCCTCAAGGCATCGCCTGACGGGGGACAGGGGAGTGGGAAAGAAAGAAGGCACGGGGTGGGGGGGTCTATGAGCCCCAATTAAGCCAGAGTGGCGCAGCCTGGGCTGCTCCTAATTTGGTTTGGGATAATGAGCTGGGGAAATTGGCTCCTGTCTGACTGGAGTTTAAGCCCCATCTGGGCTGGGCCCTGGGAATAGTCACTTCAATTCCCTGCCCTGTGGATTGGGGAGAGAGGGTGGAGCTCCTTTGGTGGGCACAGCTCTCTACAGAGTGCAAACACTTTCTCCTTTGTGCTCTCAGTGGCAGCTACTGGGGAAGGGGTGGTAACCACTACAGTCCCATTTTACAGATGCACTAACTGAGGTCCAGGGAGGGGAAAAGAAGCCTCCCAGTTGACTCCTGGCTGCATACAAGACCTGGATCACCTCCTAAAGGTACTCCTATTTTTTGTTTTTTTATCCCTGAGATAATTCTTTGGCTTTTAGGGCTACTAAATATAAATGCAGGATGCCCAGTTGCATTTGAATTTTACCTAAACAATGACTACAATTTAGTATAAATATATCCCATGCACTATTTGGGACACACCTTGTTTCGCATTTTATCTGGTAACAGTGTCTGTCTGCCATTCCTAAGGGCCTTGGAGGTCCTGGGGAGTGGGTAGTAAAAACTTTGGAGCCAGTCAGACTTAGGTTCAGACAGGTCTTGTCACCCTCTTCCTGTGTAGGTAGAATAATACCACCCCTGCCACCTCCCCAGGATGGCCACGTCCTAACCCTTAGAGCTGCCATGTTATTTTATGCGACCAGAGAGACTTTGGAGTTAAGGATTGTGAGCTAGGGAGATTAGCTTGGATTATCTGGGTGGACCCAATATCACCTCCAGGGTGCTCAGGAGAGGAAGGGAGAGGGCCATGAGGGAAACATATGGAAGGAGGAGTCAGGAGCCAAGGAGTGCAGGTGGCGTGAAGCTGGGAAGGCTCAGGAGACATTCTTTCCTAGAGCATCCAGAAGGAAGGCAGCTGCGCCCACACTCTGACTTGCACCTCCTAAGACCCATTGTGAAATTCTCAACTCCAGACTGTGATAAATGGGTGGTGGTGTCCATCACTCCGTTTATTGTGAACTGTCACACCTCCATTGGTAATACAGGTGATACAGACAACTGGGTGAGTTGCTTAAGCTCTCTGGCCTCTGTTATCTCATCTGTAAAACGGGCAAGGTTCTCCTTTCCATGTGGGGCTGATGTGAGGTTTACTCAGGGCAGAGCTGCTAGATGCTCCCTGTGGCTGTGGATACTGTCAAACTCCAGGGGGTTCTGAGGACCCAGGCACAGCCTTCTTCCTTCAGCCCCCCTGGAAGCATCTTAAGATGCCCAGAGTGAGCCAAGAAGCAGACCTGCCTCTGTGGGGTACAAATTCCAGAACACAGGACTCAGAATAGCTACAAAAGCTGCTCTTCAGAGACCAAGGAGCACAGATCTTCCAGATCACTAACTCTGCCATTTTCCTGCTGTGTGAGACCTGGGGTAACTGTGTTATCTTCCTTATGTCTAAAGGACACACTCACCTCCCAGGGTCCTTTTGAGGATGAAACCAATAGTCCCATAGGTGGAGGTACCTTGAGGCAATCAGTGAGCCCTGGTTCTCATTGCCTTTGGGCTGCTCCCATTTCACGGATGAGGAAACTGAGGTCCTAGAGGACTTGCTGAAGGCCATATAGTCTGGGGATGCCAGGCCCTCTCTATTCTTGTGTGACCTGAAGCCCCTCTGCTGTTGCCTGGGGAACTCTGAGGGCATTGTAAGCCTCTGGGGTACAAGTTTGTCAGGAGCCAAAAGAAAGAGCATCTCCTATATTTTCTGAAGGGCACAGCTCTGATAATAGGTATATCTGCCAACCTGTAGGTGGGTATCCAGGTGACTACAGACACTGCCAAGCTGTCCCGGTAGGTGGGGTGCTTGTTCTGATGAGGGGAATCTGTGCTCATATCATATCTGGGATCCTCTTGGGAGAAACTTCAGAACACCAGCGGGCCATGCCCTGGCCCTGTGTGGCCACACCCTGCCCCTGAACTGGCCTCTCTCCCCTTTCCTTGGTGGATTTGATCTGAACTCTCCTAGACTCTCAGGGATGCTGTTCCAGAAACCCTACCTTCCCCAGCTCCAGTGCCCACCCCCCACATCTAGAACACCCACCAATAGCACACTCATGGTAGGTGTTATTATCCTGGTTCACAGATGGAGAAACCAAGGCTAGGAGTGGTAAAGGGTGTTGCCCAGGATCACTCAGGTGTTGGGGAGGAAATCGAATCCAGGCATCTGAGTGAGCCCCAAACCTACTCTCCCCTCACCAGTGGTTTCAAGTGAGGCCTCCGATGCTACACTCCCTGTGTTCCAATCTCATTCCTGCTTTGCAAAGGAAAATCTCCTAACCTCTCTGAGCCTCAGTTTTCTCATCGGCAAAATGGGGTAGATGATAACAGTTGTCCTTACAATGAGGACTGTTAGGGGGATTAAATAAACTAATGGAAGCAAAGGGCTTGGAACTGGGTAAGAAGCTTCTCTTTAAGCATTGACATCCTTATGTTTTTCTCATGGGGAGGCAGGGGCAGCTATTAAATGGCATAGCACATGTGGATTATGCAATATCAACCCCAGCGAAAATTTGTTCCCTTTTATATTCCTGTTTGGTCCTCTGAGATATGGTAGAGGCAAACATCTCAGCCGGGGGTGACTCTGGGTCTCACACCTTCCTGATACTTGCTCACCTTCCTTTTTTATCAAGAGGAGGCTGCTGGCAGAATGGCAAAGGTAGCTGGCTAGGACTTTGAAACACATTTTCACTGAGCTCATTTTGATGGTTACTTTTATTTTGTGACCATATATATTGAGTTTCCATTTGTGAGGCTGACACCAAAAGCCTTATCCAAGCAAACCGACTTGAAGAAAATGGCAGAGTCATGGAGGGAGAAAAAGTGCCTGAAAGCCTTCCCTGTGCCCTCATCCTGGTGCTACGGAAGGTTGGCAAGGGCATTTTAAACATTGGGATGAAAACATTTTTTCCATATAGTTTCTGTTTTTTCTGGCACTTTGGTGTCTTTCCATATCTAAAGACACGGACAATCATCTTATGAGCCAAAACACCCAATGACTTTGAATCTCCAAAGGAGCCCATAAAAGAGAAAACTGTCCCCATTGTAGTGAGGGGAATTCCTTGCCCTTCACCTCTCTCCCTACCTCCTGCCTCTTAGAAAAGTCTTTAGCCATGAATTCAGGGTTTTGGGAATTATATCAGACATTTGTTTCTTTTCTTTTTTTTGTCTTTTTTTTTTTTTTTAAAGATTTATTTATTTATTTATACAAGCGCTGGGTATAGTCAGAAGTGCGGGAGGGTCAGAGGATTCACCAGAGCCAGAGCGGGGAATAAGAACAGGCAGACTGACAAAATACACTGCTGAGGGGAGCAGTGGGTGTGGCAGGAGAGGTCTGTTGTGCCATGTGGGACCCTCGCCGGTGGCCGGGGATCGAACCGGTGCTGTAGATGCTGTGGGCAGCTTCGCAGCCCAGTGCTCAACCTCTGCGCCACCAGGGGAGGCCCCAGACATTTGTTTCTTAAAATTAAAAGACTCCTTTAACTTTAGTCTTTCTAGTCTAAATAAACACCAATGCACTGGGCATATTCCTTCCCTGCTACTGAAAGTCCACGTCAGTATAATTATTTTTGGAGGGCAATTTGGAAGTAGACATCCAAAGCATTACATATAAATATGTATTTTTTCCTCCCTGTTTGGCCATTCCACTTTTTGAGCTCAATTTTTTAAGGAATAAATTGTCACAACATTGCATGAACATTTAGCTATAAATGGATGTTTATCTCAGCAAACACTTAGAAGCAACCAAACTGCTCAACCATAGGGGATTGGCGAAATGGATAACAACATATTCCTGCCATGGCATGTCATGTGACCAGCCTGTTAACAGGATGTACCAGAAGAATGTCAGCTCCACTGGGGCAAGGGTTTCGTTCATTCTTGTGTTTTTGAACTGCTACCTTTCTAGGATCTAAGGATAGTGCCTGGGAAATAGTAGGTACTCAATAAAAACTAGTTGGAGAATGAATGATTTATAGCAGGTACAGAGAAAAAGCTGATTTTAGATGATTTTCCTTTATGATTAATCAGTTATTGACATTTTCTAAAGTTTACTCCACACATGTACTGAATCTGAAATGAGAAATAGCAATGTAAGAGATTTCTTGGTGAGAACTAAGAAACTGCCTGTGGGATAGTGATGATGCAGGCTTCTGATCCTTTAGGTGGAAAGGTCTCGATCCCCTAGGCTGGAAGCTTACTAATTTGAAGAGCTCACATCTGTCTCCACCCTGAGATCACAGCTCCTGAGGCCACGCGGTTCCAAGCCTCGCGGCCCCAGTCCATGCCATCCGGCTCTGGGCTTGTGCTCTGATCATCATCAAGGCTCCATGGCCACGATGTCCAATCTGGAATTTTAATCCATGACAAAGCAGGAGAACATCTTATGTTTCACTGTGGAAATCCTGGACTCTGCACACTCAGGAGCCTGGTGCTGCTGGCCACCCAAGTCTGCTCAGTGTGTCCCAGATCCAAATGGTTAGGGTCGACCTGGCCTGCACGGAGACCTATGTCGCGACCCCTGATTCTCCAGAGGCTGGGATGGGGGCAAAGACCTCCGTGTCCTGGAGGGCACCCCTGGGCCCAGGGAAGGAGCCGCTGGGGGTGGGGTTAAAGCTGTAGTGCTGTGAACAAAAACAATGTCGGTGGAAGGAATTTCAGAGGGCAAAGCAGAGAGGGAGGGGGGTGGGGAGGTTTCGTGGGGGGCGGGAGGCTGAGAGAGGAAAGCGCTCCCCTGACTCCATTCCCTATGAAGGAGGTTTTCGTCATTTGTGGGTAAAATCAGCTACACCAAACCCAGTAAAAAGTGTTAAGAATGGGAAAGTCCCTGTCATTGCCTCTGTTCTTTCATTTTTCTCACCCTTTTCTCTTATCGTGGGATTTGGATGTACTAATGTAAGAAATGCAGCGTCTTGTCAAGCTCACGTCTAACTCGGCTGGGTGTGGATCCCTTCATGGGGCCTTCCTAGGAAATTCTCGAGGCCCATTTGGACAATATTAGAAACCATCCCCTGTTGAGGACAGGATAGGGGCCTGGAAACCTGAAACCCCCAGGCCTCCTCACACCCACAGTGTGACCTTGTGGCAAATCTCTGGGCTGACCCTCAATGAGCCAGGGGGTCCTCAGTCATGGCAGACAACGTCGTTTACTGCAGTAGGGCAATTTGAATTTAGGCCTAAGGGACCTGTTGGAATAGTAAGGGCGAGGCTTGGGGTTGGTACTCTGGACTTGAGGAAAGCTGAAGGTCATGTCCATGCATGTGGCCGGGCCCAGTATGCCAGGCTGCCCTCAGGAAGAAGCAAGCATGTGCTTAGCCCCATAGTTGCAATGCTGCTGGTCACTGTCATGGAGGCAGCCTGCGGGCAGGAGACCTGGTTACCGTGCCCACCCCCACCAGTCCTGACTCAGCAAGTGTGCCCAGTCCTCTCAGCCAGGGTCAAGTGGGAGCCTGTGACCTTTCTGAGGACTGGGCTCCTTCTCCCTCCCTGGGTTGGGGTAGAGGAAGGACCCAAACTTACTTGTCAGCTTTCTGCAGTACTGCAGAGCTTGTGTTCTTGGGGTGACACCTGAATTGTGGAGGAAAACAGCTACTCCCAGTGTCTCATCAGGGAACAAGAATTTCATCCTTTACATGTTAAAAAAAAACCAAACAAACAAAAACCAGCTTCAGAGGGAATGTGAGTCCATCCAGGCTTTCCTCTCCTTCCATTCCTGGTTTGGTTGTAGATGCCAGTGTTATTTTTTTTCTTTTTAGCTGAGACACAAGCAGAATCTTTGAGAACTTCCAGAGATAAGATAGACAAGAAGAGCTGCCCTGGCTGAGGAGAGTGGGGACCTCGAAATCCTCACTCTGCTTTCTCCCATCCATGCCTCACAGGGAGACTTGAGAGACTTCATGGAGCCCTCAGGGTTCCATGGAGGACAGTTTGAAAACTACCTGTGGGAACTCTAGTGTCTTCCTCTGTGATTCAGAGCTAGTCGATGTGCCTTGTTGTGTGGACCTAGCCTCTCTGGGCCTCTGTTTCTGTTTCCAGAACCTCAGTGCTCAGAGGAGACAAGGTTAAAAATAAGTCCCTCATTTAATGGTGAGGAAAGTGGGGAGTCCTCCAGAAATGGGTACCACTTGGCTCAGGCACACAGCTTTGCCCTGAGGTGGAAAACATCAGCTGGAAAGGTCGAGGATATACCCTAATCAGGGGGTGTTCCCACCTTGCTCCAGGAGGGTGTCCTCCATGCTGCCGTCACCCAGGGCATGGGGGTGGGCCAGGCATACCCATGCCAGCCCTGCTCCCCTGAAGCACCGCGTGCAGCTTTCCCATGTGGGAAGTGGCCCTCTTGGGATATTTATTTTATTTCTGTAAATGTGGGAAGTAGCTCCTCAGGAGCGTGTGGATGACCTGTCTGGCTGGAATGCTTTCCCTGCTATTTCAGGATTAAGACTGTAAATTCCTTCTTAGGGGTGTAATGGTGCAAGCACTGGACTCTCCGGGGAGGGCGGGTGGCCGCTGGGCCCCACCCTGGTGCTTATGGCCAAGATGGGGACTGGGAAGGGGTTGCAGCCTGGGGTTATACCAATCCCACCCTGCCGGGGCTCAGTAGGCTGGGCTCTCGCCCTCCTCACCGGGGTGGGAAGAAAGTAGCAGCTTCGTTTTCCTGAAGACAACACAAGGTTGTCCTCCCCCATGTGGAGGGAGCCCCCCTCCCTCTCGGATCCTCTCGGGCTGATCAGCCATAGGTCATGTGTCCACTGGGGACATGGGTGAGATGGAGCTCAGGCCCCCCTACAAGCCGGGGTCCACTTTCCCTGCCATCTCCACAGCTTCCACACTGTTGACTCCCCCCACAACTTCCCCTCTTTCTCTCCCACCAGGGGCCTCCCCTCTGGCCTGGATGGAGTCTTGCTCCCCAGTCACTCTTCTGAAACCAGAGTCTTGTCAAACCACGGCGCGCCCTGTGCACAGAGTAGCAGTTCAGGGCTCAGAACAACAATGACGATGGTCTTTGTGAGTGTCACTGTCATTCTTACAACTGTCGCTGGACTGCCCCCACAAGTTCATGGAGGCATTGGGGAGAGAGAGAAGAACAGGATTAACAGTCTGAAAGATGAGCTCTTGGGATGAGCCAGGTGAGGAGGCAAGGAAGAAAGGAAGGGTGCTCCAGGCAGTGGGAACAGCATGGGCAAAGGCCTGGCAAGTAAGCAGATTGCTTCTTGTGCCAGGACAGAGGGAAGTCTGGCAAAGCCAGGACACCATGCATGGGGAGCAATGGCAAGAGGGGACACAGGGGCTTCCCGTCATACACAGACCAGTGAGGCGTGGCAAGCAGGATGCAGTTTTTCCAATTATTTGCTTGTTATACCCGGGATGATGCATTTATCCCAAAGGACAAATGCCAGGGGTGCACTTGCTGGCAGTGATGAGTGATGGCCGGCTGTTTCAGGGAATGCTGGGGCCAGAGCAAGGGCCAGTGACACAATGTATAACCAAGTGGGATCCTCTGGCAGCTTCCACAGTTAGGGATGCAGGAGGGGGAGAGGCTGGAAAAATCAGGTCAAGTGTCGCGGTTATTAAGTGGCGAGCAGAGTGTGGCTCCTCACTTCTGACACTGTGCTTAATGTGCCAGTTAAGTAGCTGTAATAGGGAACAGCTGCAAGGGGGATCTGGGGTCTGGCTCAGCAAGGTGGCTGGTAGTGGGGTTTCCCAAGCACTGCTGCTGGGGTGGGTGGGAGAGCCAGATCAGGCAACAGACTCTGGGGTCCTCTTCCTGCTGGAGTCTAGAGCAAGAGTGTGGGGTGGAGACCTGGCCTTGGGGGGCCCAATGGAGCTCAGGGGTGGGGGCCCAGAGGTGTCAGTCTGCTCAGGGTTTGCACTGTACCAAGTGCCTCCTAGCATATGCCTCATGCATAGCATGGTGGAGGCGACTCTGGGTTCTAAAGTGAGGTTTGGGTTCAAATCTCTCTACCCCTTGAGAGAGCTAGTGGATCTTGGAAAAGCCCTCATTCCCTGCAAGTATATTTTCTCCTCTGAAAAATGAAATTTTCATACATCTACTGCCTATTACTATTGGTCTCATACATCTACTGCCTATTACTATTGGTCTATGACAGGATACATGCAAAGTGCCTTTGGGCAGGTGTGCACAGTAGGGGCCAGGAGATGTCAGCTGGTTGCAAAGTGATGAGGATTCCCTGTGATGTCTTTGTTCTATGCCACCCCCAGGAAGTGGTGGGTCGAAGGCTAAGATGTAGCAGCTAAAGTGGGGGTCCACTTTTGGATCCATTCCCTAACATTCATGGATGGGGGCTGACTAGCCATAGGTCATGTGTCCACTGGGGACATGGGCGAGATGGAGCTCTGGCCCCCCTACAAGCCAGGATCCACCTTCCCTGCCATCTCCAAGGCTTCCACACTGTTGATTCCCCCCACATCTTCCCCTCTTTCTCTCCCATCAGGGGCTCCCCTCTGGCCTGGAGTCTGCTCTCCAGTCACTCTTCTTCAGTTTCCTTTGTGAGCTCTCCTTACTTCTGGCCTTACAGACTGGAGCTCCCAGGAGAAAGGACATCTTGCTCAGTCCCAGGGTCTGATGTTCATTCTCTACCAACACTTCCCCAACCTCCATTTCCATCCCAGACTCACTAATGCATTCATTCATTCACTCATAAATATTTGGAGTTGAAATATTGTCGCTGTAATGTAAGCCACCGCAGGAACTTTGTCCTGCTTAGCACCATCTCCCAGTCTCTGGAACAGGCCTGGCAGATGGTAGACCAGAAACACACTTGCTAAATGAATGCATCAATTGTGAGTCTGCTAGGGGAGGCTCACTTTCTCAACCCTTGACAGAGACTACCCTCACCTCCTGGAGAAGAGGCCTAGGAGGAGACTGAAGCTTTTGTCTGAGCTCCAAATCACATACAGGAGAATGGAAAAAGCCCCTCCAAGTTCATCGAGCTCACTCTTCACCTCCATTCAGGGGATGAGGAAGTCAAGGTCTGAGCACCAGAGCTAGGCCAAAGCCACACGGAAATTCAGTGGCCGAGCGAGGACTGGCTTACAGATGGTGCTCTTGCTTCCTGTCCAGGAGACTGACGGGGTCCAGGCAGCCTCAGAGGCATTCCAACAGCAGCGAGCTGTGTCGTATTTCTGTCACGTTACATAATGGTGGGCAGGTAATAACCACTCAGTCTCTGCCGTCTCAGTGCATAATAGGTAGGAAAATGAATTCAAATGTCATTCGCTACAATAAAAGAAAGTATTCTTAGTGCTCCCTGTGTTCATGGGGCTGAGGCGAGGGTGAGGTGCGTTCTCAATGAATCACCTGGTAAAGGAGGGGCAAGGGGATCTCGATTATTCCCTGGCAACGTCAGCCGATGAAGTGTAATCACCGAGGCTATTTTTATAAGCGCAGCCCATGAATATGTGTGTGCAAAGGTGAGTGGGGCCAGGCGTGTTCATGGAGTCTGTGCACTTGCATATGAATTGTGTGTATGTGTACCTGGGAGAGGGTGAGTGGGGCTTGCACAGGTGTGCATACTTGTGTGCAAATGCATGCCTGTGACACTTGAAGATTTAGGCATTTAGTGTGACACACGCACCTCCTGGACAGTCAGCCTCACAGGAGAGAACTCTTGTTGGTGTCATTTACCAGTGTTTCTCTGATGCCCAGCTTGGTATCTGGTATACAGTAGGTACTGCACAGATATCTGTTAAATGCATAAACAAATTACCCAGCCCTGCTGCTTCTTTCTCCAATACAATCCTCAGATCTGGCTGCTTTTCTGCACCCTGCTTTCCACATTCCACTTAAAGCCACTCTCAACCTTACTTTCTCTGCTCCACTGCAACCCCCTCTGCAGTGCCTAGGGGTGGGGAGTTATTAAAATTCAAATGGACTAGTAACACTCATTAAACCAAGCCAAACCAACCAAGAGGCTCCCCACTGCACCCAGAACAAAACTCCAAATCTTCTCCAGGTCCTTCAAGGTCCTAAGTGGGCTGGGCCCTGTCTGCTTCATTTCCCACTGTCCCTCTTCCCTCGCCCTCTAGTTCTTCCAAGGTGGCTGCCTTGTTCTGCCTCAGGGCCTTTGCATCTGCTCTCCCCTCTGCTCCCAACATAGCCTGCACACTCCCATCCCTTGCTTCTGACTTAAATACTGCACATCTTCTGGGAGGCCTTCTCTGTCCACTCCATTCCCCATCCTACCCTGTTTTTTCATTTTCTGTAGCATAATTTTGGGTCTTCAGGACATTTGTCAAAACCCATGAGCAGCTCATTCCCCACTGGAAGCTTCAGAGGGCAGGGCCATGTCTGTTTGATGACACAGAGTGTTGCAGGCCTCCAGTCCTGCCCTGGACACATGGCAGTGTCCTACTAAATGTCAGCTGATAAGTGGTACATGGGGATGTGTGGACACTCTTCTGGGGGACGTGAGACCTGAAAGCTACCAATCTGTTGAGCTGAGGCAAAAAACAGCCTTCCCAAGCTACTCTCTCTCCTTCCGGATGTTGCCCTGGTCGACACTGCATCTGCACAGTTTTCAGTCAAGATGTGTTTAAAGGAATTCACTTTCATATCATTATTTTGGATTGAAAATGTGCTGTAAATACAGGAGCTACTCAGTCAGAAAAGTGTCTTTATGGCATAGCTGGCTTCTTCTGGGTTCCTAGGCCCAGGTCAGAGGCGCCTCTCTGTTGGGTGATGAGGCCTCCAGAGGACCGGACCAGGCCAGGCCTTCTCCATACCATAATCAGAGCCCCGGAAGCCTCTGTTGCCCTGACTAGCAATGGTGTTTGCTTGGCCATGTGTGACCTACCTCCAGTCTGCTTGGTGGCATTTGATTTCCTGCTCAGAACTCTTTCTGGTCCCCAGGAAGGAAACAGGCACTTTTCCAGGCCCTCCTCGTCATCCCTTGCCAAACCTCACTAGACCCGTGTGACAGTCCAGGGTTCACAGGATTCAGAGAGCAGGAGGAAGGGCCACTGGCTTCAGCTCTTGGGACCTCAGTTTTCTCTTCTGGCAAATAGGAATGTCCAGCCTGGCACGGTCACCTGACTTTAGCAGCTGTGAGGGTGAGCCAGGATCCCAGAGGACGAGCCCATCATGCCCAGGATCAAGAGGGTCTTGGCTGCAGGCTTTCCTGAGCCTCTACCTGCCTCTTGGGATGGTTTGGAATTTTTATTTTTTGATCTTTGTCTGTAAGGGAAATGCCTGGGCCTCCTAACATAATTTTCATTCCTTGGGGCCAGGAAGGGGGTCTGCACAGGTGTTTTCCAGGAAGGGGGAGGGGAAGCTGGGAGCACTGGGGTGGTTGCCATTGGCAGGAGGCCAGTTGAAGGACAGAAGGAAAGGAGTTTGGCTGCATGGCTGAGCACCTACTGTCTACTCATGTATTAGCTATCACACATGTGCTAACTTATTAACTCCTTCCCACAACACACAAGGCGGGTACTGCTGCCACCCGTTGTACTAATGGGGAACTAAGACTCAGAGAGGGGCAGGCTTTTGTCCAAGTGATATCACTCTAAGTGGCAGAACCAGAGTTTGAGCCCAAGTCTGTGGCTATAAAGGTGTGACCTTAATCACTACCCTTTGAACTTTTTTTCAAACCACAGCAATGTTCCTCACAGGAATAATAATAATAATATCCTTCCCCTTGGAAGAGCTGTCCTTGGCTCACAGGGGGCTTTGAGAGCATAAGGGAGGCCCAGACAAGAGAGGCAACTTGTCCGGGGTCATACAGCATTTCTGGCCCCTCCCACATTAGAACCCCCCCACCCCCACCCCAGTCCTGCAGTTGCTGATTACATCATTACCTTGTTATTCCTCTGTACTTTCTGGGTAAAGACCTGCTCCCCTGACTCTAACCGATAAGTGGCCGCCCAGGAACCGGGGACACCAGTTTCCAAGCTCTGTCCCTGCTGCTCCAATGTGTCAAGATCCTGGCAACTCCTTCCAGTCCCTGGAGATGCTGTTTTCCTCAGGGGGAGCATCTGGCGGGGGAACCACTGCTCTGACCAGGGTTCCATTTTCTTCTGTCCCTAAAACAATAAATAATAAATAAACAGTGACTTCGTTCCAGGGAGGGATAAGGCAGGGGAAGTAATGATGAAACCCATGGTGGGCTCCCAAAGCTCCGGGGCTTTCTGACCCATGGCCTCTTTGGACCTCAGGGCCTTTTGGGGGCGCCAGGGCCCCCAGCTCTCTGCTTTTGGGAATGACACAGTGCTTGCCCCACTTTGCTTCTTTGTTTGCTCAGCTCCACTGGGCCCCAGACTCCTTGTCCCTCTGTCTGCGCCTCCTCTCTCCCACAGCTGGCTTGCGCGGGGTCTCTCTGTCTCGGTTTTGCTCGTTCTCCCTCTCTGTCCCTGTCTTTCTCTCTCTGTTCTATTTCTTTGTTTTACTTCCATTTTGCTTAAAGTTGTATGCTTCACACCCCTCCCCCCAATAGGTAGGAAAGCAAGTGTAAAAGGACACAAACCATAGCTACACAAATAACCAAGCTTTTACGGGGGTCTTGGGGAGAGGGGGAAGAGGGAAAGACTCAAGTGGAAAAATCCACAACAAACAAACATTTTATGAATTGAGTAAAAGATAAGAAAAAGGGAACCTCTTAAGATACATAAAAAACTAAAAACAAACTGAAATTCAGTTCCCTTTCCTCTCTCAAACTAGTTCTGAGTCCATTTCCTTTACCTCCCCTGAGCCCAGTTTCTTATCTGCGTAATGTGGGGGAAGCCACCCCCAAACCCTGGGGGTCATGAGATGAGATGCTCAGGTGAACATGGCGGGGGAGGGGGGGTTTCCTTGATGTACACCTGCCCCAGAGTAGGTGCTCATGTGGTGGGTTCAGCTGTGTGATCGTGGACAGGTTGCTTGACGTCTCTGTGCCTTAGTTTTCTCTTTTGCAAAATGAGGAGAGGTTCAGGGTCTGGCCTACCATTCAGGGGTGTCTTGCTCCTGACTCTAGAACTTGGTAGAGGAGCGGGGAAGGGAAAGGGGAAAGTTCATAGAAGCCAAGTTTGGGGGAGCAAATTTGGGGGGTGGTGGGGAACAGCTGCTGAACCATGCTGTCAGGGATGGCACAGAGCTCCTGCTAGCTAGCTCTGGCACCTCTCCCCATGCCCCGGACCTGGGTTTAAATCCACCACTGACTCTCATTTTACACCCTCTTCTCCTCACCGCTCCTCTAGTCATACTGTGTGTTCATGTAGCCTGTTCATCGCTACCTCGCCACCAGCTTCCTACCTCTCTGCTCTAGCTGTTCCCTTTGCCTGGAAAGCTAGGCCCACCAGCCCTGCCTGATGCTTCAGGCCTCTACTCCAGTGTCTCCTGGAAGCCTCTTCTACCCGACCTGCATCAAGCTCACCCCCAATGTCTCCTTGTTGCTTTTCTCTCAGAGTGTTTATCTGGGTTATCTGGGTTATGACTGTGGTGATGTTTGCTGGTGATATTGAAACCGGAGCCCACAGCGTGGGCTGCAGGGTAAGACCGGCTCTCTCCCACCATGGAGTCCTCTGAAAATCAGTGGCGGCTTCCCACAGGAGCCAAAAGTTGCTGTCTGTGGGCAGCCCCTCCCCAGGGCAACCCACAGGCTGCAACTTTTGGTGCAGGTGGGAAAAGGCCACCAATTTTCCAATGGCACTGCCACTTCTGCGGTGGGAGAGAGCTGGTCTTGCTGCGCAGTGGGGCTCGGGTTTCAATGTAATACCAGCTGCTCAGGTCCTGTAAGGCTGGACACCCTCCTCCCAGTGCCCGCCAGCCTTGGGCTTGACCCTGAAGGAGAAAAGAAGGAGATGAACTCCCCACAAATTCCAGGATGATACTAAGGAGGGGGCCCAGCAGTTGACTGCTCAGGCGTTCCCTCATCCCCCAAGTGCACCTACTCCCTACAGCACCCCTGCAAAGGCCTGGGGAACTCTCTCCTACCTCCACCAGTCAGGTTTTGTTCTTCCAAGTTTCCACAGGAGGAAAGAGCCTCAGGGAGGTCAAATTCCTGCTCCAGGCCACACAGCCTGAAAGTGGCAGATCCTGTACGGGAACCCAGGCCACTTGATGGCCAGTCCCCAGAAATTCATGGCGCTCCATGGCCTCTCAAGGTTGGCTGGGGAGTCCAAGTGTTCTGTGCCAGAGACTCACAGATTCCACCCCTGCCCAGGGTCGCAGAGCCGGTGGCTGGGGTCCCGGGGAGAGCCATGCAGGCCCTGGCCAGGGGGTGCTGGAAGTGAGGAGGCTGAGATTCCCCTGTCTGTTCTCCCCTCGGACCCACCCGGGGGGCGTGCGGCACCCCTGACATTGGCTGGGACGTCCAGGCCGGTATTCAGCTGCCACTGCCTCCGTCCGCCTTGGGTGCGCAGTTAATTAGCGGGTCTCGGAAAGTTCATCAATAATAGATCTGGCTGCGGAGGCTGATTGCCGGCGCGCGGCAGGCGGCGAGAGCCAGTAAATCAGCCTGACGGGTGCTGACCAGGCTGGCCCCGCCATGAAAGCGCCGCTCGTGGAAGTCAACTGGGTCCTGAGGGCAGTGGGGCAGGCCTGGCGGCCCGCAGGCCCTCGGCCTCCCTCCCAGGCTCCCAGTACGGGCTTTCTCTCGTGTCTCTCCTCCCTCTGGTTCCTGGCTCATCTCCATCTTAGCTCTCTCCCGTCCCGCATTCCATCTCTGTGCTTTCCCACTGTCAGCCTCACCCATGGGGCTCCACAGCCCCGCTTGCTCTCAGAGCCCCCTGGGGACATGCCATGGCCCCCAGGCCCCTGGTCCGCACAATCCCGCCCTGGCACCAGACTCTGCCCTGGCTACAGATCTATTTTTCCTGGTGGTTAGAGTCCCTTTAGGGGTCCCCTTCTCCAGTGAGTTCCTGGGTGTCTGTTTCTGCCTCTATGAAATGGGGGTGAAACAAGTACCCCCATGTGGGGTTTCTGGGCTAATGAATGGATCAGCCCAGGCCCCAAACTCTCAGAACTGGGAGGTCGGCCCCTTTGCCTCCTCCACAGGTGGCTAGCACTTGCAACTCATGTATGCCCCTTAAACATCCTGTAATGAGATCAGACCCACGCTCTTCACACTTCACATGTGTGCCAGGTGCACACATCACAAGCACATCTATTTACACAAGATGTACACACATGTCTTCTTGTGTTGGATTCACAAGTGCATCCTGGTTAACAATGCGAAACATAGTCTGGGAGATGGCATACCTGGCAGAGGAAATGGCATGTGCAAAGGCCCTGTGGTAGGAGGGAACAGGTGAATTCAGGGACTAAAGGAGGCAATTGTATCTGCTGTGGTCAAATTCCTATATCCCCAAAGTTTCCTTAGATACAGACAACGTTGTATGTAACCTAATGCTGAGTGTCACTCACTCTTGCACAATCTTGCCAGCAAATGCTTCTCAGATCAGTTCTTTTAGCCTCCACCCTGCGTTTAACCACTAAGTTTTAGCTTCTCCAATTCAGCCCCTCATCTGCCTCACAGAGGGGTTCAGGTCTCTGTGGCCAAACCTAGGGATTTCAACTTTGGTAACCGTTGGGCCATGGAAGGATGGGCCAAGAGTGAGGAGGCTGGCCATAAATTTCCAGCAAGTTGCCACTGGCAGCTCTCTGCCTGTTCTCAGAGGCCATAAAATTTTACTGGAGCAAGAGCTGCTGCCCATCAGAGTAGCCATCTGGGATTAGAGCCCAACAGGGTGTCGACCCTCAGCACCTCCACTGCCTGCCAGGCTGCCCCCGCCCCAGGGATTATCCATTCTGTCTGCCTTTCTAAGAGACTCAGGAGTGGCCATTAGCCACCTGGAGCAAATCACTTTACAGTTTAGGAACTAATTCTCACTAGCATCATGGGGACTCATCCAGACCTCCCAGGAAGCTGGTCAGGCAGCGTCACCAAACTTATTTGACAAATGAGGGCTCAGAAAGGTGAACTGCCTGACCAAGGCTACTCAGGGGATTAAGTCGAGGTGGTAAACTTGAAGCTAGGTTACCTCAGGCCTTTAGCAAAAAAAGAGTCGTTTTTCACCTTCAGTCTCTCTCTTTTTATTCATCCATTCATCAGTCCATCCATGCATCCATGCATCCATCCATCCAATAAATATTTGTGAACCATAGACTATATGCAAGGCACAGAGGTAAATAAAACAGAGCTCTGACTTCAAGGAAACAGTGACAAGGGAGAAGGTCAACACACACCCCTGAGGTATCCACTGGGTGCTGAACAGTGTGTTGAGTGCTGAGTATGAAGCATAAATATAGTAACCCCTGCTTTCCATGGGGATGTCATCCAAGACCCCCAGTGGATGCTGAAACCACAGATAGTACTGAACCCTATAAAGACTTCTTTTTCCTATACGTACTGATGCTAAAGTTTAATTCATAAATTAGGCACAGAAGAGATTAACAACAATTAACTAATAATGAAAAAGAATAATTATAATATACTGCAATAAAACTTTTGTGAATGCGATCTCTCCCTCAAAATATCTTACTGTAACCCAGCTTGCCGTCGACGGCAGGTAACTGAAACTGTGGAGAGCCCAGCATGGGGTAAGAAGGGATGGCAGTAATGAGAACAGGGCAGTCATCATCTCGCATTGCTCCAGTGTTCTTTGGGCTGGGGCTCCCAGTGTGCCAGAAACTGAGACATGTCTGACAATCATCCCACAGATCTGACTCATGAAACTACTAAGTGCTAAGCCTTACAAAAGTGAACTAATGTGTTGACTTTCTGTGAGTATGCTGAGTCTCAATAGGGAATAGGCAATAGGGAACTGAGGCTGGTGGGATGGGGCGGTTGAGGGGTGCAGCGGGAGCCAGGTGGGGCATGTGGGAGTTGGTCCCAAGGTGGTGGGGGAGTAGAGACTTCTGGGTAGGGTTTGTGGTGGGCACCGGGCCGGTTCAGCCTGGCTGCGGCCTGCACAGGAAACATCTTTGCCTGGCAAACAGGATGGTCGTTTGCTGTCTGAGCCTTGGGGTGCATGGGTGTGGGGTGGGGGTGGGGAGCAGGGGCCCAGAATAGTTCCTGCCCTCCTTCTGCCCCCTACACTGACTGGTCCCTGACAGCCGTCATAATCCCCAAACCCCTCCAGGACCCACAATTGGGAAGCTTCACCAGAAAGGCTGCTTCCTTTGAGTCTCCCACAGTTCTGGGTCCACAGAGGGAAACAGAGGTCCCAAGAGGGGAAGTGGCTGGCCTGCCAGTGTGTGATGACCCTTCTACTAAACCCAGCTTCCAGCTCCAGGCCCAGGGCTCTTTCAGGGTCTGGGGCTGAGGGAAAGTAGGAGCTGCATTTGGGGCTTTCCTCCTTCTGGAAAAGCTATGTCTGGGCCCATCTAGGTCCTCCTTTCTTGGGGCTCCCAGCCCTGTCCCTGTGCCCTGTTCCCCTAGGGTACAGCTCTCAGTGAGAGCTCAGTATTGGAAGAGTTGGTGACAGGCCCTTCCCAGGCACTTTTGAGGTTGTTCCTGAAGACAGACAGCTCTGTTGGAGGATTTCTGCTGTGATGCATGATGACACAGGTGTGTGTGTGTGTGTGTGTGTGTGTGTGTGTGTAAGATACTGCACCCTGAGATCAGCTGTTCCCCCTCAGCCTCTGACTCTGTGTCTAACTCATTCTAACCACTTTCCCCCTTTCCACCATGCAAAATTACCATTGAAAGAAGAGAGCATACTGGCAGCTCTGCCCAGGCCTGGGAGGTAGCACACATTGGCCACCCCCAGTCTGCTCCCCCATGCTGTCAGGAAGCTCAGCCCTACCTGCTCTGTGATCTTGGGCAGAGCACAAACCCTCTCTGGGCACTGGAAAGAAAACCAGTCTCTTCTTTCTCTTGAATTTTCTGATCTGATGATTTTAAGATGGCATTACCCTCAGGTCTGCGAGTTTTTTACATGACTATTCTGCTTTTTTTTAAAGATTTATTTATTTCTACAAGAATTGGGGTATAGGCCAGATGTGCGGGAGGGTGAGAGGATTCACCAGAGACAGAGTGGGGAACAGAACAGGCAGACTGACAAAGTATACCGCTGAGGGGAGCAGCAGGCGAGACAGGAGAGGTCTGCCGCACCAAGTGGGCATCTCCCAGGCTGGCTGGGATTGAGCTCATACTGCAGAGGCTGCAGACAGCTTCACAGTGCTGCGCTCCACCTGCTGCGCCACCAGGGAGGCCCATAAATATTCTGCTTTTAAGATGCTCCAATTCATAGACTTCATCTTACCAGAATTTTCTCAACCATGTGTACAATGAGTGTTCTGAGAATCACTGCAGGGTGAACTAAGGCACTGAGAGGGTTGTTGAAACCCCAAGGACACAGTTCTGAGGTGCACCTTTACTTAGTCCCTGCTCCTGCATCTCAAAGTTATTTGCACTGCAGCTTGTTGGTCAGCAGAGCTCTGGTATAAAAGGATCTCTCTGCTGATTTGATTGAGGCAACATTGAATCCCTTTTTCCCCCCTTCTTCCCATCCTCTCTTCCTTCATTTTCACATTCACATTCACATTCCTCTGTTTATCATTTAGTCATTCAACAAACAAAACACAGAAACCATCTCACTTGTGGATTGTAGGCTTTGCTTCAGACAACAGAAAAATAAGCCAGGGCCCCTTCTCAACAAAGTGTTGATATTTCAGAAAGAGAAGGATCTTTGGGCTGATCCAGAACAGTTAAAATCCATGCTCCATTGCTTCCAGGCTGTGCGAGCTTGGGGAAATCACTTCTGGACCACAGTTTTCTCATCTAACAAATGCAGGGTAGTGGCAGTACCTACCTTGTTCCTTTCCCCGCCTGTGGGGTTGGGGGTGGTACTTCTCTTCATGGAAAGAGTGGACCGCTGGTGAGACAAGGTTACAGACACTACTATTTTGGTGGGGAGACCAGACACCAGCTGGGAATGGGACCTGTTGGGGGTGGGGCAGAACCTAGCCAGGGGCCTCAGGCCCCAGGAGGCACTTTGCCCACCCCCACCCCCCGCAATCCCCCAAACTCCCAACCCCCCCACACCCCAGCAGCCTCAAAGGCCCATGTGGGCGTGAAAGGTGGAGCTCTGGTGCCACAGACGCCACGAAACTGGGCGTGAAATCTGGGCGCACGCGGAGCGGCGAAGCAAGGCTGGGCGGACGCCGACCGTCCTTTGATGTGCTTTTGGGGTGTGTAATTAACTGTAACTGAAATATTATTTGATCTTTTCTGTGGAAAATCAAATTGTGTTGTGTCAGACATGAATAAATACACACCGGTCCGTTTCTGCAATAGCAGCGGCTCCTCCCCAGCCCACCCCCTCTCTGAGACTCCCGCCCCACCCCCTTCGCCTTGGTGGAAACATAATTCTCGCCTTTTAAACTTTTTCCCTTTGTCTGGTTGTGAAAGGCCCCATTGTCCTGGGGGGAAGGGGCGGGAGGGGCTGGGGCCCCTGAGCTGAGGGGCTGGGGAGGGGTGTCCAGGCCACAGACAGGGCTGGGCTCAGGGGCTTAGCCTTGGGACCGCCAGGCCTCCTCTGTCCCTGGCCACTGGGTGACCTTAGGCAAAGCGATCAAGCTGGCTGATCCTCAGTTTCCTTACCTGTGTTTCCTCTGGGGAGACTGCTAGGGCCCTGGGCCCTCTGGGGCAGCCACACTCTGTGCATACATGTTGGGCAACCTTAACTCTGATGGTGGAATTTGAGGCAGTGGTGGTTACTTTTGCAGGGGGTGATGGTCCCTTTGGAAACCAAAAAACCACCCCCAGTATGCAATCTGGGTTCTGAATTTTTCCTCTAGTGAAGCCAATAGAGGCCAGGAGACCTTGGGGGTGTTGGGCATGGGAAAGAGCATAGCCAGGTGGTCCAACTGTGGATCCACTGTGGCTAAGTGGTATCTCTGCCATTTATCAGCTCTGTGACTTCTCTGAGCTTCAGTTTTCTTACCTGGAAAAAGAGGATGACCTTCTGCATTGGCCTGGAAGATGGCTTTGTCATCTTACATTCTGTCCCACCGCCCTAGAATGCCCTTCCTTCCCCTTTCCTCCTAGGTGACACCTATCTGTATTTCAAGGCTCAGCTTAGACATCACTTATTTTTAAGGGGGACCTTTGCTAACTCATTTGAACTTGCCTTAAGAATTTCCTGTCTCCCTCTTCTCCATCTCTCCAGCTCCTCTCCAATAACCCTCCTCCCCCTATACACTTATTTGATTGCTTAAAAGATTTATTTACTTAGGCATACAAGAACTGGGTGACAGGCCAAAGGTGCAGGGGTGTGTGTGAGAGGATTCATCAGAGACAGAATGGGGAGCAAAGCAGGAAGATAGACAGAAATACACTGTCTAGGGGAGCAGCAGGTGAGACAGGAGAGGTCTGCTGGGACATGTGGGTCACCTTCCTGGCTGGGACTTGAACTCATGCTGCAGTGGCTGCTGATAGCTTCATAGTGCTGAGACGTAACCCCTTGAGCCATCAGGGAGGCCTGCACTTATTTGATTTTTATCTGCCTTACCCGCTGCACTGTGAGCTGAGGAAGTTCCCCGGAGATGCCCTTATCTTTCAGCACAGTTCAAGTACCTGGAACTGCATTAGGCACAGAGCAGGTGCTCAGGGTGCTCCTACCCTGCAGACTCCAGCTCTACTAGGAGCCTCTCCTGACCAAGTCAGTGCTCAAAAACCCTCTGGAAGAAGTTCCTCCAGTCCCTTAGGGAACTTAGGTGCTGGGAGTAGGAATCAGAGATGGTCCAGTGAAAACTTGGTGAGTTGGCACTGGGCCAAATCAAACATCCGGGAATTAGAAAAATAAACCAGAAGATGAGAAGACATAATTATTGTCTGAGCCTGTGATAGTTACCTGGCTGGGAGACAGATGACATTGAAGAGTGGGCTGTCCTGTTCCGAGCTGGTCTACCTCCCCAGGATGTGGAGCTTTTACTTCCTCATGCGGAAAGGCAGAGAAAGCCCCAACTCCAGGACGGTCACTGTACAGCTGGGGAAACTGAGGCCAGTCAGGAGACAACTTTCAGAGGTCACACAGGGAGGCAAAGAACGTAGAGCAGTTTCAGTGTCCTGATTTCTAAGCCAGGGCTCCCTCCCCTAAGAACGACACCAAGAACAGCAATGCCAGTGCTTGTCGAGCAGAGCAGGTGCCAGGGCCTGGGCCAAAGGCCTCTATGCAGGTGCTTTCGTCATCCCTATTTTCCAGAGGCACATAATGGCTTTTCTGGGCCCCTTTCTGCATTAAAAATATGAAAAATTATATTTTATGGCTATTGGTATAAAGATGAAAAATTAATGTAGTAAAACATTTTCTTTAGAAAGTTTTTTTTCTTTTGACTTTTAAAAGAAACTAAAACATTTTCAAAGCCTTAAAACTATTGTGGGTCCTAGGTTATGTGACTGCGTGCCTGATAGCTAAGTTGGCTCTGTACAAAGGGAAAACCGAGGCACAGGAGGAAGCTGAAATTCAAAGAGGTAAGTCACTAGTTTGGGGACACACAAAGGAACTGAGGAAAAAAACAAACCAAGGTCCTGTGTGTGTGTGTGTGTGTGTTTTGGAGGTGGGGTGGGGTGTTGTCAGATTTCCCCAGAAAAGTGTTGGCAGCTGGGCCTCTGGGGCTTGCCCCTGCCCAAAGTGTCCAGTCTTCACATTCTGCTAGAATGGGCTGCAGGCTGGCTTGTGTCCAGTGTCTGTGTAGACACTTTCTCCCCTTCTCCAAGAACCCACTTCAGAGGCCTCCCATTCTTGGGAACCTCCTGCTGCAGCCTTCACTGTTCATTGGCAGCCTTGGGCCAAAAGCCATGTTCACGACCCACCGGACCATGCCTTGGCCACTGTAGGTGGCACTGGGGCTTCCTGCAGCTGGACCACCTCCCCAGGTTCAGGAAAGATGCTGTCAGCACAGGGTTTTATTATTGCTGTAATTAATTTTTAATGCCTCTATATAGGCTGTTTCCTCTTTTTTAAATAGAAATCACATAAGTTTTAGATGTGGATCATTATCTATCAATATCTGTGTATACTACCTTAAGTGCACCACTAAAAATCCAGTTCTAGCCTTCACCGTACACCTGACCCCCATAAAGATCTTGAAACAGTCCACAGCAGGCAGTGGGAAAGTGGCTCCTTCTCACCAACCTTCTGGTCACACCAGGGTGAAAGTCTCAGTGGGCACTAGTGTGTCTTTAACCCTTCTCTCAGGCTTGCTACCCCCTGGGAGTGGGGAGGGTGGTGGTGATTTTTCTTCCTTTTTATGGTTCCTTTTTATTTGTGGCATCCAAGGTTGATTTCCCATTGAAGATGGAGATAAAAAGCAGAAAAATCCCCCCAAACAAGGCTCCTTAATATTTATTTAAATAAATGAGGGGGGTCAATTTCGAGAAAGATACCAAGTAGAGCATCTCAAGGAGGAAGTGTGGATAGGGCAGAGATCACACTGGAGGCCACAAATACCTCTTTGTTAATTTTATTTAAATGCTCAGAGGGTGCAGTGACTTGCCTGAGCTCACACAGCAACTCTGACAGAAAATGCTCACGCTCAGGTCTTTGTGACTCAAAAACCCATTTTGGGCCTCCCTGGTGGCGCAACGGTTGAGCGCAGGGCTGCAAAGCTGCCCGCAGCCTCTGCAGCGCCGGTTCGATCCCCGGCCATTGGCGAGGGTCCCACAAGGCGCGCAGACCTCTCCTGCAGCACCCACTGCTCCCCTCAGCAGTGTACTTCGGTCCTTCTGGCTGTTCTGCTCCCCGCTCTGGCTCTGGTGAATTCTCTCACCCTCCCGCGCTTTTGACTGTACCCAGTGCTTGTATAAATAAATAAATAAATAAATCTTTAAAAAAAAAAACAAAAAACTAAAACCTACCCATTTAATTCAGGGGTCGTTCACATTTTGGTATGGGATGGGGTAGAGGGCAGGACCCCCTTGGTGGACTGTTTTCCCAAAAAAGCTTGTATGAATATGTGGGTATGGTTTTCCTATAATTTCCAAATTTCTAGGGTTTGTTGAGTTAGAGTCCAAGTCCTATTTGGCATACACTCTAAGCGTCCTGCATCCTCCCCATGTATGATGACAGCTGCCTCTCTTGCCTGGGACTCCATCCCTCTCCGGATTTCATTCATAGAGCCCCATCTAGCAGTAGGCCCTTCTCTTTAAGGACCAACATGGATGCATAGGTTGGGGTTAGGTGGTCGGAGGGACTTGAGACCTGGTCATGGGTCTACAAGGTGCCGGAGGGCAGTGCAGGGAGGCTGGCCCCCCTAAGTGGAAGGAAGTGGGTTCTGCAGCCAGAGCTGTTCCAGCGGGGCTTCCCGGTGAGGGATTGATCTCTCCATCACTGGAAGTATGCAAGCAGTGGCTGGGGACTTGTGGTGAGAATTCTCTTCTTGGGAGTGAGAGTAACTCAAAGCTCCTCCTTCCTTAATAAGCACATTCCCAGATGAATGAACACATCTTGGACACTGGGATCGGGCAGGGGTGGGCTGGGGGCTCACCTCTAGCCTGTTCATCTGCCTCCACGCCTTACCTTGGCAACTCTTATCTCCTCACCTGGCTTGATTTTCCTTGCTAACACTATTTCTATTGTGCTTATTTTTATTTTATTTTTTTTAAAATTTTGATTGAAGTGATATTGGTTTAAAACACACAGGTTTCCGGCGTCCAATCTTATACATCAATACCTGTTCAGTCTATATTATGTTTACCTCCAAAGTCTAGTTTCATTGTCTCTTCTACAATGGGCTCTTCTTACCTGATTTGCTGCTCCCCTGCCCCCCATTTCCTTCCATTAATTTGTTCTTATAGCTGAAGAGTTTGTTTGGTTTTATCTTGTTTGTTCATTAGTTTTGTTTCTTGGTTGGCTACGTATGAGTGAGATCATGTGATGTTTGTCTTTTTGCATCTGACTTATTACTCTCTAGCTTCATCCATGTTGTTACAAATGGAAGGATTTCACTTTTTATTTTCTTTTTATAGCTAAATAGTATTCCATTGCGTTTATACACACCAAATCTTCTTTATCCACTCATCTGCTGATGCCAACTCTTGGCTATCATGTGTAATGCTCCAATGGAATTATTCTGTATGCTGTTCTAGTTGTTTATACCATATAGCAAACTACCCCATAACTTAGTGGCTTAAAACAACAATTACTGACTCATCAGTCTGCCATTTGGGTAGGTTCAGCAGGCACAGTTTCTCTGCTTGGACTGGGGACTGGAAGATTCACTTTCGGGATCACTCACTATCAAGGCCAATGAGTTGGCTGTTGCCTGGAAACTTTTCTCCCTTTCCATATGGGTCTGTCTCTCTGTGCACTGCTTGGGCCTCCTCACAACGTGGAGGCTGGGCCCCAGGAATGAGTCTCCTCAGAGCACACAGTGGGCTTTTATCCTGCCTTGGAAGTGATAGCCACACTTCAACCTAGTCTGTTGGTCAGGCCTTCACAATTTTCTGCCCAGTTTCCAGGAAAAGAGGATATAGTTTCCGCCAGTTGAGCATGGAGGACAGGAGATATTGTGGAGGCCATCTTGGGAAAATATAATCACCTGCACGTTTATTTGCTTCTTTGATTACTGTCTGTCCTGTAAGCATAAGGCCCTTGTCTTCCTGCAGTATCCCTTGCTTCTGGAAAGCTACTGGCAAAGAGTAGGTGCTTAATCTGTGGTTGTTGAATATATCAGTGCTGAGACGAATAAAAAAAAAAAAAAAACAGGCAGAGATAGAGATAGGGAAGCCAGAGGGAAAGAGAGAAAAAAGAGAAAAGAGCCAGACCTGGAGAGGGACACTTGGTGAGACAAGGTCAGGGCCTGGCAGAGGGACAGACACCTGGCATCCAGCTGGCCCAAAGGCGGGGAGCCTTGGGGGTTTCCGGCTAGCCTTGTGGGGAGGTGGGAATGTGACAGATCCAGGGGTCTGCAGCCTCTGAGCTGAAGTGGTACCTACCCAGGAAGGGTCTCAGTTGAGGCAAACAAAGGCTGTGTCCATTTTGGACTGGCAGGACAACGAGGGACCCCGGCCAGCTGGGATGTGATTGGCGGTGGTGGCGGGTGCAGGCAGCCTCCTTCCACAGCAATTTCCCTATGGCCAGAGCCACCGCAGCCAAGAGTAATGAAACAGAGGAATGTCGGTGACATTTTTCTAAAGAGGAAAAATGTGGAGTTTCGAGTCAAACTGAAAGACTTATTGGGTTCGCAGCAAGGCTAGAGCTCACTTTTGAGAACAAACTGCTAGATAAGGGGCACAATTGAGTCCCCGGTAATGTTCACTTCTGCCCGTCGCGACGCCTGCTGACACTGTTTTGACTACATTGTTCGTATTGATTTTCCTCCAATTCCTCAGGAACGGAGACTCGGACATCTCTGGGGATCATCACCGGGAGGCTGAGCAGGTTCTGCTCGCAGTGGGGCCAAGGAAGCCAGGCCACCAGGGGCTGCTGGGCCTCAGCACAGCCCAGCACCCTGGGGGATTATTGATAACAATCCCCAGCAGATTGATCCAGCATTTTCCATTTTCCCACTGAGAAGTTTTTCTCCCCTTTCTTGGGCAGCCATCCCACCTGGCTCAGAGCTAGAGGGGCTTGCTCGAGGGGATTCAATCAGCCATGAGCTGAGGCCCAGGGCAGGCCAGCTCTCCCTTCCCAGGCCACTGTACCTGGAATGAGACCTGGCTAGCGGAGGTCTTAGGTTATGTGAGCACACTCTGACCAGCTTTCAGAATCTGCATTCAATGCCCTGGCGCCCCTCTTCTGCCACACAGGCCCATTCAGTGGACCTTCATTTCACATGTCATTTGGCCAACATGATTGTTGCCTTCTTTGCTTTTATTCTGGGGCATCTGCTGTGTGTTTACCTGTGGGCAGTTGGTGTCTTCCACTTAACACAGTCCTAGCCAAGCTCATCACCACCTCCCCTTCCCTGCTCCCTCACTTCTGGGATCATTTGCCAGATTAACAGCAGGGCCACCTCTGTCTTTCCTGAAGGTGTCTTTGACTCCTCACTCTCCCTCACACTCAGACTCAACCATCCCCAAGGCCTCTCCACCCCGCACTGCCATTACTCCACCTGGGCATCCATCTTTGTTCTCCCAGACCATTCTCATTCCTGTAGCCCGTCTTTCACAAAGCAGCCACTCTACAATATATCACTGCCTGCTTCAAATCCTTCTGCTAGCTTCTCAGGGAAGCCAGCAACCTATAGAGGGTCTTGACACTGCACATCCACCTGCTAGTCCCACCCACCCCACCGACCCCTCCCACCACACCAGCCCCACACACCATCACCAGCCCCCTCCCTTTCTACATCCTTGGTCCCTCACCTGTCCAAGTGCCACCCTCACTAGCAAAGCACTTTCAACTTCCCAAGTATTTTCCTCTTTCTCTCAATTCGCACATGCTGTGTTTTCTGCCTGGAAAGTCACAACTTGTTGAAGTGATTTGCTTTCCTGTCCATCTTCTGCCCCAGGCTCTGAACTCCTTGGAGACAGACCCATTTTTGCATCCTGGGCACCCATCACACACCTGAGCACATCCCCGGGGGCATGATCACTGAAGGAATGGATGACTCCAGCTAGTTGGGCAACCAAGTCCTCAGAGAAGTGTTCTCAAGCACTGGGGACTTGTCCAGGCACATAGTGGGTCCCAGGAGTCTGAGGACCCAGCCTCAGTATCAAGGGATCTGTGCAGAAATTGTTTTAGGGCCTGGGGATAAAGTAGGGCTCAGGATAAAGTGGGGCTCATTACCTGGGATCTGGAAGCATGTGATTGATCAAAGGGAATTCACAGGCAAAGGTGGCTTGAGTCTTGTTTGGGGGACAGGTACAGGAATCTGGCCTGAGAAAGGCACCCCCTGGAAGGTGTAATGGCTTGTGCAAAGTCCGAGAAGCATGGCAAGGAGATGGCCCCATCTGTAGGGAGGGAGCTATATCACCTGCCCTGAGGCTTGTCTGAAGCCAAGACCTAGGCGCTATCAAAAGGTCAGACTCAGAGAGTGAAAGACTTCTAGAAACACCAAATCCAATTTTCCATTTGCTCATGGGGAAACTGAGGCCAGGGGTGGGGGGGTTTGCCCACAGTCATATAGCAGAAATAGGGTTGAAATCCCAGACTCCTGACTTGAGTCCAGATCCTTTCATTCTGGAATGGGCTTGTGATGTGTTCTGAGGGGAAAATGGGAGGTTCTTCATCTACAAAGAAGCATTTGGACCAACAGCAAATGCCAGTTCTTAAACCTGTTCAGATCACTTCCATTTTACTTGCAGGGTGGGGGCCATAGAAGCGTGACTGCAATTTCCTCAGAGGAAATGAGCTGCCATCCATGGGGAGAAATGTCTGGGGCTGACCCCAGAGATTGGACAGGTAGGAAAGGGAAGCAAAGAGAAGCAAACCTAGAAAAGATCACTTCTTCCAGCAGCTGCCCCAGCCCACTGGGCCAGTCAGGCTGTCCATGGCCAGGGATAACTAGAGGACTCCAGCTTGGGAAAGTGCTTGCTTTCTGTTCTCATTCCAGTTCTTTTAAGAAGGACCAGGTATGGCCATTACCTGGCTGGTTCCTCAAATGAGCTTCTGGTGCAGTAATAATAATAATAATAAAAAACACTATCATCACCAAAATCTCCTCTAAGTCTGGCATTGCACATGGTCAGTCCTACTTCACTGAACCCTCAGGAGTAAAGAACCCAAGATTCTTCCCAATTCACAGATGAGGAAATTGAGGTTCAGTTGTCTGGATTCAAACCCAGTTCTGCTGGCTTCAAAGCTCTGGGGTATTAAATGCTGAGTGTCACAGGTAGTCGCAGGGCCAGGCTCACTGTCCTACTAGCAGGCACACATTAGAACTGACCAGTCCCAGTCTGTATTGGCATCTCAGTTCCATGTTGACAAGGAATCTTCCCCTCCAGATGCATGTCTGGTGAGAAGGCAATTCTGTCCTGCGGTGCCCCGTACAGAACATCCCAGGGATGTCTTCCTGGAATCTCCCTACTGTGGGCTAGGATGCTGTGCATCTGCCTTGCAGTTCAGGCCCATGATGGTTTGCAGGGTGTTTGCTTAATGTCTGCACCTCTTGTTAGATTTGAAACTCATGATGACTGCAACTGCATCTCTAGCACTTGCCATTAATGCTTATGTGTATGTGTGTGTGCCATTAACGAGCACATACACACACATATATATACACACATACCCACCAAAGTCAGACAAGATATGTAATAAAAAAGCCAGACTATGTAATAAGTGAATCATATGCAGGAAAATGCTTCGAAGGGGTTATTATTTATTATGTTTTTCCCAAGAAAGTAGTGTTTATTATAGAAATACTAGAAACTCAACACAAGTATTTAAAAAATATCGCTGCTTTCTCAGGAGCAATTATTACTATTTGGTAAATAACTTTTCATAGTTTTAAAACTCTATGTAGGGATGTCTCATTGCTAAACCTCAGGGGGCACCTTTTGAGTTGTAATCTGAATGACTGTAGTTGTGCAGTGCTCAGCCTAAGCAACCGTGTATGGCAACACTGAGCACGTACATGCCCATCGGTGTTAATTCTTTTTTTTTTTTTTTTTTTTTAAAGATTTATTTATTTATTTATACAAGCACTGGGTACAGTCAGAAGCACGGGAGGGTGAGAGGATTCACCAGAGCCAGAGCAGGGAGGAGAACCGGCAGACTGATGAAATACACTGCTGAGGGGAGCAGCGGGCGGCAAGAGAGTCTGTGCGCCATGTGGGACCCTCGCTGGCAGCTGGGGATTGAACTGGCGCTGCAGAGGCTGGGGGCAGCTTCGCAACCCAGTGCTCAACCACTGCGCCACCGGGGAGGCCCTAAACATACCTTTTTAACTTACAGTAATAAAATTTATTAAAATAATCTTATGTTTAGATATGTGCCATGCTAGATACCTTATTACTACAAGTCAGATAATTGATTTAAAAAGTTAGCAAACAGTCAACAAAGGGTGTAAACATCAAATATTTTGTTTTACTGAGATATTTACTAAACTTTTAAAGCAATTTTACAAGACTTCTCTTTGGCTCCCTTATTTTTCTGCTTTAGATTAAAAGTTTCATTTTCTCATCATATGTAGGAAGTTCTAGGGAATTAACTCAGGCTTTTTTTTTTTTATCCATCCTCTTCTAAAAATCTTTCTTAAGGGAAGTGTGACTTGGTTAGAGGTGAATAAATCTTATCACACATTTTATTAATGTGTGAGGTTTTATTTCCTTTATTTTCTTTTTTCTGTATTTGTTCAAGGAAAATGATACAAAGTCTTACCTACTTTAACATTTTTAGGTTATTTTAAATTTATGTTCATGAGCTACTGGTCTCTTAGTTTTTTTTTTTTTTTTTTTTTTAAATATTAAATTTTATTTTTATATTCCCCCATACAATTGCAAACGCCCCATTCTGACCCCAATCCTTCCCCTCCCGCCCCCCACCCCCCAAAAAGTGTCTCTGGTTCATAGTTTTTTGTTGATTTTGATTTTCACTTTCTTATATTCATTTTCCTGGTCCCTTATTTAAGTTTTCTAGATTCCTGCTATGAGTGAGACCATCCGGTATTTTTCTTTTTCTTTTTGGCTTATTTCGCTGAGCATGATCCCTTCCAGTGCCATCCATGTTGCTGCAAATTGCATGTGTTTATCTTTTTTGAATGCTGAGTAATATTCCATGGTATATATGTACCACATCTTCTTGATCCAGTCATCTATTTTTGGGCATTTGGGTTGTTTCCAAAGCTTAGCTATTGTAAACAGTGCTGCTATAAACATAGGAGTGCAGGTGCTCTTTGGAATTGATGTTTCTGTGTCCTTTGGGTAAATACCTAGGAGTGGAATTGCTGGATCATATGGAAGCTCTATGTTTAGTAGGTCCAGAAATCTCCACACAGCTCTCCATAGTGGTTGGACCAGTTTGCACTCCCACCAACAGTGCACAAGAGTTCCTTTTTCTCCACATCCTCGCCAACATTTGTTGTTGCTAGTTTTTTTAATATGTGCCATTCTCACTGGTGTGAGATGGTATCTCATGGTAGTTTTGATTTGCATTTCCCTGATTACAAGTGATGTTGAACATTTTTTCATATGTCTGTTGGCCATTTGCATTTCCTCTTCAGAGAAGTTTCTTTTTAGCTCTTCTGCCCATTTTTTGACTGGATTATTTTCTTTGTTGTTGCTGAGTCTCATCAGCTCTTTGCAGATTTTTGTGATCAGTCCTTTATCATTAGTGTTGGGTGCAAAAATGTTCTCCCAGTTGGTGGGGTTTCTCTTTGTTTTTGTTATTGTCTCTTTTGCTGTGCAGAAGCTCTTTAATTTGATGTAGTCCCAGCTGTTTATCTTTCTCTTCACTATCACTGCTTTGGGTGATGTGTCTGTAAAGATGTCTTTGATGTGCAAATCCCGTAGTGTTTCGCCTATATTTCCTTCTATGTATTTTATGGTTTCAGGTCTTATGTCTAGTTCTTTAATCCATTTTGAGTTGATTTTTGTGTATGGTGTGAGGTAGTGGTCAAGCTTCATTCTTTTGCATGTAGCGACCCAGTTTTCCCAGCACCATTTATTGAACAAACTTTCTTTGCTCCAATGCATAGTCTTTGCTCCTTTGTCAAAGATTAGTTGACCATAAATCTGTGGGTTTATTTCTGGATTTTCTATTCGATTCCATTGGTCTGTATGTCTGTTCTTGTTCCAATACCATGCAGTTTTGATGATTATGGCTTTGTAGTATAGTTTGAAGTCTGGGAGTGTGATGCCTCCATTTCCTTCTTTTTTTTTCAGTAGAGCTTTGGCTATTCGGGGTTTTTGGTGATTCCATATGAATTTCATCAATAATTGTTCTATTTCTTTGAAGAATGCCATTGAGATTTTGATTGGAATAGCATTGAATCTGTATATTGCTTTTGGTAGGATGGCCATTTTAATAATGTTTATTCTTCCAATCCATGAGCAGGGGATGTCTTTCCATTTCTTTGTGTCTTCTTCTATTTCTTTTAACAGTGTTTTATAGTTTTCTTTGTATAGGTCCTTTACCTCTTTTGTTAGATTTATTCCCAAATATTTGATTTTTTTTGTTTCGATAATAAAAGGGGTGGTTTTTTTGATTTCTTCTTCTTCAGATTTATTGTTTGTGTATAGGAAGGCTACTGACTTTTGCGTGTTGATTTTGTATCCTGCCACTTTACTGAACTGATTGATGAGTTGAATTAGTTTTTCTGTGGAGATTTTGGGGTTCTCTATGTATATTATCATATCATCTGCAAATAGTGATAGTTTGACTTCTTCTTTTCCTATTTGGATTCCTTGGATGTCTTTCTCTTGTCTTATTGCTCTGGCTAGGACTTCCAGTATTATATTGAAAAGCAGTGGTGAGAGTGGACATCCTTGTCTTGTTCCAGATCTTAATGGAATTGCTTTCAGCTTTTCACCATTGAGAATGATACTGGCTGTTGGCTTGTCATAGATGGCCTTTATGATGTTGAGGTATGTTCCTTGTATCCCAAGAATTTCAAGGGCTTTTATCATGAATGGGTGTTGCACTTTGTCGAAAGCTTTCTCAGCATCTATTGATATTATCATATGGTTTTTATATTTCTTTTTGTTGATGTGTTGGATAACGTTGATTGATTTTCGGATGTTAAACCATCCTTGTGCCCCTGGAATGAATCCAACTTGGTCGTGGTGAATTATCTTATGGATACATTGTTGGATTCTGATAGCTAAAATTTTATTGAGGATTTTTGCATCAGTGTTCATTAGGGAGATTGGCCTATAGTTTTCCTTTTTTGTGTTGTCCTTATTCGGTTTTGGTATTAGTGTAATGTTGGCTTCATAGAACGTGTTTGGTATTGTCCCTTCCTTCTCAATTTTTTGGAAGAGTTTGTGAAGGATAGGCACTAATTCGTCTCTGAATGTTTGGTAGAATTCATTTGTAAATCCATCAGGTCCTGGGCTTTTGTTTTTGGGGAGGTTTTTAATTACCATTTCAATTTCGCTGCTTGTAATTGGTCTGTTTAGGTGTTCTATTTCTTCTTTATCTAGCTTTGGGTGATTGTAGAGTTGTAGGAATTTGTCCATCTCCTCTAGATTGTTGAACTTGTTTCCATATAACTGTTCATAGTAGTTACTGATTATTCTTTTGATTTCTGCTGTGTCCGTTGTGATTTCTCCTCTTTCATTTATGATTCTGTGTATTTGTGCTTTCTCCCTTTTTTCCTTTGTGAGCCTGGCTAGGGGTTTGTCTATTTTATTTATTTTTTCAAAGAACCAGCTCTTGGTTTCATTGATCTTTTGGATTGTTTTTTTAGTTTCAATTTCATTTATTTCTGCTTTGGTTTTTATTATTTCTTTTCTTCTACTGGTTCTGGGGTTTTTTTGTTGTTCTTTTTCTAGATCTTTGAGCTTCGAGATTAGGTTGTTTCTTTGAGTTCTTTCTTGTTTTTTGATGTGAGCTTCTATTGCTATATATTTTCCTCTTATTACTGCTTTTGCTGCATCCCATACATTTAGGATATTGGTGTCCTCCTTGTCATTCAATTCAAAGAATTTTTTAATTTCTTCTTTGATCTCCTCGTTAGTCCAGTGGTCTTCCAGTAGTGTGGCTTTTAATCTCCATGAGGTAGGATAGTTCCTTGCCTTCTTTTTATGATTTATTTCTAGTTTGATGCCTTCGTGGTCAGAAAAGATGGTTGGTATGATTTCAATCTTGGTGTATCTGTTGATGTTTGTCTTGTGCCCCAGTATGTGATGGATCCTGGAGAATGATCCGTGTGCGCTTGAGAAAAATGTGTACTCCGTTTTTTTGGGTTTAGTGTTCTATAGATGTCTGTTAAGCCCAAATGCTCTAGGTCCTTATTTAGAGCTTTAGTTTTTTTACTTATTTTTTGTCTTGTTGATCTATCCATTGTTGATAGTGGTGTGTTGAAGTCTCCCACTACGTATGTGTTTTCTCTGATGTCTGTTTTCAGAGAGGACAACAGTTGTCTGATATATTTTGGTGCTCTTTCGTTTGGTGAGTATATGTTAATGAGTGTTATTTCTTCTTGAAGTATTGTCCCCTTAATCATAATGTAGTGACCATTGGGGTCTCTTTTTATTTTTTTGAGTTTGAAGTCTGTTTTATCTGATATAAGTATAGCTGTTCCTGCTTTCTTTTTTGGCCCATTTGCTTGTAGGATTGTTTTCCATCCTTTGACTTTGAGCCTATTTTTATCTTTTGTAGCTAAATGTGTTTCCTGGAGACAGCCAAAGGTTGGGTTTTGTTTCTTAATCCAGGCTGCAACTCTGTGTCTTTTTATTGAAGAGTTTAGTCCATTTACATTTAGAGTTAATATTGATATGTTAGCATCTGTATTTGCCATTATGTTTGTCTTTCCTTTGATTTTATTTATTTATTCTTTTAATAACTTTTTTTTTTTTTGGTCTTCTTTCGTTGTTATTCGTCCCTCTGAGGTTCTGGCTTTAGGATTCCTTGTAGTATTTTTTGGAGTGGGGGTTTAGTCGCAATGAAATTCCGGAGTTTCTCTTTGTCTGGGAAGGTCCATATTCTTTCTTCATGGAGGAAAGAGAGCTTTGCGGGATAGAGTATTCTTGGTTGGCATCTGTTTTCTTGGAGTCTGTTGACTATGTCCCTCCACTCTCTCCTTGCCCGTAGTGTTTCTTCAGAGAAGTCTGATGTCAGCCTGATTGGTTTTCCTTTGAATGTTATCTGTTTCTTCCCTCTTGTCAGCTTCATTATTTTTTCCTTGTCCTGGATTCTTGGGAGCTTTACTATTATGTGTCTTGCTGTGTTTTTCCTTTCGTCGTGGAAGTTTGGTGTTCTTCTTGCTTCTTGTATATCAATTTTCAGCTCCTTCTTCTCATTTGGGAAGTTCTCTTCAATTATATCCATGAATATTTTCTCTGTTCCTACATCTCTCTCCTCTCCTTCTGGAATTCCTATAACTCTTATATTTCCTTTCCTCATGGAGTCAGATAGTTCCCGAAGTCTTTCTTCATTCTTTTTCCTTCGTACTTCTCTTTCCTTTTCTGTTTTGGTTCTTTTTATTTCTGTGTCTTCAAGATTACTTATTCGTTCTTCCATTTCATCTATTCTGCTTTCATTGCTTTTCCCAGAGTTCTTTAGTTCCTCCATTAATTCTTTGATCTCCTGCATTTCTCTTACTTCCCTCTTTAGGGACTCAATTTCCTTCTTCTGATCTATCACTTTTTTAATCATGGCAATTTTAAATTCTCTTTCTGGAAGGCTCAGAAGTTCTTCCAAGTTGCTGTCGTTGCAATCTGGGGAGTGGTTTTCTTTTTGTGGTGTGCTTCTTTCCTGAGGAGTTTTTAGGTTGCGTGTGGTTCTTCTACTCCCTACTGTCTGTTTTCTAATTTGTCGTATGCGTTGGGACACTGTGTTGCTCGGACTGACTGACATCTTGGGTGAACTTCTCCACTCCCCTCTGGCTCTTCCAGGAGCCATCTCTGTCTTCTGGGGGAGCTTTCTGCTGGTTTTAGGCAGTTTTTACTGAAGAAATGTCCCTGTTCTCAAATGGCGAAGCGGGATGCAGTCCCTGCGCCTCCGGTTTCAGGCACACTCTTCTGCGCACCCGGTCTGCCCCGGACGTGGGTGCCTGCTCCCTCTGTGGGCTCAGACTGCTGGTCGGTAGGGGCCTGGCGTGGAATAACTTCCCGGCTGGCCACTGGGTCCTCCAGAAACCTTCTGCCCTTTTCAAGCAGTCTTAAGAAATGTCCGGCAGCCCGGGCTGTGTGCGCGTCTCCCGGGGTCTTTGTTCTTCTCTAATGGCGCCCGGAGCCGTTCGCTCACCGCCGCGGCGGATCCTGCAGGGTTCGCCTCAGCTCCCGTTCACGGGGTGTGGTGGCTGCAATAGTTCCTTTCCACTCACAGTCCCGCTTGCTGCGTCGTTTGTTCTTGTGGGCCGTTTTGGTTTGTTGTTTCCTCCTCTCTGCCGGTCGGAGAATGCCGCCTCTGTGGGCGGGGGAGGGGAGCTGGGTTCTGCGCTTCCCTCCCTTCTAGTCCTCTTTTATGGCCACTTTCTTCTTCGGGCAGTTCGCTGGCGTCACCCGTTTATCTTCCGTGTCCCACTTCTCACTGGGACCTGCCGCTTTTCCTCCCTATTCACTTTTTTTAATGGGAGATCTTACTCGCAGCGTCTCCTCGCCGCCATGTTGCTCCGCCCCCCCAAAACTGGTCTCTTAGTTTTAAGATGACCTCTTATGTTCCACTTTGGTGTCAGGATTCTCTCTCTTATGTCCCCACCTCTCTGCTTGGGGCTGTTGGGAGCAATCAGCTGGTACCTGAGCAGTGGGCTGATTCCGGTGTTAATTCTTAATAGAAATGACACAAAGCTACATATATTGTCTGAAAAGTGACATTTCTCACGTAAAGAACACTGATCATCCTTCAGGTTAACATTATCTCATTTTTGAATATTTATGAAATGATTTAAGTTTTTAGGTTGTCTTTAATTTTATTGCATTGAAACAATATCACGATGCACATGCTCTTTGAGCATTTGTTCATTTAAATTCTTGGGATCAAATTCTAGGAATTCCAGGCAAGAGTATATTTGATATTTAAGTCATTTGATGCAAGCTACCAAGTTGTTCTCTAGGAAATTTCCACCAATAGTGCAGGAAAGAAAAGACCTACTGTAAGTTTGATAAAATGGAGGGAGGGAAAAAGAGAGCAGGGGGATGAGGTATTTGATCTGCTAGGGGAACTGTAGAGAAGGCTTTCACTTTAGGAGGTGAAGAGAGGAGCAGTGTGTGGTGAGAGCTTAGTCTCCAAGCCTGTGGTAGTAAAGCCACAGCATCCCAGCTTCTACCTTAAGTGTCTACCCTGATTCCCCATGTTTGACTTTCAGCAAGTTGGTTTCCTCTCTGCTGCCTAGTTTCTGTCCCTGTAATCTGGCAAGATTGGACTAAATTCAGTTGTTAAATGAGATTATCCCATGATTGATTGTTAATGTCTGCCCTATGTTGAGATTGCCAAGTTGTCTGGTTTTGGCATGAAGAGTGCTATGAGCAATTAGTAATGTCTGCCATGGGTATGGGAAGTGGGATGATGGCACTGTTGCCATGTATTTTCTATTCCAGGACTAGACACTCTTAGAAACAATTAAAGCTCTGAAAAGGCAGGAAAGTTTTCCTGATACCTCTTCCTCATGGTTCTCTAGATTTTGAGGAATGTTTCAGGGATTTAACCAAGTGCTCCCATTCTGGTCTGTCTCGTTCTGGGTGTATTGCAGTAGAGCTAAGAGGCAAATGACATCCAATTTCTGTTTCTCGACCTTAATCTGCATCTCATGACATCGTCTTCAGTCTGCAAAGGGAGGATTGGGGATTTCCTGTGATTTCAGTATTCCATTCAGTTTTTATCATTTTAAGGTTCATGCGTTTCTAATTGTTATGAATACCATGGCAAAATTAATAGTTCTATGGTTGGTTTATTACATTTAGTAAAATTATGTGCATGCAGTGTTTGCCAAGTGAAGACGCGGCAGGCTCCTTAATCATGTAAAGATGATAATTTAGTTGTTACACTTGTTGAAATGATGGGATTAATTTTTAAAAAGTTTGCAAACTGGAGGAGAAATGTAAAACATTAATTTAGTTAGACAAGCAAGCCGACAACTGACAAATCCTTTCAGCCAAACCTGGTAATGGAGATGCTACGGACCCAGCAGGGAGGAAATTCATCAAGCAGGCACAGACACTTTCAAAAAATTGGAGTATGATGATGGAGGCTGCTGTGTGACTTTTGGGGAGGTCCTTACCTTCTCTGGGTCTTCATTCTTCTTCTGTAAATGGGACTAGATGTATGGCTTTTGAATCATGCAGAAACCCTGCATTTCAGAAAAATGTCTTGGGTGCTAAATGAGGGCTTGATGGATGAGGTTACAGTGGAGTGGGCATTAGTTTGGGGGAGCCTGTTTAGATTCCTTTCTGGGGGGCTAGCACTCTGATTTTATCTTGGGGAATTCCCCTTTCCTCATTCTCACTAGTTCATGACTCACAGCTGGCCAATCAGAACTGGTGAACTTCATGGAATGAATCTCTCTCTCCTTTGGTGTGACTGAGCCAGGGAGATGGGAGATGAGAACTTCAGGGACCATTCAGATCATGATTTGGAAAAAGCTTGTCTGGAGATGAAATCAATGTAAAGGGAAGTGGAACCCAAATAGAAAACAGATTCCTAGTGGCATCTTTTCAACTCCTGAATCCAGCTTTATCTGATGCCCTGGACTTTCCAGGTATATGAGACTATGATTCCTTTTTTGCTTTAGCAATTTTGAGTTGCATTTCTATAACTTAGCACCCAAAGAATCTCATGGAATGTAGTCTCTTATCCCACTTCAACAGGAGTCAACCTACATTTACATATTTGTACTGCAGAACTTCATTTTAAAATTTTGTTTGCATGAGGAATCTGTTATGAAAAAGTGGGACTAGGACAACATGATTCCTAACGGTCCTTTTAGTTGTGATAGTCTCTGTCTCCATGGGTGATGACATGGGCCTGTGTGTCCACAGTCGTAGGAACCAGATGTGGGCACACTCAGAAGAAAGAGGCAGATTCTAGGTCAATTTCACTGAGAAGATACAACTTGAAGTGGATCTTCAAGGATTAGCAGGAGTTCACCAGAAAAAAGGAGGATGCAGGTGGCATTTCAGTCAGAGGGAACAGCATGTGTAGATAGCCTGGAGGCTAGAGCCTAGAAGACCTTTGGGGAAGACTTGACTGTCTGCTGTGGCTAAAGTAAGGGGTTTACTGGTGGTGGCAGAGTTCTTGAGAAATGAGATGGCAAAGGTGGGACCCACTGCAAAGCACCTCAGCATGAGGAACTGGTCTGTGGCTGGCAGTAGTGCACTGCTATGCTAAGTTTTTGACCAGAAGAGGAGCTAGACCTCTAGAGGGCTGCTTGCTGGGAACAGGACAGACTGTGGAAGGGAGAGCAGTCTCTATGGGCAGCTAGGCCTGAGACGTCTATTCCTTCCTTATGAGACAGGAGTTGAGGAAGACCAAACATTCAGCTCTGGAGGGATCCCCGGTCCCCACAGCCTGCATTCCACAGCTGGCCGGGCCTTGCCATTCCCAGCCCTGGAATCTGAGCACTATTTTGAGGAGGGGGCCCTGGGAGGCTGCTTGGTGGAAATGGGGAGGATGGGGAAGGAATTTTTGACTCTGCTGGCTCCATTTCGCTGGCTGTGATTTACAGGGATGTTGCCCTGGTTCCCAGAGGAAGCCAAGCTTTTCCCACAGCATTGGGGACTTTGTGTGGATCTAAGACTATTATGAAAATTCTTACAAGTTTTGAGGGGGGTCTCAACTTCACCATATGAGTCACATTACATTATACTCCAGAAGCTTTTACCACACTGTTCCATCTTCCTGGGTCACATGCTTTCCAGCTTTTTCTTGCCCAAGAGTAATAGTAACAATAACAGCAGGAGAACCAGCAACCACAATAATAACCACGAACATATATTGCAGGCCTACTACGTGCAGGCACAGAGCTAAGTGCTTTATGTGCACCTTTTCACTCAGTCTTCTCAAAAATATGAATAGGTAGAGATTTTATTATCCTGACTTTGCAGTTAAGAAGGCCCAGAGAGATGAAATAATTTGCCTAAGTTTGGTCACAGGGAAAGGAGGAGGTAGGATTTGAACCCAGGGCGATCTGGGATGGGATGGGCCTTGGATTGGGGGGAGGTTTGGTGGGAAACTGTGGTCAAGAATCTAGGAAGGAGGAAGAGTGAGAGGATGGACAGATAAGAGACATGAGAGGAGAGGAAGAGGAGGAGGAAGAGAGAGAAATGGAATCACATCTTGGCAGCCCTGATTGGGAGAGTTGGTGGGGAAGAAGCAGAATCATTTACAAAATGTTTTTGAGGTTCCAGGTAAAGATAGGGGTAGAAAAGGGAAGACAGGGGGCTTTGTGTTAGGAGAAGTGTGAGCAGGTGACCTACTGCCATGAGAGATGGTGTGCAGGGAGCTGGAACTCCTGTGGACCCAGTGGGGGAGGAGGTGGAGGCTTGATGCTTGACACCCAAACCTCCTCAAGGTCAGTCCCTGGCTGCTCCAGCGTCTGTGCTCTATGATCAGTATTATCAGCCAGAGAGGGGCCGTAGAATTACATGTGCTCAGGTTCGTTTTATATGCTCACCTTGACAGCAGTGAAGCTTTAAATGCTGAGAAGCTGCAAGGCAGAGAAATTGGGTTGTTGGGGGAGGTGGGGGTTACAGCATTTTAAAAAACATTTATTTGCGTGTCACCATGGGCACCGTGGTCTGGGAACCGGGCATAGCCAAACACGTTTTGCCTTCAGCTCTGTTCATTCATCTCCATACTGAGTGTCTGAGCTCACTGGGAGGCACTCTCCAAATATCCAGGTTGGCCTTTGGGATCCTTTGGACTTGAGGGGTGGGGGTATATGTCAAATGATCAACTGACCAACCCTACCTGATAAGCATAGACATTCAGGGTGACTCATGAATAGCCCTGTGACCTAAGCACTAACATTGGCCCCGTTTCATAGATGAGGAAACTGAGGCACAGAGAGGACAGGTTGACTCAGCCTGATCAGAATGTGGGTCAGTCTCTAGAGCTTGTCCATTTTGCTTTCCCAGGGTCCACATTTCCTATGGTGGTAGGTGTTATTGGTTTGGTTCAGAAAGAACCTCTCAGTCCCCTGGCTACCCGTGCCATTTGTGGGTCCTCACTATGGGTGCAATTGAAGTCTGAGAGTTTGAATGTCGCTGCCTCCCAGTAACCTCATTTAGAATTTGCCTGCAGACCCAGCCTCTTGCCCAATGGGAACTACAATCCACTGATAAGATGAGGTGAGAGGGGGAAGCAGAAGGAAGAAGGAAAAAAGGTGGGAAAGACTGGCACTCAATGCAAAGGAAGAGCAAGTGGAATTACATTCATGAAGGACAAATCATCATCATCATCATCATCATCATCAACATCATCATCTATTCTCTGAGCACTGTGCAGGCAGCAGACCTCAGACTGAGCTTCTCATGAAATATTTTACTAAATTCAGACAGCAGCCCTAGGAGGCGGGTGTTGTTATGATTCCCATTTTACAGATGGGGAAACAGAGGTTTAAGCTGCTGAAGAGAAGGGCCTGGGATTGTGGCCCATCTTACACATCACCCTAATCTCCTCCAGGGTATGGGTCAGGAGCCCACAGAGGCAGGGGCGTGGCTGACATGGCCCTTGGGCTGTCCTGTCTGCAGGCCTCTGTGCAATGCTGGGCAATACTGGCCCAGAGCTGAGTGTGTGGGGTACAGCAAATCTCCAGCAGCAAATCTCCCCTTTTCCTGAGGGAACTTGGGTTCCAGGGATGCAGCATAGATTCAAAGTGAGCTGCCCCAGTAGGAGCCATCCCCAAGGAGAGGCATCCCCTCCAGATCTGAGCTAGTTTCTATAGTAGTGAGGACAGTGGCTGCAGGAACAGGGGGCAGGGGCCGTGTTCTCACTCTGTGCCCTGCCAGAGCTGGGCCCTTGCTGCATTCTCTTATCTAATCCATAACATTCCAGTGAGGTGAAGCCAATACCCCATTTTACAGAATGAGACTAAGGCTCAGAGAGTTCAAATGACCTGTCCAAAGTTGCACAGCAGGGGGCAACTGGGTGGAGTAAGACACAGGGGACTCTTCTGCCTCCCTCTTACTGGAGGTTGACTGTTGATCCACCCTCCCCAAGAGCTGCCTCTTAGGGATCTTGTTGCAGGGCTCCTGCCCCAGGTCCGACACGCACAGCGAGAGTGTGACTAGCTCAGGCTGCACTTACATAACATGCCCGCGCCCAGCCAGACCCCAATCAAATGCGGGTGATTTATGCTATAACAAGCCACTGTGTGTGTTTAATCCCGAGGCTGTGATGACCGCAGCTTCAGCCTGATTTATGAGGCTGTTGGATTTTTATATGAAAATCACTACCTGAAAATATCCTGGTCCTCCTAGTTTTGATGGCATCGGGCTATTTGCTAGAGGGGCACTGAGACAAAAGGGCCTCTAGGGGTGGTGAGGGAGATTGCCTGGGATGGCAGGCGATGTACAATGGGGAGGCCCACACCCCTCTGGGGACACATGTATGTATATGCCCTCACAGCACATGTTCACACCACACACACACACACACTACAGGCATGTACACATGTGCATGAGGGAATTCACTGTCATGCATGTGTGCTCATGCTTACACCCAGCTTCAAAACACTCACACATGTATACGCATGTGCACACACACTCATGGTGACCATGGACTACCTAGCCTTAGTGCATATGCACGTTTGAACAAACACACACAAACACACATATATCCAGCAAACTTGAACCCACACACTCACAGGTGCTCATACCTATGCTCACACACACATGCTCCTCTGATACATGTACACAATCACACACATGTAATATTCATGTCACACATACTGACCCTGGCTTTGGTCAGTCAATCATAGCTGTCCTGATTCTTCCTCTTCTTAGCTGTGTGACAGTGGGTAGATGTTTAACTCTCTGAGCTTCCATCTTTCCATCTATTCAAAATGTGACCCGAGGGCCTCCCTGGTGGCCTAGGGGTTAAGTCTCAGTGCTATCACCCCTATGGCCAGTGTTTGATCCCCGGTCAAGGAGCTAACCCATATGGCGCAGCAGACCTCTCCTGTCTTCGCCTGCTGCTTCTCCCCTCAGCAGTGTATTTCAGTAGATCTGCCTGTTCTACTCCCCACTCTGTCTCTGGTGAATCCCCCTCTCTGAACTTCTGGCCTGTACCCCGGTTATTCTACACACACATATGCACAAATAAATCAATCAAAAGGTGATCTTGGAGCTGGCTCTTAGAGTGACTATATAATTAAGGGAGGCAGCATCAATGAAGAGCCTGGGGTCTAATAGGGCTCAGGAAATGGTGACTCTTAGAACCAATGGTCCGATCTCTATGAGCCAGGACTGGATGGTTCCACTGCTTTCTGTTTTGCTGTTCAGGCCTCATCAGGTCCGTCTTCTGTGTCTCCATATATACCTCGCACTCAAGCTATCTTGATTTATTTATAGTTTCCTGAGCCTGGTAGGACTTTCAGGCCACCAGGCTTGCTTAGAGAGCCCTTCCCTTACATCTCTGTGAAAAACTCTTATGCATTCTGTAAAACCCAACCTAGGTGTCATCTCTACAAGGAGGACCTCCATGAACCCTCCACTCCTCTCCATAAATCCCTGCCAGTGCCTGTCTCTCCCTGTCAATCTCCAGTGATTGGTATATGATAATTATCCAGTCACACTCATTCATAAGAGATTAGCAAATGAATCTCTTATCGGGATAACGCTCTTTTAAGTTATATGACCAATGGCAACTGTAATGGTTGATATCAGCTGCCTCGTGATGGGTCCTGTGCTAAATATATTATCTTCACTGTCTCATTAAATACCCCCACCAAGTCCATGAGGTAGGAACTCCGATCATCCTATCTTATGGAGAAGCAAGCGAGGCAAGAAGAGGTGAGGTGGGAGGCCAGCCGGGTCACTGACAGAGGAGCTGAGTCTGATACTTGCTGGACTACAGTGCTCGAGTCTTAGCTACATCCCATGGGGGATGCATAGACGAATGACTGAATGAATAAATGAGTGAGTGACAAGTTGTACCAGTGATGAATCAAGTAAACTGGCAAGTGCAGCAAGCAATGGTTACCTTCCCTTGTCACCCACCCATGAATTGGCCCAGTACAAGCCCTTCAATGCCACCAACCCCAAGACAGAGGCTGCAGCCCCCTCCCTGGCCAGGTGGCCCAAGAATCCCTGGACAGCTTGATTTCCTGACAGCCCCTGACTTTCAGCTCCTTGCATTTGTCTAGGCACAGTGAAGTCCAGGTCATGGGTGTGTGTGGGACTGAACTCTGGAGGCACATTTGTCTGGGTTGCTTGTGAGCGGGGACAAACCTGACGTCACCCCAGTGCCCACCCTTCCTGCAGCTGATGGACAGAAACCTATCTGCAGTGGGTTAAACCCCTTTGGCCCTGGCTGCATCCTCCCCTGACCTGCAGCAAGAGGGAAGTAGGTCAGCGGGAGCCTCCCGCCCTCCACTGTGACATTGGCCTATAATTCATATGGGGGAGGCTCGGGGTTTATTTTGACTACAGAGTTGTAAGCTCCAGGATTCGGGTCTGTGAGTGCTGTCCTGACAGATAAATTGGTTGGAATTCAATTGTCTGTGACAAGAGGGCTAGCTTCCTCGATTGCTGTCTGCCTGGGACTGCGAGGAGCTTGGGAGGCCAGAGCTTGCTTGAGAACTGCTTCTGCTAGTTCCCTGCCATGGAGCCTCCCACCTCCAGCAAGAGATGGGGAGTAGGTGAGGAATGGAGCCTCTTGGGGAGAACGTGATACTTGGTGACTTGGCGGCTATCTTGCTGTGTGACCTTGGGTAAATCTTGTTCCCACCGTGGGCTCAGACTTCCCTATTTTAAAATGTGAGAGCTCATAGTCTCTCCTCTAGCCTTCTTTCCTCCCTCTGTGCCCCTTCCCTGCCTGCCTCCCTCCTTTCTCCTGTCCTTATAGACCTTTGTGAAATTCCTCTGTACACTGTACTGGGTGCTAAGAGTACGGTAAGACTTGCAGGGCCTAGTCCTCAAGGTAAGCACTCATTCATTCATTGATTCCACAAATATTTATTCAGCACCAGCTTTGTGCCTGGAGCTGGAAACAGCAGGGAACTGGGAAGATAGGGCCCTTGCCCTCCTGGAGCTCCTGGTTCAGGGGAGACATTAATCAAATCGACCCATCAATGCATTCACGATTCCACATCATGCTGGGTGGTTAGAAAGTAAAATCTTAAAGAGAAAGGACTGGGATAAAAGAAAAGCAGGGAGGCCCATCCAGAGGGGGTGATCTGGGAAGCTTGCACAGGAGGAAGTATTTGGGTTGAGTGGCCATGGGTGAGTTTGGGCTGAGGAGCTTCTCAGTGGAGGGGACGGCTTGCACCCAGGCTGGGACTATCTCTCCATGAGGGTGTCCTGGCTGTTCCAGAAGGAGTTTGCCTCCTCGGCCACCCCAGTCTGTCTCCTGCTTAGTCCATCTGAGAAGACTATACACTTTGGCTTGGTAGAAAGAGTCAACCATTCTTTTCAGCTTCCTCCTTGAGCTCACTATCCCCCTGTCATATTACAGAATAAGACAAATATTTGAAGAAGCAAGACAGATATCACAGGAAGTAAAAAGTAGGCTTAGGGTGTGGTGAGATGGTCTGGGGAAGGCCTCTGCAGGACTGCTCGGCAGGGGATGAAGAGGCCGGGGCCTGCCTGAATGGGGTGATACGCCCACCAGGGCCTGGTTTCTGCATCTGTAGAACGGGGAGCACTGCTGATTGGGTGCCCTTTCACCTGCAATCACCTGCTTGCTGAGTAGGGCGAAAGGTTCCTGGCATAGGTGACTTCTAGAAACAATGAGGGAGGATTTTCAGCTGTGCTTCACACAAGCTTTTATTTGAACCCCAGATGTGACTCTCTCAGGCTGGTTGACCGAGCTGCTCTAAGGCCCTGTTTATCTCCAAGCCCCAGATTACCTCACCCATGAAATGCCAACCATGAAGGGGCATGGTCAAGATGAAGCAAAAGGACACAGCATTTGCCAAAGGATTGTTTGCATTTCTGCAGTGAGTGAGGTAGGAGATGAGCAAAGTTTCTGTTTTTCATATATGTGTTATTTTGGTCCATATCAGACACAAATCTAATGGGTGCCTCCGACCAGTGGTTTCATGCATGCTATTGCTTCAAATGAGACTGAGGTTGAAATAAATGAATCAATGAGGAAAACAGACGAGTAGTAGAAAGGGGATTTTGGAGGGGCAGAAATGGAGAGAGGACAAAATTATAAAGTACCTCGCATCCTCCAGGGGCCTCCAGGATGGGCTCTGGCTGTGAAGGGATGATGATGTGATGTGATGATGGTGATAGTGATGGTGACAATGATGACGGCTTTAGTTGCTGACATGACCCTCTCAGGTGTTACTGCTGGTTCCTTTGACTAATTTGTTGTGTGACCATAGGCAAGGCCCTTATCCTCTCTGGATTAGGACTCACCCACTTGGTGATCTCAGTGGACAATGATGCCCTGCAAAGGCCTACAGTCCCTGGGCCTGTGCATTTTACCAAGGTTCGAGTGACAAGGCCTTGTTGAGGCCACCTCTATCTCTAAGCTCTTGGGAACCTTCTAGTATAAACAGGCAGGCAGAGTCTAACAACAGAATTAAAACTTGGCAGGGCCTGGCCCCTGCCTCACACCCAGAGGTGACACAGGCACAGTAGTGCTCCTGTCAAAACTGGGTGATTTTTGTACCTGCCCCAAAGGCCATGTTTGTTCTTTTTTCGCTTTGGGAAGCAGGGAGGTCAGGAGGATACTGGGAAGAGGGTGTTTGCTGAGGCAAGTAAATATCAGGTGAGTGGTGGTAAAGGCCACCGGCTGGGGCTGGATGGAGGGCACCCTCCAGCTGGGCCAAAGGTGGCTGCTTCAACTCTTGGGCCTCTACTCCAGAAAGTATGTTTAAGCAGAGAAACAGTTAAGATAGGAGAGGCAACCATTAAACTGCTCTGCCCAAACCAAAGTCATGTCTTACCGCCCTTTTCAAGAAGCAGGGATAGAGAGGAAGCAGGTCAGATTTAAGGGTCAGAGTCTTGGATTCAAATCCTATCTCAGTAGCTATGTGATTGTGGGGTACAGTATCCTGCCACGCTGAACCTCAGTTTCCTCTTCTGTAAACTGGAGTGAACCAAACGCAGCTGAGAGACTAGAAGGGGAGCCAGCCTTGGGTGGCGGTGCTAAGAGCAATGCCCAGGGCTTGTGAGTCAACTCGTGAAGCCCATCCCTTGCTTGGGTAAACAGTAGGCACTTACTAGTGTCAGCTCGTGCCTTGTCTTGAAGCTTGAGATCTCTCTCTCTCTCAGGGATCTTCAAAAAGAGGCCATGATGTCATATAGCTGCAGGAAAGGGTAGCCCATGCAGAAGGAAGGGTATGTGCGAAGGTCTTTTGGTTCAGTTCCTTTATACACTACCCATGTAGGTAATTTCATTATACCTGCATCAACGTCATGTCACCGACGTGTTTCTTTAGTGCTGACAGTTTTATTTCCTTTATTTCTTTTTCCTTGACTTCCTCCACCCCTCCCCCTCACCTCAGACCACCCTCCCAACCAGGTCACCCAAGTTAGCAACCTAATCTTAATTCTCTTCTAATTGCCACATGTGCATGTCATAATCAGACATGCACAAATCCATATGATTGATACTCCTTTTATAGCACCTGGTTCATATTGCAAACACTTTTCTCCACCTTGCTTTTCCCTCAAATGCTCCCTGGGAAGCTCTTGAGCTGGTTGGTACAGTTCTTCTCCTCTCTCCTGGACTGTGTAATATGCTGTGGCATGGAAGCAGCCCTGTGCATTTTGTGACTGCGGGCATTAGTCTGATTTTGTCTTTTTCATCTTTTTGCCACTAGAAATAATGCTGCAGGAAAACATTCTTGAGTCCACGGTCTTAAGTGCTAGGCGTTTGTTTCTGTGGGAGAAATTCCCAGGAGGGGGATTTGCCGGGCCCAGAGGTAGAGTTTACATTTTCAGGGATGTAGCACGATTGCTTTTCTAAAAGACTGTAGCACTTTACATCTCCAGCAGTGATGACGGAGAAGGTGTTTTTTCCCCAGTTTAGTGGGGGTCACTGCTTCTAGCATCTGGGGGTCCAGGATTTAGGTTCTCCAGAGCCCTCTCTGCCTTCAGAAGCGGGAATGGGTTAGAGAGATGTGAAATGCATGATTTTTTTTTTATTGGTATCTGCTGGATTGTGAACTCCATAAAGGTAGAGTTTGGTCTATCTTGTTCATCTTTGGATGCACATCATTGGTTGCCTGACAGTGGGGTGGGTGGATGGTGAAATAGGGGAGGATTGGTGGATGAGCGGATGGATAGATGGATGGACGAATGAATGGATGGACATATGGAAGGAAGGAAGGATGGATGGATGGATAGATGAATGGATGGATAAATTTTGATAACAAGTCATGAGATTTGGGGTTCCCACAACCAGTTCTGAATATGAGCAATGTAAAAATTCAGTAAGTTATCAATTCCTCCCTTCACATTGAGAAATTTGCAGGGAGGCAGGAAATGTGTGTCTGAGAGGCGAATGTGTGAGCAGTTGTGGACACATGGACAGAACATTTGGTTCACCCAGTCCCGCCAATGCTGACTTGAGGGTCTTGGATAGAACACCGAGCAGCTGCACTCCCAATACCTCCACTGCCTGGAGCCCACATTCCATGGGGGAGGGAGGTCTGCGGAAGGCTAGAGCTGAGGTTCCCTGTGGCGGGCCTGGCTATGTGAGGAGCTGCTGGAAAGATGTTTCTTCTTAAGATCTGAGAAATAACCAATATTTACTTACTGAGCCCCAGAAACCATGCCTTATACCTCATCATGCCCACAACAACCCCATGGGCAGCTACTGCTGTTTCACAATGTATACAGGGGCTCAGAGAGGTTGGTTTGCGGTCACACATTGAGGAAGTGAGGAGCTGATCAAACCTCAGCCATTGCTTTTGTCCACTGCTCTTTGCTGTTTTTCTGAAGTCCCTCAATGGTCTCCCACATTCCCAGGAGTAATTTAAACTCCTCCATTCCATTTGGGCCTTAACCTACCTACTGGGCAGCCCCAGGTGACCTCCTTCAGAGGGCCAGGCTGCTGTGACCTCTCACAGGAACCAGGAAGGGGGCCTGTGGTTGTGGAATGAGAAGAGCCATGGTCTTGCTCTGGCTCCGCTACTTCCCAGCCTTAAGGGCCCCCCTGCAGGCTGGGTTTATGTCTGTCCTGGCACGGAGGCTGTGAGGAGCCTCCAGGTTGCTGCATTCTTGCAAGGGCTATAATTATTCCTGACTTGATTCAGAGAGGGCCTCTCGCCCTGCAGGAGTTAGAACCTGGCTCTGTGAAGCTTTCAGGTCACCTTTCCGATGGCCCCATTGGGCAGAGCAGTGAGACCACAGTCCCCCCCAGTTCTCTCCCAGGCTTTCTCCTGGACCATGCACTCACCCCTCCTTGCTTCTTCCTGCTCCTTATCTTGGGTAAGACTACACCGAGATCCGCCCCCAATCCTGACTGCCTTTGGCTTTGGCTGACTCTTGCAGTTGAGGACCTTCAGCTTAAACACCAAAGCAGGAATGTGCTTTCCGTGTTCATCCTACACTCATTCACTCAGTCTATCATTTTATAAGTGCTCATTAATGATATACTCTGGGCCAAGTACTACGCTAGGAACTAGGATCATGGCAATAAAAAATCCTCAGATAATTCTGATGGAACTTATATTGTCAACAAAAATGAAAACGTTATAAACAGAACCTGGGCATTTTTCAACGTTTATTCAGTGTGGTCCAAAGCCTGAATGAATGTGTAGGGGCCGATTCAGCTCGATAGTGAACAGATTTGTGCGTACACGCGATGGGGAATGAGCTCCCTGTCACCGGAGGTTGCAAACAGATCCTGGACAACCCGAGGACGTGGCTCCTGGCATCTGGGAAGGGGCTGGGCCCCTCCCGGCCGCGGGGATCCGTGACTGCAGCCTGGACCCTGGCCAGGATCCCCTCCCATGGAATCGCCCCAAGCCTGGTGGCCCTGTGCCCGTTTGTGCTCAGGCTTCCCCGCTCCCAGCGTCACACTGGTTTCTGGCTCCTCAAACTTGTCAGGTTCTGCCAGGCACCCCTCATCCTCAGGGTAGGAGGGGCCCCTCCCTGCGTGCCTCCTCCTGGGCCCGTCCTGTTTATGAGGCTGTTGTGCGGGGTTGCTGGGACGACGCTGGATCTGCGCCCCACTCCAAGCCCACCGACTTTTTCCCTCTCCACACTGTTTGGACCCAGCAGCTGCTCCTGTCTCCTGTCTGGGCGGGTCCCTTGGGTGGAACCCCATCGATGTGAGTGTTTGCAAGCACCTCGAGCCCAGAAGAGCTCTGGGATTTTCCTTTCAGCTCTTGCCGAGGACCTTCTTCCTGGCTGTGCAGTATGGAGTAAAACCCAGGTTCTGCAGCCCAGATGTCTGGGTTCGAATCTTGTCCCCATCCGCTGCCATCTTCATTGTCCCCCTGGAGAAGCTTGGCATGGGGCCCCTGGGGCCTCTCTGCGGCTATCTGAACTATGACAAAGCCTTTGCCTCTCTGAGGGATTCTCCATGGGCTTGGGCCATGAGGAAGTCCTCCCTGGATGAGGGAACAGAGCCTAGGGTGCCTCGCCCACATTTCCACCCTCGTGGGTGATTCCTGGGGGAAGGAGGTGCATCCACAGTGACTTGTGGGCTCCTTGATTCCCTAAGATGCTCTCGACATCCCTGCCGTCCCCTTCTTGTCATCTAGTCCTACTCCTGACGTGGGGCTGGTGTCCAGGACGCCTTGTCCTCCAAAGACCCTCTCTCTCCTGGCCCCTGGGGGACCAGTGTCCCCTCGCCCTGCCTTCAACAGGACTGGAGATTTACAAAGAGCCCTGAAATGGGAGGTGGGGTACCATTTGGCTTTCACTGGGTCACATCCCTTCGCCCCTTCTCTGAGCCTTTGTTTCCTGCCCAAGGTTTAGATTAGGTAAAATCTATGCTTTTAGAGAATTCTTTTTCTTTTATTTGCATCGACATTCTTCCTCTGAATGAAATCTTAGACGGAACAGCATAGTCAAAAGTGGGGGCAGACCAGGACACGGGTGGGGATCTAGAAAATTCCTCCGAAGAGACAAAAGCAGGGTAAAGGGATGGCAAGGAAAGAAAGGAACCAACAAGATTTTGGGTCACCTCCCTAGACCCCTTGTCCTATCAAAACCCGCCTTGCCCTCACCCCTTTCCCTCAGGTTCCTGTTCCTTGTTTACAGCAGCCTGCGTGGCTGGCTTTACCAAGGCAGATGGCTTTGTGTTGGACCAGGGGCTTCCCAGAGACTTTGAGGGGAGAGTACAAGGGTGAGCCCACGAAGAGCTGGGGCCCGGCAGCTCTGAGGGGTGGGTGGGTCTGTGGCGGAGACACGAGCAGTTCCTTCCCAGCACCGCGCAGCACGTTTTGTTTATATCAGGAGGTTTTCTGACTTCACAATGAGAGTATTTTGGGAAAAACTGTCTCCTCTACATCTGGATTGGGGTAGGGACCAGCTGTTGCTCTTGTCTCTGCATTGACGTTGTTGTCACGCGTGGGGACGGGCGGCCAAGTGCTGGGGCGGGGGCCGGAGTGTTTGGCATTCTCTCTCCAGCTGCTCCCCTGCGTCCTCTGGTCTCCTTGGAAGACTCTGGCCTAGGCATCAGGCCCCAGTGGCTCAGGCCCAAGGGTTTGGATCCTGGCTCCCATTCATTCACTGTGGGGTGTTCGGTGAGTGATACATCCTAGTGAACCCCAGATTCTCATCTATAAGATGGGGGCAGGTGTATGAGATTGTGCTGCAAGACATTTGGGGCTCAACGGCAGGGTGGGCACTTTGTCTCCTCTGTCCTTTGGGTTTCTGCTCACAGTGCACATGGCCACACATGCACACTTCCCCTAAACACACACACACACACACACACACACACACACACATGCACTCAATCCGATTCAGCCCAATGAGTGTAGTTTGAGCAGGTCTTGCTAGGCAACTGTTCCAACTCTGAGAAAGGAAGACTTCTTGGAGGAGGTGTCTTTGAGCCATACTGCTTAGTCCTGTGCTGCTAGAATGGAACCCCCAGCTGAGCTGTCCTCCAGGGAGCCTGCCTCAGGGAGCAAACAGGACACTGGCTGCGTGCTCGCGATGTGCTCACATCATGTGCTGCTGGCTGTGATGTGTACACGTGTGCTCTCTCTCACACACAGGATTCCACAAGGTTGATAGGATTATCCTTACTGTACAGAGGAGAAGAACTGAAGCTCAGCTCTCATGGCCAAAATCAAAGAGCTGGGGTGGGGGCCTCCTGGGTGGCATAGGGGTTATATCTCAGTGGTATCACGCTCTCACAACTGTGGCCTGAGTTTGATCCCTGGCCAGGGAGCTGATCCAACTGGTGCAGCAGACCTCTCCTGCCTTGCCTGCTACTCCCCTCAGCAGTGCATTTCAGTAGATCTGTCTGTTCTGCTCCCCACTCTGTCTCTGGTGAATCCTCTCACTACCCCCATGCCTCTGGCTTATACCCCAGTTCTACTATGCATAAATAAATAAGTAAATTTAAAAAATCAAAGAACTGGGGAGCTAGAGTTGCATTCGGAGTGCCAAGTTCATGGTCTGATTTGCGGGAACCCTCAAAGTGTGAAGGTGTTAAGTAAGTGCTCAATAAACAGTTGTGGAAAGTATGAAGCTTTTGTAAGTGTTCAATAAGATAAAACATTTAAATGGGCTATTGCACAATAGCTGCTTAATAATTGATCATATCACTTGATGTGCTCGTAACAGTGTCCAGAAAATAATACACTTAATAGTCATATGGAATATTACTATAAGCTATTTATGCTGATTTAAGATCTGCAATAACAAACATTATGCTGGGCATCTGTTACATGCCAGATGCCATGTCTGGTGCTTTATAGGTCTCATTCTCATTAAATCTCCCCTCACAACCCAAGGAGGGAGCACTCCATCACCCCATTTCACCGAGGACAAAACTAAGGTTCACAAATGCCAAGACATGTTCTCAATTTTGCAGCTAAGAAAGGGGGAAGATTTGAACCGCGTTCCTCTGTAGAATATCCAGGGGCTGTATTTCCAACCTTGGTCCCTCCTGGGTCATCTGGATGGTTTTGCCTCCTCCAAATAAAGTTTACGTTAATTTGCTTAACAAAGATCTCACCTTCAGCCTCAACAACAACATCCATGACTTCTTAGGTTGGAAGCAGTGATATTTTTAATACTTATTAAAATAAATATTTGGGAATTACCCCAAAAAAGTTGTTTTTCCCCCATCCCCATCTCTTAGCCACTGGAGTGTTAAACTGCATTTATTAAACTCTATGTGGGACTTAATAATTCAGTTCAAGGATCTTATTTCATAAGGAGCCACAGAGAAGTTCAGTGATTTGCACAAGACCAACAGCAAGCACAATTTGGGTCTTCTAAATCACAGGCTGGGGGCACCACCTGCCCCTCAAACAACTGTGCATATCAGAAGGGGCAAAGTTCCCTTGGGCACCTGGTGACACTGTAATGTGACCAGGCCTGGCTTCATGGCTGCCGTCGCCACTGCTATTAGTCCCCGGAGGCACCTTTTCAGGCTTACCTTCTTGTTCCCTCTTTCAGGTTGAGGGAAGTGAGGATCTGAGGGCTAAAGCAATTCTCCAGAGGACACACAGCAAGTAGGGGCTGAAGCTGGGATTTGAACTCCAGGTCTGGATATTGCATAATGCAGTTAAGGATTCATGGGCCCAGGGGAAGGCTGCTAAGGACTGGGGAGGGAGATGCAGTGGACATGGGGCAGCTGGGGCCCTTCAGTTTTGGGATCGACCAACTTCCTTTGCTTCCCAGTCTGAAACGTAGATACTGCTGTACCTTCCTGCTTTCTGGAATAGATTTAGGTTGTAGGGGCCTTGCTGAAGTTGACGTGCTGCATATTTTTAACCGGGAGAAGAATGTCCTGGCCCTTCCGAGCCTCCCGCCAGCCAGCCTACCTCCTTGGGACCTGGAATGCAGCTTGCTTCCTGCCTTCAGTAGCCTCTCATTTTCTCTCCAGCCCAGCAGCCCCGTCTTCTCAAATCGAGACGGCAAAAGGTCTTGGGAATTTTCGTAAAACTCCTAAATCTGGCTGCAAGCCAAAAGGAAACAGCTCTGAAAGGGTTGACACTGTCTGGGAGATGATAGAAATATGGCATTCCTGCGGCAGGCAATTCCTGAATTTACGGGGGGCGGCAGGCAGGCCCTCAAGCAACCGGGCTGGTCCTCATGGCTGCATCTTCCCCGTATCCAGAGACACAGCAGGCAAGAAAGTGAGAGGAATAATCAGGGCAGTTGTGAGCTTTTGTTGGGGGCTTGTGTTAGCTGGTCTTCATGCATTACTTCTGCAAAACCTCCCCAGCTGGATGAGGCTTTGTTATTACCAACTGCCCATCTTCCACATGAAGAAACTGAAGCTCAGAGAAGTGTAGTGACTGGCCTGAGGTCACACAGCCAAGAAGTGGTGGTTGAAATTTGAATCACCATCATGTACATCTAGAAGCACACACACACACAGGTGTACATACACAACCACACACAGACATAATATATACATGTACACATGCCCTTTTATGTATGTACATGCACACACACACAAATAACGTGTTCTCATGGTACACATGGGCCCACACAGACATGGACACAACACACATGTTGCTCACACAAGACAATAGACTCGAGTACAAATGCATGCATTCACGTGCACATCTATGTTCACATATGTGCACACATGCACTAACTCACATACACATCCTGAGACCTGAAACCAAAGCATTCACCTGGCTCCCTGGAGCAGGGCCAGGACTCTGTCCTTTGGATCCTGGGAGCATCAGCTTCCTTCCGCAACGCCCTCCTTTTCTCCCCCAGATGTTTGCTATGGTTCCCTCCAGCTGTCCAGATGTGCTTGACGCCCCAGGATGTCTCAGAGACGCAGAGGTTGAGGAGGTTGCCAGATGTCTCCATGACACCGCGTCCAGTCCCAGGCCAAGAAGAGCCAGGTATTTGAAGGGAACAACGGCCTTGCAAGATCGCCTCGCTCTCATCAGGCAGGGGCAGTGGACCCGAGCGACTGAGTTTTGTGTTGCAAGTAGGAGCCCAAAGGCTGAATCCAGCTGGAAACCACTGCGGGACGGAGGGCGGGTCCTCGGCCTTCTCAGTCTCCACTTCTACATCTCTGCCTCAAGGACCATATGGCCCGCTTAGGTCACAAGTTCTGCTGGGGACTGTTGACACTTTGAAGGATCTCCCAGAACTCTTAGTTCCCCATATGCAGATGGGAAAACTGAGGCCTGTGATCATCGGTGACAACACTGGGCTTGGAAACCAGCATCTATAATCTTAATTGAGCAGTTTTTTGTGTTTAACTAAACCAGCTCTCTCAGCGGTGGTGCGTTACAGAACACAGAAACGAAAAGCTGGCTCTGTCTCCTTGCTAATAGTTCTGCTCTAACATCTCCTTTCTGTCCCAAGACATTGTTTCTTTGGGATTACTGGTCAGCAAGGTAGACTTTCTCTGAGACGCATCCTCTAGGCCCCATACTAACCCTCAATGATGCTTGCCTCTCCCAGACCCCAGGTTTTGTTCCGTTTCATGCCAGTTTCTTCGATCCAGTTTGGGACTTCACAGGCTTGGGATCAAGGACAAGGATATCAGTGCTGGGCACAGGCATGTCTGTAAGTCCCTCTTCTCTCAAGAGGCAGTGTACCAGCATCAGGAGTGAGAGGGATGTGAACACCAGTCTGGGAAAAGCCTCTCACCAGCTGGGTGACCTCGGTCATAATGCTTTATTTCTCTGAGCCTTGGTTTCCTTGTCTGTAAAATGGGCGACTACATGTTGTGAGACTTCAAAGAAGATGGCAGATGTGCGATGCTCAGCCAGGCTGGCTCTTGGCTGGCATTTGGGGTCCTGCATGTTAAGCCAGTTTACAGTGGGTCCAAAGGGACACTCTCCAGGCAGCCCAGCTTCAGAAGGTGCATGGCCAGGTCAGAGACAGGGCACCAATTCACAACTTGGCTCTGGCCTCAGGTGATGAGTAATGTCGTTTTTTCCAGACTGTCCCTCTGGAACAGGCCTGAGGTTCTCTTCAGACACTCTACTTGCTTTTCCTCATTCTCAGACAAAAATCCCAGTAACTCGTTCCTGTGCTCCTTACTCAGACTCAGACCTATAAAAAGCTGACCGGGGCTGTTATTTTAAGGGCTGTTACTGTGTTTTCCTCCGAGGGTCTCTGCTGGAACTGGTCTCTGGTTCCCATGGCTGGTGGCAGAGTTCTGAGACGGCTTTTTAGGGCAAGGTATAGACAGGGTTAAATTTACGCTCCAAGAGGGTAGCCCTGCTTCCTGGACCCCACGCCTGGCCCTGCCTCTTTCCCTCCTCCTCCTTCAGCAGCCTGTGCACCAACTGTGCGTTCCCTAGGCCTCCCAGAGAACCTTTACAGACGAGGAAGCCACAGCTCAGAGACAGACTGCACTTTTCCTGAGGCCACATAGCACAAGAGTGACTACTTCTCCTTGTCTCCCAGCTCTGAACCCTCTTCCTGGCTGCCTGGCTTCTGCTGCCTTGTCTCCCATCATCAAACTGTGGCTCCTCTTCCTCTTCTTGTATTCTTTTCCCTCCTTCTTCCCTGTCTCTTCCCATTTGTCCCTCTCTTCTGGCCCTTTCTCTGCAAGTCTTCTGACCGCACCTCTTTTCCTGTCGTGATTTGAAGGCAGGAGAGTGAGATGACATTTAGCAGCATTGTTGAGTTTTCCCATGTCTGAAGCCGTGAGCTGAGTCTATCCCCTGTACAAGTCCTCGACAAACCTAGGAGGTGGCATGGTCTTGCTTTACCTCACAGGTCAGGACGAGGGCATCTGTGGGGGAAGTTACCTGCAAACTAGAACTGGGATCTGAGTTGAGGTCTGACTGACACAAGAGACCCCACCTTTAATCTTCATGTTGTGTGAGATTCCCACAATAACACCCCCCACTTTAAAAATGCGTTTAAAATGAAGGTTTAAACTTATAGACTATCAGGTATACAAAGTCTACAAAGGGCAGCTCAACCTGGTGACATCCCACTGCCCACACAAAGCAGAGCGTGTTCCCAACACTCTGGGGAGCCCTTTTTGCCCCCCTCCCAGTCAACACCCAGAGCCACAGCCTTAGCTGAAATGCTAATCTGTTTATTTTTTAAGATTTATTTTTATTTATTTATGCATATAAGAACTGGGGTGTAGGCCAGAGGTGTGTGGTGAGAGGACTCACCAGAGAGAGAGTGGGGAGCAAAACAGGTGGATCGACTGAAATCCACTGCTTGGGGGAACAGTGGGCAAGACAGGAGAGGTCTGCTGCGCCGTGTGGGTTAGCTGCCTGGCCGGGAATTGAACTCATGCTGCAGTGGCTGTTTATAGTTTAACAGCACGGAGACTTTAACCCCTGTGCTACCAGGGAGGCCCCCTAATCTAAACTTTGGTGACTCTAGTCATATCTGGATTGGAATCCCCATGGTGTTATCTTGAACAAGTTGCTTCACCTCTCTGAGCCTCAGTTTCCTAATCCATAAAATGGAGCTGCTTCCACTCTCTCCACTATCTCACAGAATAGTGGGGTTTACTGTCAATACTAGGAATACACCAGGGCCTCGACTCTCCCTATTTCCAAATACCCTGAGGCTGGTGCTGCTGGTCTGGAGCCCCAGCCCCTCTTGAGTTCCAAGCCCGCAGGCCTGATGATACCCCTGGAGTCAGGCCTGCTTCTCTGGGGAAATGAAGCACAGCAGCCCCGACCTCAGCTGTTTGGCTGACCTCTGGACCACAGCCTGCAAGAGGCTAACTCCCTCCCCACCACCCCATGCCCCCCTTGGTAGGCGAGGCTGCACCAGCACCCATTCATGTTATTTTGTATTATAAAATGACTGCCGTCGCCATGGCAACATAAAAGGAGCCGATCTCATTACTGGGGCCTGGACACATTATTTTCTCCAAGGAATTTCTTCTTTTCATTATTTCCCTCCAAAGGTCAGTTATCCTCTCAGGCGGGGCGGGGGGCAGAGGGGGGGTCCACGAAAGGTGAGCTGGATTCATGGCAGAATTCCCCTGGCGGAATTTACAATCATTTTGCCTTTTTCCCCTGCTCTAACACTGTTGGAGAGATTTTCTGCAGCAGAGAGTGGTTCTCTTTAACCCCTGAAGCCCCGGAATGCAGGCTGCAGATGGGACTGTCACTGCAGGGGGCCCTGGGGTCCCCATCATCTCTGTGCCTCCTCCAGACGGTCACCTGACTCTGCCCAACTGGACGTCCTCAGGGTAGGGGAGTCTGGGGTTTGTCACATTTGTCATGGAGGATTGGGGGCTTAAAGACAATTTGCTTTTTCTTAGTCCTCTTCCGGGGAAAAACACTCCTTCAAAAGTCAATACAAGCAATATTAGCAATAAATTACACTGACGCCTGGAACGCAGTGTGGTGCAGTGATTGAGAATTTGGTTCTACAGGCAGGCCAGGTATCTGAGGTGAGGTGTGAGGTGAGGATGGAGTAGTATGACCGTCTGGAGGAGGCAGAGATGGTGGGGACCCCAAGCTCTGCCCCAGGCTCTGCCCCTTTCAGGCTGTGTGGCCTTGAGGAGGTTGCTCCATCTCTCTGAGACATATGTTTCAAACAATCCTCATACTGGTATCTGTCTCACAGGTGTGAGGTGAGGATGCAGTGAGATGTATATCGACTCCCAAGCATAGTACACAGCACACAGGAAGCATATTATTTCTCTTTATACAGACTTAAGTGCCCGTTACGATGTGTAACAGTTATCACCCAAAGAGTGAGGAGCTTTTAACAGTCACCATATTTATTATCTTTCGTAATTTCTGTGGCTCAGGACTTGGGGGGTAGCTGGGTGGGGTGGTTCTGGCTCAGGATTTCTCTTGCTATTGCAGTGAGATGTTTAGGGTTAGAGTCATCTGAAGCCTTGCTGGGGCCTGAAGATTTAAGGCCAGGATGGCTCAATCATAGCTGGCTGGTGTGCGGTGGCCTCAGTCCCTCTGGGTCTCCATGTGGGTCTCTCAGGGTATCTTGAACATCTTCCCGACTTGGTAGCTGGCCTCCCCAGATGAGTGACGCAAGAGAGCAAGGTAGAAATTATGATGGCACTTATGACCTAGCCTCAGAAACTCCATACCACATCCACCACAGTCCATTGGTCCTACACTTGAGCTCTTATTCAGTGCTGGAGGGGACCGCAACAAGGTGTGCATAACAGAAGTCAAGGAGGTTGGAGCCATCTTGGAGGCTGCCTACCCATACTTCCTCCTTTGCAAAGACGATCTCTTTTGTGTGAGATGCATGTTGGTTTGAGTCTGATTCCCATTTTACAGAGGAGGAAATTGAGGATCAGAAAGGAAAGTGACTGGCCCACGGCTTGACGACTACCCAGTCTGATTCCAGTCCTAGGTTTTCTCTCTCCTGCTGCTCCGCACAGACCCAGTCTCTATGCTGGTTGGAATCTGCTGTTCTGATTGGAAGGAGATACGCTGGGAAGAGAACACTCCGGGCAACCTGAGTCTGTCTTGCAGCTGGTCGGGGCAAAGCAGTGCACAGACACTCAACAAGTGAAGCTAGTCAAAACACTCCCCCTGACGAAGCCAGTGGAATAAGTGTGTTTGTAAAACTGACGGCATTTTTGTTGACAGGCAAATGTCTATATTACATGGCAACAAATGGCTGGAAGATGCAAAAACGCAGTCAATCATCAGGGACTTTTTTTTTCCTCTTCAACAAGGAAAAGCTCTCTCTTTACCAAACAGAATGAGTGATGTTTGCAGATCTTTCTCCCTGATCTAGCAAGTTCCCCGGGTGCAGTGCGGAGGCTCAGGGGCAGCCCAAGTCCATTTGAACCAGACAGGGAAATGTCTGTTCAGTAAGGGGGAGTGACAGATCTCAGTAAGAAGAGGCCCTCTCCTTGAGGGGAGAGTGAAAGCCTGGTTGGCGAGGGGTTTCTAGGCACCAGAAAGTCAGTTTGGCTCTGAATTTCTGACTGTTGGAGAAATGCACCATTCCTTGAACTCTACTGTGCTAGAACTTAGCATCACTGGTAAGAATGCAGGTACTCAAGTCTCAGGCCTGGAGATTTTGAGAGCAGTAGGGACTGCAGTCTCACACATTGTACAGTCCTCCATGGAGACAGAGAGCTGGCCAGCAGGTGTTTCGGCTTTTAAACCCTCAGGGCCCCTTGGTTCTGCCCCTTCCCAGCAGCCGTCTCACTCAGGACATCAGGGGTAGGGTTCAGACCAGGGCATTCTGCTGCAGAAGCCTCCTGGACCACAGTGGGACAGAGCCACACTCTGGCATTCCTGTACCAGCACCCTGGTTTCAGGGTGCAAGGGGTACAGGGCACAGCTGTGCTGGTCTGCCCCTTCAGCAGGAGTGAGGGCATAGCACAGGGTGTCAAACAAAACGAATCCAAGCTTCGACACCCTCCCAGGAAGCATGCCCACTTCCAGGGCCCTCACTTTCCTCTCTCTGATTCCAAAGAGCTGTTTGTGGCATCATCAGTATCACCATCTTCCTCCCCTCCTTCCGCAGTTATCCTGTATGTGGAAAATATTAATTAAGCAGCTATAGGGATGGAATGTGCAGTGGTTAAGGGTATAATCTCTGGGTTCGGATTGTCTGGGCTTGAACCACTAGATGTGTGGCCTTGGGCAAGTCCCTTTACTGCCCTGAGCTTCATTTTCTTCCTCTCTACTGCCAGAGGGTTATTCTAAGGAGTCAATAAGATTTAGGAATTTCTTCTATCATAATTAATAATGAAGTGAATCTGGAAGAATTTAGAATTCAGGAAGGAAAATTGCTTTTCTTAGTGGAACTCCTGTTCTGGCTTGCAGATGAAGGACCGAGAACAGGCATGGGAATTCTCGTATGTGTTTTGCCATCAGAAGACCGTCAGGAGAATGCCTAGCACATATTTACAGCTGAGAAGGGGTCGAGGCACATGAACAGATTATTTCATGAGGTGTGGGTCTGAACCCACGCTCTTGAACCCCAGCTCCCCTGGAATCCCATGACCTTAGGTAGCTTGGAGCTGCAGGTTGCTAAGAACTTTTGGTGCGTGGATCTTGCAAACCCTCCCCTTCCCCCCACTTAATATTCCAGCCAGGCCCATTTGTCTGAGAAGTTCCATTCATTAGGCAGATGTATCAATAATGCAGATATGTCTTTCAGGTAATTTTTTGTTTTTTTTAATGGCTGCTGAACATTTGTTCTCATTAAGACCCCGGGCACCATGAGCGTCAGACTGGAGCATTCAGCTTACGCAAAACACCGCGAGTGCTAGAATTTGCTTCTTTTTGATTTAGTCTCTTGCTAGCTTGAAGGACTGGATTTTATAACAGGTCAATTTCAGACCATTTGATATTGATATATGAAGATCCTTAGGGATTATTGAATGCATTTTTCATCCAGCTGTGATAGTATCATATAAGGAAAATGGGATTGACTGTTAAGTACAAATTGAAAAAGACATGGTCATTTAAGATAACTCCTTATCTGTATACAAGGAAATAGTATCAGGGAAATAGACCACCAGTTGACAGAAATAAATTTCACCTTGGGTTCCCCCTCCAACCGCCTCCTCGACTGCTGTTCATACTCGCCTGGGATTATTCAATTATTCTGAGAGCCTTTTCCTGGGGCCCCTGGTAAAGGATGCATCATGGGGAGAAGAGAATTCTCTATTGCTTTATTCTGGAAGGAAGGCTTGGATAGGAGGGACTGGGACCATTAATGGAGCAAGCTTTGGGGGATGTGGGATGGGGCACATCAGCCTGGAACATGGTAGGTCGCCTGGGAGCAGGTGGAGAGCTGCTCACAGCCATTCTACACCTTTCTTTTCATCCACCACACTGGCTCACATGACCTCAGCTGTCACCATGAACAGTGAGTGGTCTTGGCTAGGCAGGGCTCCTCTCAGCTGATAGCCAGTCTTGGAAAGTATTGGGCTGTTGGAAAAGTCACGATATATTTTTTCTATGCAAAAATACGTCATGACTTTTCTGACAACCCAATAATATGGCCACGAGGGCCTGTGGCCTGGCTGACAGGTTGGGGATTTCTATTCTCGGGAAGTAGACCACTCTTTGAGGCTTACTCGTCTTTGACAATAGTTTACCTGAAGGTTTGGAGCGAATTATCCACACTGTGAGATTGGTGTTCTCTCCCGTGTTGTGGTTGAGAGGATGGGGGACTGGATCTGGCCAACGTAGGTTCTGCTTGATTCCAAAGCCTGTACCATCTCCTGAGCTTTACATGAGCAAAGTGGGTTTGAAGTCCACTCTGAACATTCCTCTTTGCTGATCAGTGGGGTGGTAAGAACTTGTGTCTGGCCCCCTAGAGAGGTATCTGTTTCGGCTTCTCTAATTCTTGGAGGGCGGAGGAAAAGGGCATTGCTTCTACTTCCTCCTTGGATGCCTCCTGAAGGGAGATCATCTGCAAGGTGGGGCTGTGGGTCCTCCAGACCTGTGGACTCCTGAGGATGACAAATCTTGGGGTGGGGGGCCTGCCTTGGCCCTCTGGCGCCAGGCTCCCTGCTCCAGCCTGGCCCCTCTCAGCTCCCCCTTGGGAGTCAACATCAGAAATTTCCCGATTCCACAGAAGAAAGAAATTTTAGAGCCTCAAAGGCAGTCATTTATCTGGGACCTGAAAGTAAGTCCCTCCCCTCCCTCAGGCATCCTGAAGACCTACTATGTGCCAGGTAGGCTACCTCCAGGAGAGGAGTTCTGATTTTGTTACAGCCATAATTTTGTTACAACCCTCCGCACCATCACCCCCATTTTATAGCTGAAGAAATAGACTCAGAGACAGGAGGTAACTTGGACAAATCACACAGATAAAAATTTAAATCTGGGTTTGACTCCAAAAGAATTCTTCCATCCATCCATTCATCCATCTGTGCATCCATTCATCCTCCATCTATTTTCTCTTCCCTCCCCCCTCCAATGTTGATCAAGTACATGCCAAGCAATAACCATCCTTATCATTATGAGCGATGTCTAAGGATCAGAAGGAACCCAGGGCTATTCTCAGGGTCACCACACCCAGGGCTAACCATTCGTCGCCACGAGTGAACACTTGGACCATGCTGGAGGTTTAGTGAAAGCTTGTCAGGAGGAGGCAGGAGCAACAGCTACAGGTGTGCCCCACCCAGCACGGGAAATGGGCATCAGAGCCTCCCCCTGGAAGATGGTGTGTGTGTGGGTTGGGGAAAAGCTTGTCCCCCCAAAACCCACAGGCAAACTCTCTCAACCAGCCTATAATTCCAACCCACCTGTCAATACGCCTGGGACACCGAGCCAATTCTTGAAGCCCCATGAATCAAAGTGCTCAATTCTCTGGTACTAAGAAAAAGCAGCCTCTCTCCAAGACCTGACTAAATCAACCAGAAGTCTGTAGAGATCCTTAGGTTTCCTCTCTCTCTCTCTCTCTCTCTCTCTCTCTCTCTCTCTCTCTCTCTCTCTCCCTGCCCCACGCAGGGTTTGAACTGCCAGCTGAAAGGGTGCCATGCTCTCTGAGGGCTGAAGGCTCCCTGGGTGAGAGCTGCCACAGCCCTGGGTTCGAGTCCTGCTGATGCATTTGGACAAGGCTCTGCATCTTTGAACCTGAATAAGATTATTTCCAGCAGGGGCTGATAAAAAGACCCTGTTTGTCTGTAGGCCCCCAAAGCTCCAGTTCCATTCACCTCTAGAAGGGGAGGGCAGGTGTGCAGGTAGCTGTAACTCATCATCATAGCGATACAAGAATATTAGGAAAAGCAATTCTGTATTTGTTTCCCTTTGTGCCGTAGCCAACACTACAAACTCTGTGGCTCAAAACAACAGAAACATATTGTTTCACACAGTTAAGGAGGCCAGAAATCCCAGATCAAGGGACCACACTTCCTCTGAAGTGTCTAGGGGAGGGTCCTTCTTGCCTCTTCTAGATTTGGTGGCTCCAGGTGTTTCCTGGCTGTGACCACATCACTCCAGCCCCCACCTCTGTCTTCAGGTAGTCTTGTTCTTGAGGGCTCCCTGTCCAGTGCCAGCATTAGTGATGTCATGCTCCCTGGATCGCTAAAGACACTGGGAATCGCTATGCAATCCCATCGCACAGAGAGGGAGTAAGGCCCAACACAGGTCAGAGCCTCAACTCAGTGCCCCCAGGGCCCCCAGGGGCCTCATGACTGGAGATGGGGCTGTGGGAAAGGCAGGGGTGCTGGCTGCACTGGAAAGCCTGCTTAGAAAGACTTTCAAGAGTAAGCGCCACTGAGCTGGGCTGACTCCGAGGAGACAGAGATGCGCTCTGGGTGAGGGTGTGACTGGAGTGACCCCCACATTTTACAGGTGGGGTAACTGAGATGCTCCAGGGGAAGCAAGATGGCCAGGATCCCACAGTGAGGTCATATGGAATCAGGACAAGAACCCAGTTGTCTCTGACCCCAGGGCTTTCGAGGACTGGGGTTCTCTCTGTGTGAGTCTTAGTTGCCCAGCACAGAACTGGAAAGTCCAGATGAAACATTTGTTTGCTTACATGGTCGGTGGGTGGGCAGGAGACAGTGGGGAAGGCCCGGGAAAGGCCCTGGGCCTGGGAGGGGCCTTGTTCCCCAGGGGAGAGGGACAAAGGAGGGAGAGCTGAGTGGAGAGGCCCCCGTGACTGTCTTGGCAGAGCACCATCATTCCTCCCCTGGGGCAGCAACTCACAGAGCTCCAGACTTCCACCCTTGACTCCTGCCAGCCTGCATTCAGCGCTAGCAGCTGGCCGGCTCCTACAACATGAGTTGCCTTGGGACACGTTTGGGGTATGCCCTCAAAGTTCTCATCTCTCCCAGGGTGAAGGTCAAGGTTCCCTGTGACCCTCGTGTCCCCAGCCTGACTCCAGCTCAGCACACTGGCCTCCTTGCTGGCCCTCTCCATTCTCAGGCACTGCAGTTCTGTTCCCGTCTACTTGGACTGTTCTCGCTAGAGCTGCATCTTCCTCATCCCCTTTCTGATCTTGTGCCATCTTCACTGCACTGCTCCTCGGAGCACCCTTTTTTAAATTGCTACCTGCCCCAAGCAATTCCCCTCACCCTTCCCTGCTTTATTTTGCTCCATAGCACCTTTTGCCTCAGCTGTAGGATCCATCTATTTATTGTTCGCATCCCCCAAACTCAAATAGAAATTTTCTGGAAGCAGTGAGGTTTATCTGTTGTGTTCACAGCTTAATATTCACTGCCAGCTTGGCATCCAGTAGGGCCTCAATAAATCTTCCCGGAGTGAGCAAAAATGTGTCAGTAATAATTTGGGGGTTTTGTTTGTTACCAAGAGTCATGCAGGAGAGTAGTTTAGGGGCAGGCCTGGGGTTAGGTGATATTAGGTCAAATTCTAGCTGTGCGACATACCAGCCGTGTGACCTTGGGCAAGTGGCTCGCTCCTTTATGACTCCAGGCTCCCACCTGTGCTGCGGGGACACTCAGTGTGAGGTACCTGCCCTCGACGACAGTGTGAGCAGAGCACAAACCACATGGGGAGAGCACATGCTCAGTCAATGATAGATTTTATTATTGCCAATGAATCAGATTCTTGGAATTTTAATAAACTGCTAGGAAGATCTTCTGGCCTGTCTTTGTCTTGCAGGTGGAGAAACTGAGGCACATTCTTTTGGTTAGAAGGGTTGACACTTTGTTTTTCCATCTAAATGAAGAGTCTGGGCATCCTGAATTCTTCAACCTCTAGGATAAAACTGAAGCTCCCAGCCAAGACCAACACAGGGGCAGACTAGGCTGTGAGAAATGGGCAAACCCTAGACTGGAAATGCAGCCTTCCCCTCAGGAGGGGCTGCTCAGGGGCCGAGAATGACCAGATACTCCTTGAAAGGCCCAAGACCTGGGTGACAGGGCCTAAGGTGACAGGTGTCCAGAGAGGCCGCCGGGCTCTAGTCAGGGACATGGAGCCCTTGCCAGGTGTGTCGGCAGAGGGAACTGAATGCCAGGAACTCTTTCCGGGTGTGGTGTGAGAGCTGGAAGCATAAGCAGGGAAGTGGGCAACCCAGAGATGAGTGATTACAGGAAGTCACTGTCCCCTACTCTGGGGGCTGGGGTACACGGGGAGGAGGAAGGACTGTCAGAGGTCCAAAGCCAGGGCCATCTGGAGGAGCCACGGAAGGGCGGCAGCCATGGCCAGAGGAGCCACAGAAGAAGCCAGAGATAGGGGCACGTACACAGACCTCTCCTCTCTTCCCACTGGCCTCTCCTTGCCTGGCCCTACCTGGAAGTGGGTGGGCAAGGTTGCTGGGGAACTCTGGTCACAGAAGCCCGTCTATGTGGCTAGAGCCTGGGGCCAGAGTGGGAAGGAAAGGGCAGGCAGGGGGGGGAAAGTGGCACAGTCAGGAATTGGCAACATCTTGGGATTCTCTGAGTCCCCATGGGGGGACCCCAAGCCCCAAAATATGTGACTAATTCCACGTGGGTTGATACACCCAGACAGTGGGATAGCCCACAGGGTAGCCTCAGGACTGAGCTAGGGACACCTGGGAGGCCCAGGCCACTGGCATAGCAGGCTGGACGAATAGGTGGGTGAGTTGGAACTACCAGAGCTGTGTCACCTCACTGAAAGTTTCCAGGGACAGTCTCCCCACTCTTTCCCTGCTGTCTTAGTGTCTTTCCACTGCAGCAGTGGTATGTTTTAAAGCATCGGCAAATTAGCTCTTCCTGTGCCCTGTTCTGGGAGCTCCCCCACTCTGCAAGTCCTACCACAGACCCTGTGTGAGGTGGGTCAGCAGGATTGGGCTGGAGCAGTGTGACAGGTGGGGTGCTAAGGTATGGGAGGGGGACAGGACTGTGCTCATCCATGTGGATGGACTTTCTGCCAACTGCAGGCTGTGGCAGGGGCCTGGCATGGCTGGGCTCAACCTCATCGGGAGCAGAGACCGAGCCTAGCGCTCCCAGATCACACTGTGGCCTCTGACCTGAGCTTGGCATGTCTTGGCCACTCCCCTCACCAGTCCCAAGTGGTGAGCTGCCACACCAGCTCAAGGGACAGTTTCTGGCTTTTTGGAGACAGAACCGGTGAGGTGAGCATGCCCGCTGCTGACAACTCTTAAAATCTGCCAATTCCAGGACTGGGGGGCACTTCAGGCGCCCCACAGTCCATGAGTTTCCAAATGGCATGGACCCCATGGAATATAAAGGGGAAGATGCAGACCAGGACCCCAAATCAACAATAACCCCTCCAAATTCACCAGGACACACCTCTTGTTCTTTGTAACATTCTATTTGTAAAATGGGCCCTGGATTTTTAATTTTTTAATTAACGCCCTGATGTAGAGATAATTGCCGATTCACATTGGAGTTGTAAAACTATCAGGGGTCCGAGGTACCCTTTATCCAGTTCCCCCCAATGGTGACGTCATGCAAAACCACAGCACGTTAAGGCCTAGAGGTTGACCCGGTGCAGTCGAGACCCAGAGCAGACTCTACCTGGGCTCCTCCATTATCTTTTGTGGCCACACCACTCCCTTCCTTCCCCCTCCCTGCCTTCAGCCCTGACAACCCCCCACCTCTTCTCCGGATCCAGAATTCTGCCATTTTAACAATAGGCTAGTAGGTGTGGTCATACAGTATGTAACTTTTGGGGGGCTTGCCTTTTTGACCCAATGTCCTTCTCTAGAGAGTTCTCTGGGTTGTGTATCCATAGTCGGATCCTCGCTGCTGCTCTGCGGTGTGGATGGTTTGCTTAGCCATTCCTCTGTGCAGGACTATTAGGAACAATGCTGCTAGAAATGTTCATGCATTTTTGTGCAAACGCAGGCTCCATTTCCCTGGGACATGTGCCCAGGAGTGCAGTGACTGGGGTGCACGGCTGAGAGTTTCCTTTCTGAAGAAAGTGCTGACCTGTTGTCCCCCTTGGAGAGTGAGAGTGGTTCAGCTTCTCTTGTGCTCACCATCATTTGGTGTTGTCTCAACATTTTATTTTTGCATTCTGATAGGGGAGTAGTGATCTCTCCTTGTGGTTCTAATTTGCATTTCTGCACTGGGTAATCACCTCTTGCTCTGTTCTTTAGAAAAATGTTTTGAACCCCAGTGGGGTCCTGCTGGCCCATTCACAGCTGACGAAACTGAGCCCCAGGATTGAGAGGGACTGGCCCCTTCAGGCTTCACTCTGACTTCTGGTCATGTGCTTGTTGGAGGGAGGATAGAAAATAAAAACTCTTTAAAAAGATACTTTCCCTTGGTGGTGCTGAAACCACTATTTTGATACTTGAACTGATGTGCGTGAGCTTTCTGGGGTCTGTCTGGTCACTATGTGTCCACGCTCATTTGGAGAGCTGGCTTTAAGGTGTCTATAAGGGATGAGGTGTCACAGCTGAGCTTTGCTGGAAGCCATCAGGCCACACCACGTGACACACTCTCTTGATAGACCTCGGTAGGGTCCTGAGTGTGCTGGTGAGGTCCTGTCCACGGGGCTGCTTGCACAGAGGAGGCACACCCCACGGTATGGGCATGTCCCTAACCCACCCTGAGAGACAATCATGGCCCCAAAGGAGGTTTGAGGGTAGAGCTGGGCAGGTGGAGCCACAGGCCAGGACTTAAGCCCCAGCCACCCGGCCCCCTGGGCCTCTGTTCCCCACCTGGCAACTCTCTGCTCCTCACAGAACTTCTTCTCCCCATCTTGGCCTCCCAGATCTGTTGTGTGTCTTATTTGATCTCATTTTATTTTTGGAGAAGGGCTGCATCCAGGAGACCCGGGAGGGGGAACACAGCATCTGTGCAGGAAGGGCGGCTGCAAAGAGACAACACAAATTTTTTTTAAGGCATGGTAATAAATGCTATTCAAAAGAGAGAGAGAGAGAGAGAGAGAGAGAGAGAGAGAGAGAGAGAGAAAGAAGAAGAAAAACCCACCCCACAATCTCTGAAAAACACAGCCCATTGAAATGACAAGCCGAAAATCATTTGCTAAGCGCCGAAACCGTTCCCTTTGTCACCCAAATCCTTCTGTTGACAGTTACCTTTCAATCCCGCCATCGTGCAGAAAGGGCTGATTTTTATTCAGCGTTCTATTCACCCTGCGTATTAATGAAAAGGGGGGAGAAAAAAAACTTGTAAGAATGGTGTTTAATAGGCTGATAGACAAGCCGTCTGGATTCCCCGCCCCAGCCCCTCTTATCAGTGGCCCACAGTGGGGCCGACGCGGTCTCCCTGTCCCAGCTCAACTTGGCGCGCCTGCCCGGTCTCAGCCCCTGCGATGGAAACCTTGGGATTGATGGATTGATTTGTATTATTTTTTTTTAAAGGCCTGATGTTCTCTCCTTCCCAGGAGAGGAGACAGACCCAGGACCTGACTTAACCCCATGGTTCATTCATGCACCAACACAGCATTTACTGAGGGCCTACTGTGTGCTGGGGGCTGTCCTGGGTGCTCGGGTTAAGCATAGACAAGGCAGACAATGTCCCCATCCAGGGATTTCACCCCAGCTGGGTCAGGGGTCAGAAAGGGTCATTGTGGGCTCTGCTGATAAGCAGAACACTGGGCCCCCATCATTTTCTCTATTTGCCTCCAAGGCAGAGGGGTCTGGGAGCCATCCGGTCCCATCGTCACATCAGTGGTCTGTGCTTTGATGTTAAAGCAAGGAGGCTGCTCTGGGTTTTACACTCTGCTCTTGTCCTGTGGGAGATGGGCCTGGACCACGTGGTCTCCCCAGTCAGTTCTGTTTAGAGGCTGCAGGGATCATGGGGTTGAGCTAAAGGTGGGGGCTCAGCCTGGGTTCAAGTCTTGCCTCTGCCATTCACTTCATAAGGGCCTTGGAAAGCCCCTTTCACCTAGATTGCCCTATGTGGATGTTGACCTCCCCACAGTGGAGTGGCTGGGAGGATATTACAGATGCAGTGTTGGTGCCCGTCACTCCCATACCCATGTTGAAGCTCTAACCTCCAGGGTGATGGTATTTGGGACCTTTGGGGGTGATCCGGTCACGAGGGCAAGGCTGTGGTCTAATGGGATTAGAGGTTTTCAAAGAAACGAAGCCAGCAAATGCTGCTCCCTGCTCCTCCCATCATGTGAGAACAGCCACAAGGCTGCCATCCACAAGTCAGGAAGAAGCCCTCACAAGAGCCTGGCCATGCTCGCACCCTCGTCTTGGACTTCCAGCCCCCAGAACCGCGAGGAAATGAGATTGTTTTGGTTCGAGCACATGGGTATTTTGATTGATGGTATTTTGTTATGATAGCCTGACAGACTAAGACAGAGGATCAAGTGTAGTTCTGCAGTCAAAGTCAGCTCAGTCCCCAACCCCCTTCTCCTCTTTGCCCTTCCTCCCCCCAACTTCTCTCCGTTTCTTCCATTTTTCATGGATTCTGGAATTCCAGGAGGGCTCCTGTGCTGGGGAGGGATGAAGACAGAGCTCAGGAAAGCAGAGAGAAGTCTGATTTAAAGGATGCATGTGTGACAATGAAACCAGCTTCCTGGCTGGGTGGTGAGTTTCCTGTCATCACCGGGCTATAAGCGGAAGTGGGCTGGCGACTCAGCCAGGATGTTTTAGTGATGTCAGAGTGGACCATCTGGGCTGGAGGGACCTGTACCTGTCTGCCAGCTACCTTGCCTTGAGTGATAACCAGGTGTGCACTTGCCAGGCTTGTTTTGTCCCCCAGGTGCCAGTCTGCTTCATTCTGCCTCTAGCAATCAGGCCCATGCCTAGGAGGTACCCCCGGACCCTCCCCTCCCTCCACCTATGCTCAGTCCTTTGGGTGTTTCTGCCAAATCTGCTTTTAGAACATCCCAAGCCACCAACTCTCACCTCCAAGCACACCCCTCTTACCTCCCTTCTGCAGTGGCCCTTTAGCTGGCTGCTTCTTCTCCCCTGGAACGCTCAGTCCTTCCTCTCCACAGAGCAGAGGGGTACCTTGAATCCCAATGTGAATCCCAGTCTGCTCAGATCTTTCCAATAGCTCCTATCACAAAGCCCTCATTCTTGACTGGCTCCTGTTGCAGCATCTTCTGCCTGTCCCCACACTATATGCTTCATCCCCCCGCCCACCCCACTATAACTTTGGCTAGCAACTGTTGTTCCCTTTGCACTGGCTGTTCCTCCAGCCTGGTCACTGTTCCCCCAGGCTTCTCAGAGCTGCCCCTCTGTCCATCCAGGTTTCTGTTTTAACTCCACCTCCTCCAAGAGGTTTTCCCTGACACTGACCCCCAACTTAACCTAGCACTGCCTAACCCCTTTCCCAGCTCTATTTTTCTCATCATGCACTCATCACCATGTATACTATATCATACACCATTCAATCACGGTCTGCCTCCCACAGTGGCCTGTAGCGCCTGAGAGGAAGAGCTATGCCCACCTGGCTCTCATGATGTTCCCAGATGCACATATTGGATCTAAAGTGATCTTGAAGCCTTTAAAAGGGGCTGTTCCTAGGCCTTATGCTAGTTCTATGTCCACTTACCTGGGATTCAGAGCCACAGGATTATAGCATATGCTGGGCAATGGTGATGAGTAACAGTCACCTCCCATCCTCATCATACATGGAGTTACTCAAAAAACATTTATTGTCATGTGCTAGGCATATGTAAATATTTGGGACCCAGCTACAAAATAAATGGGTGTGGGGCTGACATTTTAATTTAAGATAAGACAAAGTAAATTAATATAAATACTGATACCAAAGACTGAATTATGAGAAGGGCCATTTTCAAGGGGGCAGTCAGGGAGGACTTCTTGGAGGAGGCAACAATAGCTACAGGCTTAATGAAGTGCTGCACTATCAATGGACAGATTAGAGAACTGATGAGATAAAGGAAGTTGATGCTAGAGGACAAAGGGTCTTGCAGGCTCAGACACGGCAGGGAGCCTGGAATGTTTTAAGGAAAGGACTTAGCATGTGTTAAGTTCAAATGTGTGCCCAAGGAATGATGAATAGATGAAAGAATGAGTGAGTTGGTGAATGGGCACCCCTCACATCATGGCCCAATGGGGTTCAGTGTCCTACCCTTTTTCATCCATTCCCCCAAGTCAGTGCCTTCTGGCAGCCAACCCCCTATGAAAGGCACTGCCTCCCTCACAGGGGACCTGCCACCTTCTCATTAGGTCTTAGCGCACAGCCAGGATGAGTTCAGCATTTTGGGGGATCTAAATAGATGATCCTCCCAGTACACAATGAGGTACCCATTCTATGCCCCAGCCTCCTTGGGATGGAGCAATAACCCAGATAGTCATTTGTGTTTTGGGTTCCCATCAGCCCCCTCTTCTACTGTGATCGCTGACGATGCGGATTTTAATATATTCACATTGGCAGAGCTATTTACATTCAGATGCAATTATGAGGCAAGACAAGGCCTCCTCAGAGCAGCCTCCAGGAATGGGGGGTGGTGGGGGGTGGGGGGCTGGGGGGAAGATTTGCTACATTCTTGGAGGCTATTTAGGGGAGGCTCTGAGGCTGGGCAGAATGGTCTAGGCTAGGCTGAGCCCTATACTAGGGGAAATGTCCAGGCCATTGCAGCACGCACCCTCCCCCATCTGACTCATTTTATTTATCGGTGGGTGGGGGGGTGGATAGAAGAGTTGGCACTGATGGAAATGAGGTCATGACAGTGCTTTCTCCATCCCTACTATGTGTTAGGCACTGAAGTTGTTCTGGGTCTTGCATTCTCATGGGGAAGAGACAAGAACAAGTTAACTACTAAATAAACAAGATTATAGCACATCAGAATGAGTGCAACAAGGAAAACCATGTAGGTAGAACGATACTCTTGGGTAGTGTTTCTCTAAGTACAGTTGTCAGGGAGGATGGGGGCAGTTGCTGTGCCCAGCCCTTCACTCCTCCCTGTTGCCTCGCCCCTTAGCAATTGCCTTCACAGTGCACTCCATCAAGAAGTGAAGGCTATTTCCCGCCCTTGGAACCTGGGCTTGGCTATGTGACTTGCTTTGGCCACTAGAAAGTAGTGTAAGTGGTCTAGGGGAAGTTGTAAAGGGAGAGGGGATTTCTGAGTGAAGTGGGGACTTCCTGTGTTCTGTGTCAATGCCCTGGGCCCACCTCTGGTTTCAGGACGGCCATGTGGACGGTTCTAGGCAGAATGACTACCCCTCACCTGAGCTCCGGCATCGCCCTGTTGTCTGCCTGACACTGAGGGGGGTGCCCTCGGTAGAGGACAGCATCATGGATAAGAGCTCCAATCTCCCATCCTTTGGAGGAACAGTCCTGAGGCATATTTTATGTCATTCCTCAGAAAGTCCCAGTAGGATGGAGATCTAGCTGCGCCCCTCGTAACCTCTGATAGTACCCTCTTTCCTGCCCATCCCTCCTTCTCTGATTTACTCTCTGCTCTTTCTGCGACTCCAGTAAAACTACCTGCCCCCAAGTCCTTGTCTCATGAGCTGCTTTCTCGGGGACCTGAAAAAAAAAAAAAAGACCAGAGATGCTTGGTCAGGTGGAGGAGCCCCACACAGAAGCTGCAGGGGATGTCCCGTCCCGAGTCAGGGGGTGTGTGGCACTTTCTCCCCAACATGACTTCTGTTCCGCAAACACTGAAGGAAGAAGGGTGAACTCGAAGGAGGAGGCTGACCTGCAGCACGGCACTTTATGAAGTCCTTGCCCTGCCGTTGGTCTCTAGTTGGTCATTAACCTGGTAACATCAACCAGGAAGGCACAGTCCTCTCCATCGACAGGAGAGGGCAGGGAAGCTCAGAAAGGACTTGTGGGCTGTTCAGGGACCCAAGGAGAAATGCCTGGGCCAAGCTTATGTTCCCTCAGGCAAAGTGGCTCCTGCTGTCTTCATAGACTCCATTGCAAGGCTGACCAGTGCTCACCCCAGTGGTCCAGCCTCTCTCTCCTGCCTCACCTATTCTGTCCTCCTGGGAGTCTTGCTGTCTCTCTGACAGCCTGTCTTCTGGAAAAAAATTAATTCAGTTTTTGAATCAGTATTATACACAGATGGATCAAAATTCACAGGACAGAGAGGTATGCACTGGAAACTTCCCCTTCACGCCATCCTCCGGCTTCCCAAGATCCTTTCTCACAGGGAAACCCTAGACCCAATTTGCATGAGCCCATGCAGTGACAGTTTAAGCAAATGTAAGCAAACCCTTTAAAAGGCTGTCCACCTGCTACCTCTTACACAAACTCTACTAGGCTTAATCCATCTTTTTTCACTATAACAGGGAACACTTCCATATTTGACAACAAAGTGCTTGCTTAATCACTTTACATAGCTGCATAGTATTCTATCATGTGGATGTACTCTCATTAATTTGTCTAGTCCCCTATTATCCAGATTGTTTCTAGCATTTTGCCATTAATTAAGTACTTCATTGAATTACCTTATATGTCTATCTGCATGTGTGTGGGAAACTCTATAACAAATTCCTAGACCAGAAAGTGGCTTATTTGTTATATTGCCATTTTGATCTAATTATTGCTCATAGAGGACACCAATGGACACACTCTTCCCAGTAGAATATGTGACCTGTCTTACCACAATTTTTAAGACTAGGCGTAACCGTCACCTCCTGCAGGAAGCCTTCCTAGACCTTCTAGCTGGCTCAAGAGCCTCATCTGGGCCCCTGCCTCAGCAGGGTATAGTTTCCCCACCCCCATCCACCATCTATTTCCTTTTCTGTCCCCTAGGAGCTCCCTGAGCTCTAAAACCAAACCTTGCTTATCAAGGAGGCTTCAGACCTACTCAGACTTTAGCAGAGGTTTAGGGCTGAGTAAACACCAGTTTGTTTTCTTCAGGTCCCAAGGGTGGAGGTCCCCAGGGTGGGCAGCCTCTACTTACACCTTGCCCCTACCTTGGGGAGAGGGCCTCAGCCTCTGCTCCTGACACCTGCAGGCCGTTCCTTGTGCCGGCAGTGAGCCCCTTCGCCCAGCCGACAAGGCCTCCACCCTCTCCCTTGAACAAATAATAATTGTTAGAAAAAGGCCTGTGGATAAATTATTATTGTGACCCTCATTCCAGTGCAAAAAACTTTTGCTAGCTGCCAAGTGAAAAGTCAAAATTTGCATTTAAATAGAAAATGTTAGGCGAGCTGAACAGGGAGGCCAATGCCCCCAGAGGCCTCTGGGGTGAGGGAGCGCCTGTCACCACCCCTCCCGGGAACCCAACTGGCAACAGGGGAGCCTCAGGAGCCTGAGCTGAATTGATCTCTTCTCTGGTTCACGGGCCCCTTGGAGCCTACAATTTCCAGTCCCTTCCATGGTTCTGTAAAGGCCCTGTGGTACAGCCATATGAGCCTCTTCGATGTTCAATGTCCTTCATTTAATACATTTTTTTTGAAGATTTATTTATTTATTTATACAAGCACCAGAAGCACAGGAGGGTGAGAGGATTCACCAGAGCCAGAGCGGGGAACAGAACAGGCAGACAGACGAAATACACTGCTGAGGGGAGCAGCAGGCACGGCAGGAGAGGTCTGCGCACCATGTGGGACCCTCGCCGGCATCCGGGGATCGAACCAGCACTGCAGAGACTGTGGGCAGCTTTGCAGCCCAGTGCTCAACTGCTGTGCCACCAGGGGAGGCCCCATTTAATACATCTTGAACTAGGGACTCGCTCCTCTCCACCACTATGAGCTGATAATCACAAACATTAAGGTAGAAACATCACAGTTCATGTCAAGTGGAATATTTAGAGCATGGTTTCAGAACTAGACAGACTGAGAGCTTGGTTTTTGGCTACTTGCTAAGTCACTTAGTCTTTCTGAGACTCAATTTCCCTTTTTGTCAAAGACAGATAATAATACTTTCCTAGAATTATGGGTGTTATGTGATTATTATAATTTCTGATAATGAATAAATATAGTTATTTCTATTTGTTCAACTCATCATGCTGGAATTCTACTCTGGTACCCTTGACAAGTGTTTGAACACCTCCCATGGCAGGGAGCTTATGTCTACATGGAGGTGCATTTGCCTGCACCTCCATTGCACAATCTGGCTTCCTTCTCAGGATGGTGGAACAACTTAGGTGGTGTCTTGTTATATTTCTGACACTGTTTTCTGGGGAAACCCCAAATTTCACTTGCGAGTCTGCCCAAATGCCCAAGAGGTTGGAAACTGATAGCAACTTCCTCGTACCGAATGAGAAGCTTATATATTTTTTATTTTTTTAAAGATTCATTTATTTATGCATATAAGAACTGGGGTATAAGCCAGAGGTGCAGGGGGTGAGATAATTAATCAGAGAGAATGGGGAGCAGAACAGGCAGACTGACTGAAACACACTGCTGAGGGGAGCAGCGTACACAAGTCAGGAGAGATCTGCTGTGCCATGTGGGCAGCTCCCTGGCTGGGATCAAACTCATGCTGCAGTAGCTGGCAATAGCTTGATAGCACTGTCTTTAACCCCTGCGCCACCAGGGAGGCCCCGAATGGGAAGTTTAAAAACAGAGTGACAAATGATGTGCAGAGAGGAGTCCAGATTCAGAGAGACTTGGCTCTGATCTCATTTCTGCGGGTCATCTGGGATAATCCAGCTTCCCTGAGCCTCAGTTTCCACCCTGTAAAATGGGGGGTGGTTGCCCATCACATAGGGCTGTCCTGAGGCTGGACTGAAGTCACTCATGCCAGGGCCCAACAGTTGTTGTCAGTGAAAGCCCATTGAGCTTTGCAGCTTAAAGGCCATTTGAATATGTTTTGCTCAAGGTAGAAATAAGGACTTCCTATTCAATTCAGCAATTGTGTCTTGAGCTCTCACTCTGCCCGGGGCACCAGCACGATGCCTTTCTTAGCTGTGACTGAGTCCATCTCTGAGGGGGCAGGATCCCCATTTGCGTTGCAATCACACTGCCTAGCATATAGTAGATACTTAATAAAATGTTGGTGTCTGGATAGATGAATAAATAACTGCTTTGTTCTTAGCTCCTAGGACAGTGCCTGGCATATAGTAGGTACTCAATCAACACTTGGTTGGCTGGAGGAGGGGATTGTGCATGGGAAAAGAGTGCCCAGAGTTCTGACTAGCTTTATCAGAAGAAATACTTGGCTCCACTTGCCTTCCCTGTGAGGCCTTCCTCCTCCGTTGACACATACGGACTGTTGCCCTTCTTTGTCTTTGTATTGTTGCAGGGGCCAGAATGGGGGGGCAGGGAAGGTCTTTGTACTTAAGAGCTTATGATGATGGTGAGAAACCGGATCTTGGTGGGAGAACTTTCACCTGTCAAGGGTGGTTGGTGGCCTGGCTGGAGGGTCCTTGAGTCTGTGGATGGAGAAGGGCTGAGCCTGGGAGATCGTGAGCATCTTTCTGGAGGAGGCTCAGGACAAGGTCAAAAGCAGACATTTGTCAAAAGAATTGGGGTGTGGAAGGAAGTTAAAACTTGGGTGAAACATGGACTGGGGAGATAGGGAGCCACAGTCTGGGGGTTGCCAGTGGTTGTGGGGTGGGGCTTGAATGTTGCACATGGTTTTGGCTTCATATACTGGAGCTGATATGAACCTTGGGAGAATTTCATATGAAACGTGGTTCATAGCAGTGTGCTCGTCAGACCTTTCTTATCTCCCAGCGCCCATCTCTTACCCTGGCCACTTTCTGCCTCTTTCCTCTCTTGTGCTTTGAGAGCTTCCGAGAAAATAAACTGTCATTTTCAGGTCTTCTGTTTTCTAAGAGGTGAGTGCAGGAAGCTGGCCCTTCACTTCTCTGGGGTCCCAGATGTGAACATGAATGTGTTATTTGCTTTATCACACACTCAGAGGGTTTACACGATCAACACAATTTAAGCCCGAGTCATGGAACCAGATAGGCCTTCTTATCCCACCTTACAACTGAGGAAACTGATTGCGCAGAGAGGTCAAGAAATCAGCCCAAGTTCACACAGCAGGAAGCCTTGGAGTAAGCAACACAGTGTGTGCCAGATCCTAAAACCTGTTCTTAAAAACACAAATGTAGACATAATACTTTTATGTATTTAAAATTGAAGTAGTGAAATAGTCAGTACACATAGTATTTGAAATAGATTCAGAGACAACCAGAAACGTTGAAGGGTGCTGCCTCTGGGGGGCAGTTAGGGAGTGAGCCAGGGTGGGGACCACTGCTTTGACTAAAATGTCTTTTAGCACCTTTAGACAGTTTTTTAATATGAAAACTCATGTCACTGCACTCCTTTTACAGAAAATAGGATTAATTTTAAAAGAACAACTGTCTATTTCACTATTCAAACCATCTTCCAGTTCCTTCAGTGGGAGAAGCCCCCAGGAGCTGCAGCCCTCGCCAGCAGCCTAGGGAGGTGTGCCCCGAGTACTAACGGTCATGTGGCACCCCCAGCTTGGTGGCACCCAACTTGTAGAGCAATCTGCAGCTGGAAGACACAGCGGCTGTGTCCCCATGTGTGCAGGAAACAGGGTGGCACCCAGGAGCAAGAGGACTTGGCTCTCAGCCACGGTGCTCCCCTGTGAAACTGTAGCCTCAGCCAACCCCACAGGGGACCCATGGGTGTCCCTGGGTGCAGAGACTGGGACCCACCCACACTTTGCCCCAGTGCCAACCCCTGACCTGGCGCAGAAGTCACTCAGCAGACCAATGCCTGCCCTTCAGGAGCCCCTGGTCGATGTCAGGGAGACAGCTGCTTATCCAGACAAATTTCCCTAATTATAGATGGTGGCCAATCCTCTTAGAAGATTCATTTTGCTGAGAGAATTGGTGACAGAGATGGCTTCCCTGAGGAAGTGATGTTTGTGTTGAGCTCTGAGGAGTGGAGGTGCATCAATCTGGCAGAGAGACTGGGAATGGGTTTCTAAGCTGAGGGAACAGCATGGGGAAGGGCTAAAAGAAGGAAAGAAGTGGACTGTCCAGGGCTGGCTGGCCCAGATGTCAGCATGGGCAGATGGGAGGGAGGGAGGTGGGGAGAGGGGGTGGTGGGAAGAGGGAGAAATGGGGAAGCAGGGAGAAGGGGTGTGGGGAGAGGGGAAATGGGGGAAAGGAGAAGGGATATAGGGAGGAGAGACCAGGGAGGAGGGATCCAGGGGGAGTGGGCATAGGGAGGAGGGATCCAGGGGGAGTGGGCACAGGGAGGAGGGATCCAGGGGGAGGGACGTAGGGAAGAGGGATCCAAGGAGGTGGGATCCAGGGAGGAGGGATCCAGGGAGGAGCCTGGGGCCCTGGTCCTGGCACTCTGTGCTGGAAGAGGGCCTGGGAGCTCTGGGGGCTGGACTGTCCTCTATGGGCAAAGGGGAAATCCCCCCAGGAGTGGGACAGAACTTGTGGGAAACACTCAGGGAGCTAAGTCCCATGGAAAGGTTCACGAGGTCTCTGCTGTCCTTACTAAAGTTACTTCCCACAGTTAGAATGCACCATTTAAGCTAATTCGTTGTGGAAGTGTTGCAGCGCCTGTATTTGATTGGATGCTGGTCGACTCAGAGTGGGTTAAGTAATGTCTGCTAAGACACATAAAAGTCATCCGAGGTTGGGTCAGGGGCAGCTGGTGCAGTTCTCAGAGGCCTGTATGACAGACATGCTGCGCTCCTGCAAGGTCCCTGCTCAGAAAGAGAAGGGCCTCCCTGGTGGCGCAAGGGGTTAAGACACAACCTATGAAGCAATCTGCAGCCACTGCAGCACGAGTTCAATCCCTGGCCAGGGAGGTGACCCACATGGCGCAGCAGACCTCTCCTGGCTTGCCTGCTGCTTCCTTCAGCAGTGTATTTCAGTACATCTGCCTATTCTGTTCCCCACTCTGTCTCTGGTGGATCCTCCCACCCTCCCACACCTCTGATCTGTACCCTGGTTCTTATATGCATAAATAAATAAATCTTAAAAAAAAAAAAAGACAGGGAAGGGGTTCTCTGATCTTCTCACCCTTATGAGAGCATTAAAATCACCCAGGGAACTCTTAAAAAAATCCAGCCTGGGGTCTGTTCCACATCATTTGTAGCCCACAGGGGAGGGAAGCAGAGCATGATTCTTTTTCTGAGGCTTCAGTTTTCTGAGGCTCAGTGAGGGTGGAGAACAGAGCCAGCTCTATCTCGGTGGCTTTTATTTAAATTTTATTTTACATATATTTTATATTGTTCTTCCTTTTTGTATCTTGGTGGCTCTAGCTGAAGGAATGACATCAGGCAATGTCTGGAGACATTTTTGGATAGTGCAAGTGGGGAGAGCAGTTGCTGGCATCTAATGGGTAGAGGCCAGGTATGCTGCTAAACACCTGCCAGTGGACAGGACAGTTCTTCCAACAAAGGATGATTTAGCCCCAGATGTCAATAGTGCTGAGGTTCAGAAATCCTGCTCTATTGTAATCCACCCACTTGACAGATAAGGACACTGAGGCACAGACAGGCTGATGGCATGGACCTGAGGTCACACAGGGAGTATGTGGACAATGGGACAAGCAGGACCCATGAACTTGTTTCTGGATTCTGTACCTGGTGTGTTTAGAGACCACTGGGCCAGATTCTCTAGGTCAAGTTGATTGAGTTGATTTTGGGGAATGTAGTTTGACCCACGCTGGGATTTTCCTGAGGATCTGGGGGACCGCACAACCTCTAGAATTTGCTCATTTTCCCCTGTGAAGACCCCAGACAATTTCCATCCCTTTAGAAGTTTTGACCTCAAAAGATGGTTGCAGAGAAAGCAAGGGAAGTCTGTTTTTATGTCACTGTTGGGATGGGCCTGAGGAAGTCTCCCCCCATACCTCTGGTCTTGGACCACCGAGGGTCTGTCCGTTTGTCTGTCTTTCCATCCGGTGGCTGTCATCTGAGCTGTGCAGGACTGACCAGGGGACCAGACTAATTACAGGCTCGGGAAGACCAAGCAGGGATTAGAGATGGCGGGCAGGCGGGTGTCTGGGGCCAGGATGGTACCTGATTAGTTAAATTGCCAGCACCTGCTTGCTTTTATTGCAAACATAAACACGGCCGTGCAGACAATTGCTTGCGAGCTAATGCTTTCCGTGTTTGCCACATCTGCAAGGTCTAGGGTCTGGCAGCGGGGAAGCTCAGGCCGGGGTAAAACAGGGAGGCAGAGGGGTTTGGGTGAAAAGGCACTGGATTAGGAATGGCGGGGAGGGAATTTACACTTGGTGAGGCAGCCCCTGTGGCAGACACCACAGGAGGCCTTTCTATTCCCATGCAAAGACATCTGACCCTCAAAGCCTCCCTGTGAAATATTATTACTTTTCTTATAGGGACTCAGAACAGTTGAAAAATATTCTACAAGTGATCCATCCAGGAGGCAGCTGATATGAGCTTTGAACTCGGGTCTTTCTGCCTCGTCTCCAGAGCTGCTGCTTTCTCCTTCCCCGGTGTATGGAGCCTGGGTTTCCCATTCTGTTTTATTCAACTCTGCCACTGCAGTGCCAGGAAACCGGCCATCATTTGCATGTGTGTTCAGGAATGGACAGCAGTTTCTGGCCCTCCGGGAATTTGCCAGGTGACCACTGGCTCCCTGTATGCTCCTCCCAGGCCTCAGTTTCTACATCTGTAGAATGGTCCCCCAGTCACCTGCTGCTCATGGGTCCCAGGAAAGAGATGTTGGGGTGTGGATGCTAGACCCTTGAACAGGTCTGAGCTCAAGTCCAGCACTGATTGCAATCACCCACGTTTGCCACAAGTTGCTCCCTTCCACAGTGTCGCGCTGCCCTGTGGCTGGGCCTGAAGGCGCTGGCAGGACCCACCGCAGCCGGCAGCAGTGATTCCGGCCAGCAACTGGCTGACAAGATGAACGCCGGGCCGTGGAAACCATTTCAAATTAACTCCGTCTCCATTACAGGCGCTTTTATTAAGATAAACTATTTGGGGGATGTTTACAGGCGAGAGCCCTCCGGTGCCGGCAGAAGGTCAGAGGGAAGTCGGCGGGACTGCACAATTGTCGTTCGAAGCTTCCACTTCTCCCGAATTCAAATGTGCGTCTCTCCCTCCAGTGACAGGAGCTTCAAGCCTGTGACACGCTTTGTCAGAATTTCATTTGTCCGAGCAGCTTTAGCCTCATTCTTGGCAGATGGGACGATAGGGGAGAGCATGCGTTTAAATTCCCTTCTGCGGTCCTTGGAAATGAAGTGGGGGTACTTCTCCAGCGCTGCATTTCACCTCGAGGAGGAAAACGTGAAATGTGCCCTAGAGTCTGGCAGAAGGGCAAATTTATATTCACGCATTCAATCCATCCATCATTCATTCGGCTGATCACTCATCTCCTTGTTTATCAATTCACTGGTCTATTAAATAATTTGCATCGTCTTTTATTCATTTTCCTAATCAATCACTTTGGATTTTTAATTGGAATCCCAATATCTCGTGTGTCCTTCTGTGCATTGGTGCCTCAGTTTCTACATCTGGCAAGTGGGGAGGAAGATATCATGCAGGGCAGGCCGTGAGCTACCGGGTGAATTTGTGTAAGCACTTGGCCATAGCCTTCAAGATGGGGCTGGTACTGTGAGGTCAGGTGGGGACCAAGTCCACTCCACAGAGGCTAGGGGCTGCTCTTGGGTGCATGAGTGTGTGAACAGGTGGGGCCGAGGCCAGGGCTTCTGCTTCCAGAGCCTGTGTTCATGCCCTGCTCTTCTGCTAAACCTTCGTACCTGTGGCCTGGGCCTATGGACCCAGCCCTGGGCCATAGGGTGGTGTTTGCTGAGTCTAGATCCAAACTCAAATTCCTGTGTCCCCTCAGATTTTTCCACAGTGGCTGCATTCTCTGGGACCCTCCAGTACAATCATAGGCCACCAGTGCACTCACTGCCATCTTTTCCAACAAGCAATGTCAAGCAAAGATCCTTCTGGGCCAGAAGGTCGCCTATCCCTACCATCTTGGGCAAGGCCTTCTCTTCTCTCTGGGCCTCAGCTTTCTCCCTTGCCCAGTGGTCTCCGAGCCTCCTTTGGATTCTGAAATTACTGAATGCTTTGTGTAGCAAGGATGTGTTAGTATGATTCAAAGACACCCTTTATGGAATGCTTTGGGGGCCACACATAGTTGACATTAACCAGTGATTGGATTCCGCCCTACCCCAAACACACACTTTTCTATCCTCAGGATCTTCCCTTCCATGGAGTCCTGGGTGCTTAGGGGTTCCTATCCCACCATTGAACTGCCCTCAGAACCTGGGGTTTTGCCCTAGATTCCTCCTTCTCTTCTCCAGACAAGTCATCAGTAAACTCCAAAGCCACATTCTCTAAGGATGACAAGCACCTCAATTTTTCCTGCATCAGGTTCCTTCTCTCAGCCTGGGGGGCCCTATCAAGTGGGATTGTTTCCCTTTTGCTGTGGATAACTAGAGTTGCTAACACAGTCTGGGCTCCAGGCGGGGTGAAGGCAGGATGCACTAAGATGGGCTGCAGCACACTTGAAAGATGGTACAGGTCAGAGTGGGTTGTGCTGGCAGGCAGGGGGTTAGATTCTCCCTGTTGAGTAGAGAGGGTGGGTTTGCCTTGAATTTGCCAGAAAGGTGGAGATTCCATAGGGTAGTCTCGGCAATGACCAAGTCAGTGCAAAGGAGAGAAAAGAACATTCCAACATATATACTTAGGAGGCTGGGAAGGAAGGGAGATCACGTTCGATTCTGAGTTTGCAGCCTGAGCAGGTCTCTGAGGCCCCAGAGAGAGGTTGTGGGATCCAGATGTGGACCGGGAAAGCAGGAGGGGGGTGGGGAGGCCAGGCAGGGGGTTGGGGGAGGTCTGTTCACAATTAGCCTTGATTTTGTGTGATGACATTGAAATTGTGGGCAAACATGAAAGCAGAGTTGTGAGGACATGTCTGTCCGAGCGGCCCGGGGATTAATCCGACGTGAAGGACACAGGCCGAGGGCTGGCACCACATGGAAGCATTTTGTGTGGGTTTTGATGTCCCGCCAGCTGAAGGGGGCTTCACCACTCAGGCTGAACGGGCCCTCCCCCCCCTCCCAGCCCCTTCAGGACTGGCGAGAGGTTAAGTCTCGAGCACCAGAAGGTTCTGCCTCCTGCATTGAGGCCCTCTGGTCTGCCCAGACCTGAAACCAACATGGCGACCCTGTATGTCCATGCAAAGCCCGGCATTGGGGAACCCTGTCAAAGGCAGTGATGGTGGGGACTTCAGGAGGTGTAGAGTGTGAGCTGTTTTCAATATTTCTGATGCTGAAATGGCTGGGATAACCCACACATCGGGGCCGGGCAGGTAGGCACCAGCTTTCTATCAGGATTCTGCTCAGATGGGCCTTGGTTTGGAATCTTGGAACTTTATAGATGAGGACATTTGGGGCCAGGAGGGCATGTGGGGAGTCTCAGAATCACCGACAAAAGACTCAGGTTCAGGGGGAAGCTTTTTTTGAGCTAAATCCAGGAAGAATGATCATTTTGGCATCTTCATCTGACATCTCACGTCTTTTTGACACCTATGGTGAATGTTAGGACAATGTTAGAGAGAAAGGTGTGCTCCCAGGTACAGTACCGGGCACCACTCCTTGCCCTTGGATGCCCTTGGGCAAGGATGCTCACCTCTGTTGGGCCTCAGTTTCCTCATCTGTGAAATGGGTTGAGTAACAGAGAATAATACCCTCCTTCCTACGATGGTTGTGGGGATCAGATACCCTAATGTTTATAAAATGTTAGTATCTAATAAATATCCAACACATAGTCGACACAGTATCCAGTCTAGTTGGAGGAAGTAAGCAGTCAATCATAGCTGGTGTGATTATCAATGTTACTGATATTCTGTTTATTAGTATTCTGAAAGGGTTTTGTGAATGGTGCAGCGTGTTACAGAACGTGTCTGTTGCTGAAATCAGGGCAAGGATTCCTCCCCGTCAGTTCAGGCCTCCCCCTCCAGACACTCAGCTCCAGCCCTTCAGCCCCGCTGTTCGTGACCCGGGGCCCCATCACGTGGCTGCGGGCGGCCTGCCAGGCATCTCCAGCCGTCTGGAAGCCCGGAGCCCCACTGATAGAGCAGAGGAGCGTATTTCACGCAGTCCCTGTGACCCCTGGAGGTCCTTGGGGAGACAGGAAGGAAGGGGCTCTGTTTTGGTGGGGGAGGGGTCAGGAGAGGCTCTTTGGTAGAGAAAAGAAGTTGATGAAATTTCAGGATGTACGGAGGTCAGCCTCCAGCCGCCTTGTCTAGGTTAGAGAAAAGTGATCGCCACCCCAAACACGCTTCTTAATGAAGCACAGCCTGTGCTTACAAGCTTTTCTCTTCCTGCCTTTTCCCTCTAAGAGGAAATTCTCAATCCTGAACACAAATGACCACAGAATTATATTTACATGTATTTATATTTGATAGTCACAGGTATTTAGAGAGCTGGGAGCCTGGGAGAAAGAGATGAAGGTTTCTTCTACAGGGAAGGAACGTGTGATAACTGAGCCTCCGACAGTATGGTAAAAGCAGGTGAAAAGACGTGAATAATGGTCGAACTTGTCTTACCTGGTGTTCGGTCTTTAAATCAACACAGAACCAAGTTTGTTCTGGGCAGTAGAATTAAATTGTTCAAAGCAATATACCTGATTTTCAAAGGAGATGTGAATGGGAAGAGAAGGACTGGAATGTCAGCTTCACTTGGTTGGTAGTGGGTGTTGGAGGTGGGTGTTGTTGGCTTGGGGCACAGGGCCTAGGGGTGAGTTCTAGGGGGCTCATTGCCCCACCAAATCAAATGATGAAACTTGCCCACTCTGGCTTGCTATAGGGAAGAATGCATGAGAGGATGTTAACAAGGCTACACCCGGGGGTAAATCAGAGGAGGGCAAGAAAGCCAGGCAGCATGGCCTTTTCCAGCAGGATGAGGCCCTGGGCCTTCTACAAAGAAGAGAAGTGAAGTGGGTCTCAGTGTCCTGCCTACTAGCAAGCCTGGCCCAGGTCCTGCCCCAAATCTAAGCAACCCACTGTGCCTCCTCTGTCCTGGTGGGGGACACAAGCTGAAGAATGGTGTCCAGGGAGTGTACAGCCCTCTTCCCCAGCATAATTTTTCAGATACATGGTCACCTTGCCCGGAGACCCTGTAGAAAAGGGAGGGCCTGCTGCCCGAAGGCATGGAGGCATTTCCCAGGGGGGAGGGTGGTGCGGGCTATCTGTGGCCCCAAATAGGTACACACCCAGCCACAACAGTAGGTGCAGCACTGAGAGCACAGCCTGGCAGGGCCCAGTGGGCACCTGGAGCTTGAAGCTAGGCCCCGTAGCCTCAGGAGCCCACAGGGACGGAGGCAGCGTGCAGAAGCCTCAATCCTATTAAGCTATTAGCTTGGGCATTCTGGGTCTGCACTTGGGGCTACTTGACAAAACGCAGCCTCGGAGCGAGCCCTGATCCCTTTAACCAGAGGGAATTGAGCTTGCCCTTCAAGCATCTTCTCTGTTATTACCAGCTTAGTGCTGCTGAAGAACCAACAGCAATAAATACGCCGCCAATTTGCTCTCTGAATGTTCTTATTTGCAGCATGCCATGCAGAAAAAAATATTAATAAAAAACAAACTCCTGGCTCCTAATAGGCTGATGAGGGCCTCTTTCGCGGGGCACCATTTGCCTCCTTCTCAGACCTCTATCCTATTTCTTTGTAAAGCAGATATCATCTGAATTAGGGGGCTGCTGGTAACACTCTCTTGGGGCTCTGACTTAAGATGGCTTGGGAGAAGGGGGGTGCCCTGTGGAGGTCCGTGGAATTGAGAACCCTTCAGGGGGTGGGGAAGAGGCAGGAGAAAGAGGGGAAACACACTGGCTGAATGGGGAGAGTCTGCGACTCAGAGAAGTGTCCTTAGGTGAGAAGCGGATCCTGGAGTCTGGGATGACAGGAAAGCCACGACTGTTCTCTGGGGCTCAGTATCCACATCTACAAAATGGGTTGATTTGATGACCTTTTCCAGCTTTAATACTCAGCATGAGCCAACTTGTTCTTTATTCTTCCTAGTCTTTGAGAGCCTAGTCTAGCAACGACTTGAGGGCCTGGAGACTATTCTTTTGTCTGGTTTGCAAAGATCCTTGAGACTCCAGAATTCTGTTGTCCCCTTGTTCTCTGATTTGCAGGCCCCAAGCACCTATGAGTATGAAGTTGTAGTCAGAACAACAGAAGCTAGCATCAGTGCGGTCGGTGGGGCTGGCTTCATCCGTTTTCCACCTGTGCAGTCAGTCCCACAGGGCTCCATGCTAAGTGTCATGTTCTGCTGGCACTCACTTGCAAGTTATAATTTTGGAGCAAGGGAACTTGCATTTTCATTGTGCACTGGGCCCTGCAAATTATGTAGCCAGCCCTGGCTACATAAGAGAAGCCGTTGAGTTTGGGCTTGGTTGAAATGCTGCCTTGGCCCCTTTCCAATGGTGCGACTATGATAATTCTCAGTCTCTCATGGTGCCTCCATGGCCTCATCTGTCAAATGGAACATTGAGAGCATGGCTGTGACTGGGGAGCCAGCCCTATGTTGAGCCCCCTGGAGAGACTGGAAGGGAAGGCAAGGCTTGGGGGTGGGGTGCAGTCAAAGTGTGGAAGCACTTGTTCCCACCATTGAACAAAAGGATCGGAGAGGCTGAGAGGTGAGCCAGAGATGATTTTTGCAAGAGCCAGGACTTACGCTTCTGTTGTGGCCTGAACCATGGGGCTGCACTGCCTTCTTTCTGATTGAACTTTAGCAATGGAAAGCCTCAAACACGTGGAAGCTGAAAGATCAGTAGAAAGACCCCCCTAGCCCCCCAGGACCCAGCACCTGCCTCAACATTGATCTGCCCACCTTCATCATGCTCACCTTGCTTCCCAGTTTGGACTCTGAAAATAAGCTGGTTATTTGAACGATTGCTCTGTTGGTCAGGTGGGTGATCCTGAAGCATTTCATGATCTTCAAACTCAAGGAGGTGACACTGGGGACATGCTGGCGGTCAGAGAATCTATATGGATATGTGACAGCCAGATGAGTTTTTTTCCCTGCCTAAATCAGACTCTGATTCAGCGCTGGTGACTCTCTCAAGGGTCTATGTCAATGACTACAAAGTTTCAGTGCCCTCTCAGGAATCTGGAAACTGCTCAGTGGATGGTGACTTTTATCATAAAACACCTACTATGTGCCATCCCATGCTGGGATGTTCCACACTGAGCCCACACCAGAGGGAGGGTCTGAGATGAGATTTAGCACAGGCCATGGCATGGAGTTTGTTCAGCAGTTGCAAACCCAGAACGTCAAGTTTAATAAAGAAAGATACTTCTGGGAGCAGCTGTTTAGTGATCAGTGTGCTTGGATACCCCAAATCCTTTCACCCAGTGGGCCCCTTGCTCTTGTCACCTGGCTGGAACTCCTTTATGAACAAAGTCTTCCTTTAGTTAATCTCAGCAGCAAAGACACCCCGCCCCCCTTCCTTCTGCTCCACCCACAAGGCGTTGCCACTAGGAAAAGAGGACTTTGAAGAGCTGGCCATGCTCCTCTTTGGATAAGAATCATCAATGGCTCCCCAGTGCCTTAAGGTAAGTGCCGACCCCTGCGGGTGGTCTGCAAGACCCTCCATGGACCAGCCCCTCTAGGCTGTGGCCACATCCCCCACTTGCGTTGTCCTGGTCCTCTCTGCTCCAGAATCCTAGAAATTCCTCCCACTATTGCAGTAGACCCTGCTTTAGGGTCCTCCGGCACACCTTTCCTGCTCCCTTCCCCCACTGGTTCTTATTAGTCCTTAACAACGGCTTCTCCTAGGAAGCCTCATCTGACCTCCACATTAATTCTTGTGCTTTACATTCCAGAATTCTCTGCACTTATCCTTTGAAGTACACTGCAAACTTGAACTTATTTAACTGGTCATTTGAGATATTTTGTTTGCTATTTCCCCACCAAGTAAGAGGTGTCACATGGGTCTGTTATTTGCAGTGTGCCCAGGATGGGCACATCATATGTATACAGCATGTGTCTACAGATGAATGAGTTGGCTCAGCTTAGGGCCAAAAATCTATCCCACTTTCCCCTGCTCTGTAGCTCATGAAATGTTCTGAAACTCAGAAGTGCAAGATCTTAAAGGGCATCTCATCTAGTCCCCCTATGTTCAGCTGGGTAAACTGAGGCGCAGAGAAGCAAGGTGACACACAAGTTTGGTAGATGGGCATATCCTTCCCCATCATTTAGTCACAGCTCATACCTTAAAATATCATTGAAATAAAGTTATTTTTATTTAACTTTAACTTTTCCCTGTAATTATACAACCACTATAGGATCATTATAGAAACCTTGAAAAAATACAACAGCTTGGTCTAAAATAAAAATCTAAACCTAAACACTCTTATAATTTAAACAAATCAGCCCATAAATCCTTTAAGCTGCCAGATTAGCAGCTCTAAGCAAGATTCATTTTTGCCTCAAAGAGAAAACTCTCCCCATTTCTACCATCCAAGGACAAACACTGTATTTTGGAGAACTTTTGGTCTTTTTTTCTACATACTGTCTGTGGCTAACATTTTTATTCTAGTCTATTGACAGCAAGTCTCCTTGAAGGTAGAATCTACCTACCGTATCTATGAAACTCTCATAGGGCTAGGACAGAGATTTGCATACAGTAAGTGGTCAGCAACTATCTTTTGATTAGTTGAAAGACTTTAAGGGAGAGCAGACATGCAATCATTAAAGACTTTTGGAAGGAGGCAACTTTTGATTTGGACCTTGGGGGAGCTTCCCTGGGCCTAGGGAGGGTGGGTATGCCTCCTGGCAACTTCTAGGCAGGGCTGGTTCTGAATTTCACCAGTACTGGCTACTCCCTTCTCTCAGTGTGTGCACATGTGTTTTCTCTTTGAGGTAACAGAAGATGCTTGAGGGGGGCAGCTGGGTTCCAGCCCAATCACAGCTGGGCTGGCAGGGTCAAGTTCTAGGGCATGGCAGTGTTTAGAAAGAGAAGGGACACTGGCCTAGGGGTCAGGGAGACCTGGATGTGAATTCTGGCTTTGCTCACACTGGCTGTGCAGGTCTGTCTTGATGAGCATGATACCTATCACAGTGTGAAGTCCTAAACTTGGGAGGGTCCCCATCTTGGTCTAATGCTCTTCTATTGCCATCTTGCAAATCTTGATCGTTTTGAACATGGGACCATTTCAAACCAGGCCCTGTAAGCCATGTAGCTGAGACCTCGGATATGTGGCAGCGAGACCTCGGATAAGTCACTTAACCCTCTGGGACTTCACATCCTGATTGGAAAAGGGAGGAGCTGGTTGTCTCAACCTCATAGCATCATTGCTACCACGAAGATGATAATCTTACATTTATAATTAATTACCATCACTTGCACGTACTGAGGCGTGCTTGTCCTTGGCCCTGAGCTAAGTGCTTGAGGGATCTCATTAATTCTCCCAGTCATCCTGTCCATTTTATAGATGAGGAAACTCATCTATAAATATTTGGTAAATTCCTTTGCGGAAAGTCAGTGGGGGAGTTGTGAAGGTATTGGGGTTCCCCTTGGTGCCCAGCTGGGGCCCTGCCTGCTCACAGGGCTTCCAGCATGCAGTGGAGAGGCTATATTAGGTGAGTGTCCTCCAGTTGGCCTTCCAGGGTCACAGGAGTGAGCGAGTAAATTTCTGCAGCTTAACTGTCTCCTAGTCTTTCTTTTCTGAGCCTGGAGCATAAAAGCCTCAGATTTTCAACAGCCTGTGGGAGAACAAACTGTCTCTAAGGAGGAAGGCTTTGTTTCTCCCACCCCCTTCACCAGCCCCTGAACCCCCCAGCCCCTGCCCCCCATCTCCCCAACCGGCGCGCCAAGACCTGAACGATTTCAGCTGCTTTGGCAAGAGCCTCAGTGAGATCATGGGCTGATCCTGTGTGTGTTTTGTGGGGGTGGGGCTGGGGGCAAGGAGGAGGAGTGTGGGGTTGGGGGTACAGGGCATGCTCCCTGGAGAATCTCGAAGGAACACCTGAGGCAGGTGTTTGTGGCTGTCCTTATGCTGTGCCCTGAAATTCAAGGGGTGCTGTCTACCTCATCAGCTGGCAGGGACAGAATGAGAAGGCCCATTCCCAGGCCTGCGGGTAGAGAGTGGGGCACTGGGCAGAATGTGGTGTGGACTTAGCCAGTAAGTTGCTGTGTGACATTCGTGACATTCAAGGTACTCCCCTCTTTAAGCCTCAGTTTTCTCTTTATAAAATGGGGGCATCTCTCTGTGTCTTCATGCTGCTGGTATGAAGAGCAAAGAGGAAAATGAAGAAAGCATCAGTGGAGGAACAGCTCCCACCCCCTGCCTTCTGCTTCCTGGCCTCTGCGTTGACTCTCCGTTTAGCCTGGGTGCCACCCCCAGGTCTCCAGAAGGCCGATGCCCCCACCCTCTCGCATCTTTGCTCAGATGTCACCTTGGCATTGAAACCTTCCTCCTCTCCCTATTTTTTTTCAAACGGCACCTATCACTTCCTAATGTCTAATCTATTAAAAAAAAAAAAAAACTTACCAGGATGTAATTGTAGCACATTTAGAAAAGCATCTGTACCTTAAGTGTAGCTTGGTGCACTTTGGCAGAGTGAACACACTCCTGTAACCAGTCCCTAGATGAAGAAACGGATCATCCCAGCCCCCAGATCCTCCTCCACACCCCCTTCCTGCCAAGCTGTAATACTTACATATTTATCGTTGGTGTGGATTCCCCCTCCCTGCTGGAGAGTCAGGTCCAGGAGGACAGGGATCCATTTGCTTATTTTGTTCAGACTTAGAATGGTGCCTAGTGGCACATTGTTTATAAAGTTTTGAGAGAATAAATGATCTGGTTAGGCCTAACAGGAGCCCTATGGGCACGTGCTATTTTTGCCCCCACTTTATAGAAGAGCAAACTGAGGCCCACAGAGGTGAAGGAAGGAGTGAATTGCCAACTGTAGGCTTCTGTGTCATTCGTGGGACTGTGACCAGCCTCCTCCTACACAGTCCAGAACAATTCTGGAAGGTGGTTCCTGGGACATGATGCCAAGGGGTCCCTTGGAGGCCTTCATTCCCTGCAGAAGTGGGGGCCACTAGCATTTCAGACAGGCTGGATGGGAGATGCAGAGAGAGCCCTCTGTCATGTGGGAGCAGGACACACTCTAGAAGTGGGGTACCAGATTACTCCAACCTAACCCTGCAAATTCAGAAGAGGCTCCTGAGGCCTGGGCCCTGGTAGAGAAGGGAGAGGACATGAGAAATCAGGGGTAGGGAGTGGGGTTGTCAGCTAGAATGGAATGTAGAGTGGTATGGCTAGAAAGCTAGTGCAGTCAGATTTAGGGGGAAACTAAGAGTGTTGGTTTGAACCAGAAGAAGATAAATGGAATGAAATCTTTTGGGTGAGGTTGACATGACATCTCCCACCCAGTAAGGGTGGCTGTGGCCATTCCTGTCCCAATGGCAGTGGTCACAAGGGGGGCTTCATTTATACTTGTAGAAAAAATGTGGGATGCGGCAGCTATAGTAGGGGGACAAAAGATCCAGGAGTTTCCCAAAAGGGACTTAGACAATCAGGGCCCACCACACAGCAGTCGAAAAAAATCTGTAGAGTGTTTTCGATAGACACTACCATTTCCCCAAGAGTTGGCCAGCAAGAAGTTTTTGTGTGGGTAACTTGGGTTTCCTCACGCTGATTGCTTGAGATGCCGCTTCAGTCTTCTTCCTGTTTCCAGATTCACCTCTGGAAACATTTCTTACATTGCTCCATTCCCCTAGCCCCATAGCCTCAATGGTGCCCTGTTATCTGTACTCAGGTTTTTAGTTTTAATGAGCAACAGAATCACCTGGGGTGCTTGTTAAGACATGCAGGATCCAAGTCCTGGGCATTTCTTGTGGCACTGAGACATAATTCACACACCACATGATTCACCCATTTAAAGTATACAGTTCAATAACCCTGAGTATATGCTCATCACGTAGTCAATTTTAGAACATTTTAACTACCCCCCAAAGAGACCCTGCTCTCTTTAACCACTACCCCAATGTCCTAGCTCTGTGAATCACTAACCTACTCTCTGTCTCTATAGATTTGCTTATTTTGGGCATTTCATATATGTGGAACCATACAATCAGTAGCATTTGTGTCTGGCTTCTTTCACTGAGCATGTTTTCAAGGTTCATTTATGTTGTAGCATGCACTTTGTTCTTTTTTAGGGCTGAATAATATTCCATTGTGTGGATGGACCACTTTTGTTTATGCATTCATTTGTTGATGGACATTTGGATTGTCTCCACTTTTGGGCTATGGTGAACGATGCAAATACAAATATATGGTTGAGTTCCTGCTTTAGTTTCTTTGGGGTATATCCTTTCTGCATTACACGGTAATGCCATGTTTTACGTTCAGAGGAGCTGGTCTCATCTAACATTTTGACTTTAATAGGTCTGGAGTAGGCATGAAGAATCCCAATACAAACATTCTTACTTTGCACACAGACTGAAAAATAACCTTCTTATCTGGCTTTCAACTCTTTCTGTGATACAACCCTAAGCTACTATCCCAGCATCTATGTATTGCTCCAACCAGTGGTGCAATGTTCACGGCCCCATCTCTGCACCTTTTTCTCATAACCACTTCTCCCACTTTGAAACGCCTTTCCCTACATGTCACTTCCCTATAAAAAGATCACACCAAAGGTCACATTTCCTAAAAGGTCCTTGTCAACCTTCCCAGGCTCTGAGGCACTGTCTCTGTTTTAACATTTACCACTCATTCTTTTCAATCCGTAATTTTTCAGGTACCTGCAGTTTCTAGCCTACTGGATTTTCTAGGGCCCTGGGCTGTGTCTTCTTTATCTTTGTATTCCCCCAGTCTTGAGACAGTGCCTGGTATGCAGGAAAGACCCGGTAAATGTCTGAAGTTCCCAAGGCACTGAACTTCCAGGACTGAGAATGGGTGTACGGGGCAGCCAGCTGGAAGCTCTGTCTCCATGGACCAGGTCCTTCCTGAGGGCAGGGCCATGCGTGTGCTCACAGGGTGCTGTCTTCCTAGTTTCTATCACCAAGTCTGGTGTGTAGTAGGTTTTCTATAAACACTCAGCAAGTCAGAGACCTTCAGGGAGAACCACAAGAACTTTGAGCAGGAGGCGGCGTTTAGAGTAAGAACCTAGCCTGGGAGTCAAGGACATGGGTTTGAATCCTGGCTTTGTCTCCAACTCTCACCCTTTGACCTTGGGCAAGCCCATTCCCCTTTCTGGGTCTCAGTTTCTCCATCTTCAGAATGGGAATACTGAGGCCATTTCCTTTTCGCTAAGCCTGAGGTTGTCTTTGCTATTGTCAGAAACTGGCCCTGGAAGAGGACACTGCACTGCCCATTCCTGTCTGTCCCAGAAGACATTCTGGGACAATTACAGCATTCTCCATTTTCATTTGTGAAAGTGCTAGGGACATTGGGCGTGCAAGGAATACATGTTGTCCTTGGAGCCTGACATCTGGCCTCTGATCGATCTGGATACATTTTCAATGCACATTTTAGTAGTAGTTCAGAGCACACTGGGCTAGTCCTGGCTCCTCCATTACTCCAGTTCCTTCTGATCTAGGCCTGAGGTGACCATGCAGGTTGGTCCAGCTAATCAAGAAGACCTCAGAAGGGCCAGGGCCTGGGGGTTCTGGGAGGATAGTACTCCACTGGGGGTCCTGGCTCAATTGTAGTAAGCCACGTGGTATGCAGGCTCCCAAGCTGGGCCTCTGGCTCATCCCACTGTGGCTGCTGAAGCTCCTGTCTGATCACGAGTCTGCTTCCTAGTGACACGATGCTCTTCCTTATCATACCCCTCTTGCTAGACAAGACTGACCACTATTACTATATGGATCGAACTCCTGCTGAATGTCAAATACTTTATACACCTAAATTAGAGGGTAAGAGTTCAGAGCTCAGGGCTTCAGTTTAAGAAAGACCCACTTACAGGCTGTCATAGGTCTGGAACCAAGAAGAACTGCATCCAAACTCAAACTGCAATTCAACTCCTTGTTTAACTTTGAGCACAAAACCTCGCCTTCCGAGCCCCAGCTTCCTCATCTGTGAAATGGGTATAAAAACTTAAAGGATTCAATGCACCTCAAGTGATTGACATATTGCCTGACTCACAAGGAACGCTCAAAAGCACTCCATCCACGAGAGGCACCCTGCCTTGCAAGCTCACACCCTGCCCCACCAAGTGTAACCTCTATTCTCACTTCTAATGTTCCCTTGAACTTCATGTGAATGGAGTCAAGGAGTGTGTGTTCTTTTGTGTCTGGGTTCTTTTGCTCACAGTGCATCTGTGACATTCACCCATGGCCTTGTATGTGTTTGCCATTTGTCCTTTTTCGTTGCTGGGTAGTTTTCTATTCTTCAACTCTTCCATAGTCTATGCTTTCATCATTGTCTAATTGAAGGGCATCTGGGTAGTTTCCAGTGTGGGGCTATTAGGACCTGCCTGCTGTGGCTGTGGGTCTCTGGTGCCACACAGCTCACTGTTGGGCAGCGTTGCTGTCTCCCCAGCCCGTGCACACCTAGCTTTAGCAGATACTGCCAAACACGCTTCCCGCAAGGTATGCCCAGCATCCACTTTTATGTTCAGACTGTTTTTTTTTTTTAAATTGAGGTGAAATTCACATAATATACAATTAACCATTTTAAAGCAAACAGCACAGTGGTTGTTAGTACATTCACAATGTTGTGCAACCACTACCTCTATGCAGTTTCAAAACATTTTCATAAATCTAAAAGTAAGCTCCAAACCCATTAAACTGTCTGGAAATGAAACTCCACATTCCTCCTTCCTCTGTCCACTGCAGCGACCAGTCTGCTCTCAGTTTCCATGGATGTGCCTAGTCTGGTGATTTCATACCAATGGAGGCATAAAAGAAGCGGCCTATTTCACTTAGCATAATGTTTTGGAAGTTCATCTATATTGTAGCATGCATTAGTATTTCATTCCTTTTTAGGGCTGAATAAAATTCTATTGGATGGATATACCACATTCTGTTTAATCTCTCATCAGTTAATAGACAATATTTTAAAAAGTCAACCCAAACCTTCAAAACTACTTATGGTCAGAAAAATTCACCTGGTGCCAAGTGTTAAAAAACAAAGCCCACCCTTTTCTCCACTCCCTGTCTAGGTAACCAAGGTCAAGTTAGTATATCTGACACACAAGTCAGATATACTCACATGTCACCTGATGTTACAAATGAGAGCCTCCCAGGCATCTGGTCCTACAACAGGGTCTCCTCTCCTTTCTTTGTGGTCACTGGAAAGAAGGTGGGAGTCCTATGTGCTCGTCCCTGGAAATCTCCCACAACATGGTGGCTTCACTCAGAGGCCTGCCACCGAAGCCTGGACCTGCCTCCCTGTTACCTGCGTCTGGGCCATAATGGTGCTTCCTGTGGGGGGAGGAGAGCTGGTGGTAGGTGAGGATCAAATGGGGGTCAGGAAGGCCAAGGGGCAGGTGTCCACTCCTGAATGGCCTTCCCTCTGTCCCTCTCTCCCTCCCTTCCTCCCGCTCTCCCTTTTGCCTGCCCCGTGAGACTGGCTTTGCAGCGGTGCTCTCTGGCCTCTGCAGGGCCAGTGGCTTCTGTTTAAGCATCACTCAACCCTCAATTCTTTCTATAAAAATCACTCCACTCTTTAACGACTCCTCAGGGCTACATCTCCTTGGTCTGTGACTTTGAAAATAATTTTCTCCCCTTTTTGCCCAGCTGGCCCTTCCTCCTTGCTCCCAAAGCTTTCTCAAATGCTCAGGAATAGGATGCAGATGGGGAGGGGTGGGGAGGAGAGGGGGCTGGTGGTGGCCTATGAGAGCCGGGCCAGGGCAGGCCAAATTCTTCAGGGGTTGGATTTCCTCCCGGGTCAGCTTCCTGCAGTGTTGTTCCATCTAAAGCAAACAAACTGAAATCCAGTCTAGGCACCACCTCTTGGGCTATTTTCACCTGGAGGACGGATTAAGCAGACTGATTGAGCAGACTGCTTCACCGGAAGACAGAGGTGGCTGGGGAGCTGGGGGTTGTCTGCGTGACCCCCGTTATGTCTTCAGACAGTCAATGGGAACTCAGTATAGGGTGTAGCGAGGAGACCTGGGGCATAGCGTTGGCGTCTTAGCATGGGGCTCTGCAATTGCCCAGGACTCCTTGCTCAGAAGGGCCCTACGTTTTGTTTGAAGTTTTGCTATTATTGTCTTGAAATTCTTTTCTTGTGTAGGAGAACTGGGGTGTAGGCCAGAGGTGCGGGGGATGAGAGGATTCACCAGAGAGAACGTGTGGAGCAGAACTGGCGGATTTACTGGAATCCACTGTTAGGGGAGCAGCAGGCGAGACAGGAGAAGTCTGTTGCGCCATATGTGGGTCACCTTCCTGATCAGGGATGGAACTCAGGCCATGGAGGTGATAGTGCTAAGCCTTTAACCCCTAGGCCAGCAGGGAGGTCCTGTCTTGAAATTCTTAATATGCTTTATCTTTTCTTTCAGTTCATCAGCTATTTACATATATGTATAACTTTGGGGTAACATTCGCTCCTCCATATGTGCACATGCATCACTAACTCTCCACCAAACCTCTCATGCCTGCACCCCTATCCCATGTCTTCCTTACCCTGTTCCCTTTGGTGACCAGTGTATTTTTCACAAAGTCCAGGAAATGTTTTTGCTGTGCTTTGCGGTATATGTTTTTTGGTTGTTTATATTCCACAGTTAAGAGAAACCATCTGTCTTTCATTATCTGACTTATTTCACTTAGCATAATCACCTCAAGGTCCATCCATTTCATCTTTTTCATAGCTGAGTAGTACTCCACTGAATATCTACTTCACAGTTTCTTTATCTCGTCACCTGTCATTGGGTCTCAGGTTGGGTCCATGACTTGGCAGTTGTGGGTAATGCTGCTATGAACATAGAAGCACTCAAGTCTTTCCATAGATGTATTTTCATGTTCTTTGGGCAAATACCTAGCATAGGTATAGCTGGATCATATGGGGTTCCCATTTTAATTTTTCAAAGAAAGCTCCTTACCATTTTCCATAGAGACTGCACCAGATTGCATTCACATCAATAGCGGATGAGGGTTCCTTTTTCTCCACATCCTCACCAACATTTGTTGTTTCCATTCTTTTCGATATGGGCCATTCTCACAGGGGCGAGATGATATCTCACTGTGGTTTTGATATGCACTTCCCTTATAAGTGACGTTGAACAATTTTTCATGTGCCTTTAGGCCATCTGCATGTCTTCTTTAAAAAAGTGTCTACTTAGGCCTGTTGCCCATTTTTCCATTGGGTTGTCTATTTTTTGCTTGTTTGTTTTGTTGTTGAACTGTATATATTTTGGAAATAAGCCCCTTGTCAGATGTGTGAGGCACAAATAGATTTTTAAGGAAGGAATGTTGCGTTTTCATTTTGCATTGGGTTCTGCAAGTAATGCCTTTGATTCTGCTCGGGGGCCTAGTCATGCTTACCCTGGCAATGCCACTTTGGCCTAGTATATTCCCTCTCAGGAGCTCAGCACCAAGGAGGACCCATTTACAATTGTCTATGTAGAATTACTTTTGGGGTGCTACCATCCCTATCCTGCATATCAACTTTTGAACTTCTCAAAATGTCCGGCAGGCCAGTTGCACGCACTGACTCTCATCATGAGGTCCCTGAGCCAGCAGCATCAGCATCAGCTGGGAACTTGTTAGAGATGCAGATTCTCAGGTCCACTCAGACCTTCGGAATCAGAAACTCTCACATGCTCTTGCACGGTCGGGACTGGCATCCTTCAAATCCCCCTTCCCTGGGGAGTCTGAGGTTGGCTCAGATTCATAGGTGTGGATATTGACAACCTCTGCAAACCATGGGGTGCTGGCCTGGGAGTCAGGGAGCTGGGGCTCCTTCTGAATCCAGCTCTGTGTCAGATGACCACAAGCTATTCACTTCCCTGATGTCAGTCTCAACTTTCTCATCTGTGACATGGCAGGTCAGGTCAGGTCTACCAAGTGGTGGCTGTGAGGGTGAAGTGTCACCTGGGGAGTTAACATAAAGCCTCCCAAGGACAGATCATTTTGTAAACACTGTTATCATAAGGGAGTAGATGACTTAGGCCCTGTCTAAGGACATAAGTGTAGATGACACTTCCCTGTCTCCTGGGGCAGACTGGAGCTTCTCTGGCCTTGGAAAAGGATTTTGTCTGGTTCTGGCAACTAAGGAATTGTGAGGGTGGTGGAGAGAAAGCTGACTTTTTGGTTCTCTTATTTTTAATAGAGAAGAACAATTGGACACATGTCTATGCTTCATTGAACCTCAGTCTCATCATCTGTGAAATGGGGAGAATATGACCCACCTTTTAGAGTTGTCATGTGGATTACATGAAGTGATTTATAGAAGTGCTGAGGTGCTAGGAAACAAACTTGGATCAACAAAATGTTACGTATCCTTACTGTTACCAAAAGCTCAAGGATCGTTTCCAGCCTGCCCTTGTTTTAGAGGGATGGGAATTCTAAGAACCAGCATTCCTTCCTCTTCAAAAATATCATTTGAGCAAGAGAGTTTGAAGGTAGAGATGCTTCCATGTTGAGACCCCAGGTGGATGGTCCCTGAAGTTTAGGAAGAGTTTTCCCATGTCCAGTGTCTGTCTATCCACAGTTGCCCTGAGGAAGGCTGAGCTGGTGCCACTCCATTTTCCAGGATGGGTGCAGATCCAGCACTTGGCTGCTGTCAGCCCAGCCTCTGCTGCAGATTCCCAGTGGGTGGATAGGGGTAGCTGGTTTCCATGTGTGCATTTCAAGGGCAACTCCACCCTCAGAGTCCAGGGAGGCTGCAATGATGTCCAAAGAGCCAGGTGCTTCTGCACCAGGGTGATGGAACGTTCACAAGGCAGGGCTACCTGGGCAGGTGGGGGCCGGGACCTGGGCAGGGAGAGCAGGTCAGCTGATGGCCCTGATGCCGCCACCCTTAGCAGGAACAGATTGGGCATGACAAGGCCAGGATAGAGGAGGCAGAATCCCTAGGACTTGATGGCCAGGGGCAGGGGTGAAAGGGGCAAAAGGGGAGCCTCACAAAGGCTGCTAAGGTGGGGGAGGGAGAGGGAGGCAGGGAAGAACAGGAAGGTTGGCCTCTCCCCATGTGTTTTGAGTTCTGGGTTGGCTGCAGCTCTGGGCCCTGTTTGCTTTGGAAGGGCCTCTTTTTAACCCTTTGCTAGCCGGCAGGCCACTCCAGGCAGCTAGTGCTGGAAGGACTGGGGTACTGCAAGGTGCTTGGGTGGGCTGCAAAGATCCTGGCTCATCTTCCCTACTTAATACTCCAGGCAGTGTTGGGGTGACAGGATTGGGACTAGATGCCTTCTTAGAACACATGCCCTGGGCATCTCTCTGTCATCACCCTGGTCCGGCTCAGGCTGACAGGCCAGCTCAATATTCACACCAACTCAACTTTCTGCACTGGGTGTGCAACCTCATGCACACACTCCATGGTGCTGGTAAGTCCCTTTGATCCACTTTCTGTCCTAGTCTTCACCATGACCCCTCCAGTTTGGGTGCCACACCCCTGCCTGGTGGAGAAACCGAGGCTCACTGAGAGGCAGGGACTTGCCTGTGGTCACTCATTAAATCTAGAATTCAAACTCTGACATCTTGGGCGTCCATGACTGGTTTAAACCCCCCTCCCTCTTCTCCACTTTGGGGTGTGGCCCTAGGATTATCCTGCTGCCAGGTGCCTTCATCCCCCTTTCCTGTCTGCCTTTTGTTGGGGTCGAGCCTCTACTCCAGTCTCTTTAACCAACACCTGGCCAGAGTTTATCCTGTACAATGAATATTTAGGGCTAAAAATATGTACATAGCAGATTATCAGGTCTTGGTGAAGTGTAGGAAAGGGTCTCCCCACCTCTACCCACCTTCAGGGAGAGGGGCACCCTAAATGCCTCTTCTCAGATGCCTTCCTAGGGGGACTCTTTGGGGTTATCTTTTGTCTCCATCCACTGACAGGATGAAAGGAGGCAGGCAAGACCCCAGTGTTGGAAGGACAAGAGCTAATATTTACCGTATGGCGCATCTTCTCTGCTAGGTTATATCATCCCATTTCACAGGTGAGCAAACAGGCTCAGATGCCACCACTGAGCCCCAATAGCTTGTGGCCAAAATGGATTGTGAACCTGGATCACCTAAGTCGCCAGTGACTCCTGCAGTAACACCACCATTCAGGGTTCCTGGCACCCGGGGGCTGCTTAGCATCCCTGTGCTCAGTCCCCATGAGCCCAGGCTTGCTGATTGAAATATCACCCAGATTCTAGACTTCTCCCTCCAGCTGGATGTGGAAGAAACCACCTCAACCCCTCCTTTTCTCAGGCTGGAGGCAAGTGTTGGTGGGGCATGGAGAGGAGTATGGCAGAAGGGAAGAAGGAAGATCTAAACACTTGCTTGTTCATTCCACAAACACAAGTGGAGTCATGTGCTGGGTGCTGGAGTGGAGATCCACGGGCACCCTGCCTCCTGGCCTGCACACCCTCACCCCCTCTCAGGTTGTTGAATACTGTGTGACTCTGGACAAGTTGCTTTCCCTCTCTGTGCCTCAGTCCCCTGGCTCTAAAATGAGGAGTCTGGACTCTGATGATAGGGCTCCTTCTGACTCTGAATTGCTTAGTTGTTACCTCCTCCCCATGGACAGAACCCATGTTCTCACTGAATCCTCACAACAGCCATGTTGGACTGTCCTACAGGTTGTAGGGTGGCTGTGCTTGCCTGTCTTCTGCCTTCTTGGCATCTGCGTGGCCCCAGTGGTTGAACATCTTGAATTTTACCCTTGAGAATTTCCACTCCACACACTGGAGGCTCAGAGAGGTCATCTGCTGCCTGAAGAGCCCCTGCAAGGTTGCTGTATGTGGGGGTGACTGATTGAGGGGCTGGAAATCTGCAGGGGAAGGAAGTTGTCGCAGAAATCCAGGACAGAAGACGGTGCCTTGGCGTCAGGTGAAGGTGGGATTTATTTCATACAATTAGCAGGATTGGGTGAGTCGTGAGTCAGTCGCTACTGACACATAACGCTGTGTAACAAACCACTTGAGAAGTAGTGTGAGTCAGTAGCATTTATTTCACTCATGAGTTGCAGGTTGGTGACTTACACTGGGTTTGGTTAGAGTGTTCCGCTGATTTTGACTGGGCTAGCTCACACCCCAGGGCTTGGCCAACTGTGGGTTGACCTGGGATAGCTTTGGCTGGGACTGTTCCCTCATCTGCCAGCAGGCTCCTCTGGGCCTGTTCTGGGGGCAATCAAGGAAGAGTTGGGAGAGCACAGTGAAATACTCAAGCACACTTAAAGCTTGTCTGTGCTTGCCAACATCTCATCGGCTAGAGCAAGCTGTAGGATGTGGCACAGAGGGGACAGGCACTCTAAGCCACATGGCGAAGAGCATTAGTGATGGGAGGCTGGGACTTGTGACCAATGGGGAGGGGAAGGAGGTAAAAGCTGCTATTCCTTCTGCAAAGAGTCACGTCACAATGTCCTCAATATCATCCTCCCGCTTAACTACTGGAGACTCCCTCCCTGTCAGTTCATCTAGACCACCCTCACTCTGCAAAAGCTGCCCGGTCATTTCAATCATGCGGTTGTTAGCTCCATGGAACACATTCAAACACTGAGGCTCAGAGAGGTGGAGTGACCTGCCCAAGGGCACACAGCTGTAACTGGGAGGTACTGGATCTGTTCTTAGCCACCACACTCCCATTTTTTTCACGTCTTCCCTGAGAAACATCCAACGAGCAGTTTGGGCAGTCACCAGTGGCAATTACCAAAGTTCAAAAAAAGGCTGGAATTCAGAATCAAGTTCTTCCCACCTCCTCAGCTCAAAAATCATGGAGCAAAATTTTCCTTGCTCTGAGAACAGCCCTATCGGCTTTGCTGTTTGCAAAGAACCGAGCAGGGCTTTTTCAATCCAAAAGAAACGTGGTCTGGTGGAAAGAATCTTTCTTGGGGAGCTCCCTGGGCTCCCACTCTGCATACCTTAATTGTGGCTGAGCGGTTTTTCAGAATGGCAATCAAGATCTCTGGACACAGGGTTTCCTCACCCCAAGTAATTTGGGGACTCACATTCCAAGAGAACAGAAAACATCCCAAAGAGCCTCTTCAAATGTGGAATAGAGTCCAAGTTGCTTGCTTAGGATCATGTCCAGGAACGTTGGGGATGGACTGCCCATACGAGTCTTTCTTTCTGGGTCTCCCTTTCCTCCTCTGCAAATTGGGGTGACAGAATCCAACCCATCAGGGATGGTGAGCTAATGGGTCGGGGCAGGGGGCTCTGACACAGACCTGGCCCGCAGCAGCCCAAGGGACTCATGGCAATCAGCTAAATGCTGTTTCTCCAGCTGTTCCTCCTGCTGTTTGGGTTGGAAATCCAGAGACACTCTTGTTCTCACTCTGTGCTCAGGGAAACTGAGGCTCAGCATGGAGGGAACTTTTCTAGGGCTCAGGGGAATTAGTCACATAACTGCAGCCCAAACATATCTCCTAAATCTCAACCCCACACTCTCACTACCCCACCAGGCTGGGCTCCATGGGGTGATGATGAGGAAGATGCCAATTGGCATTTGCACAATGGCATTCCCACCAAGTACTCGGCTCTCTCATATGAGATTTCATTCAATCCCGACACACCCAATGAGGTAGGGTGTTATTTCATTTTGCAGAAGAGGAAACTGAGACGTGGAAACCTCGAGTGGTGGGTTGTGGAGTACATGCTATTCCCTCAGTAGGTCAACGGCAGCTCTCTGACTTTCGCTCCCTCTGGACAAAATCCCCGACAAGGCCAGTGAGGGTGATGTCATTAGAATCCACACTAAATGAAATGAAAAAAGAACTAAGTCAATCTTGAGTGTCAGCACTTGGACTGTTGTTGGCAACAAATGGCTGGGGACTTCGTTCACAGCCAAGGGTACCAGGGTGGGCCTTAGTCATCATCTGCTAAAAATCAGAAATGAGGCTGACATCTCCCAGGTTCAGAGCTGTGCCAGGGAGCAAGGCCAGGTAAATGTGGGAAGGGGCTCTGCAGAATGACTGGGGTATGTAGATGGCACTGCAAGCTCCTTGATGGACTTGGAGTGTGGTCTCAAGGGAGTCCCTCAGCTTTCCTGCATCTCAGTGTCCTCATTTGTGAAATGAAAGGGCTCAGGTCAATTCTGACAATATCTGACTCCATTGCCCAGGACAGAGCACCTTATATGATATTTAAAGGGATGCACATGGGGATCTGGCAGATCTGGGTGTAGGTTCTAATGGGAAAACTGAAACAAAATCAAACAGAAGTTGGGAAGGGGTATGAAGATAGATTGACTGCTAATTTGCACCAGCTTCAGGAATGGATGGATCCAGATACCCAAATGAGGTCACTCGACCTTGGGCTTCATTTTTCTGTCTCTCCAGGCTTCTACCATTTCAGCATCATCCATACCACCCAGTTGGGCTGCATCACAATGGTGACCCAGTGCTATGGCTCCCAGATATAACTCCCTCACCTTTGTTGACTCCAGTGAACAAGAATCAGTCCCTCGAGTGTGTCTGGTACATTGGCTCTGGGTGGACTCCATGCCCCTCCTAGAAGCTGGTACTAGCTGAGAGGATGGGAGAGGCAACTAACCTAAGCCAGGCAGGACCCACCTGCTTTGCATGGTGAGAGCTGGACTTTCCCAAACAGAAAGTAGTGATACTGTTGACTGGAGAAATGATATGGGAAGTAAAAACTTGCACTGTAGCAAGTGACAGCCATTCGGAGACTTCACTTTTTTCATATATAAAGTGGAGATAATCCTTATATTTATCTCATGCAAATCAGATGAATAAATACATATTTAACTCAGTGTCTGGAATGGAGAAAACCCCCTTGTTCATAAACATAAAAGAAGGTAGTTGAAAGGCTCTACATAGGGAGCTGTCATTCGTGATCCTGTGACTCAAGGCAGCTCTCCCACCCAATGTGCGCCACGATAATGAGAACAAAGGTTCCGCAGCCTCATTGCTTTTGCAACATTGGGTTTAATACCATTTTGTGAGGCTCTTTCCTGCAGGACTTGTCAGTGCCTTTTGCATATTAATTGACTTTGGGGGACTGGAAGAGGGGGGTCATACCAGCAGTATTTTCCAAAAATCGAATTGAGCTATAGACCATTTTTGTTTGCTTTTGTGAAGTCTCTTACGGGGTGGTGTTCTGGTTCTGGGAGTCTGAGAAATGTGCACCTCATGGGATACACCTAGATTTCCCCTGGTCAGGTCTACCAGGGGGCTTCAGATGGGTACTATGTCCTCCTGATGTCGTGTAAAGAGCACCTCTCTTGGGCCACTGGGAACGCAGGAAAAATAACAGTTTTTAAGCGTCTGTTTGTTCCACACTTGTTAATGAAGGAGAGTTGATCTTTCCATTTTTGTCATTGTGATAGACAGAACATAGTGTCTCACTTTAATTTGTGTTTCTTAGCAAGTTTTCCTAGGGTTGGATGTTTTTCAGCTCTCCTGTCAGCTTGCTGGTTTGGGAGAGAAAGATTCTGACTCCTGGAGAGGAACACTGTGGAGAGAGGCAAAAGGGGAGAGGTGCAGTGGCAGGGATGAGGAGCAAGGTGGAGATGGACGCAAGGACAGATGCTGGGGTACAGTGTGATGGTGGAGTCAGAACCCCCTGCGTGGTGGAGCAGGAGACACCCCGGTACAAAGGGGGAGAGCGAGAACGCAATCACCTCCTGCTTCTCAGATTCACACACCCGTCCCCCCATCGGTCTCACTCAGGAAACAGGACTCAGGGCCCGATGTTGGACCCCCATCACCTCTGTGGCCAATAGCTGGGGGACCAGCCAGCATCTGGGTTGGGACTGGAGCTGGGAGAAGTGCTGGCTCAGTTCCTGTTGGCCTGAAGCCACCAGCCTGTTTGTATAGCTCCTCATGCTTCTTCCCCGTATCTTGGTGTTTTTGGCTCCACACTAGCCCCCTCCCAGCCAGGGAGGAGATAACTCCACTCGGCCCAGGCCTCTGGGGCACTGGGAAGGACGTCAGGAAATAGCCTGAGCATTACGAAGCTCCCCACCCTCCCCACCCTCCACTGTCCATCTCATTTTCATAAAGTGTGCAGAAAGAATGGGGCTGATGAGGGAGGCTTGAGCATTTGGAGTTGCTTCCTGTTTTCTCTCAATCACGCTGGCTCCCCGAGATAGCGTCGCTGGGCCTGTTGAACCCTGTCTCCCGGTGGGTGTGTCCTGCGGGTCTACACAGGTCTACGCAGATGTACGTGCACGTGTGTGCTCTGTATTAGGGAGCCATTTGACAAACAGACCTAGGGGAGCCCTGGGGGCGAGACTCCTTACTCTTGCAACCTCTCAAGAAAGAAGAGTCAGCCTAGAGGCTGCTTCTTCCAGGAGGCCCTCCCAGATGCCATACAAACCTTCTTCATGTCATTCGCACCTACACCCACCATGTTAAATACAGGCTCCAGACTGAGGTAGACATGAATGAATGAATTGAAGCTCCATTTTGAATAATTATGATGCAGGGAGAAGAAGAACTTGAGCAAAGTTGTGTAGTGTGTGAGTGGCTGAGCAAAGAACTAGAACCTGGTGTTCCTGAGCCTCAGCACAAAGTTTGTTTTAAGTTATAATGCAAGATACTTAAAGAAACTGACAATTACTGAGCAACTACTTTATATTTTAACTTTCCTTGGAACAACCCAGGAAGAAGTAACCATTATTTCTCTGACATTACCCAGGGGGAAACTGAGGTTTGAATTTGCTCCAGGTCATCCACGGAAGATGCACGACTAGGGACTCAAGGTGGCTGCTTCTTTTGTTCAGCTGCAGACAGAGGGCTGGTGAGGGCAGAATCTCACCTCGCCCTGACCAGGAACCCAGAGAAGGACTTGTTTTTAGGTTCTTTTAGAGGAAGATCGGTGGTGTTCAGCTGAGTCAGACTTAAAATCTATTCCTTTGGGAACTTTCCACCAAAGGTGAAAGCTCCCAGAACCCACAGAGAGTCTGGTGGGGTCCTAGGATGAGCCGTGGGGGTTGGGCAGTGTGATGAAAGCCCTTTTTGTCTTGATATTAACAGCAATTTCCAGTTGAGCCCTGGGGGAGACAATGTGACCCCATGGGTAGAATGTGGAGAGGTTCTGAGGGGTGGGGTACCCATTGCATCTGCATTCAGGGTCTTGGCACCTGTATCTGCATACACCTGTACCCACATGCACTCACATGTGTGTATATACCCACACATACGTGCACACACACATGAACAGGCACCCCCACACAACTGAACATACAGGCCTGGGAGATGTTGGAACCCCAGGCCTCATCTTGCTTTTTCCAGGGTCACTTGGTGATGTCTCCAGCTACTTCCTCTGTAAAAGGGGCTGGAATTCCTAAGGATGAGCTGTGAGGCTGCAATGTGATGCCCAACTGCTCCCCACTAACAACAGCTGAAGTTATCACGTGGCTCTGGGCTGCTGTCACTGCCCCCCCGACCCCCATACACACTCTCTCTCTTAAGAGAGTCAGCTCAGTCCTTTCCTCTTAGGAGGTTTTCTGAAGAATGTCCTCCTAGGAGACGCCCGATCCATCCACCCCTGCCAGACCTCATAAGTCAACCGAGAAACCAGCCAGTGAGAGGCTCACCCTCTTGTAGATGCCCATCACTTTGCCCAGTAAGTGCAGCCAGGGGCAGATCCCAGATATCAGAGAAAGGGGCTTAGGGGAGGTGGAGCGGGTGGGTGAAGGCCCTCCTAGAACAGATGAGAGTGGTCTGATTCCTTGAAACTAGCTCAGAGCAGTCAGGGAGAAGCAGAGGCCCAATCCCTACTCCTCCTCCTGTCAGCTGGTGCCTTTGGACATGTCCCTGCCATGAAGCTCTGCTCTGTGGTTTGCAGGGTGGTGTAGGAATGAGGACAGATCTGCTTTCCCAGCACCACTGAGCACAGCCAGCCTCACGGGCCTGGCACTAAGTAGATTCCCTCTGACTCCTGAGTTCAGACCCTGAGGGGTTGGCCCCTCCTTTCAACCCTTTACTGAAGGCACCTTGCCTTTTGCCTACACAGTTTGAACCAAGAGGGTTCATCTAATTTTAAGCCCCAGGGTGCCTCTGATTTATTTTGGTCCATGAACTGTTGCTCGGCACCTGTTGGCATCTTGGAATGCAAAGTCCTTCTAATTTTAAGCACCAGCAGGGGCTGGTCTAATTTTAGATGGATCTGTGCTGGGGGCTCCCTTAGGGACTCAGCTCTGTGTTTGGAGCTCCTGGGGCCAGGTGGGTACAGGTTGGGGTGGTGATGGGTTTCAGAGGGACTCATGCAGTGTGTACCCACACATGAGCTACGCTTTCTTCAGAACTTTCATTTTGGCAGGTTTTGTACCAGACTAGCACTTGTACTGTGAGGTGTCAATCAGTCAATGCTTCCTGAGTGTTTGCTCTGTGTTAGGCACTGGGGATGCAGAAACAAACCTGGCTGAGCCCTGTCAGTGCTCACGGCAAGTCAAGAAAGGGTACAGGTCAGTGTGATGGGGACCCGAGCAGTGTTGGGCACCTAGTTGCCTTTGAGGAAACTTGTGGCAAATGAGCGAAAGCAATACTCATGACAGACAAGAAAAAATTGCTGCAGAATGGTGAAGTCCAGTTCTCCGTGGGGGATTTGAAGAAGGCTTCACTGAGGAATTAGGGCTTCACCAAGACTCACTCTTGAGTGGGTCTTAAAGAAGATAAGGTGTTTCTCCCTGTGGAGAAAGGAGGCAAGTGTGATGTGTTGTCAGGGCTGTACCCACACCTGCTTGCCTTTAAGCATTTCTTTGCACACCAGCCATATTCAAGGGCTAAGACCAAACGCCACGGTCCGGCCACCAGATTCTGTGGCCACATACTTGCGCTGCTCTCCTGAAGGGCAGACAGGAGGGAAGTGGGAATCAACCCTCCCAGGAAGCCCTCGGCCATTAACAGAGGGGGGTTGGTGTAGCAATACCCCTGCTCTCTCCCTTCTCAGGTGAGGTAACGCTGAGGTGTGTGTCTGTAGAATCTCCCATCCTCTCAGTGGCTCACAGTGGAAACTGCCCTTGATACGCAGACTTTAGGGCTGTCTTCTCCCCTCGCTCGTACCTACACTCCCCAGTGAGGGCTTCCAGCACATGCCAAGTAAATTATTCATCTCAGGGTCTGCTTCTGGGGAAATTCAAGCTAAGAGACTGGAGGGGCTAGTGAAAAATTTCCTTTAAAGAACAACAGAGACAAGCGTGGATGACTAACAAGCTGCGTTCCTAAAATGCCATGGGAGACCCACATCAGTGATTAGTGCTGGAATCTGGTCTTGTTGGCCACTCCTATCTGGTCTGGCTTGGACCAGCCCATGAAGGAGCATCATCCTCATTTTGCAAAGACTCCAGCACTCAGAGTAGTGAAGCGACTTGCTCAGTAGCACAGTGCCTGGGAACTGCAGAGTGCAGGCTGGGAGGCAGGAGGCTGTGACCCAGCCTGATAGATTTCCATACTACCATGTCTGGCTGGGTGCCTTTCAGGGCTCCCAAGACTCAGTTTCTCCACATGTCACCATGTGGTGCTATGTTGTAGGATGCAAGATCTGAAATTCCCGTGGGCTCCGCTCCTCTGAACCTGAGCCACAAACCCCCTCCTTTTCTCAGGGTAGCTACCAGACTCCACAGTTCCCTGGAAGGAGGTGGGGGACAACAGGAGAGTGTGGTGTAGGGGGGCTGAGGTAAGCCAGCAGTGGGAGCCACTGTGTAAATAGCTCCAACCCTGCTTCTCTGAGGAGATAGCAATGAAGGCTGGTGGAGAACAGAGAGACTTGAGACTGGGAAAGGTGCCTGCAAGAGGACAGTCTTTGAAGAGGCCAACAGGAAGGAAAGAAACCTCTAGAAGAAACAGGTTGGGGGTTTCTGTTGGGGGAGAGTAATGGGCATTTGACCTTTTCCCCTCCTCTTAGTTTAATTTGGTGTTCGTTGGGGGCACCACCACCTCCCATTCTCAGTCCTATAGTTGGGGTGATACACAGTTCATCCGCCATTTCAGGGAGGCCTCTGAGTGGCTTAAACCCTTAATCATTCTCCACCCCCAAGCCACAGTGATTGGTTCAGGGGTTGAGACCATCAAAAGCCGGTGAGGTGCAGGGAGGCAGGGAGACGTTTGCTGGGGTTTCCATTAAAGAGATACTTGCTTTCTTAGCTACTGGAGAGTAAGACGTAAGGATGTAGTATCTGAGGTGGAGATGGTCAAATTGCTAGAGGTTGAGAGACCCTGGAGTATCTGGGTACCTTTTATCAGGCCTCTTGAAACTGCTGGATACTTCAAAAGGAAGTGAGAGAAAAGATTAGACACTGGGACCTTGGAGGCATTGTTTGAATTGCTGGATCAAGGCTTGCCTGAAAGTTAAAAAAAAAAAAAAATCTGGATGATTCACTATGTAAGTTAGTAAATTTCTGTCTTTCTTTTTTTTTTTTTTTTTTTTTTTTGCGTAGGGGTTAGGTTTATTGAGTTATAACATTTGCATACAATAAAATTCACATTATTTCGTGTTACAGTTTCATGCATTTTGACAAACATACATCACATAGTCACATAATTTCTACCATCACCAACATATACATATGTAAAACAGTTCCAAGCACCTCCCCAAAATTTTATCTGCATTCTTTCTCTCTTTTTTAAGAGATCAGTTTGAACTTGGTTTTTTGAAATGCACATATCCCTAAATGATTAAAGTAGGCATGGTCACCCCAAGCATCAAATTCTTAAGGTCACCTCCTCTCTTGCTGTTTTCTTATCCTCTTTCTGCAAAGATCAGCTGAACGTTCGCCACACACCACGCTAGCCACCAGCTCTCATCTCCACCCCTCTGCAGCCAGCAGTCAGACTGGGCATCCCCCTTTGGACTTGAAGGAGACAGTAGCCATACAAATAAGACAGTTCGCTACCATAGGGCTATTGGCAGGAATTTGATTTCTTTCAGCTCCCAGTCAAGGGGTGACTGTGAGGGCTGGGGTCTTTCCAGAACCTGAGAACCAGGAACAGGACAGATCAATGGCATGGATCATTAAGATCCTGCAGTTGGTGAAAGGTTGGTGTTTTGCAGCCACGTGTTCCACCGGGCAATGAGGGAGGTGACCTTTCCATACTCAATAAACCAATTGCTGCTAAAAAGGAGATTCCCTGGTGACTGGGGATCAAAAGCTGAGACAGAGATGGCATTCCTGGTGGGAGGCATCACAGGGAAGGAGGAGAAAGGGGCTGGGGACTGGGAGGTCTGGGTTCTGATCCTGCCCCATTGTGCGGCTTGGGGCAATCACTCCCTGAACCCTTCTGCACTTAGTAGGCACCTGCTGTATGCCTGGTTCTCTGTAAATGTGTGTCGGGTTGTTATAACTCAACGAAAGTGCTCATGGATGCAGTTTCAGGACTGGAGGAGACTTGCAGTTTCTCTTTGCCTAGTGCTCTGATTGTATAACTGGGGAAACAGAGTCCCAGGGGAGGGCCACCCCTCTTCAGACTGCTCAGTAGATTGCATAGTAACCTTTGCACCCCAACTGATGACTCGCAAAGCCTTCCTTGATTCACTTTGCCCATGATATTTGAAGGAGACTAGATCCGAAAGGGGACATCTCTTAGACCCATCTCACCTGGCAAAGATCAAATTCATTTTCACCTGTTTCCCTCTACCTGCTGTACCTCTTCCTGGGTCTGACAGAGCCAGCACCCCAGAGGGGAGTTGATCTTCTCCAACTTCAAGCCTTGGTAGAAAGAACCCCATGACCAGGGAACCAGACAGACCTGGGTTGGAATCCTGGATCTGTTACTGATGGGCCATGGGATCTTCACCGCCAGATCAGAGTGAGAAGCCAAAAAGATGGAAAACGTGAAGACAAGCCTGTAGAGCTAAAGTGCTCCTGACACTGCCCTAGAGGTGCCCAGGACATGACCAGACTGTCCTTGCATTCTGGCCTCTGTTGAATTTTCCCCTTCCCCCATCACCATAGCTGCTAATTCCCACTGCCCAAGCAGGAAGCTGAAGGACGCGGGGGAGGAAAGGAAGCTTGCTCAGGAGACTTCCAGGGTCACTGGCATGGAGCTGGGCATCAGCTAGCCGGACTTGGTCATTGTCCTTTGGCAGGTGCATCCCAGGTATGCTGGGGAGGCTCCTCTGTGCAGTTTGGAGGAGTGACATACGACCCCCATTTGGGGAGACCCAGGGGAGGGCCCACTTATGTCCAGCCTCTTTGGGTTCCAGGGGCTTTCTCATTTAACCCTGACACAGGTGGCAAGACTATCATTTTTAACTCCATTTTATAGGGAAAATGGAGGTCCGGGGAGACTCAGCTGGTTAAGGTCACTCATAGGGACCTGGGGCATGTGCAGACCTGGGTCCAGTGTCCTCACTGTCCTTACTTTCTAGGGCAAGTCACAACCCCTTCGCCAGAGTCTCCCTTTTCCACAGGAAAAAGCAGGCACTAGGAGTGAACTAGTCCTGGTTCTCCACCTTGGGCATGCACCAGAATCTTGCAGAGGGCTTGTTAAAATACAGCTCACTGGATCCACCTCCAGCAATCAGCTGCTGATCAGAAGGTCAGGGATGGGGCCAACACTGTGCGTTTACAACAAGGTCCAGGATGAGGCTGCTGCTGCTGGTCCAGGGACCACACTTTGAGAACCCCTGGGCTGGATGAATGCAGATCCTTTTGAGCTGTGGGTGCGCCAAATGGCTTCTTCTATGTGTTGCTGTGCCCGCTTGCCACCCCATGATCCATGAGCAGCCTCAACTTTTCAAGGGGGATGGCAAATCCAGAAGAGGAACCCACAGCTTTGGTTCCATGGCCGCAGAGTTGGCTCTCAGCCCGTTCAAACTCATCACAGGTGAGAAGGTGACATAGTGCCTCAGAGATCAATATTCCCAAGAAGAACTGGTGAGCAGGACTGGGGTGGCAGTGGGGGTCGAGGTGACAGCTCCCGGAAGCCTCCAGGCCTCCCCCCTCTCCCTCCCCCATTAGGCTGCAGGGTCTGCACTGCTCTGCCAGGCTGCTCTGATATATAGACCCTCCCCGGGGAACCCCCCAACTTGTCGTTGGTAAACAAAGCCTTTATTTCCTGGACCAGTGGGGGAGAATTTCAGGCCTTTATAATTAAGTGTCCTGGTGAAGGGCAGCTGCCGAATTCTGGAGCTGGGTGCCCGTCAGGCGGGTGATGGATGGTTACAACACATCATCCCAGCGGCAGCCAGGCTGTGAGCTATGGGGGTCGTATATCACGGAGGGCCGGCTGGGCTTCATCTTACATGGGTGGCAGGGAGCGCGGGCTCTGGCTGGGGTGGGGGTGAACAGAGCCTGGGATACCAGAGTGGTCTCCCCTAACCTCTCAAGTTGAGGAAGAGGAAGCCAGAAGCAACAGCAGGGTGGGGTGAACCCCCATGCCTATTTTTTCCTGCATCCCATATTTTCACCCATCTACTCATCATTGTGGGAGGAATTTTGAAACCACATTTGAGTCTGCCTTTTTCCTTACTTTTTACCTTCAATCCATTGGCAGCATGCCAGTTGGTTTGGCCCCTAAATGGCTATGGATTTATCTACTTTTCTTCATCTCGTGGTCACCATCCTTCTGCAGCCACTACCTCCTCTTCCTCTCGCTCACTTGACCCTCCCACTGTCAACTGGATGTCATTCCCTGCCCCTGAAAGTGGCCAAGTAATTTGCTTAGGTTAAAAGAATGAAGTAACAACATGTCCATTCCAAGTCTAGGCCTCAAGAGGTCTTTCTGCTCTCACTTACCATCCTGTGCTTCTGCCATCATCATGAGACGGACAAGCCCAGGAGGAGGAGGAGGGACATCTGGAGCAAGGTTTCTTCAAGTACACAAGTCAAGTCCAACAAGGAGCAGAATAACCCCCCAAACTGGTCCCCCAAAGTGTGAGCAATAATAACAGGATAGTTCTTATAATCACTAAGTTGGAGAGTATTTGTTCTGCAGCAGTAGCTAAGTGACATGTAGAGTCCTCAAGCAGCAGCATGATTTGGGCCCTCCAATCCCTTCTTCTGCCCTCTTCTCTGTAATCATCATTCTTTCCTGCCTCAGGACCTTTGCCCATGCAGCACCCTCTAGCTGGGAAATTTTCTTGTGTTTATCTTCTTCCCACCTGTAGGTCTCAGTGGAGGCCCCTAGAAAATCTTCCTTGACCACCCCACCAAAAGTAGGTTTGCCAGCTCATTGCAGTAAAACATTTTTGGGGGGAATTATTTCATTTTTCTTTCCTCCCCCCTCCCTACCCCTCTTTGCATTTTCTCTCCATCTTCTCTGCACTATAGGCTTTGTGATAACAGGGGCCATCTTGGGGTCTCTCTTATTTGTGACTGTGCCCCAGCACTAAGCTCAGTGCCTGGATATACTAGGTCTCAATTAACATAAGTTGGCTGAAAGTTGAGCCAATGTTCCAAAATGTATTCTTAGTGGCATTGGGCTAGAACCTGGGCCTCTGTGATTTTCAATTAACCCTTGCTTTTGGCTGACAAAACCTTCCTGTGTGCATTAATGCTATGTGATGGGAAGGCTAGAGTGGCTGGTGGAAGCAAAGCTAGATAAAGGGGCTGGAGTTGCTGGTGGAAGCAAAGCTAGACAAAGGTGTGGGCTCCCCCAGGTAGCCTATGGTGACACCATTGTGACTCCAGAGCTCACACCATGCCTGGTCCGGAACATTTCCCATAACTATCACTGGATCAGCATACGAAAGAAGAAGGTTCCTAACTCAGGGCTGAGATGGACCTCAAGGGGCTTGTGAACCTTTGAAATGATGAGCACATTGAAGAGGTGAAAACCCTTTGAGGGGCTATGTCTCAAGACCGGTTCTTTGGAACACTAGTGCCCTCCTGGGCTTTACAAAGTTAATCAGGTCTCTTTCCTGCAAACCTTTTTAGAGTCTTTAATATGCTAATGCACACTGGGGCTCCCTGAGGGGATTAAGAATGCCTGTTGCCCAGTGATATTTACTAGGGGACCCTTGAATCAGTGACTATTTTGTGGGATTTCTGGTCTGCAGGACACACTAGCTGAAATATGGTCACAAACGACTGCCTTACTGGCCGAATTCAGTCTTAAGATATTTTTTGTAAGATCCTTATAGGATTTGAAAAGTCAGAACTATTATTTTGGGGAGGAAAAAAAAGGAATCTAAATTTTCATCAATTCCTTACGAATTAAGGAATTGGGGTTCAGATTCTTGCCTGGCCATAACCAACCATAGCTGAACAGCTTCCTACAGGCAGGCTTTGTACGCTATAGTTTGCCATAATCCTATTGTACTCTGTTCTCTTTATGTATTTCCCTTCCTTGTTCATCCCTAAGCCTTCTGAGTTTGCTACCTGGGGACCAGAATATCATGTGAAGCTGGTCAGTTCAGTGGTTGGAGCAGACATGAGTCTTACATGGGGTCTTTGAATGGGAAGGAATGGCTTTCCCCAAAGTGAGAGCCACATCGCCTTTCTCCCACCAAGTGGCAGGGCAAGCTGGCCTTTGCCCTGGAGGGGGAGCATGAATGTCAGAATCTTCTTACAGGTTGGCACATTTCCTAGGGCAAGGAGGGAGCCCAGGAGATGGCCAGGGAAGGATATCTGAGCTTGTCTGGGCAGAGGAGATGGCTGCAAAAACAGCCACACCCCGGGCAGGACAAAGGGAGAGAGAAATAAAAGGGGCAGCTCAGATTTCTTTTCAGATGTCTTTAGGCCCAGGGGGAGGATGCATTGCTGGGGAGGCGGTGGGAGGGGATGGGGCTTGAGACCAGCTTACATCTCCCCAGCAGCTGTTTTGCCTCCTTCTTGCCTGAGAAGTCAGAGCTGAGGTGCTAGCAGGCCAGTTGGGGGAGTGTTGGAGAGGTGGGGGCCTGTCCTTGCTGACCCAGGGCAATGACCACCAGCCTGGGGGCCAAGGGCCAGCAGAACACTGGGAACAAGGGTTTCAATCAAATTCTACGGTCTGCATGACCAGAAGTTTTAAATGGAAGAGGAATATCATTATTATTATTATTTCTTAAATAACATACCAGGGCTATAATTTGGAGAGAAATGTACCACTTACAGGGCCTATGTTCAATATTTTGTGTGTCCCGGGGCCAGCAGTTCTCGAAGTGTGGGGCCTGGCCTGACTGGCAGCACTGGAGCATCCTGGGAACTTGTTAAAATGCAAGTATGGATGACAACTTGGGAGTGGGCCCCAGAGGTCTGTGGGCTGAGGAGTCCACAGGTGGCTCTGGCCCTGCTCATTTAACCCACACTGCTCTGGCAAGCAGAGGCAAAAAGGGCTTGGTTTTGTAGTTGGAAAGATGAGGCAGAGAGAGAGGCCAGGTAACTTGCCGAGAGGATTTAAACACAGGCTGGTCTCAACATGGAGACCCTGTTTGCGCCCCAGTAATAACAGAAGTTCATTTAGTGGCAAAGCACCTTCTAGTTTCCTGTCCAGGGAACCGTTATGGACACAATGAGTCAATAAGGGGTGAGGAGTCAATGCCATCTCAGAAATGAGGAAATTGAGGGCCAGAGAGGTGGTGTCAGTGGGGAGGTGGGGGGTTCAGTGGATCAGGGCTAGATAGACCTGGTTCTAACACCCACCCAGCTTCTCTGGGACGGGCCCTGGGATTTCGTAGGACAGAAGGCCATGAGCTCACAAGGCCTACTGGGAGTCAGAAGTCCACCTTCTCTGCAACCTGCTGATTGCATCCATTTTGCAAATGAAGAAATGGAGGCCAGGCTAACTGGCTGGACTGAAGCCTCCCAGAGGCAAAGGGTGGAGCAGAGGTTTACCTCAGGATGCCAAATGCTGATCGGCTGCTCAGGTCACAGTGCCTCACAGCTTGGCGGGAGAAGGGTCTGTGGCTCTGACTGCAGGGAAAGCTATTCCTTCCTATTCTAAGGCTCCATGAAAGACTCATGTCTGCTCCAACCACCTGAAGGTCTCACACAGCCAAGTCTTTGCCCAGGCAGTTCCCTCTCCTGCAGTGCCCTCCCTTTCTTTGTCTGCCAACCTTTCCCTGTTCTTCAAGAGCTTGGTCAAATATCCTTTTGATCCAGTGGCCTTCTGTGAGCCTTCCCAGAGCTGTACAAGCTCCCAAATGGGATCAGTTCAGATTGTCCATGAGACCTTCACTGAGGCCCTCTCTCCACAGGCTAAGGTGAGGGAGGTGCCCTTGTCCTTGCTCCTAAATCTCTCTGTGCCTCATGACCCCTTTAGAGCATCCTTCCTTTAGGGCCGTGATCTGTGGGGCACCAGCCAGGCTTGCCCCATGCCTTGCCCCCAAGTGTCCATACCTGGTGCCCACACCTTGCAGATGCAGTGAGGGTGAGTCCTTGTTGCCGAGCCTCACGAAGTCTGCTTCTGAGCCCGGCTGGGGGCAGCCCCATGAATGGCCGCCCTGTCTGAGCTGCCCCCAGCACCTCACCCCCAGGCCATGTGGTCATGTCCTGTGTGGGGCTTAGGTAATGGGGCGGCGGGTGGCGGCACTGGGACCCCAGTGAGCTTGGCCTAGTCCAGCTGCAGATGAGTCGACTTTTCCAGGCCCTACTGAAGGTTGGTTCCTCCCACCGTCTGGCCCAGCTGCCAATGCAAACATGGGGGCTCTTCTCTTCAGAGCTTGGGCTGTAGATTCTGGGGTCAGAAAGCAACACACAGGGGCCCTGTAGCTCACCTGTGGGGAACTCACCCTTAGCACCCCATCTTGGCCTCGGACCTGATGTGCCACAGAAGGGCAGTTGAGGCCAGTGACTTGGTTGCCTCCAGACCCCCACAAAGCAGTTGGGACTATGCAGAGGTAGTTGTGCAAAAGTGGGGTGTTTTGCTTTTTAGGTCATCACTGGTCTCACCTCTTCAGCTGCCATATGGGGAAACTGAGACCCAGAGAAGAGAAGGTGGTCTTCTGAGGGATTCTTGGAACCCTGCTTCTACCTCCTTTTGGCTATGGGTATGGTAGCAGGCGTTCTGGACACAGGGGGATGCTTAGAGGTCACCAAGCAGCATTCTGCCAGTGGAGAAACTGAGGCTCAGAGAGGAAAAAAGACTTACCTGAGGTCCCATTTCTGGTTGGCTGCAGACTTGGGTGATGATGATGAAGTGGATAAAAGCCAAAAGTCTGTCCTTGCCTTGTGCCAGAGCCTGAGCTAAATGCTTTATGTTCGTCAACTGATTTAATCCTTACAGTCATCTCAGGAGTTAGGAATTTATTAGTGTCCCTGTTTGACGGATGAGGAAACTGAGATACTGAGAAACTGAGAGGTTAAGCCACTCACAGCAGGTCACACAGATAATATGTCGTGGATCCAGGATTTGCTTCCCGACAGTTCTTTCCACCCCTGTATTGGTGCTCCCACTAATTGTCTCTGTCCCCAGCTCAATATCCTTTCCAGATTAGTTCTGGTCCTCTGACCTCCAGATCCTTATGTATCAAGTGGGGATAAGAATCCCTGCCCTCCCTGCCTTGCAAGTCTACTCAAATGGGCCAGGGAGATCTTGTGAAGGGAAAGCATCTCACGAACGACGGGGATTATGGGCCAGGCTGTGGTGGGCTTTGCCACTCCGTTGTGAGTGCAGATGGGCTTCTTGGGGGTTATTACCTTCAACTCTCACTGGTGCTCTGCCATCATTACACTATCCTGGGCCCCTTGGTGCTGATCCTCAAAATCACCCAGGAGTGGAGTCTGCTCTATAGCCACAATTCTTCCCAACAACTTGTGTGAATTGTGATTGTCCTCACCACAGAGGCCCTGAAGACACCGATGGAGGAATTACAGATGGAAGAATTACAGATCTCTTCTACAAGAAGAGATGCAGGCATCTAGGACACACCAATTCCTGGTGGGAGGAACTTTCAGGTGGGGTAAGGAACTCTGAGAGGGCGGCATGGGTCCTGATCAGGAACACAGGCTTGTGATGCGGGGAGAAGGGGCAATGAGTGTAAGGGCCCTGGATGGGGGGACTGGTAGACTGCCTTTCCCATAAACCCTGGAGGTACCTATCTCAGCCATCTGGGCCAGGTCCCTGGCGCTGTGCAGGGACCAGGGCCAGCACAGTAGGCACAAAGCCCCAGGAGGGCCTGTTCATCCTTTCAGATCTTGCGAATTCTGCAGGCAGCGTAAGATGGCTTCTGTTCCCTCTTTCAAGCCCTGGAGGAACTGCTCTTTCTCTCCAAGTACACGAACTCAGTTCCTGACGGGCTGTCAGCTGAGGTGACGTCATGTCGACATACATGACTGGTAGAGGTGATCCTGGGTCTCCTGGTTTTGTGTGAGGTGGGAAGCAGGAGCAGGCATGGGCTCAGGCATCTCCCAGTGCTGAGAAAAGAAGAGGGAGATGACTGTCATTGCTTTTGTCAGCCTGGCTCTGCTCTTAGTAGGCCCTGGGGACAGGCTGATAGGGAACCCGAGGCTCGCCAAGGTCAAAGTGGCCTCCATTACAGCGTGTCTGAGAACCTCTGTACTCAGAAGGCTGAGATGTGAGGCCTGAGGCTCCCTCATCTGTAAAACTGAAAATGATTGATGCTCACATGGAGGGTTTTAGGATGATGAAATCACCCAATGCAGGGCGACACACAGAGGGGCTCTCCAATTCACTCCCCTGTCGTCTTCTGTTGCTTTAGCTCTGCATACCCTGGAGTTGCTTATGGGGATTTGCTGCCCATGGAGGATGGAGACAGGAGCCAGCACCTCCCTGGCCACCCAGAGTGACAGCAGCTACACCCACACTAACTAGTTTTGCACAATGGGTCCTCATCTTCTGTGATGTTTCCCGCATGTTCCATTAGCCCCAGCCATGGCCCAAATACATGGGCTGTGAGTTCCAATCCTTGGTGGGGAGAAAGGCCACTTCTCTTTCCCCATTCCTTAATTTTCTAGGGATCTCCTCCTTTTCTGTTGAAGATGGAGGCACCTGGTCCAGATGTCAAGGATGGACCAAGGCATTTGGCCAAAGTACCTCTAGGGGAATGTGATTGAGAAACCAGGTTGGGGTGTTCAGTGCTGCCAGGAGCTCACCTACAGACTTGCTATGTGTGTCCCTAGGCCTCAGTGTCCTCTCTGGAAAGGGAATTTCCACGAAATGCCCCCTTTGAGCCACTCCATGACTCAAGGTTGCTTTGCCAGACATGCCTCCTTCTAGGTCCCTCCAACTCTTCAGTCCCCTGCACTGCTACCTACCTCCACTTCAGCATTTTGGGGCACCTGCTCTGTGCCATTACCACGAGGGTGCTTCTCAACCTCTGTCCCCATCTCAGCGGGGCATCTAATCCCAGGAGGCAGTGACTATGATTCCAGTTAAGTTGAGAAAAGTGAGGCTCAGAGAGGTAAATACAGTTCAAGCTCCCCCAGCCCTCAATGGCCAATACTGGACTCATACCAGGACCCCCAATTCATGTCTGCTCCCCTTCTTGCAAATGGTCAAGAAAGATTTTCAGCTTGGTTATTACTTCCCCTCCTGTTTTCCCATTTCAGGGCAAAACTTAACTAACCCAACCAACCACCCTCCCACCCACCTACCCACCCACCCACCCACCCACGCAACCAACCAACTAACCAACCAAAAAAACAATCTTTTGGCTAAAGCTCCCTGCTCTGTTCCTTCCAGAAGACCTGGGGATTCTTTCTTGGCATATCTGCAGGAGGTGGGGGCCCCGCAAAGGGAGGAGGGTTCGCCCTTCTACTCTTTGTGGCCCACTGGGGGAGTGTTTCTGAGGCCCGCTGCTTTGGAGGCCTGGGGGCCCCAGCACAGGCCCCTCCCCTTCCTCAGGTCTCCTGGCAGGGCTGAGGGGGCCCTGGGTGCTTGTCAATGCATCTTAGCAATCGGAATGTGCCCTCTGACCCCGCCTTTGCCTCCCCATGAGTTTCAGAGAAGGTTCTTTTTTCCAAACCGCTGCCCCTCGGCCTTCTGGAAACAAATGGAGCTTGATTCAGTCTGTGTGTGGCTTGAAAAGCTGCTGTTTGGGGGGTTACTTTTTGAAAAAAAAAGTCTTTGGAACCCCTGCAATGTTTGAAGGACTTTTATTTTCGGCTGGGAGGATCCAGCCGGTGCTAGGAATGCTCTTATGTGAGAGGGAAAGGGATCCGGTCCTTTCTCCTTCCGGGGGAGAGGGAGGTGCTGGGCTGGGCGGCCCACCTGATAGCCCCAGATTGGGTTTCTGACTTTTCATTACATTCCCTGCAAGAGGGGTGCCTTGGAGGCTGGCAGTCCCTGGAGACTTAGAAGGTCAGAGGCCACGTTTTCTAGAACATGCCAAAGTCTCAGAAGAAGCCCTTGAGTTGGAGAGGAGGGACAGCGTGGGAGAGCGGGCGTCCAAGATCTGCTGGCTTCTCCCTCTTCCATTAGATGAGGGGTTGGTCCATAGGGAAGGAGTCTTTCCCATCCTCCTTTGCTTCCCATCAAGGGGTGCCTGTGCAGGACCCCAGTCGGCCCTCTTTAGGGTTCCACTAAGTATCAGGCCAAATCACCAGGCCTGGTTCTTGTCCCCACTCTGCCACTCTGTGGCTTCATTGAGGGGTCCCCTCCGTTGGGTATAAGTCTCATTTCCACAATGAGAAGCCGGAACTCCATGTGCTTATCCTAGATCAGGGCTGCACAAACTTTTTCTGTAAAGGGCCAAGGAGTCACTATTTTAGGTTACACAGTCTGGACTACTCAACTGTGCCATCATAACACGGAAGGTTAGTCACAGACAACGTGTAATGGAGCGAGTATGGCCATGTTCAGTAAAATTTTATTTTCAAAAACAGGCAACAGCTGAATGGATTGGGGTTGGCCAAATCCTGGTGGGTGTTGATTTTGGGGTAAAGGCCTTTAGGGTTGTCATGTTATGAGTCCAAATTGAGATCATGATTGTGTCATATGTCAAAGATGGGGTCAATCCAGGTGAATGGTTGAAAGCTGGGCTTTGGGGTCAGGCAGACCTGGGTTCTGTCTCTGAGGGATGAAGACTGGATGACGTTGGGCCAATCACTTCCCTTCTCGGAGCCCCAGTTCTCTCCCTTATACTACATAGATGATAATATTACCTACTCTATGGGATTGATTATTGGCATGACAACTTAGCAATGTCTGGCACTTGGTGAAAACTCAACAAACACCAACCATTGTTCCTGTCTGTGATAGAAAGGCAGCATTTCCTACCCAGCCCCTTGGCTCTGTGGTGAGCAAGAAGGACAAGATAAAATGCTTTATGTTTCTCACCCAGGGTTTGAATCTCAGTTCTGACAAATTGCCGGTTGATTGTGGGCACATCACTTCACCTCCCTGAGACTCCAACTCTTCCATTTCTAGAATAAGGATAATCACCTCTAACTTCCAGTGTCATTGCGTATAGAAGGAACTGGAAGGAGCTCCCTCCCCTCCCACATGCAGCCTGTCTGTTACAGGCCTGCTTGCTTGGCCGGCTCAGAATCAGCACAGCCCAAATGGAACTCTTGATTCTCTTCCCTAACATCCAGCTTCTCCCTCGGTCTTCCTTATCTTGATTCATGTCACCACTGCCTACCCAGTGGTCAGCCAAACTCCTAGGAATTGCTTTGAGGCCACTACATCCCTTCTGTGCTAGTTGGTGGGGAGATGGTCACATGCAAGCCTCCCCTGTTCCTGCATGAAAGCCTCCAATCACTAGGCGGGGTCTAGTTTCCTTGTCCTCATGCTGGCCTCAGTCACATGACTCACCTTAGCCAACAGGGTGTGGTGGCAGTGACTGTGCCCTTTCTGGGTGTAGGCTTTAAAATGCTTGCAGCCTCCCTTCTACACTTGTGCTGTCTGAGGCACCCCAGACAGAAGCCCAGACCATCTGGCTGGAGAGAGAAGACACCTTGGAGGAAGCCATTGCCCCAGCCAACAGCCAGTCCCAAAGTCTCAGGCATGTGGTGGAGCCTTTGGGACTTTCCAATCCAGCCTGCAGATGAACACAGCCATATTAGTGGGCCCCTGTGACTCTGTGATTCCAGGATGAGCCCTCCCTGATGAGTCTGTCCGAACACCTGACCTACAGGGTCACAAGCAATAGAAGAGGCTCTAAACTTTTAAGCTTTGGGTGGTTTGTCACATGCAATAGGCAACTAGAATATCATATACCTTATAGCCTATCAAGTCCCCTCCATCTTGCTTCTAGAATTTGTCCTTCTCTCCCATTTCCAGACACCTTCATTTGTCACCTGCATTATGGCACAAGTTTGCTCCCTGCTCTCCTGGCTTCCTCTCTGATGCCCTCCAAATGATTCTCCCCAAGGAGACTTTAAAGCAGATCTCAGACCAGCTTGATGTCTCCAGCAGTCCTGCACTTGGGACAGATTCCCCCTCCCCAGTCTACAAGTCCCTCGTGTCACACGCTCTGGCCAGCTCCCTGGCCTTAGTCCTCCCTGGTTCTGCCTCTCTCCACCCTGCAGCAGCCACAAGGATCCTTCTTCCATTCTTTGGAAACACCGAACTCTCTCCAACCTCCGGACATTTGCTGCACTGTTACTGCTGCTGGAACATGCTGCTCCCTCTTGTCATTCAGATCTCAGTTTGAGATTTTTCTGGCCACCCAACTAAGGTGTCTTCTGTCCCCAGTACCCCAGTTACTCCCCTCTCCCTCTTCTATTTTCTCCACAACACTTCAGTTCCTATTTATAAACTCCTCTGTCACCCTCTTGAGCCTCTTCTGGGACATCCACCCTTTTTATGGACCAGGATGTCTATAGGTGACAGGTGGTAAAGAACTTTAAATTTTCCTTAACACAGAGAAACCACCTGCCTCTTACTGAGCCCTTGGTGTGTGCCCTAGGCGCACCCTAGATCTTGTTGATCTAGGGCCTCATCAGTCTTTCCAGTCACCCAGCCAGAGAGGTCAGGACACGACTACATTTCACAGACGAGGACACTGGGGTTAGAGCAGGAAGAGGCTTGCCTGAGGTCACCCGGCAGAGGAGGGGCAGAGTGGGATGAGCCTGGCTTTGTGGGACCCAGACGTGGGCTCTCAGCCTGACACTGCACAGCCTCCTTGCTTCTGGCACCCCTCCCATGTGAGCAGCCCAACGCAGAGAATGGATGAGGGCTTTGTGGGCATTTTGGGAAGAAGATAACCTCACATCTCTCCCTTCACACCAACCACATACCACCCTTCATTAGGCCTTTTCACACGTGCCTCTTGCCCACATGCGGGAGTGAGAGAGAGAAAGTGAGAGAACTGTTTCCCTCACACCTCCCTCCAAAGCAAACTGGAGTTTCCATAGTTTCTCTGAGGTCCCCATGTTACCACTGTTTGTGGCCAAAGCCATGATCTGGATACTTATTTCGCAATGAATGCTTCTTCCTCTACCTGCCACCCCTCAAGGGGTCCTGGACATTTGTGGCTTCTGGTGGACCTGCCACCATCCAGGCCCCTGGAGGCTGGCAGCCGTGAGATGGGACGTCCTCTGAAGCCCAGCCTGTGGGTCACTGACTGAGACCACCTGGCAGGGGCGGGTGGGGTGGTGGGCATGATGACTGAGTGACCACTCGCCAGTTGAGTGACCTGCGTCTCGGTGAGGGACCCCTGTCCTATTGACCGATGGCCCATAGCTACTTTCTCTCTCTGAACCTCAGCCTCTCACAGGTGAAATAGAGACAGGTGCAGGGCACAGGGCATGGAGCCTCCACCACCACATGCTTCAAAGATGTGAAGGCCACTGAGCTTGGCGCCCGGCATGTTGTCCACACTCAATAGATACGAGGCTCAGCCCACACTCACAGGCCCACCACGTCAGGCTCTGACAACCACGTGTCTCTCTTGGGCAGAAGGAATGAGCATGATAAATTGAGAGGATGAATGTGATTAGCCTCATTCTATGGATGGGAAAACAGTCTGGAAAAAGGGGCTGATTTACTCAGGGCCAAGAGCAAGTGGGGAAGAAAATAAGATTTGAACCCAGGTAGATCTACCTTTTCTGAGGTGCCAGAACCCTTGCATGCTCCTCCTCCCTGTAGTTGTAGACATCCAATGAGCGCCTATTATGTGCATGGGCTGTGGCAGGTGCTGGGAGGCTGGCCTTGCACCCAGAGCTGTGAGTTGCATTTGTGAGCCTTAAGTGTTTTACCTTCCTGGGCCCCTTATCCTTTAACAAGTCAAGAAATGATATTTTAGGACTGCATTGTTTTCCAGGCTGGCTTGTATTCTTTATCTTCTTTTTAACTTTAAAAGAAATGAGAGCAAGTTTGTAGGTCTCCAGACCTAGCTGAGGCCCTAAGCACTGTTTCACTTGCACCTGGTGGAGACATCAGCTCTGCCTACATGAAACAAATCGAAGAATTCCACAATGAAGCTTAAATTATGACCATGATCAGTTCTACAAGGGAGAGATTCTGGGTATTATAAGGATTTGTAACTGGGTTTGGCCCAGCAGGACAGCTTGAGGGGAAATTCCCAGGCAAGTTACTTATGAATCAGGGGAGATCAGGGAGGGACCAGTGACAAATGGGGGGAGGGGTGTCCCAGACTGAGGGAACAGTGTATGCAAAGGCCCTGTGGCAGGAGCTGAGGGCACAAGGGCTGCAGCAAGCACAGGCGATCAGAGAGACCTCCTCTATTAGGAGGCTATCACAATCTCTCCTAGTCTCCAGCATGATCTCCAAAAAGGTGTGTCCACATCCTAAGCCCCAGGACCTGCGACTGTGAACTTATTTGGAAAAAAGAGTACTTGTAGATGTGGTTAGGTTAAGGATCTGGAGGCAAGATCAGCCTAGATTATCCAGGTGATAACATGTTCTCATTAAAGACAGATGGAGAAGATACTGACAAGATAAGGAGAAGCTGGAGACAGAGGCAGAGACTGGAGTGATGTAGTCATGAACCAGCAAGTGCCTGGAGCTTCCAGAAGCTGGAAGAGGCAAGGAAGTCTCCTCCCCTAGAATCTGTGAAAGGATCAAGCTCTGTTGACATCCCAATTTTAGACTTCTGGCCCCCAGAACTGTCAGAGAATAAATTTGTTATTGTAAGCCATCCAGTTTGTGGTAATTTGTTATGGCAGCCACAAGCCACGGATACAGGGTCCCACCCTACAGGGTGCTGTGGGGGCGGCGGGGAGGGCCTAAGCCTGGGGGCCAGGCTATGCAGGGAGCTAGAAACATCCCCACACAGAGGAGGTGTGCAACCCTGGGGGAGGATCCAGCAGAGCTTTTGACGCCTGAAATGAGGCCCAGAGAAGGCTGCTCAGCCCAAGAACTCAGCCGTTGGTGGCCGGTAGTGAACAATCTCAGCCTCCCCACCCAGCATCCTCTCCCCACGTGGCCCTTGTGTTTACAACCTGCTGCAGCTGCACCACAGGGCAACTGGCTCTGGCTTGTTTATTTATTTGGACATCTCCTTGTTCTGGGCCTTGACCTTCACCAGGATGAGTCCTGGGAGGACATAAAGTGGGACGGGCCCTCAGTGCCAAAATTGTCCCTGATCAGCTGCCCAGGACCCCAAAACAGGGGCATGGTCTCTCATTGTGGACAACCCCTTTGTGTCAGCCATGACCCCTCTCAGAGAGCGGATGGGCCCAAGAGGCTGACGCTGGGCTCTGGTTTCGAATTTCAGTTGTACTGGCCTGATTTTGTTCAAGGGTTTCAAATGAGGCAGCTGGCTGAGGATGGAAGCCTGTGTGATTGGGGCTTGCAGAGGCTGCCTGGGTTGAAAGATAGTCAGAAGGTTTAGATCCAGAATTTACCATTGTCTGTCTGCGTGACCTTGGGATTGTGCCTCAGTTTCCCATCTGTGTAACGGGAATAGTCTTGGAGCTCCATCGTGAGGAGCAGGAGGGATGCATGTCGAGCTGACTGTCCTCATGTCAGTGCTCAGTAACTAAGTGTCCTTACTCTGACTATGATGATTGCAACTTCCACAACTACTGCTCTCATTCCATCACGATTCCAAATAATCAATATTATTTGCCCACATGCCTGCCTTGATGTCTGTCTGGCTATCGTGACACTTGAGTGTTAACTCCAGCTTAGTTCTCAGTGGCTTTAGGTGCATGAAGTACCCTTTCTGAAATTTTTCTTCAAACTCTTTATTTTGAAATTACCGACTCACAGGAAACTGTAGCACTAACACAGAGAGTCCTGTGTTCCCTTGGTCCAGACTCTGCCACAGGTGACATCTGACATGGCTATAATACAATCTCAGTATCAGGAAACAGACGTTGGTACAAAACCAATACTAGACCATAGGATCTTACTGAGTTATCAGTTTGTGCCTGGACTTGTATGTCTGCAGTTCTGGAAAACGTGATGCATTGGAGAGAGGTCATGAGCACCCCTACAAATATGCCACAGAGCAGCTCCAGCCCTGGAAGAGCTCACTCTTGTTACCCTTTTACATCCTCCGCCCTGCCCCACCCCCAGGCAGCCACTCCTCTGTTCACCAAAAACACTGCAATTGTGTTATTTCAAGAATGCTGCAGAAATTGCCCTCCCTGAACTTTTGATTTCCATTTGAGAAAGTGTTCTCAAAGATTCCTCTTCAAAACTGCCACGCTCCTCTGTGAGGTTGTAGATTGTAGCCACCAGCTGGACTTTCTGTCTACAGAACAGAAGGACTAGCTGGCAGATGGGGAAACTGAGGCCCAACAGGGGAAGTCACACAGCAAGTGAGCCCAGGAGCCCAGCCTGCTCCTGATTCTGGCCTCAAGGATTCTGTCAGTGCAGCAAAAACACAAACAAACAGTGTGACCAGGTGACAGGTCTTCAAACAGCCTGGCCGACCTCCCACCCACATGGTCCTGTAGGTGGCGGCTGGCTTCTGTGCTCTCTGGGCACAGGCTCTGGGATCCTCCCTTTTCAGGACAGCTTTCTCACTGTGTGCCCCCCAGCAGTGCTGGTGGAAAAGCTGATGCCCTGGTACGAGTTTGGAGAGAGCAGGCAGGTAGACTCGGCCCGAGTCCAGGTGAGCTGGGCCGCCAGCCCTGCGCACAGACAGGCCCCTCAGACTCAGGGCGCTGGGCAAGGGAGCAGACGCGTATGTCAATAAACGCCGCTGTCGGAGAGCTGACCCACGCCCTCGCTGGAATTAAGAGCTTATTCATAACTCTCTCCCGCCACCAAAACACACTTTGGAGAGGGCTAAAGTAAATAGTGCCGTTTAACCTGACCTCCTGGGAGCTGGTGGCCCTGCCCAGGCCCTGCCACTCAGAGGGGAAATTTGGCACTGGCCCCCCCAGACCACTTGGACCACCCCCAAGGTCTCCCACTTAGAGAAATAATCAGATCATCTCCATGATCCAGCAAGGGGGGGCAGGCGTGGGGGACGGTGGTGATAGATGGCTTGGAGAGGAGGTGACAGCCCACTATTGATTGAGGGCACGTTGAGGAAATCTGGATCCTATTCCAAGAGCAGTGGGAAGCCATGGAAAGGATTTTAAGTGGGGGGATGATGGGAAATGATTTATGTTTTAAAAAATATTACTCTGACCGCTGTGTGGAAAATTGACTGTAGAGGGCAGGAGAGGAAGCTGGTAAGTTGTCTCCAGCAGGAGACACTCGAGTAAGAGGTGACCGCGGCTCGGGCAGTGTAGTACCTGGGAAGATGGTGGGAGGTGATGAGACTGTGATGGATTTCCACAGGATGAGGCACTAGCATAGGGGATGGAGGAACCATGTCTTTTTAGACGAAGATGAGGGATGTGGTCGTGTGTGTGTGTGTGTGTGTGTGTGTGTATGTGGGGGCAGAATCAAGGCATCATTCTGTGTGAGTGTGTTGAGTCTGAGATGACCAGGACCCTTCTAGTTTAACAGGCCAGGGGCTCCGTGCCAGAATGGACATTGAACATCCTCAGCTTGAAGATGGGATTGAGTCCCAGGAGCAGAAGGGGTCACCCAGGCAATGAATGTCGAGTGAGCAATTCTTGGGCCCTCATGTCACGTAGGAGCAGTACTTGGCACAGGACACCCATGTGGAGGGGTGTCTCCAGTCTGGAGAGAGGGATTCAAGGGGGAATGAGATGTCCAGGGTACCTAATACCTAATACCCTGTGGACTGAGGTCTGGAAAGATCCAATGACATTGAGCAACCTGACAGGCCTAGGTGACCCCAAACAGAAGCATATTCAGAAGGATGTAGGGCAGGACGACCATTGGAACAACAATGACAAAAGAGCCTACAAACAGACTGTGTGTGCAGGGAACTTCATACATGATGGAGGAGGCATTACCAGTCAGTGGAGAAGGGGAGGGCCATCTACCAAAGAATACTGGTGGATATTATTCAGTGCTAAAAAGAAATGAGCTATCAAACCATGAAAAGACATGGAGAACCTTAAATGCATATGACTTAGTGAAAGAAGCCAGTCTGAAAAGCCTCCATACTCTATGATTCCAACCATATGACATCCTGGAAAAGGCAAAACTATGGAGACAGGAAAAAGATCAGTGGTTGCTAGGAGTTAGGGGAGGGTGAGATGAATAGGTGGAGCACAGAGGCTTTTTAGGACAGTGAAAATATTCCTTATGACACCATAATGATGGATACATGTCTTTATACATCTGCCCAAAACTATAGAACAACAAGTGTCAACTAGAACATAAACTATGAACTTTAGGTGATAATGATGTGTCGGTGTAGGTGTAAGTTTATCCATTGTAGCAAATGTACCAGTCTGGTGGAGGATGCTGATATTGGGGCATAATGTGCCTATGTGGGGGATGGGGATAGCTGGGGAATCTCTGTACTTCCTTTAAATTTTGTTGTGAATCTAAAACTACTCTAAAAATATAAAGTCCTAAAAAATGAATGCTGGGAAATGATGATTACTATGCACAATATGGCTGACAGTCTTTGATATGATTTCTCTGACCCCACCTCCTGATGGCCAGGCCTTTGGGGAGTCCTCTCCTCTTGAGTGTGGTTGGAACCAGTGCCTTGCTCCTAACCAACAGAATGTGGCAAATACGAGGGATGTCACTTTTTGATTCACTTACATTATGTAGGACTCTGTCTCATTAACAGTCTCTTTCTCTTTCTCCCCATTGCTGGCTTTCTCTCACCATGAATCTCAGAGTTGCAAGAAAATCAATTCTGCCAACAACCCTGAGAAGCTTGAATGTGAATCCTTCCCCAGTCAAATGTCGGATGAAAACACAGCCCCAGCCAACACCTTGGTTTTAACATTGGAACATACTAAGAAGAGGTTCCAGTCAACCTGTGCAGAGACTCATAACTCACAGAAACTCTGAGATAATAAATGTGTGTTGTTTTAAATCAACTTTGTGCATGACTTTATTATATAGCATAGATAACTAGTACAAGCGATATTATGTTAGATTTCCAACTCACACAGCATATGTACACACAACTAAATGCAAGATGCCTTAAAGATCTAAATATAAAAAGGAGAAAACTTAAATTTCTACATGGAAATAGAGGACATCTTTATAACTCTGCGGTATGAGAAGATTTTGTAATCATAGCACAAAAAATAGAAGCCCTAAAGAAAAAGATCAATAAATATGACTACTTTAAAATGAGATTCTTCTTTTCAGCCAAAGTTATCACAAATAAGTTAAAAGAGAAGACCAAATCTAGAAAACGACAACTGAACACACCTGGCAGTGGATTGAGTCCATACTCTATAAAGAGCTCTTGCAAGTCACTAAGAAAGTCGCTAACTGCTCAGTAGAAAAAAGGTAATGGACATGACCAGAGAGTTCTCCAAACAAATTGCCCAATGGCTGGTAATCATGAAAGATGTTTAACTCCACTAGTAATCAGGTGATACAAATTGAAACAACCAAAAGAGTCCACCATCTGCTTCACAGAAATTAAAATTTGAGAAATACCAAGTGTCAAAGACTCTATGGGGGAAGAAGAGCCTCTTCTCTGCTGTTGGTGGGAGTGGAAGTTGGCACAACCATGATGGGAAGCCATCTGGGAGCATCTGGTAAAGTTGAAGCTATGCAACAACTATCTAAATACAGCACTTCTCTGTGAATATCCTCTAGAAGATGTTAGCTTATTGCCCAAAGGGATATGTTCTAAGATGATCACCGCAACTGAAAGATGAGACGTCAATGGAAGTACACTCACATAGCAGAATACTATACAATGATGAAAACTGACCAGTATTGTATCAACTGAGAAAACAAGACAGGCAGCAATCAGGTTGCTGGACGATGCACAGATAGGCTGCTGGGTGTGTAAAGTATTAAAGGTGAAAAATATTTCTATATGTGGCTTATGGATCCATCCATATAGAAAATAACAGAAAAAAACATGAATGACAATGATAAATACCAACTTCAAGATAATGATTAACTAAGCAGAGGAAAAAGGGGAAACATATCTGTAACATTTAATTACTTAAAAAAATATGAAGCAGAAATGATAAAATGTAGACATGATAAAGCTGATGAGTGGTGGGCATGCAGGGGTCTATTATGTTCCTTTCTAGAGCTAAGTACTTCAATGCAGAAGCCACTCCAAAGTGGGTGACTTAATTTAAAGATAAATTAATTAAAATCAGCAACCTTTGAAGTTTGGGGCTTCAGTTACATTAGCCACATTTCAAGTGCTCAGTAGCAATGGAATGGCTACAATAATGATTTCCATTATTGTAGAAAGCTCTTCTAGAAGGTGCTGTTCTAGAAGGTTCCATATGCTTTGAATATTTCATAATGACCTTTTAAAAATAAGGACTGGATGGTGAACAAAGAGGGCAGGGAGGGTGAAGAGTTCTTTTGAAGCATTTGGTTATGGAGGAAGGGAGGGCGATGAAACAGAAGGGCTGTAGGGGAGATTGAGATGGGGTTCGGGGCACACCGTTCATTATGGTGAGAACTGGCCTTGAATGCTGATGGGAGATGATCATTAAAGGGGGAGTTGATGGTGGAGGAGGCAGGGGATGATAGAAAACCCAAGTGGGGTCAGGCCCTGTCCCCAGAGGTCCCCGAGGCCCCTACCTGGTGCCCCTCTCCGAGTGACTCCCATCCCTCGCCCTCTCAGGCTCCTGCTGCTGGAGATAAATAATGCCTGCCACGCCTGTCACAGATATTTGAAAAACATATTAATCACCTTAACAAATATTAGCTCAGAACAGCAATAAACAGTCTCTAGAATCTCCTCTTTGCGGCTGTATTACAATGAAAAATATGCTAATATGGGCGCCTAATTGATTGTGTTTGAATAACTTCCTTTATGACAATAAGTGTTTGAGGTGGCATCACTCAGAGTCATAACCAGCGTCTCCCAAACCCTGGAACGCCTCCCTCTGTTCCTGCAGCATTACCTTTTTGGGGAAAATGCTCCAAGTCAATGAAGCAGTAGGTCTTGTGGCTGCTGATCTAGGGAGACTTTTGGGGGAGCTGAGCAGGAGGCCTGGCATTTAAACTGGCTCTTGTGGCCTGACACCTCATACACTACATCCCCTTTAAGCTTTGTAGCAGTTCTACAAGGTTAGGGTTGTGGTTTCACTTCACAGAAGGGAAAACTGAAACTGTGAGGGGTGCAGAGATGTGCCCATAGTTTCTGAGTGGTGCAACCAGGATTCTCTGCAGACTTGAGCCTAGAACCGGTGCACTCTCTCCATTCCAAAGCCAGGAGAATGCATGACAGAAACCTCTGGAAATATCCCATTGCCCTCACTCGACATGAATCCTATAAAGACAGCTTACTATTTAATTTGATGGACAATTGTGCAAGGTGATCCTCAAATGTCCTGGGCATTTCCCCTCTGGCACCAAATACGAAGATCTGTTCCTTTGCTGGTCTTGGAAGGTCTTCTCCTGCCTCATCCATTGCTTCTTGCAAGTATCATTCTCTCTCCCTTTGCCCTGTTCCTTCTTGAAATGCACTCCAGACTTTGCACTATGCACAAGATGAGGTGATTCCCATGGTGATGGAATCAGTTCTTCAACCTCCCCACCTCCCCTCCTTTAGCCCGAACATCCATTAGACACTCAAGGCTGCTGGTGAGACCCCATGGCTTATTCAAGTTCATTCTCTTTTCCAGCCTTGCTGCCTTGCCCAAGATCAGGCTGTAGCATCCTCTACCTGAGGTCCTGCTGCAGACCCCACAACCTCACTGTGGACTCTAGAGGCAGGGTCCACAGAGGCCCCTGCCCAGAAAAGCATCTCTCCCCTTCACTATCCTGTGAGCAATGATAACTTAGATGATGGGTTGGCAGACATTTTCTGCAAAGTGTCAGCTAGTAGATACTCTTGACCTGTGGACCACAGGTTCTCTCTAGCAACCATTCAACTCTGCCTGTGTAGTAAGCATCATAAAGGGCTTGCCTGCATTCCAATAAACTGGTTGCTGAAATTGGAATTTGATAAAATGTTTATGTGCCATAAATTCTACTTCTTTACTAACTTAGAACCATTTAAAAGTACTTAATGATAATTCTGATTTTTAACTTGTGAGCCATACCAAAAAAGACTGCAAACTGGATTTGGCCCGTGGGGCATAATTTGTTGAACTTGTTCTTGGCATTTATTTTTTCTTTAACAAAAAAAAAAGCACTTTTTCATTTTCAAGTTTTTTGGCATAGATTTTGGTTGGCCCTAGTTTGGCCAATGCCGGCCAAGTAGGTTGGAAAGGGAAGGGGGATTTTCATCAACAGAAAGGGCCAATCATGGCTCAGGGTGCTGCGAGGGGCATGGTGAGTCAGCTTAGAGGCTGAGGATGTTCCAGGTTGAGATCTGGGTACAGGTTACCACAGGTGTTGACTTGGTGAAAATCCATCAAAATCTAATGACACTGTTTTCTTTTGTACATACATTTCATTTCAGTAAAAAAGTAAAGAAAAACGGAAAGGTTGAGGGTGAGCTGGTGAGCTTATGGGCACACAGACAACTCCCTAGCCACGCTGGGAGAGCATAATGGGGCCACTCCTTCTGCCCCCCAGGAAGCAAAGCCAAGAGTCACCTTACATGACCCAGTGATAGCACCAGTAGGAGTGGACCTGCATATCTGCTCACACTTGGGTGTGAGACATTTATTTCAGCATTACCTGGAGTAGCAGCAAGGCTGAGAAAACTCAAGCATAGGACCCCAGATGGAATTCCACACAGTCACTGAGGAAGAAGAAAGAAGTTATCTGTGTGCTTCCAGAGTGTGGCCTCCCGGCACATTGTGCTCTCAATTAATAAAAAAAAAAACAAACAGTGTATACTGAAAGCTACCAGTTGTATATGAAAAAGGAACACACACACACATTCATATGCTTTGGCATATGAGGAAGGAGACATTTCTGGAAAGATACACAGGCTCAGGGTGGGAGGGTGGACACATCCTTAGGGCTGTTTCATTTCCTCTCTTGGCCTATGCTTGGTGACTTTAGCACCAAGGACAAAAGACGAGTGAAAAAATCAGGGGGTTGGCTTCCCATAGCCACTGAATATTTACTGAGCTCCCAATATTTCCCAACTGCTTAATGAAACCACTTGCCCGTCCTGTGGAGGCCAGAGGAGCTCGAGACAGCCCAGCTGCCCTGCAGACTCTGCGTGCCCCTCGCTGGTCTGAGGGACACAGCAAGGCTGGCTGCTAGTCCCAACAATGGGCAGGACAAAGGACCCTTTGTGCTTTTCCTCCTGCCCCAGCAGAGCCCCAAGTCGGGGCCTCTCCAGTTACAGCCCCTGAGGGTTTTCCAGCTCAGTTGACTGAGCCCCCGGGTAATGTTCTTCCAGGATCACCTGTCAGGCATGGGGGAGGGTCCACTTGGAACTCAGTTGTTGCTGCTGCCATTTTTCATCTTGGCCTCCAAAACATCAGTTCCCTGGTGGTTTGGGACCAGGCAGTTGGTTGGAATCTGGGACATGGCATGAATGTCCTTGGCAAAGGGGTCCATCTCCCTGTGTCTCAGTTTCTGCATCTGGAAGATGGGGTTATAGTCATGCCCACCTACTCTGGTAGGTTGTGGTGACGACTTAGCAAGATGATGAGTGTGAACCCCTGGCTTAATAAATGTTAGTTTTGAAAATCAGGGGGAGAATGGGAATGAAAAAAGGCACATTTGCTTTGGAAAACAGTCCAGCAGTGCCTGCAATGATTAAAGCAAGAGTTACTATATGAGTCAGCAATTCCACTCCTAGGAATCTACCCAAGAGAAATGAAAACATGTGTGCGCACAAAAATTTGCACACAGATGTTTTTAGCAGAACTATTGGCAATAGTCGAGTGACAGAAACAACCCAAATGTCTATAAATGGATGAATGGATAAACAAAAGGTGCTCTAGGCACACAATGGAATATTATTCAATCGTGAAAAGGAATGGAACATTAACACAAGTTGCATGGTGAACCTTGCTAAATGAAAGAAGTCAGGCACAAGTACCACATATTGCATATTCTATTTATAGGAAATGTCTAGAATACGACAATCTATACAGACCGAAAGTAAATTAGTGGTTATCAGGGGCTGGGGCAGAGGTAGGAGCTTAGAGGGGGATGATAGCTATGGGTATAGAGATTTTTTTCTGGGATGATGAAAATGTTCTAAAATTGACTGGGGTGATGTTGGCACATATCTATGAATGTACTAAAAACTATTGAATTCTGCACTGTAAATGGGTGAATTGAATAGTTTGTGAATTATGTCTCAATAAAGCTATTTAAATAGATTTTTATTTTAGAGTAGTTTTAGATTTACAGAAAAGTTGCAAAGGTATTGCAGAGAGTGACTGCACATCCCTCCGGTTCCCTATTGTTAACATATTAATGTGGTGCAATTGTCACTCTTCCTGAATTAATGTTGATGCATTTCTCTTAGCTAAAATCCAGGCTTTTTCAAAATTTGTTACGTTTTCTCAGAATCTTTTTTTTCTGTTCCAGGGTTCTACCCATGATACCACATTCCATTTGGGTACCGGTCTCCTGAGGGTCCTGTTAAGCTGTTACAGGGCAGACCCCCTGTTCTGAAGACCTTGACAATTCTGAAGTGCATCGTTCTGGCGTTTTGTAGAGTGACTTCAATTTGCATTTGTCCACTGCTTTCCTCCTGTTTAGACAAGGGCTACAGTTTTGGGAGACAGACCAGGGAAGTGCATTGTCATTCTCAAAACATCATATCAAGGGCACATGTTACCAACATGAGCTAGCATGAAGATACTGACTTTGGCGCCCAGTGTGAGGGACATGGGCAAGTTTCTCCAGAGTGGGGTCCCTGCCCTGTCTTTTTCATGAATACTGTGCTCTCCGACCCTGCACAGCCGCACCGTAGGCCTGGAGATCCAGGGCTCCCTTCCTTAAGGGCAGAGTAGCTACATAAATTACTTGGAGTCCTTCTGTATTGGAGATTTGTCTCTTTTCGCCCATTTAATCTTTTATTCCATCATCAATAAGCTGTTATATTTATTTTAAGTCTTAAAACTGTTGTTTAAAAATAAAACTTGGGGAGAGGCTACAGGCAGAAAGATAAGACCAGAGGTATGTAAGGGGATGGAAGAACAAGGGCGGAGGATAAAGAGAGGTGATAGAAAAAGCAGAGGTGGTGATACAGCACTGGGGGAACCCGGCCCTGCTTCTCTGTGGGTCCTAGCATCTGTGCTTATCTCCCAGAAGGGACCCCGTTACTGCTGGTAGACAGGGAGTTTCAGTAGTTCTGTAAGAAGGGGGCCAGGCCCCGTGAGAGTGGCTGCATCCCCTGCATGGTGAGGTCTCAGGTCGTGGTCCTCCTTAGCACACTTGGGTTCACTCCTCACCTGGAAAGTAGATGGAGCACCCCTGCTTCGTGAAACGGTCCTGAGGCTCGAAGCAGGTGATGGATGGCTCTGTGACCGACTCGTAGTAGGTGCTTGTTAAATAAGACACACTCACACATGCAGAAAATTTCATTGCCTTTATTTCATTGATTTTCTTCTAGCCCACATTCCATCCAAAGTCTGAAAAAGAAATGGAAGGGGCAGGAGAAAACAGGTCACAGGGCTGCCTCCTGGAAGACAGAGTGGCCAAGGCGCCAGGGTGGGGGGAACAGGTGGGGGATCTTTTCTTTTTTCTGCAGCTTTATTGAGATATAACTCACACGTCATACAATTCACCTCTTTAAAGGCTACAATGGCTTTAATGTGGTGCATTAAAGTGGTACAACAGGAGGGAGACTTTTCAATGTGTTTCCTTTTGTGTTTTTTCAATTGGAAGCCATGATAGTTTATCAACAGCTACCATTTAAATACATAAAATAAAGAACAACAAGAAGAAAGGGAAGGAAAAGCTGAAAATCAGTACCTGAATTCTTGACCAGCACCTAACCTCCTTTGGCCTCAGTTTGGGTAAACTGAGCCCCTCTGGGGCTCATTTCTCCCTCTCCTCTGCCATCACACCAGACACCACCCAGGCCCTCAGAATCCCTGCCTGTGTTCCTCTAGGCACATGGCAGGTGCACGGTCATGGTGGGTCCCATTGGGCTCAGGTCGTGAGGGGTCAGCTCCCAGGAGCACCCTTGCCTTCACCAGGCATTCAGTAGGACCTGGGGCCTGGGGCCACCCACCCTGGGAAAATCCACCTGCGCAGGCAACATTCTACAAACCCAGCAGCGTCCCTGCTTTCTCTCTGGTTCCTGTGCTAAAATTGCTAAGAAGGCAAAGCAAAGCAAAACAACCCAACACAAGCAGGAACAGCAGCTAAAGCTGTTTTGAATGCTCCTGTTATGTGGACTTATTTTCTGGAGTAAACTCCCAAGTCCAGTTTTCTTTGCTGGAGCCACTTTCTGACTTGAGGGTCACCCGACACTCATCCATCGATGGTCTGCTGAGTAGCTTCCTGGCCGATGAGCTGTGCACAGGGACCTAGATTATCAGGAGAGACCATGTGACTGTGGAGGAAAAGTACCCCTGTGCCCCTTCCCTTGGGTGGGACAAGTCCAGGCATGTCCCATGTGGCTCCCTGGGGTCTGCAGCAGGGTGAGGGCCCGGTTGTCCACAGGGGACTCTCGCTTGATAATGAACCTTTCCCCTCCTAGCTTCACCCCCATCCTTATAACCTCCTTGCTTTGTACTTCTTTTCTGGGGATGTACCTCTAGCAAACCACACAAGGCAGAAAGGAAGGAGACACTCCTTTGAAACAAAAAGCAAACTTTTCCCTCTACTATGCCATAACCCCTTCTCTTCCCTTCCCTTCCCCCCTCCAGGGTCCCTTTATCACTAAAAGGAGGGAATGAGAAATCAGGACCTCTGATATAAACAATAGGTTGGGAAGAATTGATGATCAGTGATGACCCCCTCCCCCTCAATTAGACAGAGGCTCCCCAGGTGGGGCAGTCAAAAGAGAAGCAAAGACAAAGGCCCAGCCCCAAGGCCAAAGTCACCCCACCATGAGAGTAAAATGGCAGGCAGGATCCGAAGCTAGCGGGAGCGGCGGCCACCCTGCAAATTCACACAGGAAACTCACGTTCATGTCCTGCATACTTGAGTTCAGGCCAAGAGATTCTTGATATTATTGGGAGAGAAGCTTGTTTTCCTGACTCACAAAAAACTCCCCCACCTGCTCCCCCAGCCTCTTTCTCCCTGAGCTTTACCCCATCTGGCCCAGAGTCACCTCAATCCTTCCAGCCTTGTGCCCCCAGGATATTTTCAATAGCCCAACCCTTCTGGGGAAGGAGATACCTGAGGGGAGCACCTGGCTAAGGGGTGGTGTCTTTCAGACAGGAGGAGGCTCCCTTGTGGAATTGGCCCTAGGGGGAGAGGGCTGGGTGGGGCAGGAGGCAGCAAGCCCGGAGATGTAGACTCTCTGAGGAGGGCCCCTCTGCTGGGGCCTATTCAGCCACCCTTTGCTGTGTGACCTTGGGGAGTCACAGCCTCTCTGGGCTCTGTGTAGCGTGAATGACTGGACACTGGTCTTCCGTCCCCCATTCTGGATGCTCTCCGAGTCTGGGGCAGCTGGAACGCTCAGGGTCATTTGGATACTTGTGCCTTTTCTTCTTCTCTCCCTCCCCCCTTCTCTCCTTTCCTCCCTTCACACATCCATTCCTCCCAGCCCAGGCTAGCTTTGCACCACCCACTGAGGATACAATGATAGTCAACACCTGCCCTGCCGTAGGAGCCCAGTCTGGCAGGAGAGAGACACTTGAGAGCCAGGTGCAAGAGAGGGCGGTTGTAGGGTAAGGGAAAAGGGATCAGGCTTCTCTGCCCTCCCGCCATTAGGATTAATGGAAGATCCCTGCGGTCCTGCACGCATGCCTGACGGCGGGCACCTGGAGTAGGGTGTGGGCCTAGGTAGATGGGCTTCACCTGAGCTAAGGCTGGGCTTATAAGGGTGGCGCAGCGGAGTGCAGGGTGGTGGTGCGGTGCCGAGGATGGAGGAGTGCAGTGGAGTGGACAGAGGAGAGTGGCGGGGCGTGTCGGAGTACGGCAACTACGAGCAGCGGAGCGCGTGAAGACAACGTGGCTGCTAGAACCAGTAATGAACCTACCCGGTATGGGTTAGTTGCATTACAGTGGTAATGGGCATGTTATTAATGGCTGGCATTGCTTCTGGAACCCTCCTTTGTGTCAGGCCCCACGCATGTCTGATTTCATTGAATTCCTGCACTTGCCCAGGATGTGATTCCTTGGTCATCTCCATTTTCCGGGCGAGGAAGCTGTAGGGAAAGAGACGAGGGCCAACTAGACTAGAGAGGAAGGATTAGGTTTGGGATTTGAACTAACTTGGCCAGGTTCAAGGTCTATTCTAAGAATCACTCATTTTCCTTCATTTTAGTACAGGAGTGAACAGTGGACATTTCGGGAGTCAAGAGAGAAGGCATTTAACTGGGCTCTGCTGGAGAAGATGGAAGGGGAAGGGCACTGTAGGGGCAGGAAGGACCACAGTGCAGGTTTTCTGATCCAGCAGACCGGGTAAAGGAGGAGTCAGAGTCCTCAGTGGCTTTTGCAGGTCTTTTATTGGGATTTACCAGGCACACGGCAGACAGGGGTGCTGGGGGGCCGGGAGGCTGGCAGTCCTCCCAGCCCCCAGCAAGTCCTCACTCTATCTGGGCTCTCTGGCCTTCTCTCTGCTTCTCTCCTTCTCTCGGCTTCCGTTCGTTCTTGGCTTCTTCCTCGGCTTCAGCTTCTGCTGGGGTCCCCATGATGCCACCCTTATAAACTCAGTCTCTCAGCCCAGGTGTACCCACTCCAGGTGGCCACCATCAGGCATGCATTCAGGACCACAGGGTTCCCTCCTCTATCCTAATGGCAGGAGGGCAGAAAAGCCTGACACTTTTACCTTACCCTGCAGGCACTCAGGTCCTCTAACCAAGGATCTTAGAGTTTTTAATTCTATTGTCTCTCCCAGCCCACAACGGGACTGAGTTCAGGGAATCAACATTTATCACATAAAGATTTATCATAACACCACAGTAACACTAACGTGTGTTGATGGTGACTCTCCTTCCCTCTGGTTGGCTGGCTTGAGTCAAAGGCTTGATCCTGACCAATTGTATGAATTGTCACAGGAAAGGATTCTGCTGATTTGTTGTGCTGATTTGTTGTGACTGGTGGGTGTGCACGTATGGACTGTTGTGCATGTATGGACTGGTGGGTGTGCATGTATGGACTGTTGTACATGTATGGACTGGTGGGTGGGGCCAGAACCATCCAATCCCCACCGAGAACCAGGGAGGGCCTTGCAAATCAAGTTGTCCCTAGCAGAGGAAGCAAGAGTAGAGATGGCCCCTCATCTTTCATGTTAGGTGAATCAGTTCATTAATCTCCCCAACAATCTGGAGGCTGTAGGAGTCTGATTCCAGAATCGATGTTTTTAACTGCCATGCTGCCTCTCAGGATAACGCTCACAGCTTAAAATAATAGAGCCTGCCTGAAAATGGAGTCAGGGAGAAAGGGGAGAGGAAGAGCTGCTAATGAAGGTTTTGTGTTACCAAACTCCTCCTACTCTTTAGCCCTCCCCGGGACTCCTACGCAGACTCTAGTGGCTAAATCCAGCTGGCAGCTTGGCTCTATGGGTACTGGTGGTGGGACATTCACAGGGGCAGAGAAGCAGATCATCACCTGGCCAGCTCCAGTCCCAGCTGCCACTTGTTGGTTCTGCATGGAGGACCCCTCTGGGGCAGTGTCGGCAGCAAGTTCAAGTGCCTTCTTGAGGCTGCATCTTAGAGAAGAGCCTCAGGGTCAATAGCCCAGGCTTCTTTTATTGACTGTGTACGTGCATGCATGTGTGTGTGCATGCCTGTGTGTGTGTGCATGCCTGTGTGTGTGTGTGCACACGTGTGTTGGTGGAGTGAGGTTTAGAGCCTCCCAATCTGCCATCAGCATTCTTTGTTCTCTAAAAAGGTTTTCTTGCTTTAAAGAATCTAATTTTATTGTAGCTGAAATATCCAGTGAGATGTCCCTAAACTAGCGCTTTTAAGCTCAAATGCCCTTTCGGTGGCCTTGGTTAAACACATTCTGGAAATAACTCCAGAACCAATCTTCCTTGTTTATTTCCTTCTTTCCTCTCTCTTCTCCTTCTCCTTCTACCATCTGGCCTTAAATAAACCCATGTTGTGCATTTACTGTTTGTCAGGCTCTGGAGAGGCAAAATGAACAAAATGACTACCTTAAAGGAATACCCAGTCTTTTAGGGGAGACAGAGGAGTCATCATCATGGAGTGGGGTCCTTGAGGATAGGAAGAAGGGAGGTGATCTCGGCTGGGGGAATTTTGCTAGGTAGACATTGTGGCTGAGGGCAGGGAGGGGCAGGCATCCTGGGTCGAATGCACAGCACAGGTAAAGGCAGAGTGAAGTTTAAGTTCATGAATGATGTTTGGTTTGCTTTGGTTGTGTATATGTGGAGTCACAGGTTTTGAGACAGGAGGCACCTCCAGGACTTAGACCACTGGGGGTTTTCCATGGCAGAGGGTGAACACAGAAGCAGTTCAGAAACAAAAGAGCACTGGATTAGGAGTCCAGGAAATGTGGTAGAGATTCTAACTATTTTGAGGCTGACTCATAGTTCTCTCTGAGCCTCAGTTTCTCATCTGTTAAAGCAAAGGCAAGGTCACCATCTGCATTTCAGCTCCTTCTCTTGCCCATCCCGAAGTCCCTCCCTGGCTCTACAATCCTAAGAAGGTTTCACCCCCTAGACTCAGCTGGTGCAGAGAGAAATTGATCTTCCTGATCCTGGCAGGCCTATGCATTGAAGCTTTGAGGGGGGCACTCCTGGGGTGTCATTGTGTGCCCACTAATTGATTTTGATTTTATTTTCATAGCCGTGGTGTAATTATGAAAACCTGCTGTAATTATCAAAACACGACTCCAAGTATTTCATTATTAAAATGCCCCTATGGCCTATTATTAATTCATTAGATAAATTTGGATTATATCACTCAATAATTAATGTGCAGGCATGGATCTTGGGAACTTGGCCACTGTGAGTCATGTGGCAACTGCAGGAAGCTAGGGGAGTCTGCATGATTGTGTGGGATGGAGGAAGGAGAGAATGGAACAAACAAAAGGGAAAATAGGTCTTCATGGAGGTTGATGGCTATCTGCTCTCTGACATTCATTCAACCACCAACTCAATAAGCGTTTATTGCCTGCCTACTGCATGCTCAGAACTCTGAGTACATTACCATGCAGATATTAACTATTATAAGGTGGTTTCAGGGGTTTTCTTTCATCTCTCTATACATTCATCCATCCATTTATCTACCATACCATCTAGCCACCAATCCATTCATCTATTCACCCCCTACTTACTCACCCATTTATTTATCCTCTACTCCATACCTCCACCCATTTGTTTATCACCAATTCAGTCATTGATCATCCACTCCATCCATCTATTCACTCCTTTACCCATCCATTCATCATTCACTCAATTTCTCCATCTATCCATCCTTCCACTCACCCACTCATCCACCCATTCATCTACACATCTACCCCTCCACCTTCTATCCACCTATTTATTGAGTACTTTCTATGTTCTAAGCATGGAAAGTCCATCAAGGGACAAAATATGGCCTCTATTCTCATGATGCTCACCTTCAATGTGGGGGATAGGGACGATCATGCCAATTAGTGTTTTGATTGGAAGGGATATGGGACTGTGGGACCCCAGGAGGAACCTGACTTTGCTTTTCGGGAAGAGGTAGTGGTCAGGGGAAACTTCCGATGAAGGGCTGGTTAGCTGAGGTGGAAGGAGGGAGGGTAGGTGTTGGGGCAGCCAAGTCAGGAGGAATGGCTTTGTGGGGCCAGACACTTGAAGGGGCTCAGTGTAGCCTGGCATGTTTGGGTCACAGGGTGAGACATGGAGGATTCTTCACCTTATTAGCTTTTCAGATTTCATTTTGAGGATGATAGGTTATTAGACAGAGTGAAATGTTTGGATTTGTATTTTAAGAACATCTCTCCAGCTGGAGTTTGGAGAATTGACTGAAAGGGGCCTTGGGTGGAGGCAGAGAAGCTGGGGAGAAGGTGGGGCAGGCATCTATGGGAGCGATACTGGTTGTCCTTGCTAGTGTGCTGGCAGGGACAGAGGGAAGGAAATGGATCAGTGGAACATTAAGTATTAGCATCCTGGCTATGGGTTGAAGGAAAGGACACATCAAGGGTATTGCCCAGCATGACTTGGACTCTGCCCTCATAGGCTCTAGCTGGACAGGTCAGTTCAGTCTAGCCAGCTTTTTTAGAGCGCCTGTGTCAGGTTCTGTGCAGGGAATCAGTAGTCCTTGACCTGCTAATTTATGAAGTAGTCTTGTATGTACAGAGATCTAACTTCAGGCAAGTTAGAGGGTGAGAAAACCGACTGACAGCATGCTGTGGCTAAAGAGGTCAACAGAGGTCATATCATTGAGGGTCTCAATAGTTAAGCTAAGAAGGTTAGATACTTTTTGAGAACTCTGCAAGACATGGAGAATTTGCAACCATAAGTGTCATGACTAATGGTCTGATTAAGGGACATCGGTGATTTTTGTTACCATGCTGAGAATGGGCTGGAAGGGGTAACTCTGGAGGCTATGGTCTTTTGAAGATGTTACTGCTGGCATGTAGGGAAATGATCAAATGGACCTCTCAGAAAAGTGTGACTCTTTCACTTATTTGCTGTGTGACCTTCAGCCAGTTACCTAACCTCTCTGTGTCTTTGGAAAATGGGGACCATACTAGTTCACAGGGCTATCATGAGGCTTAGATGAGGTACTTCAGGAAAAAATGCTAGGAACATAACAGCTTACAAGGGGAACATGGGGATGGTGATGACCTGTGACCTCTTGAGACTCAGTTTCCTTTCCGGCTAAACAGAGATCACAGCATTGCTTACCTTGAAAGATTAAATCATTAAATTATTTAATACACAGGCCTCCCTGGTGGCACAAGGGGTTAAGTTTCAGCACTATGAAGCTATCTGCAATATGAGTTCGATCCCCAGGCAGAGAGCTGACCCACATGGTGCAGCAGACCTCTCCTATCTCGGCTGCTGCTCCCCTCAGCAGTGTGTTTCAGTAGATACGCCTGTTCTGCTCCCCACTGTCTCTGGTGAAACCTCTCACCCCCCCACCTCTGGCCTGCACCCCAGCTCTTGTATGCATAAATAAATAAATCTTTAAAAAATTATTTAATACACATAATGAACTCAACCAGAGAGTTGCTGCAATTTGTGAGGCTAATTGCAAAATGAAAATGCCGGGACTCTCGTTCAAAAATATGAATTTCTAGACAGTAACAATAGAGCTTTAAACAAACGCAGGCCCCTTCGTGTCAACTTGACAGGTTGACAGAGGGGAAATTCCAGACAGAGGGAACAGCTTGTACTAAGCTTACAAGGAGCCTGGAACAGAACATTTGAAACAGGGATTGTCTCTGAAAAATCAAACCTGTGACTGCTGTGATCCTAGGACATTTGCAGGATGCTTTGGACATAGGGTTTTGGAGGTCTTCACCCCCAATTTGGGGCAGGTCCGGCTGGACTAAATTGCCCCTATCCAGAGCCCCGGTTGGCTTTTCCAAGGACACGTAGCCTGTGAGGACAGGGCCTCAGCTGGCGCTCAGGACCCCAGTACTCTAGATGCTCTGTAGATGACCAGGAGTGGAAACAATTCAAAGCAGCTAAAAGAAAAAAAAAAAGCCAACCAGTCTTTTCTGTCACTCTTCAGAAACTATCTACGGGGCTGATCTGGGAGGAAGGACTTTATAAAATGCAGTGTTTCCCTGCTAGCTTTTAAAAGTTTTGCACAACATATTTTATGTGTGTTTATAGAAAAAAAAATCCCAGACCCAAATTGATTGAAAAAATGTGTTGTTATTGAAAGGGCTGAGTTGAACTCTCCACAGAGTATGGTGTTCAGCAAGACTTGGAAGGCAAAGATTTCACATAAATAGTTGTGCCGAGTTGTTATGGCAACTGAAATTTGAAAAGTAAATAGGTTTTGGGGAAATATTTTTCGTTGTCTCTGGAGGAATTTTCTGTTGGGGATCATTTGTGAAGGAGGAGTAAATCGAATGCTCGGTGGGTTTGGGGGAGGTTGTTGAGGAACAGAAATAGGATGGTCCCTGCCCCAGGGGTCTCCCATGTCCACAGAGCAGTTTCTTTTTCCCTTTCCTCAAATTAAAGGTCAAAAAGGGATGACATGGACCTGATTTTGCATGCTGTGTGTCCTTGAGTCATAATCTGTCCTCTCTGGGCCTCCACTTTCCTACCTACAGAATGGTTTGGTTGAAATAAGTAATCATGCAGTATAAGGACGACTGTTTTGGAGACAGACATCTACTTGTGTTTGGGGACAGACACCTACCCTAATAGCCTGCTGAGACTGACCTGCTCATCTTCCCTGAAGACATGGGGAAACTGAGGCTTAGGGAAGCATGTAGGCTTGCTGGTGATAACACAGGAGTGAGCAGCAACATCAGACATCTGTGTGAACTCCAGGTCCAGAGTATTGTTTTTCTGTGCATTCCTCTGCTTTGTTGCTCATACATGTGGCAGCTGGCCTTGGAGGTGAGACCTGATAACCACTTCATCCTGAACTCCCTGAAAGGTTGAAAGCTTGGGGCCACCGACTAGTGACCACTCATCTATATAAGGCCGGCCAGAGCTCCTTGTGGGTGGAAGGGGTCAGCTGTTGCCCAGGCTCTGCTTCAGCTCCAAGTTTGGCTCCAAGCAGAGAGCTCCCCTGAGTTCCCTGGGGACCCTGCTGCTCCCCCCCTTCATGGCAGGAATGCTGTGTTCCAGACAGGGAAGGGCATGTTGGCTTAGGAGGCAGCCATAATGGGAATAATTATTCTCGCATGTTTGCCTTTCTGGGGTGAGGTGTGCATGCACCATGGCGTTTAAGCCTCTTGGTGGCAGAGACCAGCTTGGTGGCAGGTACCGTGATCTGCAGGTATATGACTGTGTAAATGGAGGCACAGAGAAGTGAAGGGGATTTATTCAAGCCACATGGTGGGTAGCAGAGGATCCTTCCAATGTCTTGAACTGTCTGGCACTCAGGCGGGTGTCCAGGCAGGTAATGAGCTCCCCACCTCTGAGGGCATTCAAACTCATAGCCTGCACTTGGGAGAGGTGTGATAAGTGGAGGTTGAGCTGGATGACTCCAAAATACCTCCAAAGATTCCACAAATAGGGTTCTGAAGAGTTGAGGTCTAATCAGGGAATCAGATCTGTATTCTGGCTCTTTAATTTCCTTCAGCCTCAATTGAATCCTCACTGTGGAACTGGCCATGAAAAGGCAGATCTAGAGACTTGCCCTTCCCTCCATACTGGGGCCAGAGAGACTGTGTTTGTGCTTAGAACATGTACACACACACACTCACACACACAGATGTGCATGTGTGAGTATGTCTATGTATGTGTGTGTGTGTGTGCCTGTGAAAACCTGTGTGTGCCTGCGGGTGCTTGTGTTATGCACCTGTGTGTGTCTCTGTATGCATGTGTGTGCCTATGGGTGTGGGTCCACAAGTCGTGTGCTCATACTTGTGTGTATTCACTTGCACGCTCATGTGGATGTGTATGCTAATACCCGTGCATGGATGTGCATGCACTTGTGTGTCCAGGTGTCTGCCTCTGTGTGTGTGTTGTGTGTGTGTGTGTGTACACCACTCCCACCACTTCTGTCTGGATCCCTTGGTCTTTGTTGGGACCTCAGTTCACTCTGGGTTTTAGGACCCAGCAGCTCCTGGGATGGGACTCTGGTTGAGAACTGGAACTCAGACAATGTAGGTTCAAATCCAGATTTTCCTCATGTTGTCAAGGAGCTGCAACTCGAGCTGGGTGCCCCCGATATCCCAGTTCCTCACTAGTGAGCTGTATCACTCTCAGACAATGCCTGCAAGGGTTCAGGGATGTGTGCCCACAGAGGCTACCATTCTTCCTAGACTGACATCCTCAGGACAATTGCCTCCTCAGGCTGTATGGGGGGGCAGTGGGGCAGCAGATGCTCAGGGCAGGCGTGGACATACTCCTCGAAGCCCAGAGACAGCCAGCTCCCAGCTCCTCCTAGCAGAGTCCCTGGCCTGGAGCCAAATTGCCAAGCACCCATCTCTGTTTAATTAGACAGTGCCCAGGCTTCCCCAGCAGGGACACATGCCATTTTGGGGTCCCACTTGGAAGGGCCCCCGCCTGGTCTCATAGAAGGAAGAATTAGCCTTGGTAAGTTAAAGTTTTGAATTAGTTTTATAAAGGTGAGGGTGGCAGGAGGGCTAGACATCTATGTCTGTCTGTCCGTCTGATCATCCATCCATCCATCCATCCATCTGATCTATATCCCTCCATTCATCTAGAAAGAAGAAGAGCAGATGCAGGAAGACAGATGCAGAATATACTCAATAGCTCAGGAGAATGATATTAGGAAATGGCCCAAGCTTGACCTTCTAGAAATCAGCCCCGGCCTTGTCCCCAGCCCGCTGACCTTGGGGAAGCACTTGCCTCTGAACCTGGGCCCGTCCATCTTCCAATTCTCAGCATGAGGACGGAGGCCTGGGAGGGTGCCTAACATGCCATCAAGCGCCATCTGCCTGAGTGCGTGGACCCCTCCTTATCAGGCCTGGGATCCTGCAAAGATAATTCTCCAATAGGTGAGTCACAGGCTACCATGGGGGAGCACCCCACAAATAATGGAGGCACATGGACTGTGAGTTGCCTTCCGCACATGTTTGCTTCCTCTCACTAATGGACCATGCCCTTTTCCAATGGGTGCAGGCCCTTCCAAGTCATGACTGCTATTCTTCAACTTGTCTGGAAGCTGGCTATGGCCCAGTGGCTAAATTTTGGCCAGTAAGACAGAGTGATGTGGGGCAACTTCAAGGAAACCTCTCTGAAATGCAGTTGGTGAGCACCCCTTTGCCTTTTCTTCCTTCTTGCCTCCTTTCTGCTGCCTGGAAGCTGCATGAGATAGCTGATACTCCAGCAGCAATGTTGGACCAAGAGGAAAACACACCATATAGAGGGTGGATTTCCTCCCACTGGACTTTTGTTATGTCAGTGAGCAGTAACCTCTCCTGCTGAAGCCACCACTATTGGACTTTTCTTTCAGCCAAACTTAATCCTAATGGCTGAAATAGGGAAAAGGTAATTTATCCAGTTTTTGATAAGGGAATTTCAGTTGCTCAGAGTTGGCAGAAACCTGGGCAAAGTTTACATATCTCAAAGTGTTTAGTCTGGCAGAAAAATACTATCAACACTAGTGATGAGACTGTAATAAGAATGTCAATAGCAATGGTATTTATTGAGCACTTACTATGATCCAAAGCTGTACAAGAGGCAGGGCCCAGATCCAAACTCACATGGTGCCAAGACCTGCAGGTCCCTGTGCTCAGCATTCAAGACCTTTCACATGCTGGCATCTCCCCAGGGTGTCCCTCTCCCTCCACTGCCTGTTGGAATGGTTCCCAGAGCCATAGCCACCTCTTCCAGGGTACCTAGATACCCTATCCCTGAGTCACACTAACCACAGCTTCTTCAGACTGGCTCACAGTGGGTCTGCAATGTTGGGTCATCTTCCCAGAAGCCCCAGGTCCACCACCTTCTGGTGCAGCGCCCACCCCTCTTAGCCCTGTATCACGGTGAATTTGCGCTTCCCCTGCCCCAGACTCTCCGCTCCTTAGGGCTGGGCAGAGTTCTTGTTCACAGTCCGGAACCTGGCACACAGTGGGTGCTCAGGGAAGGTCTGATAATGGACCCCAGTCCTGTATCCAATTGGAGGGGCTGAGGGGTGGAGGAAGAGGGGCGGGGTGTGGAGAGCCGGGAGTCAGGAAGTGTAGGTGCTGGAGAGAGGGAAGGGTAGATGTGTGGGACATGGATGCCTGTCCACGGAGCACTGGGTAGCAAGCTCGGGGCCCTCACTGCCCTTCCCTGGGGTGGCCTCACCTTCCAGGGCCAGAGGGCGAAGGACTCACCAAGCAGGAAGCTGCAGGAAGGCAAGAAGCATGCAAGCAGGAGAAGCAACAGGTGGGCAGGAGGTGGGGACACACAGAAGGCAGATGGGTTCTCCCTGACAGACAGAGCGGGCTGGCAACCCAGGTGGACATTTATGGCTTAGGAGAGTCCTGAGTCCTTTATCCACGAGGCTCCTTCCATCTACACTGACCGTGGCAGACAAAGCACAGCCTCTGAAAGTGGATGCGGATCCTACTTCCACTGCTCCTGGCTCATGACCTTGGGCAATTGACCTCGCTCTGAGCTTCAGCGTCCTTATCTGTGAGGTATCATGGGCCTTCTAATGCAAGAGTGAGCCACCCATTCACCCAGGCTGGCGCTTCTGCTTCTTGCCTCAGCAGTGTGGGCAGACCCCGCTTCTGGGTGGCCCTGAGCTTCCGCAGGTCTCACGGGCCTCCCTGGCAATGCCTTGCTGCCGGGGTCCATGGGTTGCACGTTGAGGAGCAAGGCCTCAGCCAAGATCTGGTGCCCAAGGTGGAACCCCAGAGTTCTGCTGGAACACAACCACACCTTTATTTCCATATTCAGGAGGGCTGCTCCCCTGCGGGCATGACGGCTGCTCCACAGCAGCCGAGACTGGGCGCCTGCAAAGCTGAGAATATTTCCTATCTGGCCCTTCACAGCAGGAGTTTGCCCACCCCATGGGGTGTTGAAGGAAGAAGAGATGGGTCCGAGGCCCTGAACCTGGAGGAAGAGCCGCGTCCTCCGGGCTGTGCCGAGCTGGGACCTCTCCTCCCTACCCAGGAAGGCCCAGGCTCACGCAGCAGGGAATAAGAGGCTGGCCGCAGAGCTGCAGGGAGAGGAGGAAGCAAGAGCAGAAAGTCACTCTGGGAAACCTAGCCCCAGGGCGCCTCTAGCCCTGCTTCCCGGCGGCACCCTGACCTGGGAGGAGAGCCCGCAGATGCCCCCACCGGCGGAGCTGGCGGAAGCTCATCAGAGGCGGCACCTCGGGTTGCATCCAATTTCCACGGCCTCCTCATCGAAATGAGAAATCTGAGGCCCGGGCAGCCATGGAGAGCTGATAACACTCTGTCAGGTGAACCTCCTCACTTATCACTGCTGGGGTCACCTCTGTCTCGAAAGACTTGTTTTCCTTAGAAAAAATTGCCTGGGATGTGTGATGGGCCTGGCTGTGATAGAGGGAAAAAGGGGGGAAAAAAAGAGAGCGAGGCAGAGGAACTCTTTATTTTTCCACACTTGGGGGAGGAGGGAGCCCTGCTACCCCCTCCCCACCTCCCCCTCCAGCTAGGGCCCTGCAAGCTCGCATTCGCCCCTGCCTGCCAAGAGCCGGAACCAGGAGGAGGGAAAATGTGGAATTATTTAGATAGGGGTTCTCTCCACATGGCAACAGTTGCCACACGAAAGAGAAATGGCAGCCCCCCCTGACTCCGCCCAGGGTCCTTTGGCCAACAAAGCCAGCGTTTGTGCAGGAAGCAGCGGTGGGGAGGCCAGGCGGCAGGCCGGCCTCTCCTGCCTCTCCTGCCTCTCAGGCCATCCCGCCGACCCTCGTCGCCTCGCCTGCCTCCCCTCCAGGCCCCACCAGTCTCCCTCAGCTTCTTTTGTCTTCTGAATGTCTGTCCCCCTGTCTTTCTATCCCCATCTCTTTGTCTCCTTCCTTTGTCATTTCTCTGCCCCCCCTCCCTCCCTCGTGTCCCCCCTCTCTCTGTCTCAGTCCTCTGTCCCTGGTGTCCCGCTCCACTGTCCTCTTCCACACCATTCCCTCTTCCTCTCATCTTTCTCATCTCTCATCTTTTCTCTCCCTTCTTGCATTACTGCTCTCTCGTTCTCTCTTTCCATTTCTCTCCCTTGACATTTCTCTCTTCCTTCTGTCCTTCGGTGTCTCTGTCTGTCTCACTATTTCTGTCTCTCTCCCCACCCTACGTGTGCCCCTGGGCATGCCTCCTTCCCGTCCCACCTGTGTCTCCATCAGCCTGCCCTTTCAGAGGGGAGTTCTGCTGCTGGCCCCTCTGCATCCCTACGCCAAGGGGCTGGGCCCTGCAGACCCCAGTGTGGACTCTCTCCCGGTGCTCTGGGTTCAGCCCTGCTGGTTCTGAGGAGCAGCTTAGAGCTGCCCCCACCCCAGAAAGCCCCCACCCCAGGACTCTGCCTGATGAAAGAGCAAGAGTGACAAATAGATCAGAGTTCCTGAGAGTGAGGTTGGCCTCAGAGGTAGGAGGGGAGCCTCAGGTGACAGGAGAGCTATAGGTTCAGAGTTATATCAGGCCAGCCTCATCCTCCAAGAGCTTGGACTCTTCCCGAGCACATCCATCCCTAAGCACAACCACCCAGGCAAGGTGGCCAGAACTGATTGCTTAGGGCAGATGGATGGCAAGTTGGATTGGACTCACCGTAAGTGGCTAGTAAGGCCACTTGCTAGCTGGTGTTCCTGGACATGTCCTTTCATCTCTTTGAGTCATTTCCTTATCTGCAAAATGGAAATCACAATATCAGCCTCATGGATCAATGTGAGGGTCAAATTATTTAAATTGGGCAATGCTTTTGAAACATTGCCTGTGCATAGTAGACATTGATAAATAGGAGTTTTTGTCATTAGTATGGGGAAAGCACATAGACCTGAGAGCTAGTACTTAAGGTCAGAGGGGAACAGACATTTTAGTTGGTGTTTTGAGGCTTGAGTAGGCGTCTGCTATGTTTGCAGAGGATCTTCCAGGTTGATGGTAAAGCTTGAGTCAATGTCATTTCACAGATGAGAGACTCGAAGTCTAGAATGGGAAGTAGCCTTAGCCATAATTATAGATCCAAAGAAGGGACTACGGATAGCCTTTGGGTTAGTGTTGGCACTCACTCTGGTCTGCCCCCGAGAGCTCAGGAACACAAGCGTGGATGGATTGCTCCATCCTAAGGTGAACACTGCTTTCTGTGCCTCCCTTTCCTCCCTTCCATCTCCTTTCATCCACAGTGTTGTGAGCAAGCATGCCTTGGCCATCCCAAGGCCGGCAGGGGTGGGCCTGCAGGAGCAGCTGCAGCTGGCAGGTCTAACAGCCCTTTCTGTGGCTGGCACATTCTTGGCCCCGAACAGCTTGCAGATGCTGAAAGAAATGAGGAAAATATTTCTTGGGTCAGCTGATTGGTATTTAGATGTCTTCAGAACCAAAAGTCACAGCCCTGTGCCAGTCCAGGCGGCTGGAAAATGCCATCAGTTCAGGGCAGCTTAGTAGAGCTGGAAGCTTCCTGCTTGCTTCTCTTCCTTCCCCTTTCACTGTTTCCATGTGGCGAGGAGCACTCAGGTAATAGGAAATAGCTTTCTCTTCTCTTCGCTGCCTGGGATACCTCCTCACCCCCAAGGTCTTCTATACCTTCTAGACACCCTTTCTTTGGTGACTCTGGCATTGAGGAAACCCACAGTGCCTGGGTTTCAAGCCTAGGTTCAAATCCTTACCCTTGGGTGACCATGGCAGGCAGCTCCTGGTGTTCACACCCCGAAAGACCTTTTCTTGAGTGTGAGCTGCATCCAGTGACTCACTTCTGAAGAGATAGCTGCAAGGGGACAAGATGTCACCTCTGAGGCTAGGCTGTGAAAGAGTGTGGCTTTAACTATCTTTCTCCCTCTCCCCCTCTCTCCCCATCTGGCTTCCCAGCTTGTGTACTTGGATGAAGCACGCTGCCATGCTGGAGTTGCCCATGGGTAAAGGGCCTGCGAGTGACCTCTGGCCAACAGCCAGTGAGGAAATAAGGGCCTCAGTCCGACATTCTGTGAAGACTGAATTCTGCCAACAATCATGTGACTGGACCGGGAAGCACATCCTGCCCCAGTTGAGCCTTGAGATGAGACTATAGCCCCAGCCAAGACCTCGAGTGTAGCCTCCGAGAGGCCTGTGGGAAAGCACCCAGGCAAAGCTGGATGGCAGGACCTGTGAGGTAATCAAGCCACTGATTTGAGGGGATTTGTTATGCAGCTTAAGTAACTAGTACTGGGACCTTGGGGATGTGTGTTCAGCTATTCTGAGTCCCTTAGCCACTTTACAGTGGGTGCAGAAATGCCTGGCCACTCAGTGGGGGGGATATTTGTGCAGGATCTGGTGCCAAGAGTTGCTCAAGAAAGGAGGCTTTCACATCTTAGTCAAGAAGTCTTGCCTGGGCCCTAGGGCAGGTGCTGGGACCCAGAGGGGTGACAACAGTGGGGGCCCTGCGTCCTGGGGCACAAAGTCCAGTGCAAAATAGGAAACCATCCAGACAAGGGTGGTTCTGTGAGTCCCAGAAAGCAAATACCAGGATCTAGGTAGGAAGGGTTTCTGGAGCAAAGGTTTACATGGAACCTGCAAAGAAGGTGCCTTCTTTAAAATGTCAGTGAATCAGCTACGGCCCAGTCCTGTACTCATAGGGGGCACTGTCTGAGTGGGGGTTCCCAGCCTGCACCTCACTGTGAGCAAGGACAAGGGAGCGGGGGTATGCATGCTCCAATCTCCAGCCTTCACAAGCAGATATGTTCTGGGCCATTAACCCCAGCACGTCCTACATGCCAGGTGCATGACACCTGAGAGGAAGCCCCCAGCTGGAGGGCAGATGCTTACAGCAGGCCCCAGGATGGAGCTTGGAGGCTCATGCGGACAGGCGCTGTCTGCATCTGTATCCAGTACCAACAAATGGCTGAAGAATCTGATGAGCAGAATCTCTGCTCCAGCAGGGACAGGCTTTGGCCCTTGTTCAGCCCTATAAGCACCGCCCCTTCCAGAGTCCCCCAGTCATCTGCCATGGCTTGGGAGCCTCTCCTCAGCTCCTGATCACAGGCTGGCCTTGGCCTCCAAACCTCCTAGAGCTGGTCACATCTAACTGCAGGGCTTCTCTTGAGTCCTGGGGCTCATCTCTGTCTGCCCTCCAGACACTCCTGTCCACATGACTATTGTTTTGGTCACCTGTCTGATACCTGTCATAGCGGGTCCCCTAGAAGCCCCTCCTGGGAACCCCTGAAAGTTCCCCTTCCCAGAATGCCCTCCTGCCTTCTGCCAGCTCTAGGATCCTGAGCTAGAAGGTATCACTATCTGGATTTGACACCCAGACACCCTCAGGAGCCCCTGCCCTCTCTGAGCTTCACTAGCACCTTCTGCCCAGCACTGAGCATGGTGAGGGATTAAGGAACTCACCCTTCCGAGGGACTGTGGACACAGCAGAAGTGTGTTCTGCCTCCCTGTGCCCATGTCTGGGGGATGACAGTGAGTTTTTTCAGGCCATGGGTGCCTGAGACAGAAGAAGCTTGCTCCAACCTGCTTACGCATAGAAGGAACATATTGCTGCCAATCACTGGGGAGGACCCTGGGGTGGCCCCCAGATCTGCAGGAAGAGATGTGGGCTTAGGCTGTGTCTCAGCCTCTGTCATCTGTCCCTGTCACCGTTCATCTCTCCTGGGCATCAGTGAACAGACTGGCTCTCTCCAGGATGTAGGAGCCTGCCCCCCTGGGGTCACAATAGACCCTCCTTTAAGTGTACTACCCTCTTCTTCTCAGCTCCTACCCATTTCTATTGCTGCATAACGAGCTGCAATTAAGTGCTTTAAAGCAACACCATTTACTTTGTTCACAAATCTACAATTTGGGCAGGGCTCAGCGGGACAGCTTGTCTCTGTGCCACGTGGAGTCACCGACAGCCACTGAAAGGCTGGGGGGTGCAGTCATCCAAAGGGTCCTCTGCTCACGAGTCTGACAGTTCATGCTGGCTTGTGGCTGGGACCTCAGCTGGGGCTGGGACACCGAACATGTGGCCTCTCCATGTGACTTGGTGTTCCTTACAATATGGTGGCCAGCTTCCAAGGATGAGCTTCAGGGAGAGAGGGCCAAGTGGAAGCTTTGGTAACCTAGCCTTAGAGGTCATGCTGAGTCTTCCCCCACGTTCTGTTTGCTCAGTTCATTGCAAAAAGTCGTCCATAGCCGAGGGGAGGGGAATGGGACCCCACCTTTTGTGGGGGGCAGGAGGGTATATACTAGTAAGTTTCAAAACCACCAGGCAGCCTCTGCTCTGTGGACTCTGGTTGTCCTTCTCCAGTCCCATGGGCGCTCCTCAAAGCCACCCCTCTGACTGGGGACAGGATGTTGGGATTGTCCAGGCGTGGGTCAAACCTCCACCCCTGTGACCAATCAGCACGTGTCGGGAAGAGCCCGAGTCTGTGACTGGCAGCCAGGCTGGAAGCACATGCAACGAGAGACTAAGATTTCTCCAAAGAAGAGAGGACGGGAAGACAAAACAACATATGTCCTCTCCAGATAGTAAACAAATAAACAAACACTCAAGCACTTAATTACCCATGGTGATAAATGCTCTGTTGGCAAAGGACAGGATGCTCATAAAAGTGACTAATGATGGGTGGATGGTGAGGATGGAGCCTTGGACTGGCTGAGCGGGAGTCTGATTTATAGTGGGGCTTGAAGCACACTTGGAGAGTGAAAGTCTCCCACTCACCCTTTCAGGCAGAGGGTTTACCCTGTGCAAAGGCCCTGTGGTGCTTGGTATATTCAGGACTTGAATGTTCCTGCGGCTGGAGGACAGTGAGTGAGATGAGGCTGTGGCAGAGGTGAGGTTTGATCAAACGATGTCTCAAAGGCAATGGTTAAGAGTTTGGATTTGGGTATATGCACAATGGGGAGCCTTTGCTGAGACCCAGTTCGAGTTTACATATGTTGTGCCCCTAATGTCTGGCATGGAGTTAATTTGCACAGGGGCCATTGTCAGAATCTGTTGGTCCCTTTTCCCACTATTGTTAGACCCCTAAATCTGAAGCCCCTCCAAAATCACTACCAGCCTATATATGACCTACCCCCTCTCCCGACTCCTTATTCTTTTTCTTTTCCCCATGACTCCCTTTTACTCTAGCTCCCTGTGTCTGCTCTGCCCACCCCATCAAAGCAAACACCAGCAGAGTCTGGCTGCCTGCTTCATCTGCCATTAGTCACCAGGGCCTGTCCCACTGAACCCAAGACAAGTATGACATCAACAAGTGGCAGCAAGAAGGCGGCATTTTCTTCGCTGGCCTGCCACCTCCACTGCCAGCTCATCCATCGCTCCCTGGCATGCCCGATCCATCCAATTTAAATAAACAAATCCCCCAAACAGGACCTGGTAATGGAAACGCTGACAGCCCCTTATCTACAGCGTCTTTGGGTGTGCACAGGTCTGTAATAATTTGGGCCTCACTGAGGCGGAGGAGTTATTGCAATTGTGCCGCGTCTATGACAGTTTAATCAGATCTTGAAAATCAGGGGCATTACATTGTGCACCTGCTCATGGGGACAAAAAGGGAAAAAAATGGCTGGTAGAGTTTTCTATCACGGACATTTTTTTTTTTTATCCCCAGGCAGGACCTCCCAAGTATATAATTCATTGCATGCCTGTGTGTGGGAGGGTGGTGAGTGGGGGAGGTGGGAACCAGAATTATGCTGAACGGTTCTAGACGAGAATGAGGGAGGATGTCCAGCAAGGGGCTTCTTTTGTCTACGCAGGAGGTATCTGGAGAGGGTGTGGCACGTCCAGGAATGAAAGAAGACATACCTGGGTTCCAGACAACCCTCCTTCCCCACCCCATCTTCCCCAGCCCTTCCTCCCTTCCTCCCTCACTTCCTGCCTCTTCTCTGACCTCCTGTCTCCTCCCCTCCCTTTCCTCTTCCAAGAATATGTGTTAGCCCCGTACTAGGCCCTGGGATGCTGTAACAACCCCATTGCAGTCCAGACACTGCCTGCAAGGAACCAGTGAATATGGCCAGGAAGGAAAAACTGGCTCACAAAATGTGTTAGCTTGCCCCCCCCACCACACACACACCACCAAAGCAGAACCTGAGACACCAAATCTCTCGACTTAGGGGCAGGAATTTATTTGGAGGTGATTGCAAGAAGCATAGAGTCGGATCAGAGAGAGTGAGTCAGAGAAGAAAATCCCAGTGAAGGAAGTGTATGTTATTGATCTGGTTCCATGGTGGCAAGGGGTAGTCAAAACTGCTGGTGACCTTCTGAGAAAGATCATGGAATGCACCTCTGCTTCCAGAAAATCCTGAGGCAGGGAAGGAAGGCAACCCCCACTTCTGGGATGCTGGTCTCTGGCAAGGTAGTGTCTACTCATGGTGTGCTCAGATCAATGGGTCAAGACCCTGTGTGCCATGACTCAACATGGACAGCTCCCGAGTGCGTGCCATAAGGGAACCGAGGCATCCAGGTAGTCAGAGTGGGCCTCCTGGAGGAAGTGACACCTGAGATCAAATCTGACAGCAGAACAGTTAAATAGGGAATAGGGTGTGGACAAAAGAACATTCCAGAAAGGAGGAATAGCACATGCAAAGACCAAGAGGTGGGAAGGAGGATGGTGCTTTTGTGGTCTGACAGAGCAGGGAGAATGAGGGGACGAGAAACCGCATATGGGACAGGAAGGGGCAGGACCAAGGAGGGAGCTGCTGGAGGACAAGGGATGAAGACACCAGAGATACTATCCCGGCTTATGTGTAGAGTGGATGCGCCAGGGCATCGGAGGTGATGTAAGGAGAGCGGATGGTGCCACTGAGGATGTCTGGGTGGAAGATGATGAGCTGATTGTCCCTGACTCACTGTGATAATGGGATCAGTCATTTCTGCTCCAGCTCAGTCTCCTCACAGCCTCATGGTCCACACTCCCTAGAGCAGTCATGAAAATCAAGAAGGTCAGGTCCGTGGTTGTGGCAAGCACAGAGTAAGACACATAGCATAGCAGGTGCTCCAAGTTCTTCACTCCTTCCTTCCTCCTCTCTTTTTCCTGCTGTTGCTGAGTGTATTTCTGGGAGGAAGGGACTTCTCTCATGCATTGCTGATCTGTGGCAATAGAAGAGGCTGGCCTTGCTTTGGGACAGTCCCCTTGCTGTGGGAAGAGATGTGGGTATCTTCCTGGCCACATTGTACAAACTGTTGAGTGCTGGGCACAGAAGCATGAGTTGGGGATGTCTAGGACTCCTGGCTCTGCAGTGCTTGTGTCCCAGGCCAAGCTGTCATGCAGAAGGGGCTTTTCCAGAGTACCCCCACCCCCTCCATCACGCCATCCCCTCCATCTCCACTGAGATCTTACCTCAAATTCTTCCTTAATTGTGTTTCTTAATCTGAAATCTAAGGTCCTGGGGTTCAGTGGTTTTCACTTTCAATGGAAAACACCCCAGGGGTTAGGAGCACTGTCATTCACACCTAGGTGTGGACTGGGTTGAAAGACTGTGAAAGTGCTAAATGCTAAAGGAAGTGGCCAAGTTAAGGATCTGGTCAGCTGAGCAAGCCAGGCTACCCCCTGCTAGGTTAAAGGGCAGAGGGATGGTATAGGTAGAGGCAGGTAGCAAGACGTAGGAAGGGGAACTGTCCCATTCCTTCCTCTCTCTGAACATCTCTGTCCTAGTTTGTATAACTGGCAAGTTGGACAATGGGCCTAAAGGACTTGGCGCCTTGAGGTTCTAAATGGGGTTTCTATGGCATCCAGCACAAAGCATAATACCTGGTATGTAGTAGGCCCTGAGAAAATATTAGAAAAGTGGATGGAAGGATGGATGTATAGGTGGGAGGGGCAGATGGGTGCATGGATAGATGGATGAATGAATGGGTGGGGAGATGGGCAGATGACAGATTGAATGGGTTAGTGGTTGGTTGAGCACTTGCAATAGAACATCACTAATCAGACTAGGTGAAACCTATTTGGACTAGTGGTTTGCCTTACAGAATCCAGGACCAGGTTGCTTGAGTTTGACACTTGTTCCCCAAGAAGTCTCCCCAGTTCCAGGTTCTATAGAACATCCCATTTTGCTTCTGAACTGCTTGGGTGAAACACTTCCAGATGATTCCCTATCTCAAGTCACTGAGTTTTAAGTGGCTGTGATATTTATATCAAGTAACGGGGATAGGTCCTTCAGCACAGGGAGTATGACAGAGGCTCCCTGTCCTGTTGGGCAGTGGGATAGGGGATGGGAGGATGTAGAAAGTAGACAAACCACGTTTATTCACTCTTCAATTACTTACATAACTCCCCAGAGAAGTTATGGGGCTCCAGATATATTGTCTGGATAAGTTTGTAAAGAGGGTGAAGGAGTTATCTCTCACTAACAAATCCTTGGGGTTTCATTCATTCACCTAGCTATTTCTTTGTTTAATTTCCCTTCTAACTATTTGCTCACTCATCTATGTTTTTATCCACCCATTATTTGCCCATCTACCTATCCAACTATCCACCCAACCATCCTGCTCTCTTTCCTTCCATCCATCCATCCATCCATCCATCCATCCATCCATCCATCCATCCATCCACTCACACACCCATATATACATCCATGCACCCCAAGCTCCCATATCCAAATTGATGTAATCAAGCTACCATCTAGTCTGTACCAGGATTTGTTCCATACATTGACTTACCAAGGTGGCTGAGTTAGGGCTAATACATTTAAGGATCTTCCAGTCAATGGAGATAATCATGATACAAATAATTACAACAGATTGATCACTGTTATTGGGGCAATAAAGGAGGATGAGTGAGCTCAGAGGAGAAACACACTCCTGTTTCCACAGAGACTTCACAAATGCTTTTCCCAGCTGGTATCTCTTTTTCTTCTCCTTGTATGCTGGACCATTGCCCCTCATCATTTAAGTCCTAACCTGGTACATATTCTTGGTGGAGCTACCCCCAATTATTCTTCCACTTTTCCCTGAACTGTAACTTTCTACCTACTTTTGGAGAACTGGGTTGTGTCTTATTCATCCCTGGCTTGGCCCAAAGTAGATGCACTGCAAATGTTTGAGGAACAGATAAAGGCAGGTGGCCAGATCAAGAAGAGGTAGGAAAAGGGCAGAATTTGTGAGGTTGGCAGAGTCTGCCAGGCCAGGCTCCAAGTCAGAGTGGGGCTCATGCTGCTTGGCAGTGATGCCCTTGACATTCTGAAACCAGGTGGGTTCAAATCCCAGCCCCACCCCCCCAAATCACTAATTGAATGCCTAGAAGCCCTTTCTCCTGTAGCTCAGTGTCCTTATCTACAAAGTAGGGAATATGGTCACTGCCCTCAAATTTGTTGTACAGCATTAGAAGATGCATTAGTTCAGGCCTTCTGTATTGGTTTCCTTGCTGCTGAAACAAATCACCATAGAGTTAGTGGTTTCAAACAACACAAACTTATCTGAGAGTTTTTGGAGGTTAGCAGCTGGAAATGGTTCTTACAGGTCGAGGTATCATGGAAGTTGTGTTCTTTTGTCTCCTTCTCTTAGAGTTTGTTTCTGGTCCATTCCAGCTTCTAGAGGCCACTGCCATTCTTTGGCTCATGACCTCTTCCTCCAACTTCAAAACCCATCGTTCCCACATCTGGGTCTGTGATCACTTCTCTCTTTACCATGATCCTCCTGCTTCCCTCTTATTGAAGAATGAAGACCTTTGTGATTACATGAGGCTATGCAGAGTATTCAGTACAAACTCTCTATCTCAAGATTCTTAACTGAACATTTGCAGAGTCCCATTTGCTATGTAAGATTATATATTCTGAGGATCTGTGTGTGGACATTTTTGGGGGTAGCATTATTCTGTCAATCACATGCTTGTATAAACTTAGAAAGGGGAGGGAGCCAGGGAAGGAGATGCAGAGGGCAGCTAAGTGGTGGTATCAGTCTGATTCATGTGCAAGACAGAGGGAAGGAAGGAGGGTTGAGTAGGAAGAGTCTCAGGGACTACACAATTCTAAGAAAGTTTCAGTTTAAGCTATGGAGATTCCTTGCATCAAAGTCACCCAAGAGGGGATACCTGTGTCTTAGAGGAACGGGCTGGCTCACTGTCCCTGCCAGACTCTTTCTTTAGTTGGCAAAATTCAAGGGAAGCATGGCCTCCATGCAAATGTGATGGAAGCATCAGGAGAAAGCAGCTGGGAGCAGCGGCCATCAATCACATTATCCTGGTGGGCATAGAGGACTCAGCAATGAATCTGGTATATGATTCTTATAAGGGAGAAGGTGCCTTCAAGATCAAGTTGAAGGCAGAGAAATAAAGAGGCCGTGGGCCCAAGTGAGGACACTGTCCCTCAAGCCCTGGGCATGGGAAGCTCTCAAGGTTTCTGAGGCAGACAGGTGGTCTCCACCCAAAGGAGCCCCTAGAGACCCCAGGATTTCTTTGAGATTTCTGGGGAACCTCTACCGTCTATCCATTCTCTAGAGGAAACCTTGGTGAGATCTTCAGTTCCTGCCTATTTAATGGCCACTTTTGAGGACAAATGAGTCCCTCTCCCTCATATAGACTTATAAATGAAGCTGAATTGTAATTATTCCTTTTTAAACCTGAGCCGGTTGACACTAGCTAAGGTTATCTCACTTTTTTCAACCTTCTTTCTCTCTTCCTCTTTTGTTATTGCATCATCTCCAGGGCTCTCCTCCAGAAATGTGAAGCCAACCTGGGAGGGAACCTACCTCCTAAGACATGTTCCTGTGGAATGTTTTCCAGAGTGAGCTCTGACTTAGGACAAGGAAGGCAGCTATATAACATTTGTGGCCTTACTCTCCAGTCTATTTTCCTTGCAGACATTGCTAATCAATCACAGAATTATTTCCACTGAACTGGACATAGTCCCCATGTCCAGTCATGGTCCCCATGACTTTATATTTTACTATGCAAAGCAGGATGTTTTTAAGAGTGAAAAGGGGCATGGTTAATAACCATGTCTAATACAACAGGTATGATCCAAACTGGGGGATTCCTAAGATGACCAGAATGGCTGAACATCTTACTTAAAAACCTAGCTTAACTCAGTGTTCCTGGCAGCCATTACCAATTGATTACCAAAATTGGCATGTGAGAGGAACCTTTTTTTGCTAATCATTTGTTCCTGTGAAGAAGGGTGTGTTCCTCTAAGGACAGATAATCCAGAGCATCTGTCTTTTCTGGAATGGGATTCGGCTGTGTTTGGTAAGACACTGGAAAAAGTTTCATGCTCCTTTACCCCTCCCATGCTGGCTGGCCATGCATCCTTCAAGGAGTGATCACCTATATTTCTGAGTCTCCATGGCAGTAGAACTCTGCATGGCATGACACCCAAGGAAGCAAAGAACAGCTGTGGGCCTTATGTGCTTGTGGCTTTGACTTTGAAGCCCCACCTCATAGGTGTCCTCAGAAGGAGCCATGGAGGGGATATCTAACTCCAAGATCTGACTTTAGAATTCTTCACTGTCTTCTTGAAGGATTGAAGGGATGGGTTCTTGCCACATAGTGTCTGAGAATTCAGGAGCAGGGCTTCCTGCAGAGGGGAGCCTGCCCACGGTGATCTTTGTCCTGGTACAAATTCTGACATCAACTCATCCATATTGACTTGAAGGGGGTTGAAAAAGACGCCTCCAAATCCTTTGGTGTCCTGCTTACCTGAGGACTCTCAGCAGCTGGCTTAGGGTTTGGATGTCCATGGCCCACAATCAAGGATCACAGAACTAGACCCTTAAGAGATAGAAATTTTCTCTTGCATAGCAATCTTTTCCTCCTCGATTTGCCAACTTGGAAACTGAGGTTTAGGGGAATGCACCTTGCTCAAAATCCCTGAATAAATTCATGGCAAGGCTGGGATCCCAGCCTGGAACTATAGCCTCCCCATCTCATTTTCCTTCCATTTTTGATACCATTTGGAATAACTGTGAAATGGGCACAATAAAAGCTGAATATCTGTGAAGGAGGCATCTCTTTATTGAGGATGCCTTGAAATTGAAGCTGGTAAGTTGCTTTAATAATGAAAAATGCCTGACCCAGCATGAATGGGTAGAGATAAGCAATTATCTACTTCCTCTTGTATGCAGGGTTGGGTCTTAATTTAACATAATAATAACTTGTTCTTTATATTTTCCAGATTCTACAGGGTGGAGATGCTCTGGGCATATCACAGATGGGGGAAGAATAAAGTTCACACAGTGGGGCTGGGATGTGAATCTGGGCTTGACTAGGTCTGGAGACCAAATTCTTTCTATTTTCTTCTCTCTGCCACAAGCTGCTTGGCCTGAGGCTCCCCCAAACATGGCTGAGTTTCTGAAGAGGCACACTATAAATACATGGTGCAGTGGACAAATTGAGTGTTGTTGAAGGTCTGGGGACCAAGACTGGTTCATGAATCTGTTACAGGGCAGAGAGAGGGGCACCCCGGAACCCCCAAACTTGCCTGTTCTAATTAGGTTCTGCCATCCTCATCATGACAAAACATATGAGACCTTTAATGGAAAGGAACTTTAATACAATTAGTGTGCAATACAGAAAAGACAAAGAATATAATTTCCAAATCAAGCACCCAAATTTACCCATCCCCTCATGGGTAAATGCCCAGTAAAACAGGATTGGCCCAAAGCAAGGCCCTAAAGCCTGCCACAGCCTAAGGCACCTTCTGGTGGGACCCATGGAAATGGGTCAAAAACAGCCAGACGAGTATGGGAGAAAAAGAGCAAAATCGAAATCAAGATAAAAGCTGCCATTGTTAATCTCCCCACGGGTCTCTCACCCACATCTGTTTCACCCAGTCCAGGACCAGGAAGCAAGCTCAGCTTCTTCATGTGTCTCTCTGCTCCATGTGCCTCCTCCAGGTCCCCTTCTTGTTCCCCATCCTGCTCCCTTCCCACTCCAGTCTCCTCTCCAGCTTCTTCTCCTCTCTGCTCAGTTCCATCCTCCCTTGGGTGGGGCAGGGAATCTGGAACCTCCCCTTTTCCTGGGGACCACCCTATTACTAATCCACTGACTCCAAAATAATAATGACACCTCCAGTTTCCTGTATCCTTACCGTGACACTCATTTTACTGTTGGGAAAATTGAGACACAGAGAGGGTCAGCCCTGTGGTAAGGAAGAGGCTAAACCCCTGGTCCCCTAAGACGTTCTTTCTGGACAAACTTGGTAGGGTGGGACACCCCAATCCCAAGGCCATAAAGAACAGCACCTGCCTGGCCCCTAATTCTTCCCTGAGTGGGATCCTGGAACACAGTGGTGGGAGACAGCTGGGAAGTGATGTGGCTCCTAGACTGATGAGCACCATTATCCGGCCTTCACGGCGCTAATAACCGTGCAGGCACGCGGAGCAGGCCCGGAAGATGGATGGTGTCTTCAGCCTCGCCTGCCACACCCAGCCATCTCTGACCTTCCTTGGGCAATGTGGTCGTTGTTAAGGCCATCTGGTGCCTATGGCCTATCTGGAGAGGGCACTCTGGTGCTTGGTCACACTGTCTCAGCCAACTCATTCTCCCCATTTTATAGCTGAGGAAACTGAGGCCATGCTGAGTAGAAGGGTGTTACCAGAGGACAAGAACCAGCTGGCAGGACCTCCCTGGTGGCACAAGGGGTTAAGATGCAGCTGTATGAAGCTATTGGCAGCCACTGCAGCATGAGTTTGATCCCCGGCCAGGGAGATGACCCACATGGCACAGCAGACCTCTCCTGTCTTGCCCTCTGCTCCCCTGCAGTGCATTTTAGTAGAGCCACCTGTTCTGCTCCCCACTCTGTCTCTGGTGAATCCTCTCACTACCCTCCTGCATCTCTGGTCTGCACCCCAGCTCTTGTATGCATAAATAAATCTTTAAAAAAAAAAAAAAGAACCAGCTGGGAGTCACCTTCATGTTCCAGCAGTCAGCTTAGACCATGACATTTAAATAACACAGTGATGATAAAATTCTGGTGAAAATAATGACCTTGATTATTTATCCAGAGGCTTAAATTTTGACAGTCAGCACCTAGTGAATATGGCACTATCCCCATTTTATAGATGTGAAAGTCAAGGCTCGGCCCCATAAGAACTTTACACAAGGACATAAAATGACAAAAGGTGGGGTCGGGATTTGCGCCCAGGCCCAGCTGAGCCCGTCTTTATTCTTATATTTTCTTAGTGAGTTTTCATTGTGTTTCCTCTATCCAAAGTGGTTTGATCTGACAGATCTCCTTGACCTTGAACAACCTTGTGCAGCTAAAGGTGCACCTAAAGGTGCAGCTCAGAGCCTATGAGGTAGGGTGAGTGTTTGTAGCGAGAAGCCACAATGCTGGCAGTCAGTGACACATCCCGAGACTTCATCTGTGCTGTTGGCACAGGGCCTGAACCTGTGCTCAGTCTTGTCCCCAGATTACAGATGTGGGAACCGAGGCTCCGGGTGAGGCAACCCTCCTGTGCCAAGGCCACAGCTCTCTTGAGGACCAGGTCAGCCCCACCCTGCCTCCGAGGGAGGAACACTCAGGTGTTTTCCTATTTCATTTACATTTTTTTCCTTTTGTGTGTAGGCAGACTTGGCTTGGGACCTCCTGGGGGAACTAAGGGAAGTGTTCTCAAGGGGCTGCTCTCCCTATGGTCAGCCTATGGCTCTGGAAGCTGGCAGCCAAATGTTTATTGTCCATGGAGCCAGCCCAGCTGTGGCCTGGACTCAGCCTTGGCCAACCTTGTGGGGCTATGAGGGGCATTCTCTGTGGGCTTCAACCTGAGGTAGAAAGCACTTGTGCAGGGGGTGAGGGTTTACAGGAATCTTCTGGATCCATCCTCTTGGCCTGGGAGGATCCCGATTCCCACTCTCTAGCCCCCCGACACCCATACCTGTTAGGGTCACCCTGGGGCTGAATTTCTTAGGGCAAGCAGAAGGCCCCAGCTGACTGGCTGTGGGACCAGGGAAGGCGAGTCCCCCTCTCTGGGCTCAATGATAAGGAGGGATAAGAGCATCTGGATCGCCTCCCACAGCTTGTTCGGCCCTGAGAGGCCTGCACCCCAACCCAGAGGGACTACCCTGCCCTCACTCAGGCTTTCCCAGCCTGAGGTCTGGAGCAGGGATCTCCTGCCTTGCCACACAGAGCACCTGTAAAATGGGTTTACCTTGGGGCGTCCTCATGGGGCGTGTGACACTGCCAGCAGGGGCCTGGGCACATGGCCCACCCTGAGGAAGTGGGAAAGCAGCATGATAGGAAATCCCACTTGCTGAGAGCTCCCGGGGACATTTGGGTATGGGACCAAGTCCCCAAATGGGCTACTCTCCAGGAGCTCGGTCTCCTCCTCCATAGAGTGGGGCTCCAACAACTCACAGATTCTCAAGGATATGGAAATGAGGTGGGATATCAGCACATAAACACCCACTTCTTTTGCTCCTTCTATCCCTGTGCCTCACTTCTTCCGCCTATTCTGCCTCTTTTATTCTCCCCCTCGCCAGTTGTACCCAAGGGAAAGCAAGGGGATGACACCAGCAGTGGCCTGGTCCTGTGGGTGGGCTGCCCAGTGCAGGGAGCTTTGAGGAAAGCAGCTAAGTGACCCTCCACAAACACACAAGCTCCCAGTTGTCTTGGCCCAGGTGGAAGGGGGTGAGCTCTTGGGATGGGGTGCTGGGCATCTAGGTGGGGTGCAGATGTTATTTGGAGGGATGATCAGAGGTAGAGGGCAGTGCTGGGGATGACATTTGGGGGTCAGAGGCCATCCTTTCCATCTCTAAACTTTTCTCCAGCCTGAAACCCCTAAATAATGCTCCTGTTAGCGCAAATGCTAAACCTCCCTAAGCCAGGAACCCGGGCCCAAGCACAGGAGGGCAAGCACCGCCATGACCTGTTCCCTGTGAAGCTTAGGACCAGCAGGCTCTCCTGGGGAAGAGAGGGCGGGCAGCGTGTGTGGGCCCCGTGGTCATGTCTGGATGGCAAGGGCGGGGGCCTGTCCTCTGAATTGGGAGCTGGTGCCTGCGATTTTATATCCACCACTCCTTAAATTTCAGGGTGCCCAGGAATCACTCAAGATGGAGTTAAAATCCAGACTCTGCTACAGTGAGCCTGGCTACATGATTTGCGGGACCCCAGTGCAAAATAACGATGTGGCATCTTCTTTAAAAATTATTCAAAAGAATGGCAAGATGTCCATAGCAGGGCGTTACATCAAGCATGCGCCCTTCTGAGCCTGGGGCCCTGAGGGGCTGCGAGGTCTCAGGCCCATGAAGCCAGACAGAGAATCTGCATTTCTAACAAACTCCAGTGAGACTGAGGCTGCTTTGGGCCCCCAGCCACATTTTGAAGAGTCGGCTTTGTGGTTTCTGTGTCAGCCGGAGGACGCATTAACTGCTCAACTGGTGTCAGGAGACACAGGATCTGGTCCTCCTCTGGGTAAACTTGAACAACTGCTTTGGTCTCTGCCTTGGTCTCCCCAAATGGAAGGTGAGAAGATCAGAGGGGGGACCTCTGTGCTACCTCTCTGCTGGCACACTGTCCGCCCATGAAGCCCTCAACCCGTAGCTCCAAACCACTAGCCAGGGTCAAATCGCTAAAGTCGCCTTGGTCATCCAGTCCGGCTGGAAATGATTTTTAAACAAAGCCCACGTTCCTCAGAGCCATAGATTTCCCGTGTTCCCAAGCCCACCACCACGCCTGCAATTTCCCTGCCAAGCTAATGCCTGGGAATAAACAATCGGCAAAGCCCCAGCAAACAAATAAATAAGCCCCCCCCCTCCACCACCAGGCACCACGTCCCCCCTCACGCCAGCATGTTCTGAGAACAAGACTCCGAGTGACAATGTGGAGACATCAGGGGCCCTGCTGGGAGGAGGTGGGGGTGCTGGGGGTTGGGGAGGACACTTGAAATAAAGCAGAGGTCAGACACCCCCCAAAGAAAGGCCGGCTGCCTTTAATCCCATAATGGCAGGCCGGGAGGGCTTCGCCTCCCAAGGCTCCCAACGGATTTTTGTCGTGAAGAGAACGCGCGCTGTACATGGATAAAGTGGCTTTTAGAACTATTAGAAAGTGGGTGTGCTGGGAATGGGGAGGGGTTGCCCAGGACGGGAAAATTAAAATTCTGCTCCTGCCGAAGGTTTCTGGGCTCCAGCTCGCGCGCGGGCATCGATCTGTTCCAGCATTTGACTTTCAACCATGACAAAACTGTGGGCAAATTAATTGTTCTCCAGGATATTAAGCATCAGACTCCATTAATCCTTTCTGAGCGAGATGCTTGCTGAATACTAATCGGGAGGTTTCCGGGCTGCCATGGGGTGTCTTTCCTGCCCACAGAGGGTTCCCCCCTCCGGGGTCCCAGCTTTCTGACTCCGCGGGTGTGGGTGCCAAGGGCTGAGCCCCCACCCGCTCACCTTGCACCACCTTTATTTCCCTTTGTGGCCAAGGACAGAGCAGAGGACAGGTGGGCCCAACCTGCACCTCCCCTCCCCCGCCTGGGCGTCTTCTTCCAGGGAAGCCAGGGGACTGGTAGCAAGATTGTTTTATGCAAATTCCAATATCTGTATGCAGGCGCGGCCGTGAGGATGAACGCAAGAAATAATTACCAAATTATGCACGTTGAGTTGGTTTTCCTGAATCCCAAGCCCTTAAAAGAAAAAGCAAAAACATAGCGATGTGAGTGTATAAAACAGACAGACAACCCTGTGGCCCTGGTCACCCCCAGTGGGGGGGCTGTTGCTCTGGTCGAGGCTCTCCCTGGGGACTTTGAGAAGGGTGGGGTCAGGGGTTCCCAGCTCTAGACTGCCACCAAATGGCAAGGTGCCCTTCAGCAAGTCACTTCCCTCCCCAGGACCTCAATTTCCCCATTTGCTGAAGGGTGAGTCTGACAACGTTGTTTTTGAAATGTGTGTGGAGGTGGGGTGGGGCATGGCCACGAGATCTAGGGTGTATCTGATCAAATGTGCGCAGTAGAGGACCCCTGGGGTGTACCGGTGTCCTCCCTTGTCTCGTTGTCAATAGTAACATCCTTGTTTCAAAATAGGGTTGTGTGGCATCAGCTCATTTCAGGATGGCCTGAAATTATTATCCCATTTCACAGACTGCGGCTCAGAACATAAGGATCAGGCTAGCATCATGTTTGGCAGGAGATGAGTCGAGGACTAGCGGGCATCTCTGTAACTCTTCTCTGGGACAAGTCTGCCTGTTCTCACCCCAAGTTACCTCTTTGGACAGCTACTGCTTGCTTTCCCTTCAAGTGGCGAGCTCAGTACTGCATGGAGCAGGACGTTATCCTTGCTTTCTGTTCTCAGCTTTTCCTGGAGCATCCTGGATACAGAATATTCGCCTGGGGTGGGACCCCGATTTAGAGTCATCCTGAGAGTCCACCGCTGAAGCTACCGCCATCCCTACATATCACAAAGACCTTTGCTCTCAGCACTTTCTATGTATCAGCCTAGCAACTCCTCACTACCAGTCCTTAAGGTGGGTCCTAAATTGATTCCTGACAAGGCAACAGGCTCAGAGAGGTCAAGTTACTTGCCCAATGTCACACAGCAAGTCAGTGACAGTGCCTGGATTAGAGTCTGTGTCTGACTACCCTATCATATATGCCACCTATCATATATGTCACCTATCTTCAATTCCCCCTTTGCACTGTCCTGGGGCATGGGGCAGAATTTACTCTGCCCGCTCTCCCTGCTGGTGCTACCCTTCACCATTTCTCCCAAAATGACTTCTTGGACTGCCATGTGCAGAGAGAAAGGCTTGCCAGCTTCTCGCTATTGAGTGGCTATTTATGCCTGTGCAAACACCACACACGCCTTCTGCATGATTTGGAGCTAAATGCAGTGTTACTTATTAATGCACATGTAACATGAAAGAATATTACACCTATTAGAACTCAGACAATTAACACTCCCGGGCCGCGGCTGCCACCATGTCCCATAGACAGATTCCGGAGTCACCCCTGCATGGAATCAATTGCCCAGCAAATGCCTCTCCCCACGTGCGCTCCATCTCCCTTGGGTTTCTTCTCTTCTCCTTTTATTTATTATTTATTTGGGCTTTATTTTTTTTTATTATCTTCCAGCTTTACTGAGATATAATTGACATACGCATCGTGTAGGTTTAAGAGGTACAGTCTAATGATTTGACGGATTGCAAAATGATCACCACTCATAAATTTAGTTCACACGTCCACCACCTCACATAGTTACCATTTTTTTTCTTGTGGTCTCTTCCCTTTTTATTTTTAACTTTTCTGTATTTAATCTCCCAGCTTGGGCAAGTTGGAACCATTACAAATTATTACATATAAAATGTTATATATAAAAAAATTTTCTATATTGGAGGTGTTTTATGCTTAAACATTTTTAAATGCCATGCTGCCAGGGCTAATGGATCATCATATATTTTTAACTTCCAACTTTCTCAAACATCAAGGGATTTATTTTCTTTCTTGTTTGACTGCTTATCAGAGAAAACATGTCACCTCTTCCAAGGAGAACCCCATGATTGTTCCAGCTCTTTGGGGTACTTTTTTCCACTCAAATGCTCCAGCACTTAAGATATTATAAAGTCCATGAGGGCTGGGATCCTTTCTGTCTGACCCCCACATCAGGGGTAGTCCAGAGGACCTCTGCTCTCACAGCTGTGAAATGAGGTCCAGAGAACTTTTCACTTGCTCTTTGGGGCTGCAGGGAAAGTGGAGCAAGGTGTGGGTGTTGTGCAAGTGTGCAGCTGAGTTTAATGCAGCACCTTCTCTATGCATTTATCTTTCCATTTGTCAAATAGACATGCCACTACCTTCCTGGAGCTGACCTGAGTGTTAAAGGAGCTGGCATTGCATATAGAGAGCCTAGCCTGGTGCCAAGTGCTGGAGTAAGTGCCCCGGGGCCTGGAATAGTACATAAGACAAGCATCTTCTGCTATTCCAAAAACAGTTAAATACCTATTTTCCACAAGGGTGCTAATGAAGATTAAGGTAGACATGATCCCATTTTAGGAGTTTTCCAGTCAAGTGGGGGGTGATAGGCAATAAGCCTACCAACAAATAAATGGATAATCCTGGCTTATGGTCTATGTTAGGAAAGAAATATCTGGATGACAAGGTGATGATGGGTAAGATCTCTTGGGGTGGATAAAGAGGACTTCCTGGAGGAGGTGTCCTCTGAATAGCAGCCTGAAGAAAGAGGAAGAGAATGAAAAGACTCAAGAGGGGCTTGTCATATCTCCTTGTTCCTTCCCTCCCCATTTTCCACCACAGGCTGATGGGATGGCTGCAGGCAAATGTGGGGTAGGAGACAAGTGCTGGGGAATTAATGTCTTCTCTCCTATGAGGAAGTAACCTGCACCCAGTGAAAGATGGGTGCTGGGGTATAAAACCCCCACCTTCCTGGCCCCTTGGGTGAATGGTGCTTAGATATACGTTCTATGCAGTCTACCAGAGGTCCAGCACCCCTGAGCCCCAGGTGCCCTTGGGGACCTGTTTCTGGGTCTGACTTGACTACTGACACTTTCTCCAACCCACCTTCCCACCCCGGCCACATTTTCTCTGTCTCCTGCCAGTGCTTCCTGGGATCTGCTCCCAGATAAACTGGCCCTGGAGTGTTTATTGCACGTTCTACTACTGACATCTCCAAGCAGAGCCCCTCAGGGGTCAGTGGGTGGTAGCTTACGCGAGACCTCCAGCTTGGGGTCCTGGGCCCTGCCTACCCAGGCCCTGGGAATCAGCAGGTCCCCAGAGCTGCTGTCAGAGCCCTCCCCAGACACTGCTTCCAAAAAGGATTAAATAAATACATCCAGGGGAGGGGGAGGGGAAGCCCCCCCCCCCCCCCGCTTTCACTGCCCGTTGGCGGGAAATTAAATAATGTTCATTTCTGCTGCTGTGAGCCGGAACAAGGCTGGCCGAGCTACACGGCTGGGCAGGGAGGCAGCCGCGATTGGCAGCTCGTGGCAAGCCCTAAATCAGGGGAGCCGATGAAATTTCTAATAGCAGGAGTGCGACTGGCATCGGCGTATAAATAAAGTTCCCCTCTTGAAAGGCAGCTTATTCCAGTCTTGCCGCCAAGGATATTAAGCCTGGAGGACTGGCGGCTGCGGCCACGCTGGACCCAGGCCAGAAGCCAGCTGGGCCCGGAAGGTGCAAATCCTTCCCCAGCAGAGGCCCCGACACAGCGCCTGGGGTTGAGCCCCTGGGTGTGCCCAGCCTTGAGCTGGTTGGGTGTGTGTTTGCAAGAAGAGGGCGTTAATTTGCAGGGCAGATTTCATCACTCCCATTGACCAGATGAGCAAGCCAAGGCTCAGAGGGGTTAGGTGCCCAAGGCCCACGGCCTCATAGCTGGCAAATGGTCCCTTGGTGTGTGTAGGGTGGGGGTTGTGGAGGGGATTCAAAGCCAGGTCTGATTCTAAAACTCCTCGAAGTTGTAAAATGAGCCCCAGCCACCCCACAGGGAGGCTCTGGAGCCACTTTCCAGGAAGGCCTGTCCAATTTCTCCATTCTGTGTCCCAAGTCACAACTTGCAGAGATGAGCCAGCCCTAGTCCCTGCTCCTGTGGAGCTCACGGTCCAGCAGGGGTGAGGCACATAAACTCACGAAAACTTCACTTTGGCTGTGGTCCAGTAATCCCATGGACTCTGAAACCAGATTGCCTGGGACTGAGTCCCATCTCCACTCTGGCTGTGTGATCTTGGGCAAGTTACCTAACTTCTCTGGGCCTTGGTTTCTTCATCTGTAGAATGGAGATAATAGCAGAATCTGTCTCCTAGGATTGATGTGGGAAGGAAATAAGGTGATTCATGAAGAGGGCTTGGCACAGGCCTGGTAAACATTTGCTTTCACTTCACCATCCATCCATCCATCCATCCATCCATCCATCCATCCATCCATCCGTCCATCCATCTATCCATCTGTCCATCCGTCCACCCAGCCACCCACTGCTGTGGCCAAAGCTCCCATAATTATGTATGTCAGTGTGATGCTGGGTGCTATGGGCTCTTCCAGGGTCAAGGAAATACAATGGGCAGGGGTTCCTGCCCTCATAGATCCCATGTTCTAGAGGTCCTGTGCTCAGGGGACTACTGAGCAGGTCTTTGTGGAAATGATGGATGTCCTAAAGGGCCAGTAAAGGGTTGTTCAGGGCTACATGAGTGAAATCGGACACCCCTGGTCCCCTGGAGGTCAGAGAGGGCTTTTCCTGGGAGAAGTCATGTCCCCTACAGCCTGTGGGTGAGGGAAGGGTCCTCCCTGTGGGAAGGTCAGCATGGACAAAGGCCAGGAAGCAGGAAGGAGCAGCAGGTGTGCATCTCGTGAGCCCTTGTGTGAGTAGGCTTTAGGGTGCATCTGGAAACTAGGAAGACATGAGAGGGCTCAGGATCCTGCTTGTCTATTTCACAGATGGGCAAACTGAGGCCCAAGGTCATCCAGAAGAGATACACCCAGACAGTATGGATCCTGCGTTTTCTGCCTTTCGGTGGCTTCTCTCCTACCAGGATGAGCTCACTGCAGCCGGGAGATGTTCGAGCCTCCAGCAAAGTAGTGTGTTGTCTCAGCTCAGCACACTCCCTGGTCCCAGGAAGGGGGCAAATGGGTCCATCAAACAGAGGAGGAAGCTGGGACTTGACAGGTTCTAGCCCAACAACAGGGAAGGAGCTGGGGTTCCAGTTGGGCCTCCTAGGGCTGGAGTCTGGGCTCCTGCCCTTGGGCTAGCTGACCTGGGGAGGGGTGGATAAATGGAAGAGGTAGAAAGGGATGATGCTGAAGGGATGGCTGGGGAGAAGGGGTCCTGCAGGGAAGGCAGCAGCGCCCCCTCTGTCTTTCCTGGGCCAAAAGTATCTGGTGCTTGGATCCCTCTTCCCCTGTGTCTTCTCCCCCATTGTCTCTGGATTCTGGTTCCTTTTCAGAATCTGACTTCACATGGCCCAGCCCTTTTGTGCAAACAGCAAAGCCCTTTCTTTGTGATTGTAATTTTTTTAAATCCAAATCTCTTGACAGGAAAATTGGTGCTTGAGGTTGGACAAGTTCGCTTCCTTCTCCATGCGAAAGCCATTAGGGGCTGTCCAGGACGGAGCCCACGCACGTGTGTGCACAGACGCCGGCCTCCCTGCCCTGCGCCCTGGGAAAGTGTGTCCAGCTGTCCGCCTGGAGCGCCGGCCGAGGTAATGCGAACCAGGCTGTGGGAAGCACATTCTTTAATCAGGGCTCACTCGGCCCCGCCCCGCCCAGCCCCGCTTCCACCAGGTGTCTGCTCTTTCGTGCCGGCGGGGGCTCTTCCTCCACTGCGTATTGGGGCTGCTGTGGTCTTGGGCAGGGGTGAGGGGTTGGGGGCGCCGTTCCAGGCATGTCCAGGTCCCTCTGATTTGGCATGTGCTGTGGAGCCAGGGCTGTGGGATTTGGCAAAGGCATACCGATGGGGGGCAGAGAGGCAGAGGGCCCCCTCCAAAGGTGAGCGAGTGAGTGTGTGTGGATGGGGGCGTATCAAGAAAACCTGGGGGGCAGGGAAAGGGCTCTTAAGAGAAAATGGGGAGATGGAGAAAATTGAGGGGGCTGGAAAGGGAAAGTCAGAAGAGTGAGGGAAAGAGCGAGGGAGAACGTTAGAGACGGCAGAAAGACACAAACTGAGACCTAGAGACAGAAGGGGAGGTGGCGGGGAAGGTGGAAGAGAGAGCTAGAGGCGCACGGAGGGGAGCTAGAGCTCGGGAGGAGAAAGGAGAGCGGTGGGGGGAGCGAGGAGAGGAAGGGTTGAAGGAGAGTGAGAAAAGGGAAGAGCCAGGCATATGCAGGGCCTGACTCCTGCAGGGAGGCGTCCTGGCCCCCAGGCCTGCTTTTGACTTGCTTGGCAGCGGCTCTTTCTCCTCCAGACCTCAGTTTCCACATCTGGGACTCCGTCATGCCCACCCCAGTGCTTGTGTGGGCTGAGGCCTCTCCAGAAATGCCCAGGAGGGAAGAAGGGGGCGTGGAGCCCCCAAACTGAAGCTTCCTGCTCTGTCCTGCAGTTGTATTTTTTGGGGCCCACGGAATGGAAGGGGCTCTCAGGCTGCAGGAGCCCGCTGCAGGTGACTGTGGGGGGAGCTGGATTTCCGGTTTACTTTGGGGTTGGCCCTGCCATCTTGCAGCTGGAGACTTGCTAGTCCCACACCCACCAGACTGCATGGGTGTGTGAGCGCTGGGCACTGACACTCCAGGAATGACCTCTTCACCCCAGACTCCCTGGCACCCAGCGTTCCCCGTGGTCCTTGGAGACTGAGCTCTGGTTCTGACTGGGGAGCCCCTCTGCAGGCTCTCAAGACACCGACAGATGCCTGTGACCCAGCTAGGCCCTGCCATCTCTGGCAAGGGCAGACTTCTGGACTAGAGACTCCAAGTCTAGGACAGCCCTGAGGAGGAAGAGGGCAGGAGACTGGGGCAAGGGAGTCTGAGGTCAGCCTATGAATTACTTTCCTCCTCTGTGAAATGGGCACGGTGACGCCCCCATCTGCCTCACAGAGCTGCTGACACATGCAGTGAGAGCTTCTCTAGCCCCTTCCTCCTGGAACCCCCATCTCCCCAGACCCTCTGCCCTGTCCTGTTGGTGGTTGTGTCTCCTGCCTCTGGCTGTGAGCCCTCAAAGGGGAAGCATTACGCCTGCCTCGCTCTTCTGGAAACCTGCACCCAACACAGAGTAGGAACCAAAGCAGTGCTTGCCCGTGTCCCTCTCCTGCGCTCTACTTTAGGATGGAAGAATGTCCACATCCCCCTGCCCTGGAGACACAGCATAACACCTGGGTTGTAACCCCAGCCTCTCCTCCTTGTCTCTGTGAGATGCTGGGGCCTCAGTTTCTCCATCTGTACAATGGGCCCAGATGTGCCTGTGTTGCCTCCGCTCTGGGTTGCGGAGAGGGGAAGGAAAGGTGGAGCTGTGTCTGATCAAAGTGGCCTGTCCTCCCTGCTTCCAGGAGCTCTGGACCAGGATCCTGGAGGTCAAGATCTGGCTACTGAGAATCAATGGGGTGCCAAGTGGGTGGGTTCCCCATTTATGATTAGCCCATCTCATGGTCTCCCCTGCTTCCAGGTCCCAGCTGTCCACTCACTCCTGACCCTTGCCCTAGCTGTCTCTTATGTTCTTATCTCCCCCTCTGTTCAGAAGCCTTGTCTCTGCCTCTCGCTGCACGCCCTCCCCCCCATTCATCCCGGTGGAGGTCATGAGTGGGGGCAGGTCCTGCCGGCCTGCCTTGTGGGGCATTATCTGTAATATAATGCTGACTCCAGGGATGGGGTCAGGGTCGCTGCTGGAGTGAAATAGGAGGCTAGTGAGTCTTGGAAGAGGGAGTTGGGGGAAGGGAACTGACTGCATTGCAGGGAGGATGATGGTGGGAAGGTCTGAGGCTGCTCACTCCTGTCTCTGAAGGCACCTTGTGCTGTTTGCACCAATGTCGCATGGCCTGGGGCCAGTCATTTGTTCTCTTGCTGCCAGTTTCCTTCCCAGCACAGTGGGGTGGGAAGATGCAATGAGCCCTTGTACTTCTTCTATGGCTGCATGGGTCCTCAATTCTCCCACTGCACCAGCAACTCCGGTGACTGCTGGGAACACTGAGGCCCCAGAGAGCTGAAGTCCCAGCCAGGAGGAGGGCCACCTGGGTTTTGAACCAGTTACATGTATCTCCTAGAGCCATGTGGTTCCACAGCTGAGTGTGGAAGTCAAAGGCTCAGGTCCCAAACCAAGATTCTTGCTCGGTTCTAGGTGAATAGAGTGTGGATAATTTCTCACCCTCAGTTAAGGGCTTCTCTTGGCTGCTGCATCTCCTCTTGTGGCATCTTGCAACTTTCTGGAGAAGGTGGCATTTAGGACCATTTATGAAGGAATTTTACAGACATCACCAACAGGAAAGAGGTAGGGAAAGGTGTTTTTGGCAGTGAGAAATGGCATATGAAAGGCACAGAGTCACGGGTCAGGATGGTGTTTGCAGAGGAGGGTGTGGTAGTTCTGTGTGTTGGAGTGAAAGGTACTCAAGGGAGTAAAACATGAGTATGTGTCTGGGGAGCCAAGATGGGCTGGGGTGTGTTTCTGGCTATTGGTGGATGGTTCTAGGCAGATTCCCTTTTAGAAAATTCTTTCTGGGGGCTGGGCAGATATGCAATTGGCAGGGACAAGTTTGGGTGGGGGCAGTGGTTCAGAGGTGGGTGGCTATGGCAAAAATGCCAATATGAGAGCCAGGTGCTCAGATAAGACCAGTTCAAGTCCAGAGAGGTTTAGGGGTGAAATTTGCAGCATTGCACCCCTAAGTGGGAAGAGTGATAGAGAGGGAAAATTTGGGAGTGATGCCCAGATGTTTGGCTTGGAGCAGCTGGGTGGGAGGTGAGGTGGGGGCATTCAACAAGGTGGGGCTTCAGTGGGCTATTCCGGGGCAAGAAAAGTGAGTTTAATTGGGCAAAGATCAAATATGGGAGCTGGTGAGGTATCAGTTATCTATGTAACCAACAGCCACTGAAGCACAGAGGATATTGACTTCTCAGCCTTTCCTTAATGCATGTGTCCATGGAACTGAGCTGCTCTGAGTTGGGCTGGGCTGATCTTGGCTAGGCTTGCTCAACGCCCAGGTGTGGGCTGTGCTCCCACACATCTCAGCTGGCCAAAGTCAAGTAGGTCCAATCAAGCAAGAGCTTTTAAAGCCTTTGCTGGTTTTATCACATTTGCGCATTGGTCAAGGCCAGTCACATGGCCCAGTCCCTGGGGAGGGCTCTGTGAGATCAGAAGTGAGGGTATGTGGAGGGGGAGAGACTTGGGGCCAATGAGGGGGAACAAGTCAGTCACATGGAGAAACCAAGGGACTGCTGTGCATCCCAGAGCATAGGTTTGAGACTACTGACCAAGGATAGTCCCCGAGGCCATGGGAAGGGAGGGGTGGCCCAAGCTGGTGACATGGCTAAGAGGGGGGCTGGACACTTAGATAATCCCCCCTTTACCTCCTAACTATCCCTCTGCTATCTCATGGTAGAGAAAACCTCAGAGCTCAGAGGGTCAGTCACTTGATATGCACACAGTAGGTGCTGTACAAGATACCAGGTGAAGGAACCAGGTAGGTAGACTGGGCGATTAACCCTGGTGGGTCAGCAGGTAAAATCTGTGCCAGCGAGCAGGTAAAATCTGTGCTTCCCTCTGGGAAGCTGTGGGAACTGGTTTGACCCAAGGCCCCGGCCACGGTAACCCCACACCCTGCTTTGAACAACAGTGCAGGCACCTTCCAGACTCGATGACATTTGACCTGAATGAGTCCGCTAGCTGTGTCCAAGGTTCCAGACCTTTCTGGGTTATCTCATTTCATCCTCCCAACAGCCCCAGGAGGAGGGAGACTTTGTAGCTCATTTTGCAGAAACGTAGGGGTACAGTGAAGCCCCAGATCATGAGGCCAGGAAAATGGCAGAATTGGGGTCCAGTTCAAGATGCCCAAGCCTCAGCTCTTCACTGCAGCCCCCACTCCTGCCCTGGGTGGCTGCCTTCTTTGCTGAGCAGCTCAGAATCCTGGTTTGGTGGGGGAGTGTTTAGTCAGGCAGCAGGCCTGGATGACGACCCCCCACAGAGCCACCCAGCCCTCCCCCTCAGCCAAGACTGATTCCCTTGGAGGGTATTTTTTTTTTTTTAAGGCAAGAAACAGCAGGAAAATCTCTCTCCTGCTGCTTCTTGTATTTCCTTTATAGTTGCCTTTGTTCTATATTTAATTTTTTGTTTTAAACCCAGTTGAAGAGAGATGGGCGAATCACCGATGGTTATTGATTTATTATTTATGGTGAATCATACGTTGCTTTAATCGCATCTTCTGTCCTTTTCCTATTCAACATAGTTGAAGGACAACCCAAGGAAGTCAGCAAGGCATCAGAGGCTCTTGGAGATGTTTCTGTTTATTTCTACATCGCAACCTGTTGGAATAAAACTGGAGCCACTTTGGGGGGCAGTGCATTACTAGCTTGCCTTAAAGGGTGGATTGGTGATGCTGGGCCTTGGCTGGAGTGGCCGGCGTGACCTCTTCTTGGTGATGTGTCGTGGCTCTCAGAGACCACAAGTGGGGTCACTGGGCTGCTTTTCAGGCCGTGGATCAATGGCCCCCAGCATTGTTTCCTGCTTTTTCTGGCTTTTTCCCTTTTCACTTCCTAACCATGCCAAAGCTCAAGTTGAGAAGTAGTCCCAGCTCCCCAACTCTGCCCAAGAGCAGCCATCTTCCAAAACCCCAGCACAAATAACAATGATCCACAACTCCTCAGAGCTGATATTTCTTGAGAGCTGCGCTGTAGGCCAACATCAAGTGCTTCCTATGATCCATCTTACTTGGACTTGGGCCCTTGAGAGGGGTTCTCTGTTCCCATTTTACAAGTGAAGGCACTGAGGCCAAGTGCAGGTGAGGAACAGGCCAGAGGAAGGGGTGGAACTGGCAGAAATCTGGGCTGATACTGAAGTTCTACTCTTCTCCGGGAGTCCCTCCTGTTTCCTTCAGGTATGCAGGTGGCTTCCCTTTAGCTCTGGGTGGCATGGCACCCCAGGATGCTCTGCTGCAGCCATGGATTTGTGTGCCTGGGGATGTGCCTCAGAGTGGCATGAGGCCCTGGACTTGGGCAGAGGGTGCTTCCTGAAGCCATGTGATTATGTGTCTGGGCATCGGCTGTGTGGGTATGGCTGTGAGTGTGAATATGGCTGTGTGAGAGGGTGTGGACAACAGTCTAAGTATGTCTGGGACAGTGTAAGAATGTGTGTGTCTGTGTGTGTGAGAGAGAAAATGTGAATGTGAATATGTTAGTGCAAATGGGAATCTGTGTGATTTTTTGTGTGAACATAAGTATGTCATGCATGTGTGGAAGCATGTGGTGTGTGTTTGTGCACAGGTGTGAGTATGTGTAAATGGGGGGATGTGTGGGAGTGCCTGCAACAGGTACCTGAGCATGTGAGTATGAGTGTGCATCGTATGAGTATTTGTGTCTGAATTAGACATGTGAGGATGAACCTGTGGACTATGTGTAGAGTGTGCATGTATGTGTGAGTGTATATAGTGTGTGTATGTAAGTGTACATGTATGTGTGAATGAAATGTAACATGGTGGTGCCTGGGTTGGAGGGAGTGGTGAGAGAGGCAGTCAGAGTGGTGGAATGAACACTACCTCGCAGGACCTTGGAAATCTTAGTGAGAATGTCAGAGGATTAGGGGATCAATGTCAAGGGTAGTGGCAACATGATTAGATTTTTATTTCCAGAAAGTCAAATTGGAGGCTAGAGTTAAGCCCTTCATAGGTATCTTAAATCCAGTTCTCACAAGAATCTTCAAGATGGTAACTGGATGTGCTGGGTTAAATATGGTTGCTAGTTCTTTGCCACTGTTGCCATCCAGAGGTGAACCAGATGTGTTTCATTTTGAATCTGACTTATAACTTGCTTTGACCAATAAAAAGTGATGAAAATGGTGTATTGAAACTTTAGAAGCTATGCCCCCAAATCCCTGCAGTTTCCACCTGGGTTAAATGGAACCCTACCTACAGACTCTCTGAGCTGCCATGTTGTGGGGAAGCCCAAGCCATCTGAAGAGGCCCTGGAGGATGGATGCCTGTGGAGGGAGGTGGCTCAAGGATATCCCAAGGAGCCTGTGTGTGAGTGATGTGGACCCCCAGCCTTTATTGCCCCAATGATGCCTCCTAGATTGGGAGTGAACCACCAGCTGAGTCTTTCTGGGGGTTCTGACTCATAATATTGTGAGCAAGATAAAACGATCTTTTGAAACCATTAAGCTTTGGATGTAGTTTATCACAGAGCCAAAGATGACTGAAACAGTGAGTATTATTATTCCCGTAAACAGCTGAGGAGAGAGAACAGAGCTGCCCAGATTCCAGAAGGCCCACATTTTATTCATTCTACCAATTCATAGTTGATTCACTTTTTTTTAAATTATCATAGAGTACCCAGAAAGTCCAGATAAGTCAAACAAAGAGGAGAGACAAATCTTTGTGGAAATCCTCAGCAAGTGATTAGTCAGGCAGGACTTGGCCTTTGCTGGGTGTCTCTGCCTCAATTTTTTTCCCTGTGAAGATAGCATTTTTGTTGAAATATGGAGGTACTGCACATATTCAGAGGAATTGAAATGCATATCATTTACTTAGGTCCACTCTCTCATTCGATGATTTTATTTACTCCACATGTAGCTGAAATGAGGTAATTCCAAGTATGGTAGGAGCGAGGGAGAGGAGTCAGGCCTGGAATTTCCCGGACATTGTCTCCCGTGCCCCCATTCATATGTTGAAGCCCTAACCCCCCAGTTTGATGGTATTTGAATATGGAGCCTTTGGGAGGAAATCAGGGTTAAATGAGGTCATAAAAGTGGGGGATGCTCCCATAATGGTCCTCATAAGAAGAAACCTGAGAGAGCTTGCTCTTTCTCCACCAGGCGAGAGGACATAGTGAGAAGGCGGCCATCTGTGAACCAGGAGGAGTGTCCTCAAGTCTCGTCCTGATCTTGGACTTCCCATTTCCAGAACTATGAGATGTCAATTTTGTTTAAGTCCCTCAGGCTACAGCACTTTGTCATGGTGATCCAAGCAACAACATACACCCTGTAGGTCGTACCTGTTGGTACCTTTCATCTTTACCTCATCACTGCCAGCTATGTTTATAAGTTTCTTCTTCATTTTACAGGGAAGAAAATGAAGGCCCAGGAAAGGGAAGCATCTCGCTGAAGGGCTCCCAACTAGTCAGAGAAAGGATTGTCATGTGGACCTGGCTCCCTGCACCAAAGGAGCCATTAGGGGTCATCCCACACCACTGTTTTCCCAGCCATGTCCCTCAACATCAATCCTAGGGGGTCCATGGGTCTAAATTTGGGAAACACCACCTATGTTCTTTCACAGGTTGGTCTATGTACAGTGAACACAGCAGAGACACAGATGCTCTTCAGTTGAGTTTAAATTTTCTCACTTTAAAATTAGAGGGTAAATATACATAGCCTCAAAGTAGGCTGTGAGAATTACAACTTGTGGGCACGTACTGTAGGTGCCCCTTGTGCTAAGCCTTTTGTACACATTTATCTCCTTTAAATGACTTGAGAGAAGGTAATGAATGTGAAACCCCTTCAACAGCAACATGTAACAGTTTTTCACCACTAGAGTATAAATAACTGAAATCCTCGTTGTTTGGTGTGAGCAGGTCCTTCAGGGGCACTGGGAGTAAAGAGAACTCTGGGTACGGTGTGCAGTGGAGGGATGCTGGGGAGGCAAGGAGATGTGGAGAAAGACAGAACAAGAACTGAAAGATTTTGCGGAGCTTGACAAACTGTACCACCCTTTATCCTCTCCACATGGGTTTTTGTGCTCTGACCTTTTGTTAAATATATTTCACCAGGAGAAGTTAAGAAGCAAAATTTCTCTGTTTTGTCTGTTAGGACTCTCTAGTTGTGAAAAAGCAGAAACCCCAGCTGAGAATTTCTTAAACCAAAGAATCAGTTTTCCATAACTGATATGCTCCTCTGTAGATAAGTTTCAGGTGCAGTTTGATCCAGAGGCTCTTTTCCTTATGGAGGATGCAGCCTTGGTCGGCCTCATATCCTCATTCTGTACCATCTAAAAGGTAATAGATGACCCTCTGGTAAACCGTCACTTAAGAGAGAAAAATCTTGTCCCAAGTTTTGCACAATTTCTTTTCACGTCATGGGCCTGAAGTGGGTGGGGCAGCTGTCCCACGACTTGCTCAGCTCTGATCTGTGTATTCAGGAGACTGGAGAAGTTGATAGCCGTAACCCAATCTGGTTCCACCCCTTGAGTGAAGGGTGGAGCCAATTTCACCTAAATCCACAAAGTTGAGAACAGTTGTGGGGAGGAGAGGCAGGTGATTCAAACTCTAAGGAAAATTCTGGGAGAAGGAGGTAGACACAGTGACCAGCAGTACAGCAAATCTCCACTGCTGTCCCAAGGAACATCCAGGTACCTGATGTCTGCTCTGTTCTCCAGAACAGAGGGCTGGGGCCCTCTTTGGCACTGGGGGATCCTCCCATGTGGGCCCAAATCCCCTCACTGCCAGCTTCCCCTCTCCTTTCAAATGCCCCAAAGGCCCCTGTGCCTTTTCTCAGGTGACTCCCTTTACTTGTATCATCTCTACTCATTTGCTTCCGCGCTTGCCTTTGCCCTCAGCTTTTCTCATGGTCTCCTCCTTTGCAAATGCTTTCTACTCCCCCAAACCTTGCTCGGATGTCTCCTTCTCTGGGAGGTGTTTGAAAATGCTCTCCTGGGACTCTCAAAACACAATTTTTGTCCCAAAATATGGCCCCTGTGAGCTTGCAGTTGCTTGTTTTCTGCTGTGTCCTGATGCTACAGGCACAGGGGATGTGCCCAGTGGCTACTAGGTGAATCGGTGAGTGAATCCATTGTTTCATCTGCTGTGCCTTCAACTGTAGGAGGTCAGAAACAATTAAGAAAAGGAAAGAGCATGATATTGGAAGTAGATTGGAATCCTGGGTCCCTCATGGATAAGCCATCGAACCCTAAGCAAAATACCTTCTCTGAACTACTCTTTCTGTATCTGCAAAGTGGTGATAACTGTACTATACTTCCTTGGATGATTGCAAAATATCTCATCCACCCTAGCATATCATGGGTGCCCACTGCTGGAAAAGAACCCATGGGCCAAGGGCATCTTATCCTGGATAATGAGAGAGGTTTGCAATGCAGGATCTGTGTCTTTTAGAATCTACAAGTCTGTGGACCCCCCCTTGCCAGGATTGGCTTGCACATGTGCTGAAGAAAACAGTGTTGAATATGGTGATTACAGACAGCCAATCAATTAGCTGTGTTCAGGAATCTGATCATAGCAGTCAATCGGTGATTGCCAATCTGCATATTTATTCGGTATCATTAATTATGCATCATGCAACATTAATCCCCATAATATGCATGTGTGCATGCTGTGGAACAAGGCTTTGGGTCCTATCTGGGGGAGAATGCTTGAGGAGGTCTCCGGACGTGTGTGTATATGGGGATGGGCATGGGGAACATAATTCTCAAGGAGGCAGTCAGTTAGCATTGAGCCAGATTGAGTGCTGCTATTACATTGACTACAGAAATTGGGCCTGGTTTTGTTCTTTATTTAAGTTTGGGGTTGCAAACTGATATGACATGACTGATATAGTCTGGAGGTATGTTTTATTTGGTCAGAACAATGCTTTTGAAAAGGATGGATATGATGTATTTAGTCTGGGCATTGCAGTTTGCCATAGTCTCTGCCTCTCCTTATTGTCTCATAGACCACCTACTTCACTCCCTAAGTTTTCTATTTGAACTGGAGCCTGTATATCAATGTTTCTTCAGCTCTTTAAAAGTTACAATGTACTTTCAGAGATTTTTCCCTATTTGATCCTCCCTACCCAGTGAAATTTTAATACCACTGATATATTGGGCATCTGTTTATGTAATATATGTTCATTTGTAAGATTTCTTGCCCTTGATAGAGTGAACCTCAACCCTGTTGAGAATGCATGATCTATATCATAAGGTCTCTGACTCTCTTTGGTGGTTTCCATGGTGGGATACGGCTAGGAAGGTGGTTAGCAATGAGGTGATTCGATCTATATAATCATTTCTCTTATATTTCACTGGATGAACGCTCTATATTGTCCTCCATGTTCTCCCTATTTACCCTTAAATTAGCTTTATTTACCCTTAAATTCATATTCCATTCATGTGGTCTTGCTGTTCCTCACTCCTTACCTTCTACCCTCCAGAGTACCCCAATCCTCAAGATCCCTTCCCCAGAATCTTTCTGGCCTATTAAAGTAATTGTACACAAGTATTGTAGTGTTAGAGGGAGAAACCTCTCAGGGAGTCATAATTTCTCAATTTGCATTTTACAGAAGAGTGAACAAGCCCATAGAGACATGCCCAAGTCTGCCCAGCAAGTCAGGAAGGGGTAAAGACCATGACCAGAAGTCAGTATTTTCTATCCACTCCACCTACTCCCTAAAGCAGATTTAGTAACCTTGGGCCACCTGGGCCTGGTGCAGAGGTGGTGCTGTGGAGTCACAATGTATATCAAAAATGTTAACACATTAAAGTCTCTGACATGTCTTATAGGAAAACAAGTAAGTTTAATTTGTGTAATGCAGGTTTTCTTTTCTTTTCTTTTTTTTTTTTAAAGATTTATTTATTTATTTATACAAGCACTGAGTATAGTCAGAAGCATGGGAGGGTGAGAGAATTCACCAGAGCCAGAGCAGGGAACAGAATAGGCAGACTGACTGAAATACACTGCTGAGGGGAGCAGCGGGTGTGGCAGGAGAGGTCTGCACACCATGTGGGACCCTCGCCCAGCGGCCAGGGATCGAACTGGCACTGCAGAGGCTGCGGGCAGCTTCGCAGCCCAGCGCTCAACCACTGCGCCACCAGGGGAGGCCCAATGCAGGTTTTCTTGAAGACGTGTTTGATCACAAAACTTGTTTGTGACTGTAAAACTTACTATGTGTCATAAACTTGGGCACTGAAAGATAAGGCTATATAGTCTTAAACTAACCCCCAAATTGGAAACAACTTCCATATCCATCAAGAGTAAAATAAAGGAACTTTTTATGTTTACACAAGGGAATATTATATAGGAGTGAAGATGAATGAGCTGTAGTTACTCAAAACAATGTGGCTGAATCTCGGCATATTATGTTGCCAGCTACATAATAATTGCATGATCACTACGTTACTATTATTATTCTGTTTATATAAAATTTAGATTGAACCAAACTTAAACCATGCTGTTTTCAGAGCAATTGAGGAAATAATAGCACCAAAATCGAAAGGAATGAGATCTCCTGGAGGGGGGGGGGGGGTCGTGAGTAGGAAAAGGGGCAAACAAGTGCTTCTGAGGTTATGTTTCATCTTATAGATGTTTGCCTGTAATTAATCATTTGCACTTTTCTGTATGTTTGTTGAGTTTACAATTGAGAGACTAAGCGTTTGTGCTGGTTTTGACTTCCAGAATAGGTTTTGTGGGTAAGAGTAGAGGCTAGGAGGTGACAGAGGAGGCTGCTTTTGCTGCTGCCACTGGACCACAAGACCATGGTGGCAGGTCCTGCAGTGGGGTTGACTGGGACAGAGAGAAGCAGAGGGATTCAAGAAAGACTTGACAGATAATTTGGCAGTTCCCAGCATGCTCATGGATGTGTTTGGGGTCCTGGATTTTAACCATACCCTCAGGGATGGCTTCCCTGTAGCCTTGGCTATCAGAACTGGGAGGCCAGACAGATCTCCTGGAAGATGCCTGGCACTTGAGAGGACCCGGAGAGCATCACAGAACCTCATGGAAAGGTAGCCAAGAACATAGACCAGGGAATTAAATGCAAAAGGAGAGTGGTGAAGAGGCTGACCTTCAAAGCTGTCAGCGTGGGGTCTTAGGTATTCCACACTGGGATTGTTTTATCGGCTAATGCACACAGGTGGTGGTGGTGGTGGTGGTGGTGGTGGTGGTGGTGGGTTCTCCAGAATGACCTGTGCAAATGTGGTTGAGAAGGGTGCAGTGATCAGCCCATGACCTGAAACCTGGGCCCCAGCCCCCTGCCCAGCCCTTATTTTCTAGCGCCTTCTCTCCCACCTCCCGGGGATGGCCACAGTGTTTTCTGTCTGGCCAGCCATGCCTGGCCATGCTCGGGAACACAGGCCCCTTCAGAGGTGCCCCCTGAGTTGGCCGAGGCGTCCGAGCCCTGACAAACTCTTGAGGGAAGCGGGCGTCGCAGACCCAGCTGTGTAAATGTTTTTGGTTTTCCTGCTGAGGCTGGGGGTTGAGTCGGTGCCAAGACAAGCCTTGCTTGAGTTTTCTTTGGCAAGGCAACCCAGCTCAGGAATGTCAGGCAAACTTTCCAAATGGGATGGTTTGTCAGTGGGACCTCGGGCTGAAAGCTGAGCCCTGGGTACGCTCTGCCATCATCTCATTGCCGCGTCCCCAATTAGAGTCAAGAAGCTGTGGCCCAGCCTCGTCAGATGGGAGCCATTTTCTCGGCTCGCCCTCCTCCTTCCCAGAGGGGCAGGGGCCATTCAGGGGGTTCTCCATGTGCTCCCCCAGTGGGCATGGTGGGAGGAAGGATGCGTTCAGCATCCAGAGGATGTTGGTGCATACAGGGGTGTGTATGAACCCTATTCTGGGCTCCTGCTGTGAAGTTGGGAGGAGAGCCCAGTAACCACTACGAGGTGTGTGTTTTTCTTCTCATTGTTTATCTCCCCTTGGTTAACTGGGACTTGGGCCTTTCTCGTTGGAGCTCACAGAAGAGAAAATCCAGAGCAGGGTTTCCCAATGCAAAATTCTCTAGCGGCAAGCAAACTACCTATAGAGTAAAGCTGGCCAGAACTGAGGCAATGTGGCAGGGTGGGGACTAGGGCAGATGGGGGAGCTCAGGCCTCCTCTAGAGTGGTGGGTACTTCTCAACTTCAGCTGACCTTGACTCTGGGTGAAAGTGATTCTGATGTGGCCCAAATTTCCAAAGTTTCAAGAGAGACTTAAAGTCTGGCTTTTATATGAAGCCTCCCAGTCCTAAAATGTTGGCAACTGTCTCAATTTTAAAAAATCAACGAAGCAGTATGTTAGCCAAACAAAACACATCTGGGAGCGGGATGAAGCCTCCAGACCAGGCGTGTGTGACCTCTGGTCTCTAACTTCCTGACCCATGACTGCAAGCTGAGTGGACAGATGGAAACAAAGACATCATCCACCACAACAATAGTGATAACCAATAGTGATAACACACCTTTTGTGTGTGCTCTGGGCTGAGCCAGGCCTTGTATTAAGTACGTTATGTGCTGGACTTCTTTTCATTTCCACCTTCACTTGATGGGTGGATACCATCATCCCCATTGTACAGATGGGAACACTAAAGTCTGAGAAGGGATGGAGGTTGGCCAAGTCCACGCAGTTAATAAGTGGCAGAGCAAGAAATTAATCCCAAATCAGTCTGACTTTTTGCACTGTGTTGAAGTCAAAAGATTTTATTTTGTCATGGTTGCTACTTAACTAATTCACATGCTTAACAAACATTTATTGAGCACTTATTATGTGCCAGGGACTATGCTACATGCTTTGCAAGGGTTAAATGAGGGAATATCTGTAAAGTTCATAGAATATATATTAAATGCTCAGTTTGTTGCCTCCTTTATTACTGTTACCAGCCTACATCTACTTACACCATGTGTACCCTGCATAGGCCAAGAGGGTGGGTTGTAAAATGTGAGTAATGTATAGGTTCTCCTTTTGCAGATGCCCAGCCTCTAGTCTCAGTTGGGTGCTTTTATAGACCCTCTCCAGGATTCTGAGATCAAGTTCCTCATTTCTAATCTCTGAAATGGGTAGGTATGGCCATAATCAGAATTCTTGAAAAAGAAAATTAGATCATGGTTGTTCTGGACAATGAGTGTGAGGAGGAGAGCCTGACCATCTTGTCCCTTCAAAGGCAGCAGTGATTCTTGTGAAGGTGCTCAGTAAATTTGGGGGGGAGGGGTTAGTAGGCTGGGGGAGAAACCAGCCTGACCTTCAGTATTGGGGAGGCAAAATCAGGGTATTGGGATGATATCAACTGAGGTGCTAAGCCCTGCTGCGTGGGGTCAAATGTCCCCAGAGTGATCTGACATTCACATTTTGCAAAGCACTTTACAGTTTGCAAAAGCCAGACTGTCTCAGGCCTTTCCCAGCTCTCAAGCATGCCTGGCTCCCCACGGCCCCTTGCTTTGCCTACTGAGTCCTCCATGCAAGTTGGAGCGAATCTGAGTTGGAGGACAAGTGGACAGCACACTGGGTGGGCAGCCTCGGCCTTGGCCGGGGTTCACAGAACCACTGGCCGAGGCTGTAGCCACATGAGGAAGGCAGTTGGATTGGGTTGGGTGGGCCAAGATGAAACCTGGCATTCCCACAGAACCCAGAGAGATGCAGGGGCTGGGCTGTCCAGCAGAGAGGCAAACCTGAGAGCTGACTACTGGATTTCTTTCTCGTCCCGGGTCATGATGAGATTTTTTCTCCTGGACAGTCTCTGTCAGCTCTGACACAAAAGCACCATGACTGGGAGGCTCCCAACCCTGGCTGGAAGTCTGGGGGGTGCTGGTGTGGGGGATCAGGGTGCCAGCAGGGCCACATTCTGGAAAGCCATTTTTCTGGCCTGCAGACTTTGATTGTATCCTCATGTGGTGCACAGGAGGGAAAAAAAAGAGAGAGAGAGAATCCTCTCGTGACTCTTTGAAGGACAGCAATCCCAACATGAGGTCCCCACCCTCACGGCCTCTTCTCATCCCGGTTACCTCCCAAAAGCCCCACTTCCCAATACTATCACATTGGGGGTTAGTATTTCAACACATGAATTTGGGGAGGGGGGATATCAATATTCCATCTGTCACAGTGAGTGAGCTTGCCCTAGGCCCAAGCTGAACACCATCCTGACAAAGTCAATCACAGTAACTAACATTTATTGAGCACTTTCTATGTGCTGGGCACAGTGAAATGCCATTGGATCCTCATTCTTGGCCTATTATTCCCATTCCACAGAAGGGGAAACTGAGGCTCAGAAGAAGTCATGTAGCAAGTGGAGTGGTGAAGCCAGAATTTGAGCCTAAGCCCCTTTGCATCTGGTCAGTGTCTTTACCAGCTTATGCTGTGTCCTGTCTACCCACAGTCCTGGACAGAGCCACTCTCATCACTACCACCCCTCATCCCTACCCCTGCCCCATCACACCTGGGAGAAGAGGTTCGGGATGGTCTTTGCACAGGCCCATTGCAGAGTAGAATGGACTCAGGGCTCAAGTCTCCTCCCAGCATCACCGTTCCAAGGCCTAGCCCCTGCCACGGCTGGTTCAACACTCCCACCTGATGCAGTCAAAGACTGATCAGATGTGATCCCCACCCGGGAAGGTCTCTAGGGACCCCCAGGAGCCCCCAGCCAAGAGTGTACAGGGGTTGGGTATGCCACCCCTCCCTTGAGACCTTTGCAGAGCCCAGGGGGGCCAGCCAGCCTCCAGAGATGGGTGATTTGGAATCAGAACACACAGCTCCTCCTGGTCTATAATGAGCAGGGAGTGAGCTGATAGAGATGTTAATTTCATTATTCATGCACATAATTACAATCTAGAAGTTGGCAGCTTTCTAGGTAATGACAGGAGGGAAGGGGAAATTTACCTAACTTTTGTAATATATGTGTGGTATTATTTAACTCTTAAATTAAGATCAGAGACCTAATTCACTCCACTAGGCCTGCAGAGGTGAGGCCCAGCACAACCTCACCATAGCTTTCTGCCGTATAATCCTTCCTTCATCAAATGGCTCATGTGCCGGGCTGTGTGCCAGTTTGGGGGTTGCTACGGTGATGGAAGTCCAGCTCTGCCCTGGCATCCCATGGTCTAGGATACAAATGAGTGAAGCAGGAGAGGGGTGCCGAGGGAGAGGCCCACTTCTGGGCAGGCAGAGAGAGTGGCAGAGAGGGCTTCCTGGTGGGAAGGGAGGAGGTTTCTGCACTGGTCTTGAAAGGCCATGGATAAGAGTTGTCCGTGCTAGACTACGCTGGAGGATTATTGGCGTTTTGGTGGTGGGCGTGGCTGATAGCATAATCTGTAGAGGTGTCAGTGTCCCTAAAACTACGTGTTGTAAATCAGTGTTACTTATAAGCATGTATTAAGGGTCAGAGTTGCCTGTGCTAGGAAGAGAGGAGAGGCCTTCGAGATGGGTGGCGTGGGGGGCAGCCTGTGCAAAGGCCAAGAGGTCAGACCATGCAGACTTGAGAAGATGCTGGACTAGGGATTTGGGATGGCATGCTCTCCAGATTCACTCTTCAGTCAACCTGACTGGGAAGCCCAGGGGGTGGGCAGCAACCTGCCAGGGACCCTGCCCCGCTGCCTACTGATAAGGCCTGGAAAGGGGCCACAGGGGCTCTCTAGGGCCCTTTTGGTGCTTGCTGGCTCTTGACTGGCACCCAGCTGGGGGAAGCAGGACTCAGGCACAGGAGAACCCTGCGGCGGGTGAGTTGGGAGCCCAGCCCCCCGAACTGGGGGGACACGTTTCTGGAGGGGCCCCTGCTGTCCCAAGCAGCCTGTGAACACAGTCAGCTCTGGGCTTGCACCCAGCTGGCTGTGGGGCTCAGTAGAGGGGCCTGGTTCCGTTGGGGGTGTGAAATTCTTGATTAGGGCCGGCTGTGGCCTGGCCCCTCCCCGAGTGGCTCTTCCTGCCCCCCCTACACACTTTGGGGAGAAGGAACAGCTGCACAAACACAGGCCGAGGCAGGGAGATGGCGGGACGTGAGATGCTGTCCATCCAGCAGCCCCACAGCCCAATCTCGGCCCGGGGGCACTTTCCTGGGAGCCCGTGTGTGCGTGGCACTTGGGAGTGCGTTGTGCTGACCAAGGTGGGGCAGGAGGTCATGGTCGTGAGCTGTGTGCTGGTGGCACAAGCTGGGCAGCTGACTGTGTGGGGAACATGTCTTAGGATGTGGGTGTAGTGACTGTGTGTGCTCATGGGTGTGTATGCATATGACAGGGAGTGTGTGTGTGTGTGCGCACACCAAGCATGCACACACGTGTTCTAACATGGACATGTGAATGCATGTGTGGTGTGTGTGTAGATGCACGTTGGTACGCTGTATCAGGAGCAGAAGGGTATGTGCCGCATGTATAATTGTGTTGGGGAGTGTGCAGAAGGCATGGGTACGTGTGCAGATGTGTGTGGTTGTGTTTATCATGTGCATATATACAAGGGGGGTGTGTATGTGTGCACAGATGTGAGATTGTGTTGACCTATGTCTAAGTTATAGAGTGTGCATGTGTGCACGCACATGCACGTGTGTGTGCATACATGTGTGTATGTGTGTGTGTGTGTATGTGTGATGCATACACTGGAAGAGAAAGAGGCTTATTTGTGATATGGCAGGCAAATGTTTGAGTCAGGTCCTTGCTCAAGCCCCTGAGTGACAACCACCAGGAACATACCCCCTCCTGGGGTGCCCCCTTCCTGCTGCCCCTGCTGGCCGCTGACATTTCCCCCAAGGCCCCAGTTCCGCCCTCTGGCTAGTCCTGTGTTCTGTTCCTCAGACCGAACGGTTTGTTTTCCCTTCAAGTCCATCCTTCTATAATTGTTTCCATGCACTTTCCTCATTTTGTAGTTTGAAATCCATCCCTACCCTGCTCTACTCTGTACCCAGGGCCTCCCTCAGTTCTGGGAATGCAGACAGATGGCCAGAGGACCTACTATGTGCCATGCACCTAGCAAAGTCACTGACACCCCTCCTGTCACTGAGCCCTCCGAAGTCCTGCCTTAAAGTTGAGACTTTGATATGAAACAAGAGGACCCTGGGATTTAGTATGTCCATTGATTAGACAACTTGCCCGAGGCTCATAGAAGTCAGGCAGTGTGCAGCACAACCGGAAACCCCAGCGGGGCTGGGAACCTGGGCCTGACTTCTGAGTCCAAGGTCCCCTCTGCCTGTCTGCCCAGGGCTCACTCCCTGCCAGCCTGCACCGTTCCAGCCACCGCTTCTCCACTGCGCCTTCTCCTTGAGCACCTGGGAAGTGACTAAGTGTGTGCTGTGCTAGGAGATTCAGGATTTTGCAGATCTCCAGGTTAAAATGGAGACCAAGGGAAATTTATACGATTCCGTTTTCTGCATCTCTCTGGATCTCTTATAGAGTCAGTAATGTATTCCCCCTTCTTGCTAACACACTTTTTAAAATGTTAATAGACTGTAAATTACTTTTCTTTTTTATACTTCTTAAAATAAGCGTTTCCTCTCGTAGATGGCATGACGACGCTGGAGTTACGGGCTTGGTTTTATTACTGTCGAGATGAGATGGACTGTAGAGAGCTCATACAGCTTTTATAGGAACTATTTTATTTATAAGAATTTTCCTAATGTCAGATGGATGTGATGTGCCCGGTTTCTTTCTGCCCAGTCTCAGGAGAAGTGGGGAGTTTAGCACGGCCAGGGCCTGGGGCGCATTTCTTCACCCTGGAAACTCCTCAAGTATGGAATGAGTTTGTTCTGGCAAATCTGGTAGCCTTTCAAGGTCTTCTGCAGCCCTGACTTGGGAATCTACGGTTTGGGGTTGGTCTCAAGGGAAAAACACATTAGAATGGCAACCCAGCTTTACTATTTATTACCTGTAGGACCTTGGCCATAACTTTACCTCTCTGACCTTCAGACTTCTCATCTGGGATCTGTGATTCACCTCAACATCTTGCTCAAAGGTCATATGGTGCCCAAATCCTGCCATGGAGCAAATGCTTGAGAAATGGCAGTGATTCACAGTATTTAGGTCTCAAGGGTGCTTCTCTCCTCACTCCAGTTCCACACAGGCTAAATTTTCTGCATGCAAATGTGCCAAGCCTGCCCCTGCCTCAGGGCCTTTGCACACGCTGTCCTTTCTTCTAGAACATGCTTTAGGCTATATACTAATGGTATGTGGTAGTGTTTAATGAGCAATATCTGACCTGTTGTGAAAGGTCTCCCCTTTCGTGAGATCACCCAGCTCATGTCCACAGTCTATCAAGGCCTGGAATTTGCCCTTGTCCTGCCTTGAGGGCATAAGCAGCTCCTCCAACACATGCACCCTAGCTCCTCACTAAAGCACCTCCTGTTAGAGCAGCCTCTGGGGTTATCAGTTGGGGTGTCAGTCATACTCCCTAGCCACCCAAGCTAGTCCATGGCCCCTGGTCAAGGCCATCTTGGCAAAGGGCAGTGATGTGATTGGGGTAGACTGCTGTCCCCTCTTCCACTTTCCTATCCTGACCACCAACTTAATCAACCCTGAACAAACGGCCACAGGCTTGTCTCCCTAAAAGTGATGTTACCTCTAATTATCTCTGGCAGGATGTGATGCAAACTCCTTATGCTCCCTTTTCAGCTTCTCAGAGTACTTGTGAGCATTGTGATTGAGATAATTGAATATCTTCTTCAAACCAAGAGCCTGGTCTCCCCTGGGCAGGCCTCCTCATGTGGTTCCATGAGGCTAGCCTGGGGTATCTGCCCAGATCAGAAGGCTCTGCTCTTCCAAATGTCTCCTGGCATGCTTTTATTGTGTGCTTCATGTCCCACTCTGTTACATCTTTGGATTGAGGACCACTGAGGTTGAGGGCCCAGTGACCTGGGTTTGAATCCCAGCTAGCTACTTTTGAGCTGTGTGATCCTGATTACTTAACCTCTCTGTGCCTCAAATTCCTGGCTTCCTTGTATGGTGATACTAGTTGTATCTCAAGAACGAACATGGTCATAACAAAGAAGCACATTTTTTGAGCACTTACTGTGCACTGACCATGTGCCTGGCACTGTTTGGTTTAATCCTCACCACCGCCCTGAAGTCTGAGCACTGTCCCCATCTTTCAGATGAGAAGACCAAGTCTCTGAGCACCATTTGGCCTGCGAGTGTGGAATCAGGATTGGAACTCTGCAGTGTCCAGTTCCAAGCTGGCATTCACATCCATTTGACCCTCTAAGTGGGGTATTAGAACCCCTTCTGCAATTCAGAAGAGGGTTTGCTTTTAGTTTAATACATCAGGCCCCACGTTGGTAGAACCCTGATTACCAGGAGGCAACCCACCCATCAACAACACAGGGTGTCCTCCAGGAAGAGCTGCACCCTGACAGGCAGCATGGGCCCCCAGTAGCAAAGCTGGGACTGGACCAGTCGGGGGTTTCCCTCGCCCACACTACTTCCCCAGTCCTCTTTCTGCATGAAGAGGCACACAGTTTTCTGTGTGTAACAGTTTACCTCTGTGCACACACACCAGTGGGCTTGCTACTCTTGTGCCAGCAGAGCCTGCATACGCTGGAATGAATATTCAAATGCATGTGCCAGGTTCATGTATGTGGCCAGAGCATAAGGCACAGTTAATTTGCACAACACCCCTAGCTCCTAACATAGTGCCTGGCACACAAAGCTCCTAACATAGTGCTTGGATCTGCAAAGCATCTCTTGAGTGACTGAATGAAAGTCTGTGAGTACCTGAGTGTGTGTTTCTGTGAGTACACACTGGTCAATATGGTGCCCATGCAGGCGGTGTGGACACACACTGGGGATTTGAAGTGTAAGTTGGTCTGGCCACACTGGTATGCACACCTGTGAGTTTTCTGGCACTGCTTTGCATATCTATTTAATCCTCCCATGAAGCCAAGGGAAATACTCTCAGGGAGCTGGGTGAGCACCACAGAGAGGAGTCAGTAGAAAATGTGCAGGGGTGCGCCTGGAGGTTCTGGTGTCACACAGACCTGAGTTGGCCTCTTAGTACTGCCATGTGGTTGCTGTGTGACCTCAACCCTGTGACTTTCCCTCTCTGAGCCTTTGCTTCCTTGTCTGTCATGTGCTCATGAGCTCCATACCTCCCAAGTAGGGATGTTGGGGAGTCATTGAGATAATAGACACAAACTATTGTACCCAACTGGTGCTCAATTGATAGTTTGGGATTTGGTTGGGCTCCAGATTGGAGGCTGAATTTGCAGATCTGCCTCATTCATTCATTCATTCATTCATTCAACAAATATTAATTAGGCCCCATCCAACACCTGACACTGGTAGGTATTGGGTAGAGCCAGTGACTAAAGGAGACAAGGTCCCTGCAATCATGATTCTCATGGTCTCATGGAAGAAACAGACATGAACTAAGTTATTTTATCAATTAAAATTACAGCTACCCAAAGGGGAGCTGAGCATGTCTAATGGGAAGATGAGGGTGGAGATAGCAGAGAGAGGACCTTCCTGAGGAAGTGGAACTTGACCTAGAGTCCGAAAAACAAATTAGATGTACGGAAGTGAAGAAGGGGAGGGTGAAGCAATGCCGCCAGAGGGGCTAGCATGTGCAAAGGTCCAGTGGTATATAGAAGCCCGGCAAGAGTGAGCCCTGAGAGGAGGAAGTTCCATGCGCGTTGGGGGCGGGGGGCAGGCAGGAAGGGAAGAGTAGGTCAGGGAGGCTGGCAGGGGCTGGTCTCTGTGGATTACTGGGTATTGTTGGCCTTTAGTCTAAGGTCCCAGAAGTCATGGAATGTTTAGGAAGGATGTGACAGGTTCAGATCTGAGCATTTGAAAGATCCCTCCGGCTACTGCAAATCCGACTGGACAGTGCCTCAGTTTGGGTAATAAATATAGCTGATCCTTCGTGTCACCTGGTCCTGGCCAGGGCACCCCAAAGGGAAGCTGAGCCTGCACAGGCTGTTGGGAGGCAGGGAGCCCTGAGCTCCCTCACCCCCAAGCTGGTGGGCTCATTTACATGATCCCAGTTTAATTCTCCCAGGGTATGCAAATGTATGCAAACCACAATCCAGGAGAGGCAAAAATAGCAGGGCGCATTAGCATCCCCCCACAGGAATATTGTTTTATGCAAACGACATGCTTGGGGCCTGCTGACTGGGCGGAAATGGAAGATGCCAACCTGGGGGTCCCAGCAAGGCCATCCTCCTGGCCTTTGCCCTCCACAGCCCTGGCCCAAGACCTGCTGCCCGGGGAGGACCCAGGATATAGGGCAGGTGGTGGAGAGCCTGGCTGCCCCACCTCCAGGGGCCAGGTAGGGTCTGGTGGAAGACCCCTGTCCACACTCTCCCCGACCCCTGCCGCCACCCTCTCGTGTCTCTTCTCCCCCTTCTTGCTCCAGTCTCGCCGCCTCTGCTCACTTGACCATTCTGCCCTTGTCTTTGCTTCTCCCTAATCACTGTGCTTTTTCCAGCCTCCTTCCAGTGCTTGCTCCAGTGTGGCTTCTCCATGTCCTTCTCTGCTGAGGACACACTCTGGTGTCCTTCGCTTGCTTGCCCCAGCCCGGGCACCCGTCTCCAGCACATCTCTGTGTGTGTGACTCCCTGTCACTTCGTCCCCGTGACGCAGCGGTTTCCCATCTCTCCTGTGGGGAGAGTATCTGTGCCTCTCAGTCTCAGTTCCCTTCTGTCTGTCTGTCTGTCTCAAGTGCAGCTCTCTTGGCCTTGACTTTGTCGGGTCTTTCTTGGTTTTGTCTTTCTGTCTCCCTCGTTCACTTTCTGTCGTTGCCTGGATCTTGTCTCTGGTGTCTCTGCTTCATTTTCTTTCTGTTGCTTTTTTCTCTGGAATCTCTCCCCCCTACCCTTCCTCCTTGCTTCTCTGCTGCAGCCTCTTCCATCCTGCATCAGGGACGTGCAGGCAGATTTCCCTGCTCATGTAATGATGGGACCACAGAGGGAGGTATAGGGACCCTATGCACCCCAAATTCCAGCGTGCACCCAGACCTCTGATTGTAGACCAGGAAGGAGCCCCTACCAGCCAGGGGAAAGGTCTGGGTGTCTCCCGGCCACTGGCAGCCAAGAACATGGCCCAGGGTATTTGCCTGAGGCTGGGGTACCAGAGAGGGAGGGCCGGAATTAGCCCCAATCTCTCTGTGCAGGACCATGTCCAGGCAAGAGACCTCTGCAAATGGATTCCTCTCTCTGAGCCCCAGTTTCATCTTTGTAAGATGGGTGGATACAGGTGTCCAAGTCTTGGGCTTGCCATGGGACTGGCCCAAAGCACTGGCATCATTTACCTGTTGCACTCAGTAAATATTAATTAGCTGCTACTGCTATTAGCATTGCCACTCCTGTACTTCCACGTAAGCTCTCTGTGTCTCAGTTTCCTCATGCAGAAAATGGGGATGATATTTCTCAAATCAGTGGGTGATTGTGAGACCAGATAGATGAGACAGTTACAAACTGAGCACAACAGCAGATGTTCAGTGAAAGTCCTATACTGTCTTCCTTCTCAGGCTAGCTGTGTGACTTTGGCAAGTGTACTGCCCACTCTGGGCCTCAGTGTTCTCATCGGGAATCAGATCAACACAGAGCACCTTTTAGCCCCCATCTGCCTCCTCAGAGGTCTCTTGGTCAAGCTGGACTGGACACTTGGTGGCAGTGGAAGTAGGGAAGGAGCTCCTAGAGTAGCTGACGGCGGTGACTCCACAGTGCCACCAAGTGGCCACGCAGTTCACCATGGGGTAGGCTTGGGGTCTGGGGTCTGGGGGCAGGAGGTGGGCCTGACCTCTGTGAACCTGCCAGGTCCATTACAAGAAAGGAAAGAGATCTGCCTAAGGGCACATGGTCGGAAGTGGAGGGGAAAGATCAGGGCTGTGGTCCTGGAGCTGCCTCAGCTTGCTGAGTGACCTTAGGTCAGTGCATTCCCCTCTCTGATCTGGGCTTCCTTCACTATGTCAGTCTTACATGGATCCGTGTTCTCCATCTCTATGGCAGGTTTCACGGTACATTACCTTGATAATTCACAATTCTGTTAAGGGCCTACCCCAGGCTATGTGCAGGGCACACAGCAACAGTGACATGATAATAATAATAAGCCTAGATAAGTAAAGAGTTTATTTTAAGTCATGCTTCGTATTAAGCATTTGATCTGCAGAAGCTCATTTAATTAACATGAGGTTAGAATTTTCTAAGCACTTTATAGAAATTAACTTATTTAATTCTCATAGTAAAGTGAGGTTCAAAAAAGAGAACTATTTTCACTATGTATTTGTTGAGCATCTACTAGGTACAAGGCCCTCTGCTCAGCACTCACTGGTCCCAAAGGTGAGCAGCACAGATACAGTGTGGTTTTTGTAGGTTTACAGTTTTATGGGAAGACACATAGAAGCAAAGAATATACCAATGGATGCAAAATTGGGAAGAATTCAGGAAAAATAGAATTCAGGAAAATAGGAACAACGAGAGGAAAAAGGAAGGTAGGATAATCAGGAAAGTAATCTGGAGAAAGTAATTTTTTTTTTTTTTAATTTATAGAGGCACGTTTATTTATTTATTTATTTATTTGTTTGTTTGTTTTTGTTTACACATGCACTGGGTACAGCCAGAAACACGGGAGGGTGAGAGAATCCACCAGAGCCAGGGCGGGGAGCAGAGCAGGCAGAAGGACCGAAGGACACTGCTGAGGGGAGCAGCGGGCGGCAGAAGAGGTCTGTGCGCCATGTGGGACCCTCCTCTGGTGGCCGGGGAGCAGCCGGGGATCGAACCAGCGCCGTAGAGGCCGCGGGCAGGTTCGCAACCCAGCGCTCAACTGCTGTGCCACTGGGGAGGCCCTGGAGAAAGTAATTTTTAAGCTGAAACTCTAGGGAGTATTATGCAAAGTATGGAGGTTGAGGGAACAGCCTGTGCAAAGGTCCTGTGGTTGCAAGAGACTTGCCCTATAGAGAAACTGAAATGAGGCCTATGGCTATCTTCGAATGCAGAACTTCCTTTACACTCTCAGATTCCAGGGGTAGCAAAGTTTATATCAGGGGTTCTTATACCTTAAGAAAATAAGCAGGGAGTTTTAAAGAAAAACCTATGCTGGGGACCTCCCGAGGGCAATTCCTTTAGACTTTTGGAAGGTGTGGTTGGCTTATGTAATTACTTTAATCTCCTGAGTGATTCCAATGGGAATCCATCAGACTCCAAGACTGGGGTCTGTGCAGGGAAGTAGGGTTCCTTTGGAAGATAATATTTATCAGTAATTTTCTCCTTTGTGGGTTCCACTCTGATCCCTGGACAAGTCTTTATGTGGAGTCCTGGCTTATCTGACAAATCCCATGTGGCTATGGGGACCTCTTGGGTATAATTGTACCTTAATATCTCACAGAGTCTCCTAAAAAATATCCTCCCAAGGGTACATACCCCAAGTAAGGTAGCCTTAGGCAGTCCCCTCTGAGCTGTGACCAAGAAAGTTTTCCCCTGACCATTACTGTTTCGCTCGTGGTATTGCCTGGCTGAAGACACCCAGACCACGTGCGTGCTGGGTAAGAAGATTCTGGCATAGATTGGCAATGCCTGCCCTGGATGCAGACATTGGGTTCTGGGTAATCACCTCTGTTTACTCTAGCCACATTCAGGTCTAGCATATGAGTTGAGAATCCAGTAGTACAGGTAGAGAGGATCCCACATTCCAGCATATGGAGTAAAGTGCAGATGGAGGGATCCGAGTTCACTCCACTGTTTGCTGGCTGTGTAGCCTCCTGAGGCACCAACTCTCAGAGCTTTGTTTTCCCATCTATAAAGAAGGTCAAATGATTGTATTAGTTTTCTTTGGCTGCCATAACAAGATACCACAGACTGGGTGGTTTGAACAACAAAAATCAATTCCCTCACAGTTTGGGAAGGTGTAAGTCCAAGATCAAGGTGTTGGCAGGATGAGTTTCTCCTGAGCCCCCTCGCCTTGGCTTGTAGCTGGCTGCCTTCTTCCTTCTATGTCTGCCTGTGTCCTAATCGCCTCTTTGAATAAGGACTCCAGCATATTGAATTAGGGTCCACCCTAAAGACCTCATTATACTTTAATTACTTCTTTAAAAATTCTGTCTCCAAATACAGTCACATTCTGAGATGCTGGAGTTAGGATTTTGACATATGAATATGAATGGGGGGCAAAATACGAAGTTGAGAGCATACAATATGAAGTTGCAGGGCACATAATTCAGCCCCAAACAAAGACAGAACACCCTGAAGGTTAGCTGGAGCCCTTGAAGAACTGCTTGTCCTTGGGCAGCAAACATCTCAGGATTGATGGGGCAGCACCCACCAGGCATTGTGCTGTTCCTTCCTGGTGTCTGTTGCTACCGCACAGATTTCTTCCCCCACCCAACCCCAAAACTTAGTCTCTTAAAAAATGATACTTATTTTGTTCATGGATCTGGTAGGTTGGGCAGGATTCTACAGGGACAGTGCATCTCTGCTTCCTGTGGTATGTTGTGGGAAGGCTCCCGGGCTGAGATGGAAAACTTCCAAAGGCTGGTTCACACAATGGCCATGACTGATAGTAGGGGTGATTGGCTAAGACTTCACCTGGGGCTGCTGCGTGAAAATCCTGCCCATGGCCTTAGCTTTTTCACATGGTCTGGTCTTCCTCACAATATGGCGACCGAGTTCCCAGGGCCTGAAGAGAACGCCAAGAGGAAGCCATATTAACGTTCATGACTTCCTGTCAGAAGCTACATACATAGCCTCTTCCACATCTACTCATCATGCTGTTGTTCCTCCTCCCTGCCCGCTGTCCAGGGGAGAGGAATTAGTGTGCATTTCTGGTTTGGCCAGTTTTTGGAAATGGTGCTCTATTCACTTTTGGAAAACACAACTTGCTGTGATTACAGATGAGGCAGGTGAGGCTCACAGGAGGAAAGCTAGCCCAGGCCCCACAGGACAGGATTCCTGCCCTCCATTCATCCCAGAGAGCCCCTGGGAACGTGTCTACTTCCCAGCAGGGCCTGTGAGGTGGCCTTCCTAACCCAGGCCCCACACAGAGGCCCGTGCCATAGCCTCCATCTGGCTTGTGGGATGAATTTGTCACTGGGAGAAAAATAACTGATTTTCTACTTTTTTTCCCCCTCAGCTCCTGATTCACATGTTGCTCAGTGGGAAGTAATCAGGGCTCTGTAGTCCTCCTTGTTTGCTTAATCCATCCAAGACTCCTCCCTGCTCGCCCCTCTCTCCTCCCCCTAACTTCCCCTCCTCCATTTCTCTCTTTTTTCCTTTGTTTTTTCTCTCCCTCTCGCCCCTGGTCTCTGTGTCCCTGACTCTTCCTCCTTTCCTCCTCCGTCTCCCTCTAGTATTTGTAGCTCACTGACACCCTGCATTTCATTCCTGCCTCCTTGAAACATCGCCCGCGGGGGAAACAGCCTGCTTGGTGCCTGGACACGTCTGCTCGAGAGGCCTGTCTGTCCCAGCTCTCAGTCCACCATGCTGCACCCAGGAAAGAAGCCAAGAAGGAATGTGCTAGATGCCTTACTGGCTTATTTTATGTAAAAAAAAAATGTTGAGATGAAATTCACATGACATTGAATTATGTTTTAGAGTGAACACTTCAGTGGCTTTTAGTACATTCACGATATTGTGCAACCACCACCTCTAGCTAGTTCCAAAACATCCCCATCACTCCAAAATCATCACCTGACCCATTAGCAGTCACTTTCTCCACCCCTAGCAACCACTAATCTACATTTTGTTTCTCTGGATTTCCCTACTTAGCACATTTCATAGAAATGGAGTCATGCAGTATATGCCTTCTTGAGTCTGGCTTCTTTCACTGAGCATGTTTTCAAGGCCATCCCTCTTGTATCACGTATCGGGGCTTTATTCTTTCTTATGGCTGAATAACATTTCACTGTATGGACCAGCCAGACCACACTTTGTGTATCCCTTCATCTACTTCTCAACTCTTGTGTCTATTGCTGCTAAAAACATGTGCACAAGGAATTGTTGGGACCCATGTTTTCAATTCTTTCGGGTATACACCTAGGAGTAGAATTCGTGGTCCTACGGTAATTCCGTGCTTTTTGAGAACTGCCACACTGCTTTATTGTTGTGCTTTGCAGACCTGAATGCTGGATTTAAGGGAATTGCCTTGGCATCCTGAACGCTTCTATCCACCATCTTTTTCTGCACATTTATATCTGAGGCTAAGCAGGGAAACCTCAAATTATGTACTAGTTGTTCCCCAATGAGTTAGTAAGAGGCTGTTGCAATAGTGGAGGGGGCTGGAAGGTCAGGGTTATGCATCGTCCACCCATCCATTTACTATTTCTTTGGAGAAGATTTACCCCCTCCCCCATATTCCAGGCTCTGTACTGGGCACATGGGAGAGATGACTATTAAGATCGAGTCTATGCCCTTAAGGGGCTCACAATTGCGGGGGGAGGATAGTTGCATAAACCAGCAGAGGCTGATATGTGGGCTGCTCGGTGTGCAAGTACACAGTGAGAGGTCTTTTTAACTACGATGCAAACAACATATGCCTCACCCGTGGAATAGGGGTAAAAGCACCCCTGAACTGGACATGCTCTGTTCCTCTGTATGCTTCTCTCTGAAGACTTTAGTTTTAGGGGAAAACGAATTCTGGTAGAAAGTGCTCTGGGACAGCCTTGGGCATTAGTTCCTGCCTTTCCCCTCATTTGCTGTGTGGCCTTAGGCAAATCCCTCACCCTCTCTGGGCCACAATTACCCAACCTAGAAATGCCCAGGTTGGCTTAGGTAGGTAGTTTTCCACCTTTGCAAATAAACTCCATTCTTTCTTTTGTTTTTCTTTTTTTTCAAAAATGACTGGACTACACATTTATATACATGATTGCGGATAAGCACTCCCAGCCCCGAGAGACAGAACTTTCAGGGCCCCATTTTACAGGTCACAAAACTAAGGCGGGCTAAGAGTGGAGGGTCAGTGGCTCACAGGCAGAGTCCACACTTGGCCATCTATCCTGGGACCAGTGTCCTAACCTATTCCCTTTGCTGCATGTATGTTTATGAATACGTTTGCTGCAATAAAGCAGTCACTCTAGCACCCAGTTCTGAAACTTGCTCCTGCGTCTGTCTCCCCGCACCTTGCACACCTCTCTTCTCCACAAACCAAGTGCGTTTCAGTGCCGGGCCCCACAAGGCCCCTCTCCATGGGCATTTAAGTAGCTCCAAATGAAAACCATTTTAAGGCCAAAATATGGTTCAGCCCCTCTCAGGGGAGAGTGGTCTTTTTAGAGCCCAAGTTTGGAGACTGTGACTTACGACAGCGGTTAGGTATTTACCAAGTGGTGACAAGAATGCGTGTTTATGCAGCCGGGGCCACCTGCGCCTGTGGTGGGAACAATGGGCAGATACGTGGAAAGCAAACAGACCTGACTGACCCCTCTTCCTTCTCCAAATCTCTCCCCACCCTACTCCGGGGAGCCGGGCCAGGCCACCCAGTGGCCCCTCCGTGCTTCGGCTGCCCTGCTTCAGTTCCAGCTTCAGCTGCCCAGAGGTGAGTGAACAGCCCACAGCCCCTTCCACCACTCTGCATGTGCACCTCAAAGTTTCCCAGAAGAGAGGCAGGAACACAGAAAAATGATCCAGTCCTAGGAACAGGGTTCTGGTGTCACACTGCCATTACTTCACTCACTGGGTGACCTTGAGATAAGTTCCTTTGTCTTCTGTGGACCTCAGTTTCCTCATCAGTAAAATGGGGATAATTACCTTCCCTGTAATCCCTGAGGTCCAGTGACAGCTTCCCAAATCCTCAGTGGCCTCACCTGTCAAATGGGTCAATACTGGTAACATACCTCACAGAATTGCTTTGGGCCTTCCTGCAATGATAGGTACCAGAGATCAGCAATTTTTTTTCAGTAAAGGGCCAGAGAGTAAATATTTTTGGCTTTGGAGGCCAGATGGTCTCTGTTGCAACTACTCAACTCTGCCACCATAGCGCCAGGCAACCTTAGACAAAATGTGAGCGAATGGGTATGGCTGTGTGCCAATAAAACTTTATTTATGGACACTGTAATTTGAATTGCATATCATTTTCATGTGTCACAGAATAGTATTCTTTTTAATTTTTTTCAATATTTAGAAGTGTAAAAATTATTTTTAGCTCACGGGTCCTACAAAAACACACAGCTCATGTGGCTTGCAGTCCCAGAGACACAAGTGGCACTGTACCTGGTCCAGAGGTCCTCAGAGATGCTCATTTTCTCTATTTCCACTTAATTTTAAATTCTAGAAAGAACCTTTGAGGCCATTTGTCCAATATTATTTCTACTTCCAGAAACTCATCCATCAGACTTAGGAGAGCCAATTGTCAGCTTTCTGGATATAGGTATAAAATGGGTATTTGCTTTTATCCCACAAATTGCTCTTCCAGCATCAGGCTCTACAATGAAATGAGCAAATCCAGAGTGACCCCTTTGCAAAGCTCACTTTACTGTATCTAACTCCTGAGGTGCCTGGACACCCTTTGATGTAGCTACTATGATTCTCCCCATCTTTCACATGAGAAAAGTGGATCCCCTGGGTGGAATCTTGCATTACTGCACCTGAGCAGAATCAAGATTTGAACCCAAACTTTCTGGAGCTATTGACAGGACTCAGTGGTGCTGAGTGAGATCCTTCTGTCTGTACCAGATGAAGGTCTGGTCCCCGGGTGTTCCCCCAGAGACATCCCACCTTGCTCTCTCTGTAGTATCTTCCATTCCCAGGATTCAGTGAGGCTGAGCTGTTTTCCCAGCAAAGACATTATTCTCTCAGGAAAGCGAGGTGGTGATGTTGGGGGTGGGTGGGGGAGGGGGCTGACAGGCAAGAAATCAGCAAGCAAGCAATTAAAACAAATAAGATTTTAAAAAATATATTGCTTCCTCCACACACATGGGGGCTGCTGATCGTGGTGGAAGGTCTCAGGGATGCGGGTGCTGTTCTGTTGAGGGGATGAAGGAACAGATTTCGCTAATTGAACCCCCTGTGTAGCGTGGGATGGGCGGGGGTGGGTTGTGGGGGGCTCAGGAGTGATCCATCTCCCCTGGCAGGCTCGTTCCAGAGGCGCGCAAGGGAGGCCTTGTCGAGCGCCTTACAAGACGAATATCCCCACAGCACTGGGGAGGGTTCGCAGGAACACCCTCATTTGTTTTTTTGGGATTTTTTCTTATTTAATATAGGACTGACGTGGCAGTTTTCCTCCTGAATTTTCAAGCCACACTTAATTTCTCTTGGTGCATCTTCAGGGAAGTGTGATCCCAAATCTATGTTCTTCACAGAGTCCATGGGAGAGAATGATCAGAAAATGGAATTATCACGCCGTGTTCTTTTTAAGAAAAATTCTATTTTTCTATTCACTACAATTAAAACAAATTCTAAATTCTAATAAAATGAAAAGGGCAAATCCTTCCCTCCTAGGAATATTAATACATCCATCTGACAAGCATTTTTGAGCACCTGCTATGGGCAATTCTGAGTACCTACTATGTGCTGGGCTGTGGGGATATAGAAGTGAACAGAACAGCAAAGTCCTTATCCCAGTTCCTATCTCCAGAGGTAATGCATGTTAATTATTTACTGTATTATCTTTTCAGAAATTTCACATCTATCTATCTAGATAGTATTGCACCTGAAATTTCTGTGCATGCCTTTGCCTCAGGAAAACTCCTATTCATCCTTCAATACTCAGTGGAAAGAGGTGCCCATATGTCAAACCTTGCCTGGCCTTCCCCAACATCCTAAAAAGCCTGTGTTTACGGCTGTTAAGATGTATCACACTCTTTTCTGGGTTCCTGCTCCACAGCCCCTCCTGAACCCCTAACCTCAGCCCACAGTAGGTTCTCAGCTGAGAAGTAGGTGCCCCTGAGAAGCTCTCCTTAGCCTCAGAGTCCAGGGCAGAAATTGAGGCCCAGGGAACTGAGTGAGGAGTCTAGCGTCCCACAGCTGGTTTCAAGATTGACTCCAGGGAACATTCCAGTGAGGTCCTCTAGCTTGGGGATGTCTACCTAGTCATCTGGACCTAATAAGGTGATGAGTGCCCACGGGTGCTCTTCTCCCAAAGGGTAAGAAATTTTACAGACAGTAAGAGGCATGCAGGACAGATACTTTCGGACACAAAGCACAGAAAATACAATATAATTTCTCCCTTTTTAGATTGGGTTGGGGGAGGTCCCACTAGGGAGTGAGAATTTGCTCTGCAAAATCCAAGTCTCCAAGTCCTCCTGCTCTGGGCTTGCATTGATATGCTAATATGAGAAGTCTGGGGGGACACCTCTGGGGTCTCTTTGCTCCCAGAGCCTTTGTGGAGACTTCTTTGTGTTGTTCTGTGTGCATGTATGTGAGAGAGACAGAGAGAGGGAGAGGCAGAGGCATGCACTGGGGAGGCCCCAGCTGGAGTCTTCAGGAGTCCTAAGGACTTGACTGCTATGAAAGGAGGTCACAGGATGGGTGAGAAATGGCTGCCATCCAGAGGCAGCTATGACCTTTCAGAGGGAGAAACAATGTTTGTGGCAGGTGAGGAGTATTTCATCTACTCTTCTATCCTTCCTTCCTCCCATTCACCCACCATATACTCACCCAACCTTCTACTAACTCAAGTATCTATGTACCCCTCCACCTATCAAATATACCTGCCTGCTCATCTACCTCTCATCCATGCAACTATCCATCCATCCATCCATCCATCCATCCATCCATCCATCCATCCATCCATCCACTTTCCCCTCCTCCCTTCCCCCATCCCTCCTTCCCACCCTCTCTTCTTCTCTCTGTCCATCCACCTATGGATCCAACTACTTATCTAGCTCCCACCCACTTCTCCTTCCATTCCCACTCACTTGCTAACCTCTTCGTTCATCTATCTTTCCTTCATTCTACCCATCACCTATCTCTACCCTCTCATTCGCCCATCCACCACCAATCCATGCCCCTACCCCAGCTCTCTTCCAGCACACACCAATAATTTGCAAGACTCTTCCCATTTTCTAGATAAAGAAACCAGGTATAATGACAGAACACTCAGATACTGAGGTCAGATGACATCAAGTTCAAATTCTAACTCTGCCATTAGCTGGCTGTCTGACCTCAGGCAAGTGACTAATGCTTCTGAGCTTGCTTTTCTCTGGAAATCTGAACTAGATTTGGTATAAGAAGAAATGAGGTGCATCTTATAAAAGACAATACATGGGGCCTATTTCTTGAGTACTTACAGTTCCAACGGGGTACTTTATGTGTGGGTGTTGGTCCCATTCTGCTCTGCCACAAGCACATGTGGTGGCCTCAGACAAGTCCCTCAAACCTGTTTCCCTATATGCACTGGGGGTGGTGGTGGTGCCTAAATGATTCCTAGAGCCTTGCTCTGCTTAGAGTAAGAACGGTGTCCATTCGGTGCTTATCTATGGAGCGTCGGCTGTTTTGCTCCATACTGTGGAGGGTTGTGCCATCTGAGGCTCAGCTCTGCTCTCCCTACCTCTCTGAGTGGCAGAGAGGACGCAGAAACAATCAGGGGCCTGCTTTTCTTGGGAGGAAGCAAAATAGCCAATCCACAAGCAGTGGAACACATTACTTTCAGGAGATAAATGTAAGAACTTAAAGCAGGTTAATGGCTAGCCTGCCTGGCAGCCTTAGAATGGTGATAGGGAAGGGTTCCATGAAGAAGTGTCATTTGAGTTGAGAACACAATAAGAAAAAACATCCTGCCAGTGCATGTAGGGAATAGAATTCCAGGCAGAGGGAACCGCAAGTGCAAAGGCCCTGTGGTAGGATTAGCCAGCTGGAGAAATAGAGTTGGGGATCAGGGACCTTGCTGGACCCGGTGTTTGGGACATCTACACATGGCTTCCATCACATTTGATTCAGTAACTAATTACCAGTGGCATCTTTTCTGCTACCTGGGAGAGTAGAAGCCTGCTGACTCTGTCTTATAATTCTCCCTTGTTTTAATGATCTGCATTTCAAAATTATGTCTCCATATCCCAAGGCCCCTGGGTACCAGGTATATTTCTCAAAATCCCAATAAATAAATATAGTAAATCCAAGTGCTTTCAGGGATTTTTATGGGCTAGTCTGCCAGGGAAATGGGCTGGTTTCCTCGGAGGGACCAGCCGACAGAGCTGGTGAAGTAATTAGCTACTGAATTATGGGGGCCACTTGAAGTCTAATTATTGAGAGAGTCGAGGCTCCTGGCTCATTTGGGCCCAGATTTACATAGCACTGGGCAAGTTCCTTGGGTAGGTGCCTGTGTGGGGACACCCACAGAGGGCAGCTGGTAGGCGGATGTCAGAGAGGAGGAACTTGGAAGCAAATGTCCGGAGGGTCTCCTAGAAGGGGAAGCGTCAGGTCAAGGGCGGCAGCTTCTCCTTGGGGAGCCGCTATCTCGAGTCTTCCGGCGGCTCCTGCAGGAGTTTCAGATGCTACGTTTCTATTTTGTGCTTCTAGTTTAGAGCTACCTCATGATACCTATTTGATCACAAATGAGACTAGCATCAAAGAAAAAAATTTCCTCTCCTACTAATCTCAGTTGCTCATTGACTCATTCATTCATTCAGTCATTCACTCAGTAAAGAGATCAGGAACAGGCATGGTGCACCGATCAGGCTTTGATATAAAGGGTCAGTGGTACAGAGATGTATTGTTGCAAGAATGCAAGGGTGCTATCTCAACGGCTGAGACTTGGCCTTGCTCAGCCACTAAATTAGGGGTCGTGTGCTCTGATGGTCTGTGCGCTCAGGCACACACCAAAGCTGAGACTCTCCATGCACTGGGCAGTGCCAGATGTTCAGGGCACTCGATGTCCTGTGCAGGTCACTGTCCTCTCTGGTTTGGGTGACTGTGACAGCATCCCCCGGTCTGCCACCTTCTCCCCACCCCACTCGAATCACCCACACAGCCCAGGATGAGCTGCTGAAAGAAGCAGGTCATGTCACTTCTCCTCCCTAAACCCCAGTGATGCCCGGGAGAGAAGCCAGAGTCCTAGGATGGTCCAGGGCACTGCAGGATCTGGCTTCTGGTGCCCGTCCTCTGTTCTAGCCAGCTCCAGCCACCCAGGTTGGTCTCCTGGGTGCTCCTCCCATGCCCAGGCCTCAGTGCCCCCTCTCTGAGTTCTCTGCCAGGAGTCCAGGAATACCTGGGGGGTGGGTTGGGGGACAGTTAGCTGTCTCACTTCCTTTGTTCTTTCATGTCTCTTCGAGCAGTGACTGGAATGTCACAGGTGCTCAATAAACCATTTTTGAATAAATGAAGTTGCCTTTTCATCTATAGCAGCTAGTACAGTAGCTAGCACACAAATGGGCTAACTAGTTGTTCAACTAAATGTAGGGACAAGTAATAGACACTGTACTAAAACAGGGGCTGCATGATTGTGTCTTATTGATCAAAGTGCTACAGGAGTGTGGGAGTACCCCGGGGGCCCTATGGAGTGGGGGTCTTTGCCTAAAGCTAATAACACTTGAGCTCTTATTGAAGGATGAACAGGAGTTTGGCAGATGACTTATGTGGCTAAAGGGTTCAGAGGAGAGAAACGTCACATCATAGCACCCAGAAAGTCTTGGCAGTGCTTGGTGTCGGTTCTGCGAGCAGGGTGAGGGCCCCAGAGCTGGGACAGGGACCAGGTCTTTGAGAACCTTGAATGTCAGTCCAGGAATCAGGATTGAATCCTGATGGCTCTGGGGGTGGATGTAGGCAGGAGAATTACACATCCTATTGAAATTTTAGAGCAATGTTTGGGTGCTCGTGGAGTCAGGATGTGGGAGAAGGCAGCTCAAAAAGAAGAGAGTATGGGCTGATTCAAGTTGGTGACATTGGAGATGGTCAAGGAGACAGACAGGCGTGTGGCAGCTGAGGACAGGATTCCTCCTCGGCTGCAGAGATCACTGGAGAGAGACTAAAATTTCCCCATTCCCCAAACCACAAGACTTAGAGAGTCCGAGCACCTGGCTCCAAAGCCAATTAGCCAGATCTTCCCCCAAAATTTGTAATCGAAGCCCCTGTCTCTCTCTCCTTCCCTCTCCTTTCAAAAATTTTATTATATATGTTTTTTGACAGCAAAAGACTCTCAGATATTTGATGTGCTGTATATTAAGCGGAGTGGCAGCTGTGATATTGCCAAGCGAAACAAAATACAAAATTTACAGCAGTCAATTCTTCTCTCTTCAGGGTGGTTAATTATCTTAATTACTTTTATTATCTTTTATCTTTTAAGATCCTAAATTGCTTATTTCTGCCTCTCCCGCCAAAGGCGACCACATATCTTTTATTGGTGCATGCTGAGTAAAGACAGTCTTTTGGACGTCTTTCTGGTGGAATTTAAAGGAACTTTGATTTATACCTGACTTCTCCTTGTGATTTTAATTGTACTAACTGGTGAAAACAAAGCTCCGTGAAATATCGACCAATGGCAGGAAACACACACACACACACACACACACACACTCCAAATCTGACAAGTGCTTTTTCTTTTCTCTTTTTATACACCCCCCTCTCTTGCATTCTTCGTGCGACATGGGGAAAACCATTTCTCTTGAGCAAATCTTAACTCCGGAGAAAAGAATTACAGGCCTTGCAAACTGTCACACTTTCCCCGGGAATTGTGGAAAGGTGATTTGGTTTGAAATAAATCCGTTCACAGTTAACATTTTAAAGCAAAGGGAAAGGTGGGGGTGAGGGAGCAGACAACACCCAGATCTGGGGATATTTCAGGCTGGGGATTTTGCAACAGCTCAACTAGTTGAAGATGAACAGTGTGCTGCACCCTGAGTGGGGAGAGTGGAAAGTAAGGGTTTTGAGGGGTTCAGTGCCCAGAGAGTGACTTCATTAGGGGAGGAGACAATCAATGTTTAGATTTAGTTTTGGACTCGTAGTTCAGGGGCCACGTCCTCTAGCCAGAGCCTGGGGCCCAGTCGTGTTCTGGAATTTAGGGTCACAATCAGCGGTTAGAAAGGACAGTTTCTTAGAGCAGCCCTCTGGGGGGGGGGGCACTCTGTAAAACTGTGACTCAAAGGTGTAGCTTGAGACCCAGGCAGATCTGGCTTCTGATCCTACAGACTCCACATGACTCCAGCTTAGGGCCGGCCCTCTGGGTGCATCAGTTCCCTTGTCTGCACCTCGGGATGGTAACGAGAGCGCTGTCAGGGTTGCTGTGAGCGCTGACTGAAGGGATCATGTGTGCATTAACAGGAGCCCGGGTCTTCCACCTCCCTGCAGTGTGATGGGAGGCAAAGCTCAGCCATGCCAAGGTGCCCGCCCAGAGCGCCCAGGGAGCGCGGGAATATTCCCCCTGCGTGCGCCTTCTGAGTCTCCCTGGGGGTCCTGCAAACACAGGCTTGGAAGTGGCTTAAGGCTTAGCTGGGGTGGGGGGGGATGGAGGGCTGGGCCCCCTTGCTCACCGAAGGGGTTGGGAGAAACTGGGTTCCTCTGTTGCAAGCGCCTGGTGGGGGAGGGGGCGTGGCATCGGGGAGGTCAGGTGTGTTCACTCTGCTCGGGGTGGGTGGCTCATAAAAGAATTTATTTCTTGTAGCTCTGGACTGTGGCTCTGGAGGTCCAGGTCAGGGTGCGGGCACGTGGGGTTCTGGGAAAGCCCTCCTCTGAGTGGCCATCACCCAATTTGTGGGTTTCGTCAGGAGTCTTCCCTGGGTGGGCGGCAGGGAGACTCTCTCCTCTCTTGACTCATCGGGACACTCTCGTCCCCTTCTGGAGCATTCCTCAGCTCACCTACCCCTATTCACCCCCCAAAGGCCCATTTTCTATTGCTGCTGTCACCCAGGGCGAGCAGGGTTTCAACATATGAATTTGGGGGTCACAGACATTCAGTCCCTAACAGCAGGGACCCTCTTCCTACTGTCTAGTACATGCACATTTGGGTATCTGGTGGGGGGATAAGTTTCACAGGTGACTGCGGGTTTGGGGCCTTGTCCCCAAAGCTCCTAGAGATGAACCCCAGTCTGATCTGGGGAACAAGAGCCCCGTTCTGACCTGCGCCTCCCTCTTCCCACCACCTCTCAGGCTTTACCTCTTGATGACCATGGTTCTTGGTGAGGTGCCTGCAAACTCCCCAGTGCTCGCCCTGAAAGTGCCACACGCCAAACTAGGAGATGGTGCGTTTCGTCTCAAGGCTTCCCTTGGCCATTTTCTGTTTCTGGGTCTCTCTGTCTCTGTCTGTCTGTCTGTCTGCCCCTGCACCCTCTTCCTTTCTCTTCTCCCCTCTGGCTTCACTTCTCGTTCCCTTGCAGACCCCAACCTCCTATTCCTTGGCAGGAAAAACACTGCTTTCCCATTTCCGGGGGGCCTGGGCAGCACATTCAGAGATGAAAGTCCAGTAGGGAGGAGGGAGCCTGGGGAGGTTGTCTGGGAGCAGGGCAGGGGTTCACGGATGGGGGAAGGGCGGCCTTCTCCAACCCCACAGAGACTTTCTAAATGCTCCCGGGGAGTGTGCCCACCTTCCCATACACTTCTTTCCCTTGCTGTGCCAGGCGAGATGGGCACGTGTGCCCACGAGTGGGGTGTGTGCAGGCTCTGACGGGGAGGGCCACCAGAGAGGCTTCTCCCCTGGAATGGGAGGCCCGGGAGCTGACCCCTTCTACCAGGGCTTGTCTGGGGCTGGAGTCTGTCCAGGCTGTGGCTCTGAGGACACTGGGGCCAGAGACAGTAGGAGACAGGGACAGCAAGACTGGGGCGAAGTGGTCCCATCACTGCTCTGGGAACTCTCTTGGGTGACCATTTGCCTCAGGTGGCTACTGAATGCTTTGTGTGTGGCTGTGGTGGAAGCTAAATTTTCCATTGAACTTTAATATTTTAACTCTAACAATGGATATGCGCTCTAATTATTGGAATACATTACACTTCCAAGTTTGCAGTAACTTGGCCACAGGGATCTACAATCTCAAATGAACTGAGATGTGGCCTAAGTGTAAAATTCATCCAGGATGTCAAAGACTGAGCACCGAGAATGAGTGTAAACTGCTTGACTACAAATTTCTAATGTTGGTTGCATATTAGTATATTCCTGACACGTTGAGTTAAATAAGTTACGATGGAAATTAATGTCTTAATCTCTTTTTACTCTCTTATTTGTGGCTGATGTTAGCCTCTTGACTGTTCCTTTACTGTAGACACAAGAAAACATTCCATCCAACTAAAATTCACAATTTCTAGAATGGAAGATTCATGAGACCTCAGGCTGGGAATGTCAGTTTCAAGCCTCCCTCATCTGCACCCCACTCTGTTCTTGCTACTCCATGGGGACCAGGCAACTGGGAGCGATGTTGGTATGCGGTGGGAGTCAACGACGATTTTGAAGACTTGGGCCTCTTCCTTTGGCTGCTGGCTGACCGCTGATCCTCAGAGAGCCGGTTGGGTGAGAGCCCTAGTAGAGGGGGGCCAGGCTTCCTGGCTCCCCAGGCATTTCTGTTTGCTAGGACTGCTGCAGTAGCCTGAAGGAAGCAGAGGTGGCTGGTCCACAGTCAGGGAGAGACTCTTAGGCAGGCAGGAAGCTGATGATTCAGTCGGCAAGTATCTGCATGCTCCTACATGCCAGGAACTGGACCAGGTATCTACTGGGCAGGCAGGGACTCTATCCTCGCATCTGCTAGCCCTGTGGAGACAGACATTCAGAAACATCTGCACTGCTAAGCAACAGTGCATTGGTTGGTTTCATGCATTATCTCATGTAGTCATCATGAGGTGAGGCTGGCTGCTCTCCCCATTTCGCCGAAGTCGAACCTGCAGTCAGAGGGGCAGGCAGTCCTACCTGAGGTGTGTATACACTGGAGCGGGGGCTCCAGCCTGCACTTGTGTGATGCCAAAGTCCTGTGAACCCCTTCTCTAAGTACTCCTGAATGCTCTCGGAGGGGTCAGGTTGGAGGCTCAGGGACTTTGCCTCCCTCTAGGCCTGCCCCCTCGCGCAACATTCCTTCATAGCGCTCCCCAAATCCATCATCCTTGCTTTTAATCGAAACCCTCCGTGAACCAGGGTGTATTTTTAGCCCGCACCACCTCTTGGGATAATGAGTCTCATACGTTTACTTCCCACTGAGTAAAGCACTACAGCACTTTAATTTTTCCTAAAATGCCTTTGAGTGTCCCCAGGAGATGTAGGTGAGAGGAGCGAAGCTTTCTTGGCTTCTTTCTACATGGAGCTCGGTCTGGATGAGTCGGCTCTGAGTTGCAGCCCTCCTGGCCCGAGTGCACGCTACCCCGGTCCTGAGTGCTTGGCCGCCAGCGCCTTTGCCTCGCCAGATCACCATTTGCTCCTCTGAAAAAGAGGGGCATGGAAAGGGATGCTGCAGTGTGTGGGGTGACTGCTGAGGGGTGGTGTGAGAAACCTCCCTGCCCACCTCAGTGTTGGTGTGGGGTGCTTCATGGATACATGTGGGGTGAGAAAAGGTGAATGGAGAAAACTTTCTAGTTCACAAATTGTGAAATGCAGAGGGTGTCAGTCAGAGTCCTCGTGGTGATCCTGTTTCTCTGCCCTTGTCCCTCCACTCTCTGCTCCAGCCTCACTGTCCTCTCATGAGCCAGGCACACTCCTGCCCCAGGGCCTTTGCGCCGACCATCCCCCTGCCTGAAACCCTTTTCCTCTGAATATCATCACAAACACTCCTGTGCTCCTGCAGGCTGTTGCTCAACTCGCTTCCTCAGAGAGGCATTTATACCACCCTACTGGAAACCACACCCCTCTGAATTTCCCTCCATCTTTTCTAATTTTTCCTGATAGCCCTTACCACATTCTCTCAATCTCCTCTTGTCCAGCTCCTCCAGGGCAGAGATTTTTACCCGTCTTGTTCCCTCTGGTGTCCCCAGCATCCGTGGAACTGCCCAGTACTCCGCAGATGTGAGAGAAACAGACGATCATATCATCTTTATTCTCATCCATCCCAAGAGTGATTTGCTGATTGGCAAACGTCATTATGCAACAAAAATAGTAACAGGAGAGGGGTGTGTGTGTGTGTGTGTACCATGACCTAATCATTTAATGAGAAACCAATTTCTTTCAGGAGGGCCTTGCATTGGGCAGGATGCATCAGACTCACATCTGGGGATACTTGACGGAGAATCCAATCTAAACCCACCCACCCATTTCACTGGCTTAAAAACGGAGGCTCTTGGTCTCTGAGTTTGACCCTATCCCTGACTTCCTAACAGCATCCCCTCCAACCCTGGCTCTCCATACCCAGTCTGCTGCCCCTGGCCCTACAAGGGGCTTCCTCAGAAGTCTGCTCGTCAGGGCCTACAGGCTCATCAGAGCAGATGGGGATGTACTTACCAATGCGGAAGGGAAAACCTTAGATTCGAATGTAGCTTCCTTTAGTAGTCTGTGGTCCAGGCTTAGAGGCCATGATGGCCTTTAAAGGAAGATTTATAAATTCCTTTTTGTGCTAGGCTGATTGGCCTTTGATGAAAATGTCTGCTTGTTAGTGAGAATGGTCAGGACTTTGCCGACTTTTGTTAATGTCCTGACTAATGCCCTGCTGGCATTGAGGTCCCCATATGGATGTTCTGATTTCCCCATGACAGCCTACAATACATGGTTGGGCCCATTTCACAGATAACAAAACTGAGGCTCAAGGGGGCACTTGCCCAGAGTCGCAGGGCTGGTGACCCGAGGGCAAGGTTTCCGTCCAGCCCATCATCCCATCATGTGCTGGAGACTGAGCCTGCCTCTCTGTGGAAAGTGCGAAAAAAAAACAAAACAAAACCTCATCATTCTTAGAAAGAAGAATATACTACAGTAGGAAAAATCATACCAATGATTTTGTAATCCTACAAAATCAAACCAATGAAATGCCTTAATTTCCACTTCCATCAATGTAACCAGAAGGTATTTTATCATTTTGTTGTATATTTCGAGTCTGCCCTGTGTGGTTTTCTTTCTTTTAGGGGGTACTTGACATTATATTTGTTATGTAATGTGTCTCCGCCCCCCCCTTTTTAATTACTATTATGTCACAATTAAGTTTTGATGTTGTAACTCGTTTTTGTAAACATCTAATGGCTGGGAATATTCATGCCTCTGGATTAGTCATAACTCTTTGTTCATTTTCCCCTGGGTAGACATTTAGGCCATGGCCCATTTGGGGGCTCACAGATATGCTATAGAGAGCCTGGTTTTGTGGGCTGTTTTCTCTCCATGTCTAAGAAATTCCCTCTTGAGTGGCAGCCCAGGGCTGGCACGTGCCTGAGTGTGCAGAGCTTAGAAGGCAGCTTTAGAAACACCTGCTCTCGCGAGGAAGCCCCGCCAGGGATGCGTGAGTGGCCCTTCTCACTACATCCGGACTTTAGGTGTGTATCACCTTATCAAAAAACAAACAAAAAAAATGGTCTTTTTTTTTTTTTAATAAATTAGGTGAAAATGTTAATTGCCGTCATTTCTTTCTCTCTATTTCCCATTGAAGCTGAACTTTGCCCCATATATTTGTTAACCAGGTATGTTCCCACTTCTGTAAAGAGTATGTTTTACTGGAAGAGTCTTCCAGTTTAAATAGAATTTGAAAAATCTTCAGAAACAAGAAATGATGACAGAAACTAGGAGTGGAAGCTGAGATTGTTCCCATAGGCTGATTTCACTACCCTCCTCGGACACCAGTGACTGTTCCACGCCACAGAGGAGCTGGTCTCGGGAGGGACAGAGCCTGGGAAGATGAAAATTGGGCAGCAGTTGCCATGTTGGATGGCCCTTAAGTTGGGGTCAAGAGGAAGGTGCACCAAGGGATGGGGACCTCACCCAATCTAGAATCAGCTCCTTCCCATTCTGGTAGCTGCAGACGGGTATGCTCCTCTGGTCTGGACTGTGATGGGCTTACCTGGGTGCTGAAGGAGTCCGAGCCTGGGGGGAGAGGCTTAGTATTGGAGGGCGGTCCCTGCTGGGGAAGCACCTGTCCTTCCCTCCCCCACCAGCACGAACACCCATTTTTCTGTCCTTCAGACACGCCCAGCCAGTGCTGCTTTCTTGTAGAATCCTTGCAGGTGCTGTTCCCTCTGCTTGGAATGCTCTTCCCCAGACCTGCACAGGACATTCTCCTCACCATGAACATCTTGGCCCAGCTGCCACCACCTCAAGGAGGCCACCCTTGACTGCTCCTCAGACTCTACCTCCAGAAACCCCATTTTCTTCCCTGCATGGCCCTGCACTGCTTTGGAAATGTCGGTGAATCCTATGCCTGAATCCTCCACCTTGGCTGCTGAAAGGATCCCCAGGGGAGCTTTCAAAAATACTGATGCCTGGACTCTGCCCAGACTAATTAAATCAGGACCTCTGCTGGGTGGGTGGAGGCCTGGGTTTGTTTTAAAAGCTCCCTGGGGGATTCTAATGTGCAGTCAGGGCTGGAAACAGGGCTGTAGGGGGTCACTCATTTATTGCATATTTATGGCTTGCTCCCCCAGCTCCAAAACGGGGGCTTCACTGAGAAGGGACATCGCACTTGGTGCTGCCTCCTTACTCCTGAGATGCTTCTTCATTTTGGGGGCATGGGGCTTCACAGAGGTCCCAACTTGCCCGGAACAGCCACTGCATGGTGATGTCCCCATTTTCCGGATTAGGAATCCGAGGTTGGAAAGGGAAGCAAGGTGGCTGCAGTTCCCAGCGTGGGTGGAGGAGAAGAGGAATAAGCATGGAGGTGGGGATGTCAGCGGTCCCTTGTCAACTCAGAGCTGACCATGAAGATCGGGAAAAATGGAAAAGAAATGAGCTGCTTTGAAAAAATAAATAAAAGGGCAGCGTGTCTTTAAGGCAGTGAGTGTGGAAAAACCCCAGGCCCCTAGCTCTGTGCCTGCTCCTGAGCTTGTCTGTATTCCTGTGGCAGCCCGGCCCGCATAAACATGCGGCAGGCAGCTCTCGCAGACACTTTTTAATAGAATCGCTTAAAACAATTAATTACCAGAGTTTTCATTCAAGCTGCAGTGCAAAAGATACGCAGGCAATAAAAGGCATTTATCCGCGGGTTTCTCGAGGCCTGTTTGTTATTAAGATGTAAATTAAATCATCACAGATGTTCCATTTTTTAATCTAGGCCTGGGAAGATCAGGGCCAAGCGTGGCCTAAACGGGTTTATTTCATTACCCGCACATTCATTAGAAACCCACCGTCTTATTGGTAATCATTTTTCTTGGGTGCCTTTTCCCCCTCTTCTTAAACAAATTATCAGGATAATTTGTTCATTTCCCTTTCTATTTGTTCTTAGCACTCATCAGCTCCTGGGTGGGGTCTGAAGGCTCCTTGGCAGGGGACTCTGTTTGGGGGGTCCTCTGGGGATTGTTTGCCCCCCCCAGAAGTGGGACTCAACATCTTCCCTAGACATGGAGTTGGGGGGAAATCATGGAAAACAACTCCCTTCCCCAAGTGTTACACTGGGGGATGGGGTTGAAATCCTTGGTTCTTGTTCATAAAGGGTTTACTTTCTGAGTTGGTAGGAGCCCCCACATGATTAATAGCCCCTCCCCTTCAGCAGAGCCCCCACTCTGTACTCTTGACACCATCTGAAGTTACCCTGCAGGCTTTGCTGGCTTAGTTCTACTTTCCTGTCCTGTCCATGAGGGTTAGGGCTGCAGCCCACTGTACATAGTGCCTACTACAGTGCCTGGCACATAGTAGGTGTTCAATCAAGAAACCAATAAATTTTGACAGCTACTATTAAAGTGCCTAGAGGGGTGCTCACATGTGCAGTGTCATGAAGCACCCTGCCCCCAAGAACCTAGGACAGAGATACTGTTATCAGCACCCCCCTTTTAACCATGACATCACCATGTTGCTGAGAAGTGCTGGAATTTGCCCAAGGTCATGACTTGGTGGGTTGAAGGAGTTAGGATTTGAATCCACAACTGACTGGTTCCAAATCCCCGTGATTTAAAACCTTTCTCTTCTATAGATGGACATTGGGCACTGAGTTCCAAACTCACTAGGATATTTAACACTAGGAGGCTTAATTAGTGCCGTACCCACTAGGCCTAGGGCAGTGCTTGGCCCAGCTCAGGAAGACCCTTGGAAGGGTGACCATTAGCATCATTTTGTCACCATCCAATGTTCTTGTTTTGTAGATGTGACAGCCACAGAGCACCTATGGGGGCTGAGAATGGGGACAGGCCACAAAATTGCGGAGCTCAGCAAAAAATGACAATTCTCCAACAGCCAAATGAAGTATCTGCCCTTATTCCCATTGTGTAAGTCAGAAAACAGAGAGGCGCAGTGACTTGCACAAGGTCACACAGCCAGTAGGTTCCAATCCTGCTCTGTATCATCATCAGGGACTGTTTGACCTGCTTCTTTTAAAAGCTAATCTTTTGTGGAGGCTACTCCAACAAAGTAAGACCCAAGTGATTTGCCTGAGGTAGGGGCTGGGGTCTGAATCTTCCCTTTTCATCTGCAGTAGTATCAGGTCAGGGAGGAATGTCCTTTTCCAGAGGTCTGTTCTTTCCCAAGGTCAAAGGGCTGGTCAGTGGCATGTGAACTTGAATCTGCTAACCTTTAGAACATCTTTTCTGCCTCAAAGATAGAAGCATTTGTGGGACCTCTGTCTCCCAGTGCCACCCCTGGTGGTGGAGGCAAAGTGCCAGGCTCCGCCCACATTGACCTTACCCAGGGAGCTTGGCGCATCCAGCCCATCAGAGCAGCAGAGTCCCAGAGAGGGCAGTGCTGAGGTGATGGCGACTCCAAGAGGGAAGGGTTTCGGAGAGAAGACCATTCCTCAGAGGCACCGGCCCAGATACCCCCCTTGCATTCAAGGCATCTGTGTACAGGCGAGGAGGCCCCCCACTGTGAAATGATCATTTTCTGCTTCCTGCCTGTGCCTGGTCTCATGTTTTCATCAAGTTCTGAAGAAAAAGAATGGGAAAATATCGTGGCTTTTATCCCCCCTGCGTGCTGAAGAAATTGCCTTTTTATAAAAGTCCTTGTGGTTTCCTGACTATTTCACGCGCTCTCGGGGCTGGACAACCCTGTCAATGTCTCCTCTGGCCTGACCAAACCTCCCTGCCTTTGGAAACTCCAGAAAAGCTGGGTTGGAATTTGGGGAGGGAGCACGGCCAGTGGGAAGACCCAGAGTGGGGAATGAACTGCTGGAGATGATGACTGGAATCAGCCTCTCAATCCACCAGGGTGTTAGAATGAGTCCACACCAGCCACCCTCTTCAGCACCCAGAGAAACTGGGGGCTTGTGAGAGCCACAGGTTCCATCAGCAAACAGACCAGGTTTCCAGCCCTATCTGTGCAGGCTGGGCGACCTTGGGTAACTGTAGCACCTCTCTGAGCCTGTCTTCTCAGCCGTGAAATATTATGGTGCTCCCCACCATGTCAGGGTGTTATGAGGATTAAATGAGGGGCTGTTTATAAAGCCCCCAGCATGGAGCCTGGCACACAGCATGCTCCCAATACAGGACAATTTGCCACCAACCCACCCTGTTTCCCTTTAAGTCACTTTAGGACAAAAAATAAATCTCATGAGATTAAAATCTCTTTTTTACCCACCCTTTTCCCTCCTCCCAATTGGGTAAATGCTGAATTTATAAATAGTTTGAAAAAAGGCTTGGACACATTCCTGCATAATTGCACCGTGGAGTTATTAAAGGTAAAACACCTGCCATAAGACACTTAGCAGGCGTCTGCTCCGACATCCTGGGCTCCGGGGAGCTGATCAGATGTGACTGGCACCAGAGAGGCAGACCACAGTTCGGCCCAGCCACAGGCCCTCTTCATTATGCGGAATTAACTGAAGGATTAATATGTTTTCTCGTTGAATTTTTTTTTCTTCCAAATTTGAGTTCTTCATGATGAACGGGTAGTCACGGCTTTACAGAACAAAGTACACACACACACACACACACACAGAGATATGTGTACCTATATGGACACACACATCTATGCTCACATGTATATACTCAGGGGCACACACATTTTATTACATATGTTACATTATATATTTTCTCTATACATACACCTATGATCAAATATATTTTTGAATCCCTAAATAAGATTAAGGTTTAGGTAGAACTTGGGATCTTAGGAGTGACTAGGACTCAGATGGGGAGACTTTCTCCCTTTCTTGATTGGGGGATCACACAAGTAGGGCTGTTCAGAGTTAAGAACAAAGCAGCAAGAACGAACAAACTCGCAAGGACTGGTAAGAACTGGAAGGAGCCGACAGGCACAGTTTTTGGCAGGATTGTCTTTACTGAGGTGTTGTCCTCATAGAGCATGTCTGTGAACTTTGTTCCTCTGAGGGCGCTGGTTATGAATTCATTTTTGGGTCTATTAATGAAGTCTCAGCTGATAAGTTTCTTTCAGAGTTCAGAGTAAGAACATATTGGGTCAACATCCAAGAAATTTTCTTATGAGGATTACATAACTTATTTTTTACTGTTTTATTTATTATTTTACTTTCACATAGATCTCTGGAATGTCCCAAACAAGATTTTACTTCCAATGCCAGAAAATGCTTATCTATTTTGGGGGTGGGGGTATATTTTTCCTCTTGGTGTCCCATAGTATTCATCCCATGGTTGGATTCTATTCTTTTTTGAATGAAGTTTCTGAAATATTTTTTTCCCCAAATGTAATGGGTTCAAAAATTATTTTAAAAAGCAGAAGTCAAAGTTTCACTAGTTGTTAGTTACCATTATTAGGTGCCCTTCTTCCTACACACACTCAAAGAGGTATGCAATAGGACTTAATGCCAAAACCATTTTTTTTAGGAGATTATCCAAATGGGGACACAACAGGCACTGAAAGAATTTGAAGTCCATAGGTGGGAAATAAAGACATCATCAGATCTCTGAGAAGCTGGGAGGCTGCTTTCACTCTGAAGGTGAGGTATCCTCAGCTTCATTCTGACCCATGGAACAGGGGTCACGGATGGATTGATGAGGGGCCTGGGTTATCTTGGAGCCCCCTGGTTGGGGGTTGATCCCTTAGAATTAGGAGGACCTGAGTCCTCTTGGTTGCACTAGTTCAGGAGCAGAATCTCCAGGGCCTGGGGGCTCAGAGCAGATTTGCAGCTATATTGGAAGTCACCCTGATTCCTTTCTGAAGGGCACAAGAGCAGAGTCACTGGGACCTGGGCATCTTCCCGTGCTTTTAGGTCCCAGATTTTCCCTGAATCTGACAACTGCCAGCATTAGTGGTCGCGAGAAAACGCGGGCAGCGCCCTGGACACACCTGCCTCCTCTCTCATCTGTCACCTTCTCTTTCCTTCCCCCTTTCTCTCTCCTGAATTATTTTATTTCCTCTCTCTTCTTTTTCTTTTTCTTCCCATCGCTCTTAGCTCTCATTTTTCCTTCTCTCCCCACCTCTTTTCTCTGGCTGTTTTGTGTATTTTCTTCACCTTTTTCTCCTTCATTTCTCTCTCTCTCCTGCCTTTCCAGGTTCCCCAGTTCTTTCTTCTCTCTTCCATTTCTTTTCTTCTTCTTTTTTTTTTAAAGATATATTTATTTATTTATACAAGCAGTAGGTACAGTCAGAAGCACAGGAGGGTGAGAGAATTCACCAGAGCCAGAGCGGGGAGCAGAGCAGGCAGAAGGACCGGAGTACACTGCTGAGAGGAGCAGCGGGCGGCAGGAGAGGTCTGCGCGCCATGTGGGACCTTCGCCTGCGGCCGGGGATCGAACCGGTGCTGCAGAGGCTGCGGGCAGCTTTGCAACCCACCACTCAACCGCTGTGCCACCGCAGAGGCCCCTTCTCTCTTCCTTTTCTTTTCTCCTTCTGTGTTCCCCCCATCTCCCAGCCTCCCTCTCCCCAGCATCCTTGAGAACCTGGCAGAGGACTCGGCGACCCTCTGAGGCTGGCGTGAAGCAGGGCGCTCTCACCAGACCTGCAAGCGCCCAGCCCAGGCTTGCGAGGGCTCAGCAGCAAGCACCCTCAGCCTGACATGGTGCGGGGCGCCTGAGACGATATTGACCATTTCAGAAGGAAATTACCTCTGCTCCCAGATCTGTCAGCGTTTCAGATGGTTCTGAAAACCACAGGAGATTGGGAACAAAAACACCTCTCCGGGCTGTCTGATGTCTGCGTTCAGCAGAGTAAATGGTCTGTGTGGATTTTCTGAGGGCTGGGGCTCCTGTGGTTGAAGGCTGCATGTTGGTGACTTTAAAAGATGGGGGAAGGGGCTGAGGAAATACAGGGAGGCTGGACAGAAAGGTGAGGGGCTCCTGTGCGGCGGGTGCCCAGGTTGGAGACCAGCAGCAGTGCTGGCTGGGTGGGGGGGGAGAGCTCTCCCTCTCCTGCCACAGGCTGGCTGCTTTTTTGGGCTCCCCATGTTGGGGTTGGACCCCTCTCTCCACTCCATGGACTCTCCACGTGTTGGGGAGCAGGCAGGGGCAGGGGCAATAAATACACAAGCCTGAATCTGCCATCTGAGCTCACTGTCCAGCTACTCATTAATTTCATTTCCTCAACCAGACTTTATTAAGTGTCTATTGCATACAGGAACCACCAGAATGCAGTGAATGATGACAGGACCTGAAGAGCCAGTTCCATGAGGGCGAGAAAGGCTGTAACAAGTCATTCTGGACATGTGCTGACCTGTGGGCCAGCAGTTCCACGTCCAGGTCGCCCCCACCGACATGCGCCCACTTGGTGACCAGTTTTGAAAGCAGCAGTTGTAAGAGCTGCCCACGGCCTTCGGGGTCCTCTCCCATGGTGGCATCTTCCCCGTGACACCCTGAGTTACCTACAAACCCAAGCAAGAGCAAGGCTGAATCCCACAAAACAAAGCTGATCCAAAGAGTGAGACATAAAATAGAACACGCCTGATGGTTCTATTATGTAGAAGTTGAGAGGAGGAAAAATATATGAGTGGGGTCCCAGGGGGGATAAGGTCACCCTTGGGTAGTATTGAATGGTATGGGGGTGAGGTAGCTTTTTAGGGTGCTGCTTTTCACCTAGTTCTTCATCCAAGTGCTTGTGCATGCTCTGTGAATAGTCTTTGAGCTGTAGAGTATAATGTGTGCTCTGCTTCTGACATCACAACAAAAATTATAGTCCAGCAGTTGAGATGGACTCCCAGGAGTTGGCTGGTGGTGGGAGCAATTGATAAAAAAAAAAAAAATAGAGTAACCTGAGGACCCAAACATATAGAGCAACCTGAAAGAGGTGGGGAAAAAAAAGAGAAAGCAATATCTAAAATAATTAAAAATATAAAACAATTATAAGAAAACATGACGGAAAAAAGGATGTCATAAGGTAGATTTTTAAAAATTTTTTAAAAAAGATTTATTTTTATACAAGAACTGGGGTACAGACCAGGTGTGCAGGAAGGTGAGAAGATTCGCCAGAGACAGAGCGGGGAACAGAACAGGCAGACTGAAGAAATACACTGCTGATGGGGAGCAGCGGGCATGACAGGAGAGGTCTGCTGCACCATGTGGGATTCTCCCCAGCTGGCGGGGATTGAACCCGTGCTGCAGAGGCTGTGGGCAGCTTCACAGTGCTGCATTCAACTGCCTGCACCACCAGGGAGGCCCCATAAAGGTAGATTTTAAGGAGGACTGTAGAGCAGACATTCAAAATATAAATATTATTTTAAGTATATTTTCTATGTAGTTATTTATCGTTATCTCCCTAATTATTGCAATTAAAAACTCAATGGATAGTTCCAACAGCAGATTATAAAGGGCAAGAATCAGTGGATAGGAAGATATGTTTTAATAAGCATAGATGCAGAAGAGAGAAATAAAAGATGGAACATAGGAAAAGACAAAGAAGACAGAGATAGGATTGAATGAGCAAATTCAACATGGGTGTGATAGATCCTCCAAAGGGGAGAAAGTGGTGGTGGGAGAGAGCAGAAGTCAAACAGCTAAAGGAAAAATGAAAAAAAGGTGTGTTTTCAGAACACATCACTGCAGCAATTCAGTGAAGAGGCACACAGCAAAGCTTCCCCCCACAAATATTTAGTCTTGAATGACAATAAAAACATACAGTACAAATCAAGTGGAGCAGGTATAGCTGTGCTTAGTGGCAGATATATAGAGACTTAAAATGCACTTGACAAAAGAAGGAAAACTGAGAGGTAATGGCAAAGTAGTTGAGTTAAGAATTAAAGAAAAAAAAAATTGGCAGGATATAGCCTGCAAAGATTTCCTGCTGTATAGAGGATAAAACTCAAACCTTTCCCTCACTCTGTGAGCTTTATATGATCTCACCTTTGCTCACCTCTTCAACCTTAACCACATCTCTTCTCACTGCCTCCTCCCAGGTACCGGTCCTCCTCCACCCCAGACTCCAGCCATGCCAGTTTCCTCCTTGTTTCTTATATACAAAGCACCATTCTGCCTCAGGACCTTTGCACTTGCTGCTATGTCTTTTTGAGATCCCCACTTCTCTCTCAACCACCACACATATATCTCTTCAAATGGTTAACCTCTGTTATCTATCAGGTCTCAGAGACATCCTAGGCCACCTTGTGCAGTTCTCCTTTTGTTTTATTCCATAACACATATCACTTATTTGTTTACTTCTTTCTTTTCTCTTCTCCGCATTAGACCCTAGTTCCATGAGGACAGCGTTTAAGCCTTGGTCATGGCTGTTTGCCCAGTGCCTGAAATAGGGCCAGGCCCAGAGATGTTAGCAGGGTGACCAACTGTCCTGGTTTTCCTGGGTCCACCCTGATTTTCCTATGTCCCAAGGAACCCATGTGGATACACCACGATGTGTTTGTATTCTCATCTGTTGATAAGCATTTAGTCAGTTTTCAGTTTTAGAGCATCATGAGTCGTGCTGCTATGAATATTCTCGTAAGTCCTCTGGTGAGAAAATAAATATTTCTATGTATATGAGTGTATTATGTCCTAGAAATGAAATTCTTGAGTCACAGTGTAGACATTCAGCTTTTGTAGCTACTACCAAACTGTTTCCAAAGTGGTTGAACCACTGTGAACTCCCACCAATGGATATGAGGATCCCAGTGAATTCTTATCTTTCCAGACACTTGATAATATCAGTTCTTTGATTCAGTCCTTCTAGAAGATGTAGGGGGATATGTCATGCAGTTTTAATTTGCATTTAGCTTTTGACTGAAGATACTGAGCTGTTTTTGTATGCTTAATGACCATTAGGAAATCTTTGAGAAGCCACAGTCTTTTTTAAATATTCAAATTTATCAGTAAAAACCAGTCAAATTTACCAGGAAGACTCACCACTCCCTCTGCAAGCCTGAGTTCCTTTTGCCATTGAATTGTCCGGGAAGGGCAATCTGATTGAATCATTACATCTTCTGAAGTTGAACAGCAAACATAGGAGAGTCTCATCCATAAACAGTCTCCACCAGGTGGTGCTGTTGAATGCTGGCCTGGTGCAGCCTGGTGCAGCCCTTTCCTCTGATTTGCCAGTGATGCTCCACACCCCTGCCCAGATTATATTCACAGTCTCAGGTAACACCTTTTAGAGACCAGAGCCACCCTTTGTCACCAAACACCCCAGGTTGATGTTGATGTTTTAGAAACAATCAAGCAAAGAACCAGCAACAGTCAGTCTACCCACCCACTTCAGCCATGAATCTTCCCCAAGGGCATGAAAATTACTGTGGGGGCTGCATTTCTGGACCAGACAGAAAGGAGAGGGGTCTTCCTTCACTGTGAACTCCACTGCAAGGCCCTTCACCAGCAAATAGGCTTCCTCTGAGACCTCCCCAAGTTCAAGTTGGATATTAGAAGGAAATGAGTCCAGTCTCAATCTTTTCCTATAGAAGCATACATTTCTCTGATCACTAGGGGAGGGGAACTACATTGTTAATGGTTCTTTGCACCCTTCCCCTGGGTAATGGGTGTTCATCATTTTATCTAGAAGGACCATTTATGTGGCTCTTTGATAGTCCCAGAGTTCACCCCAGGATGATTGATTGTGTTCACCTAGAGAAGTGACTGCCAGTTTTTATCAATTAAAATAAAATAACAATAAGAAGTTCTGTTTCATTAAGTATCTCATTGCAAATATTTATTCTAGAGTATTTTTATATTGATTAGAGATCTTAGACTACAGCACGGAAGATACTTTGGTTTGAAAGGTGGTAGAGGGGTCTGGGTTTGGGAAATGATCTGAAGTCAGCAGCAACTGGCTACTAAGTTTTAGCAGGAAAATAAAGCTATAGAAGAGGAGGAGCATGTCTAGGGAGATGGTGTGGAAATAGGAGAGATGGACCAAGACCCGTCCTAAGGAGTTCAACTGCTTAGAGAAGGCAGAGGAGCCTGGGGTGGGAGGGCTCTTCACAGATCTGCCAGGAAACAGTGAGGTGACTTGGCAGGGTGGGAGAAGAAAGGGGAAAGTGGGGTGCTTGAGCAAGGGTGGGTACACAGAGTGAAGCACACATTATAGGGGGTTCCCCTGTCTGCTCTGCAGATTGGGCTGCAGCGGAGCTAGGCGGGCTCAGGGAGTTGGCTGGGATGGGGGCCCAGGAAGAGGTAATGGGTTGTGGTGTCTTGGGAGTCAGGTCCCTGAGGGACCCGATGGGGAGGAGGGAGAGGGAACAAGGGTAGTCAAGGACATATCTGAGCCCTAAAGCTTCTGTTGGTGGCATTTTGTCAGCTGGGGAGGGAAAAAGCAAATGAGAGTGCTAGGCAGAGATGCAAAGTCCTAAGGCTGAGTTTGGGCATGTTGAACTTGGAAGGGTCTGTTATTGGCTGAATTGTGTCCCTGAAAATTTATTTGTGCACTGAAGTCCTAAATCGCAGTACTTCAGAATGACTGTATTTGGAGACAGGATCTTTAAAGAGGCAATTAAATTAAGGCGAGAATGCTAGGGTAGGGCCTAATCCAGTCTTACTGGTATGTTTACAGGTGATCCAGACACAGAGACACCAGGGATGCCCATGCATGAGGAAAGGCCATGTGAAGACCTGGAGAAGGAGGCCACCTGCAAGCTGAGGAGACAGACCCACTGGTCCTCACCCTGATCTTGGACATTGACCTCCAGAACTATGAGAAAATGCATTTCTGTGGTTTAAGCCACCCAGAATGTAGTAGTTTCTTACAACAGTCCAAAATGAGCGATACAAACACCCAGGAGGCTGTAGCAACCCTGCCTCAGAGATGCTCTGACTGATGAGCAGGTAGGAGCATAGGGCAGGGGCCTGGGGACCCCTCGCCAACTCCTCCTTCGTTATTCTGAGCCCTGCCTGAAACATCTTCAGCAACTCTCTGAGCATCAGAAGACCTCAATCAGGCTGCCCTGAAGGAAGCCAGCCTTAGCTAGAGGCCTGACTTAAAGGCATCTCACTGCCTCCTTCACCCTGCAGCTCAGTGATGCCAAATTACACATCACCTCCCAGGGCCCATGACTGCGCTCTTCACAGACCCCACGGTGGCAGTTCATGAATATTTGCTGAGCTGCTCACATATGCAGTGCAGTGGGGGAACCAATAATAAGGAGAAGGGAAAGAGAAAGAGAGAGAGAGAGAGAGAGAGAGAGAGAGAGAGAGAGAGAGCCTTGCATTTGCATCTCCAACAGACAGGACTGAGGGGAAGATGCTGGTAGAGGGGAATCTGGTTTGAGAACACGAGTTTTTCCAGGGGGATAAGGGAACAGCTTCTTGTATAATGAGATTGACTCTTAAATTGAAAGTGCTAGCGCTTGTGCTGCAGTTCAGACTCCCCTGCTGTGCGTTTATTCCCAAGGCTCTAACATTAAGACATCGTACATACAAGCTGGGAGCGTTCAATTAGGTTTTCTGTTATTAATCAGTCAATTAAGTCGCAATCTCTGGGATATACATTTTCACTCTTAAAGAGGTGAGAAGCGTGCCTGGCCCCCCAATCTGGTTTGGAGCGCCAACAGGGTGTGGAGGGAGAGGCCAGGGGGTCCAGGAAACTGAAGAAAGAGGGGAGAGGATGGTATGGGGTAGCAAGAGAGTGAGATCTGTGGGTAGGGTGGGTGTTTTGATTTTGGAGGCTTCAGGAGGATGACAGTTTGGGGTTTTCTTGTAGAGGCAGTGACAAGTGGAGACCAGGTAGAAGAAGGACCACTGGTTGTGGAGCTGGGAAACTTTGAGTTAGGTCTGGAAGGAGAAATGCAGTTTTGCTTTCCTGAGTCTCAGTCTTCCCATCTGCAAAATGGGATGTTTCCGTCTTTTATTAGATGCAAGTCCAAAATAAGATCATGCATATGAAAACCTTTTGTAAATGAATCACATACTAGAAGGACAAGGGGAAACAGCAGTGGCCATGACAGACAGAATGTTAAATTTTGTACATATAAAGTTGAGGACAGCAATAACTCCCTTGAATGTACAAGATCGGTGCATGGGCTGAGTGGTTAATGAGCACAGGTATTCCACTATTAATTTCTTTGGGTGTTTCCAAATAGGCAAAGGTGAAAGAATACTCTTAATTTAGATAATATGCTAAGGCTGCTCTAAGATATGGTTCCCCAGATGTATAGCACAACCAAATGTGACCAGACTGCAATGATTGGTGGGATTGAGGGAAGAGGACAGGACAAAGTGTTTTAAAATCTTTTCATTATGGACTCAAGTTTTATTTATGTTTATAATGAGCATCAACCAGATGAAAGCTGTCAATCTACCGATGACAGTGAGTCCTTAAAGGAAACAGATAAGACCAGCTAATAATTAGTACATAAATCAATTGCAAGCCTTTAGATTTGTGATTAGCATACAAGTAATTTGTTGTTTGACATTTTTGAAATTAAGTGTTGGTGTAATTAGCACATAAATCATTTGTACATGGGTGTCCCCGAAATGTCTAATTTGTAATTAGGCATAAATCATTTCAATTTGGGGGTTTCTAAGTGTTTGGTGTGTTGTTAGCACATAAATAATTTGTATATTAGTGTTTTAAGAGTGTTTGTTGTGTAATTAGCACATGGCTTATTTGCAAATATGCATTTCAATTTATTTGTTGTGTAATAAGCATGAAAATAAGTGGTGCATAGAATTATCTAAAGTATTTAGGGGGCAAGGAAATATATTATTAGTAAATGGGGGGTCTTTAAGGTGTCTTTTGTAATTAGCACATATAGGGGTTGTAGATGTGTATGTTTAAGTTGCTTGATTTATAATTAGTACACAGATCATTTTGTGAATGAGCTCTCTTAAGTGATTTATAATTTGCATAGAAATCTATCAATGGGCGTTTCTAGAGTACTTGATTTACAATTAACATATATGCAATTTGTAGATGGGTCTTTAATAACTGCTTGAAAAAAGTTCTTCCTCTCTTAAGAGATACTCTTTTATCCTGTTTACATTTGCTTAGCAAGCCTAATTACACTTGTAGGAAGAAAGACTTCACTAGTTGTTGAATTTCACTCACTGAAAGTTCAAAATGCATATCTCTAGTCTCAAAATATTTCATCAGAGTTTGCTGCTGTTTTGAATGAGATCAAAAGCCTGGTGCTTTCCTAGAGATTCAGGTCAAATCTCAAAGGAGATCATAAAATAACCTGTTAAAGACCTATTACTAGAGATATAATCATAGGCAACAACAATTTATAAATTAATATGAACTTTATTCAAACTAGAAACTCAACTATCCCCAAAAAGGTTAGGAAGAAAACAGAAAAGGGGCTTAAATTGCCAAGTACTTACTAGATGCCAAGAATCATAATTGCACTATGAGAGAAATTTCAATTAATTATAATAATCATCCTGAGAGTCAGGAATTGAAGTTATAGCATTAATACAAGGTGCAATAGAAAGAAACATTCTACAGTTTATGAAATTTTGAGGATATGTCTTAAAAAAAATCACATTATAGACAAAATAAAGAAAAGATGGATATAACTAGATGAATTCTTTTATTGATTCCCAAAGGTAAATTAAATATCCATTAAACATCTAGACAGGAAAAATTTAAAATTTAAAAGAATCATCCTATCTTTGAAAGACTGAGATTTCTCCTCTCCAATAGTTAGTACCTCCAAAAATGAATATTAAAAGAATAAAACTTGTGACCCCCAAATTTTATACCCAGCCAAACTATTTTTAAGATATGAAAGCAATAGAAGAAAATATTCTTCTACAATTAAGGATTTGAAAATAAAAACATATTCTCATGTAACTTTTTAACAAAAAAAATTGCCTCAAGATATATTCTAACTAACAAATGGAGATTTCAAAATCCAGATTCAAGAATGATGGGATATAAACCACTTCTTGATTAGGATTCAGCAAGAAATTCTACCTAAATAATGGAACAACTTAGAGTTTGGTCCTAGGAGAGGAAGAAAAGAAGAGGTATATAGGAAGGAAACTCTACTTGGATCATTTTTCCCCTTGAAATGAAACACATAGGGAGTAGTATGCAGTCAAGCTGGAACCCTGAGGAATGGTCTAAACTTAGTAATGAACTTACATTACATCCCTTCTTCTGTCTAGACCTCAGCTTTCCTACCTAACAGAAAGATGGAAATAAACAAAATGGTCATTTAGGATACCTCCAGTCACAGGAGACTCTTCCCCAGAATTAAGAATGACTTGGAGATTACTTAGTGCTCAAGATTTGCCCAATTACATAGACTGGTTTCTCCATCATTAGTTGTTCATCAACCAGCTTGCAATATCTGTGTTAGTAATGCTCTAATTTACCTAAGATTTTTCTTTAAATAAATAAGTTATTTAATAAACAAATTGACTTAGCATGTGATTTAATTTACAGCAATTTTTATTAAATAAAATTAAATTTGATTTTCTAAATTTAATTGTTCAAATGAAATAATTTAACTTCATTATTTTATTTAATATGCACACTTATTTCAAAAACTAATTTATGTAACCACTTACAATGGAAAACCCTCATCATCAGCCATAAGTAGGAAGGCAACAACCTATATACAACAATGAAAATGTTGAATTTTGTCATTAATACAATATACAGGGTTTTTAATTTTTGTTAGTTTACATTTGTTTCTTTTCTTTTCTTTTTGGACCTTAGTAACTTTAAAATTGGGGTGTGATTTACAAGGAATACTGTTTTACAATTAATTTGACTACTTTTTCTTTTTTTTTTTGGAGTTGCCATCTTGGAACTACAGCACCTTAGAATAGCTGAAATATGGTAATATACATAGCTGCTCAGATACCACATCTTGCTGGAAGTTCTGTGTTTGAAGACTGCTTGCTGCTAAAAAGGGAATTTAACAAGTGCTAGAGAAGTGTTAGAAACAGAGTAGTAACAAGGAGGATCTCTCTGTATAAGTCAGAAAGCTTGAAAGGGATTTGTGGAAGGGCTATTGAAAGCAACGTCCAAAGATGTCCAAGGAGCAGCTCTTTACACGCCCAGGGAGCAGTGATACATGGGATTCCCTAACAAGCTCCCTCCCAACAACAGTGCTTAAAAGACCAGGGCAAGTTGCCATCCTCCAAGCCTCATCACCAAGTGAATTTGACCAACACAAGCAGCTTGTCTCCAAGCCCACAAGTGCAGGATATGCAGGATATGTTCCTACACCTTTGAAACTAAAGACCATTTAGTTTAGTTCAATAGTCTCTTTAATGACACCAGTGAGGAAGTCCAGGTTCAAGGAGGTTTTCTGAGCAGAGAACTGGATAGGGGGCTTGCTGATAACTCTTAGAATATAACCATCTGTCCCGGCCTTGTCAGAAGTGATGGAAACCTTCACGTGGGTGGTGGCAGTGATGGTGATGGCAGGGCTACCAAGAAATAGAGAAATTACTTTCTAACTATAAATTGGTATTGAATGGACTTCATGTAAATTGAGAAAGATGAATCACTTGCCCAGTGGTAGATATTAGGTGATATCAAATTTGCTAAACCTGTTGTCTTCTGCCTGGGTTCTCTAAATAAATGATCCATGTTAGTGTTACTATATCTGTGTGTATACACACACACACACCCAGAGTTATATATACACGCACTATCTGTTCAATATAATTCAACATAAGTAAAGAATAATTAAATATAAATTGAAAACACATTGTGTAATTGATATAAATATTACATAAATATAAATATCCATAAATATCTACAAGCATAAATCTTTATATTCACATATTCAATTATATGTTCATATTATGATATATGATATATAGTATAATACACAAAGATAGTGGAAAATTAAAAACAAATCTCACAAAGTTTATAGAAATGATATATTTATTGATTGCATACTAACTGATTATTTCCATTCCATCCTTTACCCCTTTTTCCCAAATGTTTGACCCTGAGTGTTTATTGATTTGAGAATCAGAAGGAAAGAGGAAAACATAACAATTTACAATATTTACATACCTATCAATATTAAGGATGTTTTAAAAAAGCTCACAAAAGACTGGCTACTTCTGGATGATGATAGGTTTGTGTGATTTTCCTATTTTTTCTTCTTTTTAATATGTTTTTAAAAGTTTTTCTGAATGACCATGAATTCATTTAGTAATGGCAATGGTGGTATTTTAAAAGGGAATAAAAATATCTGTATTAAACTTACCTGACAGTATGCCACCCCAGATTTCTCAGTTATGTGAATAGATTACATATAAATAATATAGAATAATATATTCTCTGTTTGTGTGAAACATGTACACCTACTCACACGTTTATATTTATTAATCTAATTTGATTTTAGATTTTATCATTTACAACAGAAAGATTTCTAGTTAACACACTGTTGAACCCAGATCAAACTTTTCCTCATTCCAAACTCATGTTCATCTTGAGGACCCTGAACCAAAGGCCCCTTAATGCAAGTCATTTTTAATGGTTTTGCTTCAAAACTGGTTCTCTAAGAAAACAGTCCCAGCAGGTTTGACAGAGTGAGAGCAACCTGGAGTGAGTCTGGGAGGAGAGCCTTCCAGATTAAGTTACCAGCTGCAGGGAAAAGTGGGCTGAGAGTGTTTTCTAAATAAGCCTTGACACTGCCTAACAGAACATCCCTGCTTTATTTCTCCTCGTTAGCTCTGACCTCTCTACCCTTACCCAGAGTTCCACTGTGCATTCAGGCCTAATTTTTCCAAATAAAACACCACTCTTGCAAGTCTAGGTGAAAGACACATATTTGAATACATCTTTAAAGTCAAATGTTTATATATATATATATATATATATATACGTATATATATGTTATATATATATATATACACACACACACACATACATATCTATTATTGGAATGCTGTTCTTGTTTATGAGCAAGTAGGGGAGAGTTTTTTTTCAGGACTTTTTTCCTGGCTGTGTGAACTTTCGTAAATTCCTTGTTTTCCCCGAGATTCTCTGATGGGTTAGAAAATCTACAGGTGTTCCCTTTGAGAGCTAGCGCTTTTTATTTGTGAGGAATGAGGAGACCCAAAGGCAGGCTAAACATACCTGCATGTGTCCACTCATTTCATCTTACCACTTTATTCATTCAGCCTGGCCCTTGAGTGAACACCATTGGAGGTGAGGTAGGAGGACAAGTATTATAAGACAGACCCACATTGCAATCCCTATTCTATGATTGTGGACAGTTCCTTCAAAGTCCTGGAACTTTGATTACCTGCCTTGTATGGTAAGTGTAGTATCACCACCCATAAATGTTGGAGAGAAATGATGCATGAAAAAGGCAGATTGGAGGGCCTGCTTTTGAACAAATGTCTAGATATCACCAATTTCAGACCTCCTGTTCATATTATCTCTTATCTCAAAACTTGGTCATACAAGGACTTTTGCTTTAGTCAGGATAGAACAATTCTCCCATTTGAAAATAAAATAACAAGCATAGAAAGCAACAGTTTCCAAGACATCAGACATCAGGCAAAAAAGGACAGTGATCTCAGAGAGATGGCAAACAAATGATTTAAGACCCACAATTACCCAGATGTCTGCTCAGAGAGAAATCCCAGGCTGTAGCTCAGAAAGAGAACCAAGGCATATCTGGGTTGCATCCTTGAATTGAGGAGATGGAACTGGGTTCCAGGGAGACCAATAAAACTACTCTGTGCAGAGCAGGGTATAAAAGAGGAGAGAAATGAACATGAAAAGAACTCCGGAGATTTGCAGAAGGTTATCCTTGAGTATTTGGGGGAATGTCTATCAGCATAGACTTGTTAGGAAATGACTTGAATCAAGAGAGAAAAAGAACCTGATGGGGAGAATAATATCCAGGAAGAATTCCTGTTATATCTGGTAGAACTCTCAGAGGGTATTGTCTTAGTAGCGTGGAACAATTAGCTTTACATCAAACACTTTTCCAATCCCACATGACAGCTTAAGAGCAAGACTTGAAAAAAATCAATGTTTCCTAATAATTTAACTGCATCAGACAACAAAGCCCCCAAATATTTATAGATATACAAAACTATCCTGCAACTGAAAAGATAAAATTCACAATAGCTTGCATGTATTTAAAACATTACCAGACATACAGAGAAGTAGAAATATGTAAACCATGATGAGAAGAAAAATCAACTGATTGAAACTGACCCTCAAATGACAAGAGCCTTTGTAATTGTATTTCATATATTCAATAACCTAGAGGAAAGATTGAGCAAATTAAGCAGAGACATGGAAAATGTATAAAAACAAATTCCGGAAAGGGAAATTATGCTATCTGAGGTGAAAAATATACTGATTGGCATTAATGGTAGCTTAGACAGTGCAAGAGAAAAGATCAGTGAACTTGACATAGGAATGGAAGCCATCCAAATCAAATACACAGAAAACAAGAATTAAAAAATTGAATAGAGCATAGTGAGCTGTGGGAGAACTTCAGACATCTTAAAACAAGATGGCTCTGAAGGAAGGAAGGGTGAAATATTAAAAAAAATTCAAAACATTTGAAAAACCTATGACTGAAATTTTTCAAATTTGATGAAAACTTGGATTCAAAACTTCAACACAACCCAAACACAAGAACCAAAAAAGAGAACACCCCAGATCAAATAATCAAATTCCTAAAAGCAGTAATAAAGATAAAATAAACTTAATAGTGTTCAGAGGGAAAAATGACACATTACATACAGATGAAAAAGATAAGAATTATAGCTGATTTCTCATCAGAAACAATGCAAACCAGAAGACAGTGAAACATCCCTGTTAAAGTATGGAAAGAAAAGAATGTTTCTAAAATTTTATATCCAGGGAAAATAATTTTCAAAGACAAGGAGGAAATAAAGATTTTTTTTAAAAAGCACAAGCAAAAGCTAAAAGAATTGCTCTATGAGAAATATTAAAGAAAGTACTTTAGGTCAAAGGAAGATGATCCCAGTGAGGAGTATGGATGGATGAAGGAGTAAAGAGTAATGGGAATGGTCACTAGATAGGTACATATAAAATACTTTCTACTAACATCTAAATATCTTTAAAAATAAGTGATGGTTTAAAGCAAGAATAATTACAATGTACTGTGACATTTATAAGGTACATAGAAGTAAAATGTGTGACAGCAATAGCACAAATGGTACCTGGGGAAAAATGGCAATATATTGTCAAAAGGTTCTTAAACAGTATATGAAGTTGTATACTATCAATTGAAGATAGACTGGAATATGCTAAAGATGTAGCCCTGAAAACCTTAAGACAACCACTATGGCAACACAGCAGAGAGTTATAATTTATAACTTGATTAGTATAATTTAGTTAACTTCAAATAGTTAAGCCAACAAAGGGAGTAAAATGGAATCACAAAAAGATACTCAAAAAGTCCAAACGAAGGCTGAAAGAGAGGAAAACTATGATCCCTCCCAAAGATGAGAAAAATAAAAGATAAACAGTAAACTCAACCATATAAATAATCACATTAAATATGGATTATTTAAACACCCCACTAAACAAGAGGTTGTCAGATGAAACAAATAAAACAAAGAACAAAACTTTAAATATAGAGGCACAAACAAGTTACAAATAAAAGGATAGAAAAAATATTATTCTAACACTAGTTAAAAAAATCTGGTGTGATTACATTGATATATAAAAAGTTAAAATTTAAAGCAAAGAATATTATCCTGGATAAAGAGAACTATTCCATGGTTCTCAAGGGGGCAATGTATTGAGAAAACGTAATAATCTGAAATATCCATGTACCTAATAACAAAACCTCAAAATGTCTGAATCAAAAATGGATTAAACTGTGAAAAGAAATAGACAAATATACAAGTATAATTAGAGATTTCATCACTCCTTTCAATCATCTATGGAACATGTAGACAGAAAATGAGTAAGAATATAGAAATCTTGAAAAATACCATTGGCCAGCTTTCCCTAATTGACCTATTGACAGGCCAATCAACAACAAAAATATAAATTTGCTTCTCAAGCACACACGAATAAGAAACCATATTCTTGGCCATAACATAATAAATTTGAAAGGACTCACATCATCCAAAGTTTATTTTCTGACCACATAAGAATTAAGTTGGATATCAGTAACATAAAGATATTTGATGTTTCTACATCCTTAGAAACTAAGTAAGATACTTTAAAATAATCCATGAGAAAAAGAAGAAATCAAGAGAAATAGGAAATTATTTTGAATTGAATCCAAATTCAAACACAACATATCATAATTTGTGGGTGACGCTAAAGAGTATTTAGAGAAAAATGTATAGCATTAAATGCTCATAGAAGGAATGATCTCAAATTGATGAAATAGAAAACTGAAAAGAATACAGAGCATCAAGTAAAAGTCAGTACTTTTAGATATCAATAAAACTGAAAAAAAAAAACCTCTACCAAAGTGATGGATAGTAAAGAAAGAGAACAAAAATTAGCAATCATTTTAGAAATAAGAGATTCCACAGATATTAAAAGGCAGAAGGATAGCAAGGAAGAATATGAGCAACTTTAAGCCAAGAAATTCAACAACTTAGTTGGATTGGATGCAGTATATAAGATCAATATATATACTGAATCAAAATACAAAATCACGCACAATGGAATATTACTCAGCAATCAAAAAAGATACTCATGCAATTTGCAGCAACATGGATGGAGCTGGAAGTGATCATGCTCAGCGAAATAAGCCGGAAAGAAAAAGAAAAATATCAGATGGTTTCACTCATAGCAGGAATTTAGAAAACCTAAATAAGGGACAAATTATAATAAAGTAAAAATCAAAATCAACAAGCAACTATAAACCAGAGACACACTACGGAGGTTAGGCAGGGGAGGAGGGATTAGGGTCAAAATAAGGGGGGGTGGGAATTGTATGGGGAATATAACCAAGATGAAAATGCATACATTGTGTAAAAATGAAAAATGATGTAAAAAATATTTATAATAAACTAAAAATAGAAAATCAATTGCAATTCTATATATTGCAATAATTTTATATAATGACTAATTTGAAATTGAAGTGAAAAAAATTCCTGCTTGTAACAGCATAAAAAAATATGAAATAGGGATAAATCTGAGAAAAGATAGTCAAAATCTTGATATTGTAAACCACACAATGTTGTTGAGAGAAATTGAAGAGAATCAAAATAGATGAAGTGATATACCATGTTCTTGGATCAACTTAGTATTGTCACAATGCCATTTTTCCCCCTAAATTAAAGTATAGATTCAGCATGATCCCAGTTAAAATCAGAGCATTTTTTTTTTGTTGTTGTTGGGTAGAAATTGATAAAAATGATTCCAAAATACATCTGGAAAAAGCAAGAAACTTAAAGTAGTCAAAAAACTTGGAAAATAATAAACTGGAAAACTATCCAGTTTGAAAAGTTATTATAAGCTAATGGTAATTAAAACAGCATGACATTGGCAAAGGGACATATATCATATGTTCCATAATATCAATGTAACATAATCAGCTTTAGAAACAGACCCATATGATCAACTGATTTTCAGCAAAGATGGACAGGAAATGTGCTGGTAAAAAGACAGTATTTTCAGCAAGTCATGTTAGAACAATGGATATCCATAAGGCAAAAAATACCTTTTGTTCATACCTCATAAAGACTAAAGTTAAAAGTTTAGTTAAAAAAAAAATAGGCAGAGCAGGTTGACTAGACCCATAATCAACAAAGATATGCAGGTAGCACAGAAAAGGTGCTCAACATCAGTAATCATAAAGAAAATCCCCCCCCAGGGCCTCCCTGGTGGCGCAGGCGGTTGAGCGCAGTGCTATGAAGCTGTCCACAGTCTCTGCAGCACGGGTTTGATCTCGGCTGGCCGCCGAGAATCCCACATGGCACAGCAGACCTCTCCTGTCTCGCCTGCTGCTCCCCTCAGCAGTGTATTTCGTCAGTCTGCCTGTTCTGTTCCCCACTCTGTCTCTGGTGATTCCTCGCACACTCCCGCACATCTGGCCTGTACCCTGGCTGTTGTATAAATAAAAAAATAAATCTTTAAAAAAAAAAAAAAAAGAAAAGAAAATCGCCACCCCCCCAAATCACAATGAGATACTGTTGAACACCAATTTGACAGTCCCTAACTGAAAATATAGTTCCTACCAGGTGTTGGTGAGGACACAAAGAAACTGGAAATATGATCCACTACTGCTGGGAATAGAAATTGTATATCCTCTTTGGAATAAGTTTTCAATTTTAAAAACATTTAAACATACCACTCCCAAATAATTCAGTCATTCCCCTCCTAAGTACTTACCCAAGATAACTGAAAGCAAATGTCCATACACAAATGTTGTACATTAAGGTTCACAGCAACTTTATCTGTAATCATTCAAAACCGGAAGCAGTGTAAAGAATGCATGGGTCAACAGAGTAGCACATCCATCCAGTGGAATACTACTTAGGAATAAAAAGTAGTTGCAAACTATTGATACTTGCAAAAACGTAAATGAATCTCAAGGGTCTTATGCAGAATGAAGAAGTCCAGGCACCTAAGATTACGCAGTCTATGATTTCATTCATACAGAATTTTAAAAAAGCAAAGTAATTCATAGTGACAGAGAGCAAATCAGTGGTTGCTTGGCTTGGCTTGGAAAATGCTGGAAGAGGAGGCAAAAGGCAGGGAGAGGTTACAAAGTGGCCCAAGGAGAATTTTTGGGGTGATTGATAATGTTTCCGATCTTCAGGCTGCGATGATTTTATATTTTTTACATATATATCAAAACCAATGAAATAAAGAATTAGAAACTTCAGATCACACTCTTGCTCCTGGTAATTTGTATCCACTGTCTGGATACTGGGAAACAACACCAGTTCCCACTCATCCTACCAAGGCCCAATCATTTGGCTTTGACCGTTCACAGCAAGTAGACCTGGGTCCAAGTCTGTCCTATCTCCTCATTGCTATGAGAGTAAGAATGAAGCCTCAGTTTCCCTTTCTGTAAGTGGGCACATGAGCTGGCACCAGATGCTTATTGTCACCTGTGTCGTGTCAGCCTGCATGTCTGGCCTCCCCTCTGCTAGGGCCAGGCTTTCGGTACTCTGACTGTTCATCTCACGGTCCCCATGTGGAAAGTGACATCACGTGCCAGCCAGCACGGAGCCCCTCACCCCTCAGAGGGGACCAGAGGCCACAGGTCACGGAGGCTTGAGGGTAGCCTGCTGTGGGCCACGTGGGTGTAGGGCTGAGCAGTGACCCCTCTTTAGGGAACAGTCTCTTCAGGGTCCCCCTGCCTACTCAGGCCTCTGAGCCCATGGCCTGGAAAGGGAGCTAGCCAGCAGGTGTCCCTTACCACCTCTGTCCTTTGGGAAGAGAGGCCTCTTCTCTCCTGGGTGCTCCAGTTTGGGAGTGGCTCTTATGAAAAAAAATTAACAAATAGACAGTGCTTGTAGCACTGGTAAGTTCTTCTTCTTTTTTTTTTTAAAGATTTATTTATTTATTTATCCATGCAAAAGAACTGGGGTGTAGGCCAGAGGTGTGGGGGGTAGTAAGAGGATTCACCAGAGACAGAGTGGGGAGCAGAGCAAGCGAATTTACTGAAATACACTGCTGAGGGGAGCAGCGGGCAATACAGGAGAGGTCTGATGTGCCAGATGTGGGTCAGCTCCCTGGCCAGGGAGGGAACTCAGACCTTAGTGGCTGGCAATAGCTTGATAGCACTGAGACTTAACCCTTGCACCACCAGGGATGCCTATGGTGAGTTCAAGGGCAGTTTCTCAGGCTATTATCCACTGCTTCCCTGCCCTTGGTCTAAGTGCTGAGTTCCTCTTTAGTGAACCAATAAATGAATGTGTGAATGAAAGAATGAAAACAAAGGTGCTGACTGTAGACCACTCTCACCGAGGGTTTGGAGGGGCTTGGGCCTGCCTCCTCGGGTAGGTGGAGGGTGGCCTGTGCCAGTCACATGTGTTTGGGGCACCACGCAGCAAAGTTAATGCAATAGAAGGATGGGGGAGTAAGCCACAGCAGGAAGCAGAAGATTACTTGTATTCTCATATTCTAATACCTTGAATCCTTAATCAAACCTATAATCTAAAATTCAAAAGGTTTCAGGAAAACAAAGGCTGCTTCATGCTCTACAGAAGCTTGGGTCCTGGATGAAACACATCTGTGGTTTTGTTCAGGGAGAGCCAGGAGAAGGGGACGGGTTGGGGGGGCAACAGTAACATCAGATACCATTTGTTAGAATACCCAGTGTGCCAGGAACTATGGCAACATGGCATGATTCTCACTGATAAGGGGAAACTGAGGCTGGGAGAGGTGAAGTGGCGTGCTGCCTGTGGTCACAGCTCTGGTAAGTACCTGGGCCGGGGGAACCACCCTGATTGGCTTACAAAGCCCAGAGTTTCTCCTCCATCCCAGGTTGCCTCCAGGTGTCTGGGGCTGCTCCCTCCCTCTGCTCATAACCTGTTAGGGAGATTCTAAGGACTGCAGTCCCTCTGCCCTGGCACCCGGCAGGCTGGTCTCTGGAAGTGGAGAGGCCCTGAACAGACTAGGTGGCCTCTCAGTAATGGCTCAAGGCTGGAGAATTAGGACGCTTATGCGAAAGCCAGTTGCTGCTGCACGTCCATGTGACCCATGGGGACTATCTGCTGGGGGAGGTAGAGGTGGGTGGCAAAGACCCTCTCCCTAGAAAGGGAGAGGGCAGAGGGGCAGAGGTGTGAGGGGAGAAGGACAGGGAGAGCTGGGCATGCAGGGCCGGTGCAGTCAGTAACATGGGGACTCCACAGCAGCTGGGTCTTTGCACATGCTGTTCCCTCTGCCTACAACCCACTTACTCTAATACCTCATGATCCTGAGGTCCCAGCTCAGGCCTCGCCTCCGCACCCCAGTTCCCTCCTCCTGCCCCCTCCTAAGGGGCTACCCCTCCCCTACAGTGCCTTATTTTTTTCCAGATCACTATTACCCTCGAAGGTATCGTATATTTCCTTTTATAGCCCCTGTGACTTGCTGTGGCCATTGTATGAATGTAACCTCATTTACTCACTGGTCCTTTGCTGATGGCCATTTAGATTTCCAATCTTCAGCAAGGGAAACTTCTTTGTACATACATCTCTGTCCACTGCAAGATAACAGTGGTGGGATTCTGAATCAAAGATACTCAGCATCTTTCAGACATGGTACCTTGTGAATTAAGGGCTGGCGGTGACTCAGCCAGAGGAGACTGATGAAGTGAGTGCTTCGTGTAGGCTTAACTAAAACCCTTTACTGGCACTGTCCTTAGAAGTGTGACCTGAGCCCGTGCCTTGGCAGACGATTGGACCAAAGGCCCCAAAACTTTACCATGGACCTTGCAGTGCCCTCTCACCGCACAAACTCTGGACCAACCAGGTGGCAGGCTTCGGCCAAACCAATGTCAGCTCCTTATACGGAGGCTTGAAATGCTTTTGTGTGGCCATGTGTGCTCTCTGCTGCCCCCTGGCCATCACCGTGGGAAGCCTATGTATAAACTAGTCTGGAGGATGACAGACATGTGGAGCCAAATGAGATGCCAGACTCATCCCAGATGAGGCCAGCCTAGATCAGCCCATAGCCAGCTGAGCCCTGCATATGTGGGCGATCGCAACCAAGCCCAGCAGAGCCGCCTGACTGAACACCCTAGATGCATGAGCAATACAAGCTGCTGTGCGCTATTGAGGTTTTGTGGTTATTTGTTACGCAGCATTATTGTGTCAATAGATGACAGATGTATCAGGCATGACAATGAAACAATTTATTTAGAATTTCTCCACCACCAGGAGCTTTTGCATTGATCCTGTGCAAACCTGGATATATTCTAAGATAACTTGGTATGTGTGAACATTTGTAAAGTTTGATTCTACCCGTCAACCAGGCTTGTTATTACTTCCAGGATAAAGCAAAACACAGAGTAAAAATTTGAAAGATAAGAGGCACCTGCAGAGACACAAAAGTGATGGCGATTTCAGGCCCATGGCATTGAATTGTCGCTAGTCGATATCCACATACAAACACACTGGTCTAATTCACCCCCTTCGCGAGCTCTCCTGAGGAGACAGAGGACTGAGGACAGCCCACAGTTGGCACCAGCAAGAAACTGAGCTCCTCAGCCCTTACAGATCAAAAGCTGCCAAGAAGCAGGGAGTTTGGAAGCTTGTCCTTCCCCTGTCAACATATGAGATGAGACCACAGCCCTGTGGTCCCACAGGAAATATCTTGCTGACACCTTCATGAGAGTTGAGAAGTTCATGACCCAGCCAAGCCCCGCTGCACCTCCAACCCACAGAGAGCGAGAGAGTGGGGGCGTCTGTCACACAGTGACAAGAACACAGGTGATGGACAGGTCGCTCTGTCTGCTGGCTGTTCTGGGGCTGGGCCTGGCACTGTGTCTCTTTTGTTGAGGGACTTAGTGAACATATGTGGCTTGGATGAAGGCATGATACTCACCTTAGCACCGCAGCTCACTGCCAAGGGGTGTGTGTGTGCATGCATGTATGTGCAAATGTGTGTATACTTACACGCCCAAGGGGTGTGTGCATGCATGCATGTATTCTACTGCACTCTACCAATTCATTGTACTCTATCATGTATCACACAATCGATGTATTCTAGATCACACAGTATATTAATATATATTTCTATTAGGCCCTCCAAGGTATGTGAAAGGCAAAGCCAGACTGCTTTGCGAGAGACTTTTCTTAACCACAGTCTCCTCCTTGGTCTTCATATTTTATTTATTTTTTAGCACCTATATGCAATGGGTTGAATTAGTCCCTTGAAGTTCTCTTGGAGGGTCTTGCAAATGCTTAGTTTTTCATATGCTATTGTTTTCTTTCGTCTGGCCTCAGAAAATGTAAGATTGTTCGACTTAATATGGGAGCAAGAGAGAGCACGGATGAGAACCAAGTCAGGAACTCGCCTCGTGAAGCCTAGCGAGATGCTTATTTAATATTAGGAGAAGGGTGAACAATTAGGACATCCTCTCCTTGTGCCTGCAGACGCCATCTCAGAGACTAATAGATATTTACTTAGTCTTGTCGGTCGTGCTGTGTTTAATATTTATCCATCACAGGAAGCTGCTGCATGTTAAATGTCAGCCTCTTGATTTCGACAGCTTGAGCTCCACGCAGCCGCAGTTTTTCAGACAGTCCCAGAGGGCCCCAGCCTGCCCGTCTTCATGACGAACCTGACTCTGGGACTGGGATGTACCCAGGATTGGCCACTTGGAGGGGCCCCTGTCCCTGAGGGGCCTCACCAGAGGTACTGGGATTGGGTTTTGTCCATTTTGTTGTGCGGAGGACAGGGGAGGTGGGACCTCTCAGCTGGTGCCTGAGGGAACTGCACCCTCAATCTCAGCACAGAGGCGTCGCAGTGTTCATGTGCCCCTCAGCGCCCCATGCCCTCTTCTCCATTCCGCAGTGAACTCCTGAACACTGTCTTCCAAGACTGCCCATGATCTCCAGTCCTGGCTGGGTCAGTCAATGGGGAGCCCCAACAGGAGGACTGAGAGCAGGATGAGGGGGGATGCATCCAGGTCCCATCCATCCTCTCAGAGGTGCTGCTAAAGGCAAGTTCTTCCCAGCCTGAGGACCTGGGGCGACCCTCCCCACTTTACCCTTTCAGGCCTGGAGGTAGAAACAAATGGCTCCCTGCTTCACTAACCCAAGGGGGCTACACTATTCCTGATGGTTTCCCTACACCCCACCATCCTGATAGCTACTCTATTAAATGTTTCCTGTGGGAATTCTGTCTCCATCCCAAAGAGGCAGTTATTCTTTGTTTCCTTTCATAGGAGAGGAAACTGAGGTTCAAAGAGCCTGGTGAATTGCATGCAGACACAAAGAAGGGAAGGGTGGAGCTAGGATCTCCAGACCACCAATTTGGTGACCTGTGCTCGATGCCCTCTAATCCACGGGTCACAGGTGCACATGTGGCAATGCACGCTTTGTCTGAGAGGCCCCATTACTGCCCTTCACCTGCACGAGGATGTGTAAGTGCACTAGGATAATTGCTCAGCCACCCCTCCAGTGCCTGCCACATTCATATACACACCCTCATTTGCCCCCAGTGATGTTTACCTATGCAATAAATGGCTCCTTCTGCTTTGGGTTGTTTCATAAAGTTTGGTTTTGGATTTAATAGCTATGAGAGTGAGTGAGTTCCCCATCACTGGAGGTATACAAACAAAAAAAGGCCAAGATTTCTCTGTCAAGGAGGCTGGAAAGGTTTATACAAAACATGGTGGTGGAGGAGGAATGAGATGATTAAGCTCTCAAATGTCAACCCAGGAGATGAGTTGCTCATCATTGGACCATGATGGAGGAGGGAATATTAAGAATGTAGATACCTGGGCCACACTCTTGGAGATTCTGATTCCCTAACTCTGGAGGGGTGAAGCTCAGACATCGGCTTTTTTTATGAAAACCTCTTCAAAGTAGTAACTGGGCATTCTACAAATTTTGCTGGTCCCTCTAGCTCTGTAATTAGGTAACTCCAAATCCCACCTTTCAGGGTGAAGGTTATGAAGTCTTTGAGTCAGTCAACAAACACTCTGGCCAGGCACCTGCACAAGGATGGGGATAAGGCAATAAAGTAGTCCTGAGTTCTAGTTCTACTAGGTACACTGAGTCTCACAGCAGGATGGAGAGGAATGAAATGAGCATGTGGGGGTCAGACACCAGGGCTGCACTTCCCAGAGTGTGATAGGAAGTTAGGGGCTCTGGTGTATACTCCTGAGCTATATGGGGAGTTGTCTCACAGCCCAAAGTGGCTCCTTTCTGGTAAGGCAAGGAGAACAGTAACACAGGCTTACAGTCCCTCATCCAGAGTTTGTGGAGTCAAGTCATTTTCAGATTTCAAGGTTTTACTCGCCTGTGTGGCCAGCGCCCACGGCCATCCCAGGAGCACTCAGGCGTGTGGGTTCCTTCTGCCTGGAGCTCCTTAGAGACTGGAGGGCCTCGTGTCAGGCTAGGTCAGGATTTGCTGACAGATGTGTTACTTAAATACTCGAAGTTTTCAGAGCATTTTGGATTATAGAATTGAGAATGAGGGATTTGTATCTACCTAAAAAAAGTTTCTTGTGCGGATTAAAGCAAATCCTACACACAAAGTGCCCAGCATATGGCGACTCGTCAGTAAATGTTAGCTGATTACCATCATTAGCGGTTGCGTTTCGAGTAGTAAAATGCTTAGCACAAGTGCCTTAGAAATAGCAATGCTAAAAAAAATTAAGTTTACTGTAATTATTATTATAAATTTTGACCGGCATCCAGTTCCACGTTTTCTCCATTGCTTTTTTTGATAACTGACAACAAAGGTGGAGAAAATGCTGGCTCTGGGCTGTGAGATTTGATCCAGGGACTTTGTGATGTTGTCAGAGGCCCAGACCCCTTCCCTGGACCACAACATGGACCCCGCGTCTACCCAAATCCCATTCATTACAGTGAGGTCTTTCTGTTTAATAAACTGGGTATTAAAAACAAATGTACCTAATTAGAAATAAAAATGTTTCCAACCAGCTAGAAATAAAATAAAATGTAATTACTAATGATATTTAAATGTTGTAGATATTTTATTTTTTTTAAATCCCCCTTAATTTAACATGAAATATGGCTTTAATTTAGTCGAGAATGCATTAAGATGGTCGGAGAGTGGCCCGGCTCCTGGCTCAGGGCCTCCTGCCTGGTGAGGAGGAAGAGCAGGGCTTCCCCTGGCATCCCCCAGCCTGGCCCATTGGTGTAAAGCTTTGTTTGTTTCTTTATTGGCTTGTTTGCTTGGAGGAGGAGGGTACAGATTTTAGTTGCATCCCTTGAATAAGGCAGGAATTTCTGTGGAGATTTTACTAGATCAAGGTTAAGTCTTGGGTTGCCATGAACACGCCTTGGGACAGGTTCCTGCACTTCTCTGCACCTCACTTTCCTCATCTGTAAAGGGAAAATCCAATCTGCTTGAAGAAAGGTTAATGAAGTTAAGTTAAAGCACATGATTATCTCCAGACTGTAGTTTTGATAAGAAAGTAAATGTTATAGAGGATGGTTTCACTTACAGGAGGAATGTAGAGGATCCAAATAAGGGATCAGGGAAAGAGAAAAAATGTTATTATAATAAATAAAAATCAAAATCAACAGGCAACTATAAACCAGAGACATTCTGCAGGGGGGAGAAGGGAGTAGGGTCAGAACAGGGGAGGGAGGAGCCCAGGGACTGTGGTGATGGTGCTCGGGTGAATGGGGGGTGGGAATTTCACGGGGACTGTAACCGAGATGAGAAAGCACACATTGTAAAAAAAAAAAAAAGAATGATGTAAAAAATACATAAAATTTTAAAAAGATAATAGAAAGAGAGTACATGTTACAGAAAAGTATATCACATTCACTGTGGGCTTCATGGGGATGAGGACAACGTTGATGGTCTCTTTTGTGCTTCATGCCCAGGGCATGGAAGATGCTCAGTGATTGATTGAATGAGTGTGTGGATGAATGGATGACCCATGCAGAGGGTCTTGAGGTTGAGAGATAGAGTTCATCTAGTAGAATCCTGACTTGCAGCCTGTACGTATGGGGAGACTGATTATTTCTGCTTGTTTGCCTCCAGGGAAGGGAAACTCTTGGCCACATGCCCATATACCCAATTTCACCTTCAAAGAACTCTGTTTGCTAAAGGCTTCCTTCACCCTGCCCCTTCCTCCCTTCCCTCAAGTTCATGGGCTGGACTTCTGTCTACTCTCTGGGGCCACACAAAACAGTGCAAGGCCCAGGAAAGAGATCAATAGGCTTGCTATTTCATAAAATACTTGCTATCCTAGTTCATCAACTGGATGGCAGGATAATATGATGGTGGTTGTAATGTGACCTAGGGACTAGGTCGTTACAGTTCAAACCCAGGCCCTGGCACTTATGAGCTGTGAGACTGGTACTGACTGTGAGACTTCGGTGGGCTATCTGGCCTTTCTGATCCTTAGTCTCATCATTAACTGGGTGGTCAAGGGAGACTCAACCACATACTCCAGCACAACCAAATCCCACAGACTATGGTAAGAGGCTGGTGATGTGCTTCTGTGATAGTAACCTAGAGAGGGGAGCAATCAAATAAGTTGGCCCTGTGTCTCCACTTCTTGTAAATGAAAAGACCAGTCTTCCTGATGTAGGGTGTTCCGAACCCTTCACTCTCCCAGCCACCTGCTCTGCATGCCCTAGTCCTACAAGATTCTAGGAGGAGAGGGTGTCCCCAACAACAATTCCTCTGAACTGAATTCAATAGAAACATATTCCATTTAGTTAAAGTGTTGTTTTATTAGTGGGGAGTGGGCTGCTTCTTGATATGACTCTAGTTTGAGTCATGCTCTTCTCTTGCCTGGACTGTTGCAGTAGCCACTTGCTCCCATGCCACTGCCTGTCCACACAGCAGAGTTACCATGGGCCCTCCACATGCTCCTTCAGTGGTGAATGACCCCTCTAGGGCATTTTAGCCCTCCAGAGTCCTACATTCTTTGGGGCCCCTTAATCTTCACATCCTAGCTCCTTACGTTTTCTCATGGCCAGTGGCCCCCAACTACACTGATGTCTTTCTTGTTTCTAGTTTGTGCCAAGCTCCCACCCTGCGTCAGGACCTTTGCACTTGTGTCCATGCCTGGAACACTCTCTGGAGTTCACCATGTGGTTTGTTTCTTCACTCAGTTCTTGGCTAAAATGTCACACCCCTGAACTCATCCTATCTAAACAATTCCCCCCACACATGTTCTCTCTGGTCTCTTTCTACTTGGTTTTTACTACACAGAACTTTCCACTGCCAGACACTACATCACCTTTTTATTATTCTTGTTTGCCCTCTTGCTCTGATCGACTGTGGTTGCATACATAACCCCTTGGGGGGATCAGGTGTCAGAGAGGGAAGGTGACCTTGTGGGTGTGACCTCTGGCTCTTGTTCTGCTATATCTTCGCTGGGTGTCCCTGGGCAAGCTACCTAGCCTCTCTGAGCTTCAGTTTCCTCATCTGTAAAATGCAGACAGTGCTTATGTCATAGGACTAGATGGAGGTTAGTCTCTAGGATGCATGTGGAGCCCCTGGTATGAAGACTCCATGGAAGTTAGCCACTCTCCTGGCCCTCTGCATGGGTGATAGGGGTGGCAGTCCAGATAGCCCAGGCCGGACATCTAACAAAATCAATGCCCTTCCATAGCACTCCCTTGGCAGCCACTGGCCTGCTCCTCTCCCAGTAGGTGCTCAATGAATATTGTTCCATGAGTGATAGGACTGTTCAGAAGATGGTGGACCTGCTCCTTCTGAGTTTCTCCATCAAACGTGCCCCAAGGAGGATACGGGTTTAGAAAGAGCGACATCAAGGTGAGAATATTTTGGAACTGATTGTCATGGTTACCTACTGACATCATCATTATTTTTTCTAGAGAATTCTCTGTTTCCTTGAAATTGGTAAAGCAGGCATGGCTTTTCTTTGCCTGATAAAGCACTCCATCACCATTGTGGAAGGTTTAATTAATGCAGAGTATGTAACAAAGCAGAAAACAAAAGTATCCTGCCATTTAGGGAAAGCCACAATAAATGCCTTGAGGTAATTTTTTTTTTTTTTTTTATAGAGGCATGTTTTATTTATTTATTTATTCATTTGTTTGTTTTTGTTTATACATGCACTGGGTACAGTCAGAAGCGCGGGAGGGTGAGAGAATTCACCAGAGCCAGAGCGGGGAGCAGAGCAGGCAGAAGGACCGAAGTACACTGCTGAGGGGAGCAGCGGGCGGCAGGAGAGGTCTGCGCGCCATGTGGGACCCTCCTCCGTGGCCGGGGAGCAGCCGGGGATCGAACCGGCGCTGCAGAGGCTGCTGGCAGCTTCGCAACCCAGCGCTCAACCGCTGCGCCACCGGGGAGGCCCCGCCTTGAGGTAATTTTTTAAGTCCATTAAACACACACACACACACACACACACACACACACACACATGCACACACATTGGTGAGTTCACATTGTATACCTACTTTTCATCCTAAATCTTTTCTCATACCATTAGCAATACTTTCTCCCTGTCCTATTCAGAGCTACATAATGTTCCCATGTGGGAACAAGGTTTCCTGGTTTTACCTTTTGGGGGTTGTCCCCTAATCTTTGCCATTATAAATAAAGGCACAATGAGGGCTCTGTGCTGGGACTCACTCTGAATCCCTGGTTATTCTCCAGGCTGAATCTGAACAGGTAAATGATCAGACTAAAAGAATTTCAAAATGCTTAAGATCCATGCTTGACTTTCTTTTCTGTCAACTGTGATAGAGGTACGTGAACTCAGTAGATTCATTTATTTATTCACCCAACATGTAATTAAATACATACTATGCAAAGCAACTCTTACCTGCAAGGCAGAGATTAAAACCTCCATCCATCCCCCGACCCACGGCTCACCTTCCTCTATTTCTCACATACCACTCTTTCAGACGATTCTCTTTTCAATCTATTTCTGTTTTTATCCCATTCTGCACATCTGATACTCTTGGCAAATATTTCCCTCTCCTCTGATCTACCCCTCCCTTCTTTTGATCGCAGATCCTGTCGTTTGTTACAACGCCTGCCTGCAAGCACCTGTCTCCAGGCTTGGCTGTGAGTTCTTGCAGGGAAAAGGCCAGGACTCATTTGACTTTCAGCCCCAACATGAGCACAGGGCCCCTCACACACCAAGTGTCCATAAATATCTATTGAATGAATGTCTGTCCCTTGTCCAGTCGTCCATCCATCCATTTTCTGTCACACAACCTATTTAGGGTAGAATGATTGCACTATAAAACTTAATACAGGAGAGTGTATTCCCAAGTACAAGTCTCATTAGGAGACAATCTAATAGGCACTCACATAGCAGGGACCACCAGCTAGGATCAAGGCTGAGAATATTTCCAGTATCCCAGAAAGCACCCTCCTGCCCCCCAAGTGAATGTCCCCCAGAGCTAACCTCCTTTTGCCCTGCATTGTGTAGCTTGTCTGCGCTGGCTTGAGGCTCGAGCAAATTGAATAGTAGTTTCTCTTCTTTTGTGTCTGGCTTCTTCTGCCAGGAGAAATGTTTGCAACATCCACACATGAATGTAGCAGCGCAAGGTACTTCTTTATTATGTGTGAGATGTCACACCGCTTGTGCGTAGATCAAACTTCCCTCCTTCCCTCCCTTGCTTCTTCTCTCCTCCTCCCTCAGCTCCATGGGTCATCTCTTCCATGTCACACCCGGTGCTCAACCCCAGCCACGCGGAGCTTGGCAAGGCTCGGTCCTTAAGGAGACAGATGGGGACAGGGATCTTTGCTATCTGGGTTAGTGTGTGTGATGATGACGTAGGTGCAATGCAGCCCTGTGGCCCAGAGAGAAAGAGAGAAAGATGGGCCCTGGCCTCATCCTATCCAGATCGCCTGCTCAGGGCTTACTTGGTAATATCTGTCTGTCTGTCCATCCACCCCCAGCCTCATCCCTCATCAATGGCCTTTCCCAAGGTGGATAACCGGGGCCCTCTCTGCCTCCACTTCTCCCTCCAGGCTTCCCTCCCTGCTCCTGCCTATGTGAGCAGCCACTCTCACTCTTAAAAACAGCCAACTGCGCCCCAGCCAGGCGCAGGGAGTCCATGTTGGAGCCGGATTTGCTTTGGGGTAAGAAAAAAAATATGGCCAAATGTTGGGAATCGGGCGCTTGAAGTTCGCACTCCAGGACGCCGAGCTGGGGGAGATCACACCTCCCTTGGCTGGGAGCCCCTCAGTCTGCCCGTCCGGCTGCTGAGCCTGAGAGGCAACTGCGGTGCGACCCTCCCCCTCAGGGCCCCAGCCCCTCCACATCTTGCCTCCCCCAGTTGGAGGATGGGTTTGGCTGAGGCGTCTCAGCTGCCGGAGCTCACACCCCAGGTCTGGAAACCACGTGGGGACCTTCTGTCTGGGGAGTGTGGGCGTCACTCCCACTCCATGTGGGCTGGCTTGCCAGAGGTGCCAGGAGGGGAGGGGAGGGGAGGGCAGAGGTGGAGGAAGCAAGCTGGTCACTGTGTCAGCTCACCTCTGGCCAACATTATTCCCATCGCCCTGAGTAGACAGCCACATGCTGGTGCTCTGTGCCAAGACTCTACATTGTTCTGAGACTCAGTTTCCCATCCTTATGACAAAAATGCCAATCGCATTGCAGGGATAATCACAGGGATTAAGTGAGATGATGTAAGTAGAACCCCTGCAAGTTTCTAGCACATAGTAGGTGCTTGCTCATAAATCTTGATCTCCTCAGAGCCTCTGCCTGCCGATGCTGTTATTCTGAAAACTAGAAGCCTGCTTATTCCTCTGAGTGGACATAGCCCTCTGCAAAAGTGCATGACTGCCACAGAATAGGACCTGGGTTTCAGCCATTGTTCATGTCCTCAGTCAAGAGTTGTTGTGCAGTGCACAACCTGCACAGCTGTCTGCCTCCTCTGCATCCCTAGAGAAGCCTGAGCTCAGGCTTAGATCAAACTCTCTAGGTCAGAGGCCCAGGGTGGTTTTGACTATGATACAAAATTGTGATATAGTCACAATTTCAATCTGGTCACCAAACTACAAGTCTCTGCTCTGACGATGTTCCCATCTCCCCGATATTCCTGTTGTCTTTCCAGTGAAATCCAAATCCCCCTCAGGGTACTTAAACTCCTCTTAGATATTCAGCTTTGCCTCTTGCCCTGCCCTTGATGCCCAGATTTTAATATGACTTTCAGTTCTAGAACCTGCCATGTCTTTCCTGCCTCTAAGCCATTGACTGTTTTTTGGTACTTATCCTTCAAGGCTAAATTTAAATATCACCCCCTCAAGGAAGCCTTCCTGGTGTTCTTCTTATGGTCTCCACACCCTTTTGACTTATCTCTACTGTAACTTATTGGCTTATTTCTTTGAATAATGTTGACTTATTTCTTTGCCTTTTCTCCTCCAAATGTGAGCTCCTTGAAGATACTGTGTTTCCCCACAGTCCACCAGGATTCATGTGTGTACTCAATTAATATTTTGACCCCAGACCAGTACAGAGCACTGTACATACCAAGTGTCCATAAGCAGCCACTGAATGGATGACTCAGTGAAGAGACAGCCATGAGCTAGAGTATTGTTATTATGTTCTAAAGTTCCAGGGACATCATTTTATTTTGTTATTATAACTTTTTTCAGTCTTTCTTAACAGTATCTTCTGTAAAGCAAAATTGTTTAATTTTGATGCAATCCAATATATTGATTTTTTTTTTTTTGCTTTTATAGTCCATGATGTTTTTTTCCCCTTTCATGCCTTATTTAAGAAATCTTTACCAAATTCTAAGTTCACTGAGAATTTTCTTCTATGTTTCCTTCTAGGAATATTGTATTTGTTGAGGTCATGAAATATAAAGCATCTATTACAGTCATTTGTGTGACTCTAGCTCTTGGCATAGTACCTAGCACAAAAGTCTAAATAGATGAGAGGATCACCAGTGAATGAATAATTCACCCTACTCTCTACCAACTAAATCCACAAGCACAGGGTTGCAGAGAGCAAAGAAATGGACAGAAGCAGAAACAAAACTGCTCAACCAATTTGTTCTCCTAGAAGTTTAACTAAGACTCATCTTAAACAAATTCCCCTTTTCCAATTTGATCAAAATTCTGTATTGCACAGAAAAAAGCACTAACTGTTAAAGCCACGATTTGTAAATTGGACTGTATTAAAATTTAAAAATATCTCTTCATCAAAAGACAATAAGAGAAAAAGAGAGTGAAAAGCAAACTGCAGAGGGGGAGAAGACATTTGCAATGCATATGACTGACGAAAATTTGTCTCCAGAGTAGAAAGAGACAAACAGCCCGATGGCAAAACATGTAAACTGACCCTTCACCAAAGAGGATATACAAATGGCCAATGAACATAAAAAAAGCCATTCAACCTCATTGGTTATTAGGAAAATGCAAATAAAGACACACGGAGATCCATCACATATCCACCAAGAGGATGAAAATAAGCAAGGTGGATACTATCAAGTGATGGGGAAGATGTGGAGCCACTGAACTCTTGTGGCCTGCTGGTGGCAATGCCAAATGGTCCATACCTTTGCAGATCTATTTGGCAGGTTCTATCAAAGCTGAGCATGCATGTGCCCTTGTTACATAGAGATTCTACTCCTAGCTACACACCCAAGAGAAAAGTGTATATATGTTCATCAAAAATATGCACAAGAATGTCCACAGCAGCTCTATTTATAAGAGTCCTAAACTGAAAACTACCCAAACATCCACCAATTATAAAATGGATAAATAAATTGTGCTGTACTCACACGGTTGAATATTAACTAGAAAAAAATTAATGCACTGCTTCTCTATGCATAGACATAGATGAATCTCACAAAATAATATCGAGCTAAAGAAACCAGTCTATGTGAATTTAAAAAATAAGCAAAAGTGATCCACGGAGGTGGAAATCAGGATAATGGTTATTTTGGTGGTGCCAGGAGCAGGTAATGCTGGGTAGGGGGTTTGAAAGGGTTTCTGGGGTACTGATCATTTACCAGGGTGCTTAACCTGTGGTGTGTCCACCTTATAGAATGTCATCAAGCTGTCCACTCATGATCTGTTCACTTTTGAGTATACTTGTCACACATCCAAAAATGTTCATTAAAAAAATAGTACTGACCTCAGTCTCAAGTTGAGGACAATTTCACCAGTTCCTCTGCTGGAACTTGGTGCCCGCTGGACCACGGGCTTTGCCTCCACTTGCCATTCCTCAGAGGCTGTACCAGGGAAAAGAAATCTTTCTTTCCCTTCTTATTTTTTCCTCTGCCTGGGCCTGGAGCTATTGTGCATATGCAAATAGAGCGATGTCAGCTATTGAGGCAAGCTCGGCTATTTATAGCTGGAGTCTTGCAATACTTATCACAGCCTTTGCAGACTTTAGAAAGCTGAAACACACACACACACGCACACACGCACGCACGCACATGCACACGCTACATGGAGTATATTTTTTTTTCCCCAGGATATAAATTTCCCATCCCATTGCAGTCTGGGCCGTCGCATGCAACATTGATTGTCTGTTATATTACATTTATTAAGAAGTGATAACTTGTAATAATTGGATGTTAAATTAAAGAACTCTCTCCTAGTTATTGCCGTCTCAATTATAACTGTCGTTGGCTGGCAGTTATAATGATATATGAGGGTTGTATTTTACGCAGCCGACCATGACCTGGTGAGTAATATTCCCCCAGCTATGGGGGCACTCATGCACTCCTTGGCTTCTAATGCCTTGCTTGGGTGCTGATTGGAATATTAAGTTTCTGCAAGACTGCGGCGCCGATATCCACACAGTGAGCCGGGGCTCCGCAGCTGAGAGCCCCCTCCGGCAATTTGCACCCCCCTCCTGCTTCTCCTCGCTGGTACATGTCCAACTCGTTTCGGCTTTGTTTTATGGTTATAGGAATCAGGTTTATTTGGTGAGTTATAAAGTCGTAAAACGTGGGCGAAAGCGTGTTTGTGGTTTCCTTTTAGATGAAGCCGCTGCAATTAGCTCTTGGGTCCAAATGTCAGTGCACTGGGGCAGCTGGAGAGGGGATGCAGGGGGGTGGATCCACTGGATTTATTTGGAAGAATCTTATGGAGAATTTGGCTGTGTTTCTGCTCAGATGTCAGGGAGAAGAAACTGGCTTCTAAGATCCAGAGCAGAGGCTCAAGTGGAGTTTTGAGGGCTCCAAATCATCACTGTGCCTCAGGACGCCTGCCCCCCTGCAATGGGGAGGGGCTGACTTCCAGACCCTTGACCAGACGCCGAGACAGCCCATGCCTGATGGTCAGGATAATGATGGTCAGAGAGGAGGCTCAGCCAGTCACTCAAAGGCACCATCTCTCTCCTCTACTTCTTCTTCTTCTTCTTTTTTAAGATTTGTTTATTTATGCATTGTAAGAGCTGGGTGCAGGCAAAAGATGTTGGGGGGAGGTGAGAGGGTTCACCAGGGACAGAGTGAGGAATAGAACAAGCAGATCTACTGAAGTACACCGGTGAGGGGAGCAGTGGGTGAGACAGGAGAGGTCTGCTGCGCCATGTGGGTTATCTCCCAGGCCAGGGATTGAACTTGCTCACTGCAGTGACTGCGGATAACCCCATAGTGTGGCATCTCAACCCTCTGCACCACCAGGGAGGCCCCTCATCTACTTCTTCAGCGAGGGTCTTTTATGACCAGGGTTCTTGGGAGCCCATGTGTATCACACAGTCCTCAGCAAACAGGGTTCCTCATCCTGCGTGGAGTCGCAGGACTGCCATAAATAACTAGCACAAACTGGGGGACTTAAACAACAGAAATCTATTTGCTTTGCTCTCAGTTCTGCAGACCAATCCCAAATCAAAGTGTCTGTGGGCCCATGCTGCCTCCAGAGCTTCTAGGGGATGATCCCCCTTCCCTCTTCCAGCTTCAGGTTGCCCAGGTGATCCTTGGCGCATGGCAGCACCGCAATCTCTGCTTCTATCTTCCCAAGCCCTCTTTTCTTTGTGTCTGTGTGTTTCTGAGAAATTTTGCTCTTATGATGACATTAGCCATTAGTGTTAGGGCTCACCCTAACAGAGTATGACCTCAGCTTAGATAATTAGATCTGCAAAAGACCTGAATTCCAAATAATACCACATTTCCAGGTGTTAGGACCCCAACATGTCTTTTTGGGGGTGAACACAATTCCAATCATAAATGTTCTGATTTGGGGTGAGAAAACTGAGTATCAGATTCTAGGAGTGAGCTGGCCCAACCAACATGTGGCAGAACTGGGTCTGGTCTGGAGCACGATTCTTTGCCACCTCTTTTCTTCTGGCCATTTTCTAGACTTCTTGGCCAAGGTGTGGGTCTCCAGCTCAAGGGAAGTCCGTCCCCTCATAGGTGGGAGGCTATGATCTCACCAGAAGGTGCCCCTTGATGTCTCTTTCAAAGAGGAAGGTCGAGTGGATTAATTATTGCTTGAGTCACAGATGTGGCTCATCAACAACTATTTACTAAGTCCCTCCTCTCTCCAAACAGACTTCAAGAAGCCAGTCTTCTAGCATAGAGAGGGAAAGAGACAATGAGTAAATGAAAAGATAAAGAATCTAGAAGACCAGAAGGACCCAGTGCCTTAGGAAACATAAGGCAGGAGCTGAGACTAGGGAGTGTTGTCCTGACGTGACAACCAACAGAGCCCTGGAAGAGATGCAGGAGCAGCCATGATGGGATGAGACATTCCAGGCCAAGAAATCTGCAAGTACAAAGGACCTGTGGCCAACCATGCTGGCAAGGCTAGGTGTATGAAGGTGGACAGTGAGCACATCAGCTTTTATTTGAGGGAGCCAGGATGGATTTGGGGGTTCTTGAGCAGAAGAGTTATGTGACCTGACTTGTATTTTAGCTTTTAGAATAAGCTATGGGGAATTATAGAAAAGCATGAAGCCATTTGGAGTTGCTGCAATAATCCTGGTAAGAAACGGTGGTGTGGGTTTTGGGGGTAGCCATGGAAGTTGTGAGATGTGTTTGGATTTCAGATAAAACCACAAAGTTGGAACCACCACCATTACTGTACATGGAGGGTAAGCAACAGAGAGGAGGAAGATGCCAAGGTTGGCACTGTCCTTCACTGAAATGGGCACAACTGTGATCTGGGAACTAGTTGGTGGGTCCTGTGGGGATCAGGGCTTTGGCTTGATCACCTTAAGTTTGGTAGCCATTTAGACATCCACAGTCAAGGTGAAGGTGAGGAGGAGGCAGCTGGAGTTGAGAGGGCAGCCCCAGGCTGGATATAAATGGGCCAGGGCTGCTTAGCATGTAGGAGAACTTGATGAATAACAACTCTGTGAATTGAATGTTTCTTTCCCAAAACAGGGAGCAGAACCCTTCATTTTATAAGGGGGAGGGGGACAAAAACAGGCTCAGAAGAACTCAAGGTGACAGGACAGGGACTACATGCTGGGAGTCTCAACCGCTGCTCCAAGCCCATCCCATCCCCATCTGACAAGTCTTCAAGAAACCAACCCTGGTTTAGGATTTCACTTTTAAATACTTCCCTTATTCGGGTCCTCGTGACAAGCTGGTGAATCTCAGTGAGTCTACTTTCAACTGAGAACCTTGAGGCTTAAAGACCCTAAGTTCTCTACCCAAGGTCACACAGCAAGGAGGTGGTGGGGCAGGAATTTGGACCTGGGTCCATCTGAATACAAAGCCCCTGTGTTTCGCTGTTGGTCTGGCCCACACACATGCTGTTCCTTTTGCCAGGAATGCTCTTCCTGTTTTCACCCTCCATTCACCACCCTGCCTCCTACTCACCTTCAGGGCTCAGTGCCATTGTTATTTCCTGGAAGAACCCTGCCTTTCCCCCAGTTCCAGCTCCATCGGACTTCTGTTACTCATCTGGTAGTCACTGCTTCTTCCTTGGTGCTCCTGCTAGAATTTGTGATGAACTAATCACAGTGTCTGAGTTAGCTCACGTTCTGAAGTCACTCTCTGTCCCTGAAAAACTCAAAGTGCCAGGAAGCAGGGGCCACATCAGATTTCTTCCTGGCTGCAGCCCCACTATGTAGTATTCTGGCACACAGTAGGTGCTCAGAATCTATTTTTTCCAAGAAACTATTCACAGTGTCCTAACTTTTGTTTTAACAATTCTCATAAAATGTCCAAGTCCCCTTATGCAGGGCCAGCTAACCTTCAAGGACAGGGTCAGAGCTTGTGAAATATATTTTTAGGGAAGATAAAAGGCAGGGAGAAAGGTATCGGAATCAATGAAGCAGATTCACTCCACTTGATCTCTGCCTGTCTCCTCCCTGTCACCCCCCTGCCCTCTGCCACCAAAGCTCCCAACACAGCCCACCAGAACATTCCCTATCCTGTTACCTTGTAGTTTTCCTCAAACACTGATAACCACAGGACACTCCTGGATGCTCAATTTGTGCCCCACCCTCAAATCTTCAGCTCTCCATGACCTGACACAGAGAAAATGTCCCATGAATGAATAAGAAACCAGGTCATGCTTGCATACCTACTGTGTGTCAGGTAGCAGGCTAAGTCCTTGAAATGCAATCCTGACAGTCACTCTTGGGGGTTCGTGATTCCATTTTGCAGAAGAGAAAACTGAGGCTCAGAGGCAGTTAATAGGTGACTTCCCTAGAGCTGGGATTCAGTCCCGGCCAGAATGTCCATCTCGCCCACTCTGGCCTCCTCTAGTGGCCACTGCAGAGCTGGGCATGTAATAAATGCGCCACACCACCTTCGGATGACATTTACCACAGACACTGGCGCTTCAACATTTCCCAGTAGTCCATAGGAGACACCACCGTCCTGTGAGGACACCTCTTAGAAAGATCTGTTTTCTTGCTTGCCTCTCTGTAAACAGAGCATCCATTCTCTCCCACTCTCTTGCATTTTTTTTTTTTTAAGAATTAATTGCCCTTTTTATGGCTTTGGTGTGTTTGTACTTGCAAGAACCCTGGCACCCTTAATCACAACAACAACATTCTCTATGAACAGAGAAAATTTGAACAGTCATTAGGCACCAGTGAATGTGGAGCGTATTAATGGGCAAACAGTAAGTCGGGGAAGAGGAAAATGTTTTTCTCTCGCAAAGTACATACGAAAAGTTGATCCAAACCAATGCACTGCCATAAATCTGTTAATTTTGGCAAATTATTGGGAGGTAGCAGGGGCAGCTAGAGAGAGAGCAAGGCGAAGGGTGGTCCAGAAGCTGCCCACCCACTTTAAAAGGGAGGTTTTGCACCCAGCGGGAAGCTGCAGCAGGCTCCGGCCAGGAGACCGGGGAGCAGTGGACTTCCTCTAGTCCCGGAGCTGGTTCAGGTAGCTCGGCATGCAGCGGGGACCATGGCTGGGTAAGATGCTGGCATGAAGGGAGGCCCAGGTTCAGAGGGGGCTGCAGCCCCCAGCAGAGCCCCAAGATTCCTTCCCATTCCAGTTGCTTTTTGGGTCCTCTCCGGGCCCCTGACCTAGCTGCCTCCCCGCTCCTCCCCCACGCCCAGCCCCTGTCTGGTTTTGGCATGTTTCCTTTGGCGAGGACCCCGCATTGCCCTGTCTGTTCTGGGACTGGGGGGGAGGGGATGGGCTTCAGGCTGCGTGTGAGTGTGTGTGTGTGTGTGCTGGCGTGTGTGTGCGTGGGCTGGTGTGGGTGCTGGTGTGATGGAGCAGGGCACGAGGGTCTGCTGGTGTCTCTCAAGGCTTTGGGTAACAAAGGACATTTTCCTTCTCAGTGGAAACAAAACCCAGCCCTGCAGAGGCAGGCTCAAGCCCTCCCGGCACCCCCGCCTCCCCCAGCCCGCCAGCCTCCCCCCCCCTGTCTCCTTCAGAGTGTTTTCTTTCTGCATTGTTCTTTTTTCTCTCATCGGAGATTGTTCTCTCTTCGGGTCTTCAAATCATCCTGTCCATTTTTTTTTCTGCTTCTCATTCATATTTCTGTCTCTCCCTATCACTCTTCTTCCTGCTCCTCTTCCCTCCCCAAGCACACTGTCCTGCCGAGTTCAGAGTTGCCAGGCGTAGATTCGACAAGAGCAGAAAGAAACACAGATGCCTCCTTTCTGCATCCAGACTTAACCCACAGGGTCTGGGGGACACGGGGCAATAGTGGGGTGCACAAGGCCACACCCCCTTCCGGCCGCATCTCCTAGAGCCTGGGGGGCTGAGGCTGTCACAGGACTGCAGGCTCCCCTGTCCTGGGCTCACCTCCTCCCTTTCCGGGCTGGCGGAACCCTCTTCCTCAGTGTCGGCTCTGCCCAGCTCGCTGCTCCGCTGCCTGCAAAGCAGGCCCCAGGCCATGTGCTGCAGCCCGAGTAGGTTAATGTATTTACAGTAAATACGGTCTCGGGGATGCTGGAGGAAGGGGCTGCTTTGGTTATTACAGAGGCGGCTATTTTCAATGTGTTCCACATGATTATTCGGCAAAGCTGCAATTTGGCACTTGTTCTGGGCTTGAAGGAATCGCTTCCCCAGAGGTGACCCTCGGCGGGAGATTGCATGTCACCGCGTGAGGAATGGCCGCGGCGGGCGTGATGGGTAGGCTGTCTGCCTCCCCTGACCTCAATCGCTTTCCCGTGGTGCGGCTGCCAGCGACGGGCTGCGTTTGACACAAAGTGCTTATAATTTCCGTTGGAGGGCGGTGGAATGATAATAGGGTGCTGGGCCCTCCTGGTTGGCCAAGAACCCGGCCTGTGCAGGGTTGCAACTCCTGTCGGGAGTGGCCATCCTAATAGGGATGGGGTGAGACTGTGGTTTAAATGAAGAGATGCCCGGGAGGAAGGGAGGGGCTGTGGACCAGACACCAGCGCCTCAGGAACTGAAAGCACAGGCCAGCCAAGGAGTGAGCGTGTAGGAAGCACCTACTGTGTGCTCAGCACCATGCTAGGCTCTCACACAAATGCTCTGCCATCCCCCTCTGTCATGCTCTGCTGACAGTCCCATTAGAGAGCAGAGGCAGTGCAGCCTTGTGGTTTCAAGCCATCTTGTGCTCACCTTCTAGCGCGGCTGCTCTTAGCCCTGTGGCGTGGCTTGACCACCTGGGTGTCTCAGGTGCCCCATCCAGGATCATGTATGGCCCTGTCATGGGTTACTCTGGCCATCCAGTGAGCTGAGGTCCTGAAGGACTTAGAACAGGATCAGCCATGGAACAAGGCTACAGAAGTGATGTTACTGCCGTTGTGGACGTGGCTGCTCTTGTCCATGGTCAAGAATGCAACGCATCATGGATCAAGCAGACTTCCATGGGACGAATAAGAAAACCAGGCCCAGAAACACTGAGAACTCTGTTGTCAGAAGCAAAGGTCTGGAATTGGTAACCCTCAGAGAAATCACTTTTCTCATGGTAGTTCACCTAGGGGCATGGCCCTTCTGAGCCTCCTCCCTCCCGCCCTCCCTGCCTCCTTTTTTCCCCTTCCTTCTTCCTTTCCATTAGCTGTCAGTTTTTCCTTTCAGATCATGAGACACTCAGGGACTTGGCTGTGTGAAGGGCCCTTGAGAGGAACTTGTTGAGCACTTCGGAGGACACAGCACACGCGTCCCTGTCTCCCCTGACTTCATGACGCGACAGCACGGGAGCTCTGGGGTGGCTGTGAGCTCAGTCGTCTTGTGTCCAGATGTCTCCGTCAGCACATCACTTCCCTCTCTCTGGGCCTCAGTTGCGTGCTCAAAATATGTCAGGCCACGTGCCTGAGCTGGGTCCTCCTGGCCCCAATCCTGCCTCTATTCTGTGATGGCAGCATGACTGTGGCCAAGTCCTGAATCTCAGGGTTTCCATCTGCAGCGCCTCCCTCATGGGGGTTCAGGGAGGAGGGAGTGTTTTCTGGACAGGGGGTGCTAAAGTGTGCTGACCTTGCCCTGGTTTGCGGAGGTGGGCCTGGCTGGATCCAGCACCTGCAAGAATCTGGCTGCTCTAGGCTAAACTCGAGCTTTAAAAAACCATGGGTGCAACTCTGGTTACATGAAGTAGAGAGTTTACAAATATTTGGACTCTGGAGGGGGCACTAGGCAAGGGGCCTGAAAGGAAGGTTACCCTGACTTGCAAGATTTAATCACTGCCATTACTTTGCAAGTCACCTTATGTTAGGACACTTTCCAAACATAACTTGTAGGGTCCTCTTCAGCTATTTTCCCATTGAGGACAAGCGTGAGTGCAAGGACTGGGTGTGCTGTGTGGGCTTCAGTAGGGTTCAGTCTCCCTGCACGTGTTTCTTTATTTGTGTGTGATCTGAAGTTACTTTCATGCTGATCAGGGCTGCGGTCGTGGAATGTTGTTCTTGTTTCCAGGTCTGAAGGATGGGCTGCTTCCTGGCTTTCCCTTCTCAGGGCCCCAGACCTGATCACATCACTGCCCTCCTTGCCAATTGTCTTAGTTTAGATGTCCCCAGAAGCAGACTTGGAGATAAGGATTCCAGGGCAAGTAGTATTTTGGGTAGGGGATCCTAGGGTGCCCCAAGAGGGAGTGGGAGAGTGAGGCAGCCATAATGGGCATGGTAAAACCAGTTATCCTTGAAGATGAGTTGTGCTTAAGCCCACAGAGATTTCTAGAAAAACACCATAAAATACACAAGGTTCAATATCATCCTACCTGCGAAGAGAGGGAGCTGGGGTAATGATACACCGCCTTTGTGAGAGTCATGGGTGTGGCTCTGTTCTGGGGCCAGTGAATTCCCTGGCACTTCTACCCTTTGGTGGATCTTTACAACAGTCCCAGACTCAGACTCCAAGATAGCTGTAGCTAAGCACATACATTGATAGTCTGCAGGATGCAGGCAGGGTCTGGCAGAGATTCCACATAAACCTCCCTCAGTCTGGATCTCCTTTGTTCATGGAAACTACCCTGATTCTCCAGGCTGTGTTTATGCCTCTCCACAAGTTTTAAGCACCCCTGCCCCTGGTCCCACCCTCCTATACTATGTTTAACTGCCTGTTTATTTGCCCACGTGCCCCCAGCCTGTGTTCCAACTGTGCACTCCACGAGACAGGGCTGTCTCGTCCAACTTGCATTCCCAGAATAAATGTTCAATGTCAAAAAAAAAAAAAAAAAGAAAAGAAAGAAGAAAGAAAGAAAGAAATGAATCTGTGGAGATGGGGCAGGCAGAGACCCACAGGAAAGAGCTAATTGTGTAGAGCGGAGTTGCAAGGAGAAATGCCAAAACCCTTGTAGGTAGCAGACACCGCCAGTTGCCAAAATGAGGACACTTTTCTCTGGATTCGCCTCAGTTCTGACCATCAATGTCCCCACCCAGTCCAATTTCAGAAACAGGAGAAGAGGAAAGAGAGCCGCACCCTTATTCAAATCAAGGCCTTTGCTCACTGTGAATGGGAACAGATGAATCTGAGATCATCCTTGGCAAGAAACGCTGAGAAGCAGAATGCTCCTTTTTGGATCTTGATGGCCGAATCTCATCACAGCTTCTGGCTCTGTTTCCATCCTGTTGACACCTGTAATAATTGCAAAAAGTTTGAGCTCATCTGTTGGGCCCTGATGCTCATAGGGGGTCTTGGCCATCAGGTACGAGTCAGTGATGGGTAGCCATGTCCAGCACTCACCTGAGGTAATCGTTTTCAGGTAGAGTACCTTGGCAAAGGTGCCCAGAAGACAAGAGGTGACCACTTCCTGTGAGACAGGAAGTGGAGAGGAATACACAGGAAGTGGGGGGAAGCCATTTTTCAGAGCAGAGTGGCTTTGGATTCATAGAGGTTCTTAATATTTTCCATAATTAGATGTTAAGAAGGCAGGACATATTATCCTTATTAGTTCTCTGTTAAAACAACTTCTCTCCCATTGTTGTTATAACTTTCAGGGCAAAAGAAGGGAAGAAGACAGACTGGCAAGAAGGCAAAAATCAGGGAGTTTGAGAGACTTCCGGATACTTCAGGATGGATGTTTCACAATAATGTTGCCACACGTCTGAGCAAATCTCCCTTCCTGCCACTATCAGAAGCTGGCAACATGCTTACTTCACTTTAAGCAACTTCAACATATGGATATCCAAGTTATTCCCTTTATAAAATGAATTCCCTATGGTAATCATCGAACAAGCAAAGTCCCTTGTACATCTGAAAAGCAATCTGGTTTTAAAGTGGATTGTATTTTGGGGCAACTTTCTCAAAAGCAATGTTTGTGACTTAGCTAACAAAAACTTAATAGTAGCTGTGTGCCAGATATTATTCTAGATACTTTGCCAGCTCTCATTTAATTCTTGTAACAATCCAATGAAACACATATTGTTTCTCCCCCCATTTTACAGATCAAGAAACCGAGACGTACAGCAATAAGGTAACTTGCTCAAAGCCTTCCAGTTAGTCTAAAAGTCAGATGGAAAGCCAGCCTACTGAGGGCAGAGTCTTGACTGACACACTTTTCTGCCTCTTTGAGTGGGAAGGAAACTCAGGGAAGCCCTGAGTCGGACAGGGCTGGGGCAAACCACGCTGCCGTTTTTCATGGAGCAAAATTCCACAAGAACAGTCCACTCGAGACCCTTCTCCCTCATCCTGTTTACCTTTGGAGTTTATCACTTGGGAGATGTAGGCCTTCCTGTATCTCTAGTCTGGAGGCCCATACCCCTTCATTGCTTAATGAAGTATTTACTGAAGGAATTCTAGGTGAGAACGTTGGTAAGAGAAAGCTCACATGGGCTTCTTAGCAGTGATGCTGACTGCTCAAACTGAATGCGCATGAGCAGAGAAAAGAGGAAAACTGAGTAGTTATTGGCAAGCTTAAGTCGAACATTTGTGTAACTTTGATGACATTCACTGTTACCTCTATTAGCTGGGAAAGTGCAGATGTGTAGATGGAGAAATTTCAGATGGCTCCTTGGGAAGAAAATTCACACCTGACTGGGATGTCCAATGTCTGGTACAGAGCTTGGGCCCTAGTAAGGACACTCTTGCTTGCTGAAGACACTGGGAAGATGAATGAGTGAATGAACAAATGAATGAATGAATGAATGACCAAGAGAATGAACATATATTCCCTAGCCTTGTTAGGTCCAGCTTCCAAAGTCATACAGAGACGGGGGTCTCTTGGAGAACAATACAGATTGCTGGAACTGCCCTGGGAGTGTTTGATTCAACTGGTCTGGGGCGGGAGCTAGGTTTTGTTTTTTTAAAAAGGTCCTGAGTGCTGCTGCTACTCCTGCTGCTGCTGCTGTTGCTGCTGCTGCTGCTCTCAGGACCCTACTTTGAGACTCTAGCGCCTTAGTTCACTGGTTCTCAATTGGAATCACCTACAGCCGGAATTTTAAAGAACAGTTTTCCCAAATTCTTCCCCAGAGATGCTGATGTCATGGATCTGGGGTGTGGCTGGTATGGGCATCAGGATTTTTCAAAGCTCCTAGAGGGGTACGCTTCCAAGGCATAGCAAGGTGGGAAAAACAGGGCTAGGGTTTTTCATCTTTTGACTCCTCAGCTTGAAGTTCTTTGTGGTTTCATTATAGCTGGAGGGCTCCCAAGGGGCTTAGTTCACCAGAGGACCCCCATGTCTGTGCCTTGGTGACCCCCACCCCCAAAGCCATCTCCCCTGCTGTGTGTCCTGTGGTTGCTCAGACAGCAGTTTCTTGAGCTGCCACTCGCCTGAATTTGATGTTAGGTCCCTGATGGCAGGTCCCTGTCCCAGTGGCCGCTGGCCCTGTATGCTGCGGTGTCTATTAAGAGCAGATGCTAAACCATTTCCAACAGGCCTTGAAGCTAATGCACTGCAGAATGGATTCGGAAGGGCCTATTTCTTTGCGCGCCGAGAAGGAGAGTGAATTAATGCCCGATGAAAACCTCCAGAGAACCAGAGTCAGGGCTGGGGGGAACTTGGTGGCTAAATCAACAGTTATAAACTAGCCCAGTCATTTTTCATTATTTGGTACATTGGGAAGATATTTTCCTTTTCAAACACGGTTGGAAATCCGTTTGGTCAAAAGTCAGTCGCAAACCTCATCACCATTGCCCCTGAAAACTCGCAGCCTCTGTCAGGGGGTGGAAGAAAAATGTCCAGGTCCCTAGCACAAGTCGAGGCAGTGGGGCTGTGACAGGGCATCCCGGGTGCTGCCCTGGGCAGAGGCTGCACAATTTTTCAAAAATGTTGCCTGGAGGTTCAGGCTTTTACAAGGACCTGGATATATGTTGTTTGGGCTGTGGATTTGGCAAGTGAAGTCATCCTCTGGCTTGTGGAAGAGAACTAATCCAGGTCCCAATGGTCTGACCTAGTCTCTGGGGACTTTTCCTTAGCCCAGGTGTGAGCAGAACACGCTCTAAGTCACGTACTCCAAGAGCAAAGAGAAACAGGGGGTAAGGCCCTACTTTCCTTTCATGGCTAAAGGGGACAGATGGTCCAATGATGCACTGGCGGTGGTGGTGTTTGAATTGACGCTTGGTTCTCTTCCCGACAGCCTTGGTGTGAAGGGAACCCAGACAGAGTCATGGCTCTGCCTGTTTCAGGCTGTGTGACCCCAGGTAAGTCACTGAGCCTCTCTGAGTCTCATTTCTCTCTTTTCTGAAAGGGCAAGAAGTCTTTGGGAAGGTGGGTGTGTGCCTGGCACCCTGGCATCTGCTCCAGTATGGGAGAGGTGTCAGCTGCTCTGTGGGAATCTCCCCAAACCCAATTCAGGGACGTTTATATTGCTTGGGGGCAGGGTCGGAAAGTGGGGAAAGAGAAGGGATGATGTGTGCGAGAGAGAAACAAAGAGAGAGAGGCATGTGCCAGAGACAGTAAGTTGCACAGTTAGAGAGAGGAACTGATGGCTCTCAGGACGGGCACAGCTGTCCGTGGTGAGTCTGAGATGCTCGGGGGCAAAGCTCCAAGTCATCATAAAGCTGGCTTCGGAGGAGAGACCCAAAGTGGTTGCCTCTGCTGTCACTGGGCTGGGGTCGGCTTCCCCATTCTGGGGTGGAGCTACGTGCTAACATCAGTTATGATGGGGAGAAGGGAAACGTCTCAGACCCAGGCTCCAGTGGCACAATTTATCTGTTGTAATCAGTTACCACATTATGCTCAGGAGGCAGACAGGGAATGTGGGGTCTGGCTTCTTCCTGTTAAGGCAGACAGCCCATGCAGCACTGTGGAGAAAGAAAACCTTACTTCTGGTGGAATCTAGCCCTGACCCGGGACCTGTGGCTTTCCCATATCCTTCTGCAGTCCACAACAGGAATAGCTGTGCTTGGCATTCCTTTCCCGCCATCCTTTTATTAAGTGCTATGAAATGGCCCAGAAATAGCATTTTTTTTTCTTTTGTTCTCAGTACAATCCTCTTTAATCCTTTCCCTACATTAATTTGCACAGGTAGCCCTACCTCCAAATTAAACTTGCTGTCACTGTTGAGATGAAGACCCAACTGCTCTCCAGGGGATCCAGTCACACTGGGTTTTTATTGAATTCTCTCTACCCCAGGACCTTTGCATGTGTCACCCCTGCTTCCTAGAGCATTCTTTCCTATAACCCCTAGCCTAATCATACTCCTTTAGGTTTCAGTCCCAGCATCACCCCCTCAGGTTGGCGTTTCCTGTCAAGTCACCATATTCCTATTACTTCACCTCTTATCACAGGTACAATTTAACAACTACCTGGCAATTAACAGAATAGTGTATATCTCCCCACCAGACTATGAACCTCAAGGCAGAGACTATGTCCATTCAGCTCACCTGTATCTAACACAAAACAGTTCAATAAACATTTGTTTAATTAATTTATGGACAAGTTGGTGGCTTTCTGCCATCCTTAATGCATCAAACAAGGTGCTGGGAGTGGCTGACAAATCCCTATTTGGCATCTACTCTCTTTATTTAATCTTTATAATACTAGGATTCATAATTTATGTTCATTACCTTTATACATCAGGACCAGAGAAGGAAGGGGCTTCCCTGAAGTACAGCAGTGGTCAGAAACCGAGCCAGGACTAGAATCCAGTACTTCTTCCATGCTTTACCTGGACTAGCTCCAGCTTGGAGAAAGAGCTCACAGTTCAGCTACTGGAGCCTAGAGACTGCTGGGCGATAGTCTGGGTATGGGATTAGGTACAGAAATCACTACATTGAGCCCTGGGAAGGCCTTGGGGTGACTGATGAAACTGGGCAGCATTGAGAGCAGATTGAAAGGCACAGTGGGGCACTGGGCTGACTCAGGCAGTGTGGTCTCTTACTGAGGAGCTGAGAAAACCTTCGGCAACTCCCTTCACCAATCTGAGCCTCAGCTTCCTCATCTAGAGCATGGGAACTACTGTATGCTCCTTACGGGCTGGAGACTTGGAATCTGTCTTAAGTCAGTTCTAGTTGGGGTGTTTAGGAGCACACGTAAGGTGGAGGGAGAGAGGGGTAATAAAATGGAGAAGTCAGGACACCCGGCCAAGCTGCTAGTGTTCCAGACCCCAGAGAGGAGCTAGATCTCTAAGAAGGACAATACTTATATCAGAGTCACATTAGCAGCTTCCCTTAGCTGTATCACCTTGCTCCATGCTGTGCACTTGATGTGCTCATCTCATTCCCTGCCAAATATTAGGAGATGCAAGCCATTTTACCCATTTTACATATGTATAAACTGAGACTTCAGAACTATGAGTCAACTTGCTGGCCTCAGGCTCAGTAAGCACTTCGAGGCCCTGGGCCCTGTTGTTCTGCAAGAGGAACACCACGGCTCCTGGGTCAAAACCCAAACCCAGCTGCAAGTGAAAACCAGCCCTGCACGAGGCTTGGTCACCTCAGACATGCTGGAGGTGCAGTAGAGCCACAGATGTTTGGCTGTACCCTGACCCAGGAGTTGGGGAGCTTCTCTTTCCTTCCTAGGTGATGCCTTCTGAGCAATGAAGATATGACTAAAGCCCATGTACTCAGCAAGATCTTCCTGAGACTCCAGCCTGGTAGGGCTCTCCTCTAGGCTCCACGGTCCACACACTCACCAGTGAAAGACAGTGAAAGACAGAACATTGCCTGTGAGGCCTGTCATCTTGCCCCATCACCCTAGAACTCTGGCAAGTAGGATAGGCCCCAGCCAGACTGACACCAGATCAGCAAGTTTCCCTGGTGAGCGGTGAAGTTTCTTTGTAAATATCCTACACAGGCTCACCATTGAATATTTGCTTGACAAGTATTAATCATGCACAAGATATGCTATGTCAGGCTGAGTGCTGAGTTCCTGCCCTCAAGGAGCTGGACTTTCTGTTACAGGCTGGGCCTTGGTGCAGTCAACAACCTGAATAGCTGCACTTGGCATCGGCTCCAGACTCTTCCTCCACCCAAATCCCGGACAATGCCAAATCTCAGAAAAGAGCACTTTTATCCTCCCAGGCATTCAGGACCTTTTCTTGACATCATCCTCAACTGGTTCCCTTCTCCAGCAGAGGCGCCTCAATCGCCTCTTTCAGCTTCTGGTGGCCTGGATGCTCCCTGGCATATGGCTGCATCATGCCAGTCTCTGCCTCTGTCTTCGTGCAGGTTTCTACTTCTCTGTGTTGTCTCTTCTTATAAGGCTACCGATCATTGGGTTTAGGGGCCACATGGATCAAGCACGACTTTATCTTAGCTTACTTACAAATGCAAGAAACTATTTTTGGGAAAGACCACATTCTGAGGTTCCAGGTAAACTTGACTTTCAGGGGACACTGTTCAACCCACTAGAGCAGGAGCACCTTTGATGGCTAAGTCAGTTTTCATCTGCTAATGCCCTGGCGTAATAATGACCATAACAATATGGATAAAGCCCCTACTACATTACTACGTGCCAGGTACTGTTTTATATATATAGATATCTTAATTTTTTATTTATTTATGCATACAAGAACTGGGGTGTAGACCAGAGGTGCGGGGAGTGAGAGGATTCGCCAGAGAGTATGGAATAAAACAGGTGGATTGACTGAAATACACTGCTGAGGCGGGCAGCAGGCAAGACAGAAGTTTAGCTCCCTGGGTGGGGATCAAACCCATGCTGTAGTGGCTGGGAATAGCTTGATAGCATTGTGTCTTTAACCCCTATGCCACTGGGGAGGCCCTATCACTTAATTTTTTAAAACCACTCCGCTAGTTGACACATTGACCCCATTTTACAGTCCACAACACTGATAGTGACACAGCAATCCACCTGCCATCACTCAGCTCGTAAGAGCTTCCTAACACAGTGACCCTGACCGTAGGCCCAGTGCTCACGAAAAGTCAGTCTTACAGTGCCAAGTCTGCTGGAGGCGGAGAAGCTGTCCCATGACCCATGGGAACCTGGCACTGTCTTGATAAAGAGAACAGGATCCTGTGTCCTGGGTGCGGGGCCCTGGGGAGGGGCCTCGCCACCCATGGGCTCACTGCCCCGGTCAGGCCACCCTCCCAGGCACACACATCTCTCCTGTCGCTGCTGCCTTGGCCAGGCGTAGGCAGCCCACAAGTAAACAGTGTCTGAAACCTATTCTCATTAGGCTAATTTACGAATAAATTACCATATTCAATGGCCTTATTTTTACTGCTCGTTAACAGGCCCATGATAGGATGATAATTACGGGATTTTAAGTGGCTAATGGCAGCTGGGGCGTCAAAAGCAGTTTTTACGAATCTGTTTATGGCAGCGAAGGTGACAGGAGGGGAGGGACATTGAAATGTTGAAATCACACTTTGGGAAAAAAAGCTTTAATTGTTGAGTATTTATTAGAGAGGAGGGAAGGCTGTAATTTAAAAAATGAAACTCTGAAAAACAAAGGAAATTAATTAGTCTTCCCCCTCACTGTGACCTTCAGGGAGTGGGCCAGGGGCACAGGAGCGCAGGAGGGGGTGCCAAGTTCAGGGGCGAATATGGGCATGTCCTGTCTGCTAGCCTGAGGAGAAGGAATCCCAGGTCCATGAACTTCCTGGGAAGTCTGTCCTCCCTGCCGGGGCTGGGGCCAGGGGGAGACCCCTGGGAGGGTGAGGGGCTGGCATCCTTAAAACAATGACTGTCGGGCTGCACAGGACTCCTGCCTCCAGGTGAGCTCCCATTATCATCAGCTCTCATCTGCTCCAGTTCCTTTGCTGAATTTCACCTCCATCATTTCACACCAATCCTTGCAATAATGTTAAGAGCTAGTGGTTACACCTAACGTATATTGAGCGCTCCCTGTGTGCTTTCTGAATAACCTGCTTAAATGTCACAACAAGCAAGCCTCTGGGACCGGTGCTAGACTATAGAGGAGGAAACTGCGCCACAGACAGGTTAAGGAACATGTGCCAAGTCACACAGCTTCGAATTAGACCTGCCTTTACCTGGTATGCCCAGATCCTGCTATTTTAACGGCTCCCTTTCAAGGGTTCACAGCAAACTGGCGGTGTGGGTTTTAGAGCCCTGTATGACAGAGGTGGGAACAGAATTGCAAACAGAGAAAGCTACCTGTCAGGGGTCACAAGCCCGAGCTTATTCTCTGTGAGTCCAAACTGGCAGCCAACCTGTGCTGGCATGAGATTCCCGAGAGTGGAGATGGAGCAAAGGTGGCGTAGAAAAGGATTCGGGCTTGTTCCTCTGTGTCTAGTAGGGGGCTATTTCGGGGCCATTTCGCAGCTCTGTGGGTGCCTCTCCTGGACCCTTCTTTCTCCTGCCCACCTGTCTGTCTGCCTCCTGACCACCCCTGGCTCCACATCCCCTTGCCACTGGCCAATCCATCTTGTTCCTCTGCTTTAGTATGCAGCCCTCGGAAAACAAACACGCAGCAGCCTGACAGTGGGAATAAATATCGTGGCGATGCTGATTAGCATTTGATCCCAGCTGGGTCTCTGGAAGCTGAAGTACTGGAATGTCTTGGCAGTTTTTTAATGCTGAATAATTTGATTAGATCAGTGACTGAGCCGGCTGCTCCTGGTGAGATAAACCCTCCCCACATTACAGGGAGAAAGGCAGGGGGGCCTGAGGGAGCGCATCTGAGCGCCCCCCCTGCACCTCCCCCAGTCCCCGGGCGTCTTGCTCTGTCTCTCTCCTTGCTGGGCCCCACTCTCTCCAGACCTTCTCCCTCTGCCCTCATCTCTTCTTGAAACGTTCTTTCTCTTCCCACTTCCTTCCTCCTCCTCTTCCTGCTTCTCCTTTGAGATTCCCAGTTCTTGATATTCCCCCTATCTCTTTCTCATTCCCTCGCTTTTCCCTTCTCACCCTCTCCCCATCTCCCCCCTTCACTACCATCCCCACCTCTTCCTTTGACGAAGCCTTAAATACATCGTTTAATCAACTCCACAATTTCAATTTCACACAGTTGTCAGCTCGAATGTCTGATGAGATGGTGAAGACCCCACAGAGCGCGGGCAGGGGCGACAGGGGCACCGGGCCTCCCCTCCCCCCTTGGAGCAGCTCCCAGCCCCGCCTGAGCCCCACCTCCACCTCCTGGCCCCTCCCCCCAGGCAACCTGGGAGGGATTCCGGAGGCTTCTGTTTTCTCCTGGCAACTGTCAGTCAGTCAGGTAGCTGCTTCTCCTGTCATCAGTGTGAAATTACCAGCGTGGCCTCATTATCTGCTTACTTCAAATTTGGAGGCAATATTTCTGTTTGAAGGATAATAATCTCCATTTAAAACAAAAATAACATCTCAGGTAGAGGGTTCGGGGGAAAGGAAGATGACAGTTGGGTACAGCCCAAGATGAAATGAATAATCTGGGTTTTTCGACAGAGACGCACATGCAAAGTCCTTTGCTGACCTGGCAGAGACAGCGCCTGCCTTTCCTGAAAACTATTGAATGTTTTTTCCACTGGGGAGCTAGATCTCAGGAGGGAGGCTCCGCGTGACTTTAAAATATGCGTCTCTTCCATTCCCATCATCTTCATCTTATGGGAGCCACACCAGAGGCCCGGGCTGCTGGGACAAAACAGTAATCAGGTCAGATGGACAGGAAGGATGGCCAAGGTTCAGGTTCTTATGCAGATTCAATTACCAGCACTTCCCCCGCTGGCGTGGGGGTACTGAAGGCGCCCCATTAGCATTGGGGAATGTTGTCTGTTCTCACCAGTGGCATTGCCGAGCTATCTGACCTCCCTCTCCATCTGCCCCTGTCATCTCATCACCAGAGAGTCAGGCTCAGCTTTATTTATTTTTCTCAAATGGATCCAGAAAGGGCTAGGGGAGGTGCTTCCCAATAATTGAGTGCTGGCTTTGTCGGGAAAAGCCACACTCAGGATTCCAAGTGTCCTCAGGCTGCTGTGGGTGGAATGAGGCCCAGCTGAGAGAAAGTGCGCTTGCACGTGTGTATGTGTGTGTGTACACGCGCACACAGGCCCACCAGAGAAAGGGAGAGATTAGTTTCCTTACGGCTGTGTGACCTTAACTAAATCTATAGCTTCTCTGAGCCTAGATCTCCTCCATTTACAAAATAGGAATAGTAAGAAAACCTACTCCATCCTTCTTCTGGGGACTGTATTATTACATCCTTACAAGTAAAATGAGAGGAAGCTGGGGACCTCCACAGTATCCCCCTACCCTGCTGTGAGATGAATGTGATATTGTAGTCCTGGGACTTTTGACCCCACGGGACCCATGGCCCTCCTCCCTGTGTGTGAGCTTGGCCCAGTCTCTGCATTTCTCTGAGCCTGTTCTCACATCAGCAAATGCTGCAAAATGGGGACAGCCATGCATTCGTACAGGACCCTGGTAGGGACCGAGTGAAAATTGTCTGGAACTCCTGACTCTGCTCCCCCCCACCCCTGTCTCCAATTTTTATCTATATGCTTTGAAGTCTTCCCTTTGGATGGTCTTCTCTGATTTAGCTTTCCACTTGCTAAAAATCCACAAGCTGAAGTGTGATCTCTCTGAAGCCAGCTTCGTTGAAACTTGCAAATGTGTCCTTGGCCAGCATAATGCCAGGAACATTGAAGGAAGTCAGTGAATGAATGAATGAATGAATGAAGACAGTTCCTGGCACTGGGTGAATGTTCCTTGCCTGCTGTGGGAATGAATGAATGAGTGAATGAATGAAAACCCCCTCATCGGCAAGCCAGTGCCTCTCTCTTGTCTTCCCTAGGGCCCAGCCTTGCCTTCCCCGCTGTGGCATTCTTAAGTTCCAGAACACAGGAACCGACAAGAAACTGGGAATAAAGGGGTTTGATCTGCACACTGCAAACACCTCTTGCAAAAAGAAGAATGAAAAAAAAAATGCCAGCTCCTTCTATGGGGGAAGAGAAGGCGTCAAGACATGTTAAATGGTTAGGAGGAAGGCGGCTGCTTGTTTTCCTTCTGCCTTTTGCAGGCTGGAGGGAGGTGCGGGGGGAGGTTCATTATTTTTCGGCGCTCTGAAGGCAGGTGAACGGGGAAAGGCAAACTGCAGCCTGGCACCACGTTCAGCGGCTTTGAAAAATGTAGAGCTCTCAAGGCAAGGGAAGGGTTTGATGCAATTTAAAAAAAGACAGACTCCCACACCTCTCAGATCCATATGTTTCCATTCAGATCCGGTTCCCCTCCGAGGCGGCGCTACTGCGGACTCTGCAGCGTAGCCCGGCTGTTCTGCTGACGCTGAGGACCCGCAGCTCAGGAGGAGGCAGACGGGCTGAGAGCAAACGCTCTGGTGGGTTTGAGGTGCCAATGGCAGACTCTGGGCCAGGCTGGGGTGCAGAACGGTGACAGGGCCCCGTGAGGTGTCCCGCGCGAATGTGCAATCAGGGTGTCAACCTCTAGGGGCAGGTAAGAAGCTGAAAAAATAAAAACAAGGAAATGAATAAATGGACCAGAGCTAAAGCTGGGGGGGTGGGGGGTGGGCTGTGGCTGCCTGTCCCCCTGCAAACACCTCCCTTTGGAACAGGACCAGTCCTCCACGGTTTGCTCATCTTCCCCAACTTGCACTCCTTGTGTTAAAACAGCTCTGTGAGGCAAAGGAAAAAAAAAAGTTATGTGACCAAGTGAGTTTGAGAATACTCAGTTCCTCTGATCTCCCTCCTTGCATGGCTCCCTCCTCCCTCCTTTCTTTCCCACCCCCTCCATTTCTTCATTCAGCAAATAATTGGTAAGAGCCAGAAATCACGCAGTGGGCAGGTAGTCCATGTCCCCTGTCTGTGAGGAGCCTATCGGCTATAGGAAACAAATGAACAAGTAAGATAGGTCACCAAGTGCCACATACTAGCAAGAAGAAAACTCCAGGGGTGATGGTCCAGGGTATGAGGGATGCAAGGTAAGGAAACCAGTTAGGGAAGGTCCTTGCGGCCTCTGGGTTACAGGACATACCCTTAGCTGCCGCTGCACCGGGAGGGGGGGCCAACCTCGCTTTAGCAAGTTTGCACAGATTCAATGAGGTTTTCTCACCTCCCTGCAGGACTTGTCAGTGCCTTCAGTGTCCCACTGCGCTTTGAACACCGAGAAAGTGGTGATGTCTTTGGATCCCTGCAGAAGGGAGCCTCTAGAGGGGCATTTGCTTCCATTCGTTTCCTCTGGGGCAGATCTCAGAGATTCTGTAAGGCACCCAGGTCGGACACTTACCAGCCCTGTTTTACTAACAAGACAACTGAGGTCCCCTGGTCTTGGGGACAGCCTGAAAATGAAATCCCATCTCTCCTTCAGCTTCCTTGTTCACCTGGCCTCACACTGAGCCCTTCTCCCTGGCCTCATGAGCATCAGCCCTGCCACTGTCCTTCCTCTTCCCAAACAGGACAAAGTCGTTCTCATTCCCTTAGCTCTCATCTTGGCATCTGCTTCTTCCCTTGTCTGAAATGTCCTCGAACTGAAACCCCTGGATGCACATTAGAACCTTCTGGAGAGCATTTTATTTATTTATTTATTTTAAAAGATTTATTTATTTATACAAGCACTGTGTACAGTCAGAAGCGCGGGAGGGTGAGAAAACTCACCAGAGCCAGAGCAGGGAGCAGAGCAGGCAGAAGGACCGAAGTACACTGCTGAGGGGAGCAGTGGGTGTGGCAGGAGAGGTCTGCGCGACATGTGGGACCCTCCTCCGGTGGCTGGGGAGCAGCCAGGAATCGAACCTGTGCTGCAGAGGCTGCAGGCAACTTCGCAACCCAGCGCTCAACCGCTGCGCCACTGGGGAGGCCCTGGAGAACATTTTAAAATGCTGATGATACCTAGGGCCTGTCCCAGACCAATTACATCAGATGTCCCCTGTTGGACCTGTGTGAGCTGGTGCAAGCTCCCAGGTTGATTCCATTGTGTCTCCAGGAGGGGGATCTGTGGCGGGCCATCCCCTTGGGATGCCCTGCCGTGGATCAGAGTTCCAGCTCAAACACCGTGACCTCAGGGAAACCACTCTCCAAAGCTATGCTCACCGCCCCCAGTCATTTCCCATCACCTGCTGGGTGTTGGTTCTTCTGAGTACTTCTTCTGTTGACAGTGACCTTGCCTTGTCGTTTGTGCAGTGGCTGGCTGTTTATTGTCCTTCTCCATAACTGGGGCGGGAGCTCCTGGGGAGCAGGGATCTGTGCTGTTGAAGGCACCTCTGCACCCCCAGCAGCAGGAGCAGTGTTCATCTGGGATGGGGGTGGGGGGTGGTACTCAAGTCTCTGCTGATGTGCAAGAGGCTCAGACAGGTTAAGCTGCTTTCCTGAGATTTCCCAGTTGGGGCTAGGACTCATCCCTAAGAGCCAGACCTCTAGACTTCCGGGGCACTGCGCACCACACTTAGCTTCCGTTCCTTGTTCCACAGATGAGAAAACTGAAGTCTAGGATGGGAGTGTGGCCCCACTGCCTCAGGTGTTGTTGGAGACTGAGCCTTCTGCCGTCAGCTGCCTCCTCCCAGCTCCCATCTGCAGAGGCCTGGTGAGCAGTGCTCTGTCTGATCGCCTGAGCAGAGCAGCTTTTGAGTCTGACAAGGGGCCCAATGGTGACAACCCTGCAATCGCCAGGAGACTCCAGGTGCGGTGGGGGGAAGGGGCTGCTCAGTGGACAACTTGCCTCCATTTGGACAAATGAGGCTTTCTCTACCTCCTCTGGCCCTTAAACAGACTCAGAATGGAAAGGAAACTATCACTCCTCATCAATTCAGGTGTCCTTTTCTCTCTGCCCAATCCTCCCTCTCTGCTCGTGTGTATTTTGTTTATAGTGTGCATGCTTTACTTTTTAAATAAAATAAAAAATAAGATAATAAAATAAATAAAATTACAGGCCATTCTCATCTGACCATATTGTTTTGAGAATCAATAGGATACCTGGGGAGATAGGGTTGGTTTTCCTCTGAAGATAGAACACCTGGGAGGCGCAGGTGGACCTGAGGAGGGTCAAAGTTTGTGAGTGATGGGCAGAAGGCTTCACTAAGCTCTTGAGGCTTAGACTAGTTTTTTCTCTTGTAAAATGGGGACCACACCTCCTGCCTTCAGAGTCTTACCATTTGTCTGTCCTTTTCTCCACTGACATTACTTGGTGGGGTGGACCAGTGGGAGAGAGCAAACAGGAACATACTCAGCAAAGATGTGGCCATGAGCATTTTCAACACAGCACTGATTATATTAGGAAACAAACTGGCTGCCCAATACTAGGGGACTGATTAGATAAAACATAGACATAAATAGTGAAGCAGAAAGCCATTTAAAACCTTGTGGTTGAAAACTGTCAAAAGACATGGACAGATATTCTCTCTGGGTTGTATCATATTTTCTAAAGAGCTGGTTGCAAATCATGAAGCCGCAAAATATTTTTTTTTCCCAAGCAAACAAAAGGAAATTCTCAAAAGACATAGATAGGTTGAGCTATTAACTTTGGATATGTTGGCAGTGGGAATGACAGATCATAATGATTGATGTATTGCTTGTGTGTATTTTTTGTAGTATGCATGCTTTAATTTTAAATAAAATAAAAATAAGCTAATAATAAAATAAATAAAATACAGATCATTCTCATCTGACCATATTGTTTTGAGAATCAATAGAAAATATCTGACATATTTGCAAAAGACCATATTGTTTTGAGAATCAATAGAAAATATCTGACATATTTGCAAAAGTTCCAGGTGTGTCATGAATATGAAATATAACCACACTTGCCTAGAAATGCTACTACTTGTGGAATTTGATTAATATTAAATATCTATCTATTTAGTATTTTAATCTTGAAAATTTTTCAAAATGGGAGAATTTCTAAGTGGTGAACTCCTATTCATCTCACAAGACCCAGGTCATAAGGCCCTTCTTCAGGAAAGTCTCTTCTTACCCAGCATACCTGGAGAGGAGAGAGTGAGCTCCTTTCTTTGTTTTCTCTAAGCATCATTCCATTCCTAAATATGAAAATCCATCTGTTTATTTCTTTGACTAGCCTACCAGAATAGGCCTCTCTGGACTTGGTGTCCCCAGAAGACTAGGGCCATAGTGTTTGCCTCTGAGTCCCCACCTCCTTAACACAGTACCTGGTGTTCAGCAGGTGCTCAATAATTGCTTATTGAAAACCTAGATGAATGAATGACGTTCATACTGGCTTCCTTTACTCAAGTGAGGGCTTCTGAAAGCATGTGTGTAATCCCGAGCTATAAATTGAATCGTATTTTTAAATGCACTGGGGGACTTGCTATTTAAAGGAACTCTGATGTAAATCCTTTTTATAAAATGAAGACATCTTGAGTAATGTGAATAATTGCTCCCTGACATATCTGTTTATAAGTTGAGATTTTTAAGGATCAAGAGACTGGTGCATTTTCTAAAAGTTCCTTTGACAAATATTTGTGAAGTACGTGCTCTCTACCAGGCGTGTGCTGGATGCAGGTGTGATGGCAGAGCAGCTCCCACCTTTGACGAGTTACGGCTCTGGCTACACTCGCTGCTAATGTTGTCTCAGGAGCACAGGGACCAGATTCAGTCTGCTAGTTTGAATCCTGCTTCCTCACTTTCCTATTGTGTGTCCTTTTGTTACTTAATTAATATCTCTGAACCTCAGCTGCCACTTGCACTAACTAAAGGGAATGAAAGTACCCACCTCCTAGGAGTCTAAAGATAAAATAAGACAGTACCTATAAACTGCTTGGGAGTTTGCCTGGCATAGTATGTATCAGGAAGGAGGTAGAAAGAGTCCAGGTGGGTGCACGGTCATGGGCCGTTAGTCTTGCAGGATCTGGGTGGCTTTGCTTTTTCTTAACCTGGGAGGGACCTTGTGCCTCAGTTTCTCTGTCTATAAAATGAGGGCAATCATAACCAAGAAATGAGGAGAGTTGAATGGCAAGGGAAAAAGAAAGCATGCTAAGTATTTCAGAGGTGATTTAATTAATAATAATCTTTCTTTATATTTTTGTAGGACAAAAGATGGTCAGTTTATGCCTGTTCCTATCTTCCCCTGGATGCTCCAGCCCTTGCTCCTGGAAGGAGTCGATCTTGATGTTTCTCCCCTCCCCGCGATGCCTTTGGATAGATCTTCTCCAGAGGTGCTCGGCTCTGAGACAGAGCCCTGTGGGTGTTTACGTTCCCTCAATGGAGTGTCAGGCACGCCTACCATGTGTGCAGGCTGTGCGTGTGGGAAAGATGGCTGCTCAGCAGCACAGCGCTTGCAGGAGACAAATGGGCCCTAGTTTTATCCATAGGAGAAGAATGCTAGATACCAATATGTATTTCCCCCATTTCGTGAATGGGGAGACTGAGGCTCAAGGTCCTATAACTGTCCAAAGGATGCAGAACAACATCATTTGGAGATACAGGAAAATTTCAGTTTGGAAAATAGCTGGTTGTCCACAAAACCACAGCTGTCTTTTGGAAAGTTTCATTACAGGCCATGATTAAGTCTTTGTTTCTTCAGTGCTGTCTCCCCAAGAGCAGAGCATTGAGCTAGAGTTTGCAGGTACAACGGGGGAGTTAAAAAGCTGGAGGTGGGATGTGAGTCGGCAACTCCCTGCGAGTCCTATTCTAGGAAGTTTCCTGAACAGTCCTACTGTGCACTGTAAGTGGAAGGGTGTCACCATCCGGCCTCTGGCCGTAGGCTTCTGGCAGACCCTAAACATAGAGGTTCCTTGAGATCATCTAGACTCTTTCTTCTGAGTCCTCCTTCCAGATGATGGAAGAGACTGGCCAGGGTCATCCCCATTCAATGAGATTACACAGGCAAGGCTGAAGCCTCCCTGGCTCTTCTTGCTTCCTCATCAGGCTTGACACAGGACTCCGGATGAATTTAAGTTCCCATTGTTATACTGGTTCAACAAACACAGAGAGGACAATTATCATCTGCCAGTTCTGGTGCTTTCCAGACATTAGCTCATTTCATCTGGTGGGAACAAATCTTCAAAGAAGGTACTGCTATGCTCCCCATTTCACAGATGTAGTAACTGAGGCACAGAGAGTTAAGTCCTTAGTCAAGGTCATACATAGCTGGTGAACCACAAGTAGCTGTCCCGGGGTCTCCATCCTACCCACTATGCTGTGCGTGCAGCCTATCATGAACAGAAAAAATCTCCTACCATTTGATTTTGCTTTCATTTTCTCCTGACTTCATCAAGGAGAAAGTCTCAACTTGCCGTTACTTTGTCTTTAAAACCTCCCCAAGGCTTATTAATATTTTTTAACAAAGGGAGAACAGGATTCAGACTCAGTACTTTCCTGACAATGGTGTTTATCGGAAGTGTCTTCAAGGTGATTATGCCTGTGACTAAATCTGCAGACGGCTACCCTTTGTAGAAGCAGATTCCTAGGGATCCAGAACTTGCTCAAGGCACCCAAAGAGTCAGGTCACTCAACTCATCAAAAGAAAAAAAAAATTGGTCTTTTGACCACCTGCCATCTTTAGCTTTTTCAATTCAATTCAGCTCAAAACCGATTCTACGAACAGCTTTAGAATGGTTGGCGAGAGACATCATGGTACGTGGACATGGGGGAGAATCATGAACTTTCTATAAGCGCCTTGTATCATGATTGTATGATCTTTATGGGGGGTGACCCCTTTAGCCATTCTTTTTTTCCCTTAGACACTTTATCCTGAAAGGGTTACAATCCCAAGAAAAGCATTTTCGTAAGCACAAAGAACTAATATTAGCAGATTGGGGTTTCTGTAAATATTCATTGTAATCTGTGACTTGGTGAGCATCGAATTCCACCCTCCCGAAAGCTGCACATTTATAACTTGTGAATTCATAAATATTTACGAATTCACACAATCATCACTGACAAATTATTTCATCTGACAGCTCCACACAAGCCCTGCCTGGTTTCGTGAAATTCTGATCAAATCTCGCGTAAACTTCCTGGGTGACAAGCAGAGACCAGCACAGCTAAAATCACAACCAGATCCTACAGATTCGAATGGGTCACTAACTGATATTTACAACAACAACAACCTGAGAGAGAGAGATTTTGTTGTATGATGGGCTGCCAGATGTTCTCAACAACTGTACATATATTTATAGCAATGCATCTTTGAAGGTGTCAAAAGCTGGGGGCCTTGTCAGGAGGAGGGACGTGAGCAAGCATCATGGAAAGAAAGGAGGTTGGGAGCCGGGAGGCTGTGTTTGCACCCCGAGTCCACTGTTGGGGGCCTGTGTGATCTTTAACCGGTTCCCAACCTTGCTGAACTCCGTTTATGAGCTTTGAATTCAGGATAATAAAAACAGCAACGCAAGAAGGCTGTTGTAATAATTATAGATGCTGTCAGTAGAGCCCTGGTTCAGGGCCTGCCACAAAGCAGGGGCTTCAATAAATCTTGGTTTTATTATTACTGTTGCAAATAATAGTTGGAATAATCACGATTTCTGGCATGACCATGTTTTTAGTGATTTTTGAATGCTTCCAGAGGAGGTCCTGCTTGAAAGTCCTTCTGCTTTCTGAAAGACACTTGCAAGGGATATTTCCATATCTGGTTTTAATTGTTGGGCCCCTTGAAAGAAATCACATGCCTGCAACATGGAGCCTGCAGGTAACCCTCAGTCTCTACCTACCCACTGGAGTTTTTCTTCCATGTGTACTCATTTGCAAGGACAAGAAGTAACTTGCCTTTTCCAGCTCCCTCCCTCTCCTATTCAGTGATTGAATGTCATCTTGGTAAATATGAGTTTACCTTCAGAAGAGTGGAATAAACCCTGCCATCATTCCACAGCGCTGAATTGGGTGCCTTGGGCCAGACACAGAAGAGAAAATTCAACTTTGGTGATGGGAGCTGGGTCTGCCACACTCTGATATTACTCAGAACAATCTATTACACTGATTATGGGTACCATTTGACTCAATGCCTGGTGCAAGTCTCCTGCAGGGGCAGATTATAAAGTCCAAATCAGATCCTTCTATTCCTTGGCTTGAAACTCTCTAGTGGCTTCCATAGCACCCCACCACCTTGTCCCCTGGAGTGTCCTGGACTCTATTTCTTTTTTTTTTAAGGTTTAATTATTTATGCATACAAGAGCTGGGGTACAGGCCAGAGGTGCGGGGGTGAGAGGAGACAGAGTGGGGAGCGGAACAAGCAGACTGACTGAAATACACTGCTGAGGGGAGCAGCGGACAAAGGTAGGAGAAGTCTGCTGCACTATGTGTGTAGCTCCCTGGCTGGAGATCAAACTTGTGCTGTAGTAGCTGTGGACAGCTTCATAGTGCTGACGCCTTACCCCTTGCACCACCAGGGAGGCCCCTGCACTCTATTTCTTGAAGAAACTGAGCCTATCCCCACCTCAGGGCTCTTGCTCTTTCCTTTACCCTAATGCCCTTCCTGCCCAGGGATCTGCACCTGCCTTTCTGGTCATTAAGTCTCCTGGGAACACCCACCTCCATGGAGATCCCTTCCTAACCCCTTCTCTAGAGCCATCATCCTTCACCTAATCATACTTACAAGTATCTCCAATTTGCTTTCCTTCGTAGCATTTATTAATTGGAACTCTATCATATCTTTTGTCTTTTCTTATTTTCCTCTGCTCACTCTGAGGTCTGCAAGGGCAGGATGTTGTCTGTTCCCCACACTGTCTTGCTACCACCTAGAGTGGCATCTGGCATAAACTAGGTGCTCGATATTTGCTTGACTAAATAAATAAATAAATAAATGTGGTTACAAATAAGACAGGGGTGAAGGATGAATTTAAAGTCTTCTACACACGTGCCTCAGTGTCTCCATCTGTGAAACGGGCACGAAATTGGAGTTCTCTCACAGTGCTTTGGGCTTCCCAGGCCTCAGGCATGTCAGTGGCCCAGCCCAGTGCTCAGCCTGGGAAAGAGCCACATATGGCTGATGACTCTATTTTGTGGTGGCGCCGGGATTTCGGGAGCCATTGTGTGGAGGCCTCAAGGCGGTGTTTGCTTTAGTCTCTCTGACCTCCTCCTCTATATCAGGCTTCCAGCGCTTTCCAAGTATGTTTCTGTGGAAACCCTGGCATATTTTGAGAAAACAAGCTTGCAAGTTAACTGCAGTAGCAGGACTCCCATAGGTACGGGGGTGAGGGCAGAAGGACGTCACCAGGGAGAGGCTGACAACAGACTGAAGACGAGCCAACATTCCTCAGGAAAACCGACTGCTGAAGTTTGCAACATGAACTTTTCCAGCTGTAGACAGTCTCTTCCGGTCAAGGGTGCCTGTGTGTTCAGCGCCTTCTTTAAGCGCATGAGCATGTAGGTGTGCCTACATGCTTGCACACACACGCACACACATTTTCCATAGTTGCTTTCAATAAAAATTAAGGAGAAAAAAAAGATGTTTCTTCCAAAACTTTCACAATTTAGGCACCTGCCTGTTTGGTAAATTGGACAAGGATTATCTCTTTTGTCTTCTCTCTCTTTTATTATTTTTTTTTTCCTCCCAAACCCAGAAATTCCACAAGAAGTGTTTTTAAGAGTGCTCACTGACAAGTGTACACACGCCGTCCGCAGCCAGGGAGCAAGCCTCGCAGTTGCTAACTTGTTAGACAGGAGCTAGATTACAATCATAAATAAATGATTTGCTGTCTCCTCGCATTCAGACTTGTAGCTTTTAAAGTGTGCCTGTCATCGCGGAATCAGATTTAGTCAAATGCTGTGTAACTGCAAAATTATCCTATCCTTACCTTTTTATTCTCCTTATAATGGACAGTTAAATTGGATTTTCAAATTTGAAGTGCATATGTTTTTCAAATCCCCAGAGGCTGTCTATTTTTTCATTTCTAAAGCAACTCACTAATGTTTATCATTACCACACAGAAATATTACAATTCTTAAGGGGCGCCTTACAAAATCAGCGCAGGAGAAATGTGCTTTATCGTCTCAAAATGAAACCAATTTCTCAGCTGATTTGCAATTTATTTACATGTTAGCATTTGATTTCCGGCTGATTTATAACCCCACACGGCTCCGTCTCAGGGTTTATTTAGAAAGCAGACAACGGTGGTTGGGCAGGGCTGCGGAGCGCTGCGTGGCGTGGGGCGCCGGCTTCCCCGGGTGGGAGTCAGCAATGCCAGGCCCGACTCCCTTGCTTCAGTTCCACCTTCAGGGAATCCAGCGCTCCAGTGTATGCAAACACCCAGTGTGCTAGGCCCAGCCACTGCCTGGAGGGGAGCTGCTAGGACAACTTTTCCAAAGCTGTGTGTTCCTTCCTCTGCCGTGAGCAGGGGTGCAGGTGGAGCAAGGGGAGAAGCCAGCTCGGCCAGAGTGGCGCTGCAGTCCCTGGATTATTCCCATAAGTGAATAATGAAGCACCTGGATCAAGGAAATATTGGAATTGACTATGGAGTTTACTGGGGTTTGTTGTTTTACCTTTCTGACCATTTACCTGCTTATCCATTCTTCGAACCACCCATCCAATGATCCCGCCATGCTTTGAACCATTCGCACACCCTTTCTTCCATGCTCCCCACTGCCCATCCCTTCATTCATCTACCCAGCTACCTACCCAGCTACCTACCCATCCACCTAATGACGCATCCATCCATCCACTCATCACTCCATCTATCCACCTGCCCATCCATCCACCCACCCATCCATCCCTCCATCCAATGTATGCTTATCAGTACACGCTTTCAAACTGAGTTCTAGGCTTATAAAGATGACTAACACACTGAAATGGGCCTCACAAAATCCTTGATTAGATGAAGTTGACAAACAAGTACTTCTTAAATCGATCATTTGTGTAGTATACATGAGGAGTGGTGGAATAGATTGGGGCATGGGATTTGGTTGGCCTGCTTTCTCTAGTTGAGAAACCATGAGCAGGGCCTCCCCAGTGGCGCAGCGGTTGAGCACTGGGTTGCGAAGCTGCCCGCGGACTCTGCAGCGCTGGTTCGATCTCCGGCTGCTCCCCGGCCACCGGAGGAGGGTCCCACATGGCACCAGACCTCTCCTGCCGCCCGCTGCTCCCCTCAGCAGTGTACTTCGGTCCTTCTGCCTGCTCTGTTCCCTGCTCTGGCTCTGGTGAATTCTCTCACCCTCCCACGCTTCTGACTGTACCCAGTGCTAGTATAAATAAATAAAAATAAATCTTTGAAAAAAAAAAAAAGAAAGAAACCATGAGCAAACAAGTCTTGGTTTTCTTGTCAATGAAGTGGGAGGAGGGAGTAGTAATAGCAATGACACCTGTCTGACAGAGATGTTGGGAGAGTTTTAAGAGGTAGCCAAATGAGGTGCTTAGCATAGGGCTGGGCCACAGTGAGTACTTTATAAATGCTCTTACTATTATTGTGATTATTGCATTAATAAAAGGGACAATGGAAGAAAGAGCAATTATACAGAAGACACAAATTCTGACCTGGGTTTACAGGAGAGGGAAGTTTTTTTGGGTGCCAGAGGGAAACAGAATGTGCAGTGGTGGCAGCAGTGTACCCAAAGTCCTGTAGCCTGAGGATGCAATCAGAGATTCGACAAAAGAGGAGGGTGTGCAGCTGGAGTAGGAGAGCTAGGGGACTGGCAGAGTGGAGGTGTTAAATCTGTTCAAGTAGACCTCAAAGCCCTCATGTATTAGGCTGTAGAAAATGGGTTTCACTCTGGGAATGACAGGCAATCATTGGAAGGGCTTAATAAAAAACCTGGCCCAAGAGCCTCCCTGGTGGCACAAGGGGTTAAGTTTCAGCACTACAAAGCTATCAGCAGCCACTGCAGCATGAGTTCAATCCCTGGCCAGGGAGCTACCCACATGGTGCAGCAGACCTCTCCTGTCTCACCCACTACTCCCCTCAGCAGTGTATTTCAGTAGATCCGCCTGTTCTACTCCCCACTCTGTCTCTGGTGAGTCCTCTCACCCCTCATCCCCATACCTCTGGCCTATACCCCAGTTCTTGTATGCATAAATAATTAAATCTTAAAAAAATAAAAATTAAAAATCTGGCACATTCAGTTGGCACCTTAGGAAGCTCTGCCATGCAGAGAGCACATTTGGAGACAGGGAGCCTGGGCCAGGGTAGAGTTACAACTCCCTGGAGAGCAAATGAGCTAGAACCTAGGTTCTGGTGCAGGGTGGAGAGAAAGGGGCTGATTCTAGATATGGGATGGATTTTTAAGTATTATCAGCTGGAACTTAAGGACCAATTGGAGGGAAAAAAGGATAGTGAGAGTTTCACAGACATCTTGAAGAGCACCCTATCAGAGGCAAAATGATAGGACTAAGATGAATTTTCCTCCTCACTTTGTTTATAGCTGCCCATACCATGCAGAGTTACTCTAAATAAATTTACACGAATTTATGCTACAGACAACCAGTACTTCCTCCTGAAAAAGGGGCTGCTCTCTCTTTCTCTCAGAACATGTGTGCAGATCCAGCAACCAACCTGGTTCCCTTCTGGGTAGAGAGTCAGGAGTCAGGAACTTCTAGGGGTTTTTTGGGTGAACTTGAACATATCTCTCACCTTTCCAGGCCTCACACAGGATCACCTCATGGCTCTGGAGTCTTAAACTTTAGGATACTAGGGGACAGGGGATTGACAGAAGGTCTAATGCCCTGATTTCTATGTGGTATGCCAGTTAGGAACATTTATACTGTGAGCTTAAAAATGAAGGGTCCTGAGTTCATGTAACACAAAAGTTAGAGGTTTCAGCTAACAGGTAAAGCTTGATCCAGCAGCTCAATGAAGTCACTCCCTAGGACAGCACTATTTTCTCCCATCTGTATCTCACCAGCGTCAGCTTAATTATAAATCTGATTGCTGCCAGTTCTTTGCAGGTCTCCTAATAGCATGTTTTTTTCTTCCTACCCAGCAAGGAGAACAGGGAGTATCTGGCATTGTCCCGAAAGCACTGAGACTCACTCTGTTGGATAGCTCAGTTCCCGTGTCTACCTCTGAACCAATCTCCCCTCGGAGGGAGGGGGCCAGGCTGATAGGCTTCTCCTAAGTCACATGAACCTGTCCCTACTCATGAAAGCCTATGCATCCCCACACAGAAATCAGGGCCTTCTGGGACAGGGGGAATGCTGGGACAGAACCACCACATAACCCAGACACTTTGCCAAGGAGAAAACTTTCAACTCCCTTCATTCCCTAGGAGTGGGGAGATAGCTTCAAAAATAGACATGGTCTCTGGGAAACATCTTGACTATCCACATAAAGTATTGATACATGGAAAAATGTCAAACAACAGTGCTTGTCTCAGGAACTTTCGATGTGCAAGGGCTTACCTTAAAGCAGCTGCCTCTAAGGAGATCAAGAGAACCAGTATCCTTCCCAGTGAGCTAGGCTGTGTAGGAGTCACTAACTGGCCCAGCCCAGACCACCTGCGGCCTCCATCTGCCACAACCATCAGCCACTCCACACCAGAGATGCGGTGTGTTGGGCAGGAGCACCGTGGGCTTCTTGAAGGATGGGTGAGACTTAAAGTTGGTTATTTTAGATAGGATTGGTCAGGTTATGGTGTAGTAACAAAATAACCCCCCTCACTTAGTGACCTAACAAAGGAAATGCTTATTTCTTGTGCGCACAAAGTTCATGGTGAGTTTGAATGACCCTCTGGGGCAACTATCTTTTGCACAGCAAGGCACCAGCCCAGAAAGCTTCAATATTATAGCACCTCCCAACACACATTCCTGCACTGGGCAAAGAAAGCAGAGAATAACGTGCCGGCTCTTAATTTCTCCTGCCAGAAGTGACACTCTTTCCATCTGCCTGTGTGACCATGCCCAACTTCAAGAAATCTCCCCATGTTCCCTGAGGAAGAAACGAATTGGAAATACTGGGAAGTAAAGATGTCTGTGTTGGGAGGAGAATGTTGACACCTCCCTCAGACTCACCTTCAGTGTGTCTCACTTTCACCCCAAAGGTGAGAAGAAGAAACTGTCTGGTGTTATCTGCTCTCTACCAGGTGCTCTGGATTAAGGGATGAGCTGCCTTCTAGCAGCTCGCATTCAACTTGGGGAGACAGGGCCAATCATTCAAAACAAGGACGGGGGGTGGGGAGAGAGACACAGAGAAAAGTAATTTTAGAACCTGCTTCCTGAGCTCATTGTGCGGATAAAAAGGAGATAAAGCATATGACATCCTTGGCAAGTCACCCAGGAAGAATAAAAGTTCTATAAATATAAGCTATTCTTGCCATTTTATAGATGAGGCAATTGAGGTGCACGGTAGTGGAGTGATTCTCTTGAGGCCACTAGTGATTGGGTAGCTGCAGGCACCTCTTTTAATGAACTTGCCCTTGCCCTCATTCATGTTCCACTTGTGTGAGAAACTTCTCTTCCTCCTGAATTGCTCATCCAAAGCTTGTGTAAGGCATCCTGACCAGCTCTAAGCACTATGATCTTGGATGGCCACATATGTTGGCCCTGGTGGACCCAAAGGTGAGATACTTGGTTACTTGCTTCCCTCTTTATCCAGGTTTGGATTTTCCTGTGATGCCCAAGTCCCTCCTGTAGGTGACCTTGGTTTGACAGTGGTATTTGTCCCTTCAAGCTGATAGGAGAAGCGCTGTTTGTTGCACTGTTCCATTTCATGGCCAAGAAGATCTTGGGGGTCCATACAGCAAAGATGCCAGCATCTGAAGATGATGTATCCTTTCTTTCTAAGAGTCTATTGTTCCTTGGCACAGGGTTTCTTGGTTCAGTTTCTAAGATGCTAGACCAGTGCTCTCCAAGAGAACTTTTCTGCAGCAATGGAAATTTTCCACATTACTGGTGTCCAATATGGTAGCATGAAAAGTACTAACTTCATGTGACCACTGAGAACTGAATAGTGATTAGTGTAAAGTAGAAGGGGAATTTTTATTTTTTAAAATTGTAATCAATTTTAAACTTAAATTGTCAGGTGTATTTAGCAGTTATTGGCATTGGGAATCAGAACTTTAGGCCCTCTTTTTCCAATTTCCCATGGTGGTTTGGTTCCTACTTGTTCACAAGAAGCACAGCTGAAGAAGTTCTCAATAGCACAGCACACCCAGTATTGGTCACTTCATCTGGAATTCAGGGGAAGCATGAATCTTGTATGTATCAGTCAGGATAGAAGATGTTACATTACAGTAACAGCAGTCCCCAAATTTCAAAGTCTTGATACAGCAGAAACTTGTTTCTTGCTCATGCAGCATGTTCATCTCAATTTGGAAAGAAATTCTACTCAATGCAGTAATTTTGCTAGCCTGGTCACCTTGGTCACCCATTGGGTAACCTTGGTCACCTTCTCAGAAGTTGCTGGTCAGAGTGCCAAAGGGACAAGTGAGTGATAAAGGGTCTTGTATTGGTTATTAAATCCACCCAGAATCAATGCTGCTCCCAATTCATTGACCGGGATTCTTCACAAGTCTCTACCCCAACACAGGGATAGAAATACAACTCTACATGCTCTGGAAGGGAAGAAAACCAGAAATAGTTGGTCATCTGCTCAAATGATCACCTAGTACACAAGATCAAAAGCAGGATACAAGAGGAAAGAAAGTGCCAAATCTGGGGAAAAAAACAACCTGGGATACTTGAAAGAAACTGGTCTTGGAGTCTAAAGACAGAAACCCAAAACTAAGGTTGCATATATTTGCTCTGTGATCCTTAATATGCCCTAGTTTTATACTCTGAGTAACAATGCCTGATTTAACCTTGTTTATTATATTTATATATAGGACGATAGGAGTTATTGGGAATTATATGGTTACTATCCTTCTCTATGTCTGATTAAGGAAGGAATTTGGATCCCCAGGTTAGGGATTAGTCCAGCAATTCCAGCCCTGGATATATGAACCATAGAAAGGAATGCTTGTTACTTTCAAAGACACAAGATAGAATTTCATGGCATTTCTTAAACAATTCAAGTGTCCATCAATAGAGCAATGGCAAGTGGAATATTAGTCAGTGAGGAAAAAGGAAAACTCATAGTCCATGAAACAACATGAGAAGATGTAGCATTAAGTGAATTTTGATGCCATGGAATAAATGCTGGATAGATCTACTCACATGAGGCTCAGAAATGAGATAGATGAGATGGAAGTGAGGATTGTGGTTACATTGAGGCAGGTATTAACAAGAAGGGACACAATAGGTGGGAGGAGCTACCCAGGCCTTGGATGTAGGCTCCATCTAGACCTGAGTGGTAGGTAGGCACACACAAAACTTAACTGAGTTGTTCTTTTCATATAGATGCACTTTACTATAATTAAATTATATGTCTATTTTTTAAATCTATTACATTAATTTTTTTTAAAGGATCAGTTTAATTACAGGGATACCTGGAATTACCCCATGGTGTCCCAATCAGGGCTGGTCATATGTGATGCCAGTAAATGCCAATTGAATGTGAATTGTGTGACACCCAGGACTAATACCCTGGGTGAGAACCGGTCACTTCTGTGCTTCACCCCTCATCATCTCAGGCCCTTCCAGGTTCCACGGGGAAGACTGTGCTCACCATCTGTTGAGTCCTGTCTGTGCCAAGCCTCTGCCAGTTATATCCAAGCTCTTGAACCCCAGCTGCTGGATCTTAGTTCTTTTCTCATCATGCTGGTTCCTGCTTGGTCTGCCTCATCCTCCTTCTGCTGAGGGCATTTGTTTTGGCCACATGTGAAGCCTGAGCAGACCTTGGGGCTGCAGGGACAGTCTCTCCTTAACTGAGTCTGGTGGCTGGAAGGACAGAGGGAAAAAGGGGAGATGGTGGGGAAGTAAGATGACTGCACCTATGTGCCACTTTAAGGAGCATCTGTATGGGAGGAGTGGCCTGGGAGATGAGGAAGCTGTGGGGAAGGGATGTGTCAGGGTGGGAGGCTCTGTGCATCTTGGGGAGAAAGGAGTTATTCTCCAGACGAGCAAGGTTCCCTTCCCATTTCCTCTGTCATCACCCTATTTTCATCCTATTTTCAAAAATTTTCCTGTGGCTACTATACAAAATGACCACAAACTCGGAGGACTAAAATAACATAAATGTTTTAATTTACAATTCTGGAGGCCAGAAATCTGAAATTAGTATCACTGAACCAAAATCAAGGTGTTGGCAGTCGGCATTGCCTGAAGAGGCTGTCAGGGAGGATTGTTCTTGCCTCTTTCAGTTCTTGGTGGCTGCTGGAATCCCTTGGTTTGTGGCTGCATCACTCCAGCCTCTGCCTCCATGGTCCCTCTGCTTCTGTGCATGTAGTCTCCCCTGACTCTTGCATAAAGGTCACCCAACTAATACAGAGCCATCTCCCCATCACAAGACCCTTAATTCAATCACAGCTGCAAAAATCTTTTTATTTAAACAAAATAACATTTACACATTTGCATACAAGGTAACAGTTATGGGTTCCAGAGGATTGGACTTCATATTTTGGGGGGATATAGTTCAGCCTATATAAAACCAGAGGGTTTTTACCTGGGATCATCAGTAGCAGCTGTTGTATTTCCAGCCCACCTGGTTTCCCCTCCTGCTACAGGCCCTAGACCTCACTGGTCTGTAATTCTCCTGTGTCATATTGTCTCCATTTTCTTCCCCAGCAGCACCTTTGTGAGGTCAAGAGCTGGTGATAGAGCCAAAGAGGAGGCTGATGGGGTGGTATGCCCTAATCATGTCCCCAGGGTTCTAGAACCCCATTACACACATGCTTGTCACCTCTAAGTCTAAGCTTGGGTTGAATGTCAAACATCGAGCCTAGAGAGGGTCCAGATTTGTTCATAGACACGGATAAAATCAATCTTTCCTACATTCAACAAACCTTCCATGTGTCAATCTCTATGCTGACTACTGGGGACCAAGAGGTGATAAAATCTCCCAACCCATCCCCTGACCTCCAATCTAGTAAAAAAGAGGAAGAGAGCAAATTAAATTGACCATTCACTTCTGAAATTAGGCAGCAAATATAAAAATCTGGTAGAGGGAAGAAGTGAGTGGGTAGGAAGTAATTTATCCAACCGGGACTTGAGAGGGCTTTGGAAGGCTCCAGAGGGGAAGTGAATTCAGACAACGAAGGTGTTTGCAAGGGAGAAGGGATTTTCCAGGCTAAAAGGAACAACATGTGCAAAAGAAGTCTAGAGTTTGAAAGTGTGAGGCAGGTTGAAGGAGCTCGCATGTGACAGAGCTCTGTGTGAAGTGTGCTGCATCTTGTTGGATCTCCCTGCTGTTGAACGAATTAGCATTTATACTCATTTCCTAGATGTCAAAACTGAGGTCCCAGCCCTGGAGAGACTTACTTGAGATCACATAGCTACCAATTGTATTGATGGGGTTGAGACTTTTATCTCCCTAATCTAGAACTCATGACTTTTTAGAGCCATGTTTTGACTTCATAAATTTTGGCATTTGGTCTTTTCCTCTTAAAGATCTACCCCTCTCCCATATCTAGGAGTGCTGGTAAGAGTCCTGATGGCTCCATTCCCAGTAGCAACTCTGACTGCATGACAGTGGCTGCCTTAGTGCATGACTTTGATGACTGCACTAGGTTGTGTGTTCTGGGATTAATTAACAATGTCTGCCCTGGGCACTGGGTTAGGCAGCAGTGGTATGCAGGCCATGGACTTGCCAAGCTAGGGCTAGTGGCTGCATAAAAAGAATTCCATTTATCTCTGGGATTCCAGGACAAAATTTTCCATCCCTAAGTGATCCTCATTATGCAGTGAAGGACACTGGAGATTATTATGAAGAAGGGTGACCTGTTTCTACCAGTTGAGAGTCCTCCCCGGACTACCTTGCCTTCCCATCAGGGTCTGATTTTGGAAAGTCCTGGAAGGTCATCTATATCCTTTCTCAAGCCCTACTTCCTCCCACAACCTTTTTTTCTGACTCTTCTTATACAAAGCATGTTTCCCATTTCATTGTGTTGAATTTCAAAACAGAACTGCAGAAAACAACTATTCTACCCAAAGGTAACCTGCTCATTGCTAGTGGGAAACAGAGGCATGAATCAAACCAGCGAATAGTCTCAACCCTACCCCCACCACCATTTTTGTTATTTTTCCAAGGGAAAAGGGAGGGATGCCTTTGAGAAAACTGGCCTCATCATCGGCACATCTCAGACCCTCACACGTCTGGCTCAACACCCCAAGTGGCAAACCCGCACACACCACCAAAAAAAAAAAAAAATCTAACAAGACATTAATAGATAAATAAAAATAGCTTCCACAAGAAACGGTGAGGAGTCACGCAACAAAATGATTTCTTTCTGTGCGCAAAAACTCATGAATAATCAAATCGCACAGGCCCCAAATGAGCCGCGCAGCTCTTGTCAACCTCATCCCAGCTTCCTCCTGGAAGGTCACCTCAAACCTTCGCAGGCCTGGGTGGCTCTGCCCCTCATGTCTCCTCCCCGCACCCCCCTCCCAGCACCCCTCCTCCTCCTTAGAGGGGAGAAATTAATTCCCAGTGCTGTGGAAACGTGCAGAAAATCTGAATGGAAGGCTGGGGCAGAGCTCATGAATCATCAAGCAGGAAGGGGAGTTCAATAAAATATTGGGGGGGTCCTCAGGCCATGGCTTTTGTGAGCGGAACCAGAGCTCTTGCTTCAAGCTTCTTTGGTGTCACATTTTAACCTACCAGCTGCCTTGAGAAGCAAGATGATCTTCCCTGCCTTTTTTCTTCTTCCTTTAAAAAAAATTATTTTTTTATTTTTTTATTTTCCCTCATGTGTTAAGGGAGGAAACAGTGACAGGGACAAGTGACAGCTCGCTAATTATTCCCTTACTGCCACTGCTGTTCTGGCTTTGGACGCATTGCTCATTTCTCCCCGTCTTCGCACTGAATAATGCATGGGTCCCTATCTGTATTCAAGCGGCACCTCCGGGGACCGCCAGCCTAACTAGCTGATAACTGATTCAGTTTGTAAGCAGGGCCTCTGGGAGTTGCAAGGAAAAGTAGCCAAGAACAAATTTAACACTTCTTTCTCATTTCTTCAGAACATCAAGGAGAGGCAGGTTGGGAAGTGGGTGGGGGAATGTACTGGGCCCCTGGAGAGCACTTGACCTCAAGTTAGGAGGGGAGCGCCTGCGAAGGGGTCCAGCTGTGGGGGAAGTGGAGATCATGACGATTGATGATGATGATGATGATGATGATGGTGATGGTGATGATGTTGACGGTGATGATGATGATGGTGATAAAAAATATAGCTGAGGTCAGTTGAAGGCTTACTGTGTGTCTATCTTCGTACTAAACACTCTGCATATGTCATCTCTTTTAATCATCACAAGAACCCTTTGATGGCAATGCATTGGCAGATATATCAGTTAGCTATTTCTGCGATAATGCTGAGTAACAAATTTCTTCCACATTTCAATAGTTGTCAATAAAACATATTTATTTTTCTCGCTAGAGGTCTGCAGGAAGGTCACATTCCCGCTGAGCCTCGCTGTGCTCAGCTGAACTGGGCTGCAGGGCGTGGGTCTGGGTGAGATCTGCTCCCACCTGTCTCACTCCAGGCAGGAGGGGAAGGTCACTTGCTGGCAGAGGAGCAAGCACAACCTCTGCCAGCATCCTGTCTGCTAATAAAGCATAGCCTACTGGCCACAGCAAATCACATGGACAAGTCCAATGTCAAGGGCTGGGGAAGCAAGCACTGTCTACCATGGCCAGTGTGTGGATGTCTAATACTGCTCCAGGGAAGAGAAGACTTAGGTATCCAGAGAGAGTCTCAGAACTTATTCCCTTTTGGGGCTAAGGTTCCTTTATCCTACTTCCCCAAACCAGTGCAACTTTTGCAAAAAGATATATCCTCGTTGGTTTAATGGCTGGTTTTTCATTAAGTGATGCCACAAGTAAACAACTCAAACAGTAATGATATTAAGATGGGCAAATCTTTCCCAGTATCTGTAGTACCAAGTACTAATCCAAGCATCTTATATATATATCAACTCATTTTCTCTCCCTAAATACCCAAGGAGATAGGTATGATTATTATCCTTGTTTTACAGATGAAGCAACATGCACAAAGAGGTTGGATAAAATTACCTGAATTCACACAACTGGTAAGGACAGAGCCAGGACGTGAGCCCAGGCTGCCTGCAGAAAGCCCACTCCAATCCATCACAGGGGAAAATGAACTGTCATCAAGAAGTTTGAATTTCTGGTGCAGATGCTATTTTGAAATGTCAGAGTGTACTTGATTCCGAGGAATATAATTGGGCAGGGCCAGGGTGGCACCTGGTCAGAACTAAGCAGGCACCGAGAGTGTGGGCTTGCCTAGAAGAGCCCCCTCACTCACCCCACCCTGTGGGCTGAGCTTCCTGGTCTTCCTCTCTAGTCAGCCTGAGATGTCACACTCTGACCCCAGACAATGCGTGACATGTTCTGGAACCTGCTGGTGGCATTGCCGGCCTTACCCAACTGGCCAGGTGGGAGTTTCCCTGGCAATTACAGGCCACTGGGACAACAGCTCGCTTTCCACCGTGGATTGCTCCTCTGCTCTGCTTGGCCATAATCCTGGGTCCTCCTTTTCCTCCCTGACTAGATCTGGCACTGGCAAGCTGGACATGAAATCTGGCTCTTGCTTTATGAACAACGATGAGACTGGGTTAGGTTCTACCTGTTCTGAAATCAGATTTGGTCCCCTGTTAGAAGTTGGAATTTAATCGTGACCCACATGGGAGCAGAACGGGCCTTGACAGCATGCTCCAATCATGGTCAAGCAGGCCTGCACAGCTCTGTTTCACTGAGCCTCAGTGCTCTGTGCACAGTACCACCTCGGTGACTCATGGCGAATGAATGAGTGAAGGTTCATCCATTTGAATGGATGCTTTATAGAGAGCAAGTGGAGCCCGAGAGAAATAGTCACTTACCAAAGACCATTCCTCCTGTTTTTAATTTATTGAGCACTTACTCTGCCAGGTGGTGAGGACTGAGGCAGGATAAGGAGAGGGAGAGGGAGCATGGTTTATAGAGATTCTCTCCCACCAGGTCCCAGGCACTGTACTAGGTGCCTTACACATGTAAGGAGCTTCCAACCACCCTGTGAAGGAGGTTCTGTTATTTCATCATTGTACCCATTTTACAGAGCAAGTGTTGAGGCTCCAGCCAGAGAGGTATTTAACCTTCCCATAGTCGCACTGTAAGGATCTGCAAGGCTAGACACCTGCACTCAGGTCTGCCTGCCTGGTGTCTGAGTTAGACAGGATGCTGGGTTCTCCTCCGCCCCCGCCAAAGCTGGCAGGTCAAGGAGGCTGGGTGGGAAGGGTGGGAAGGGTGGGAAGGGGTCCCCACAGCTGTCACCTGCTGGGGTGCGTGTCTGCATCCAGCCGCCCAGCGCTGTCTGCTAGGGCGACACCAGGCTCGCTGTCAGGAGCCGCATGTCAAGGCAGCAGCGGGGGAGGCAGGCAGGCTGTTGGCAGGTGGCTTAAAATAGCAGCGCATCCTCACGGCTGCAGGAACTTGGTTCTCTTGGCCCAGAACACTCAAGGAGAAGATTCCTCAGCCCTGCAGCCACTCCTCGCTGGGGGTCCCTTGCAAGGAGCCAGGGAAATTCAGCTCAAGTTCAAGGTCCCCTCTTGCTCCCAGAGCCTGCAAGTTGAAAGCCAAAGCCACAGCCCCAGAATCTTCATGAGCTGTCACTCCCTGATGCTGTTCTCCTTACACTGCTTTCCCTGGCCCTTAACCACACTACATTCAAGATGGCCCTTCTACCTCTGCTTTGGCTGATCCAGCTGCCTTTAAAGCCCTCTCTGCTCTCATCCCTGCCTGAGAAACATGGGAAGTGCAGTAGATGCTCAAATATACCTCTGGGATCCACAAGTAGATGTTGAAATCTTACTGATCCTTCAAGCTCAGCTCGCTTGTCAATACCTCTGGGAAGCCTTTTTGATTCTCCTAGATGTAGGAATCCCTCCTTCTTTCAAGACATATAGTCCATGCTCAGATTGAGATTGGAGAAATCTTCACTTTTTATGCTTCTCTCCAATTCTGTGATCGAGTAGGCCACCATACCTCTTAAGAGTGGTAATTGTTACCCCTGGCCAGTTCCATTGTTTCTCTGGGGCCTGTTTTCCCATATCTATAATGAGACCACAAAGTGATGATGTAACGACATTCCATCATCTGATATGTCCCTTCCATCCTCCTGCCAGGGGACTCCCGCCCTTTTCTTCTATAGGTCCCTTTCTTCTTGGCCTTCTTAGCAGATAGTTGGCACACAGGCCAGAAATATCATAGCTGTGCACATGGCAGACATTGCTAATCAATCATAGCAACATTTCTTCCTGATTCCTGGATGCTTCAGGCAGCCATGAGCAACTGACTGCAAATGATGATGAAATGAGTTCTCACAAGTGTTGTTCACCACAAGCTTGTCTTACTGGCTGCCTAGCCATTGGATTGGGAGGCCTTTGAGGGCACAACAATGCCATTTTGCCATTTATTTCTGCATCTCCTCCTCTTGCTACAGAGCCTGGAAAATATCAGGCATTGAAGAAATGTCACGTTGGGAATCTTGGAAGTGCGGAGAACCTGTCAGACCTTGCTGGCTTAGACAGAAGCACCTCACTAAGGCTACTCCAAGTCCAGGGAACTGTCCTGGGTCTTGCTTCCATTAACTACTACCTGGTTCCCAGGGAACAGAGCCCAGAGTCCAGGAAACCCAAACCATGGGGTCATTGAGATCAGTTTCAAGTCCAAAATTGGTCTCCCCATGATCAACTGCACAGAGACACAATGTCTAAGGTTAAAAAGTTCAAAACAGAACAGTGAGAGCTAGAGAGAGTCCAGGAAATCCCCTCCTGGAATCTAGTGTTCTCCTTTTTAACACAGAACACTGGGAGGATTCACCTGATAGGACAATGAATAGAGAGTTCTACAGGCTCTCTGATAAGTGGGAGTTATTATTATGAATATGATGCTGATGGGGACCTCCTCAGGGAGGGAAAATAGTCATCAGAAAACCTTGAGCTCCAGTCTCTCCCTGATTCCCATCCTCTTGGGGTCTCCTATTTCTGACAGAGGTGCCAAGAAGGAAGCCAAGGAGCCAGGGACCTGCAGAAGAAGAGGGCAGGAATCTCCTGGCAGGAGGAAGGATGTGACATATGTGGTCCCATTTTCGAGATGGGAAAACAGATTCCTAAGAAACAATGGAATTAGCCAGGTCTCATGAAGTAACAACTGTTTGGATTTGAGCTCAGATCTTTTCATACCAATGTTCATGATATTTGCATATCACCATTGTACCTTGTTGGAAAGGTGGCCACACTAATCACTCATTCACTCGTATACTCATATAGTCCCTTCAATTTCATTGAGCATGCTCTCGGGGAGTTCATAGTCTTGTTTGGGGGCTGGTAGATTGTCAGACATGCTATTACATTATTTCAGTATCAGCGGAATTGGAGCTGAGTTTGGGGAAAACAGAAGGGCTATATTGCCTGGGTTTTGCAGTATGGGTAGGAGTTTGCTGGGTGTTTAAATGGAGGAAAGGCACATCAGGTGGAGAGATGGTAAGCACAAAGACAGTATGGTGTTGATGGTAACCACTGAACAGAACTGTGAACCCTGTCTTAGGGAGTATGGTAATAAAGCGGCAGGCAAATAGGCCACAAAGTAAATAAAACCAGAGCCTGGAGATCCATCCATGGCACATGGGCTTTTCCCTGTAGGCAGGAGTCATGAAATGTTCCAGTTCAGCTGTTCACACCAGTTTCCACTTTCCTGCACACTGAGCTTGGCACCAGGCTGCCCTCCTGAGGTCAAAGGGAAACCCAAAATGGGGGCCAAGATTAGCATGAAGCTCTTTGGGTCATCCAGGCTGCTCCCTGGGAGAGAATCAAGCCTAAATTCTGCTGCAGGAACTTAAGCCACATAGACTCAGGAGCACAGAATCCCAAACGCCAGATCTCTCCCACTCACAGGGCCAATGAGCTAGTGAGCTGCATCATTCATCTAATCATTTGGTCACTTGGTCAAGTGAGATGCCCCAGAAGCAATGCAGGAGTCAGTGACCCTCCAGATGAGTGAGTTACACCAACAATCACTTCTTGGTTGGGTATTTGCCCGGGGTCCATCTTGGCTGGGCTCCCCCATGCACCTGCCTGCCAGAGGGGGTTCTGCTCTGGACCTGGCTTGCCTCTGGCAGGGGTCCTGTGCCACGTTGCCAATCTTTTCCTTGGGACCGGCAAGTTAGCCAGTTAGCAGAGGGCTGAGTCATGAAAGTTGGGGGAAGAGGGAGTGGATGACCCTCTGCTGAACTTTGGCTGTGAAGACTCATAGACTTTATGAAGCAGAATCACGCAGTCAGCCTCTTGCATGGGTTGCTGAGAGGTGAGCCGAGGTTCGTGCCAGCGGGGTCCTCCGCCCTGGGGGTGGTGGGAAGGGCAGGAACAGCCATGCATGGTCTTATCTGCAGTGATAAAAGTCCTTTTTTGGATTGGCAGGTCCTGTACGCCAATTGATGACTGAGGCTAGGTCCACCTTACCACTGGTCAAGAGCCCACCCGGGTCTACCTTGCTCAGCATCACACCCCAGGGCTGTGCTACCAGCTTCAAGAGTGAAGGAGCTCCCCCGCTTTCCTCAGTGGCAACCCCCTTGGGGAGGAGGGAGCAGATAGCAGAACCGTGCTATTTACAAGCTTTCAAATGGGTTATTGAATCATAAACTGAAATCACAGGCTGTAACCAAATCAGCAAGGACCAGATTCAATAAAGTGAAAAGGGAGGGGGAATAAAAATCCCACCTAGAAGCTTGTTAAAGCTTCTCTGCTTCTCCTGGCCCTGCTTTCTTAACGTCTCATTGTTTCTGGTGAATAAACCCGGCCTGGTCTGGTTTGATGCTGGTGTGCTATTAATTCCATATGTGGTTTATGAGTGGAGGAAAAGGCCGTCATTACGTGCTGTTGCAACTTGCAGAGAACCCAACGGGCGATTCATCTCTGCCTTGCTGCAGCAGCGGCTCTGCTGTTGCCTTTGTTGCCTCGCGAGTGTCTCAAATTCTAACAAATGAAAACTTTTAGGGTGTGTACTGGGAGGGGGTGGGGTACACTGAACCATCTTTGACTGACCGAGGTCTCCCCCGTATGGGGTCTCTGTTCCTCAGGGCACCCCAGGGCCTCTGCTGGGGTCATGTGTATGTGCACCGACTTTGCAGTGTATAAAGCAGCTTTGTGTGCTTCCTCTGAATTATGACAGGGGCTCAGAACACATAATGTCAGCACAGGGCCTGGCCCAAAGGAGACTCCCCAGAAGAGTAGCTCTGGTGGGTGTTAAGAGCATTATTTCCAATTAACTGCCGCCCTACTATGTGCCTGATGCTTAATGCACACTACCTCTAATTCTTCAGTTAAATTCTGCATCATTGGATTTACTGTGCTTGGATTACACACGAGACCCTCAGATTCAGACTTACCAAAAGGGCAAGAGAAGGGAAGATCTGATAGTCAACCCCAACATGGGGGCTACTGGGCTCCAGAGCCAGGTACACTGCACACACACTGACTCTAGTCCGAATTATTTTAATTCTACCCATTTATCAGGTTAGTAAACTGAGTCTCAAAGGATTTAGGTGGCCACAAGTTTCAACAGCGCAGGGCGTGGGGAAACCTCATTTCCTTTTTCTGAACTATTTCACAGGCTTTCTTTACTTAATAGGTCACATCAGTCTAGAAGTTTCTTTCCTTTGACTTAGGTGACCCAGCCGTCTCATTTCACAGATGGGTAAAGTGAGGCTTAGAGATTTTAGTTCCTTGCCCAAGGTCACTCAGCCAGGAAGCTGACAGAGCTAGGGGCGAACTTCCAGCTGTCCGTCTCCAGGGTCACGATGCTGTTCCTGCCACAGTGATGCCCAATGATGCAGAAGCAATTGTGTTACTCAGACATGTAGCCCACCACCGGAGATGTGCCTGTGCAATAGCCAGTCCCACTTTGATGGAGGCCGACTATATGCTTTTCCAGCCTGGAACCACATTCCCTGGCCTAGAATATCCTGTGTATAGTCTTGACTTTAAGCTTTAGATTAGATGTGGAATAGCAAAGCAATTAATAATTCAGCACCTGAGTTCAAAATCCCAGCTCTATCAACTTCTGTTGGTCAAGCTATTTCCCCTTTAAAGCCTCAACTTCCTTATCTTTAAAATATCAAGTACCATCTTTCTTATAGGGTTGTTGTGACTCTGTAAGTACAGGTAAGTAAGTATCAGGCACTCTTTTAAGCACTGTGAATGTGTCGGGCCTCTTAATTCTAGATGTGTCCCCGTTGTAGAGGGGTTTAGGAAACTAAGAGAGCAAAGTGACTTGCTTAAGGTCATGAGGACAGGGGGTTATACCCAAGCAGTCTTGCTCCAGGGCACCATTGTTATTCATGACCCTAAGTTGCCTCTTGGTTAATTGAAGCAATATAATAGCTAGCACATCACAAAGCTAATGGGAATGATGTCTTTTTGTATTCTGGAGATGTTAATGATTTTCTTGTTAGCAACAAATATGGCAAAGGTCATCATTGCAGAGCTTCCCCTGACTCTAATCTTTGAGGAAGGTTGACCTGAGAACTGGGGTTCACCTCAAAAGCACATCTGTTATTAACTAGGCCCACACGCCAGACCTGCTTCCTGCAATTACTCTACATCCAACACTTCTTCAATTCCTGAATATGCTCAATGCACTTGTGCCCCTGGGCCTTTGCACATGCTGTGTCTGATGCCACACTATCCTTTCCTGCTTTGGATTACCAACAAACGCATGCTTAGAGATTAGCTTAAAAAGCATTCTTTACCTTTCAAGCTTTCCAAGCACAATTTATGCTTCTTTTCCCTGTGCTTCCTGTAGCTGTGGTGATCCCTCTTGGGTCCTCATCATGCAGATTTTTGTGTCCATTTCCCCCACCAAGAACTCCTTGAAGGCAGGAACTCGGGTATGTTCATCGGCTCCTATTTCTACAGATCAAAAAATGCTTATTAAATGAAGGTATGAACAAACAAATGAAGTTTTCTGCCTTCCTTGAATTAGAGCTGATGTCTTATCATCAGTCACATGGGAAATGAATTCTGGTCCCAGCTTGATCTCTCTGCATTCTCTTGAAAAAAGCACCTTGTGGGGGCTTCCCTGGTGGCTCAAGAGGTTAAGACGCAACCTATGAAGCTATCCACAGCCACTGCAGCACGAGTTCCATCCCCAGCCAGGGAGCTACCCACATGGCACAGCAGACCTCTCCTGACTCGCCCACTGCTCCCCTCAGCAGTGTATTTCCATTGATCTGCCTGTTCTGTTCCCCACTCTGTCTCTGGTGAATCCTCTCACCCACCACATTTCTGGCCTGTACTCCAGTTCTTGTATGCATAAATAAATAAATCTAAAAAAAATTAAAAAAGGAAAAAACACCTTGCTTTGAAACACCTCAGTTTCCCCATCTGTAAATGAACTGGTACACACTAATGACCTCCGAGAGGAATTTATGATTGCTGTATTCTTCATCTCCCTTCTCTAACCCAGGTGTCTTCTCCTAGGAAACTCATCACGGTGATCTGGCTGCTCTGTACCCCACCTCTACCTTGCCCCCTACTCCCCATTCAGGTAGTCCTGAAGATTTCCGCTGCCTAAATCTCTTTTGATTCTGTCTTCTCCCCCCACTTCCCCACAGTCCCCCCTACTCTGGCCACTATCATCTCTTGCCTGCACGCAGCAGCCTGTCAACACTTTTCCCTTCTGACTTGCAGCCCTAGGCACCTTCTATGCCTGCTCTTGCCCCTAAGCCTCAGACTACAGTCCTTCCGGCAGAGTCACGGCCATCCTTCTGCCCCACACCTCCTATCCCTCAGGCACCTTCTGGGTTTTCCATAACTCCAACCACGCAGACATTCTTTCTGTGATTTGGATTTACCTGGCTTGGTTCATCAGACCAGTCTTCACCTATAGTGTTCTCTCTATCTATATGGAAAGTTTTCTGTGCCCACCCTGTGATCTGATTTCAGCCTAGTTATCAGAAACATTAATTTGAAGAGGCTCAGAGATGCCTTCCAGTACCTCCCCAGACTATACTGAACATTCCTATTATATCAGCCCTCCCAGCTCCCTTTCCTGGTTCACAGTCCATATGCTGGTTACCAGTTTAAATTTACTTGGGAGACATTGCTGCACAATTTTTTCCTCCTGATAGTGAATCAGATAAAGGCAGATTCTGCCCCTTTGTCCCCTGACCATTTTATGGGGATGGCAGTATCCAGTCCCGTGCCTGGCACATGCTCACAAATATCTGAAAAAGAATGAATGTGATCTCCAGCTCTGGGAAACAGGCTGATGAAGGAGTGTGAACCAAGGTCCTGTACACCCTGCTCAAACCTCTGTTTTAGCAACTCTGAAATGGGCTTGGGGACTTCCATCCCTCAGTACCTGGCACAACTCTGCTAATTGTGCACAAACCATCCACAGGGGAGCCAGTTGCTCTCAGGTCTGGCAGGAATAAGAGGAAGAAAACTCAGTGTTGGGATAACTGGGCTACCTCTGGTTTCAGCAACCCTCAGCTTGGTTCCCTGAGAGGTGGGAAGCAGGGCCAGAGCCCCAAGCGCAGAGAAGGGCTGGAGAACAAATTCTAGGTGTCCGGATCACCCAAAGGAACAGTTAGGTCGTCATGCCCTGGAGAAGATGCCCAGGGGCTTAGAAGGAACTTGGGGTTATGTGCTTTACCTCCACTGAGCACCAGAGAACCCTCAAACTTGGTTTTCAGCATTGTGATTTGGCAAGCCAGACTTTTACAAGTTCCAGCACATACTCTCTTTTCTAATCAGACATGTGCAAGCTGACTGTGGTATTGTCTCTCTGCACCTAGGGTTATTCACTGAGAATTATGCCCCAGTGCCTGTTGAGTGCAGGAACTGGCCTGCCTCTGGGGGTGACTGCGGAGATGGAGGCAGCAAGGTGATGGCCTTTTCTGGGTCCCCAGAGGAGCCTCAAGCTAATGAAACTCCAGGTGGGTGCAGAGAGTGGGCAACGCAGAGACCTCTGTGGTAGCAGCCTTGTCTGGAAGGAGTGGGTGAGAGGTGGGGAGTCACAAACATCTCCCTAAAGAAGAGAATATTTTTCACTGTGGTAAAACACATGTAGCATAAAATTGATCATTTTACCCATTTTTTTTAAAGATTTATTTATTTATTTATACAAGCACTGGGTACAGTCAGAAGCGCCGGAGGGTGAGAGAATTCACCAGAGCCAGAGCGGGGAGCAGAGCAGGCAGAAGGACCTAAGTACACTGCTGAGGGGAGCAGCGGGCGGCAGGAGAGGTCTGCGCGCCATGTGGGACCTTCCTCTGGTGGCCGGGGAGCAGTAGGGGATCGAACCGGTGCTGCAGAGGCTGCGGGCAGCTTTGTAGCCCAGTGCTCAACCGCTGCACCACCTGGGAGGCACCATTTTACCCATTTTTAATAACATAGTTAAGCGTCATTAAATAGTTTCCTTTTGCTGGGCAACCATGACAGTTATCCAGATCTCTCGCATTGCTCCAAACTGAAACTCTGCAAGCAAAAGTTTTACCTCCCATTGCCCTTCAGCCCCAGGCAGCCCTCAGCCTGCTTCCTGCCCCTATAAATCTGATTATGTAGTCATATAAGTGGAATCATAGCAGGTTTCTCCTTTTGTAAATGGCCTATTTCACATACCATGACGCCTTTGAAATTCATCCATGCCTTGTCATGTGTCTTAATTTCCTTCCTTTTTGAGGCTGAATTATTTTCCATTGTTTGGAGAGACCACATTTGTTTATCTTTTTACCCATCGATGGATACTTGGATTGTTTCCACCTTTTGGCTGTTGTGCACAGAGTTGCTTGAACCTAAAAAGTGAAGTTTGAACTGAAACGTTACGCATCGGAAGGAAATATCAACCTCAGGGTGTGAAGGTGACACCTATGAGGTGTCATGCAAAAGGCATTAGGATCAGATCTGTGTTCAAATCCCGGCACTGTCATTTACCAGCTGTGTGACCCTGGATGAGTGACTTGATCTCTCTGAGTCTCAGTTTCCTCATCTCTAAGAAGGAAAGCACACCCATCTCCTAGTGTTGATACTAGGTTTACAAGGAAGATTTACAAGTTTACAGGCAGAGTACAGAAACTCAGTAACACACAAGACCTTCTTACTCATTTCACGATCCTGCCCAGGGCTGCCGGGTACAATTGATTATCCATGTGATTCACTGCCCAAGCGCAGGGCCCAGGTACTCAAGTCCAGGGAATGGCTTCTGCCTGGAGGAATGTCCCATGAAGGCACATATTGTGTTAGTCTGGCTCTGGGTTTCAATCAGACTTGTTCCTGCTTGGCAAGTGAAGGCTGCTGGTAACACAGAGAGGCTAATTAACCAGTCCAAGGCCACACAGTGACATTCAGATCCCTTAGGGTGTGAGGCCCTGGCTCCAGGTCTTAAGAACAGAGGAAGGTATGCAGCCAGGAGCCTGTGCAGGCCAGCAGAAGGGGGCCCGGTGCCCCTAGGCCTCCCTCCACCGCCCCTCTCCCATTAAGAAGCGGAAACGTCTCCTTCATGGTTAGGCTCCACCTGGGGGAGGCAGCGTGGGAGTGGCCGCTGATACAGGGCTCTATGTTGTTGCCTGCGCCCCCCCCCTCCCTGCCCCTCACGGCCCTGTTCCTTCCATCCAGGGATCGGTTTCCAGACAACCCAGAGCCCAGCCCGCCAGACTATTTAGTCTGGGTTTGGTGACCCCCGTCTGACTGCGGGCAGGACGTGCTCAGGTTTCCCGGTCTCCTCGGTACAATCACAGCAGCCCCCCTCTTGGCTCCCCCGCCCTGGCTTCTTACACAAACACCTTCAGGCCAAAGACTTCCTGCATGCTTGCTTTAGACACAGCTACTGGCTTCCAGGAGGGAGCTCCAATGCGATGCCCTACAACGCGTTTGTCACTCTCCAACACTCAACCAGATGACAGGCCCACCCTGCTACCTCTCCCCGCTCCCTCTGACCCAGGCTACCGGATATGCAAGTTCACGAAAGAAAAAAAAACAAAAAACAAAAAACGAGGTGAATTCAAAGTATTTTAGTGGGTGCTAGAGCAGCTATTTGCTCTTCCTCCACGGCTCATGTAGGGAAGCAGAGGCCCCGGGGAGAAAGGAACAGACCCAAGCCCATGAGGTGGAAGGTGGTAAAGCCAGGGATTGAACTCAGATCTTCTTCGGGCTCCGAGTGTTGCCTCAACTTTGATACTCTTCCTTCCTCCCCCACCGCCTCATCTCCATTTTGGGTTCTGTGCTGTCTTTAGCACCCCTTTCTGAGAATCCCCTGACACCTCCTGCAACACTAGGAAACTGACTACCTTGGGAATAGAACTCTCTTATTTTTGTCATCTTACTTGGGTGCAGTGGAGTAGGGGAGGGAGGTAGTGGTGGCCTCTGCATCCTGGGGTTTTGATGCAATAAGCTGAGTTCCTTGCATCTGGCCTCTTGCCAGAAAGGGTTGGCAATATTAATAATACCAATATTAATGGCACCCATTCATTAAGCACTCATGGTGTGCCAGGTACTATGGAAAGATCTTTAATATCGATTCTCTCAGTAAGTGGAGGTAGGTACTTTGGCTCTGTTTTTATAGAAAAAAAAAACAGAGGCTCAGAGAGGGCAAATGACTTGGAGAAATCACACAGTCGGCTCTTCTGCCTGAATTCCATGCCCAGAGCCACAGCCTACCCGCCAGGGCATTCTATTTCTGGGTCATCAGTCTTGGGGGGAATGGAAGCCTGGAGCTGAGGAGTTTTTTTGTTACATATTTCTGTATTTTTTTCCTTCTCCATGAACATACTTGATTTTATAAAACTACAAACAAAGCAGCATAATCCACAATAAGGACAAGATGCCACATGACCCATTTAGATGCCCACTGAATTCCCCCTAAATGTATTACATGTAACCCAACCTCCTTTAATTCCTCCTCCCACACACGATCCAGGCTAACTGCTCTTGACAGTTTGCTGTATACACGTGCAGATTTCTCTTGCTATCAAATGCTAATATATATGCAGGTGTATAATTTTAAAGGGTTTTCTACGCCACACATATTTGCAATATTTGATTTTAAAAAAATCAATAGGAAATGTATTGCTTTTGCTATTGGGAAGAGAATAAAGATATTAAAAATTAAGTCAAATTTTAAAACATCCTTGGGTTGGGTATTTCAAACTTATGAAATCAAAGTTCTATTTCAGAAAGTTCTGTGCCAGAGAAGCTGGATTCCCCACAGATGCCCAGATCCTAAAGGTGGGCTGTTGTACTTAGTGGGGGTGGGACATGGCTAATTCCCACCAGCTCGCCTGCCACCCCCTCCCTACCACCCCTGGTCGATAAGCATTGTGTTCGGTTTGTCGACTCAGCAAAACAGGCCTGCCCGCTCGCTCCCTGCTCGGATTGGAAGGTGATTGCCTAGTAGCCAATTAATTCTACTTTAATTGCTCAGGCTCTAAAACGCAGGCCTGAACAGCTAATCTGGCAGGGGGTAGCTCGTCTGGCAGATGCTGCTCCACCAGCTCAGGGGAGATGCTCAAAGAGTCTTAGAAAAAAACAAATTCTCCTTAAGGACCCTCTGGGTGTTCTGAAAGGGAAGGGCCCCTGGCCAGTGGAGATGTGACCCAGAAAATGGGCCCAAGACATGCTCAGGTGCCTGCGGCAACAGAGGAAGGGGGTGTGGTGGGTCCAGCCACTGTTCACCCCACTTCAGACATCTATCACTATTTGACTTGATCTCCTCCTGGGACTGGCTTTCAAACGTCAATGTCGGAAAGTGGGGGCCTTGTCTCCCTCACCCCTCTATCCACTGCTCACCCAGGGCCTGGCATCTAGTAGGTGTGAAATAAATAGGGGTTGGTTAAAGGAACTGGTCTGCCATTTGCAAATAATTTGCTTACAAACTGCTAGGGAAGTCCTGGGAGAAGGGCAAGAGGTGAATTCCAAGTATTTTAGAGGTCAATGGGAAACTGAGGTTTAGAGAAGGGGTTTGGTTAGTTTAGTCCAATGCCTGAGGCATGTGATCTTTCAGTGTTGGGGGTATGAATGCTCCTTTTCCAGATCACCCTCCTCTTTGAGAGAGTGGTGTGACCTGTCACCCACTGTAATGAGCAGGAGGTGGAGGAGGCCCGCGCGGCTCCTTCCCTTTGAAAGTGGCACCTGTACCAAGCTCCTCAGTGAGCTGGCAGCCGGCTCATTATGCACTGGGCACAGAGCTCTCTCCTGGGCCTGTTCCTGGGAGGCCACTCACAACAGGATCCCCTGGGGGCCAGCAGCAGGCCCTCAAGAAGAAAATGATTTGTATTTAATGCTGACCTTCAAACGAAGACAAGGATTCATCCAGATTTCAGATGGAGGGGCGGGGTAGCTGCCAAACAGGGCCTTCTAGCCATTCCTGGCTGCCCTGAACACCCTCTGGGTTGGTGGGGAAGGGCAGAAGAGTAGGGGAACTGGAAGAAGGAAGTGAGTTGGGATCACAGAGAGGAAGGGAGGCAGCAAGGCAGGTTGGGAAATGGAAGAAAGAGAACAGGAAGCAAAGGGGGTTGGGGGAAAGACAATAGATAAGGAAGTCAGCCAGTTCAGGGTGGAGGGAAGCAGAGGAGGAAATGTGCAAAGGACAAACAAAGAGAAAGAAATAAAGGGTAAGAAGAAACTCAATAGGGCTTGAAACAAAGCCTTGGAGAAAACAAAGGGGAAGAAAAATAGCAGGCAGAGAAAGAAACAGCACAAACAGGGAGAAAAGGCTGCTGCGGAGGCTCCAGATTGTCATATGCACATCCTGAGGGGCATCTGGGCCAACAGCCCGGCCCCGGCTCGCCCTGGTCCTTCACCTCACCCCACCTCCAGTACCCAGCACCTGTACCCACCACCGACTCCCAGGAGCCTTTGGGGCAGACAGAGGAGCCTCCTCTGCCGCTCCTGCCAGGCCTGCTCTGATTGGCTATTTCGTTAGGGTAGGGAGGCAGGCCATGCCCACCCATCTTGGCTCCATTGAGGCAGAAGCCCCAGAGACCCAGGGGCTTCCTGAAGTGTTCTGAGCCACCCCAAGTCCTCCCTCCCCCTCCTTCCCCACCACCTAGAAAGCTGTCCAAGTGGAACAGCCTGCAGCTATTACAATAAACACCTCAGCCGCAACCTGTCTCTCATTTGCATATTAGCAGCCTTAATTCTGATGAAATATGCAAATGTATGCAAAATGAAATTCATCTCATAATGACACAAGGCGATTAAACAATTTTTATGCTTAAATATTCTGTTTAATGAAATCAAACAGACCTGCGTGTGTGACAAATTCTCCACAGCATGGAAAAATTAGTGGGGATAAAAAAAAATAAAGAATACCAAGTCACTAGCACCCCCAGCATGGCCCAGATCTGCTTCACCTTTTCCATGAGAAGAAAAGGGGGGAATAGTGTGTTTTTGATAACCAAATGAACTGAAAATTATATTACTGAAAACTGCTAAAATAAGTTAGGAGCAATATGCTTTTGTTTCGGTTCTTCAAAGGAACCTCCAAGCCTTGCCCCTCGCAGCCACGATGTAGTGTGTTTAGTCCGTGGAGGAAAGGGAGGCAGTGGGGAGCCAGAAGGCCTATTCAGTTGCAACCTGGAACCCAGGAAATGGAGTGAGGAGCCCTCTGTCCTCCTACCTCCAGGAAGCTGGCCAGCAGTGCCCCTCAGCCAAACTCTTGTTTTTTTTTTTTTTTTTTTTTTTTTAACTTGGGCAGAAGGTGTTCTTGCTTTGGACATGGAGAGACAGTTTGAGTGCTAAGTCTTATCTCCTCTGTAAAATATATTCTGATATTTACCTGGAGGAGAAGAAGAAAAAAAAAAAGGAGTGACATGGAGGTATATCTGTAACACTATGGGGCACAAAGATAGAACAGAAGAATCCTAGAGAAGAGTTAAGAGCAATTTTCAGGTCAGTCTGCCTGTGTCCTCTCTCCTCCAGCCCACCCAGCCACCTCTCATTTAGGGACTCAGAAGGGGAAGTTTGGGGTAAGATAGCTTTTGCTTTTATCTATTTGGTTTTTTTTTTTTTTAACCTCCTGATATTGACATAGTCACCAAATTAAGCCTCAGTTTGCCCAACCAATGGGGAGCATACCTTCAAAATTTCCTAAGGTTTATTCTGGTCTCATGTTTCAGAATTTTAATTCCAGATACAAAACAAGTAAGTGACTTTTAAAAAAGACAATCACTCCCTATGTGTCTGCTGCTATATTAAGTGCGAGTTTATAGTTATTATATTTCATTTTCACAATATTCCTGTGAGGTAGGAAAAAATATTATTTCCTTTAGCAACATAGAAAACAGACTCAGGTTACTTGACTATGTGGCAAGGCCAGGATTGAAATCCTCGCATTAAGACTCTACCTGCCCACCTAATAACAAAAACAACAATTATTACTATCATTTCACACTGTGTGGAGCTCTCTCCTAGCAGCCCTATAAGGTAGATAGAGCATTTATTTCCACATGAGGAGATGAAAATTCAGAGGAGGGCGTTGATGTATCCAAGGTCATACAACAAGTTACTGGTTATGGAGTTATGGAGTTATGGAGTTATGGAGACAAATATCTAGGTATCCCAACTTGAAGCTGACATCTGTGGTGATAAGGAAGACACCTTGAATCCTCCAATTGATTTCTAGGTTTCTTGGCCACATATCATCTCCATCTCTTCCTGTTTCTAGGGTTGATGGACTTTGAGACAAGGATATTTTATTATAAAATTAGGAGAAATATTTATAACTAATATTTCAATTACAAAAGGTATCACTGAGGAGTTATCACCTCATCACACTGTTGGTGACAGCCCTAGGAAGAGAGGGCATGTCATTATTCTGGGAGTGGGAGAGTTGGGACATCCTATCAGCTTAATGGGGGAGGTGAAGAAGGGCATTATACTGTGATCCTGGAACAGAACAGTGTTATCTTTAAGTGAACACCATTATGAAAAGACTGGCATTGACACATCTCTGTTTCTGTACCTGGTTTTGAAGGAGACAGCTTAGCATGCCAATTGTCATTTTAGCATTGAGTTATGAGAATATTATTTACAAATTCAAACTCATTCATTTAATGAATACTTATCTATGTGATACTCTAGAGAAGCAGAGCCAATTAGGACAGTTACTGGTTTCAAGCATGTCAGTGTAGTTGCAGGAGTACACTAAAAGTTGACAACAATAAATGTAAATGGCACAAATACAGTGTAAGAAGAATAGAGAAGTGCCTTCACTGGGGGATATCAGGGAGGGCAGCCTGAGGATATTTGCACTATCTTAAATAAAATTGGGAATTTGTTGGAAAGAGAAAAAGACTTTTGAAGATGAAATAGGATGTGTAATATTGCTGAGCAACTACAGGTTGGGAGACAAGCATCCTTCAAGAGAATTGTGGGAAATCTAGCTGGAAAGACAAGAAAAAAAAAACTAGACCTAGGAGGCTTGAATATTTTTCCTTTTTCTGACACTGAGTAACTTTTTAACCTTGAGGAGTCACATCAACTCCAGAATCTCAGTTTGCTCAGTTGTGAGAATGAGGAATGAGGAAACTGTTTATATAAGTCTGCTGAGAGCATCAAGCATGCCTGGGAATGCTCTGCCATTGCTCGCACTCTGCACAATTGAACATCTCAGATTCTAATTAGGAGATTATCAGCAGAGACAAAAGCAACAAGGAGAAAATTATCTCTTATTTGGACAGCCAGATGCCACTTGTCTTTCCATGTACCAAGAACAAGTGGCACCAGCTTGCCCAGCGAATGAATGAGAACGAGAGTCCTGTGTTCTTACCTGCCCCTCTGCCCAGTTTCTTCTATGAATCCAAGAAACCACACTCTGCCTGTATCCTGCCTCCCTGGTCGCTATAGAAAGCTATTCAAAACTATAGAAAGTGGACTGAGGCAGATCCTACAGCACCTGTCACCCTTGGGGCACAGCCCAGGGTGAGGTAGAGTGTGGGTACACTGGGATACTGCCACTTCTCCATGCTGGGCTTGGTTTCCAATCAATAGCTGTGTATTGTCCTCCAAGGAGGAGCTCTGAACTCAGCATGTTTTTCTCTGCAAGAGTATCCTCCCCTCCTATTAGAGATCCTGAAGTTATAAGTAGGGAGAGACATAGCCCCCTACCCAAGGGACTTAGAGTCTAGAGGGACCAGTCCAGAGGCACTAAAGAATGACTTTTACTCCTTTTTTGCACTTCTTGATATCAGTCTTCTTCCTCCTCTTTATCCATCTTTCACCCCTTCTCTCCCTCCCTTTTGTTTCCTTACACAATTGGAAAGTATCAATTTTACAAAAACAAACTATTTCCAAAAAAAATATCAATCATCACCACTCTGAGACCTTTATGCCAAACTCCCCATCTCCCGCTTAGGACCATTGCCCTCTGGTTGGACAACAGCCCAGTGAATGTCCAGCCCTCCCTTCTCAATCTCAGTTCTTAGCAGTTATTCTCAACACCTCCCTTTTTCTTAGTCTCCTCTTTGAACTCACAGAGTTGCCTCTGAGGTAACCACACAATGGAACCAAATGTTCAGAACATCCATTGTCCCTCCTTCCTTCCTCCATCCTCGTGGGGAATAACCTGTTCTCCCCAAAAGACATGCAAGGAAATCTGGACTGATTCCCACTCTGATTTGGGCCCACCCTATCCTTCTATCAGGTCAACTGAAAGTCAGTGTTTCCTCTGGAACTGACCAAAAAAATTAAGGATAAAATCCCCAACAAATCTCAAACTCCCAACCACCACCACTTTTCCGCTTTTCCATGGCAAGGATGAATAGAGAAATCTGATCCCTACATTTGGTGGGGCCAAACTAACTCCCTGTGGATTTTCAGTGAGGAGGGCTGGACTCCGGGCTGAGTATCCTGCCTGGTGAGGGGGCTTAATGGTTTGTGCAGACCCTCAGCACTCCAGCCAGGGTCCAAAACACTATGTGTTGATTCTGGGGGATTGAAAGCCCCCACTTTTGTTCCCTCCAGGTGTTCTTGCATTCTTTGCTGTTGTGTAGTCCACCACTACCCCTTCCCCCAATGACATCCAAGAAGCATGGGAAAACCTGAGATGAAGTAATCACTTTTCCAGGCCTTAATTAATTTGATGTCATTGACTAATTAGCTAGAGGTATCATTCAGTCCAACTGAATCTTCAAGTTTGCTCAAACTGGAATGATCCTCAGGCCACCAGATTCAATCCCCTTTAGTCTATGGAGGGGAAGATCCGGTCAAGGAGTAGAGGGAAAGGCTCTGGCTTATGCTGCAAGTGAGGGGTTAGCTTGGGTTTAGAGGTCGGGTCTCCTGATTTCTAGTCCTATGGTTCTAGCTCTAACTCTCTCCCATTTCCTTTTATTGTGTTGCATTGTATGGCTTTAATTGTGTTATCACCCACCCCCATGATATAGTCAATCATACCTGATTTCAAAGTCTTCTGCAAACTAATAGCCATGTCAGGATCTTTGTACTTGCTATTCCCTCTGCTAAGAAAGCTGTTCCCTTCTCCATGTTTTTGCAAGTTCACTCCCCCATGTTTCCTTCTATTTTCTCAGGTTCTAGCTTAACTGTCATTATTTCTGAAAGGTCTTCTTCAACAAAATCACACAGATATAGGGTGGGCCCCCAAAATTTCTGCCTCCTGATGTGCATGCCTTTATATAAATGTCTCCCTTTGAGTGAGAAATGGAACCTGTGATTTGCTTCTAACCATAACAATGGTGAAGGTGATGAAAGGACACTCTTGGGATTAGTTTATACTGTGGAACAAAGGGAAGGGTATCTTGGTGGGCCTGATTTAATCAGGTAAAAGCACTTAAAAAGAGGGACTGGGCCTTTCCTAAGACAAATGATCCCCCTTGTTGCCTTGTGAAGTAAGGGCCAGCAAATGCTTGAGCTCTCAGTCAAACAGCCACAAAGAAATGAGTCCTGCCATCAAAACTTGGCCTCCCCATACCTCAGTTTTGATGAAACCAGACTTGGGTCTCTCTGGGGCTCCTTCCAGCTGGGACAACACTGTGGTAATCCAGAGAGCATTAGGCACTCCTGGCCCCTTGGTCTCAGACAGATGTAGGCAAGTTGGAGCACAGCCAGGACAGACTCTGCCATGATTGGGGGGGAAGGGGAGACTTGGCTCCAGGGAAGATTAAAGACACTGACACCTCTTGGCTTGGCCAGGCTGAAGAGATTGACAAAAGCCTGGGAGAGGGCAACAAGAGATGTGACTCTGATTGGGAAGTGGGGCAGCCACTACAGGCAGCATCAGCCTTCAGGGGGCCAGCTACTGGGAGGAAGAGCCTGGGTGAGCCAGCTATGTGCATGCATGTCTGAGATGGCTTGGTAAGCTCGGCAGTGATAATATTCACCCCTCCAAAGCTACCACAGCACCTCTGACCTGGACCATGACCTCCTAATGTGGTCCCCAGGTCCAAATTTTCTGTCTGCACTTAACATGTCTGTCCCAATGCTTTTTCACATAATTGCTGTGTTCAAAGTCTTCTCACGGTTACCATTTCACATAGAATAAAGTTCTTACAATGACAGTAAGGCCCTGCTTGGCCTGCCCCATCCACATTTCCACTCTCATGCTCTGCTTCTCTTCCACTCCTCAGTCCCCAGGACTTTTGCACTGGCCACGCCACTCCCTGGATCACTCTTTCCCCAGATAATTCCATGCCCCATTCCTTTATTGCTTCTGTCTTTTCCCTTCAAAGCCACCCTTCCTCTGAGGCCTTTGATTCCACCCCCCACCCCAGCACAGCACCCTCTATCTCTTCTGCCTACTTTTTTCCCACAAAACTTTTACCTTCACTTATTATATATAATTTATTTCATCTTATCTATGCCTATATCTCCCACTTGATTGCAAGTTCCATGAGAGCTGTTCTGTCTCAAGTGCCTAGAATGGTGACCAGCAGTTAGTAGGTGCTCAGGGGACACTGGCTGACTGTGCACCATGTGTAGACCTAGCAGGTAGAGAGCCCTTGTCCCTGCTGTGCATGGTGCTAAGTGGTTGTGAGCTTGTATTTCTTTCAACCCTCTCCACAGACCGAGGATGCAGGTAAGAATTCCATCACCCCCATTTTAATGATAAAGAAAAGTAGGCCCACTCTGGGACTGCGCCCAGTGCCTCATGGTAAGCATGGAAAAGCACCGACTTTTGAGCCAAGTCCAATACCAGCCTCAACTCTGGTTGTACCCCTTAATTACATGCCCTGCTGCCCTGGGCACTCAGGCTTCACAGTCCTTGCTCTTAACCACCCCCTCCCAATACTCCACTCGACCCACCTGAGCATCTTTACCTGGGGATGGGGACCCCAACACAGGGAGTCCCAGGACACAATCCCTCTGGCAGATCTTGCAGCGAGAACAGAATTTCCCAGCAGCAGCGCGAGCAGCAGAAAATAGAATATGGTTTTCCCAGGCTACCACATAGTCATTTTCTTTTCCATAAAGGCCATTTGAGAAATGAATAACTAAATGCGATGTCAGTTTTATATCTACGTAAGATGTTGCACATAAAGAAATTCACAAATCAGGGAAATAGCCTTCATCCTTATTTTTGCATCATAAAATGTGGTCTCAGTGGCCCTACCTCCTTCCCTCCAGGGCTATTATCTGCTGCTCACTGCAAGCAGGCAGGCCTGGCACTCAGGGGGACAGTGGCTTATAGGGTGACACATCCATGGAGGGCACTTTAGGTGTGCTGCACCTGCTAAGCCATCTTCAGTCCTCATAACTACACTTGTAAAGACACTCAACAAACTTTGGAACATCAATTCCGTGCCAGGTCCTGTGCTAAACAAATGATCAGTGCCCCAATCATTCTCCACATCAGAGACATAGAAACAGAACAAGGAGAAGCAAGTGACTTGCTGAGACGAACACACTGGCAGGTGGTTCAGCTATAGTCAAGCCCTAACCTGTTGGACTCCAAAATCCAGCTCATTTCCATTTTTCTAACCTGTGCCTGAGGTTGGAGCGGGGTGATTTTTTTCACTGTATCAAGCAGCTGTGAGTCCTGCAGTTGTGTGGGACAGTAAACGTCCTGGGCAAAAGAGGAGACTGCATTTCCCAGACACCTTGTAGCTAGTGGTGTCATGTGACTTGTTCTGACCAATGGAGTGTGAGAGGAAGTGAGGCAGTTAAGAGCTGGGGTGACTCTGCCAGCTCTCTCTCTCCCATCCCCCAATTATTAAAGATAATAGAGTTCCAGGAAGGAAGGGGGGTGTTTCCTTATGTCACCCCCTACAGGTGACTTGCATCAAACTGTGACATGGCTCAGAAATAGATGCTAATTATGTTCGGTTATTAGGATTTAGTATTTTTTAATTGCAAATGTGTTCTCCTCCCTTGACTAATAAGAATAACATTTATAAGGAGCCTCCTGATGTGAGAAGGAACAACTGCTTGTCACTGAGGCTTCTCTGCTGACTTAGCAACTTGCAGGCTCATCTGCTTATTTATTCTTCTCCCCATCATGGCTGGTCATTTTCCTTCAGGTCCCTCCTCTACCCAAGTCTGCTTTGCTCTACTCTGAGAGACTCACCTCTGTGGACTGCGTGACCTTGGCTCCCTTAGCCTTGACTTTCGAGTGAGTGGGGTCAATGGCAGGTGCCAGCAGGTGATCAGAGTGGCAAGGAGGGAGACCATATTATTTATCAGCATGTATAGCTCCCTCTCCCTCTGGGTTCCTGTTTGGAAGTAGTTGAGCTTTTCGACCTATTGTCATCCTCCTGAAGGCCACCGAACAATTCCGGACACTTCTCCATCCTCCTGTCCTTCAAGGCCAGGAGTGGCACCATCTTACTCTGCTGTTTGTCCCTGGGTGCCTCAACATTTCTTTCTCAGCATTTCTTGTTCTTTCACTAAACCCTGTCCACACCTCTGTGCATTGTCCCTTCATTAATATCTCTTCAGTTGAGCCATTTGAGGATACTTTTATTTCCCACTGGGTCTCTGAACGACATACCATCCATCTAAGCATCCATCCATGCATATCTTCATCCACCCACCCACCCCTCTGCCTATCCATCTCCACATCTACCACCCACCTACCCACCCATCCGCCATCAACCCATCAATGCCTCCAATCATCCATCTATCCACCCCACATGCCGGTGGGACCTCCAGGTGCCAGGTAGTGTGGTAAGAGTTTTATTTAATTACCTGATTAAAATCTGACTATTGTCCCTGATTTTCACAAGAGTCATCTCTGCAAAGAGTTTGTCCCTGACTCCCAAATCTGGAGCAGCTCCTCTTTCCCATCAATCCCTCGCCTGCTCGAACTTTCCTTAGCATCCTCTGTACTAGACACAGTGTTTAGCCATTTACTCATCTGCTTATCTGTTGTCTTGTTCACACACTTCTCCATCTTGTTTCCTACTGTATCATTCCTGGGACTGGTGCCAGGGCATAGTAGGTATTCAATAAAATATTGGATAAAATAAGAAATACATAAATGAAAGGGGAACCAGAGTCTCGGGAGGTGAAGTAATTTGCTTAGTTTCTCCCAGACAGGATTAAAACACAAGTCTGAGTGCAGCGCACAGGACACTAACCAGTCTGGAATACCCCCAGGTTCCTTTTAAGCACCTACTGACCCCCAAACAGCCACCTCTGGAAGGGGTGGAGAACACATCTTTTTCTTTGGGAAAACCAGGACCTTCCAGATACATTTTTGTCTCTGCGGCTCCTTGAGAAATTATGCTGGGGTGGCTTCCTCCCTCCAGGGAAGGGGCCATTTCAGGCAGCCTGTCCATATCCATAGACATGCAGCTACTCAGCATCAGATCAGGCCTTGGAGTTGAGTGCTGCCTCTTTCCAGAGTCTGTGTTCTTACCCATTATGCTGTGGCTTCACCTGTGGATTCAGAAACAAGGGGGTGAGAGATAACAGAAACAGAGAGGCTGCAAGGTATCCGTTGTGCCTCACGGACCGGGCAGAGCTGGCATCCTCCGAGCACTTGTCCACATCTTATAGGGGAGGAAACTGAGGCTTCATTTAAATCCTGGCCTAAAGGTCAGTCACACAGCTGCTGAGTGGGCAGCAGGCATGCTCCCTTCCACTCTCCCGCACTGTTCTCTCCCACCATGGCCAAGGCTGCCGCCGCTGAGCTCTGCACTGGCCTGAGTCAGCCTCTGCACACAGCTTGGGAGAGACCCAAGTGCCATTTCCACCTGATAATAAATATGTGTCAGAGAAGACTCGATCCAAGTGACCTTGGGCTATGGGGGCGCTGGACCGTGAAAAGCCTTTGACAAAATCCCTTTGCCTCGAGAGACTGAGTCCAAATTACAGGCGATTATGGCCGCCTGGCGTGACTTCCCAGCCCGCCTTTTATTTCTCATGGTGGCAACATGTCCTTTGTATTGGAAAGGACCCCAATCAGGCCTGCGGTTGGCTTCCTCATCCTCCTGGTCCACTTCCTCAAGAGCTGGAGCTGAAACCCCCACTTTCCCCTGGGGTTTATCCGATAATGGTGACTGGTGGCCACACTGGCACTTACCAATACAGCAGCAACCTCATGGCATTTGCTCTTTATGGAACACCTACTGTATGCCAGGTCCTCATCAGCCCCACGGAGTTCTCCCAACAACACAAAGATGAAGGTACTATTGTGTACCCATTTTCCCAACAAGAAAGTATCCTGCCGAGGTATCCTGTGTCTATGTTAAGGGTGAAAAAACTTCTCTCATAAAGACCCAAATGGTAAATACTTTAAGCTCAGCAGGTTATAGGGCTCACATGCGGCTATCCGCTCCACGTGGGGTTTTAGTGTAAAGCAGCACAGACACCACAGAGGTGGGGTGGGGGCAGCTGCTTGCCAATAAAACTTTATTTACACAAAAGGGAGGCAGGCCAGGAGTGAACTGTAGATTACAACCCTTGTCTATGTGACCTGTCCAAGCCCAAGCCCCAGGGCGCTCAGGTTGAGTGAGGTTCTGGGGGCTGTTTCTGGATGAGATTAACATTTGAATCTCTAGACTTGAGAAAAATGGGTTGCCCTCCCCCAGGCCAATGGGCCTCAGGCAACCCACCAAAAGCTTGGACTGAAGAAAAGGTTGAGTGAGGCCCTGAGTGGCTGCTGCCCCAGCCTGAGTCACTTTCCCCCACACTGTGCAGTGTCTGCCACCAGGCACACCCTCTTTCTGGCCTTCCAGCTCAAGAGAGCTCCCCTTTCCCAGAAGCCTTGACTGACCCCCAACCCCTTTGCTGCCTCCCAAACTGCCAAATATCTGTGTGCCCCACCTCCTGGGGTAGGGACTTCCCACACGCCTACCTCACCCCTCCCTGGGATATGAACGCCTTGGAAGAGCCAACACATCCTATTAACATGCCTTAATAGATAAGGGGTGATGGTCTCTCAGGAACTGTTCTGTGACTCTGCCCTTGCGGGGAGCTTTGGACTTTGGTCAGAGCCTGGTTTGAGGCCAGGGACATATGACATCAGGATCCCACTGCAGAGACCTGCTTTGGCGAGAAACAGTGTCCCTGACCCTTCTCCCAGGTACCAGCCTGCTGGTCAAGTGCCCCTCAGTGATGTGTGTGTGTGTGTGTATGTGCATGCGTGTGCATGTGTGTGTGCATGTGTGTGCATGTGTGTGTGTATGAGAGAGAGAGAGAGAGAGAGAGAGAGAGAGAGAGAGAGAGAGAGAGAGACCAACAGATGCCTTAAGCAGAAGGAAAAAAAATCTCCTAAACTCTGAGTTCACCAAAATGCTTAACAGAGACAAGAAGGACGAAACCCCCCGGTGGGGAAGGCTGTTAGGGGATTAACACATGATTAAGGGGAGAGAAGAGGAGAGAGAGGGAACTGAGCCATGGGGAAGAGGCAGAGTTCCAGAGGGGCTCAAAGTGAAAACCCAGAAGGTGAAAAGGCACTAATTTAGGCCATGAAAGGCACTGACCCCTGGGCCCCTGGGGCTGCAGGAACCTGGAACAATGGGGCACAGACAAGGACTGGCCCTGAAGGGAGAGGAAGACACAAGGGCCGCTGGTGAAACCTCCCAGACGTGGTGGTCCCTGTGCAAACTGGCCTCCGCTATGGTCTCTTTCAACCTGCCTTTTTGCAGAAAAACCTGCAAGAAGGAAGATGAAGTGCCCATTTTGCAGATGAGGAAACTCAGAGAGGAGCAGACCCTTGCTTGGGAGTTCAAGTTTGCCGGTGGCAGAGCCAGGAGCCAACCCAGGTATGTGTATGCCCAGGCTGCTGCTGCTGCTGTTGGGGATGCAGAGCTGAGAGGAGGGGGGTTAGAGGTAAAGGAGTAGGCTGGGAGGAGAGAGGGACCTGAGACACAGGGGATGAAGACTCCCCCAGTGCAGAGTGTCCTCTCCCTGGACTCCTCACGGGCCAGCCTGGCCCCTTAGCCCTCGGGCAGGATGGGGTTAAGGGAACTGCACTGAGTGCGCACCTTCCCGCAGGCCCTGGTAGGCACTGAGCTGCCTGGGCCCAGCTGGCTGCCCAGCTAACGAGCTCCAGAGGGACCTAGAGCTAGGCCCATAAAGCCAAAAAAGGGCAGTGGGCAGGAGGCAACTGGAGCCCTGGGCACCTGCCCCTGGACCTGGCACGATGCCTGCTGAAGTCAAAAGTCTCCCAGGATCTGGGCAAATGAGGCAGTCTTGCCAATCCCAGCCCCTGCTCAGGACCCAGACCTGTGCCCTCTCCTCTGAGGCCATCTCCTCACTGCTGCGGGGACCACACGGTCCTGATGGGGAGGACAAGAGTTCATGTCACAGCTGAGAGGCCCCCAGAGGCCAACGACTCTCGTTCCTTGTAGAGATGGGACCATTGCAGCCCAGAGACAGCAAACCACTTGGGTAAGGTCACACAGCAAGATGGGGCGAGATTCAAGTCTGCGGGTTTATGCACCTAGAGCTGTCTCCTACAGCCCTAGGCACGTCTCTACCGGGGAAGAGGGGGCTCTGTCTGCCCCCAGAGTGATTGGATTATGTGATGTCATCTGCTCTTGTAAGGGCAACGGATGAGAAATTTGGAAGCTTGGCTATTCCCAGTACTTATATAATGCTAGCTCTGGGCCAGGCATTGTGCTAAGAGGCCAGCACATATTAATTAATTTAATCCTCCCAAAACCCTACTGCGGCACTATTATTATTATTATTATTATTATTATTATTATTATTATTAAATGAAGTGACTTTCCCAAGGTCATGTAACTAGTTAGGGGAAAGCTGGAAAGTCTATACTCTTACGTATATGGCTTCCCCATGGAGAAAGGTAAGCTTTTTCCACTGTGGGCAAGGCCAGACCCTAAGCTGATCTCCTGCAGGGCAGGTCTGGCCCTGAGGGAGCTCACAGCCGGGGCGGGGGGGTGGGGGGGGGAGGGGGTTACAAGTGGTCAATAATTATATCCACTTGATGACCATAGAAGCTGGACCCCTTGTAGAGTCACTGCCCGATTCCCAGTGCTCAGCTTGTGTTTGGTGACTCCAAGCCCCAGCCTCAGGTCTGCTCCTCACCAAGAGCTTCTCCTGACCCTAGTCTTTCAGTGGGCAGTGATATCAGGGACCCCAGGGCCACCCTGCCCTGATCTACCTTTTGCCAGCTGCGTGCTTGCGGGAGTTACTTAACCTCTCTGGGCTTTTCTTCCCTCATCTTGCTTCACAGGGTGAAGGGGAAAGCAGTGATTACACAATTATGCACAAAATGCTCAAAACAATGCTGATGCATCATAATATAAAATACAAATTACTATTACTGCTGCTACTGCTATTCCGGAGCAGGAGTGTGGCCCAAACCAGAACAGTCTTTGCAGACCCCAGTGGGGGTCTGTTACCAGTTGCCAACCACAAGTATTTATTGGTTGATGCCCTCACATGTCAGGCCCCATGTCAGGCGCTGTGCTAGGCACTGAGGGCTCTGGTGAACAAGGGGGCATCATTCCTTCCCCCAGAGCCCCCCGCCGCCCTGCTTATTCCGGAAATGGATGGATAGATTATCCCTCCCAGAGTGATCAGGACGACCAAGGGAGGCCCTAGGGGAGTCCCTGAGTAAGGCAGCACCACAGGCTTCCCGCAGGGGGTGCTGGAGGATGGGTTGGACTCCATCAGGAGGTGAGTGGGGCAAGGGTTGCAGGTGAAGGGAAGGTGGGGTGAGTGTGGGTGGGTGAGTCTGTCTGAAGGTTGAGTGAGGGAGGGGTTATGGAAGTCAACAGGGGCCAAATCGTCTAGCCAAAAAGAGAATAAGGTTTGGACTTTAACCTGAGGGCAGTAGGGACCCATGGAAGGCTATAGACAGCAGAACAAAATGGTCTGATGAAGGTTTGAGAAAGACTGTGCGGCATGGAGAAAACAGATTGGATTTCCCATAACAACAGAAGCCATGGACTGTCTCCGGGGGTGAGAGGGTCCCCATATTCCTGGCGGTGGGGCTTTGGTTGCCTTTGAGGAGGCCTCTAGACCTCTGCAGGGAGAAATCAGCGTTCCCTGGAACAAGAAGTCACCAGTGATTTGGGGGGTTCTCAGGAGGCCACAGCCAGCAGGGAGGGGCTGGGGGAAGAGCAGACCTGCCAAGGCATTCCACCGGGTGCCTCCCCCGCGGCGTCACTGGCCAGGAATGCAGGGGCATGAGCTGTGCTTATCATTCTCCCTGAGCGTCTGGAGCAGCTCAGTTCCTGTTGGCTGTCCATCCACATGGGCCCTAAATCAGCGGGCTCCTTGCTCCTCTGCTGTAGTCAGCACAGAGGCTGGCCCCCCGCCAACCTCGCAGTCCAGAAGCTCATACTCTGGTATGTCTGTAGCCCAGACACACGGACAGACGGCCCGACCTGCCAGGGCAGCCAGGGGTGACTGGGCACCTGGCTTCATTCACTTCAGCAAGAGTTTTGCAACAGCATGGAATAAAACAGGCCAGGGCTTGAAGTTAGACTCCACCTGGCTGGGTGGCTTTCCTCAGTTCCCACATCTCTAAAATGGGAATGTTAATAAGATCCATTTCCTCCAGTAGCGCGAGGACTAAATGAAGCAATGATGTGCCCACACCTAATAGGGTCTGGCATGTTCTTTCTCTCCCCAACTCTCTCTCATTAAACACGTACTCTAAAGCTTTAAGGCTTGTTTTATGGGATCAGTGCAATTACCCATAGACAGCTTTGGACAGAATCCACTTCTCTGTTATTATCTCCAGATTATCCACAAACAGCTTCCAGGACATCCTCTTAAAGTGTTTGTATTTGGTTCCCAGTTGTACAGGAACCTGCTTATTTGGCAGCCCTCTTCTGGGGAAGCACACGGGTCAGGAGGAGGAACCCAGGTCTGAATGTCCAGGACCTGGACTTCCCTTCCCTTCAGACTGATTTCACAACAACGTGGTGGAATGCTGACATTCTCCGATGCCTCACTAAGGCATCTGGTGAAGGTGGTAAGTAATATGGGGGGCGGAGGGGTGGTGGAGGGGGAAGCAGCCCTGTGTAAGGAAGGATGGGTGCTCTGGGGCTGAGAGGAGGGTTAGAATTTTGGTAGAACTTTGATATACAGTTTAGATTTTCCTTTTAAAATGTCCATGCTGGTATCTGTTTGATCACGTACGTAATCTGTGAATGTGGTAGCACGTGATCACAATTTCTAACGTATTTCTACAGATGTGCATGGTTGGGGTAGGGTTCAAATGGTTTGGACACCCCTCCAGAGAAGCACAGCCCAGCGGGTAGGAGAGCTGGAAGACAAGGGCTTCATCTCTACAGCACGGTTTGTTCCCCAAGACGGTGTTAGACATCAGCTTTTCCCCCCTCAAATTCTGGATCATTGCTGAGGCCACTTTGAAGGCATTGACGCTCAGCCTCTCCATTTCACAGATGGGGAAATCAAGTTCACCCAATGACACAGAGCCTGGAGTGCAGGACTGTAACCCTGTAACCAGGTTTTTGGGTCCCCAGGAGGTCTTGCCTAGGTGCCCCAACCACACAACACTCTTTGAAAGAGCTGGCCCAAGAGCAGAAATGTAAGAAGATGGAGACCAAGCCTAAGATTTTTCTTCTCGTCCCTCACTCACTCACCCGAGAGGCCTTTTAAGCATCGCCTAACTGCCCTGTGATGTATCAAACCCTCTCTCTGTGCATAAATGCAGCAGGTCAACCGCCAGGCAGAAATGCCACATATATTTCCTCCCATTAGATGAAATATGCCCCTAATTTGGCTGGGGTTTTGTTTTATTAGACCTATGGCAGCGAGGGGACCCTGCTGCAGAATAACCTTCTCCTGATTGCTTAGTTCCCTCCCGAGAATGCGGAGGGCCCCATCAAGGGGGGAAAGAAATGCCCTCTCCGATTATTTTTCAGCCTGCATGCATTCCCAGAACAAAGATCTTCCCCAGCCAAGGAGATGTCTCCTGCGGCAATTCAAAGAGGCCCCTCCTGAAAGAATGTTCTGGGCTGGGGGCCGGAGACAGAGTTTCAACACCAGCGCTCTTGGTTATAGATGGGAGACACAAGCACCTGGCCTCGCCTCGCTGTGCCTCAGTTTCTCCACCCACAAAATGTGGTTAATGATGGGACTTCTTTCCTAAAGTTGCTTTGAGGATTAAGTAAAGAATGCTCAGGGCTTGGCTGTGACCAGAGCAGAGAGGATAGTCCAACACTTGGCAGTTAGTGTGATTGTTCACAAAGAGAAGTGAGGCTCTTAATCCCAAGGGAGACTATCAGTGAATTCTCCTGCATCCCAATACTCCCTTAGGAGTGAATTTATACTAAGGAATTAACCCTGCATGGGGCCAATGTGTGCCTGGAGGGCGAGGGAACAGTCATGGGGAGAGTGACTCAGGACTAGTACCTCCTTCCCTGGAGCCTGGCATCAACAGAGATAGTCAGAGGGTTAAGAAGTGAGGGGTGCATGCGGTGCCTCATGATGCCGGTGCCAGGGGCTAGGGGGCTCGGCTGGGCTCTCCATAGTTCTGGAGTTTGGAGAACATCGGTCACCTTTCTCTTCTTTAACTCTATGGACATTGGCCTTTGCTGTATATTCCAGTCACCTTGAGAGCTATAAAAAACATTCACCCCAAACCCCTCCCTACCCCCCCCCCAGACCAATTAAAATCAAGTCAAACTCTCTACTGGTGGAAAAAGAGGCATCCTAATTTTTAAAGCTCTCTGGGTGATTCTAGTGAGTGGCAGGGTTAAGAGTCACAGCTTGGCCTGAAATTTGTATTTTCCTGCAAGGGGTTAAAGGGAGACTTTGGAGTCCATCCACTGAGTTCAAGTCTTGCCTTTGTGTGGTTCGTTTCCCATCCTGTTCCCTCTCCCACTGGTCGGCTCCCACATCCCTCAGGGGACATGATAACAGAACCCGCTTCCAGTACAGTTGGGAAGATTCTCCGTGGTAGGGCTTACACATGCCCCCCAGCACCGGCACCCGGAACACCAATAGTGCGGGCTGTTAGATCACTTCTTTACACCAGCAGTCAGGCAAACTGACAGCCAGGGGCCAGCTAAGAGGCATTTTCAGCTTTGTGGGCCAACACATCTTGATCACAGCAACTCAACTCTATCTTTGCAACCCCAAAGCCACAGACTGTATGTAAATGAATGGCCATGGCCTTGTGCCAGTAAAAACTTATTGACAAAGGAAGGCAGCACAATGGACTTGGCTCCTGGTTTGACAACACCTCTTTGAGAAAGATGTTCTGGGTTTGCACAGGAGAGCACTGGCTGGTTTTATCTACTGTTTCTGGCTGATGGTCCTATACTGACTGTTCCTGTGGATCTTGGAGTCTTCAATTATACAAACACATCTCAGAGGATCTTTTCATGAGAACCTCATGGAAATAAGATTTTGTAATGTCCAGTGCAAGATAGGCTCTTTATTATCACTATTTTCCAATAATTTTAACTTTTTTCTTTTCTTTTCCTTTTTCTTTAGAAAAAGGATGACTGATACAGTTGTTTCTTTAGCACCCAATATGTGTCATCTCTTTATACACGTCATTTTACTTAATTCTCACAGCAACCCTACAAGTGCACACCATTATCACACCCACTAGGCACACGCAAAGACTGATGCTTGTCGAGGCGAGGCACAGAGCCTTGCCCAAGGTCACACAGAGGCGGGACTCAGACCCAGGGTGCGTGCTCCTTCATGGCTCCTTCCTGACGTCAGCAAAGGGCCAGCACTCAGTGTGGATTGGCAGGAAGACCAGATGCATTTGCTCACATCTGACCACCTTTTCCTTCCTAGGATCCTAGGATCAGTGAATGCAGTAAACAAATGGGCAACAAGGAACCAAGCCACCCCCCACTTCTTTAAAAAAAAAAGATTTATTTATACAAGAACTGGGGTACAGGCCAGATTCAGAGGGGGTTGAGAGGATTCACCAGAGACAAAGTGGGGAACAGAACAGGCAGACTGACGAAATACACTGCTGAGGGGAGCTGTGGGTGAGACAGGAGAGGTCTGCTGCACCATGTGGGATTCTCGCTGGCTGGCTGGAATTGAACACGCGCTGCAGAGGCTGTGGACAGCTTCACAGTGCAGTGTTCAACCCACTGCGCCACCAGGGAGCCCCAACACCTTTCATTTAGGGCATTTCAGAGACTAGCCCTGCACTGTCAGAGCCCCTTTGTAGGGAGCTGTGCTTCCATGTGGCTAGCCAGTGAGCATACCCCCTCTGGAGATTAGGGGATATGGGGGGGCACCCCATATTTTGGAATTCCCTCTTCAGCAGTCCAAATCACCTCTCTATTGTCAAGAGCCTCGAGGAATCCAAAGGGGTAGGGAGATGCTATTCATCACACGCAGGCTTGCTGTGTGCTGTTAGGGAGAAGAAAACCCTCCAGATAGATATTTTTACTTTATGCAATTCCATTTTTGTCTCGACTTATCTGATCCTCTAATTCTGCAAGGGACTTTATTTCCTTGTGATGTTAAAGCCCTGGAGCTCAAAATCCTTTTTCTTTTAAGCTTCCAGAAACTGAAGACCCTATTCAGGGCTGAGCCAGATACCCATCGGCCCTGGTGGAGGCGAATTATCACGCAAGTCATCTCACTTGCTTACAAATCCGCCGAGGAGGTTTTCCAACCTTTTTTTCTTTTAAGGAGTTGGGTGACAGATAGCAGCTGAACAGAGACGATATGTTCTGGGGGACTAAGCTTTACAAACTGGGTCCCAGCTTGCGGGTTCACTGCCCATGCTGTTGGAGTGTCTGGTCCCCCAGGCCTTGGTTTCCCCTAAGAATCTTTGATCTATGTTACTCTCTTTCACTGATATAAAGTAGACTTCTTAGTCCAGCGTTAGCACACATGTGCTTGAAGATGGAGATGCTGTCTCTAATTTCGTCCCGTGTGGTGCCCACCTGTGCCTCTCTCTGCCATGGCATTGGCAGCACCAGTACATGGATGCCCTCCTTTGCTACTGTGCCTTAGTGCCCAGGTTCAACCCTTCCTTCCCCGTGTTGAGGGGCTCTACCTCTCCATGTGTTTCCCATGTGTCTTACCCTGCTGTCACTGTGGCATCCAGGGCCACTGTCATCCTTCTCCTGGACACAGCAGCAGCCCCTTAAGGGGTCCCTATGCTCTGCCCCCCAGTTTCCATGTATTTTTTATCCTGAGGGGATTTTTAAATTTGCTTTCTGCATTTCCCTGCCTAAAACCCTTGGACAGCTTCTCAGCGCCCTTCACGTAGGGGTCAGCAAGCTGCCGCCTGTGGCTCCGATCCAGCCAGCTGCCTGTTTTTGTAAATAAACTTTTATTGGAACGCAGCCACTCTCGTTTGTTTATGGTTTTTATGCGGCTGCTTTCAGCTACAACAGCGAGCTTGAATAACTGAGACAGAGACTGTGTGATCCGTGAAGTCTGAAATATTTATTATCTGTTCCTTTATGGAAGAGGTTTGCGGAAACATGGCTGAGAATAACATACAGATTCTTCACTGAAGCCTATTAGTAAGGTGCCTATATGTGCTAAGTTACTTTTGTTAAATCTCCACTTTTCCAAATGTTCTGACTCTCCACCCTCCCTTAGCAATGTGACTCGCAGCTCCCCCTGTGAGGAAGTAGGTCCGTTTCTCCATCCTTCGATGCTCACTTACAAGTAAGTGTGACTTAATTGCCTTAGTAGAAATCAGCAGAAGTCATGCCAAGTCAGTTCCAAGCGTAGGACATAAGGGGTCTTGCACATGTCCCCTCTCTCTTTCTGGGGAACACTGCTGTGCCGGGAGAGCAAGCCAGCTTGGTTGCTGTAAGAGGACATCCATGGCCCAGTCCCTCCCATCACCCCAGCCAACCCCAGCCAACACTTTAGGGGGCCCAGAGCAGCAGAAACCCAAGCTGAGTTTTAGGTACATAGTAGGTGCTTTATAAACACACATTTAAAAAAATACATATGAATATGTATAGCAAAATTTCAGTCCTTAAACATTAATGGCATAATTGGTAGTTTCCTGAGGGTTAGAATAAGAAACAGTTCCTGTTGATCAAAATCAACAAGCAACTATAAACCAGAGACACACTACGGGGGCAGGGGGTGGGAAGAAGAAGGGAGTAGGATCAAAACAAGGGTGATGGGAATGGTATGGGGACTATAATCGAGATGAAAATACATGCATTGTGCAAAAATGAAAAATGATGTAAAAAGATATAAAAACAAACAAAACAAAAAAAAACCAGAAACAGTCCCTGAAGCCAATAGAAGTGACTTAAGCCTGGCCTCCTGTCACTTTCTAGTTTTGAGATCATGGACTTGTTACTCAAATTCTGAGTTCCAGTGTTTTCCTTTGTAAGACTGAGTTGAAGGGCCTCCCTGGTGGCGCAGGCAGTTGAGCGCCTCACTGTGAAGCTGTCTGTAGCCTCTGCAGCGCCAGTTCGATCCCCGCTGGCCTCAGAGCAACCCACATGGCGAGCTGACCTCTTCCTGTCTCGCCTGCTGCTCCCCTCAGCAGTGTATTTCATCAGTCTGCCTGTTCTGTTCCCTGCTCTGTCTCTGGTGAATCCTCTCACCTTCCCGCACACCTAGCCTGTACCCTGGCTTTTGTATAAATAAAATAAATCTTTTCTTAAAAAAAAGATTGAGTTGAAGATTAGGGACAATGTATATAAAATGTTCCCAAGGGAACTACCACATTACAGGTACTTGCATATCAGTAGCCATAACTATTTTTTCTTCAGTTCTAAGCCACCTTCATTACTCTTCCTCCAGAAAGAGGCCATTCTTTGACTTTTTACATTGAGTCATGGACTCTTTCTTGTCTACCAATCAAGGCCACAGAGCACAAGCCAGAAAGGGCCAGAGAGTTAACACCAGGAATAAAGAAGGCTTGGGTGTCTTGAGAGAAGATGTAGAAGCAATTTCTAAGCATGAACACCTTGGTTCCACATGTTGAGGCAAATAAACAGTGCCAATATGTGGGAGCAAATTTTCAAGGTCATTGGCATCTCAACCCCAAAAGCAGAAACACTTTTCTATGTCCTCAAAACCAGAGATATCATTTAGGGAACTGCATAATCTCCCTTCCTGTGTTTCCCCACCTTGCTGGTTGTTCTTTGAAATCTTTCTCTTTTCTTTCCATAATTACTACAACCATGAATTTGTATACATGGCCACCCAGAATAAGAACTACATTTCCCAGTTTGCCTTGCAGCTAGTTGTGGCCATGTGGTCACATTATAGCCAATGGGAGGTAAGTTAAGATGTTTTCTTACAGTTTCTAGAAACCCTTCTTAAGAACAACTGGTATGTTTAGCTTTCCTTTGTGTCTTCCTTGGACATATCACCTCCTATCTCCAAGCCTCAATTTCTTGCTATGTAGAATAGGAACATTACCTGTTTCAAGGAGTTTTTATGAAGGTTAAATGAGATAATAAATACTAGGTGCATTAAATGAGATAAAGTAAAACACAAGATGCATGCTAGTGAGACTCTAATGCATGGTTCATAGTATATATTAAATAAATACATTGTTATCATCTGTATGAATTAAGAAAAAGAATCAATAACATCCTCTGAGTCTCAGTTTCCTTTTCTATATAAAAACAATTATCTTCTCACACCAGATTTAAATATAAATGATCACAGAGCTGAATGTCAAAATAACAGCAAAACCATACAGGTATTAGAAGCAAGCATGGATGAATTCTTGTGTGAAAGCACTGCAGTGTGGACAAAATCTTTCCCACTATGATTCAAAACACGATGGAACAAAGAAAGACAGATAAATATGATGGCAGAAAAGAACAAATATCAAAGGCAAAGTCAAACGACAGATTGGAAGAAAATATTTGCAATCAATGTCACAGATAAGCTGTTGATGTCTTTAATATATAAAAAGCTCTAGAAGACAAGAATAAAGACCAAAACCTCAATATTTTTAATGAACAAAAGACGTTAATAGCTCATACACAGAAAGAATGCATCAATGGACTTTAAAAACATAAAAAGATATTCAACTTCACAGATAAGAGAATACAAATTGAGACTACATACAGAGAGTATTCCTCTCCTCTTAGATTGACAAAAATTTGATAATATGATTGGTTGGGGGACTGTGTGAATGTGGAAAAACAGACTCATACACTCTGATGGGAATGCAAAAGGGTTTTTTTGACAATATCTAAAAATGTCACATATGGTCGATCTTTTAACCCTTCATTATTTGGAATTTACCTTGAATATACAACTCCGCAAGTCCAGAACAAGTGCACAGTCATTTGCTGTGGTATTTTCTATAACAATGAAATGTTAGGAATCCCCCAAATGCCTACTCAGCGGAGACTGGTTGAATAAACCATGGGCACTTACCCATAACAGATTACTGTGCAGCTCTAAAAAATGAAGATAATTTCTATGAACAGAAACAAAGTGATTTCTAGAATATATCAGTAAGTGAAAAGTAAAGTGCAAATAAGATCTATCATATGCTATCTTTTATCCAAGAAAAGTGGAAAGATAAGAAAAATATGTGAATATAAATTTGTATAAGGAAAAGCTGGTAAGATTCACTTCTGGTAAGAAGTGAATAAAATTGGTTGCAGGAGGAAGTGAGTCAGAATGGGGTGACAGAATGGGGATAGGAACAAGCCTTCTCTTGGGACTTCTTTTTATATAATATACTCTGACCCATATAACTATTTAATGGATTCAAAGAAAAATTTCAATCAACAAGCATGAAAGTGACAGCAAACTCTAAAATTCGACTCAAAGAGAAACAAATAAACCTAACTATATATCAAACTGATAAGTTTTGTAGGTAGCTCTCTAAAGTAACTTCCAGGATCCCCACCTCTTGGTACTCACACTTGTATAATACTCTTCCCTGGACTGTGGGCCGAACCCAGTACTTCACGTCTAATGAATGAGAGATGGCAGAGGTAATGGATGTCACTTCTGAGTTTGGTTAAGGAAGACTGTGGTCTGTCTTTCTAGCACTCTCAACTTCTGGCTGCTCTCATATGCTTTCCTTGGTGGAGAAGTTCACCTGGAAAGAAACTGAGTGCCATCAGGCCAATAGCCAGGTACCAGGTGGGACTTTCAGCTATGGCATCAAGGTACCTAATCCTGCTAGTGCCCATGGGAATGAGAGTGGGAGTGGACCCTGCTTCTCCCAGTCAAGTCTCCAGGGGAAGCCAGGCTGACACCTTGACTGAAATCTGAGAGGCCCTGAAGCAGGGAACCCAGATAAGTCACACCTGCCTCCACAAAACCCAGCAGATACTATAAATGCTTTTTGGTGTCACTAAGTCTAGGGATCGTTTGTCAAGCACAATGGATAATACAAAAACACAGCTGGGCCTCCCTCATGGCGCAGGGGTTAAAGTCTCAGTGCTATCAAGCTTTCTCTAGCCACTGCGACAAGAGTTCAATCCCCAGCCAAGAGTTCGATCCATGACCCTCCTGGCGCAGCAGACCTCTCCTGTCTCGCCCACTGCTCCCCTCAGCAGTGTATTTCAGTATATCCACCTGTTCTGCTCCCCACTTTGTCTCTGGTGAATCCTTTGTTCCTCTGGCCTACACCCCAGTTCTTGTATGTATAAATAAATAAAATAAATCTTTAAAAAATACAAAAACATAACTACCTAGAAAAGGAAATTAGTTAAAGTAAACTTTGAACACAGTTCTTTACTATGTCTTCTTAATTGAATATACTTTAAAGTCAGTGAAAAGAAATCTTAAAATTTAATGTATAGCTTGGTCACTGATATTCAGATTGCTGTAATTCTGAAACTATTTCATCTGGTTTACAGGACAGAACAAGTGGGCATTTTAATATTTGGGGAATGGGGTTTTTACAGTGGCATCAGACCGATGGAAATAAGGAAAATGTTGGATTTGGATTGGTGGTATCAAAATGAACTCATGTGTCTTCTCTTCTTGGGAAAATCCCAGAGATGGTGACACCTTGGGTAAAGTGAGCACACTTTGGACTCATATCTTGGTTTCTAAATACCACTCTCTACTAAAAGCAACCAGAGACATCTTGGAGCAAAGACTGATTCCAAGATGGAAGCAGTGGAACAAGATGAGCCTAGAACATTCTATTTCATTAGAAAGTAAGAAAGTTCTCAAAGAATGAGGGAGACACGTGCAAAAGGACACAGAGGTCAGCTTGAAGAAACTCCACTAACCCAAATCTAGAATAGTTTGAGCTTAAAAAAAGCTAACAGAAAACAGATGAAATGAAAAGGCAGTGGGGATAGTGGGAAACTCCTCTTTACCAAGAAACATTAACTCATAAGTATGAAAAGACGAATTCACATTGCAATCACCACTGCAAGATTTGATTCTGGCAAGGATCATTCATGGCTCACAAAATGACAGGGTGAAAGTTTACTGGGGAATGGATGTCTTTACATGCTCCCAATGTGTCACAGCTGATGTATTACTCACACAAAGGAAAGTGCACTTTGACAATAAAAAGGCATGGCAGACCCAGCCAAACCCACTGACCAACTCAGCACCCCCATAATGACAGCCAGGAACATCATGTGAGGAGATGAAATGGGAAGCACATGTGGGAGTGACGTGACTGCCCAAATGTTTGCCCTGAGTCTGATGGGGAGGACGCAAGTGGACACGCCCAGATCATGGGCGGTTCTACCACACTGTCGTCTATACTGTTCCAACTGTCAATGTCACCAGGAAGAAGAGCATCAGCTTCTCCCACATCAGCAAAAGGGTTGTTTTAAGTAAAGGAGTCAAAGAAAGCATGAATACCAAATGCAATGTGATTCTGGATTTATGTATTCATTTTATGTATGTATGTATGTATGTATGTATGTATGTATGTATGTATGTGTTATGGTGAAAAACTTTACATTTAGAATTAGCCAGATAGACTCAGAAGATCCCGATTTTGTTGGCCATATCCAAAGATTCCTGGTCAGGAACAATTTAACATACGTTTCTGCTCTCCATCAGGCCTGACCAGGGTGTTGACCTTGGTCGTGTCAATGTCATAGAGGTTCTTCATGGCTGGTCTGATCTGGGGTTTGTTGGCCTTGACGTCCACAATGAACACAGGTATGTTGCTGTCTTCTAACTTCATGGCTGACTCAGTGGGGAGCTTGATGATGGCATAGTGGCTTGTTTCTCTCCTGCTTGGAATTCTGAGGGTATTTGGGTTGACTTTGGGTCGCAGTATCTTGGGCCTCCAGAAGGGGGTGACGTGAGCACCCTTTCCTTGTGGCTGTAGACGCCTTTCAGCACTGCTTTTTTGACCTTCAAAGTTGTCATTGCTTTGCTTCAGCTTTGGGAGCGTCAGGGGCTTCCTTCTTTACTTTTGGCACCATCTTCATGAAAAGTGATCCCAGATTAAAAAAATAAAATCCAGCATTTGGGACATTTTATCTATTGTTTGGGACAATTTGGTGCACTTGTAAATAGACTATATATATATAAAATAATACTATTTCTGTATTGATGTTGAATTTCTTGGGTGGAACATGGTGTTGTGATTCTAGAAGGTTCTTATTCTTGGGCAATACATATTAAGTCACTAGTAAGTAGAGTCTCCTGATATCTGCAATTTATTTTTACATGTGGGGGTTTAAGGCACATTGGACTCTTACTCTCCTGTCCAGCTGGGTGACTGTGGGCTGCCTCTGAACTCCATTTTTTCACCTGCAAATGAGGATAGTACTGAGTAGCTAATGTTCTGGGGGTGAATACTTGTGAATGATACAAGATATGTATGGCATGTGGGTGGAGCTTGGGGTCGGAATTTTTTCAGTAAAAGGAAATGGGCCCTTTGTGCACATGGTAGCTCCCTGGGGAAGATCAGATCCTTCCTTTTCTCCCACAAAACCCCACTGCCCTGTGTGCAGAGTGGACCCCTATGTTTGAAGTCACTCCCTATTGCCCCATGGCTGGGCCCCCTGCAAGTGCTCCTCCTGAGACCCCCAGTTTGGCATGGGCTGTTGGAGGCAGATGTCTTCCAACTCAATGGGCACCTGCAACCCCACCCCCATATGGCTGATTCTTTGGGGGGTGTGGAGGAGGGAATCCTAAAGCACATTGCTAAACTTTCTTTGGACATTCTCTCGCTCTCCCTAGCCACCCCGCCCCAACTTCCTGGCAAGCTGTCTGGCTGTTATTTCATCTGGAATTACTGGAATTCACTGTCTTTTGTCAGCATCCTCTCCCTCCCCCGCTGTCCGGGGAGACAGGAGCAATGGATGGTGTGGTCCGCCTGGCCGTGCCACCCTCAGTAGCACATCAGCACTGCACGCACACACACCCCACATCTCAGGCATCCCTCTCACTTCTGTCCCTCTGCCTCCATTTTCCATCTCTTGCTTTTTCTCTCCACCTCCTTGTGTACGACACCTGAAGATTTTCCGGTCTTGACCCTCCTCTATCTCCCTTGCTGCTTCTCTTTGTCATTGAGTCACTGGTGTCTCAGTCTCTCATCCTGTTTCTCTCCTGCCTTTAGTTTCTCTGTCTCCATTGTTCTCTTTCACCATATTTTTATCCTCAGAAGCATTTTACCCCAGCTTCCTGATGGGCTAAATGCAGCATTTGCTCTGGAGGATTTCAGGACTGTTGCTTTGGGGCCGGTTTTTCTGGGTCCAAATCCCAGTTCTGCATCCCAGATGGGTGTGTGACCTTCCTTCCCTTCCTTGCTCCCCAGCATCCTCACTTCTGCACTTGGAATCAGAGGATCCCCCATGTGAGGTTCTTGAGTGATTCACAAGGTGGCACAGGTTAGCACTCCACAAAACTTCTTGTGGGACAGAAACTGCATTGCTCACAGTGGTCTACAAAACCTACTCCTGCCTCTCTCAGCTCCCCTGCTTCCATCCCCATCTCCATCACAATCTCAAGCTCATCTTGTCCCTACACACAACAAGCTCCCTCCCACTCCCAGGACCCGGTCCTCAGTCATCTCTGGAGAACTTTCCCTCAATGTGAGGGAAAGCATTGACTTGTCACATGTCAGACCTCCTGACATGCTCAGTAGTGCTCTAACATTTGTCCCCACACTTTAACTTCCCTCCCATTCAAAGGCACAGCTCCATTCCCCTCCCCCTGGGCTTAATGACTTGCTCCTAATAAATAGAATGTGGCAAAAGGGACAGTGAACAATCTCTAAGACCAGGTATCAAGAGGCTTTGGAGCTTCCCTCTCCTTTCTCCTGGACCCCTCGGAAGGGAGGAACCAGCCTCTCAGGCAGCCTCAGGTGACATACAAATGGAGAGGAACTGAGGCTTCCCACCCACAGCCAGCACTCCCTTGCCAGGTTGTTTCTGTACCACCTTGGGAATGCAGTCTTCAGTTCCAGTTGAGCCTTCAGATGAGACTGCAGCCCTGGCTGCCATCTTGCCTGCAACTCCTTGAGAGAACTTGAGCCAGCATCACACAGAAGCACAGAAACTGTGCTGCTGACTTTTGGGTCATTCGTCAAGGAGCAGAAGATAATGAAGACACTCTCTAGTCCTTGGCTCTGATGCCATATTTTTTGTTGACTGAGTTATGTCTCTTTCCTCAATTAGGTATGTCTGTCAGAATCACTGTGTTCCCAAGGTCTGGGGCTCACTCAGTAATGGTACCAAGACTGAATGGAGGTCAGGAATTTCAGGTTCAGTCCAAGACACCTCCCTCTTGTGTTCCCTGTCTCCCTAGAGAGGGCCGGAGAGCATGGCCCAGTCCCTTTTCTGTCTTTCTCTGTCAGGTTACTCACATTTGCTGTGGTTTTGTGCTTGGCTTTATTCCCAAATGCCTGACAGAGGGGGGTGCTCGCTCAGCTCAGGAGGCACCCGTGGGAGGAAGGGCTCTGCATGCTTTCTCCTCTAACAAGCTGCATCCCAAAAAAAAAAAAAAAAAAAAAAAAATAGCTCCCCTTCACAGCAAGGACAAAAATAGCCCGGCTGCGGGATTCTGATGGAGGTGGCAGGCGAGTGTGGGGCTGAGGATGGGCAGCTCTGCTCTCACTGCCCAGAAGATCCTCTCTTCTGATTATTCACTCTCCTGTAGGCCACCACCCACTTATTCATTTTATCTAGCCTCCCACCCAGTCAGCTCTTAATGCATTGTGTGTTGATTATTTCTTCTCCATTTATATCTGCATTAATTCATTCATCTATCCTACACCTTTAGACTTATTAATCAATCCATTCATCCATCTGTGCATTCATCCAGTGTCCATCCATATTTTTAATTTTAATCCAAACATCCTAATGCCCTTGTGTCCTTTTGCTACTTATTTAACCCATCTTCTGTGTATCTATTTATTATACATTTTAATTCACTTGTTCACTAACTCACCACACCTACATTTCAGTTCAAACTCCCAACTATTACCTGTGAACCTACCTTGCACCAGATGTGCTGCTGGCCTATGGGGTTATGGGGTGAGTGAAATAGACCTGGTCTCTTTCCGTGTGCCCTTCATCTGAATAATTCCCTCAGGTCAGGTGAGTTGCTGGTCTTAGGGGATCCTAGGTGAGGACAGCTCTGCTCACTGGAGACTCACGACATGATGGGGCCATAGCAGGATGAACATGATGTGTGATGACGGGAACTGCTACTGGTTCCACCACTTGAATCTCATGTCAACATGTTAATGCAGTGATGCAGACCTATATAAGTCCAAAGCACACTGCAATTGTGTGTGTGTGTGAGTGCGTGTGTATGCTTGAACAGAATATCTTTTGGGTTTCCTATCACCCACACATCACTCCACCGAGGCCCCAGTGTCCCCTGCAGCCTGGATTTGTCCCTGGTACTTTGCTGGGACCCTAGACAGCAGCCGACATCCTGCCTCTGGAATACTGAGGGTGCTTTTTTATGAATCCAGGATGTCCACAGGGAACTGGGAGTCTTTCCTCCTAGGAAGGAGAACATTCTTATCTGAGTTTTATCAACAGAATTATTTAGAGACTTTTAAACATCCTCCCCGGAACTTCAGATTCCCAGGGTTGAATATATTTTCCAAGTTCATTATCCACAAATGCCTGTGGCTCAGATGAAAGTTGGTGGCATTGGAATAAGACAGGTTAGGCTCTAATGCTGGCTGAATGCTTTGCTGTGTGACCCCGGGCAGGTTACTTCACTTCTCTGCGCCTCTGTAGCCTCTCCTGTAAGGTGGAGTTTAGCAGCACTGGCAAGGATATTCCTGGGAGCATCACAAGGCAGTGCAGGTGCCAGCAAAGGGTGGCTCCCATTGTTCTAGAGGATGGTGTGGGCATGCATGTGTCAGCAGGGGAGAGAAGCCCAGTGCTGAAACCAGCCAGGGTAATTAGATGTGGTTTATTTTTCTCGGTTTTTTAAGTCCCGTAGCTTGGACAGAAGTAGGGGATTCAGTACCTATATAACATTCTTTCCTCTCTGTGGTTGATGAAGCGAGCTCTGGGCTCCCCCACCCCTGTTAGACACTCTGTGTCTGGTGTAAGTGGGGTTCCCTCACCCCTTTCTCCACCAGAGCCTCTGAGCAGGCAGAACTCCTAGATCTAGTCTCCTCCAGATCTAAGACTCAGACTGGAACCTGCAGACTGGTGACTCTGCTTAGGTCTAAAGAGCAGCGATTCAAAGAGCAGAGATTCAATGAAGCCACATGGAGATGCTAGTGAGGAGCTGGGATTCCAGTGCTCCCTGGAGGGTGTCCAGGAAGATCCACTGGCCCTCAAGATCCTTCAGGGTCAGCCCCACTTTCCTTGTTCCAGTCCTTCCTCATCTCCTTCACTCTCCTGAACTCCATGCATGTCCCAGCATGAGCCCCTCTGTCCTGGGCCTTTGCACAGGCTGTTCCTTATTCCTAAAATTCCTTTCTCTTTACTGTTCACCCAGATATTCACTATTCCTCTTTTAGGTTTTGATCCCAGATATCATTCCCTCCCTGGCCCTCCTTGGGCTGGGGGAGGAGGAACACTCCTCCTCTGTAGGCTCACAGCCTGCCTGACTCCCCACTGACAGCCCTCTGGGTCTGTTTGCCTGTCTGCCTCTCTCCTGGGCTGAAGGATCCTTGACACTGAGTGACCTTAGCCCGGAGGGTGGAAGTAGCATAGAAGCATGCCCACAGACATTTATAGAATGAATGGGTGGTAGGGGAGGGAGTGAGAGAGGAGAGGGAAGAGACAGAGGAAGGAAGAGAGAAGGAAATGAATTTTGGCATAAAAACTTGGATCTTGCTTATTTCTATCCAGTGCTTTTTTTATACCATCAGGATGCAGCACCTGAGATTCCCCTTGCTGGTGAGAGACTGGGTCAGCTTTAGTGCTGCTACGTTGTCAAATAGACATTTAGTGCTGCTACGTTGTCAAATAGACATTTGGTGATGAAGATGGCCCTGGTGTTGGAGTCAAGAGACTTGGCTTGCAGATCCTGGCAGGACCCAAGGAAAACCCCTTTCTTTTCACTGGGCCTCAGTTTCTGTGTAAAGTGGGAACTGCATCCAGATAGGCTGGCCTGAATGCCTGGGCCTCTGGGGATGCTCAGCAGGTATCTGCACAGTGAAGAGGCATGGATTCTAGACAAAGGTGGGAAGCTGGGGGCAGAGGGGCAGGGGAATGGGAAGGAGAATCAGACTGGAGAGCTGGCAGCAGGAAACAGAGGCTGCAGCTAGGGCTGGGGAGGTCGACCGGGGCGGGGGTGGGAGGGGGGCAGCAGGGAGTCCTGTATCTCCAGGTGGGTCCTATTCATGTCGCTGATCTTCACTTTGACCTCAAGATCTCTTTCAGATGAGGCAAGCTCCACCCACCTCACTGATTCAGCAATTCCATCCCTCCAGATTTGCGTGCAAAACATCACCAGGTTGAGACCTCCCTGGTGGCTCAGGAGGTTGAGCACCACACTGTGAAGCTGTCCGCAGCCTGTGCAGTGCGGGTTCGATCCCGGCCGGCGAGAATCCCACATGGGGCAGCAGACCTCTCCTGTCTCCCCTGCTGCTCCCCTCAGCAGTGTATTTCATCAGTCTACCCGTTCTATTCCCCGCTGTCTCTGGTGAATCCTCTCACCCTCCCGCGCATCTGGCCTGTACCCCAGATCTTGTATAAATAAATAAAATCTTTAAAAAAAACACACACACCACCAGGTCCCTTCTCCACCGCACTTTCCCAGCCAAGTCTCGGCGCTCAGTTCACACAAGGCGAAATGTTTGGACACCAGGAAAGCATTAAGTAATTGGTGGATTGTGCCCCGCCCCCAACTTTTCCACTTGCATTTGTTTGTTTCCTGCAGGGTTGCCTGACACCAGGCAGCCTTGAATTTGGACCCAGGGAGCTCAGCCTAGGGTGTGCCTGCCTGGCAGACCTTGTACACAGACAGCAGTGGGTACTGAGGAGTCCCCAGGGTCTTCAGAGAAAGTGGGAGCAGAGCCCTCAAAACACCAGCAGATGGTACAGCAGCCCTCTTATGACACAACAGAGCAGATTAAGTTGATCTAGAATGCAAACCTAGCCCCTGCTAGCCACAGCCACACACGGGGGTGAATGAGCCCTGGGGTCCTGATCCTAGATGGGTGCTGCCTCTTTGAGATGTGGGCAGTCATTTCAGTCCTTTATGTCTGTTTCTTTGTTGTCTGTTAAATGGGTGGTGTTATGGTTCCAGGTGCACCAAATAAAAACAAGACGCCCTGTTAGACTTGAATTTCAAAGAAATGATGAGGTTTTCATCTTTGCATAAGTATATCCCATACTATATTTGGGATGTACTTACACTAAAAAAAAATTATTCTGTTTCTTTGAAGCTCAAATTTAATGGGGCCTCTGGCATTTTGTCTGGCACCCTTTAGCTGTTGTAACAATAAAGTGAAATGATGTGTACACATGCATCCCCCTAACCCTGCACAAAAGGATCACAATCTGATGGCCATTTCTGTTAGAGTCAGACCAGGAATTTTAACTATGAGTGGTAATTAACATTAATGAGCTCACATTAATTTTTATTAACGAATATTAACAAATTACTTCCTACTAATATGAAAACACACGGTTTCCTGAGTAGTGGCACGTCCTTTGCATTCTTTCTTTTTCATCACAGCACGCAATGTGGGAAGTGATGTCACTGTGCCCATTTTATTGCTGGGAAGCCCAGGACACAGCAAAATTAATTAAGTTAAAAGCTGTGGCCTTGCTTATTAATAATAGGGGTACTGTCCTGAGTGCCTAGCAAAGGTTGTTTTCTTGACCACCCTCACCAGATCTGAGTAGACACTACTGTTCTGCTATTACTATTATTTCTCTTTTGCAAATAGGGAAGTGGAGATTTAAGACTGACCCAAGGTCACACCACTCTTCTGCATTTGAATGAAGTTTAAACCCTGGCAGTCTGGGCCCCACTGACCCAGCTGCCTCAGCAGCCTCACCCAGAGATGGGAAATGGATCCCCAGAGAGTGGGACACAGAGCTGGCATTCTGGAGCTCACAGGGCCTGAGGCCTGTCACCAGCTGCTTCTCATTAGCCCGCCCCCACCAACCCCACCAGCCCCCACCACCACCCCCAACCCCTGGCCCTAGAAGCAAGGAATCATCTTTGCTGTTTCAGATGGGGCCCCACATATCCCACTCTGCACATGTTGAGTCAGTGTCAGAAAAATCCCAGAGGTGAGCACTGGAGGGACCTGGGGTAAGTCAGAGTGTAGACATGGGGAACAGCAGGTAGAGTCCAGGCATCCACTCCTTCCTCCAGTAGAAAAGCTCTGATACTTCCTGGTCGTGTGACCTTAGGCAAGTGACACTACCTCTCTGCATCTGCATCTCTCTCTAAAATGGGAGTGATGGGCCTCCCCTGGTGGCGCAGTGGTTGAACATTGGGCTGTGAAGCTGCTCGCAGCCTCTGCAGCGCAGGTTCGCTCCCTGGCTACCCGTGAAGGTCCCACATGGAGCGCAGACCTCTCCTGCCGTGCCCGCTGCTCCCCTCAGCAGTGTACTTCGTCTGTCTGCCTGTTCTGTTCCCTGCTCTGGCTCTGGTGAATTCTCTCACCCTCCCGCGCTTCTGACTGTATCCAGTGCTTGTATAAATAAATAAATAAATCTTTAAAAAAAATAATTAAAAAAAATAAAATGGGAGTGATAACAGTACCTTCCACTAAGATTGCCATTTGAAATGCCCTAATCCTTAAAAATCACTTAGCACTGGCACACAGACACCTAGGTTCAGCTCACCTCTTGTGCACGTGTCTTAGTTTGGTCTCCTCTAGGGCAGAGCTTGAGATAAAGACCCCAGTTATGTGGCTCCTTTGGGAGGTAACGTCAAGAGGAGTGGGCAGCGAGACAGGGAAGGGAAGGAATTACAGAGTGTGCTGGCGCCCAGGTGGCTACTGGAGGTAGCTGGAACTCAGTCCTGCTGGTCGTCTCCAGGACACTATGCAAGACACACCTCACAGTTGCCCCCCAGGAATGAGGGAGCTGGGGTATTCTCCCCACCTCCGCTGGTTGAAGGCTGCTCCCCAACAAGGCTGGCCTGACCCACACACTGTGGGTGTGAGAAGCCTTGGGCAAAGGCAGCAGTCTGCTCTAGGGTCCGCGCATGTACAAATAATGGAGGGCAGGCAGATCTGGGCAGGGCACCAAACACTCCTCCGCAGCATCTCCTCAAGATATCACTTGGTTTAGCTTGAAAAACATCCTTCTGTGAAAACAGTGACAGCAATGGCAGCAACAACAATAATACTTCAGGCTGGAAATCAAGGACGTGATCTGACCCCCAATACACATACCCCACCACGAGACGCCTCGCCAGTACTCTTCTCAACTGACAATGGGGCATCTAGCTGTCCAGAGAAGCCCCCCAGAACTCCCTCTGCTCCAACTGGGGTGTGGGCAGCTGTCTGGGCTCTAGAAGTCGGGGTGCCAAGAGAGCAAAGAGGACACAGCCTGTCCTTCAGACTCACATGTCCTGTGGAGCCAAGGCGCTATTGTGAAGGCAGACATCACAGGGCACACTGGACCCGGGGCCAGCTGCAGGCAGGCTGCCAGGGCCCAGCACCCCGCTTTGACCTAGCACCTGAGCAAAGGATGAAAAGCAAAAGCAAGGTGGGGAGACTCCTTGGGTGGGACAAAAATACTCTAAATGGTTGGGCCTTGAGGTAACCCTCCATCCTGGGAAAAAGAGAGGAATTGCTATTTTGATGACTATATACAGCATCTCCCAAGTACCTGATCACTTCACACAGTGATCCTCTCCTGTGTGCCCCCACACCTTAGATATGATTTTATCCCTGTTTGCAAGATAAGGGCATGGAGGTTCAGAGACGGAGAGCACTTTGCTCAAGGCCACACAGCATGGAATGGTCAGAGCTGGGATGAGGACCCTGGGCTGAGTTCAGTGCTGCTGCAGGGCACTGAGCAGCCACCTTCCCGAAGCAGACAGTGGGAATAAGCATTGTTTTAGGACATGCTGGGCAGGGGCGGGGGCCGGGGGGAGTGTGGGTCCTGAGGTTAGCGGTTAGCCCTGGGGTCTCTTGAATCCGATCACCTATCTTATTTCGTGGCTGTCCAGTTTTCCCTAGGTATATGGCTTTTGTCCAGGGGCTTTTTTTTTTTTTTTCTTAACACTTTGGGGCTCAGTTTCCTTCTCTCTTAAATAGGGAGAGAAATAGTATGGGCTTCCCTGGGTTGTGCTGAGGATTGAATGATGTCAAGTTTACAAGTTTATAGATTAACTAGTTGATGCTCCATCAATACCCCAGCCCTCTTGGGGGTTTGCACTCTGCAGGGAGCTCTTGGAGGCAGAAGCAAATGAAATTTCAATGGTGGAGGCCCAGCCACTGCAGATGGGGTTTGAGATGTCAGCTGAATTCTGGGCCCTCCCTACTGGCTCCCCACCCCAGACCTCCTCCTTCCAGGCCACGCTGGGAATCCTGAGGTGCTGTAGAGCTGGGGAGCACACTGCTTTCCCAGAATCCTGCCACCCATTGGCTCTTAACCACCGCATGTGGGTTCTGCTTGCAGCGACTGACAAGCCTCCTCCAAGGGGACCTTAACTACATCCTCCAAGTGGGGGCCTCCTGGCTTGCCATCTGAGGCTACGTGGCTAGATCTCTTGCCCACATCCCACAGCTGTTGAGCGCCAGCCCGAGATCACCCAGGTTCAGAGCCCAAGGGTTCAGCCACCATCAGCAAAGCTGGAAATGAGGATTGCTTCCTGAAAATGTCCAAGGAAGACAGCGAAGGCGTTGAGTTGGCCTGGGCAATTGTTGACCTCAGGACCCTGCCAAAGAGGCATCGAGGGAGACTGGTCACAGCTAGTCAGCTAGACTGGGTGCCTCCCTGCTGTCCTGCTTGACACTGCACGCAAGACCCGCAGGTTTCCCACCTCTCAGGGCCTCTAGCCTGGGCTGCCTTTCCCCTCCTCCTCCCACCCAACTGGAGCCCTTTCCAGAAGAGCCTGTCTCCAGGGACACATCCCCCAGCTGCCTCAGGCCTGGTGAGAGTAGTCGGGAGAGAAGGGAACGAGAGAGAAAGAGAAGGAAGGAAGGAAGGAAGTAAAGGAAGGAGGGAGGAAGGAAGGTTGGAGGGGAGGGAGAGAGAGAGAGAAAAGGAAAGAAAAAAAGAAAGAAAGGAAAGAAGAAAAAAAGAATGACACCAAGTGATTTCACTCTGGACACTGAGCCACGTTAGCTCATGGCCCAGTTTTCTGGGTCAGGGACGGAGGTGCGTGATAGTCTTATGCAAGGCATTTGGCTTCGGAGAAACTCAAGTTCCTAAAGATTATTATTTTAACAAATCCAGCTTTGACGTGTCCAAAGGCAGCGGGAGGCTCTGAAGGGTTTTCCAAGAAAGTGTGTGTTTCTTGGGGTTATTATTTCAGACTCAAGTTCAGGGAGGGAGGCTGTTTTGCTCAACTCGTATTTCTGGAAAAACAGGCGCTTGGAAAGAGTTGGACGAGCTGGGCAGGATGTGGAATGGAGAGCTGTTGGCCTGGGGAGCAGGGGGCTGGGGAGGCAGGGAGGAGAAGGGCCAGCATCTTGATGGGCCTCTTCTCGAAGGGGACACGTGAGCCTGGCCCTCGTCCAGAGGTGTGAGGGGCAGTTTACCTGAAGACGAGAGTCGATTGAGGTCTCCATCGTCTCACTCTTGAGGAATATGCCTGGTCCAACCAGGCTCTCGCATCTGGAGCAGGCGATGGAGGAGGAAAGTGTGTAGACCATGCCACCATCTTGGTTAGTTTTGCAAGGCATGGGCTTAGACATTGGGGTGCTGTGCAGATGTCACTGATCCAGTATGGGCCTCAGTATCCTCATGGGAATGAAGAGTCTTGAATACTTGTGTGTGGCCCAGCCCCTGCCCAACCCTCCCCACACACCACTCTCTTCCTCATCATCTGGTCTCCAACCTGACTGACCTTGGCTCAGATCCTTACAGGCCCATGGTCCTGCTGATGTAAAAGCCTTTCTTTCTGCCTGGAACCCTCTCATTCTTGGACATCATTTAAATATCACCTTTCCGGGGAGCCTTCCCTGATGCCCTCAATGGAGCGCCCATCCTCTGCTGAACATTGTTCTTAGCATTCTGCGTTCATGAGAGGGGTGTCTGACACCCCTCTGAGGCCTGCTCTGAGACCTATTCACCTGTTCATTGTGATTTCCCTGCCACTGAGGCTGACCCAGGAGGCTCACAGCAGTGTGCTTCTGGGCCCAAGATTAGGGGCTGGGCTCAGACCTGGTCTCTCAGACCTCTGCTACCAGACAGACTGATGGACAGAGGGAGATGTCTTCTTCTACATCTTCCTCTTAGGAAGAAGATGCGTACAAGGTCACATGCCCCATTGTACCCCACCTACCCTCATTATTTGTGGTCACTAGTCAAAGTCACGTGCTTCTTAGAGGAACGGGCTTGACATGGCTGGTGTGGCTCAGTCATTCTATTTCATGGACTCCCTTCTCCTCCAGGCGTCTTCCATTTCCTCTAGATCCTTGGCTTCCTTCCAGACACTTCCCCAACCCATGGGCAGAGACTTGTCCCCAGCAGGATTCCGGCAGGAGGCCGCGTGGCCTCCCTTCTCCCTTGCTCCTGGAGACCTTTCCTTGTGGGACCCGCCGTTCTTTCAAGCCCAGAGGTGAGTCACCAACAAGTCACGTGTCCTAGCAAATGTCAAGTGTCTCCTGCTTTAGAGCCTCACGCCCTGGACTTTGTTTTATGGGGCTTGGCTGTCTGGGGCTGCCGACGATTTCATCCATCAACTCAGGACCGCTCGAACACTAATGCTGAATTTATAGAAGTGGTTAAACAAAGTGTTGACAATATGGACGGCGTGTTTCTGATTAACACGGCGATTCCAAGGGAAACTGCCAACTGTGGGGAAGTCAGTAAAACACAGCAGCGATTTCCCAGGCTCAGTAACTTCGGGCCTTGACATCACAGGATTAACAGATGTTCCTCAAGGAACTTGCAAAGCATTTTGGAGGCGTTGCTTGATGGATAAGTCCAGGCTCATATACAAAACTGAGCTGCTTCCTGCTTTCTCCGTTCTCTCTCTCTTCCCCTCTCTCTCTCTTTCTGCCTCTGTGTCTCTGCCTCTCTCTCCATGTTTCCTTCCAGCTCTCTCTCTCTCTTTCTTGAGAGGTTAAATCTGAATCCTCTTCCAATCGTAAAAGAAATTTCCACCAGGAACTTCTATCAGCTTCAACTAAGCTCCCCAAATCCTGGGCCTACTTTGCCCCCTTCTGAAAGTAAACAGTGACACCCACTCACGCAGGGCCAACATTGACTGGGCCCAGCTACTTCATACAAGTCATCGCATGTCATTTACACTGTGAGGTGGAGACTGATTATCTGCATTTTAAAAATATTTTTTTAGGCTGACTCATAAGAAGTTACTAAAATAGTACAGAGTTCTGTAGCCTCTCCTCATCCTCCCCCGATGATGATAATACCTTACCCAGCCTTAGCATATTGTCGAGACCAGGAAGTTGACTTTGGTACAATGCCTCACACCTTCCTTGGATTGTTACCAGTTTCTACATTCTATCTTCTATCGATCTATATAGCTACCTACCTACCTATGGACTGTATTTAAGTTGGTCCAGGATGTTCAAAGAAAATACCATAGATTGGGGGCAGAGCTTAAACAACAGATTTATTTCCTTATAGTCCTGGAGGCTCGAACTCCAAGGTCAAGGCTGCAGCAGTTTCAGTGTCTGGTGTGGACCCTAGTCCTGGCCTGCAGACCTTCTCTCAGAGAGATGCATGGGCAGAGGGAGGGCGAAGCCCCTGGGGTCTCTTTTTGTGGAATCTCCTGTTGGAGCTCCTGAACTCATTTAACTTTAATTGCCTTTGTCTAGGCTCCATCCCAACACAGTCACATGGAGGGTGAGGAGTTGTGAGGCGGGGTTACTCAATCGCCATGTGACCCCAGCTAGGAGCACCTCTCTCTGGGCCTCAGCTTCTCTATCTGTAATATGGGGCTGACCGAGAGGTTGTACCATGGGTTGATAGCTGGCTCCTACCTGGAGGTGGGACTTTCATGGACTCTTTTCCCACCCTCTACCTGGCCTTTTACAGATAGAGGTGTGGGAATGAGTGATGATGCAGATGTGCTTTCTCTCTGGATTGGGCTCCCAAAATGAGGGGCAGGCCTCCACACACCCAGGGGCAGCGGGACCCAAGACACCAGCGACACCAGGAGCCAGTGTCCGTTTCTCCCCTCTGCACTCAAGTCCAGGCACTCACAGCACCTGAGGCATCAGAGAGAACAGCGTCTGGGTGAAGCAAGGGGAGTGAGAACAGAGGGTCCACGGGAGGACTGACCTTAAGAGCTTTGGCTCCATAAACAGCAGAGGCAACCCCACACTCCCACCTGCTGCTGATCTTCCTCCGAGAACCTTTAATGCTTGTTCTGCATTTGATTTCCTCACTCCAATGGCCTCCGCTCCCCATAAAACTCAATCTCCTTTTGTTTTCAATTCAATTAAGGGCCAATAATTCCACCCACAAGGCCACACATGGAAAGTGCTGTCAATAACCAGCTGTGGGCAGGGGCAGGGCGGCCTGGAGGGAGACACAGGAAGATCTCTGGGGTCCAGGCCAGTGAGTAGGGCAGGGCTGGGGGAGGAGAGAGACCCGGACTCAGTGAGTGTTAGCCTGGCTTCTAGCCTTTGTCATGGGGCTCATTCACTGTGTGACCCTGGCAAAGGCTGGTTGACTCTTGGGCCTCAGTGCCTCCATCTGTAAAATGGGACCCACCGACCCAGAGGTACTACTGAGTTTTGAGCCCAGATTCTATAATGACTATCTCAATACTAATTTAATAACTGATGAAAAATATATCACTCTCACTGACCCAGCCAGGAGGCCTATTTGTAGGAATTTGTCCTCTGAAACAAAAAGTGATTCTATAAAAGTGCATGCATGTGCTCGTGTGTGTGTGTGTGTGTGTGTGTAAGAGAGAAAGAGACCCGAAAAAGGCATGTCACACTTTAAAATAATGGGGTTTCAAATGGGGAGAGATGAGTTAGGGACTTTCGAGCTTTCCAATGAGTATAAATTACTTTATAATTAAAATGTATATAAACCTATAAAATGAAATGAATACCTACTTGTGGTTGAGAATCAGAGCCTTGTATTAAGGTAAAAGGAAGAATATTTAATCCCCACAACTCAGCAATAACCACTGTCGACATTTTTATGCATTTCGTTATGAGTCGTTTTCCTTATTCACGTACACATATATTTTTATAATAAAGTTGGAATTATACTCCATGAGAAATGGTGTAGCCTGTTTTTTCACTTAACGTTTTAGCATAAGGATTTCCCCAAGTCACTAAAATTTACCTTGGAATTGTGCTAGGAGGCCACGGAATAGTGTGACCACCTGCGCTTTCCCTAGCCCTAGCTGATGGAATTACCCACTCATCAGGAGATGCTTTCATAGATGGGCTGTTACCCCAGGCCAGGTACACACCCCTGTGCTGCTCCCTATATATAGCTCCAGAATCTTGCCCAGGTTTCTACATAGTAGGAGCTCAATAAATACGAACTGAATAAATGGATCAGAATAAGTGAGTGGAGGCAAATAACGCAGAATATATGAATGTGAGTATGTTTAAGTGGAGGCAAAGTAGTGACTGATGTGAAAATATGTTCCCTACTGTCAAGCTTATAGGCTGTCTCCCATTCGCACCTCTAGAAAGCATGGTGATAAATCCCCCGGCATCACACAGGGGTAGGCAGGGCTCCATTCCTTCTCAGTCCAGACCTTTGCTTTCCTCTGGTGCTCTGAGTCACTCCAGGCTCTCACCACCGAGCCGAGCTGGGCTCTGAACACAGTCAAAACAAATTGCTGTGTTGGTCCCTGGAGGGGAGTGTCATTTCATCCACAAAAGAGGCTTGTGATTGAAGCCCAGGAGTCCCAGTGGGGAGCCAGTGTTTCCTAAGGCTGCCTGTGGTGCGGGTCCAGCCTGGGGAGTGGCCGTGGGCGAGCTCCCAGGTGGGTTCCGAGATGGCCCACAATACAGTCCTTCAAGTCCCAGGAATCTTGACTGAGGCCAGCATCTAATAAAAGCCTTTGAGTCAGTTGTTTTTCAGGTCTTGGGTTTGAAGCTTCCATTTAACAGAGCTGAGTTTGGAGCCCATATCCCCACTTCCTGCATGACTTTGGGCCCTGGGACCCTCATTTTTTTAATCCTTAGAATGGGGATGGGGGACCTCCCTGGTGGCGCAGGTGGTTGAGCGCAGCGCTGTGAGGCTGTCCATAGCCTCTGCAGTGCCAGTTCGATCTCCGCCGGCCGCAGAGCAACCCACATGGCGCGGCAGACCTCTCCTGCCTCGCCAGATGCTCCCCTCAGCAGTGTATTTCAGTCGGTCTGCCTGTTCTGTTCCCCACTCTGTCTCTGGTGAATCCTCTCACCCTCCTGCACATCTGGCCTTACCTTGGTTCTTGTATAAGTAAATAAATCTTTTAAAAAATTGATGATGGGACTAGAAGTCAGCTCATAAGTCACGGTGAGGATTAAATGACATAAACAATCCTTAGCACAATGTCCGGCACACAGATGAACATGACCCAGGTTAACCTTTACTACAGCCTCTCTGAGGACCCTGGCATCAAATTTGTGCACCATCTTTGCCTGGTAAATGAGGCTGACTCCATTCATTGAACATATTTTCACCACTACTTTTGTCTTTGTTAAAATAAAGCCACTCCATCCGAAGGTGGATCTGGCTTGGCCATGGACTTGTAGATAGTTTTTTATTTTTATTTTTTTGATGGCTCAGGAGGATCCTTAAAGTGCCCAAGATCAAAAGGTTAAGTGACAGGGGGTTGGGCTCATGATGAGCAATGGACCCAGTATGCCAAGGTGTTTTCAGTGATGAAAGAATGGGCTGAATCTGGTGAGGTGAAATTGAACAGGAAACTATGAAAGTCCTAGCACTGAGTCCAAAATATCAACTCCAGCAATAGTAGTAACTGTACCAATAACTCACAATTCACATTCTGTGCCAAGAACTACACTAAGGACTTTGCATACACATTTTATTAAACTTTCACAACTTCCTTCCACACAAGTTCAACTATTATCCCCATTTGCAGAGGAAGAAACTAAGGCTATACTCAAGTTGGCAGGTTGGCGGAGCAGAGACTCAAAGTGCGTCTCTAAACCCACACTCATAGCCCATGTGCCATCTTGGATGACAGGGCTGTTATGTTTTGAATCATGCCAAGTATGCAATCAAAGGTTGGTCTGGGAGTAGTAAAGAGGTTAATATGCCACTAAAGGCCTGAGTGCCTGCCAAGAGGCTGGCTTTCATTCATTCCTGCATTTATTCATGCAACATGGATTAACTCAGAAGCTACATGCGCTAGGTGTATGAGCAGCAGTGAATTCAGAGTGGATCAGCCAGAGATGGTCTCTGCTCTCATGGGGTTCACAGGAGAGATGGACGATAAATAAATGATGCTGGGTCCCCTAAGGGGTGCTCCCAGGGACTCCGTTTTCCTCCAGAATTCCCCTGGCATGCTGGTGTTTCACCTGGCTGGATTGAGCCCCTGGCTGGGGGAATCCACAGCCTCTTTAGAGTGAAATAATGCACACAGATGCTTGGCAGTGTGCCTGGCACATAACAAATGCCCAGTGTTAGCTGTAATAATAATAACAAATGCTGCCGCTACAGCACGCGTCATTGGCTTTTTGGACCAGGTAGTTTGGAGTCTGACACTTCTGGCTTACCCCTGTTCAACTTTACCTCATTAGCTTCAGCACATAGCTCCGCACACTCAACACCCCTCCAGAACAAAGGCGCTCTACCCTAGCCTGCAGGATTAGTGGCAGAGATTTGCTTTAGATCCTATTTCTCACGACTCCACTGGTTAGGGACTCAGTCTTGGCCCCCATTTTTATCTATACTCAGGTACCCACTAGGTCAAGGCTTTGCTCTGATTCACTGGAAGGTGACTGGGGCCCCAGATCTATTGGGCATGGAAATGTCATTTGTATCCTAAAGGTTAAAATAAATGTCACTTTGGAAGGAAAAAATACATATGCTAAACTCTAATATGGCCCCCACCCTACTTAGACATCTTCTGTGTGAACATAGGTTATCGTGTTGCTTCCATCTACAGACACCCCTTTAGAAGCTCGGCTGGTCTAGTGGTCCCATTTCACAGATGAGGGCATGGGGCTGCAGATGAGCGTGATTGGGGCAGCGGGAGGGGAAGTTAAGTCCCTGCTGAGGGGTGATGGATCTGTTCTCGTCACAGCAGCTCCACCTGCCAGAGCTGGAAATCTCATCAAGTGGGGTTTCCCTGAGAGCCCCTGCTTTCTCTGGCTGATACTTGCAGGGGACACTATAAAAACAACCCCTCGCAAGGTGTTTCAGAGTATCTGCTCTCCAGCCTCTCTCCCGGGCCAGGAAACACTGAGAGGACAAATGTTGTTGGAGCTTGTCTTGGGTAGGAAAGCTTACAAAACTCAAGAAAGCATTTCTTTTATTCCCCACACTCACTTCAAGCCAAACCCCTGGCTTCTCAGCTTGAGTTCTTCTCACCTGCTAATGAGAATTCCTGATCCCCTGCTTCACTTTTCTCCAACTATTGGGGATGTGGAGGAGGAGTCCTGGCTCCAATAGCAGGCAAGTCCCAGATCCAGCATTTCTTTTCTTTTTTCTTTTTTTCCCCCAGCATTTCTTAAACTCAAATAATGTTGGGCCTATTTTAAGGATCAAAAAGGAAGAGGCTCCTCATATTTACTTAAATCTGTTCATTTTTAAATTTATGTTAAATGTATACACATGTAAGTTAACACTTAAACTTCTTAAATCTTATTTTTTAAAGCGTCTTCACTTTTTAATTTTAAGCCTAGCCATGAAATAATAAAAGTTGGATTATTAACATTAATTTAGTATGAACAGAAAATGTTGTTTAATTCTAAACCATGACAGATTTAGTATAGGAAGATGGTATTCTACATATGCTTCTATGTGTAAAGTCTGTCTAGTTTAAATGAGTTTGAGGTTATGTTTTACCCTCTTGTCAAAGAAATTAGAGAATATCTAGTTGTTTCTGCCCAAATATCTTTAGCACGTGGCCACATAGTATAAGATGTCTCATGGTCACAAAATGGTCACTGTTGCACCAACTATTGCATCTGTGCTTCCTACAAGAAGAAAACAGAAGATAGAATGCATGTCACTCAGGTATAGTTACCCTTTTTAAAGAATTTGCTCAGAAAAATCACACCTAACCACCTCAGTTTATGTTGTGTTGGCAACTATATATTTAAGGGATGTGAGGGATAAATCTTTTAACTGGACATGTCAATACTGCAAATAAAATAAGGGGCTGTCACCATGGAAGAGAGAATGAACTTCGGGTAGGAGAGTAACAGTGGTTGCCAACTTGAGGTCTGTTTCCTAACTGGTATAATTCCAAGGCAGAAAATGCCTTTTGAGATCAGAGTGTTGTTCAAAATGGTGTGAGCAATGACAAGTCTCTGTGTATTAGCTCAGGATAATCAGACCTCATATTTAACTCTTCCACTGCCTCGTAATCCTCAAACCCTGCACAATCTTCATTGTAATCATCCTATGAGGCTGTTTGGTCTTTACTCAGTGAGCTCACAATTGTGAAAGTGCTTTCCACCCCAGGCACTTCAGTCACATAGAAGTCCTTGACTACAAGATGATCACTTGTTTTTTTTTTTGTTTTTTTTTTTTAAATTCTTGTTTACAATAAAGGTGAGAAAACAAAGACAATTAGAGAGTGGCACTTTGGGGTTTCATTGTGGGTTCAAGTTTGGGAAATAGCAGTGTATAAAGGCCCACAAGCCTGTGGCGATTCCTCACTGTCTCAGAAGCCCTGGAAGCAGGGGGCAGTTCACCTCCTCTGAGAGGTGAAGGTCCTGAGTCTCAGAGAGGTCAAGCCACTTGGTGAAGGTCACATCCCTTATGGAGATGAGAGCAGACACTCAGCCTGGATCTGGCTCAGAGCAGTGCCGGGCTCTGAGGCCTCCTGTGACACAGCCCTCGAGTCCCCATTGTCATTCTCATGGCTTCCAAAAGCAGAAGAGACACTCCTGATTCCAATGACCCTCAGGCGTCACATGCAGACTTGGACATGATCCATTCCAAACTGCCCATTATACAATGGGGAAATTGAATCACAGTGGGTAAGAAATCATTGAGTTGGGAAGACAGTGACAAAGAGGTGGCCATTTCTGAAGGCCAAGACAATGGTCAAAACCCAGCACATTTCCAGGGCATAAATGGCCAGAACAAAATCAAACAGGAAAACTCCAGCTAACTCAGAGCATATTGCAATGGGATAGTCTGACCACAAATAAGCAACATATGCATTGTGTTAGATGGTGATAAAGGGTAAGAAGCAGCTAAAGAAGAATCAAGGAAATCCACCCCAACTTCCTTATGCTGTGTGACCTTGGACAAGCTAATTTTCCCAAGCTCCATTTTTTTCTCACCCATCACAGCTTATTAGATAACTTTATTTCATTGAATCCCTGCAACCATCCCTTAAGCAGTCAGGCAATACAGCAGTGGGTGAGAGTTCATTGTCTGAAGCCCAACCCAGCTCAACCACTGGTTAGCTGGACTCTTAACATGTGCGTGCCTCAGTGTCCCCACCTGTAAAATGGGAACAGTGTCCAGTTGCAGTTCTGTCAGAGAGAGAGTCGAGGAGAGAACTGAATGAGTCTCTAACTTGTTAAGCACTTGGAGTTATGCCTGGGACAGAGCAGGTGCTTTACAGTAGTTTGCTGCTGTGGCTATTATTACTGTATTAGTATTATTAGCAGTTGCTGGTCACAGTTCAGAACCTACTAGAGTCAGCTCTCAATAACGGTAAGAGGACAATTCACAGTCAGCTTACTCACCAGACATATTAGCACCATGCCTGGCCCTATTATAGTTGATATTATTCACCATGTACCCTGGTTGCTAGACCCGCTCCATGAATAAGTTGAATGAGTGAGTGAATGAATGATTCTATCAAAGTTCCGTAGTGCCCACCCTTCTGCCCGCGCCACCCCTCCGCCCCTGACTGGATCATTGTCTGCCTCCTCTATATGAAGGCCCCTTTCACATCACCAGCACGAATCAGACTCCTAATCCACCCTTCTTTGGTTTAAGAGTCATTACAAAGTGCTTAATTAAGTAAGCCTCGCTTAATCACCAAATGTTTGCATGCGAAACGAGTTCCCGGGAAGCGGGCACTTGACATGTTCTGTACAGAAATAATTACACCGAGCAGGGGAGGACAGCGGGCTGGGACGCAGCGCCTCGACATTTCATTTGAGGGCCTCGCCCATTCATCACCGAAGGGGAATTAAAAGGCTTTAGCTAGGGCAGTCTTAGGACTCCCACATTCCAGCCCTGAATCACAGGAGGGGCTGCTGTCTGGGCTGCCAGGGCACAGAGCCAGGGGGAGGGAGCGTGGAGGGCCAGGTGGGGGTTGGCGGGGCCACAGGGAGGGGTGCCGGGAGACAGGGCACCTGCTTCTCAGCCACAAACAAACCCTCCTTGTATGAGCTGTCCTTGGCCTGTCCTTCTAAGTACCCCTTGGGTAGGGTAACCCCTCTTACTGCGGGAGGGGTTGGCTAGCTGCTCTCTGCTGGTGCAGGGGAAGCTGGTGGTGGCGACGTGTGTGTCTCTGGGGCGGGGTGTGTGTGCTTTCACTTTGTTTCCTACTCAACACCTTCCTGATCCAGGACTTCCCACCGAGACAGGATTAGTCCACATGAACTGACTTTTCTTATCTCTATTGTTTCTTTATGTCTGTTTTCATTTGTGTGAGAAAAAAAGAGAGACCCAGTGCTTCATTCTCTGATGTCGCAGGTACTGCTTAAAATTGATGGAAAGGAAAGGGTGACTCTTTGAAGGTAACAGGGATATGAGCACAATTGGGCTGGAGGGATCCCCCTTCTGAAGTGCCATACCCCTTTCCTGAAGGGCTTCCTGCCCCCCTGCTGGGTCTCCCACCCAAGGGGGCTCAGTCGTCCACCCATTTACAGATTAAGAAACTGAGTCTCAGGAGACAAACAGACTCTCCCCTCTTTCTTGGAGGGAGGGTGGTGGCAGTAGGGTACTGTCGGGAAGAATCGAAAATGATGTTGAGATTGGGAAATGCATCAATAAATAAAAGATGTGTGTGTGCTGCCTGGCGCAGCTCTCCGCTTACCTCTGCGTTTGTCGTCTCTATTTCATAACTCTAAGTTAAAAAAGAAAACCTGAGGGCAATACAAATGATTTATGCCGTAGAAATGCAAATGAATTTTGTCCAGCGGAATGCAATTGATGGTTGTCCTAAAGTTATGGCCAATCTTGCATCTCCTCATAAACGAACACCAACATTTCTGGTGGCCCAGGTATGTGGGTGTGGTTGGGGTTCTTCTCTGAACCAGTGGGGCCATCGCTCTGGTCTCCCGTTAGTTGTTGAGTTAAATACAATCTTTGACGCCCTCAACAAGTGCGGTGACATCATGGTCTTCCCTTCATTTAAAAATTATCCTTTGACTGTACCCACCGAATGAAACCCTCCATTTTGGGGGTTAAGGAAAGATCAAATTAAATAGGCAATATGAGATGGGGGAGTGGCGGGCTGGGTGGCACCTGAGTCTAAACAGTTGGGTGTGTGATGCGTGTTTCTTTGTCTGTAGGCATCCTGTCTTTTCTGTCTCCCCATCTCATTCCATCGCTGGGGGGTGGATGAAGACAATGCAGAAAGCTATCAGGATCCCTGTGTCCAGTGAATGTTTCACAACTAGACCTGGCTGTGGCACCAGCCGGGGTAGAGGGCCATGTCTACCCAAGGTCATGTTTCCCTGCTGTCCAATGGGATAGAAGCGGAAAACACAAATTAAATTGATTTATAGAAGATCAATACAGTGACATCTTGCATACTGCTAAGCTGGAGGGCAGAACTCAGGCCAGTCACGTGAATGGCAAATGCCTGTATTTGCTGACAGCTTCATGCAGAGACTCGTGTAAGCCTCGCCCTGCCCTGCAGTGGGGCCACTGCCGAGCTCCATGTATATGGTGGAGAGAGTAGCTGATTCCCCCAATGCTGCACAGCTAGTCAGAGATGCCATTCTGAACCCAGGGCCCAGGATCCCATAGTAACCAGCCTTGGCACCCCGAAATGAAATGCAGGAGCCAGGGTCCTCCTTCCCAGAGACTCTTACTCAGTGGGGTAAGGTTGACCAGGCCTGTATTGAACCAACAAACAGCTTGTTATTGATGTATAACCACAGACTGGGAGACGCGGCACTCCACTGGGTGGATTCTAGTGTATGATGGAAAGCAACAATGCTGGCAAGGAAGGTGTGTCAGAAAACTCATCGTGACCATTGTCAGGGGAAAGAAATGTCTGGCTGGGACCCGAGGGCCCAGGGGACAAGTCGATGTCAGCAGAATCACCTAATAGTCAGGTCTGGGACCATCAGGGATGAGAAAGTTGCTGACTCTTTCTCCAACGCTCCATAAACCCAACGCCGAGAGTCTTTCTATTTTACAGACGGGGAACGGAAGCCCAGAGAGAAAAGGGGACTGGGTTAAGGCCCCACAGCAGGAAACAGGCAGAGCAAAAGCTCAGGAGTCCAGCACTCAGTCAAACTTAGCGTTAGCTCTCAGAGGCCTAAGTACTCAGTCTTAAGTCTGAGCTGGCTCTGTGGCTTTGCCAATCCCCCCCCCCCCACCCCAGTCTTCCAAATATACGGAGCAGGGATTCATTCTCACAGGAAAGATTTGGGGGGGCAGAGGAGAATCTTGGGACATGGGTGGTGCTGTCATTCATAATAATGGGGACCCACTATGCACTATGTTACAGTGTCTTGCTTTATCTTAATGACAAGCAGGTACTGCTGCCCCATTTTACAGAAAGAACAAACATTAGGTTTAGAAACCTGTAGCACCCCAGGATTTAATAGTCTTATTCTTTACATCTGGCCAGTCTGTTGCCATTCAATTTCCCAGATTTGGGGCCCACTAGAAATGTGTGGGAACCAATGACGTGGCATCGGGAGCATAAACACCCCTGCCCCTTCTCCCCACCCCCCTGAGATGACCTCCCAGCACCTTGTGTCGGGGTCTGCTCCTGGGGAGCCCCAGCTGAGGTAGAGACTCTCGGGACAGAGACCACTTCCCCACCAACCTACACCCAAATGCCCCAAAAGCCCCGCTGACTGACTCCTCACTGTTCCTTGAGTGTAAAATCCATCCTCCTAAAATGCAGAGCGGATGATGATCCTCCTGTGCATAACTCTCTCTTCCACAGGGACCTGCAAACTTTTTCTTAAAAGACCAGCTCTTGAATATTTGTGCCCCTCTTGCAGCTACTCAGCTCTGCAGGTGCGGTGAGTGTCAGTCAGAAGATGTGTGTCACTGCCCCAGTAACACTTGATTCTCACAGGCGGCAGCCTGGGGCCCACGCGTCTGCAGGGTCAAGTCCTTTGTATCACCAGGTCCGCCACACTCTGCCCTGCCCTCTGTCCTCTCCCAGCCTCGTGTTGGAGTATTTGCTGACTGCCCGCCAGGGACTCATAACCCATTATCAGCTGATTCTGAAGACTTTCAGGATCTCTCCTGCTGGGGAGAACCACTGATGAGTCCACAGAGCTAACAAACCAAGTTTGTTGTAAATAAGGAAAAGTTTTCCCAAAGATTGGGCAACATGGTGTACGGTGGGGAGCTGTTGTCTCCCTCCCTCACTCCTGCACCCTTCATCTGTGCTGCACCCCTCATCTCTGCTAGCACACTTTCTCATGTGCCAACACCGCCCCCTGCCCTGAGGTTCTGACGTGTCTGACCGCGGGAGCTACGCCTGAGCCAGGCCTGGCTGGGCCCAGCAAGTCTCCCCCCAGGTCATGCGACGTTTCAGGGAGAAGCTCATGACCCACCCTGGACCAATGAGGACAATCAGGAACTGCTAGGCAAGGAGGGCATTAGTTCAGGGGAGCCAGTGGTCGCCCCAGTTAATACTGGGGACTGTGAAGAATGAAGTCAAGAGATGGAGGGCGGTGGACCCTGCTGGTCTCAGGCAATGTCAAAGTACCTACTCTGGACCAAGCTCTGAGCTACATCTGGTCACCCAGGATGAATAAAACCTGGTGGCCCCTGCTTCCCAGTGGCTCAGATTCTGGTGAGGGAAGGACACAGGTCATCCCACCATCGTAAGTGAGTAAGGCAAGCTCTCTGACTTGAGAAGGCGGGGGCACCAAAACCCCAGGGCTGGCCAGGAATGCTTCCTGGAGCTAAGACTGAAAAGAGGAGCAGCCTGGTGCATGAAGAACAGCGGGGAGCCTGCGATGCCCCCACGGAGACAGGCTGGGAGCCTGCAGAGCTAGGAGGGGCCAGGCTTTCTGGGAGTTGTGCTAATGGGTGTGCAAACCTGGTGAGCCCCAGGCTGCCTTTGGGAGAGCTGTCCCCAGCTGCAGCTTCCAGGACGGGACTGCCTTTTACATTGCTACCCGCCACTGCACACAGCCTGTGAGCGCTCTCTCGCACACTCTGCCCCTCCCGCCCCAGCCCCGTTTGCCTTTTCCCAGGACTCTCACTACCACTTATCATCACAGAATCCTTCTCCCAGGGTCAGGAAAGCTCCTTGGTGCCCCAGGGAAAAGATACAGGTGATCTCAGGACAGGACAGAGACATCAGCCTGAGAGAGAGAGAACGATTAGGAAAGACAACTTTTGGCTCTGATTCCTGCAAGAAAAGGCTGTCCCTCTCCAAGAGACAGGCAGAAAGAATTGCGGACTTGAAGACTCTTCCAAACCTGGTCATCTTGTTTTAGAAGCAACTGGGTTTGCTCAGCCTTGGATTGCAAGAGGAGAAGGGTTTTGGGCTCCTTGGGTACAGACAGGGTGGGGGGGGGTACTGGTGAGCCATGACCACTAATGCTGACCCAGCGCACAGCCTGGCTTCAGTGGGCGATGGCAGCTGAGCAGAGCACACGTCCCTGTTGCCAGCGGTGCAGCGGAGGAGCATGCATGCGCACTTGACTTACTTTCTTCTTTGTCTCTGAACTCAAGAGGAATCTGGACACGTGGACCTAGGTCCTTTCTGTAGTTCTCGTCTTTGCTTCTTGTATGTCCTGAGCCCCTACTGGGCCACAAGTGCCTTCCAGATCTAGTTCATTTCTCAAGCAAATAGTCCCAAATCAGGCACCCACTGTGCAGCATGGGAAGATACTTATGAGCAAGCATGTTTGAGATGGCACCTGGGGTGGGGAGGGGGAGAATGGATGGAGGGAGATGTTAAGTCTGGACCCAGCAGGGCGACAACCTTAGTCATCTTCCCAGGCAGCTGGAGCTAGCCTAGCATCCAGAGTCTTTACAGCGGGCAGCCATCGCTCCTTGCACATGGTCTTGGGGGTGAGTCTGAAGGGTCAATGATGCCGCCATCTCTGATGACAGCACTCCCAGAACTGGGACGGCAAGGCCTCCCTCAAAGGGGATCTGTGCAGCTCCCCTAGGTGCTCACTGCACAATTACCCCCAGAGGCAGATCATCCCCCCACAATTATCTCCACTTCTGGGAGACAACCCCTGAGGCTCAGATGGGTAAGCGGCCTCGCCTGTGTCCCACAGACAGGAAGAAGCAGCCAGGACTCTCAGCCTCCAGAGCCGCCAGTTCTCCTATCACCGCCCGGTGATACGCAAACCGCGCCAAGCAGCTAAAAGCACAAGCCCCGCACCCGAGTCACTTCCCGTCGGCTGGCAGGCCTGTCATCCAGCGCCTCTCCGTTTTGCCTGCAGCCTGAGAGGCGAGGTGGCTTCCCAGCCCGAACCCATCCATCCGCTCGTGTTTATTCAGTGCACAGTCAACAGCTGCCGGAGCCGGGCTGCCAACTCCGCCGCGCCTTCGGGATGCTTCTCTCCACCCATCGCAGTTCTCTTCTGCTGCCTTTTTCTGGGAAGCTTAACTTTTCATCCCTTTTTCCTTCCCAGTTGTGTGGTTAGATTTCAGAGGAACTTGAAATGGGGGCAGGGAGACTGGATAAAATAAATATCCAGGATGTGGTGGTGGGTGGGGAGGTTGTGGGAGCAATGACTGCAAAATTTCTGCTTTGGATTCTAGCCTGGTTTCATTTTAACTTTTTTTCTTTCTTTTTACCAACATGTAGCTTTATAACACTGAAGGATATGGTCAAAGGCCTCGGATTGTTAGCATGGGTTAAGTGCATGGACTGACAAGTCCAGCAACCTGGGGTTCTGAGCTTTGTCTTGCTGTGTGACCTGGGCCAGCAATCTTTACCTCTCTGAGCTCCTGTGAAGCAGGTTTATGATCTCATCTCAAAGATACATTTGGTGGCTGAATAGAAGATTGTTAGGGGAGGGAGAGTGGGTATATAAGGTGCTTATTAAGCAAGATGAGTGTCATTAGTAATCCCCTAGTTACTTCCTGTGATCAGACTGTCCATGGGTCTGTCCTCTGGCACCTTGGACACTGGCTCAAGTTGCTGTGGTGCTCTGTAGTTTACCACATGGTACTTGCATGTGCCAGGATTTTGATCCAACCTGCAAAGCAGACCTCTCTTTGACCAATGCTGTCCACTCTTCAGCTCTTGACTCCCACTCACCTCTGCTAGGACAGCAGTCATCACGCTGGTTCTAGAAAGAGTCAAATGGCAAATGTTTTCAGCTAAGTGGCCCTCTCACGGCCCCTGAGTCCAGTGAGCGTGGAAGCAGCCCCAGGCCATCAATAAACACAAGGATGAGGCTATGTTTCAATACAGCTGTGTCTATGGACACTGAAATTTGAATTTCATATCATTTTCAGGTGGCATAAATTATTATTTTGATTGTTTAAAAACTCATTCAAAAATGTAAAAGCCACTCCTGGCTTATGAACTGTAGGAAAAGCAGGTTGGGGCCAGATGTGGCCTGGGGGCCTTATTTTGCTCTAGGAGGTCTTATTTCCCGCCCCCTAGGCAGGCTCCATGAAGGACCCTCATTGAGACTTCCACAGTGTCCCTGAGTTACCCCTTCACAGCATTGACAACAAATCTGGCCCCAGGCCATTGAATTTACCTCCTAACTCCTCAGAGGACTGTAAGCAATCGAGAGAGGCACCGGGTCTCATTTCTACTGAACCAGCACACAGTAGGTGCTCAACAACTGCTTGTCCATCAGGTCCATAACAGTTTCATAATAGATATTATGATAAACCCATTTTATAGATATGGAAACTGAGGCTCAGAGAAGGGAAGGGGTTATCTCAATATGTCACAGCTTTAAAAATGACTGAGGAGGTTCCTCAAACTCCCAAAGAAAAAATGAGACAACATTCTTTCTTTGAGCAATTACTACATGCTGGATACAGTGCTGTGGACTTTGCAGACCTCATATTACTCCCATTTACTGAGCACCTACTGTGTGCCAGGACCTACCAACTGGTACAGTCGCATCCTTTGAGAGCAGAGGGTAGCATTCTGTTCTGCAGAGCCCTGGGCTGTGAGTTCTCTGAGGCAGGGACCATGCTTGTTTACAAAGCACTGGATCCCAGTGACTCCATCAGCACTAGCACAAAGTAGGGTGTTCAAAGACTACTTCTAGCACAACAAATGCCCACCCAACATGGGGCCAGGAGCTGTGTCTTAAGTTTCCATATGTCAGTCCTCCATCTTCTGCCACCATATTCTCAGAGTACAACTTGCAAATCAGACTACCAAATATTTAGATAATATTTTTTTCGGAGAGTGAAAGCAAAGTAAAAGGCAGTGACATCCATGCCAGCTGCAGCCACATCCAAGAGTCACCGAGGTTATTTATCCACAATAATCAATGCCTCCATCAAGCGATTTCCCTCCTCCAAATACACAAGTTAATAAAGAAAAGGCCTGATGTGCAGACGATGGAAGGACAGCCAAGGCAAGGACGCCTCTGGCTGGGGAATGGCGCCTCCTGGAGCCAGGTGCCCACATCCATGCAGCAGCAGGAGATAAAGGCGGGCAGCCCCATTTCAGTTAAGGGGGCTGCAGCCCCCAGGCCCACACCCCAGACTGAGTAGTCAGAGTGATTGCCAGCTGCCCTCCCTCCTAGTGGCCCCCAACTGTGGATGGTAGCTTGATTCCTAGTCCAAACCACGCCCCAACGGGCTGGTTCCATTGAGCAGGCCCAAGTGGCAGGCGGCTTGGGGAAGAGGGGCTTATCTGCCTTGGCTTCTTGGCGAGCCCCTTGGCCGCGCTTCACAGGCGCAGGCGCAGCCCCCTTGGCAAGACCACGCGAATCCCACTTGTTGACTTGTAGTAGGATTTAATGGTGGAATAATATTTACACAGCAAACTCCTCAGGAGGTGTCCTAAACACCGTAAAGGGGATTTTCGGAGCTTAATGAGCGCTGGAGAAGTCAAGACAGGATAATGTGGCAACTGGTGGCTCTAATCTGATCTTGCACCCTCTACACAGTAAGACTCGGTGGGCGGAGCCGCTTTGGAGAGCTGGCGAAAGTTGCTTTTTCACTCTGCCCCCCTTCTTCTGGGCCCCTCCCCACCAACTCTGTCATGTTATTAATTCCACGTGGGCTGCAGGCTGCACCTCAGCTGCTGTAGGTGCCAAGGAACCCCAGGCTCACTTGTATAGGTTGTTCATCAACAAACTTTGTAAGGGTGGGGTGGGCGGGGGGGAGCAGGGGAGGAAGGCAGAAGGGTGGGGATAGACCTAACCACCTTTTCCTTCTTTTCTCTGAAAACAGCAGAGAGCATCTAAATCTTAAAAAAAAAAGGAAGAAAGAAAAAAAAAAAAGAAAAACTCGAATGTTAAGAAGTCGGAAACAGGTTCCTGTCCTGCTGTGGGTCCCCTGGGCCTTATCCACACTCCATTCCTTCATCTGAAGTGGCCGAGCTGCTTCTCTGAAAGGGAGCCTGATGTCAGAGGCCCGGCTCTAGAATCACAGGTTCAGAACCGCTTCCGTTGCCGCCTAGTCGAGTCATTTCCCTCTCCAGACCTCAGCTTTGTCATCTGTGAGACGGGAATGATGGGCAGTGCCTGTCATGGGCCTGCTGTGGCAGGCGTGTCATGAAGAGCCTTTAAAACCGTTTTTTTTTAAGTCCTTCTGAGCTCAGTTTTCTCACCTGTAAAATGAGCCAGCTCTATCTCCTGCTAAGGGTTAAATGAGATAAGCTGGCACAGTCTAGCTTGGATGGGGGTCTCAGAGTCCCCTCCCCTCCACTGATGCCTGTGAGGTCTTTTGCCTTCAATTTACTGCGACTGAGTTGACATGTGTCAGGATGCTGGAGGCAAAAAAAAAAAAAAAAGTCCCCATAATTGAGAAGAGATCTTCAATAGCTAGAGAATTCATTCCTTCACGTCCCTGTACCCACAGCTAGATCTCGGGCTCTGTCTCTAGTGTACACAGGAGGAGATCTGTTTGCACAGAAACCGCAAAAGACCGGACTGTCCAGGACTTGAGAGCCAGGTGGCTCCTTGCACAGTCTCCAGCTGGACACTCGAGTTACTGGGAATGCACAGTTGCTTAACAGGGTAACTCAGGTTCAGGCCGAGGCGGCGGAACATCTGACCAGGGCAGGTCCTCCAGGGCAGGGGCCACGCCACCTCCCGGCAGACCTTGTGATCCACACAGGGTCCTCTGACTCACTGTGTGGTGATTAAGTAGATTTTGAATCTTCACCCAGTTATCGATGTTCCCTTGGGAAATTGAATTAGCTGTTCTGACCTTCAGTCTCCTTAAGATCTGCAAGGTGGAGAAAGCAAACTTCTCATCTCACAGGTTTGCTATGAAGTTTGAATGAAGTGGCCCATACAGAGTCTCTGGCATAGAAGATTCTTTGCAAGCAGTTCTCATAGCCCCCAGTCTCCTCCATCCTATGCGCTTAGAGCCTGAGATTTCTAAAAATAAGGGAGGTGCATATTGGCTTCCTCCAATTTGGAAATTTCTGGGAAGGTCTCCTATTGGCCTGTCCTAGTCACATGACCACCCTTTGGCCTGATGGCTGCATTCAAGGGGCTGGCTGGGATTACATTATAAGGGTCTTTATCTTAAGAAGAATGGCCACACTTCCTGGAAAGAGAAAAGTAATATTCACTAAAGACCATTTCAGTCACTCTATGACCTTGGGTAAATTCCTAAATACCACTAAATACCACTGCAAAATTCTCACCAAGACGGCTGTCCTCTGCTGAGTGTTTAGGAATCACATAGGAAGAAGGACTAGTTTACCCAGTCCTCAGGTATCCTTTTCTAGGAGTTTTGAGACAGAAAATTGTATGTGGGAGATAAGTTTATCTATGCCCTTAGAATTTGTAAAGTTAATTCATTTTTCATATCATTGGTGTGAGTAAAATCAAATAGGGAAGAAGATGATGAACTTTGCACTAAACTTTAATGGGCCCCAAATCTTCCTTTTTACCAACATTTTGTTATAAAAAATTTCATACAAAGCAAAGTTGAAAGAAGTTTATAGTAAATGTTACATAAAGTTTATATCTTTTGCCTAAATCCTACTGTTAGTATTTGTGTACTTGCTTTCCTCATCTAACCTGTCTTTTCACGCATCTAACCCTCTATTGACTTATTAATCCACCTTTATTTGAGGCATTTCAAGCAAACATTTTAGCCATGCAATATCAACATATGATTAAAAATTTTATGTTAAAATGATATGAGTGTATTGAAATGTATTTAATCATATATATGTGGATGTTAATTTTGTTAAAGACAAACACCCGTGTCACCCAAATTCCTCTTACTTCCACTCTGGGCCTCCCTGCCTCCACTCTGCCTCTCCATCCAACCCTTTCCAGCAAAGAGATTTTTCTAAAAGCCTGGTTGTGCCTTTTATGGCAGATGGCGCTTTCCAAGTGGACTACAGCAAGTTCCCCCATCCCTCATGTTTGCCTGACGATGTGATGTTGGCGTTTCTCCCACTGAGAGGCCAGGTTGTTGTTCGCATGGAAGATACTACGAGACATCTGAAGCTGGCTATAATAGGAGACACTCAGCCTGGAAGGAGCTGCCCTGGTGTGATGTAGCCCAGACTGCACGAAGAAGCCAAGCATAGACGCACGTGTCGATGTACCAGCCCGGAGCCCGAGCTGAGCTCCCAGCCACCAGCCTCAACACGTGAGCAGAAAAGCCCTCAAGACAACTCTAGACTCAGCCTCCACCCCAGAGTTACCTAGCTGAGCCCCATCAACCCCCAGAGTAGTGAGAGACCACACTAAAAGGAGTGTTGTTTTTTAAAATGTGTCTATTTAGGGCTGATTCATTTTGCAATCGTAGCTATAACTAGAGAATTCCCCTGCCTAGAACCCTCCAATGGTTTCCAAGTATCTACAGAACAAAGCTACATTCCTTATCCCTGTCTACAGGCCCTGTGTGGTCTGGCCCTGCCCTTCCCCCCACATTCCTTTCTCAGCCCCTCAGAACAATGCTGAGTCCTCAGATAAACTCATTCTCAGTCCAGTCTTTCCTCAAGTTTTTTTCTCTGCTAAAAGCATTCCCACCACTTCTACCAGCTGTCCCACCTCCTCCACCCTGCCTTTTGTCTGAAAAATTCCTGTATATTCCTCAGGGCTCAGCTTAGATGTCACCTCCTCCAGGCAGCCTTCTCTGATTGCCCTTTGATGGGTCAGGTGGCTTTCCTGGGCTCCCACCACTCCCATTTCTCCCTCTGCTTCCCTCAGCTCACATTACTGACTCTCTTGTATAAATGTGTTTGCTTCTCTCTTCCCTGATATGCTAGCAGCCAGAGAAAAGCAAATACTGTGCCTGATTTATTTAGTATTGAATTCTCAGTGCAAACACAGGGCATGGCACACAATAGGTGTTCAAAAATTGTTGATTGAACAAATGTTGGGGAGGGTGTGGAGAAAAAGGAACTCTCCTGCACTGTTGGTGGGAGTGCAAACTGGTCCAACCACTATGGAGAGCTGTGTGGAGATTTCTCGACCTACTAAACATAGAGCTTCCATATGATCCAGCAATTCCACTCCTAGGTATTTACCCAAAGGACACAGAAACATCAATGCCAAAGAGCACCTGTACCCCTATGTTTATAGCAGCACTGTTTACAATAGCTCAGCTTTGGAAATAGCCCAAATGCCCAAAAATAGATGACTGGATCAAGAAGATGTGGTACATCTACACCATGGAATATTACTCAGCATTCAAAAAAGATAAACACATGCAATTTGCAGCAACATGAATGGCTCTGGAAGGGATGATGCTCAGCGAAATAAGCCAGAAAGAAAAAGAAAAATACCGGATGGTCTCACTCATAGCAGGAATCTAGAAAACTTAAATAAGGGACCAGGAAAATGAATAATTATAAGAAAGTGAAAATCAAAATCAACAAAAAACTATGAACCAGAGACACTCTATGGGGGGTGGGGGGCGGGGAGGGGAGGGACTGGGGTCAAAATAAGGGGGTTGCAATTGTATTGGGGAATATAAAAATAAAATTTATTTTAAAAAAATGTTGATTGAATGATGGATTGACCACTGACCTCCACATCCTCTCAGTTCTGCCTGGTCTAGTTTCTCTAATACACACAAGTCAGTCTGACAGTGGCTGATCCATCCTGGCAGATACCTGTTTCCTATCTCATGACTGTCCCCCAACTTCCCAGACCCATTTCTCTGTTAAGAGAGTCATACTGCAGAGTGCCCTGATCCACATTGCCACCTTCTGGAGACTACAACATCTCAAGAAAAGCGAGAGTGGAATTTGTTCTCGGAGCCTCCTGCCATGACCCCCGCCTCCCGAGATGGAAAGACAAGGCTTGTGCAGCTCACGTCAGCAGCTCTGACTGCATGGTCATCACAGGGCTCCCAGACGAGGGCACAGGTGACATGACAACAGGTGAGAGGGCCCAAGAGCAAACAGTAGTGATAAGCCAGTCCTCCTGGTTCCTCAGTGGGTTTGTGAGTGAAGCGTGGGTAGGGGTCAGTTACTGGAGAAATAACACCTATTTTCCCTATTAGGAGGAGACTGTCCAGATTGCATTATGATTTCTGTGGAACATTTTGTGGTTGCAAAGCCCTTATATTTCTTCTTCCTTATTACAGATGAAGAAAATGAGGCTTAGGACCCAGAATAGGTGCCCCTGATGTCACACAATGTACCAACCCAGTTCCTAGGCAGAAAACAAATTCCAATCTAGGTATTTTAAGCAGAATAGGATTTAATACAGGGATTTATATGCACCCAGAAGCATCAGAAGAGCAGAAGGAGAAGTTCTAGGTTGAGTGTCTTGAAACAGCACACAAGCAGAGACATCTGGACAGATACTACTGGAATTATGCTGAAGCAAGAAGCTGCTGCATGCCTGACACCAGAGTCTCAGAAGGGAGTTGGGGGCTTGGAGCAAGGCTTCTGCTGCAGGTAAGTCTCAAGTTTGCATGATTATACTTACCAGCGTCAGAACTACATGCCACCAGTGCGGCTTCAAATCGGCTTCCCAAATCTCACATCAGTGCCTCCCTTTGGCCAGGATGAATCTGCATCCAGAAAGCCAGCAGCAAGGAAGTCCAGAAATAGGTGTTTGGCTTTTCTACCTCTCCAAGTTGAAGGAGATGGAAAGGAAGTTCATGCAGAACACTGAACACATCGTCCAGAAGCCTGGGGCTCAAGCCCAATTCCCCATTCTCTAACTGTGTGTTGTTTATTGTTACGATGACGTGGCAATACAGGCAGCCACGCCACGGGGGTATTGAGAGGGTTAAACAAGAGAGTGTATGTACAGTGCATAGTGAAGAGCCTGGAATATCTTAAGTCCTCAACAAAGGGTAGGCAGTGAGACTTGGATCATTACCTTTTTAGAAAAGAATACCAAAAAAAAAAAAAAAAAAAAAACAACCAACCAGATTACACAACCATACAAAATATTTTTGTACTACTTCTGGGGTCAAAAAGTCCATGGAGAAATATAATTTGGATGCAGAATTCTTGCATTTCCAGAACTCTTTTTTTTTTTTTTGCCTTTTTGGGGCGAGTGGAAAGAACACTTTGGAGTCTGCTGGCTGGAGGAAAGCCTTCGATATGGGTAATCACACGCCAGCATGTCAGCTCTGGGAGCAGGACAGAGCAGCAGAGGGAGGGGAAAGAAGGGCTCTCGGTTTGAGTTCTCCCAATAACAAACAAACATCTTGCTTTGCTTATGACCAGAGAAGGCAAGAAAGGGGTGGAATATCCTCTCCACCCAGTGTTTTGGGAGAACTGGGCTCACTATTATTCTGTTCCCAGGGAAGAAGTTGAGGGAGGGCAGACCGAGAAATCTGCCTTAGGAAAGCAGGGCTTGCCACTCCCACCTCTGACCCCTCTGATTTGCATGATCTTGGGCAAGTCATATCTCTTCCAGGAGCTTCTACTTATTTTTTTTTTTAAGATTTTATTTATTTAATTTTGCATAGAAGAACTGGGGTCCAGGCCAGAGGTAGATTCACAAGAGACAGAGTGGGGAGCAGAACAGGTGGATCCAACTGAAATACACTGCCAAGGGGAGCAGCAAGCAAGACAGCAGAGGTCTGCCATGCCACATGTGGGCTAGCTCCCTGGGATTGAAGCACAATGGGGCTGAGACTCAACCCCTAGGTCACCAGGGAGGCCCATTTCCACTTTTTATCTGCAAAATGGGGGCAATCACTTCTCCTTTACCAGATCTCGATGAGGACAAAAAGCCAGGTCATCACTGCATGCTGTTCACCTGCCTCTCCACCGACCACATCTTTCTGCCAAAAGTCAGTAGGATTTGTATGCTAAGGCCCAAAGGGGCATGTGGGGTGATGATTTTGGGGGACACATCTGCTCTGGGTGTCTTTGCCTCTCTGAAGTTGGGTCCTCTACTGCAGCAGCCAAGGCATTGTTCATAAATAAGTAAACATTCTCCCCTCCTCCCATAAGGGGCAGTGAGGAGAGAGGAACAAAGATTTTTACCAGGCAGGAACGGCAGCAAGAAGACCCTTTCCTGTCATAGTTTCTCAGGATCTTGAGCTGCTTACAGGCCACAAGCACCATGGGAGAGTGCTTACAGGCCAGTTTGGAGACAAGAAAGGGCACTCATTGCAGGGGGCTGGGGCTGAGTCTGAAGTTGCCACCAGCCCTGCCCCTCCCTACTTAAGCTGCTCTGGCTCCTCAGACCAGGGTCCCCATCCTGTGGCAGAGAATAAATTCTTATGGAATGGCCGTCAGCATCCGGGACCAGGTATTGGCAGGAATGGGAGCTGGATGCCCATTTGGGCTCCTGAGGACGCTGGCCCAGGAGGGAGGCCTGAGCAGCCCGCCTGGCAGCGGGACCCAGACCTGGCTGGCTGCACCATATTGCTCACCGTCTGGCAAATAGACAGATTTTCACAAACCAGATTCCTCTTCACATGCCTGGGCCCTTCCTGTCCAACTGTTCTGGCATCTGTTTCTCTTAAAATGTATTTATTACGCCGAGAGGAATAATAATGGGGCCGGGTCTGAGGCCTTGGAAGCTATGGCAGTCCCTCCTTCCGTGGCAGTAGCTCCCAGGGCCTCCTTTGGAAGCAACTGTGTTGGGGAAATGGTACAGTGTCAACCTGGAGACAGCCTGCCTGCTCATGGGGGTCAGGGAGCCCCTAGACACTGGCCTGCATATGGGGCTGAAAGGGAAAGACCATGGTGGTAGTGGGCTGGGGATTGGGTCAGAGTCTATTGTGATAGGCATGGCCTCAGGCAACTTCTGAGCCTCAGTATTCTCCCCTGTGAAATGGGAGTAAAGCCGCTTGATCTCCAAAGTAATTTGTATCTGTTTTGCCTCTGAGTTGTTCAAAAGGTGTATGGTTGTGAAACTCAGTCTCACCTGCACACTTGAGAATGTGCATTCATCCGTCATCCGTTCATCAGATTGTTCAATGACCAAATTACTGTCTGCAAGATGGGCTTAAACAATGCTTTAGAGGAAACACAGAAACACCCAAAGCAGACCTACCAATCAATGAGAATATATGTGAGTGGGCCTCCTTGGTGGCCTAGGGGTTAAGTCTCAGCTCAATCATTGCTACAGCCTGAGTTCAATCCCCAGCCAGGGAGCTAACCCACATATGGTGCATCAGATCTCTCCTGGCTCTCCTGTATCTCTGTAGATCTGCCTATTCTGCTCCCCACTCTGTCTCTGGTGAATCCTCTCACTCCTGTACCTCTGGCCTACACCCCAATTCTTCTATGCAAAAATAAATAAAGCTTTTTTTTTAAAAGCAGAATATATGTGTGTGGGGGATTCACGACCTGGCTCACCTTGTGTCAGGCATGTGCAGCCCTCCTTGCAAACACCGACTCCTCTAGTATTCCCAGTGGTTGTTTAAAGATGTAGCTTGGTCTCCCTAAGGAAGATGGGACAAACTGAGACTCAGGGAGGTGAAGCAACTTGTCCAAAGTCACACAGCAAATACACTGACAGTAAATACACGTGGATGAGGATTTTGCTGTTGGGTAACCATCTCAGACTCCTATTTAAACATCTTTGCAAGTTTACAGAGATCAGTTGCTGCCCAGATCTTATTTATGTGTACCGCAATCCTATCGGCTGGCTAGACAGGAGGGTAAGTCCCACACGACTGATGAGGAAACTGAGGTTCAGGGGTGTAGAATGATCTCCCTGAGCTTACAAAGCAAGTCAGCTGCAGCACAATCTGTAAACACCATGTATGCTTTCTTTTTTCTAACTTAATAAGTACCAGATAGAATTGATTCCAAAATGCATTTGTTTAGATTCTAATATCTCTGAAATCAATATTCATCTTGCGATGAATGGCATGCCATATTTTAATTGGTAGCTTGCTTCACTTGCTAGCAAGATGTAAAATAATGGTGTGCATGTCAATCACTGACACATTTGATGGAATGGAATAGGGTATGTCCTGAGCCCCATGTGTGTATAAGACGGGAACTGAGCATTCCTCTCCAGGGCCCTCCTTACCCAAGGTGGAGGCCCAGGCAAGCTGATATCCCTGGGGAGTCCTGGAGAGACAGATTTTAGGTGCCGTGCTCCATTTCTCCAGCACAGTTCAAGTCACAGTAGTTGCCCACTTACCCCACTTTGGGGGGTGATGATGGATTAGTGGTGGCTACCTCCAGTCTCTCAAGCCTTTCTTGTGGGTCTCTGAGCCTCTGTCTAGGTGTTGGGTCTTTAGTCTCCAATACAACTCATTCCCCAAGTCCCCCAGGACCAGAAGGACGTGGTGCTCTCCCTCCCTCCACCTCCAGCAGTTTTCATTGGGAGCACAGCCATGATGACCCTAATGCTGCTGCTGTGAGCTTTTGAAACAATTGGGGTAGAACCATGTTGCTGGCTCAGCCATCACTGCAGATTCCTGAGAGGCAGAGGAGGGACTCGAGCAGGAGGAATAGTGGCTGCAGTCAAAACACAGTGATGGGTTAGCTTGCTTTGGGCGGGCACCAAGCTGGGAGCAGAGCAGTGGTGCTAGCTGCTGATTGCCCCTGGCAGGGTTGAGCCATGTTGGAAAAATTGATGTTCCCCCATGTCAGGACCTGGGGGGTTGGCAAGGAAAATTAAGTCACAGCATCAAGGTATCTAAACATGTGGAGTAAATGTGGATAATTTACCCCTTCATGGCATGTCTGTCCTCAGACAAATGGAGTGAGTAGGCATCTCAGGGGAGAGGGAAGCCCAGGGACAGCAGGTAGTGGGTGACTCATGCATGGACACATCCCTCAGGAAGCAGGCAGAATCACAGGGCAGAGCCAGGCTGGAACTGGACGGGAACTTACAGCCAGAGTCCACTGTGTGCTTCCTTTTATAGATGACAGGAGGGCATGGGTCAATGTGATCTCACACAAGTTCCATCACTAGCATGGTGGGCAGGAACATCTTACTGCTAATACAGTGGTTTCAAACCCACCCCATCACAACATACACACACGCACACACACAACCACACACGTGCACACATACACACACACTTTCTCTCATAGAAGAACTGCAAGTAAGTGATCACCCATTATAACATTTCTGAACATGTTTGATGTTTACATTCACAATGTTATGGCTTAAGTAGATTAGGGTTATGTTAAATGGTGCTTAGAGAAAATGAAATCTATCATTGACTATAATTGGTAATATGACCTCATATATTTCTTTAGCACAGGACTTATCAGAGGATTTTGAATGAATTATGTATTCCCAAGGATTGGATGGGAAAGAAAAGGTAGACGAAAGAAAGCTCAAAATTATGGATCTAAAAGCCCATGATACTACTTTTATTCTATTGCCAATCTTCTTTGTTATCATTGAGGAAAAAAATATTGATTTCTAATGGTAGGTTAACAAAGAATACAGATAAACAAAAACATAGCATCTACTCATGCATGCCTCCATCCATCTGTCTATCCAACCACCTATTCACTCATCTATCAATGCAATTATCTGTTAATTAATCAATCAGTCCAAACTCTCATACATCCATCTGTCCATCCAATAGTCTGCCTGATTTATCCAAATATAGAATTAACACATAAGACAATGGAAATTGAACTTAAACAAAACATACCAGAAAGCCCTCAAAAATAAAAAAAGGCAAAAAAAAATTTAACAAAATGTCAAGGAACACTTATGTCTCAGTAATCACCTTAAATGTAAATGGTCTGAGTCACCAGTCAAAAGATGTAGAGTGACTGAAGGATTTCAGATAAAGTCCAAGCTTCTCTATTTACAAGAAATTCACCTTACCAACAAAGATAAGCACAGTCTTAAAATTAAAGGCTGGAAAACAGTTATGCAAGCAAATGGCAATCAAAAAGAAATGAGTGATGGGCACTATCTTATGATTAAGGTTCTAATACAATAAGAAGAAATAACACTTATACACACATACACTGAATGATAGAGCACTGAGATATAGAAGATAATTAATAACAGAACTTAAGAGAAATATTGATAAAAGCACAATAATACTTGGGGTCTTTAATGCCCCACTTACAACAATGGAGAGATCAATAAGACAAAGCATAAATATGGAAAGAATAGCTTTAAATGAGGAGCTGAACCAAGTAGGTCTAACATACATCTACAGAATATTTCACCCAAAAACAACTATACACAGTTTTTTCAAGTACACATGGAATATTTTCAAGAATAGACCATCTCTTGGTACACAAGCCAATTGTTAATAAAACTGCAAAGATAAAAATTATACCCAGTACTTATACCCAGTACTTTCTCTGATTATAATGCTATAAAATTAGAAATCAACTACAAGGAAAAACTATGATTACATGGAGATTAAGCAGCATGCTATTTAATAACAATTGGATAAAAGAGACAATCAAAGCATAAATTAATATATTATATTAATTTTATAATATATATTATATTAATATATATTATATTAATATAATATAATATATATAATATATTATAATATTATATATAATATATATTATATTAATATATAATATATATTAATGTTATATATTAATGTTATATATGTGTATATATGTGTGTAAATATATATATATATACACACACACACACACACACCCCATGATGTAAACAAAAATGATGATGCAAGCTAACAGAATCTATGGGGGAGCAGCAAAAGTGGACCTTAGAAGCAAGAAAAATCCCAAATAAACTATCTAAAATTACACCTAAAGCAACTTGGAAAAAAAGGAACAAACAAGACCCAAAGTTAAGAGAAGGAAGGAAATAATAAAAATAAGAGCAGAAATAAATGAAAGAGATAAAAAGGACTACACAAAAATTCATTGAAATGAAGACCTAGGTCTTCAAAAAGGTAAACAAAATATGTAAACTTCTAGATAGACAAACAAAAATAAATGAAGAGAGAAAACATTAATAAATGGAATCACAAATGAAAGAGGAGAAATCAGCACAGATAGCATGGAAATATGAGAGATCATAGAGATTACTGTGAATAACTATATGCCAATAAATTCAATAACCTTGAAGAAATGGCTAAATTTTGAGATCAACATAATCTACCAAAACTAACTCAGGAAGAAATGGATGGATGGAACAAACCTGTCAAAAGCATGGAAATTGAAAAAGTAGTAAAAAAAAAAAAAAAAAAATCTTCTGAGAAGCAAAATCTCAGGACCAAATGCCTTTACAAATAAATTTTATCAAACTTTAAAAGAAGAATTTATGCCCACCTTGATCAAATTATTTTTTAAAATACACACAAGAATGCTCCCTGACATGTGCTCCAATGCCAACGTTACCCTAATACCAAAACTAGAGAAAGACAGCACGAGACAAGAACATTAGATCCATGTCCCTGATGAACATCAATTCAAATTCTCAACAAAATAGAAATAATAATTCTCAACAAAATAGAAATAATAAAACTACAGCAACCATTATGGAGGGCAATCTAAACTTACCTTAAAGTTCAGATTGGCGGAATTTTCCAGCTTGAGCTCTACCTCAGCAGTGACTACACAGACACAGCACAAATGGGAAAATTACAGCCCCTCCTAACACTAAGTCGCTCTCTTTAGTTCAGACAGGTCAGGACCTCAGGGGGCCCACGATACCACCTGCACAAACAGCACACGGCATTTTCTATTTAAGCGCCTATGTGGCCACCCACAGGTATGTCAGTGGATCCCGTTCCTGGGCTTCAGGTGTGGTGGAGGATCCTGGGGACCTTCTTGGTCTGTTAGGTTTAGAGCTGTGCTGAAGACAGGAGTGTGCCTGAAAACCTGTTTCAGGAAGCCTCATCTAGACCCATTGGAGCTGCCACCAGCTGGTCAAGTCCAAGGCCAGCCCACCTGGATTCACAGCCCAGTTTTGCTACTTCATAGCTATGTGGCCTGAGCTAGTCCCTTTGAGCCTCTGTTTTCTCATCTACAGATGGGAACTTAACAATAATATTAATAGTACCTAATTCATAAATGGCTTAATAAGCTGCCACTTGCTGGGCACATACCAACATTCAATGTGATTAGTCTTGTTGCCTGTTTTAGGTGGGTGGGTGACATGTTTCTGCAACAGGGAGGCAGCAGAGTTAGGAGTCCTGGGAGGTAACCTGCCTTCTCTGAGCCTCAATTGTGCTCTCCCCAGGGTCATGGAAAGACTGGTAAAAACATTCATAAAGCCAGCACAGGGGTTGGCACACAGTAGGTGCTTAGTAGTCCATGTGCCTCTATGATCATCACTTACTCTGTGCTCTCCTAAGTTCTCTCCCCAAGAGGGTGTCCCTTTCCTCTGTGGCTCTCTGTGGTTCCCTTGGCTGCCTGTGCACATGCCAATATCGTCCTTTACCCCATATCCTGCCTGCCTGGAGTCTGCCCACCTCTGCCATTAGATTAGCTTTGCCCTAATCATCTTCCATCCCACTGTCATCCAGTAAGTATCTGATGCCTTTATCAACTACAGAGCCCTGCTCTGCCACCAACTGGCTTTGTGATTTTGAGAATGTCTCTTGTCCTCTCAGGCCCTCAATTTCACACCCACAGGACAGTTCCTCCAAGCCCTCAGAAGAGGCCTGGGCCTGGTCATGCTGGTGAGGCTGATTCACAGCAGGGTTTTTAGGGCTCAGGATGGGCTCCAAGGCTGCAAGGCAGAGAGAAAAAATCTTGTTGAGCAGCTGTGGAAGTTGCCAAGGAGAACTGGGGGTTCTCTCCACATCACCACCCCTTCCCTGAAGTCAGATGTCATGTTATGGGCAGGCAAGAGGATGCAGCAAGCTCAGAGGCTCACTGTAGGACTAGACAGAGGGACCAAGTTCAATGACTTAACCACAACTTGAACTTGATAGGGCTTAGGTCCCCTTCTTTGGGTAGCCTGTGTGACCTTAGAGCAGGTTCTGTAAGCCCTCTGTACCTCAGTATACTCATCTACAAAAAGGCAGATAGCACAGTACTGCATCATACTGTGCTTTTAGGATTAAGATGTGTTAAATGTGTTAAATATGTAAAGCCCTTGGAAACGTGAACAGAATTTATTGAGTGGTTACTGCATGTTATCTGTGATGATAATTGTATGATAATTAATTATCTTTACTTGCTCCTCCCCAGCTGTTTCTGGCTTGGGTCTCACACCAGGCCTGTTGTATGGCAGGTGCTTAATCAATATTTGTGGGCTGACTCTGTGAGCAGCACTAACACCCTCACCACCGAGTCCCTCTCAGCATCTACACCTCTGTTGGGGTGATCACTGGAAAGCACGTCTTTACAGATTTTAGTCTCTATTGCACCTGAGATTAAGTCACGCCAAGACAGACTGCAAGGACCCACGGGCAGCTCCTGTTTCTAAGAGTCACAAGATGGACCGAATTTGGTATAAGGGATGGACAGAGACTGTGTGCCATGATCACGGGGGAAAGAGGTGACATGACCACAGGCAAACTGGGCTGCTCCCTCCTTCCCTCCCTCCCTCCCTCCCAACTGCCCTCCCGCCTGCCCGCCCTTCCCCCATTCAGAGCACTGCTAGGCAATGACAGAGACAAGTTCTGCATCGTGGACCTCAGATGTCCAGCCTAGTCCAGGAGTCACAAAAGGCTTGAGACAGGGGGGAATTGAATTGGAAAAGGGTGACTGTCACCTTCACAGTCCTGCTCTGCAATCGTGCCTGCTCCCGTGGTGGTGGGGGCACAGGGTGCAGAGTCTGAGCATCTCATGGGCCAGCAGAGTGGCCATGGTCACATGCCCAGTCTGGGCACTGGGAAGAAGGACGACCTGAAAGACCCCAGGGCAAGGTGCGGCAAGGGGAAGGTGACCGCTCAGACAGCTGCCCTGGCCGGGTGTCAGTCCAGCATGACAGATAGCACACTCTCCTTCACACAGGTGACGAGAGGCAGCGCTAATGGACACAAAGGACACCAGGGCATCCTACCAAGAGACAAAGCAAAAGAAAGGTCCCAAGAGGACAGCAGGATAATTCTGTTCATTGAAAATTCAAAAAGAGGTAAAAGTAAACAACACCGTATTCAGGCTTAGCAACCTATATATAAAATTATAAAGGAAAGCAAGGACTGAGGAATATAAATTCGGAATGGAGGTTACTCCAGAGGGAGAGGAAGACCTGGGGAAGCTTGTGATGGTCTCTTTCTAAAACCGGGAGGTGGGCACAGGGGGCGTACTCATTGCCATTCTCTACTTTATAAATGTTTCAATATGTACACATACTATAAAATTCACCTAGGTCATTTATGTTGTTTTATTTCTTTTTTTTAAAGATTTATTTTATTTATACAAGAGCTGGGGTACAGGCCAGGCCAGAGGTGTGTGGGGTGTGAGAGGATTCACCAGAGAGAGAGTGGGGAACAGAACAGGCAGGCTGATGAAATACACTGCTGAGGGGAGCAGCGGGCGCGGCAGAAGAAGTCTACCGCTCCATGTGGGTTGCTCCGAAGCTGGAGGGGATCGAACCGGCACTGCAGAGGCTACAGACAGCTTCACAGTGCTGCGCCCAACCGCCTGCGCCACCAGGGAGGCCCTGTTTCATTTCTTAAAAGAAAAAAAAAAAAAAAACAAGGAATCCAGTATGGCTCCATTTTTCTTTCATCATTTTTCTCATCCTTCCAACATGTAAGCAACAGTATTCATTTCCAATATGACCTTGGAGAAATGCTTCCCTGCTCTGGATCTCAGCTTTCTTATCGATAAAACAGGATAATGAAATGGGGGAAAATGTGTGAAAGTGCTTACCATGCTTAATAAATAAGTTGTACCAAAGATTTGGCACCATGAATGACCACCCTTTTGGTCATTCATTGATCAAGCAACTCTTGGAACTGACCTCCATTTACCAAACTCACTGGATTAACCAATATTCCCTGTTCCCTCCATCAAGGACAAGTACCTATGGTTCAAGAGTGTCCCACTCTTGGCCAGTGGCTGCTCCTCACCTCACCTGGAGTCACATCTCCTCTCGCTAGTCAAGGGGCTTCTTCAGCACAGGTTGGGTGTGTGTGCTCCAGAACTTACTCATTCTGAATGTACTCGTTATGATACTTAGCCTAACTAGATCTTTGGATTGAACTTTAGGAAAACCAATGACTTATGAGTTTACAAAGAAAAGCTATTGTTTCCATGAATATTGATTCTGATTTTTGGAATTGCACAATGAAGGTCAGCTGCATAAACAGCACACACACACACACATACACGAAATAAATATTGCATATATAATATATACCAATATATATACCAAGATGCCAGCACGGATAGGAGGGGGGAATCACAAAAGATTGAGAAAAACGTTGCACTCACACTCAGGTGACATTTTTATTGTTTTAAATTCTTGCTCCACTGGGAAGAAATCTAATCCAGACACTATTAATGAGAAATGATGCGTTATGGCTGTGGGTTTAGTCAAGAAAGACAGACTGGAAGTGACCTCCAGGGAAAAGCAAAATTCAAAGCTAGAACCTGGGTCCAGCATCAAAAGTTTGGTGACTAAATGTACACATTTTAAGCACAATTGCACTACGGTCTTGTTTTCCCCATGGTCAAAGCCCCAAGACAAACAGAAAACTGGGGGAAAGTACTAGAGCTTCCTACCACAGACAAAGACCTAATCTCATAGTGCTTAAAGAGCTCTCCCTACCAATCAATAAGAAAGGGAAGCTACTCACTTAATGGAGAAGTAGGGAAAGGAATGAAGAGCAAGTTAATAAAGAAAATACAAATAGCTCTGGAACTACAAGGGGGAAAAAGCTCATCTTAACTACTGAAAAAAGAAATGCAAATGAAACCTTGCTGGAGATACCCCTCTTCCCCTATAGGGTTGGCAAAGATCCAAAAGTTGAAGAACCCACCGCTCTGCTGGCAGGGCTGTGAGCAAGTGGGCACTCCGGGGTCCCTGGGGGGAGCAGCAGCTGACACAGGCTGCATGCAGAGCCAGTGCCCACAGTTATCACAGCTGCTCAGGTGCCTCCTCCAGCCCTGCCACCACCCCAGGAGCCTCTCCTACGGGTCTCCCACTGGTTCAAAATGCACATAGGTTTTTATTGCGTTATCAACTAAAACAGCCAAAAGCAAAGGAAGCAACCTGGACATCCACCCACAGGGCACTGGGCAGGAAGCAATGATCCTTTGGTGTGTGGCCCGACTTGAGTCCAGAAAATTGGTTGGGGGTCGTCTTCATGGAAAATCTCTCAGATGTTTGAGTGAAGGAAGGAAAATGCCAAATACCATTATGCCCGGTATTCTCTGTTTTTGGAAGAGAGAAATACATAATATACCTGCCTGTAAGTGCATAGCAGATTTAGGGAAGACTTCTTAGGAACCTGCACCAGTGCTGTCTCTAAGGAAGCAAAGTGGGGGGCTGGGACACTGAGGAAGGAAGGGGACCTGCGTGCCTCTGTCTCCAATTTTTCTCGTTTTTCTTTTAACCTTTGAATTTTGAAACAGTGGCTCTCTCCAGGAATTGAAAAATCAACTCATTTAAAATTAATAAAATGAATAAAACATTAAATGTATGAGCATATCACTTAAAAAATGTTTCCTTGTTTTAAGTGACATCTTTGATAACTTCGGGCTCTGATTTGGTTCTAATTCTAGATAACTGAGCTTTTACTCTGCTTCCTGATTTTTCTATAGTGAACATCCATTGCTTATGTAGTAAATATATACATGTTTATGCATATATGTGTACATACATATATATGTATATGTTTATACATATATATATGTTGAAATAAAACACAAGAACACACAGCCAAATAAAAATTTAAATAGCTCAACCCAAAAGGACCTCCCAAGACCTCCAGGGACCTGTCCGCAGGTGCACAGCCAGTCTTGCCCCTGGAATCCAGTTCCCCCACATTGCCCCACTTACTCTAACACGTGTTTGCAGGCTGATAAAGGTGTGCTGTGTCCCTGCTGCTGCTTTTAATTAATTTCTGACATGAAATCTCCAGTCCCTTCCCCTGCCTCAGAGACCTGCACAAGCACGCCTTGCCTCTCCCTTTCACAGGAAGCAGCTGCCCATGTGTAGCTGAGTTTCCAAAAAAAAAAAAGAGGGGGGTGGGTGAATCACACTTCTTTTTTTTTCCATTTGCACTGATTTGCATATTAATAGTTTGCATATTAACCAGCGACTTCAGAGGGTGGGCGGGCTAATGAATGCAGCAATCTCCTCAATTTTAACTCAATTTGCCTCATCCATATTCCAATGACTTTGGGGATTGGTGTTCAGCGTTCATTGAAATTATCCCAGCCAGACCCAGTGTGGGCTGCTCTACCATTAATCCAATTAATTAGCCTCGTGGATATGGCCGCCTGGGCGAGGGCCTTTGTTCAGCACTGGGGGCTAATGACAGCCCCAATCTGATGGGATAATGACGGAAGCTAAGGAGGGTTTGACCCCCAGCCTAGGTCCTGGGTGGTGCTTGAAGCAGGAGGGTAAGGTGACTTTTGGGGAGAGGGTTCTGGATCACAGGGGGACAGCTGCTGTCCTTCACCCATTCACTGGCTCACCACTCAACTCTCTCATTCAATCACTTACTTTTCACTAAGTGTGAATGTAGTCTCACTCCCTAGTATGAATGTATTTCTCCCATTTACACCTCCAGGCCCACTCCCCATCTGTGTCCAGGTAGGCTGACCTGCATCAAGGGTACCTTGCTCTCCTGCTCCCAGGTTGGCCCACCCAATGGGAGATGCCAGTGCGAGATGAGAGGGAGGAGGAGACAGTGTATGGAGTCTCAACTCCTAGCTCTCTCTGTGTTGGATTCCACCCTGACTGCTGGCTGTGCCCCTCCACCAAAGGTCACAGCTCTCCTCTGACAGCTATCCCCGATTCCCTACAGATTCCCTATAAAAACCCCCTGGCCTTGGCCCTTAGCCTCAGAAAAGGAGCAGCTCCCTGTTCATGCAAGCCCTGAGGTGATTGATCATCTTCTTATTTTTAGCTCTTGCCACCATCCTAGGTCCCTTGGAATGAGCCATCTGCTACCTGCTAAGACCCCCTCACTCCTTCACTCTCATTTTCTCAACAACACAACCACTGACTCATTCAGAGATGATCACACTGATTAAATGACGGGCTGGTGGATGAAGTGCTTAGCACAAGGCCTGGCATAGGCAGAGTCCCATATAAATGTTCAGGAGAGTTTAATATAAGGATAGGTACCTAGCTAGTTAGAAAAAAGTATTCCTTAAATTAATTCCATGAAGTAATAGCCCCATGAGATGCTTTGTGATAAAAGGATTCCCCAGCAATACATTAGAGCCAGGTAAATCCTCTTCTTGGAGTTTCATAATATGCATTATTGTAACAAAGACTAGGAAAAGTCCTATAGTAAAGAAAAGCTTGGATTTCATGTAAATTCAAATATCCCAAGAATATTCCTCTCTTATAGATTTCCCAGTCATACACTTCAAGAAATGGAGATACGAAGAGATTGCATGTCATTACTCAAAGCCAACCTAGAAACTGGCTCCTGACTGAGCCTGTGCGCGTGCAGGAGTGCATGCACCAAGACATGGTGGAAAGAACCCAGCAGGTTGAGTCCCCACTCAGGATCCCTACCAGGGATCTGGCCTGAAAGAAGCCATTTCACCTCTGGGAACATCGTCTTTCTCAGCAAAATTGGGAATGAAATTCTTACCATGGGCAAATCTAGGAGGTTTTAGTCCCAGGAGTTAGCAGAGGGCCAAGCATGCAAACAGACCTCTGTGACACGAGTCCAGGGGTCTGCAAGAGGGACTTTGAGCCCCCTGCTGTGCTTCCTGCAAGAAAAAAACCTGCTTCCCTCTTAATCGGGCCTCTTTAACTTCCACTTATAAGAACTTGTAAATATGGAACTTAAATTCTACTTAAATGAACTAAGGAATTATTTAGACAAGTATGCCAGAATAGACAAACATTTAATAATGTTTGTATTAAACATTAGAAACAGTTCAAATGTCCAACAAAAGGGGAGTGAGGAAAACAGGACCTCCATGCAATTTGAGATTGGGAAAACCTTTCAAAAACCTTGGAATCCCTCCTTTTCAAAACCCCAGGATCCTCCCTGATCTTAAAACCAAATGTTATGTACACGGGTCAAATGTATTGAGTAGATTTTTTTCCAAGCAGTTGCCTTGGCTGTTGGGAGCTAGAGAAACAGGAGCCCTGAATTCCGCGTCCCTCCTCCATCAGAACACTAGCTCATCTTAGTTCCCTCCTTAGATCTTGGGAATATGAAAGGATGAGACAACAACACAATTATGCACAGGGATGGACAGTATCTCCTAAACATTTCATAGTCGAAGGTGCTAAGTGGCAATGGCAGAAAATAAAACAAACGGAATTCCAATGTCCTGTCTCCGAGAGAAGGGGGCCGGGGGACACTCTGTGAGTTTCTTGTAACAACACCTTGTGAGTCTAATTATTTCACAATAAAATTAAACTAAAAGGAAAGTGGAATCCCACTGGCTGGGTCTGTGTGCTTGTTTATAAGCCAGTTTAAAGGCATGTATAGCAAAAGATCGACACCACTATCTTCCTTACTTGGTGAGTGTTTACGGGTGATGTTTTAGTGATTCTTGTCTTAAATTTTTTTCCTTTGATGATGATGTGTGTGATCTTTCTAAAAAGTGTTGATACAGCATTATCTTCCACCAGCAAGGCCCACAGTTCCCGTTTCTATAATCGCCGTGGCACTGTAGACCCCAGATCTGTTAGTTTCCCCAAAACTTTCTCTTTCTGAAGTTTCAGAAAGACAGAAGCCAGGTTGGGTCCTGTCAGACTACCATTTCCACCTGCCTGTCACAGCACAGAGCCCCATGTTCTGGCCTCACTTCCCGAAGACACCATAAAAGCCCCAGACCGCGCCAGGGCCAGTGCACACTTACAAATTACTGCAGCAAAATGGATTGCCTTGACAAAATGTAATGTTTTGTGACAGAGCCCAAATATGCATTTCATTCTTGAGGAGCAGCTCAAGGAACTCGTTGGAAATATTAAATTAAGCAGTGTAACAGCTGAGAATAATTGGGTTTTCTGCCCTGTTGCCTGCGATTTTGTGTGGTGTTTGAGGCAGTCGGGCCTTGTTCTGTTTGATTGGGGGATGGTGAGTACCTGGGATCGCTGTGGGGTGTGAGGGAGGCCCCCCTGGGAATCTCCTTGAACTTGGTGGGTAAGCATGGTTGCATCTAGCTTGAGATTGGAGAAACCCCTGGCACCACCCTTCCTTGAAATCCTGGAATTGGTACTTCCCACCTGAAAATGATGCCTCCTTCCTTCCATTTCATGGGTGGGATAGCTGAGTTCTAGAGAGATAGCTTAGCAAGTTGGTGGCAGAACTGACTTGAACCATTGACATGGGCCAAGTTATTCTTCCTACATACTCCCCTGCCTTTATTATGATCCCTAAGCCTTAGAACTCTAGTGGTTTGGCTGGTAAGTTCCCCCCACCATCACGGGTCCCGGGGCCAGGCAGACCCCAAAGATGGCAGTGTGGCCTCTTCCTTCCTAGGAGATCTTTGGAAATTCTGGTCTTTCAGAGCCTAGATTTCTCTCTACAAAATGGGGTTTGGCATGCTTCCATCAGAAGGGGGTCACAGGGCTGATATGACATGCACACAAATCCCCTGGGGGATGTCATTAAGAGAAGATTGAGCAGACAATCCAGCCTAATGCAGGACCTGAAATCTTGCCTTTCTCATCAACTTGGAGGGGCAGGCCATGCTGCAGAGCTCAGCCTCTGAAAAGCAAGAGTTTGGAACATGTGTAAATTACTCAGCCAGGCTTGGCATGCAGTAGGCACTCTATCAGCGTTCTCCTCTCTTTGTCCCCCTGTTCTTACTCCCAGGACCTTGCCTTATCTATGTTTCTGAAAACTCAGTTGGAGAGAGGATGGGGTCGGGAAGGGGGTGTCTTGGCAGCAAATCTGATAGGTCCTTTGGGAGGCATAAACATCAAATGCAACTTTGTGTGTTCCTGATCTCCACCCAAAATGACCAGGCCGGCTCTGTGGAGGGGGTGAGTCATGGCCAGCGAGCTCTGCAGGACTCCACAGCTGCACACCACCCTGCTCTGCAGGGGAAATATTTCTGCGTTTGCACATTTTCCAGCAATTGGTCCAGGAAGGTATGCCCAGTTAGCCTCAGCACACACTGGCCCGGCATGGTACCGCCTCTCGGGTGTCGGGAATTTCTTACATCCAACCTCAAGAATATCTCCTTGGGTACCCAGAAATCAGGCTGGGGAATAAAGATTCTCCCTCTTTCTCCACCCCCTGCTACCAATATTTCCTCTACAACTGATATTATCATTTGGAAACTGATTCTGCCACTTACCTGCTCTTGGATCTCAGGCAAGACGCCCCCTGTCCCTGAGCCTGGTTTCTTCATCTGCAAAGGGTGCAGAAGTCTTTAACTGCAGGGCAGGGGATGTAGGGCTGCAAAGTCTGTAGTCTTCATGAGATTCAAGCCCAGCACCAGCTCTTCCTAGCTAGTGAGTTGGCTCTGAACCTTAGTCTCTTTGTCTGTAAACAGGGGTAACAGCGGTGCCTACTTTACAGAGTAGTTCTGAGGATTCAGCAGGAGGGAATTAACTTGTGTAATCTTTAACTCAAGGCTGAGCATGAAGAGAAAGCTCAGCAAACGCAATCATTGTTTGCCAGTATCTGCTCCAACCGGGATATTATTAAACATTGACACAATGGCCACCTACGCCAATTCCCCTTCCCACGTAAGCACATTCACAGTGTCATGTGGTGTTGAGAATGATTCCCCTCTTGGGAACATTTGACACAATGGGATCCCAACCCATAAGATGCCCACAGACCACAAGTAGGGAATTCCAGAATAGTGTGGGGAATGCCCTAATCAATGTGTAAATGGTTCTCTGGGAGGGAGCAGCATAGGGGATGAGGGAGATAAAAGACAAGCGCCTGACCCTGCCTGGTCTTCTCCATCACTGAGGCCCCCAGGGCCTGAGCTCCCAACAGCACCTGTTGAGAAATGTGGTCTCTTAGAAAAATCAAGATTATGTGTGCAACAGCCCCCTCACTCCATCAGTTTCGGTGCCACAGACATCACATAAAATGCTCCTATATATGTGTCCTACTTGACACTCTGAGCTGGCTCAGGGAGCTATGCCTGCAACTGGCTCCCCTGTGCTTCTGAGGATCCTAAAGATTTGATCTTCAACATGTTTCTGCTTTGGGCTTTTACTGCATGGAACAGAAGCAGGAAATACAGGGTGAGGTGTGTGAGGCCTGGTTTCTAGCCCTGGTCCAGAGGCTGGGGACTGTGTGATCCTCTGTGGGTTTTTCCTGTCCAGGCCTTACTTTACCATGTACAACCAGTGGATGTCTTTCAACGCCTCTTTCTGTTCTGCCAACAAGAATTCTCTTAAGTCTGTTTTCTGACTACATGTGACTTTCCTCCGCTCCGTCAGCAAACAGCTGCTTAGGAGGATGCGCAGGTTGTCCAAACTTGCAATTCATTTTAACAACGAGTATATCCTACTGCTGAAACTGACATGAGGAACTGGCAATGAAGCTGCCTTCAGACTGCCCTTGAAATGTTATCCTTCCTTCGTTGCTTCACTTTTTCGATTGTCATTCCTTGAACACCCTTGTAAGCTTGGTATTGCATACACACACAAAGTGGATGCACTTTCTTTTCTCTTAAGATTTCTTATCTCCTAACTCAAAGTGAGATTCCCCCTCCCATTCATTTTATTATGTATTCATTTATTTATTATTTGTTTGTTTTCAAATCCCAAAGCCTTTCAATTTAGCAGATGTGGCCGCAAACTTCCCCAAACACGGTTGTGTGTGACATTGACAGAAATAGTTTATGATCAATTCCAAGGGCCCCCCTGATCTTTTTTTAATAAGGCGCTGCTATGGCTCTACAGCGATGTATGCCGTTGTGATTTCACAAAGTACTTGCTGTGAAATCTAGAGCCCTGCCCCGCCTCCCTTCTTCCTGACTTGAAACAACTCTGCCTCCTTTGGGGAATGTCTATTAGTGATTTCAAATCCCTGGTGTGGCTGCTGCAGCATAAAGGAGTCTGTCTCTCTGGGGCCTCACTCAGGGTCTGTGGGGAAAGGTGCTTCTCCAGATATGGTCGGAGGAGCCCAGTCATTGGGGCGGGGCCTAGGAATCCGCATTTACGCAAGAGCCCCAGGTGACTTTGATGTCCATTGAAGCAGAGAGACTGTCTCCTATCGTTTGCAGGGAAGGAGGTTTTGCAAGGGAGAAAAATAATTGTTAACATCCCAGAGGCTTGTGCATCTCAGTTAATTCACTCCAGGTTTGGAAAACACAAAGTTTTTGGCACATGGAAACTGGATGGTCTTTAGTACCGTCCACAGAAAGGTTACATGGTGCCTAACCTAAAAAGGTTTGATAACATCTCCTATCCTTCCTCCACCCTCACTTGACAAAGCAGGGAACACCCCTTTCCTGAATTATACTCCAATCATGTCATTTCCTCCTGCTTTCTACCCATTAACATCTTTTTTGGACTGTCTTTAGCTCTTATATATTTGCCTGCTACCAAACTCTTATTTATACCTCAAAACCCAACTAGAACTCACCGCTTCCCCCTACCTCTGTTGATCACTCTCTCCTTTATGCTTCTATGATTGAATATCCATGTAGAATCTAAGCTCCCAATTATAAACTCCACTGTGAGTCTGGTCCTGTTAATCAGCACTTGTGATATGAGAACATTTACAAAGAAATGAAAGCATAGCATGTGTGTGTCTCTGTGTTCTCCCTAACTCAGTGCCTAACTCCCCTAAGTAGGGTCCGTGCTCAAGTCCCATTGCACGGTCTGAAATTCACTTGCCCATCTCACCAGTTTGAATCAGCCAGGAAAAAGAGGCCATGTGGCTGTGAGAAAGAAGCTGCTCAGCAGTGACAGAGAAAGGGCACAGTGGGCAGAGTGACGCCTCTGACTGAACCGCCACCATCCTCCAAGCCCCAGCCCGAGCGGAACTGAGGTCCCAGCTGGGGTCGTAAGTGGAGGAGAGGCGTGTTAACCTTGAACCCTGCCCGTGGTGCAAAGTTAAACTCCTACTCAGTACCCACAGATATACCAGCCTCAGGCAGAGCTTCAGGCTGCCCAGAAGAACAGAAGCCCTTTCTCGAACCACTGCTATTTCTTTGTAGACACAGAGGAGTACAGGCTGCCAGGCACACCCAGACCAGGCATGCGTCCCTGGCAAGAATGCATTATCTGTGTGGACTGCTTCCAAACTTTCCAGAAAATTGAGAGTAGTGTTGACACCGAAGTAGGAAACCATCTCCAGTTCATCCATTTGCCTTGGTCCCCCAGGTTCCAGCATCAGCCAATCTGACTTCAAATATTGGCTTTGCTGCTTTATGGCTGTGTGACCCTGGGGAACTCACTTAACCTCTCTGAACCTCAACTTTCCTGACCATATAATGGGAATGACACAACTTATTTATGGGGGGTTGTCTGTCTCAAGAGAGGGAACACTTCTGATAGTCGTGTGCTCTCTTTTCTTCTAACTATTGTTTTTATTTGTTTTTCTAAGACTATATCTTGTTACTGCTAGCATTTTCCTGATCTTCGGAACCCTGCACAATTGAGCTTTCTAAATCCCATCTCTGATTATGAAAACTCCCTCTAAGCTTTTCCTCTTTCCTGGCTTTATATTTTCTCAAGTGAGATCTCTCCGCTAAAATTCATTTCCCTGCCAATCTCCAATTTGATGCATCATCCCGATCATGCTATATTATGTTTGGCAACATAATGTGATGTGACTCTGGCTGCTGATGACGGATGGGGTACCCGTCAGCAAATGGAACAGCACCCAATTTTCTAAAGAGCATTGTTACAGAAACAAACAGGATGGCCTTTTAACTTGTATTGATTTATTTCTGAAGAATGAGCCCTCACTTACTTTTACAAGTGCTGTAATTAGAGGGTAGAATTACCTTTCTGGGGTGAGGGCTCAGTGAGTTCAACAGCCAGAGGGGTTGTGGGGGAGGGGAATGAGAGGGGTGACTCTCCAGTGGGTCAGATGGAGCATAGGAAGCAGGGAAGTTAAATACTTTTAAAAATCCATCTGTCCTCTCTTCCTCCTTCTTTCTTTCCTCCCTGTCATGCTAGCATCATTCATCCATTTGTTTATTTGATCCATATATCCACCAATTGATCCATCTTCTTTCCTCTTATTCTCCTTCATATTTGCCATCATTTCACATATTCATCTGTTCATCTATATTCATCTGTCCCTCTCTCCCTCCCTTCCTTTCTTCTATCCCTCCCTCCATCCATCCATCCATCCATCCCTCCCTCCCTCCCTCCCTCCATCCATCCATCCATCCATCCATCCATCCATCCCACCATCCATCCATCCATCCATCCATCTTACCTTCTTTCCAACTATCCACCCATCATGGTTCTTTTTCTCTTCTTCATTTCTTGCCACCCTTCCATCTCTCCACCTTCCACCTATGCATCCATCCATCCTTTCTTCCTTCCTTCCTTCTTTCTTTCCTTCCTTCCTTTCCTCTCTCCTTTCTTTCTCCTGTGCAATCAAGATTTTGAGAATGGTGCTTGGGATGATGACAAGACTGACTCAGAAAGAGGTTTGCTCGGACCTCTCTGGTGGCCTAGGCGATAAGTTTCAGTGCTGTCACCACAGAGGCCTGAGTTCAATCTCCGGCCAGGGAGCTACCCACACGGCACAGCAGACCTCTCCTGTCTCGCCCGCTGCTCCCCTCAGCAGTGTCTTTCAGTCAATCCGCCTGTTCTGTTCCCCACTCTGTCTCTGGTGAATTCTCTCATCCCCTGCACCTCTGGCCTGTACCCCAGCTCTTCCATGCAAAAAAGGAAAAAGAAAGATATGGGTCCAAAATCTAACCCTGGTGTGTGAAGTTGGAGAAATGTATTCTTCTCTAACACAGATCTTCTTACTTCCCCCATCACTCTCTCTGGGCTCATCCCCTCCCGCTGCAGGGCTGCATTGCTCTTTTCCAGAATCTAGGCTCCCTCCCATTGGGGGGTTTTGCATTCATTTTCTCTTCCCTTAGGACCTTCTCCAGAAAGTCTCCCTTCTCCTTCCCTCCCTCTTCTCAGGTCTCTGTTGAAACTCCTGCTCATCAGAGAGGCTTCTGCAATCACCTTCTCCAAAACAACATCCCTCAAGCTCCACTCTCTATTACCTATAGCTGGTAGCACCGTCATTACTGATTTAAAGAGAGTGTTCGTTCAACAAGATGGAATGAGGAAGAGTCAATTAAGGGTGACTGTCATGGCCACACTGAGAAACAGAGCTTGGTTTCCCCAGGACCTGTCAGAATTATTCATCCAAGGAGCAGAAGGACTAGAATGGAGTCACAGGCCCGACACTGCTGCCAGCAGCTGTCCTTGGGTGATGACTGCCTATAACCCACGGCCCGTGCTCAGGACTGCTGAGCCCGGCAGAAAGCGAGAAGCCTCCCGCTCATGCTGGTGGTGGGTGCTGGGGCCTGAGTCCGGCGAGCCTGGCCGCTGTCCTAGGGCCTCTCGCTGGGCTGCCTCCTGAGGACCTGTATCTGTGGGGGAAGTGGGCTGCCTGGGATCGTCCGTCAGCTCTGCCCCTCACACACCAGGGCCGTGGACCTCACTAGTCCGTTCTAGCTTCAATTCCCCATCGGTAAAATGATCTGGCTGGACCTCAGCAGAGTCTCCCACCTTTGCAAGCTCAAGAAGCCCTCACTTTAAAAAATCATTAAACAAGTTGTTTGGACTCAGTGTTGAAAAGGAAAAAAAGAAAAGAAAAGGAAACCAAGGAGACATGTAATAGAACAGTTCCAGGGCAAGTAAGGAAATAAATCTCTCTTGGGATTGTGGCATTTTGGCTAATCTGAGACAGGCCTGCCCCTCCTCTCTCCTCATGCCCTCCTCTTCTCTTTCCTTCCCTCTCCCTCCTCCCTTCTCCCTCCTCTCATTGTCCTTCTGCCCCTCCTGCTTAGTTTCCAATCTCTTTTCCTCCTTCTGCTCTCCTCACACCCATCCAGCAGAAGGTAAGAGTGTCTGTTTCTTTTGGTGGCCTCTAATCCCAGGCCTGGCACATGGAGGTGCCCAGCAAAGCCCTGTGGTAGGAATGAACAGGGACTCATTGCGGAAGCCTCACTACTGCTTGCACAACATCAAGTGTGAACCGGGCCTGATGCAAAGAGAACCAGGACTGAACAGGCCAGACCAGCTCTGCACGTGTTGCCAAGGCCATTCTGAGCGGGCAGATACCGTGGGGGGACCCAACCAATCAACATTGCTGTGATGACCATACACAAGATAGTATATGAAGGGAAGCAACTCAAAAGACCGCAGAGATGATGCAGAGGCAAAAAGCAAGCAGAGTAAAAATCAAAATCAACAAGCAACTATAAGCCAGAGACACACTTTAGGAGGTGGGGAGGTGGGAGTAGGGTCAAAATAAGGGGGGTGGGAATTGTATGGGGAATGCAACCAAGATGAAAATGCATACATTATACAAAAATGAAAAATGATAAAAAATTATATAAAATAAAATAATAAAAAATAGCAAGCAGAGGATGCTGCTGGATTCCTGCAGGTCTCTGGCCGGATATGGTTCCAAAGGGATATCCCATTGCATGGTGGCTGGAGGCAGAAGCAGCCAGAGTGGGATGCAGGGTCAGCCAGGTACGACTAAGAGAGGACACAGGCTCTTGAAGGGCAGCCTCGAAGTCAGGGGGATGTTGGTGGAGAGGCCGGGGTCAGGAGAGCAGGAGGCCCTGCCCAAGTGGAGTTTGCACAGGGCCTGGGCAGAGCAGCAGCTCCGGGCAGTGCGGCCCAACAGTTCGCACAGGAAACTAGTTGTCACACAGCCTTGTATCCGAATAGTGTCTTGGTCCCAGCATGTTCCCTGGGTGACCTTAGCTCGCTGCTATACTTCTCTGAACCTCAGTCTCCTCTGAAGAACAGGGGTCATCTCCTCTCCCTGCTGAGTGGTAGGGAGGGGTGTCTGCTCCGAAAAGCCTCCCCAACTGGAAGGTTAGGCGTTAATGTGAGTAATCATCTCTTAACCACAGGCGAGAACAGAGGGTGGCCGAGAACAAACTCTCAGGTCCAAGTGTGGCCGAGCTGGGTTTCTTTCTGAAGACCTGCAGGCCACCTTTGGGACCATCTTTTTTTTTCTTCAGTGCTTTCTAAGGAGGGAGCACCTGGCCCCACAAATCCTGACAGCAGAGCCAGCTGACCCAGGGAGCAGAGGAGCCCAGAGTCTGTATGGTAACTGGGCAGGTCGCAGAAAGCCCTAGGGAGTCCCCTAGTTACAAAATGCCATATGAAGGGCCCTGAAGGGCCCCCAGACACCACAGAAGCTGTGGAGCTGGAGTATGCAAGATGAAAAAAGACATCCTGCAAAGCAGAATTCATCTCTGCTCACAACCCAGAGCCTAAACTCCAGCCTGGACGCAGGGGGTTTCCCATGGGAGGGGCCTGGAAGAAAGTCATCCGAGCCCTTTTAGGTGGAAGGTGAGGAGAGGGCTGAGAAAGCATGTCTGGAAGAGGTGGGGGGGGTCATTTTCCCTTGGCATTTTTCCAAATGATGGGCCTGAACAGCTTTCACGTGGAAGACCACAAAGTCGTCTAGTGAGCCTATGTGAATAGAAGTGGGTTCAAATCCTCATTGGCTCCATCTGATTTCCCATTTGGGTAGAAATAAGAGCTGTCTGGTTCATAAGCCTGGTGGAGTGATAACACAAGTCAAGTCTTGCAGAGCAATTGTATAAGGCTGATGCTTTAAGGCTCAAGGAATGGTAGTTTCTATTATTATTGTCAAACACGTATATTGACTGACACAAATTCTGCCTCCCTGACCAGAAACTCCCACATTTGAGCCCAGGAGGCTGTGTCCCTGCAGCCAGTGTCCCTGCAACCAGTGTGTCCCTGCAGCCCAGGTAAGACTGGCTTTGCCTTCTCCTTTTGCAGGTGGGGCACATGCAGAGGCACTCTGTCCCCCAGTTTATGAGACTGCTGGGCTACCACAGCAAACTGCCATAGACTTCATGGTTTAACAACAGAAATGTACCCTGTCATAATTCCAGAGGCTGGAAGTCCAGGTTCCTCCTGTGGTCTCTCTCTGTGGCTTGCAGATGGCTGCCTTCTTGCTGTGAGCCCAAGTGATCTTTCCTCTATGTGCACTCGCCTGGTCTCGCGCTGTGCCCCAGAGAATTCTCTCTTCTTAGGACACCAGTTGGATTGGATTAGGGTCCACCCTCAAGGTCTCATTTTACCTTAATCACTTCTTTAAAGGCCCTATCTCCAAATAGTCACCTTATGGGGTTCTGGAGATTTAGGGTTCAACATATGAATTCAGGGGGTCACAGCACAGTTGAGCACTTTATTCACCCAGCATATAAGGGTAAAGTGTAGGGACACCCGAGTCTGCCCCACCCAAGCCCTTTGCAAATCCTACTCCAAAGCACATGTGTCTCTGCTCACCCAAACCTTAGTGATCTGCTCTCAGGAGCCACCTTCTGCATCTCCCCAGCTCAGGGGCACAGGCAAGCACCTGCCTGGGTCTCTGCGTGGAAATGTGGACCAAGAAGCTCAAGTGCTTTCATCTCCTGCTCTGTCGAAAGGGGTTAGGGCTCAGGAAAAGCCCTCAGGAGGAAGCGACAGCCACACACGGGCTCTTTGAAGTGATTGTTTTGCTTGGGTTATTTATTTATTATTGGCTTCAGAGTCATCTCTCTCCAGCCCAGAGCGACTCCGATTCTGTCTGCCACCAAGCCACTCGGTTTTTGCCATCTTGGGCGACTTTGTCACTATCCTCCCTCCTCCTACCTCCCGGTTACTCCCTCCTTTCTCTCGCTCTCTTTTCTTTTCCACAAGGAGCTTCGAATCACAAACATGTCGGGGGTAGGACAATGTCTTCAGCTAAGGGGGGAATATTGGGGTCATCTTTTATTAAGAAGAAAGCTATTGAAATGACGCACTTGAACATATTGCTATTAGAGCCTTGAAAAGTATTTCCCTCATTAGTGTAAAAGGAAAGAAGGGAGCTAGCAATCTTGTTGATCAGCGGTGGCAATTTATTTTAAACTGTCCATTTTCTGGATGTCAGAGGACGACTTTTATGTATAATCTTATTTCCAATTTCAACAAAGAACACTTCACTCATGTTCTGTGCGGATTTTTTTTTCGTAGACAATAACCGATTATAAAAGCGGTTCTCAGCCACCCACCCCCCCATCTCGTAGTGGTGTTGACATATGGAAATGAATCAAAATGTAATACGCATAATTACAAGCATTGTAAGCAGGGTACAATTAGTGTCTCTTCAAACCAATGTTGTAATCAAAAGACACCACTAAAACAGTCCAAAAAGTGAGAAGACTATCCATGGAATTAGACACGGATTGGAAGGAAGTTTCTTTCTTTTTTTCCTCTCGTCTCCTGTGTATAGAGACAAAAGTCGCCTCCTATTCTATTTCTAAATGGGTGCAGAGAAATCAATTCTAATTATTTTCTCCACCCATCGAGCTGAACACAGACAAGGAAACCTTACTTTAAAAATAAACCCAGGCACAAGGAAGGGGGTAGATATTCAGAAGCTTGTATTTGAAAGGTATCTTTTGAGGTCATGAATCCCTGGGGAGGTGTCAGCTGACAAGTTGACCAACTGGGGTTCTGCATTGGGGAAAGCATGTTGTTACCTGGATGCTTTCTGTTTAACCTGCCAGGCTTTTGGTGGGGGGAGGGTGTTTTGTCTGGTTCTTTTTGCTTGTGGATATTTCATTTGGCTTTTATATTGAGTCCCTTGCCAACATTTAAAAATCAGGAGGGGTTCATGCCAAAGATATGATTTTCACTTCTTCCTGAAAAACAGTATCTTCTGAAAAATATCACCTATCCATAGATGATCAACTGCTCCCCGTGTTCCCTGTGCCCAGTACCAGCCAGGTCTAGAGACAGGCTGGGTACCTCCTGTTCCCCCAAGTCCTCACCTTTGCTCTGACCGAGGCCCTATCTTGCCCCTGTCCTCTTTACTGAATGGCAAGAGACCAAGAAGCTCCATTCACTTGTATTTTGCAAGAAAACCACCATGCACCATGCACCAGCCACATTAGCCATGCCTTAGTCCACAGTCCTCTTTATAGTCTCTTCTAGCTCTCTGAAGATGCCACCTGAAAAATACCCAGAAGTGAGTATTTTTCAGTTTTGGTACCTCCTCTGCCAGACAGTGTTGGCTGACCATGCCCATTCATCTTCCTCGAAGCTGCTCTGAGCCACGCCAGTCACTCCCCTCCCCACACCTTGCCCCATGTCTCTTTGTGCGAACTCCTCACCCTGCTGTTCAATCGCACTGTTCATCCGGGCATCTCTCCCTCGCCTGCAGCCCATGGGAAGCAGGCCCCTGCCTTTTCCATGGCTGCGGCCCAAATGCCGAGCATAGAATCTGGCACATGGGAGGTGTGAAGTCCTTGTTTGGATTTCTGAATGAATTATTCAATGAATGCTGCCTCTTTGTTGTCTCCGAAGTGAGACTGGAATACGAGAGAAAGGGAAAGTGATGGCTACTGCGAGCCTACTGTGTGTCTGCCACTTGACCCACGCTGCTGCCCAAGAAGGAGAGAGATGCTCAGACTCTCCCTTCTGCTTAAAATGGATCAACAAACAAGGTATGTACCACCCCCCAGCCCCAGCGAGTCCTGCTTGCCAGAGTCTGATACCGGTGTGTATCAGCTCAGGTTATACCTAGTCCTATCCCCACACCTGCCTCTTCTCTTAGATCTACAGCTATACCTTTCACCTAGACCTCATTTCAGCCGTGAGTTGCTCACATTAGCAAAGATCTGGAAATGACCATCGACAGGGCACAAGTTCCACAAACTGCAGTGTATTCACTTACAAAACCATGAGCATCGTGGTCCTTGATTGACATGGAGAAAGTATCTGTCTAAGGCTAAGGTAACCCCTGACTGGGCATGAGGGTAACACCTTCCTAGTTCTTCAGTTTGAGATTCAAATGTATAGAAAGGCCTTTAGAACCCTCTCAGTCCGACGTTAAGAGTGGCCTTCCTAGGCAGGAGGATGCCTAATGATTTTTATTTATGTCCTAATGCATTGATTATAAAGAATGCGCTGATTATAAATAGGCATGGCTAATGCTCTGGCATCTGCCTTGTCTCTTCACTCCTGTGTGGTTGCCTGAGTTTTCCTGAAGGTGACATAACCCACCCTCCACCTATCCCAGCATGTGACGGGTTAGGTCTGGACCAAACTCCCATTTGGGAAAAGTCACCCTTGACTCCATTTCATGAGTTCAGTTCCAGAAATCAGGGCCCCTTATTCAGCTGCATTTGACAAATATTTGACATTGAAACAGGGTTATCAAAAGTTCAAATGAGAAGCAGCCATAGATTAAGCTCCCTGCTGTACAGATCAGGGAAAGTGAGACCCTGAGGGATGTTGGAAATAGCAGGAAGTTGGGGGCAGCCACGCTGGGGTCAGAATCCCAGCTCTGTCACTTCCTGCTGTGTGACGGTCAGTCTGTCCATGCCTCTCTCTGTGCCTGTCTCTGCTTTCTCATCTATGAAAAAGGAAAAACAGTAGCCATCTCAACTAAGGAGTGTTATAAGGATTAAACATGATATTGACTGAGCCTGAATTTTAGAAAATGGAAAAACACTAGGACATTAGAATCCTCACTATGAACTTAACCAATTTCCCCTACTATAGGAAAAACATATGTAATAAAAAAAAATTGTCATCAGAAAGCGGGTTGTCCTGGGGGAATAACGCCATCATCAGGTACTTCCAGGGCTTGAAGTTTCTGGTGCTGGGTCTGAGTGGGGACAGACCAGCTCTCCTGGAGTCTGTTCCCTGCTCAGCCAGGGGTCCCACTTTCCCACAAAGCCTCCAGCTCACGACCTCCTGTGGAGATCAGGGACAGCCAGGGGGGCGTCTCTGTGGGATGCAGGACAAGGGCAGATCATTTCTATTCAATCCAGAGCTTCCTTTAGCCAAGGGAAAGTGGGGAGGGGAAGGTCTTGAGGAGAAGCAAAAATCAACTTGAGGTCAGCTGGGTGGCTGGCCCGGGGCCCAGTCAGGGGGAACCTCTTTGGCAAAAGCTCCCACCCACACGACTCTCCCACAATGCACCAGGTGCCTTCTGCTGATAAGAACGTGCTGTACAGCCTTGAGGCACGTGACGGGAATAGACAAGATATGTGTCTATTCTTGAGGGCTTTAAGAGGAAACTCCTGTTCGATGAAGAGCAGGCTGATAAGAGAGAAGCAGTCAAGGCTTGGGGCGTATTTTCCCCACTTTTTGTTTTTTTGTTTTGTTTTGGTTCATATTCCTTTCTTATTTAAGGAAAGAGAAAATGTGGCACCCACCAGCCAAGAATGAGAGGCAACTTGTGGACATTTAAAGGGGATGGTGAGGATGAACCCCAAGATTCCACACTGAAATCCCAAGGGTGGTTTGTTCCTGAACAGGGAGTTGTGGGAGATTTTTATTTCATCTTTACCCTTTACTGAATTTTCTAAATATTTTGCCATCACCAAATATCATGTTTACCATCAGAAAAAAAAGTTGTTTTTGAGTGGAAGTTTTTGATCTCATTTTATATTCATTCCTTAGCTCACTCACTCACTGAAGAGGGGAAGTGTGTGTTTTCTATGAGTTGGGCATAATAATCTCTAAGCGATATGCCGCTTATGAGGAGAAGATGAACAAGAAGATCAAGTGCTCCACAATCTACTGATGGGGGAATGTTCTAGAAAATTGTTCCAGAAAAGTGTGAGAATTTCTCACAAAGTGAAAATAAACTTACCATGTGATCCAACAAACCCAATTCTGGGTATTTACATACAGAACAAAAAACTTATCTTTACAAAAACCCCATCAATGGATGGTTACAACAGCGATTTTCATAGTAACTCTAAACAGGATATAACTTGGCCTTCAGTGGGTAAATGGTTAACAGACAATGGTATATCCATTATCCGCACATAAGAGTATTACTCAACAATAACTTATTGCTACAAGAGCATCTTGGCTCGATTTCCAAGTCATAATGCTGAGAGATAAAAGCCAATCTTAAAAGGTCATATATTGCAGAATTCAACATGTAGATGTGAATGTTCAAAGATAAGGATGAGAATATCGCATGTGAATATTGGCAAAGAGACACACGTATAGCTGATGAAAACAAATCACCGGTTTTCAAGCATGAGGACAGGGGTAGGTATGACTAGGGGTGCAGGAAAAAGTTTCTTTCTTGTGGTCTGTATCTTGTTTACAGTATAATCACGAAACTACATACCAACCAGGAAAAAAATGTTCACATCAAACCAGTGAAATGAAGATTATGTCATGTTCAAGTGCTGCACTATCAGTTTTCTACTTTTGATGATTTTATTATGGTTATTTAAGATATTATTACTTGGAGAAAGGAGGTGAAGGGTGTGGTACATAGGGGCCCTCGCTACTATTTTTATAGCTTCTTGTGTACCACGAACTATGTTAAAACAAAATCGTATTGAATAGTATTAAAAACATAAAATAAAAAAATATTTTAAAATGTTTAGAAGGCCCTTGATGTGGAGGAGAGACAGACAAGGGTTGTTCAAAAGAATCACAAAACATCCCATTAAAATGTCAACAAGCTGAATTGGCATCTCCAGAGTCTGAGGGTCTTATCTATTAATTATATTTGCACTATTCTCCCAATTGATCAATTGCTAGTCCCCATCCTAAATTAAACAAAGAAGCCAGGATCTGATTTTAAGTACAGTCAATAGTAGAATGAGATGAATAGAATGGTTGAGATTTTGGAGTCAGGAGTCAGGTAAAACTGGGTGATGCTGGCTATACTACCTAAGTAGTTGTGTGTCCTCAACAAGTATATGTTGCAAGTTCTTAGAGTGAAGTGTTGTCAACATAAAAATGGGCCCATGGGATCTTTTCTAATTCAAGTGACAGAAACCCAATTCAAATAACTTGAGAGATAAGCGATGTGTTAGCTCACATAACCATAAAGTCCAAGAATCTACCTTCAGGCATGGCTGTATCTAGGTGTTTGAAGGGTGCTCTTAGGGCTCTCATCTCTACTTTGATTTCTTTGTGTAGTTTCATCCTTTGGCAGGACTTCATGTCACAGTAACAAAAAGGGAGCCAGAAGCTCTAAGTTTATATTCTCTTAGTTTTGGCAATTGTTGTGGAAAGAACATCCCTTTCCCAATAGCTTCAGCCAATGCCCTGCCATTGAATCATTTCTGGTACATATCGTATGCCTGTCCCTGTCAATCACTGAGACTGGAGGAATGCAATACGTTGGTTGGGCAGATCTAAGTCACAGAGCCAGACCCCTGCTCTTCCGTAGCAGGCAGTCCTGTCACAAGCACATGAAGTATTTTTTCTTCTGGAAGAAAATCAATGTATCTTTAGCAGAAAAAGGAAGGATTGGAAGCCAGACTGGTAAAACCAACAGATGTCCAGCAAAGAGGAAAATAGCATCATGATAAGGATAAAATATTACATGTGATTGAACACACAAAGCACACGGAATGTACTCATTCAGAGATTAACAAAGAGGAATCCGTATGTGGGAGAATTCAGCCCTGACTTGCCATTTGCACCAGTGCAGCTGCATTTCACACAAGTCCCTCAGCAGCCCCTGACTAGCTTTCTAACAGAGGGCACCAAGGTCTTGAACCCTTATCCACTGGCCCTGATTGGAGATTTTGTCCTCCCTGCCAGACTGACTGCCTTCATGGAGTCTGATTCTTCCTTCCCTTCCAAACCAGTCAGCATTCAGGGTGGTGTCCCGGGCACAGTGTTCTAGACATTCTTCATTGTCATTGCACTCTACCCAGGGTGGAGGGCACTGCTCCATCTTGCAGATTAGCAAACTGAGTTTCACGTAAGCCAGCACAGAGGGGGTTTGCAGTGACAGTCGGAGCTGAACCCAGAGGCTCCAAATGTCATGTTATTTAGAAGATACCCCCTCAGCGTCCCCAAGACTACACCAGTGAAATTCAGCTGGCAAGGCAGACACCGCGTGGCGCTTCCCCCACCTGCTCCCTAGCATCCCTCATTCCTTTGCTAATGGGCTGCTGTTTCTTTCTCTTTTTATGATGCTGATCTACTGGAGGCTAGGACATTAATATCACTGTAAACCAAGCCCGAGATGGAGCAATTAGTGTCACAATTGCTTCCTCTGCTCCCCTTTCACCAGAGCCCAGAAATAGCATCCCATCCTGCATGCCATGCTGGGCAAGGCCACCCATTTTACTGGGGTTAAAGAACCCTTGCTCTTGCCCAAGACACTGTTAAAGTAAAATCCATGTTTATTCTGCCCAGCAAGTTCTTGCAATGCAAATCAAGAAGCAAGTGTCTTTTTGGTGACTGAATTAAGGGTTGGGGTCAAGAAAGTCTGCTTATCTCCCAAGCTAAGCACACTTCTTCCCTCTCCACTCAATTTCTCTCTTTTTAAATCATACACAGGCACACACAGACACCCACTCACACACATACACATGCCTGGGGGCTATTTTCTTCCTCTTAATTGAAGTGATACAAAAAAAGCTCCTTTTGTTTATCTTCATCTTTTCCTTTCTTTCTGGGAAGGTTGACTGCTATTGGCTTGTTCTCTGGGTGTCTGAACATTGCGTGTGTGTGTGTGTGTGTGCATGCACGCACTCATATGTGTTTTCTGGTCATTATTTTTCCAACTCTGTCTCTACAATAAGTTGAAATTCAACCATGTTTGGAAAATAAATAGTTCCAGCATCATAATTTTTAAAGCCAGAGTCTGTTGTCAAGAGCCGCCTGGCTGTTGGGTACCCCGTGTGGGTCTGGAGAGAAACAGAATAATTCACCCGGCCAGGTTGTCGGGCTGATCTGGGAGCATGTAACCATGGCTCCCATCAATGCACACATTTCCGGGGTGTCTTTGTTTCCTGGTGTGGTTAGACTCGGAAATCCAGAAGGGCTGATGTGTTTAATCAAAACCACCATGCTTAGTGACTTCTGATCATTTTAAGAAAATGACAAGAGCTAGGATTTACTGGGGGTCAGCCACTGTTTGTGACGTGGGTTTCACTGGATCAAGTGGTGCGATTCACCTAATGCACAGCACAGAATCTAGGCTACAATAGCATCTTAGTATTAATAATAACAATAGCGAACATTTACTTGCAAACTATGTTGTAGGCTGGATGCAAATGATATAGCATTCATATTTTGTAGATTAATATTATATATTTAGCAATAATGTATCTGTCTGAATGAAAAGTATTTTGAACATGCAGACAAGGCTAGAGACTAAAATAAACACCAGTCTTTAAAAATCTTAACCTTATGCTCTAATTGCTCTAGATTTTTTAATCCCAAACAAGACATTACAGAGAGACCCAAAGCCCAAGTGCTTGCCCTGAACTTAGTTTTCTCTTTTAGTCTCTTTTACTCTCCCTACTAAGAACATGAATTTGTATCTATAAACATTATCTCTTATTGTTCATGCAGGTTGTTGATAGAGCTGTACTTAGCATTCTGTAGTTTGCTTTTTTCTTCCCACTTTACATAGGAGGGAACAGCTTGGGGGATTGGCAGTTACTATTTACAGATGAGGAAACTGAGGCACAAAAAATTGAGGCACAGAAGTGATAAAACCCATTAACATTTACTAAAGCCAAACTCATGTCTATGTGGTGACTCAGCAATTCTACTCCTAAGTATACAGTCACATGTCCCTTAAAGTTCAGTCAGTAATTCAACCATTCAACCAGTTATTTAACCATTGGTGGTTCCAGTAGGTTATACCATATAGCCTGGATTATACCATCCAGGAAGCTGTAATTACAATTTGTGTTTGCACAATGATGAAATGGCCTACCCTCACTGAAGTGACATGACTATACCTTTCAAAGAAACAAGTAGAGTCTCCGAAGATATGCACTTATTCAGAAGAGCTCCAAATCTGAAACAATCGAGTTGTCTATCAACAGAAGAAGGAATATACACACTGTATTGAAGTTATGCAGTGGAATACCATACATCAATGGAAAGGAAAAGGCCAGTGAGCCCTGCAATAACACAGAAGCATCTCACAGAAATAATGTTGAGTGAAAGAAGCCAGACACAAAGGGAATGTACTGTATAGTTCCATCAACAGAACTAATTAATGACAATAGGAAATATAAAACTAATTATTTCTGGATGCAGATTGCAGGATTGACTGGGAGGCCTCTGGGTTGTTGTAAGTGTTCATATCTTGATCTTGGTAGTATTTACATAGGGTATGAATTTGTAAAAAGTCTTCTGGCTTTGCATTTAGACTTATGCATTGTATTATTAAGTGTCCTGTACTTTGCTGCTGCTGATGATGACTTACTCACGTGGAGTTGTACAGATCATCTGTGGCTGAGCCAATTTGAACCCAGACAGTCTGACTTCTGAATATTTAAGAAGGGAAGTTGAAAACGCAGATAGGGTTACCTGCCCAAATTCATGCACTGACCAAGTAGAAAAAGTCAGATTGCAATGTGGAATACAAAAGTAACTAAACTAAGAGTCAGATAAAGACAAACTTAAAAACTAAGCCTTTAAAGCTGACTAGAGAACTGAAGCACCAAGGTAGGTTCGGAAGGGCACGCACAAAGGGAAGGAAGCACCATGGGCGATGGTGGTGGACTATGGGTGATTTGGTGGGGGTGCACTGCGGAGGAAATAGCTGAATGGGGATCTCCAGATATGACCTCAATTACATATAATTGAATTTAATTAAAGAAAAAGTAGGCTAGAACCTATTTTTTTACTCCCAATCCAAAACTCTTTCCTTTGCCTCTGGTCACTCCCAGGGATTGAGCCAGGACACCCTAAGTACCCAGGTCTCTGCAAGGTGCTGGGGACTGAGTTTTCCACTCTTTGTACGACATGTGCCTATCCATTCTCTTAAGTTCTTACTGCCAGAAGCTGCAGGGAAAAACAGTACAGATGGTTGTCTTTCTCACCCCATTCCCCAGACAGAGAAACAGAGACCCAGTCACTGCCTCCAGATGACTCAGATCCACAGGTGAGCACCCCATGGAGCTAGAATAAAACCTGGGGTCAGGCAGATCAGGTTCTACTGAGAATCCCAACTGAGGGTTCTGGGTTGGCCATTTCTCTGTGTCTTGCTTTCCCATCTGTCAAGTGGACATCACTAGCTGGCACTTCAGAGCAACTGTGAGTGTCAGGGGAGGCAGCCCCTGCAAAGGGTACAACATTGCCCTTGGTGCACAGGAGCTTTACCTGATTCCTTCGCTTCCCTGAGATTCAGTCTTCCTTGTTCATTGCTGGGAGAACTGGTTGACCTCTGAGCTTTCTTGAAGCTTTAAGATTCAATGATTTATGGCATTTTATGCAAATGTCGATTAAGCACTCAGCTCTGCACCCTGCAGAGAAAAGAGAGGGGGGGCTGGGCTGAGCCTTAATTCCAAATGGGTAACAATAATGTTGGCAGGGGAAATGACAAGGAGCAGGTCAGCTGTCCCCAGCTTTTCCTGAAACACCTTGGGCACCAATTTGTTCCTACATGAGGTTCATGCAGGATTTGGAAGAGACGGTGCATCTTGGAATGGGGTGGTCTCCTTATATGAGTTTGCTTGGGGGGCCTGAGCACTGGGGAACTATTTCCCTGATGGCCACCCCTATGTACAGGCCTTTATTGAACATTCTACTCCATATTGGCCAATAAAACCAAGAAGGAAAACAAAGCCTTCACCTCACAGAGCTACATAAAAATAACCTTAAAACGGGCATCCATAAATGTGGAGCTGGTAATTATTCGGATCTAGTTAACCATGCAACAAAATGGAATAAACTCAGCTCCATTAACCTTATTTTAAAAGCACTTTTTCGTGATTCATGTTTATTACACTGTTAACATTAAGAAGAGCGGATGCCCACCTCTATTTCTGCTTTGGAACCCAGTATAGAAAAAAACACATACTGTGTGAAAAGGGAGCAGACCCTACAGAATGTGTTTTTCTTCTGCTAGTCGCTGCCCCAAACAGCCCTCCTACAAGCATTCCTCCAGCACCTCATGTCTCCTCTACCTCCTAAGGTGCTGGGACCATGTGTCTGCCTTATTTCTGCCACTACCCCTTTGGATAGGGTTGGGCAGGTAGTAGATGTGCAAAAAAGGGTTGTTTAATGACTAACAAAGCTACATGTTGGGAGGCAGAAGAAAATTCTAAAGTTGCTCCAAAAATGGCAGAACAATGTCACACCCAGTTTTCCTGGTGCCCGTGCCAGTGCCTGCAGCCTCGCTACTTTCATTTCTAGAAGGATTACTTAGGGGTCTTTTTGAAAGCACTCTCTGCAAATCTGCTGGCAAAGTGATTCAGATAGTGATCACTCAGAAGCAGACTTGTTGCTATTTTCTTTTATAAGGTGAATATTGATGAATGCAAACTCAAGCTCAATTTCAACATGAAACTGCTGTGTGCGCATGTGTGTGGAGGGAGGGAGGGCAGGGAGAGAAAATCTTCAACTGAAGGATTTACTCAAACTCTTACTTCTTTTTGTTTATAGAGTTAGATATGGATACATGAACAAGAATTCGACAGCCCACATCAGACACCATGTAGCTTTGGCTTTTAATCTTCGGGGTGTGACTTATGATGCTGATTCTGGGGTGGGAGTGGTAGGCAGAGCCAGATGAGGCATGTGAGACTGCTCAGAGAGCCTCCAAGCAGAGGTTGGGAGGGGGTTTGGTTGGAATGTTCTGGAGCGGCTTTACTCAGTGTTTGGTGTATCTAGCTACAACCTGAGCATTGCAGGGGCACTGGTTAGAAATGCAGACCTCAAGACCCCCAGATGTACAGAATCAGTATCTTCTACCAGGACCCTGGGTGACAGGGGTGCACATAGCTGGTTGAGAAGAGCTGGTCTATAGGACATTTTTAAGTCAGCAACAGGGACTCCAAAGGACATTTCTAGGTCCTGAGATCCCTGATGTTACATGTCTGTCCCCCCTTGCCTGTCCAAGCAACAGAGCAAGTAAAAGCAACTATGAGAACATCCTCAGGATGCCACCCCAGAAACCTCCAAACATTTTGTGTTCAATAATCCAGCATTGGTGGTTAAAATGAGATTACTTTACAGTCCCCACACTGGTCATGCAAATGAAAAACCAAGTTGGATGGTATTTCACAATGGCCAATAACCCAGCCAAGGAGCAAGGATCTGCTTCCCAGGAGAATGTCAACCATAACTGCAAAGGGACAGATGCAAAAGTGGGAAACTAGTATTTACTCACCTCCTAGTGAAATAAAGATTCAGGTAAATTATGACCTGGTATTAAAACCATTCCATGTACGGTTGAGAGGGATTTGGATCTCTGCACGCATGTCATTTGAAGGTCTCGGGGGAAACTAGTGTGTGATGGGGATGACGATCCTTTCTCTTGCCCATGGCTGGGTCATTAACATGACGATAGGCAGAGCATCAGAAATCATGGTTCTCCTGATGATCTGTGGCAGGAAGAAGACAACACTCTACTGCTGTCCTCTAGTCACAGAGGTCACCTTGGGTCCACTCAGCCTTTAGAATCAATGTCCGAGTTATGAAATGCACGGGAACAAGGAACCTGTTCCTTGTGGAACTGATACCACAAGGAAGCTGCCAGGATAACCCAGCTTGGGGTGTTCTGCAGAACCAACTCAGAAGGGATGTTTGGGGACAAAAAGGTTAGTTATTAGAGAAGAAGACATGAAAATGTGGAGACGGGTAACTGAAAATGCGGGTTACAAAGACTGATGGGTACAATTATTTCAATTTTGTAAAAAAAAAAATCCATGGATATATAGACTTTTGATAGTTAGAGACATACATACCTGCTAAGGCCTTGACAATAACAATCTCAGGGACAGGAACATGATGCTTTTATTATCTTATTTTTGCTTATCTCTATTTCCTAATCCTCCCAATGCCTATTTACTGCTTTTATGTTTAAACCTGTGTACAGTTGATATGTAATTTCAGGCAAGTGACCATTCATTCATTTTTTCATTAGCTCATTTACCCAGGCACATAGTTTTAATTAGCCATGATATTATAGTCCTGGTGATGGTCTTCAGTTCACAGAGAAAATGACACCCATCTCTGTCCTTAAGTTGGTCCTGTTCTGGTCAGGAGCACCAATGTGTGATCATGAAGCTGACACTTACCTAAGGAGATAATTGCAGAGTTCTAGAGATGTAATAGCCATAGGAGAATGGGGATCATGCCATGACTGACAGAAAGGGAGGCTTGGGGTGGGAACAGAGGTAGGAATTGACCTTGAAGAGTTTAACCCCTGGCTACCTTACAGAGGCCAACTCTCTTCACTCTCTTAACTTGATTATGGATCATTCTTTGAATTACTGGGGTATACCAATTCCTTCCTACCACAGGACCTTTGCACATGCCTTTTCTTCTACCTGAAATGCTCAGACCCATTCCCAAACATAAATACACACACATGCATACACACATGTGCTTGTGTTTTATTTCTACCAATTTTACACTACTCATCCTCCATGATTCAATGTATTAACTGCGTGAGGGAGTCAATTTTTGACTCCCCAGGCCAGGTCTGTTGTTATTTTATCTCTACAGCAGTTGCCCTTTGCCTTTCTTTGTTGATTCATTTTGCAATTTGTTGCTTAGTTGTGAAGACAATTCCATAAATTGTTCATATCTGTTGTTTGTTTGCTTGCTTGGTTTTTTGTTCTCTTTCTTGCCTTGGTCATTTCTGTAACCCTACATCTAAGGACAGAGCCTAGCACAGAGCTATCACTTTATACATATTTGTTGCCTGAATGAATGAGCCTGAATTGTTTTAACTATTTGACTCTGGGGAAAGTCCTTACTCAGGTTTTTGTTTCTTTAGTCAATTCTGACATAACAGGAATAATGGCAACTGCTAGGATTGATTGAGGACTTGCTGTATACCTGGCACACTGCTAACAATTATAAATGTATTATCTTGCTGAATACCATCAGAAGCCCCATGAAAGAAGTGTTAGTAATATACCCATTTTGTGGATGAGCAAAAGGAGGCATTTAGTAAAGCCTCAATTTCTTATGGATTGACTGACTCTGTATCTCAGTCCACATCTTTGAATCTGTTTGGTGGATGTGTAGTAGTTCATGCATGGAACACTAAAGCCAGTCCATCTGGGACATGGATGTCTTTGCAAATGAGTAATGCCAACAACACCTTCACGACTGTTAAGTCAGCCATTTGTGCATGGTACCTCGTGAACACCCGGTAAACACTTGGATGAGGGCTCCCCTGGGCTTGTAACTTTGAAAGCAGAATCCCTGGCAAATGGCCATCTTTAAATCCCATGGTGTAATAATCATGAATCACCTCCAAAGAGTCCAGGATATAAGCAAGTTGGCTTTCCCTGCCCAGCCCGTTGTGCAGGAAAACGCGGACACTGCCACCAACTCAGTGATCTTGGCTGCCAACAGAGGCCTGAGCAGAAGGGCCCTCTTGCTGATCTCATTGAAAAGACCAGTAAATTCAGCAGCCAGTGTGTCTGGCTTTCCATTTGCTGCCCCTAAATCTCCCTCTAAGTGGCAGGACTCTGGCCTGGCTGCCCTGTCTGGGTGCCTTTGCTCCAGCTCTCAGAAAGTGGGGCCAGGGACCTCCTTAGGGTTGGCGGGACTTTGTTTTTCCCATGCAGTGGCTGTCTCAGAGTCGCTTCTGCTTTGTGGCCTGGCTCAGCTTTGCTCAGGAGCAGACTGCAAACACCAGGGGCCTGGAGGGAACCCAGCATTTCCCACTCACTAAGTTGTCTTGGCTGACTGAACTCAGAGTTCCAGGATAGCCCTGAGATAATGTGTCCAGGAGCCCAGCTCTCCCTGGGGGTCTCAAAAAACTACCCCCTCCCTCACTACAAGGTATAGATGGGCAGTCAGCATCATGGGGTTGAATCTAGCACCTGGACACCTCAGACAAGTCTCTCCCCTTCCGGCCTCAGGTTCCTTGCTTTTGTACCAGGACAGCAACAATGTTAACCTCATTAACCAATGTTTATGGGATGTTGTGAGTATCAAAGGATTCATGAGTTCTTGCCATACTAAGCTGTGAGTGCCTACTGTATACCTGTCATTATGTATCTTACATGTAACATTTTGTTCTTGCAACCAATGTGGAAAGTCAGTATTTTTTCCCCTAGTTTTTGAAGTCAGAGCTAAAGCTCAGAGAGGTAGAGTAACCTGCCTGAGATCACACAGCAGAGCTAGAATTCAAGATTGTGCTTGTCTGATCCAGAGACAGAGGGTTTTCCATGCTGTGGAACCCCTAAGCCAGGCTCCCAACTATTGCCTGCTGTGTTCCTTCCCTGGGAGTCCGCAAGCTGTGCTGTTAGATGCACAGTAAGAATTGTGATGGTGATAAATGCATTTATTGAGACTACGCGCTACTTGCTGCTACATGGATCTCTCCCCTCACATCCTTTAGTCCCTTGTTTTGACTCTTTCATGTTGGACTGAACAAAGGAAGCATTTACAAAACAAAGGACTCTGACCTTTTGTCCATAGGGAGCCATAGCAGGTTTGCACACTGTGATCCTGATGTGATCAGATTGGCCAGTTCTGGGTATGGTTCTGGCTGCCAAGATGAAGATGGATAAGAGAGAGCAGACCTGGAGGCAAGGAAGCTCGGTGGAGGCGGGAGCAGTAGAAAAGGGTGGAGACCAACATGACTCTTGATCCTTCTCTCTTCCTAGGACATGGTGTGTCCAGAGTGGCCTGGCCTCCCCTAGACTAGCACCTCAGTCCCATGCACCCCCTCTTCCATTTGTCATAGTTCTGATCATAGCCCAGACTTGGAGCATTCTCTGTCTTAGATGGGCCAGGAGATACTCTGATTCTCCATTCAGTCAAGAACTCATTATGAAGCACCTGCTATATGCAGAGTCACCGAGTATACAGCACAGAATGTAAAGCCCAAGCTGAGACTCACAAACATAGCTCAAACCCTCCTCCTACCTCGAACCTGGGCAAATTTCAATGACATCTCCTCTGCAAATGGAGAGGCAGTGTTTCCTGAGAGAGGAGACAGAATGAGAAGTCATAAAGCAGCGGGTGCACACTGGCTTGTGGGGACTTGGAGATCTATCAGCCCCAAGAAGCACAGAACATGGCAATCGGGGTGAAAGAGGAGCAAGAACCAAGCAGAGAGAGTGTGGGTCAAGTCAGCAGTTCTCACGGGGGGCAACTTTGCCCCTGTGTGAAAATATTTTTTGGCTTTCACAATTTGGAAGCAGGTGGCTCCTACTGGCATCTAATCGTTTCCTACAATGAACAGCTGCCCACCCCCAAAGAATGATCTGATCCCAAATGGCATGAATGTTGAGGATGATAAGCTCAGGTGGAGAGGAGACTGGAGTCCCAGTTCTCAGCCGGCTATGTGGGGAGAACCCAACCCCTATAAGCCTGAGACACTGGAGACTAAACCCATCCACCTGCACCACCAGATGGCTTCTATGACCCATCTCTGAACAGACTCCCCACACTACTATATAGCCCTCTATGATTGTTCCCCCAGCCCACCCAGCCCCACCTGGAAGCAGTCAGCTCCCACGTTGACCCAGCGCACTGCTCCTGGCTGGGTGCCCACCTGGACCACGCTCACCAGTCACTAGGTTGTTATGAACTCAGGTGTCCCCCACCCCTCCCTTCTCTGTCCCTGGGCATTCCTCTTGGTGGTTGAACTAGCAGATGTTGTTCCACTCAACTGATGGGAAACTGCCAGCAGCAGCTTTGGTGATGGCCATCCTTGGGTCCCCACAAAGACTGTTGGGGTCCAGCTGTGGCACCTGGGGCCTGGAGGATCTGGGAAGTCATTTGAGAGGAGATGGAGGGCCTGACTCTCTCAGGCCAATAATTCCCAGACTGAGTTTCTTTGTTCTCTTTGAATTAGCACCTCCCAGCCTCTGCCTGCAGTGGGGGCTCAGGACTCGGGGGTGGGATGCATTCTCTCCCATTGCCAGCTGCCTCCAGGTCTGGCCTCTATCTCCTGCACTTGAGCATTAGTAAGGACACACATGGGCCTGATACTGGTGCAAAGAAACTTTCCCTAGGAAGCCAAGTTTGCCTGAGGCTGCCTCCATCAGGCAAGGCAGTGGGGTGAGTACCTACTATAAATCAGGTGCATAGTGGTACTAAACAAATGCACCAACAGCCCATTAGGAGACCTGATTTTCCAACCCAACTTTGCATCTGATTTGTCTTGTGACTTTGAGTCAACCACTTTCCATCTCCAAGCCAGGTTCCAACCAGGAGTAACCGGTTCCAACACCCTGGGACCAGCCCCACTGCCTTCCTCAGTATCCCAGTATGTAAAATAGATTTCATCATTTACTGCTGAGAAAATTCTGAAAAATCATGGAAAGGTGTCTGGGTCGAGGGACAAGGAGGCTGTAGTTGAGATAATCTTTGTGAAATAAACCCCGAAGCCACATTTGTCATTTAGAGCACAATGGTCCAGTTAATGTCACCTCCGGAAAGGCCCATCTTAAGCAGTTATATCACTTATATTAGTTATTTATTGCTGTGTAACAAATTACTCCAACACTTAGCAACTTTAAGTCCTCATTATCTCACAGTTTCTGAGGGTCAGGATTCTGGGTGTTTCTGGCTCAGGGTCAATCATGAGGTTGTATTTAAGCTGTCAATTCAGGCTGCAGTTGCCAAAGACTTGACCAGAACTGGAGGATTCAAGCTCATTCCAGGGGGTGTCAGTTGGAGGCTTCATTTCCTCCAATGTGAGCCCCTCTGATAGCTGCTCGCCACATGCTTTCTCCCAGAATGAGTATCCATGAGAGAGAGAGAGAGAGAGAGAGAGAGAGAAGAAAAAAAGAAAAGAAAAGAAAAGAAGAGCTAGAGATGCCAAGATGAAAACTAAAGTCTTTATATAACAAATCTTGGAAATGACATGTCATCGCTGTCCATCATCTTCTATGCCCCACAGACCTACCCTGACTTGGTGTGGGACCAGGAGGTGAGGGTCTGTGGGGCCATCTGGGCATCTGGCTGCTCATGGTCCACCTGGAGTTCATGTCCAGTGACAGAGTGCAGAGGGCAAAGGTCAGAAGGCAAAAGTTTCTCAACAACATTGGGCTAGGGATGAAGTGGAGGGGATGAGGTGGTGTTTTTTTGTTTATTATGTTTATATCTATTATATTATCATCCTCATTTCTAACCTGTGAAATAGTAAAAATTCCACCATGTTTTAAGATGAGGAAACCAGGTGATCACACAGCTGGCAGACAATGGGACCAGATTTGAAGCAGGAGTAAGCAGTTCTAACTCCTTGGGACAGAACCACTGCCTTCCTCAGTTAATTGCTGAAAGAGGAGGAACGTTTGGCACAGGTTTCTGTTGGTTATTCTAGAACCACAGAGAAGTCTAGACTCTTCCAGGGAAGACTCTCCACAAGTGCTTTCCTATTCACTGCCCTTCAGTCCTGAGTGTATGTGTGTGTAGGTGGGAGGCATCATTATCAAAAGCTTGCAGGTGAGAAAACTGAGGCTCTGCCACTAGGTGGAATCACAAGGATCTCTCCATTCCTGAGTCACCTCCATGCTCCAACTTGGTCTGACTTCCTGGTGATGCCCGACTCACATCCAGCCCTCCCCCCCACAAGGCTACCCTTCCAGGAGTCTGTGCTCAGCAGACGCGTGGCTGATAACCCCAAGGCATCCCTTAAACTCTGGACATTTTCAAGAAAAAAAAAAATAGACTCATTTGACAATGTGTGTGTGTGCCTGTGTCTGGGTGTTTTGTGCCTTTGTCTGTGTGTATGTGTGTGTGTCTGTGTCTAGATGTGTGTGTGTGTGTGTGTGTGTGTGTGTGATATGTGGCGTAGGGGACCTTTCCAGTCTGTGGTGGGCTTAAGCCAGGATTCTATTTGAGCATCTGCTGAGACCATTTCGTTAGACGCCTGCATGACTGAGGACTTACAAGTGGAGACGAGAGGCCTAGTGCAGAGGGTGAGGGAGGATTTCCCCACTGGTGGTCCCTTCACTATCTCTTTTGAGAAGTCCTAATCCCTTAATCACTTTTATTAATCTCATAACATCTTTCCAACATCAGTTACATCCTTCTTATCTTGGCTAAGTATTTTGGTGAACTCAGAGCTTCCTGTCACTTAGGGAATTTTTCCTTCTGCTTAAGACATCTGCTCTAACATATATTCTCTCTCTTTCTCTCTCTCTCTCTCTTCCCCCCCACCCCTTCCTCCCTTCCTCCCCCGCCTTTTTCTCCCCTCCCTCCACCCATACTATCAGAATCCAAAAACCCTTGCACTTTACACCTAGGAAGATGCTTCAGGACCATCCAACAGACACATCTCATGTCTCAGCTGGGATGGGCTCTGAAATGATGAACTCATTCCAGGTTGCATCGCAAGTGCAGGCGGGTACACAAGTACCATCGGAAACAAGGTCCCTTAAGGAGTAAGCACTCACCCAGCTTTGTCTCCTCTGACCATATAAATAAATGCATCGCAGTTGGATTCTACCAATAGAGCCACTTTGGAGATGAGGGAATGAGTGGAGGAAGGAAAGTCACCAACCCCCAGCGCAGTATGTGAGCGGCCTGGTTGGGACACTAGAACCCAGAAGGCCAAACTCTAGGGCTCGTGAGCTCCTAGGGCCTCTCCACAAGAATCTGATTCTGCTGGGGCAGTGGCCTGGCACATAAGTGGAATGAAGAAAACTCCTTAGCAAATGAAACAAAAGCATTGGGGGATCCCCGTGTGGCCCCTGCTGCACTGTCCTGTTGGGAGCCTCTGAGACCATGTCTGGGGTTCCCACAGCCCAGAATGGGGTCTTCCCATCTGCCAGCATCCGCCATACCCCTAACCTCTCACAGTTGTGGCTGCAGCCAATTCACGCCCCTTTGGGTGTCCCTTCTGTTGCCTCCCGCTGGAAAGGAATGCCTGCAAAGCCGTCCACTGCAGAGAACTTACTGGAAATGAAATACAATGTGGGAAGCCAAGATGAAAAAGGCTCATAAATGTGAGCCCCTGTGGAAATGGGGCTTTTGAATGGAGGGGCACCCAGATTCCCATCTCCCTACCTGACTGCTGGCTGCCAAAGAAACAAGAGACCTCAGACATATAGTTTAAGGTCTCCAAAGGATCTTTGCTTGCTCCCCAAGCTTGATCTTCCATCCTCCTCCACCAAGATCTTTACAAGAATCGGGGTGTCCACAAGGGAACTGCTCTCAAGCTCTTCCAGAATCCACAGGGACACAAGGTGGAGTCTTGAGGCACTGTTTCCAAGCCCCCACCCTCCCTGACTCTGCACCTCCTTTTCATCTCCTGTCACCTCTGCTCTCTCCCGCTCTTTGTCTTCTCTCTTTGTCTGCCTGAAAAGTAGCTGGTGAGGGTGAAGATGGAAAATGAAGCTCTGAACTTAGAAAATAAAAACACCCTGGTCGACTTTATTAATCTCCTGAAATATGCTCTCCCGTGGCTGCCAAGCCGGAAGGGCTTGTGTTTCCCCCAGAACATCATAAAAAAAAAGTAGAAATGTTTACAAGGATGACTGGGAAAAAGTGCAGTACATCTTCCTGGTAATGTACAAGGTGATGCAGTAATTGCTATGGAAACTAGTCATTATAATTCAATAAAAAGGAAGAAAAAAGTTAAGTTCATTGTATTACCTATGACTCTGTAGTCACGTTCTTTACATATATTAGCATAAAATCAAGCCCCACTTTTATTCTCAGGGTTTACACTAGCTCTGCCTTCACAAAGGAGTGTGTAGGGTTCAGCACAGATGAAGCCCTAAAGAGCAGAAATTCACTGTGCATGAAATCGCTCTCTATTTTTCTTTCCTGAGTAAAATATTTAATGTTTCTACGTAATATGTGAGCAGGTTCAGGAAGGGAATTTAGCTTGTACGCGAGGGATGTTGCCCAGGGCGCTAGAGGAATAGCCTTATCTCTCTCCAGGCCCTGAGACATGACAGAAAAGAAAGTCTTTCAGGAGAGATGCAACTTGCCAAATAAGAAGAAAGAGGCACAGTCACATGACCTGTTACACATCGGAGGTCTCAGCAATTTGGGGAGACTGTCAGAGGAGGCAGCTACTTGCGAGATTTTGGGGGATGCTGGGATGGGCCACCTTGCTTCATAATACCCCACCCATGTGTTTCACAGTAGGGGCATCATAAACAACTTGGAAACCAGATCTGACCCAATGCAAATAAAATCCAGGAAGTGGTGGGAAAAACCAGTGGGTGAGACCGGAAGCCATTATTGCTCTGATACCTATTTCTGGCAAAAAGAGATAAAGGAGTGATTCAATGTGATTGGTGCACGTCAAAGGCTGCTGGGGGCTGCAGAGTATTCTGATGAAAACCATCACCCCATCTACCAAGTTTGTGAATCTCAATGTCATTGGGAGCCCAGAGACAGGGGGTCAGGGTTAGCAGGCAGGTGGACCCTCCTCAAGCTCTGGACAGATCAGTTGCTGAGTGGGTTCTTCTCTCTGAGCCTCCCTAATTGTGCAAACTATTTAACTAGCATCTCTCACCTGCAAACTGACCCTCCTCTTCTCTGTCTTCTGGGTTTGAGTGGGATTTGGGAGCATTGTGTTTCCACTTTTGCTTGATGGGTCTATTCAAGCCCCCGCCTATAGAGGGTGCTCGTGGGAGATGCTGTGACTGAGAAGAAAGGGAAATGTTTGTCTCCACTGGCAGATTTTGTCAGCATCACAGCAGCAAAACTTCTTCATTCCAGCTGTGCCAGCTGGTTCCAGGGCAGGTGTTGCTCAGAATGATAACCAGTCTCTTCATGCACCTTTGGGCACCCTCTTCAGAAGCCTGTGCATGATCTTCCCTCACAGCTCTTACACCAGCAGAGTTCTGCCCACCCCCAAGGTGTTTCCACACACCCCCTCTCCCCCCTCTACTTCTCCACTTGCTTCCTGAGCACAAGCGTGGTAGCTGCTTCCTGAAGTCACTGTCTCTGCTGTCTCAGTGTTTCTGCTTTGCCCTTCCAGTTTGGCAACTTCAAATCACTGATTCCCTTATACTAAATTCTCCCTGTTAAAATACCTGGATGGTTTCAGCTTCTTAAATTGGGCCTCACACTTTCTAATCTCGCCTCCAATTTAGAGGCCAGAAAGCTCTTTCTAACTACCAATTTGACCAGGATAATGCTGTCAGAGTCGCTTCCCAACCCAAAGCAGACATCCACAGTCACATTTCTCCTGAGTATGAATACATCTTCAGAATCCTTTTTTTTAATGATTTATTTATTTATGCATACAAGAGCTGGGGTACAGGCCAGAGATACAGGGGGGCTTGAGAGAACTCACCAGAGACAGAGTGGGAGCAGAACAGGCAGATTGACTGAAATACACTGCTGAGGGGAGCAGCAGGAGAGACAGAGAGATCTGCCTCACCATATGGGTTTCTCCCTGGCAGATCAGGGATTGAACTTGTGCTGCAGAGGCTGCGGATTGCTTCATAGTACGGTATTTGACCCCTTGCACCATCAGGGAGATCCCAGAATCCTTCTTAACACCATTATTCAAGACAACAGTATTCAAGGTTCAAAACTGGCAGGTAAACTGGAATGTTTTCTAAACTTGCCCTGAAGAGTAAGTCCTATTGCTGAAATATGACCCAAGAGAACTAGTTTTTAATTTATGTTATATTTATCGAGTACTTATTACAGACCAGGCCTTCTATCTTACCATGTAGACTCTTCAAGGAGAAATCCATCCAGTTAATGTGATTCCCATGCAGGTGACTTTATATTTGTTTTTGTCCAAAAGAGCCCACCTTGCCTCCTTGAATCTACTGTAATACCTACTGGAATTCTTTAACTGAGAATTAAATTAAGTCACCAGAAAGAATTCTTTGATTATTACTGAATCCCCTCCCTGGAAGTAGAGCTCTACTGATAATTCCTGCATAATTATACACAACAAACTCCAAATGTCACACAGTAGAATTCTGATATGAATTGCTAATTACGTCCACGTTAAGGCATTGATGGAAATCCTTATCTCAAAGTGCCTGAGAGTCACAGGCTCTCTTCTGGGATAACCTGGAGTCTTTCCTCAAGTTGTACAAGTAGCAATGGCTAAGCATATTTTTGATGGTCACATCTGGAGGTGAAGTTCTGTTAGTATCTAATGGCTATAGATCAGGGATTCAGGGGTGTTGCACAGCATCCTACAATGTACAGGACAATCCTCTACAACAAAGAATTGTCTGGCCCAAAGGTCAATAGCATCAAGAGTAAGGACCTCTAGTTTCCACTCATGTTTTCTGTGATGTCTCTGGTATCATGGTGTCAGAATTCCCTTTTCCAATGATAAACAAAAATTCCTATTTGTACATGTAATTGCCAAAAGTTGGAACCAGGTATTGAGATATGTGCAGTGACACAACTAATAAGATTTGCTCCCTCCAACTCGTTGTGCAAAATGGCGCCTGTGAAATGGCTCTTTTCACACTCACTTTGACCCTTCACATTCTCTCTCTCCAACCTGGTACTCTGTCTCTTGCCAGGTGCTTCTATGATCAATCCATGCCAGGGGTAAAAGCCCTGGGAAGAGCCACCTTCAACTTAAGATTAAGCGAAAAACAAACCTCCCATTGGTCTGACTCATGGATCCATGACATTTCCAATGTTCGGCTAATTGCACCCCTCTTCCAGCTGCAGCAGCTCAAGTTCCTTCTGGCCAGCCTCTCATGCCCCAAATCATTCTACCCACATTCCTCATCTACACACACTACCCACATTCCTTGTCTACCCACACTACCTTGAATCTAATCAGATGCTATTTTCATCACAGCTTCTCACATGAAATGCAACCTGATGAAGAAGTATGTACAGGACTTGCCTAACAAACACAAGATCCCTAAGGTTTGTCGCATAACTCTGGGTATTTACATATCGACTTTATTCAGTGTGAGATACTGACTGCCACATGTCTGTCTTGGGGACACTGATTCCATCAGGAAAATGAAGGAACAGTCACATCTGGTTAAATTGTCAAGGGAAAATCCTAACCCCCTCCCCCCTTGTAACAGGACTACAACCAGACTTTCTCATTTGTCTCTATCGTTCCATTAACTGTCGATTAGCTCCTCGCTGACTTTATAGAGCTGATAATTAACCGAATCACAGGATCATGAGATCTTAACACCAGGAAGTCATAGCATTCTAGCACTTTTTCTTCATAGTATCATATTTTCTAGGAAGTGAATAAACTTGAATCATGAGATTGTGACATCAGAGGGTCTTTGCAATAAAGACTTTGAAATTTGGAGACATGAAATACTAGAATTTGGGGGTCTTATAGAGTACTCAGATTATAATATCTCAGAAGTTCAAAATTACAAATAAGTTTTCATATTTGCTGTCCTTCAATAATAGTTATTTTGGAATTACTAAAGTTAAAAACTATGGAAGCAAGTGCATTGCTTACTGGAACCTCCGAACTCATTGGATTCCTTTGTCACACCCCCTCCACCTATAAAATTAGCTGGTTCTTGCATATCTGCTGCCACTCACAAAAGAGTCCAAAAGAGCACAAACTGCCTTTAAAGCCACTAGGAAGGAGCTTTTGGGCACACACCAAGATCCCAAGGAAGATCCCAAGAAGCCCAAAGAAAGGAACCAAAACCTGAGGTTCCCCAGGGTCTGGCAAACAATGTATGTGAAGGCAATGGCAGAATGCAATCAAATAATAGGGAAACAGACTCTGGGCATTCATGTCAGGAGGACAATAGGGGGAGGTGGGGACTACGGCAGATAGACAAAAGAGCCCATCATTACCAGAGCTTCTGGGAAAAACTGGAAATTTATGTTTTAAAATAGAAATCTTGAGATTCATTTTCAATATTGGCCATTGACTGAAGTTTCAAATGCAGTGCAAGCCACCGCTGTGTAGAAATACCAGTCAAGCATGATTCTTGCGCCACTTTTGTCATACGGAACCATGGTTTGTATACTTCCTGCAGTTAAAGACATCAAAAGAACTAGGTACATTTTACACAATGATTAGAAGCAATGATTCTGCAGCCAGAATGCAAGGTTCACACTCCTGCTCTGCGACTTCTCGGCTCTGCAATCTGATTCAAGTTACTTAGCCTCTCTGTGCCTGATTTCCCTATCTGTAAAATGAAGATGTTTACAAAAGTAACTTTCATGAGGTTACTGTGAGGTTTAAATGAGTTAGCCTATGCAGTCTTTAATAAATGTACCTTTGTGGGCCTCTCCTGGTGGCGCAGCGGTTGAGAGCTGGGCTGCAAAGCTGCCTGCAGCCTCTGCAGTGCCGGTTCAATCCCCAGCCACCGGCGAGGGTCCCACATGGCACGCAGACCTCTCCTGCAGTCAGCAGCTCCCCTCAGCAGTGTATTTCATCAGTCTGCCTGTTCTGTTCCCCGCTCTGGCTCTGGTGAATTCTCTCACCCTCCCATGCTTCTGACTGTACCCAGTGCTTGTATAAATAAATAAATAAATAAATAAATAAATAAATAAATATGCCTTTGTTAGCACGTGTAAGAACCTAGTGTAAAGTGCCTGATATAGGTAAGCATAAGCTATTTTTCTTATCACTTCACAGATCCTGATTTCTTTAACCTTGGTTCTCTCCAGCTGTCTTGCTGAAAGAGAAGGGCAGACAGAGTGACCAGAATCAACATTTCCATCGTGGGGATGAGAAAACTGAGGCCTAGAAGGGTGTTTCACTTGCTCAAGGCCACACAGAGAACACAGGGCTGGAGCTGGCTCAGGCCCCAGCTCTTTGAGTCTGACTCTCTCCTCGGATGCTGTGGGCCCTCAGAGCCCATGACCTGGCCACCACGCTACCCCCTCCCCCAGCCAGTCAGCCAGCCAGAAACTCTGCCACATTGCCAGATGTCCCGAGCCTCACTCCAGACGCAAAATGACAATGAGGTGCATTTTTTTTAAAAAAGAAAGAGAGTGGGGGTGGGGAGCAGAGGGGGAGAGAAAAACTGTTCTCATCACAAATTTCTCTCTGGCCCTCTTCCCAGATTTGAAGTTTCTGGCATGGCAGGCAAGATTGGGGGCAGGAGAGGAAGAGAGCGTGCTGGGCAACAGCGGGGTTGCTGAGGGTCCAGAACTGACTGCCCTGGATTCTCAGCCGGACCAGCCCCCAGCACGAGTGCATGACTGTGAGGCCAGTACAAAAGGAAAACGCAGGACCCCCAGTGTGCAAAAACCATCAAGAATTTCAAGAAGGTACTAGCAGCACATTAAGCCAAGTGCAGGGCTCTTATGAGCACAGGGCCTGCGCAACACAGAGGCTGTGTGTCCCTGAAGCCAGCCTTCCACACTCCCCCTAATCTAAGGGACACCCCGGTGTTGCACAACGGGAAGTGTGAAGAGGGTTAAAAGATGCCCTCCCTTCGCCCCATGTCCTGGTGAGATAAAACCCCCATTGGGAGACCCAGGACAATTTTTATATAGGATTAGAAAACAAAAATCAATATTTAATTATCTGTAAGCTTTTTGTGTCACTGAATCTTTAGTACCCTAACAGGGAACACAGGCTGCCAAGGCAAAAGTAAGTCATTAAAGACGCAGTATCGCTGGCCATCCCTTTCCAGAGCTGGGCCATAAATAGAGTGCATTATCAGCCCTCGCGTGCTGGTATTGTTATTTATCTTTACAATCTCTATTTACCTCTATTTATAGCAGATTTCCCCAATATATTATGGGGCCAGGTTAACTTTAACAGAGTTCATGAAACGAGGTACTTAAAACTTTGGAACATGCTTATGTGGACAGATGGCAAGGTTTTCAGAAGCTATGAGGCCCAGAAGGCCGATTTGAAGGGTGTTGAATTTTTTTTTTTTTTTTTTACTTTTTTGGTTGCTGCTTCTCGTATTGCTGACACTCTCTCCCGTGAAGACTGTCCAGAGTCCTGCATCCCTGGCATGGTAGGTAACTGCATCCAAGGTGCAAATGGATGGAAGAAGCTGCCAGAAATTTCTGGCTCTGGACCTTCAGGTCTCACCTATACATGGACTTTTCAGTTTGCTAGACTGACAGCAAAGTCATCTTTGCAGAAGTTGAAAGCTTTTGCTTTTTCAGGGAAATCCTTCCCAGGGTTTGTACACCACTATTTTATTTTAGCCTTGTTCAGACTGGGTTATAATGTTCTGTTTGATGTCGTGCCTCTACCATCAGACTGCCACTTCCTGTGGGCAGGGCCGGTGTGGAGGTCACCTGAGCACTCACACAGCCAGACACAATCTGCAGCACAGGTAGATGCACCTTCAAGGTGAACCCTTACTCTATAAATAAAGCAGCAGACCCAAGAGTTAAAACTAGCACTAGCCTGACCTGGGTTTGAAATTCTCCACTGGCGTTTACTACCAAGGAGAGTTCAGACAAATGATCCCCTCTGAGCCTCAGTTTCCTCATCTGAAATATGTGGTTGAGAATAATGCCCATTTCACAGGCTTGTCAGGAGAAGTCAATAGGATGAAGCAATGGATCTGATACCCCATTGTCTTGAGCAGAAAGCACACCTGAGCTGATTTTGTGTCATTAATTCTAGGAGCTATATATCTGTTAAGAAATAATATGAATTAGGGGGCCTCCTTGGTGGTGCAAGGAGTTAAGACACAGCACTATGAAGCTATCCACAGCTACTGCAGCACAAGTTCAATCCCCAGCCAGGGAGTTGACCCACATGGCATAGCAGACCTGTCGTGTTTGCCGCTGCTCCCCTCAACAGAGTATTTCAGTCAATCTGCCTGTTCTGCTCCCCACTCTGTCTCTGGTGAATCCTCTCACCCCCCCCACACCTCTGGCCTACACCCCAGTTCTTATATGCATAAATAAATAAATCTTAAAAAAATAATAATATGAATTAAAAAAATGAATGAGTTGATGAATGAGTGGCTGGCTGGCAGGCTAGACAAATGAATGAATGAATGAAAACATGGGAAAGGCCTTCCTCAAAAGAAGACCTGAGACCTAGGAAATGGGAAGTATTAGAGGTATTTTTGCTTATTAATTTAGAAAACAAAGCATTCCAGAAATAGACCTAAGGATTTATAAATAGCTACATGTCAGAAAGGTAACATTTCAGTTCAGTTGGGGAAAGATTAGTCCACAAACTGCACTGGGACTATTGTTTAACCACCAGAGAACAAAGATAGAGTTAAACTGTTACTTCACAGCCATTCAGCAAAATCAATTCCCAATGGGTTGGAGCTAACAACAAAGCATAAAACTCTGAGACCCCCAGATGAAAATGTGGGTCAGCAATTTATGACCTTAAGCAGTGAGGATGTTTCTAAGTATAAAAACAAAACAATAAGTTATAAAACAAAACAGATTGATTAAATTTCATAAAAATGAAAATATTTACAGGCATAAAAAGTAAAAGGCATTCAGTACACTGGGAAATACTATTCACTTCCTATAGACAAGCTAAGAGTTAATACACACATTATATAAAGAGCTCTTTGATATTATTAAGAAAACAAAGATTAAAAGTGAATAGAAAAAAAAATGAACCAAGTATATGAATGTGAAATTAATCAAGGAAAGCATAGAAATGGTCAAAGAAGCACATAAAATAAGTTAAACTCCACTTGCAATAAAAGAAATGCAATTTACAAGAACAGATAGTTTTAAATGGTCAAATCAGCACATTTTTTCTTTAGTGATAACACACGCGGCTTCCGAGGATGTTGCAAAATAGGCACACTTGAACATTGGGAGTACAATCTTTATGGAGCACAGAAAATACTTTCTGTTATATGCATTGAGATTTTGTGATCATTTATTATGTAATTTCTTTGCGTAAACGTTGAGACATAATAGTTTTGATAGTTTCCCCTGAGAACCTCAATGGGCACCTTTCTTTTTCCTTGAGAACACTTAATAGTATCCCTCAAAAATTTCAATCTGTCCACCCCTTGACCCAGCAATTCCGCTTTCAGGAATCTCCCTTAGAGTTATTCTCGCACAAGGGCTTAGGGAGGTATTTTCAGCAAATACCATTTTAACACTGTTAAAAATACATAGAAAGGGCCTCCCCGGTGGCGCAGCAGTTGAGCGCTGGGTTGCGAAGCGGCCCTCAGCCTTTGCAGCACCTGTTTGATCCCTGGCTGCCGGCGAGTGTCCCACATGGCGCACAGACTTCTCCTGCCGCCTGCTCCTCCCCTCAGCAGTGTACTTCGTCAGTCTGCCTGTTCTGCTCCCCGCTCTGGCTCTGGTGAATTCTCTCACCCTCCTGCACTTCTGACTGTACCCAGTGCTTGTATAAAAAAATAAATAAATCTTTAAAAAAAATACATAGAAAAAATTTGCAAACAACCTAATTATCCTTCAACAAGGGGATGTTTAAAGGAAACCAAAAATGGTCCTTTTTGTAAGTCAAAATGGCTGCAAATCTATAATTTCAACCTAATAGATCTAACACAATGGATACTATACAACCATTAAAAAGATTAAGGCAGTTTAACACGTGCAATATTGAGGAAATAAGTCTATTGTTGAATTGTTAAGTAAGAAAAGTAATTCCTAGACAGTTCATAAAACATGGTATAACTTACAGAGTTAATTTAATTATGTGTATTACAAAGGCCTCAAAAGGAGGGTTTACTCTATGGATTTCTGCATTATTTAGCTTGTGGCTTTTTATTTCATGAGAATTAGCTTCTATGTCTTGTTTGTCTGCCTACCCAATCCAGTCTCATGGGTTAGCCTATGACTGTTTCTAAGCACAAAATCATCAAACACATTTCAAGGGCTTGAAAACCATCAAAGTGATGCTCAACATCTCAGCTGGTCGGTGAGACCTCCTGCTTCCTGGTCCCTATCAGTCTCCCCCATCATTCCCCATGGTTCTCCACATCTCCACATTATCCCTTGCACCAAACCTTCCCCACACTGTGTCCTGTACCTGGAATGTCCTTCCTACCTCATCCACCTGTAACCCCCTGCAGACTCGGACAGCACCTTCCATAAGGAAGACTTGCCTCACAGTCTAGTCTGAGGCAAATGACTCACTGGGATTTTATATATTTTATAATATATATATATATATTATATATATATATATAAACTGAGGTGCAATTTACATAGCATAAAATGACCTGTATTAAATGTACATTTTAGTGACATTTTTAACATCTAGATTCTCAAACCTTGACCTAGACTAACTGCATCGAAAGTTCTGGTGTTGGGTTTTAGCATCTATACTTTTAATGTAGTTCCCCAATAATTCTTATAATAATTACCATCATCATATCTTTTTCTTCTCTGTTACCATCCTTTGTTTTCATGTCTGGTTAGTATAAGCTATAAAATATAAGAATCTGCCTGAAGATAAGCAGATAAAATGTAGCTTTCTAGACATATGCACACATGTGAAGTGTATGTATACACATGTAATTACTATGATGATCATACTGAAAAAAATATATTGCATCTTAATATGAAGTTTTGCAAACTGCAAAGTGTTGTCCAGAAGGAGGAGGTGGAAGATAAGTTCCTTCATCCCACCCCACTGTCAAAGTGAGCTGGTAGCCAGCTCCCTGTGCCCGGCCTTTGCTGGAGCCTGAGCAATGCCTCAGCTGGAGATTTGTTCCTTCCACTTTCTGGCACCGAATGGTGTTGACTGTTGCCAGGAAGAAACAGTCTCGGGCAACCCACCGCCCTAGCCTTAGAATATCAGAGACGCATTTTTAGGTGCAGAGATGTCTGCTTTAGGTGCTTTCCAAAATCCTGTGCAGAGAAGTCACCAAGCTGAGCCTGAAGACCCGGATGTTGGCAGGTCTAGCACGGTTCCCTGGACAGAGTGCGTGGGAACCATCTCTGATGTGGAGGTTGAGTCTGTGTCTCAGGAGCCCGATCCATCTGGCTGTTCTCCATCCTCAGCCAAGGACCCGCTGCCTTCTGGGAGCTTGCCGGGTGGAAGTAAGAGAAGAAGAGGAGGAGGGTGACAGCTGGGGCTGGGGGGGAGAGGTGTCAAGGGCCCCTCTCCAAAAGCTATTGATTAATCTTGAAATTGGAATGCTTTTATTTCCTCACAAACTGGAATACCATGTGGAGAAAATCACAGCATGCACGCCACGCGCAGGAGGGCAAGATGGGTCAGAGTTCCGGACTCAGCCAGAACCTGGTTCAAATTCCAGCTGCCCCACTTCCTGGCTGTGTCACTTGAGGTGAGTTACTTGCCCTTTCTGAGTCCTTTCCTTGTCCATAAAATATACCTCACAGAATTTCTCAGGAAGGTTTGAATTGCATAATATCTGTGAACAGCTTTATGCAGTGCTAGGGAAAAAGAAAGTGCCCAATCAATACATGCTAATGATCTCCAGAACCATATCTCTCCTTGAGAGGACAACTCTGTTTCACATGATGTAAACTCTCTAAGCCAGGCAAGGTGGCTGCAGCTCTGAGACTCTGAAATCAGAACCAGAGACCAGAGCTCCCTCTGTGCGACCTGCTGGGGGACCGAGGGCACTGTCCTTCCGCTCCTCCCTCCACTGCATGGGAGACTCCAGTGGGGGTGAGGAGGACAATAGAGGCTTTCAAGCCTCTGGTCTGACTCATTATATCTTAAAAACTCCATTGGCATTATTCGGCCCATTTTCCAGATGAGCACACTGAGGCACCGAGGGGTGAAATTAGTTGCTCCTGGCAATGAAAAGCCAGGAAGAACTGGGATTCCAAGCAGGAGTGTCTGACTCCTGTCTCGCTCTTTTTCCCTCCCTCTCTTTAACCTTCAACAGTAATGATAACAAAGATAACTACCATCGATTAAGCACTTTCCGTGTGTCGACCGCGCTTTAAGGACTTTGCACTGTTCATCTAATTCTCACCACAAGCCTGGGTGAGGCAGGCTCTGGAACTCTCCATTGCCCAGGTGAGGAGATACAGGTTCTGAGTATGAGGCAGGACTTGAACCCAGGATGAAGTCTGTGTCCCACAGGGTTAACACCCACTCACCTCTCTCCTCTTTCTCCTTCCCCTCCGTGACTCACACAGGTGTTAAAACAGCCCCCAACATGCTGAGTGAATAAATCAAGGCAAGAAATAGCTGCCTCTCCCGTCCTTTCTGCGCACGGGGAAGGAGGGAGTGACAGCGCCGAGGGAGGGAAGCACGTCGTTTATCACATTTTGCTGCAGCGCTTTTTTTCCTTATTTAACCAGACACCACTCTTGCTTCCCCAGTCACCCCAGTTAGTAAGGACGGCCAGAAGCTTACACCATAAATAAGTTGCACAAATTTCACAGATGCCCCCAGGAAACTCGAGCAGGGAAATGGCTCAGCATATGTCTAAATGGTTAATTGACTTAATTGCTGGGAGTTGGACGATTAGCTCACTTGATCCACCCCAGTGGCCACAGAACGTCCTTAATGGTATTTGGTTTATTTGTACGTTAAGCTCCAGTTATTATTACGGGGAACTTTTCAATTGCTGATTACCTCATAAATAGATAATTGTAATCACAGGAGGAGAGCCTGAAAGGCTCTTCAAGGAACTGTGAAAGGCGCTGTTCATTCACACACTTGGTTGTTTTTATTGAGCATCTACTATGTGCCAAGTACTGAAGAATCCAGACGCAAGCCCTGCCCTCTTGGGGCGCAGACTCTACAAGGGGAGATAGGTAGTAGAGGTAATACATAGACACAGAACTAGATAAGGACTACAACAGAGAGGGATGGGGAGGGAAAGTCTTTGCCTGGTCTGAGGGGGCCAGAGAAGGCCTCTCTGGGGACAGCTCTTGGGCTAAGACTTGAATGAGAATAAAAGAATTGCCTGGAGGCTGGGGGGGGGGGTATTGTGGAGCAAGCAGCAAAGGCAAATGTTCTGAAGTGGGAATGGCTTTGTCCTGCACTGAGAATGAAAAAAGAGGCCAGCCTGCCTGGTGTGCAATGTGCAAAAGTAAGGCTGTGCAGGAGGAGAGGTGAGAGGGAGCCCTGGGCCAGGCCAGGCCAGGACATGCAGGCTGAGAGCATGGAATTTGGATCTTTTTCTACACACCATGAAAAGGGGTTTTATGACTTGAATTGTGTCTTAAAAGATCCCTCTGTCAGCTTGTAGAGAGAAGAGGATCAGTGGCAGGCCTGGGGAGGGGAAGCGGGGGGAAGAATTATCTTCAGCCACCAGGTTAAGAGAACCATGTGGCCTAGATGGGGAAGAGTGGGCGTTCCAGGGTGTGCTGGGGATGTTGATTAGCTAAAGACTTCGTTTGGAAGGCCCTGGTCTCTCTGTGTTAGCTTACACCTTTGACTTACACCAGTGCCCTTCAGCAAGGAGGAAATGCCTTACAAGAAAGGCAGGAAGATCCATGTTCTGAAAAGAACAATTTGGACCCAGCATAAGGGATGATGCCAGAGTCCAGGAGGCCAGTGGAGGAGGTTTTGCTGCCATGGAATGCTGGGTTGTCACCATTTGGATATTTGACCTAACAAGGCTGGAGTGTCAGCAGCAAATGGATTTTGGCCAAATCCATGTCATACAAGACCTGAAAATAGAGGCCTCGATTCTGTCATATCCCAAATTATCACCCATAGCCCCATCTTAATCCTCCTGAAGTTGGGTGGAGGTAAGGGGAGGATGGATCAAAATTAGAATTATATCAAGCAGAAAATAATCTCCAGTCTGGGTTGCACTGATAAAAAAATAAGCAGAATTCATAATTACCATATAAAACTGTTTATGTTTGTGATTATATGTTACTGCCACCTCCAGGTCCCGGCAGCAAATGACTTAATTGCTTTACCCTGGAACTGGGGTGTGAGGAGCAAACAGAGGGCTCTGCAGGACAGAGGGATGGGAGAAATCCCCTGTTTCTACTGAATCTGCCCCATTTTGGTAGAGAATGTTGCCTTCATTTTTGCATCAGTTTCTGTCATAACTTATGCCTTTGTCCTGGTTGAGTTGTCAAAAGTCAAAAGTTGAGCTATCTCTGGGAATCTTGGAGTTCGAAGAGATGAGTCACGTTTAGGTAAACTGGGCTGATAAAAGGGCAAGGATGATGCTGGTTCCAAGGCACCAGGATATCAGGAACAGGGCTTGACAGGGAAAGTCTATATACCATTGTGAGTTATGACGGCTGTTGGCCCCAGGAGCCTGGGCACCCTAAATAGGCCAAATCTCCCCAATTTGCTCATCAACCTACCCCAGTGCTTCTTAGTGTTTGCCACAAAGAAGGTTCCTCTCTGAGTTTGGTTTTTCACCCTGTAAGGGGCAGGACAGGGCACAAGGCAGGTTTTCTGATCCCATGCAGATCGGGTAAAGGAGGAGTCAGAGTCCTCAGTAGTTTTGCAGGTTTTTTATTTGGGGTTCACCAGGCATATGGCAGGCAGGGGTGCTGGCTGGGGGGCTGGGAGGCTGGCAGGCCTCCCAGCCCCCAGCAAGTCTTCACTCTATCTGGGCTCTCTGGCGTTCTCTGCTTCTGCTTCGGCTTCTCCTTCAGGTTCTGCTGCTGCTGGCTGGGGCTGCTAGCGTCCCCCCGTGACGCCGCCCTTAAAAGCACAGTCTTAGCTCAGCTGAATCCCATCTACCTATGCCCACACCCTATTCCAGGTGCCCGCCATCAGGCATGCATTCAGGACAAGGATCCATCATCTATCCTGATGGCGGAAGGGCAGAAAAGCCTGACATTTTCTTTACCCTACAGTCCACCCCCTCAGGGTTTTCTGCCATATAGTCTATACATATATATACAATTTTCTAAGCAAACAAACAATGCAGCCATGGCCCACAAAAGCAAATACATCAAATATAACAAAATACAATATAACAAAATACAACAGAACACAAATAAGTCCAGGCAGGGCACCAACCAAGTGCAAAAGACAATTATTGGTACCAGCAGATGAGCCACCAAATCTGCTGCCGAAGGCACTGCTCATACGAGGGAGGGGAATCACTCACGGCATCTACTATATCACACCAGGAGCCGTCAGGCTTCCTGGCCTTCTCTGGCTGTAGTCTAGGCTACAAGGCACACAGCATCCACCCCCAGGATGTACTAGCTCTGGGATTGGCAATTTTATTCTGTTGGGGGTAATCGCCAACCCTCAGGGTTTCTGTCTGCAGTCGCTCCAACACTCGGCCTTCACAGCCACCCATGCGACTCGCAGACCCCTGCACTCAGGCCAACCCACTGCACAAGCACATGGGTCGGGGATCAAAAATCTACATGTGGCTTGGGCTCCACCCCAAGCCACGTTCCCCACCCGTCCCCCAAGGACAGGTTCCTCAGCTCCTCACCCTCACTCAAGAATGAGCAGGGCATCACCCACAGGTGATTTTACGAGACTCACAGTTCTTCAGCATACCCAGGCTGCTTAACAGCCACTCAGGGCTTCTCAACTTATCATTAGTACCAGCTTTTGCCTTCTTAGTTGGCTTTTCTCCTCCACCTGGCTGCTGGGCATAACAGGCTGCTTTTGGCCATCTAGGCCCACTGGCCACCCCCAGATTCTCAAAAAATAAACATAACCTGCTAAGGTCCTCCGCCTTCTGGCGGGATTGTCAGTCCAAAATCATCAGTTCATCAGTCTATCAGTCCACTGGCCTCTCCCTGCTTCAGCAATGGCCTGCTGCCTCAGGGGTCATTGGCTGGTCCTTTCCGGTGTCGTTGGCTGGTCCTATCCGGTGTCGTTGGCTGGTCCTTTCCGGTGTCGTTGGCTGGTCCTTTCGGGCGTCTCCTTCACGCCAGGTCTCATCCTGTAGCTCGTGGACGTATCCATCTTCTATACCGCCATGGTGCCTCCAGCGTCGTCACAGGCAAAGTCTGTTCTCCTTAGTCCCTCCAGGTCTTCGGAGGGCTCCAATACCCGTCTGCATGGATCTTGCCGACATACGCCAATTGTAAGGGGCAGGACAGGGCACAAGGCAGGTTTTCTGATCCCATGCAGATCGGGTAAAGGAGGAGTCAGAGTCCTCAGTAGTTTTGCAGGTTTTTTATTTGGGGTTCACCAGGCATATGGCAGGCAGGGGTGCTGGCTGGGGGGCTGGGAGGCTGGCAGGCCTCCCAGCCCCCAGCAAGTCTTCACTCTATCTGGGCTCTCTGGCGTTCTCTGCTTCTGCTTCGGCTTCTCCTTCAGGTTCTGCTGCTGCTGGCTGGGGCTGCTAGCGTCCCCCCGTGACGCCGCCCTTAAAAGCACAGTCTTAGCTCAGCTGAATCCCATCTACCTATGCCCACACCCTATTCCAGGTGCCCGCCATCAGGCATGCATTCAGGACAAGGATCCATCATCTATCCTGATGGCGGAAGGGCAGAAAAGCCTGACATTTTCTTTACCCTACACACCCCAAACAAACCCTGAGACAAGAACTGCCATGCATGTGTGTGACAGCAGGAGGCACCTGCACTGGAGTGTGAAAACTGAGGCATGGTATATTTTATCAAGCACATTACCACCATGGACCACTCAGACCTGACCCTACTGAGGACCTTTGAGAGACAGTGAGAGAAGGAAGGGGCTGGGATATTTATGCACCCTCTCCCGCATTGTGGGTTGAAGGCTGCTCCTAGAGGTTGGGGGGAAATAGTAGTGTTAATTCCCAGGAGTTCTATTGTGCCATGTTCATGGGCAGAGAAAGCTTCATTGCTTAGAGACACCACTGCGCAAAGAGACACACGTGTTGGCAGTTGGGGTATGGTCAGGACACCAATACCATCTCTTTCAGAACCTAATAAATAGCACTGCTGAATGAAGGAATGGATAATGAGCAATTGGTTTGAGGATCTGGGATCCTCCAAAGAACCTAGCACCTGTGCAACACGCCTTGTCAGTTGTGACTCCCACAGTCACTATCTTTGGACCATTGGGAGGTCACGTAGCCTCTTTGCACCTTAGTTTCCCCCATTGTCGATTGTGTTCATTTGATATGATTGTTAAGAACACTCAACCAAAGATGCCGCTTCACATTCATTAGTGTAGCTCATACGTACTGAGTATCTGCTGCAAGGCTGCATCAGGGTAGGTGCTACAGCACGTACAGTTAACACCTGCCCATTAGCTCTCAATAAATGTTAGTTTCCTTATCCTTTCTCCAATTGAAGGGGGCACAGAAAGTAAGGTTGAGGGATGCTGGTGGGATCTGGAAGTTGAACCTGATAGAATTTTAGGGAGGTTTCTCAGGAACTGAATCAAGACCTGGGGAAACAGTGAGATCTACGATGAGCTGCTCTCCTCCATCATCTGTTCTGCATCCCTGTACCCAGCTCTTTCTCATAATTCATTGCTAAGTCCTGACTGTCCCTGCCCAGTCCTGCTAGCGCGCTCCCAAATGTGCTCATTCCCTCCTCTGCCTCCTCCAACACTGTCCAAAATCAGTCTGATCACCTGCTACAGGCTTCTCAGGAGTCTCCTTCCTGGTCCCTAACTTAGTGTGTTTCTGCTGAAAGGCATCTATATAGTTCCTCATTGTCCTCAAGAAAAAAGTCCAAGCTCCTTCCCTCTAACTCCTGCCTCCTTCCATAGCTGTATGTCTAGGCACCTCACTACCCCAACACATTTTATCTTTGAATAGATTTATTGAGATATAATTAAAATTTATCCATTTAAAACATAGAATTCAACAGTTTTAGTATAGTCGTAGAGTTGGATAGGCATCACCCAAATCTGATTGTGGACTCTGCTTCCCCCACAATGAAACCCAAACCCATTATCAGTCACTCTTACTGACCTCCAGCAGCCAGCCTCTGGCAAAAATTAGTCTACAATCTGTCTCCATAAAGTTCCCTATTCTGGACATTCCATGTAAGTGAAGTCTTATGTATGTGGCCTTTTGTGACTTGCTTCTTTCACTTAGCAGAATAAAAGTTCCTCCAGGTTGTAACATGTCGGACTACTTCATCCCTCATTTTTACCATTGGACAATTGCCTGTTGCATGGATACACCATATTTTGCTTATCCATTCATCAGTAGATGGACGCTGGGATTGTTCCACGCTTGGGCTATTACGAATAGTGTCAATATGAATAATCAAGATTTGGGGTGGAATTATGTTTTCATTTCTGTGGTTATATACCTAGGAATGGAATCATTTTACAGTTTTATACTCTCACAGTTAGATAGAGTGAAATGCTCCATAGTTAGATTTATTTGATGGTGGCACAACCCTCTGACTATACTAAACATGTTCTAGTTTATATTCCTACAAGGTCCCCAGGCTATGATTTCCCCACATCTTCACCAACACCTGTTACTGTCTGTCTTTTATATTAAAGCCATCTTGTGGGTGTTGAAGTGGTAGTTCATTATGAATTTTTTTTTATTTTTCTAATGACTAATAATGCTGAGTATCTTTTCATATTTTTACTGACCACTTGTATATATTCTTTGGAAGAACTCCTATTAAGTTCCTATTAATAATTCCTATTAAGTCCCTTGCTCATTTTTAAATTGGGTTGTCCTTTTATCATTGAGCTTTAAGTGGTTTTTATATTCTAGATAAAAGCTTTTAGTAGACATATGATTTGCAAATAATTTCTTATATTCTCTGAGTTCTCTTTTCACTTTCTTGATGGTGTCATTGGCAGCACAAAAGTTTTTATTGTGGTAAATTCCATTTTGTCTAGTTTGTTTTTGTTTTTTCTGGGGGTAGCTAAGAAACCTTTGCCTAATCCAAGGTCATGAAGACTTACTCCTATATTTTCTCTAGAAGTTTTATAATTTAAACCTTATGTTTGGAGCTATGATCTATTTTGATCTTTTGCCTGTGGATATCCAATTGTCCCACCCACCATTTGTTGAAAAGACTTTTTCCTCATTGAATAGTTGGCATCCTTCTCAGAAATCACATGACAGGGATGTTTATTTCAAGATTCTCAATTCTTTTCCACTGATCTATGTGTCTGTCCTTGTGCCAGGGCTACTGTCGTACCTTCCTCAAGTGGTGTCAAATTCTGCCTCCCAAATTTTTTTCTTTTTTTAAAAAATATTTATTTATGCATACAACAGCTGGGGTACAGGCCAGAGATGAGGGGGTGAGAGGATTCACCAGAGACAGAGCGGGGAACAGAACAGGCAAACTGACGAAATACACTGCCTAGGGGAGCAGTGGGCAAGATAGGAGAGGTCTGCTGTGCCCTGTGGGTTTCTCCCTGGCCAGCCTGGGGATCGAACTCATGCTGCAGAGGCTGCAGATTGCTTCATAATGCGGTGCTTTACCCCTTGTGCCACCAGGGAGGCCATGCCTCCCAATATTTTTCACATGCCAATATTTGATCTCTCAGATCTCAGACTGTGAGTGCCCAAGCAGAGTGGCATAGCATATTGTCTTGGAGGTGAGTCATCATCTAATTTTGTTCATGCTGTGTTACTCTCAGTTATTTACTTAACCTCTCTGAACTTGTATTTCTCAGAAATTTATTTGTAAAAGCAAGAATAGTGCCACCTTCCTTCCTGCCTTCCATTCTTCCCCACTTCTCCCCTCTCCTGTGTTTGAAGGCAGACACAATGCCTCATTTATCACTGTATCAGCACAGTGTCTGACACGGAGTAAACACTGAGCATGCGTTCACCAAGTGAATGAGGGGCCCTTCTTGCTGGGGAGCTGGGAGGACATGGTTTCTGATGTACTCACACTATTGGTTCTAAATAAACAATGACTTGGTGGCAGTTGAGAGATGGCGTGTCCTGTTCCTGCTTTGTCTTGTTTACAAGGCATTAACTTATCTCCCTCCTGCCTCAGACCTGGTTCCTAAGTCGAGACTCAGAGCTGCCTGCCTTCTTTCTTGTGAGAAGGGACACTTAGATCATGGATCAGAGCTTCTCAAACTTTCTGAGTTCATAGCACCAGAATTGTCTCACTGAAAGAACTCCTTCATGGTTGTGGTTGTTAGGTATTTTGGTGCAAATCCAATATGTCTTTCTATCCTAACAGTCTAGTAGCTATTTGAAGGAAGAATTCACAGAAGTTGATCAAAGGATAATATTTTTATTTCATGCTTAAATAAGCACAGTCACTTACTATTGAAATGGGGGCCTGCTCCCCACTCCCCGGGCTCTGTACAGTTTCTGAAACCTCAGGGTCAAATTGGATCTTGTCACCCTCATTTCCTGTTTCACATTGATTTTGGCACTGTCCTTGCTTTTTATCATAGCAGCCACCAAAAACCCAGGGTCACAAAGATATGATGTCATCAAAAGGAATGTGGTTTGCTCTAATGCTGGAGCTGCCAATGACCTCAGCTGGTGTTCCTGTGATGTGGAGATGTCAAGTATTGCTATTATTACTTTGACAATTTAAAATATCTTGGGGTTCTTTGAGCCTGCTGAGGCACCCCAGGGTACCCTGGCACAAGGTTTGGGAACTGCAGCCTGAGAAAAAGGAAGAACGTGTGAATGAGTTTTTGAGACTTGCCTGGATTCCCTGCATGACCTTGAGCCAGTCACTTTCCATTCTGGGCACGAGTTTTCCTCCTCCCCTGCCAAACTAGGTCTCCCAGCTCTAATATCATTTTATCATCATTATGATCATCAGGATAACCTCTGATAATGAGTGCTCACATGTGTCAGGCACCCTACTCCTTCTATCCCCTCAAAGGAAGTCATTGCTATGGATTCCACTTTACAGAGACAGAAATTGAGGCTCTGGGAGCTTTAGTGACTCAGGCATCACAGGCCGAAAGTGACATCTTTTGTTTCAACTCTCCTGCATGAGAAACTCTTCTCTGCCTATGTGTGCCTTCTTATACTTTAAGAGTAATCCAGGTGACCCCACAGCTTAGGGGCAAATTGCATGTTGCATGTTGATACTGCAGAGACACAAACATGTCCATCAACAGTCTATGCCATGTGCCAGGTCCTGGGATTTCCACTGACATTCTCAGAGCCTCCATTTGAACTGAAAATTAAACCCCGCTTAGAGCAGAGTAGTAAACAATTGTGTACTAAAACAGGTGGTTCATTTTTTTGTTAATCTACCTAGACTGAACTATTTCATTCATTTTTCTTTTGCTTTAATCCTTCAGCAGATTCCTCACAACCTTTAGGACAAAGTGAAAACAGCTTTCTGAGGCTTTCAAGCTGCCCCTCCCACCACTGCCTCTATCAGAGTCTATACCCCAGGCCTACACTCCCACTTCTTGTTGAAGCCAAAATGGCCCCATTTTGGAATGAAATATTGAGCTCGTGCCCATACCAGGCACTGTTCTGGGCACTGAGGTTATGGTAGAAGACGAGAAAGATGTGGTACCTGCCCTCACAGACATTTGAGTATAAGTGAGAGAAAAATGCTGAGAGGGAGATTTAACACACCATCTCACAAAGACCCACAGCATTCCAGATGTGATAAATGTCCAAAAGGAGCAACCCAAGTGCTCTCATCCTTGAATGCTCCCTGGGGTCCTGTCCTTGCTTTATCACTTTGGGTTATAATGATCTTTCTATCTAGCAATTACACATTCATCTTGGTCATCACTGCACCCCTAACACAGACCTGGTGCACAATAGGTGCTCAGTAAACACATGCACAAAAAGAAACTCCATGTAGAGATGACACAAGAAAGAAGAAAATTCAGCCCTACTACACACACATACCATAAGATGCTGCTCTCTCTCATTTGTACTGGCAGACTTTGTTTCTCCCTTGGAGAACTATTTCCTGCTGCATTGTGCTTCCTTTCTCTCAGTTTTATATCACACACATTCCCCCAAATAATGCTTTTAATCCCACATGCCAGTTTCCCTTTTAGCATCCCTCTAAGATGCAAAGAGGAAGTCAGGCTGTGATTGATTGAGAATGTCTGCCTTTGGCAAGCAAGTAGGGCATTTCAGGATAGGAACCTGCTTTTGCAATGGAGTAAGAGCTTAGGTATCAGACTATCAGAACCTTGTTCACACACATGAACTTCTGCCACACCAGGTGGTGATGGGATGGGGTAGCCTCCAATTCATCAGAGTCCACTCTGTTAGGAACACACATGTGAGATCGATGCCAGAGCCGCTGCAACATCCCAAAGGGATGAGTCACTCTTTGGTCCCTTTAAAACATGTAGCTTGTGATAAATTTGGAAGATCTGGGGCAGAGAAGGAAACCCAGCATGTTAGACTGACTCTTAGACCAGGAACCCTAGAAAATGCCATGTGGGGAATGAAGATGTAAAACACACATGGATTTCATTATCCAGGGGGAGTAACTGGAGCTGAGTCCTACTGGAAGGCAGTGTGACCCTCCCTGTAGTCATCCTGCCCAAGGGTCCCGGGGTCTAGAGTATTTACCCACTTACCCCACCTCCATAGTCAGCCTTCCCTCTCATAGCTGAGCAGACTTCCAAGGCCAGAACAGTGCTCACAGGCAGAGAGTCACAGGCGTTCATAGCAAGCAGACATGAGTATGAAGACAGACAGGTGATGGTGAAGTGTTTCACCATCTTAGTTCACCATGACTCTTCTCACTTCCCTGTGAGTCCTTCAAGGAAAGCCACTGCAGCAAAGACAATGCTTTCTGTAAAAAGGTCAGAGAGTAAATACTTGGGGCGTTGTGGATCATATAGCCTTTGTCACAACTGCTTAAGTCTGCCTTTGTAGTGTAAAAGCAGCCAGACAAAACATAAATGAATGGACATGGTTTGTTCCAGTAAAACTTTATTTGAAAAACAAGCAGTAGGCCAGACATAGTCCACATGGCTGTACATAGCTGACCCCTAATCTAAGACTGGCATTATGTTTGTTTATAACTTGAATGCCTGCTCCAGTGAATTGTATATGATGGCCAGAATCAAGGAGTCTTTCTAGAGTCTGTGACCTGTCTCAGATTCAAGGAAAAAGAGAGAAGTGATTAAAAGAGAGAATTGATTAGTGATGTCTGCTTTGTCCTAGGATGGATGACAACAGAACACATACTGTACATTTTATACTCCTGACTTCAGGAACCCTTAGCAATGAGAAATTACTCAAGCAGTACAGAATAAACAGACTGTTATGGTGGGGAGAGCTCATGTGGGAAGGCTAGGCCTCTTCCCAAACAGATGGCAAACTCTGGGAACTTCAGACCCTTTGCAGATGCCACTTCATTTGCCCCCTAGACTACGAGTGACTTGAAGGTAGAAACCAAGATTTTGCTTTTTGTTTCTCCAGGTCTCATAAAGGCTGGCGCAGTGTCTAGTGAATCTCGGATAGGCACGAGTGAATTAATGAATTGGAGATTTACAAAGACAGCTAACATTTCCTGAATGCCTACTATGTGCAAGGTTAAGCCACTGACATGCATATTATCACATCTCCAATGCAAGGATCAGATGAAATAGGAATCATGAAGTCCATTTTTCAGGCTAAATGACTTTCTCAATTATGACAACACTGATAATGGTGAAAATGGTGATGTGCTGATGGCGGCTGCCTCGTGGCGCGGGCCAGGCATGGTGCCATGCATTTACTTACAGCCTTGCATAAAATCTGTGAGAGAGTGAATGCTGTGATCTCCCATTTCCTAGATGGGGGAAATCAAGCCTGCCAGGGGAAGACACCGGCCTAAGTGGTGGGGGTACATTGCTGAGCCCGAATGTCGCAGGAGATTGGACCGTCGCCACCGAGGCTCATGACCATTGTGTTGAATCACAGGGTAGCCCACGTGTGGGTCCAGCATGACAGGAAGGGTGATGAATAGATGGATGGCGGGGCCTCAGCAGGAATGGCCCTGGCCACCTCAGCTGGGACAGCTTGCAAGCTGAGCAGGACAGGGCGGCAGGGCCAGGCGAGTGTGGGCAGGGGCAGGCTGCATCCCCACCCACCGGACCGCACCCCAGCTCCTTCACAGCCGCAGGCTGGGAGCCCTGGTGTGCCCGGCGCCCCGTGATTGGCAGCCTGCAGATGGCGGGGGTGCCTTGGAATTTATTATCCAAGCATGCCTTTCTGAGGGGGCCTCACTGCCTGACACTGCTTTATCGGAAAGCTGGGAATGGTTAGCTGAGCCCATCTGTTAGCCAAAGAGGGGAACTCAGTGGGTGGGGGAGTCTGTGGAGTCATTTAAAAGGAATTTCTCTGATGCCGAGGCCAGGGTGGAAGGTTATCTGCCCATGGGCCTGCGGCTGCCTGCTTTGGGGCTTTAGGGGCTTAAGGAAGGTGTGTATGAATTTGGCAAGGGGCTTTTCGTTCTCATCCTAAACCAAAGATTGCTGGGGCCCTCCCCCCTTCCAAGCAACAACTTTAACTCTGCTGTGATCCCTCCTAGCTGCAACCCACCACATTAGCATCCTCCGTGTCTCGATGACGAATCTGGGACAGATGGGGATAAATGCAGTGATCTGAATTAATACCAGGGTCGCTAATGAATCCAGGAGCCGGGAAACAATTAGGAGAAGTTACTGCTCCCGCCATGGTGATGCTGCGTGCTGGGTGCTTTCTCCTTTCTCCCCGCCCACCACCCCAGGGTGTCCAGGGAGAAGGTTGCATAGCCACCCAGGCTCGTGGGTCTCTGGACTAGCTCTTGGCTGGGTTTTGGTGTGTTTATGACAGATGAGTTAACAGCGGGTGGGGACAGGAGAGAGAGGGTCCCTCATTTGGGGATCCAAGGTGATCTGTGCTTGGACAAAGCACTACACTGGGAGTTCAGAGACCTGGGCTCATGCCGGCCTGAACCCTTGCTCACACTACTCTTCTGCCTTTTGCTACAATCTTTGATGTTTCTACCAGTACCCTGACATTTTTAGGTCTGCAGGATTCTGAATGCTTGCAAATATCTGCTTTACAACAGAGAGAGAGGGAGAAAGAGAGAACTGCATTTTCATAATTGGCTGTCTGACAAAGGTAGACCCAGATTCTATGTGATGGTAAGCTTACTCTCCTTCTGAAACTTAGCATGATTGCAATTGAATAATTAACGGAGTCTTTGATTGTTTAACGGCTGTCTGCCTTGCTAGATTGTAGGTTCTACAGGCCAACATGTATTTTGCTCATTGCTGTATCCCCAGTACTGAGAACACATTATATTTACTGAATGAATGAATGAATGAGTGAGTGATTGAGTGGAGGCGGGAGGTCAGGCTCAGCCCCACTGAGCACAAGTCTCATGACTATGCTAGCCCACAATGGCCATTGCACCTTGTCCGTGCTGCTGTCCTAGGCAGGGGGCACAGAATCAGGCTGGCACTGAGCATCCTTGCAAGGGCAGCGGGCCCTGACAGAGGCTTCTCTGGTGTGGGGTGAGGGGCCGTGTCCAAGGCCGACTCCGGGCCCCGCCTGCCCCTTGGGGGAACGCTGCTCGCCAGCACCGCTTCACGCGGACACGCTTGAATAGCAAACAGGGCTGTCTGGGCATCATGTGATCAGCCAGCTGCCAGGGGGGCTGGAGGCGGCCAGGGGGGTCGGGGGTCACCTCCGCAGTTAAGTCATGTACCTGGCGGAGACTGTGTTTATGGAGAGTGGTTCAGGGAACAAAGCGTTCTTCATTTTTCTCTTCTTCCCCTTTTCTTTTTCTCTTTTTTCTTGGATGTCTATTCACTATATCTCTGCCGGGTGGCCAAAGTGAGGGAGGTTTGCAGGAGGCAGGGAGGGCGTCTGCTTTCTGACCTGCAGGACAGGCCATGGCTGAGAGCCGAGATGAGGGACTGGGGGTTCTTGGTCTCAGAGAGTGGCTTCTCCTCAACCTGGCATTGAAAATGACCTTGAGCTACCAATCAACCCCTCTAAGCGTCACTTTCCTTGTCTGTGAAATAGAAGGCATTATAGCACCAAGGTTATTTGGGACATTCAAGTAGATAGTGCATGTAAAATACTCAGCACATACTTCTCATATGGCTCAGTTAATGCAGCTAATATAAAAAACAACAGCAATAATAATATCATTAATTGTGCAAATAGAAGAGTTGTCCTGGGGTTTACAGGTGGATGTTCCAGGTTAGACAGGAGAGGTGGCATTTCTGCCACTGGCTTTTCCAGACAGGGGAATGAGGAGAGACCAGTTGAGGGAGATGCTCCCTCCAGCAATTTTCCATCAATTGCTTAAGCCTATAAGGTTTCTACAGGACATGGAGTTAAAGGCTCTGGAGCTGCTAAGACCCAGAGAGGAAAAGGGACTCACCCCAGGTCACCAGATGGGCAAAATCTGGACATTCTTGTCCTTCCTGAATTCATAAATGTGGTCTTGCTCTTCTGACATTACAGCAGCCTCTGCCCCTAGCCAGGGCAAGTGCTGGCTGGCAGTGCCTGGAGGCTGACCCGGCTGGAGTGGAGCCTGGCAGAGACCAGGGTGCATGAATGTCCCCTTTGCTTACCCAGCATGCCACCCCCAAGCAGGCTACTGTCAGGGGTGCTGGTCCTTTTCCCTGCGGGAGGTGAGTGCTGGCATATTACTCTGTGTTTAGCAGCGAGTCTCCAGAGGTGAACTGATTGACCCAGGTCTTACTGAAGAGCACAGCAGAGGGGAGGATGGCCAGGCTCGGGGGTGATAGTTGTCACGGTGCTTCCAGCTGCAAGCTCACTTCACTCCCGAGACCTCCGAGGCCTGAGTGCGATGTCTGACTGTGTGGGACAATGACTGACCTTTTGACCTTGAACAAGTTACTTCTGTTCTCTGGGCCTCAGTGTTCTCCTCTGTAAAATGGGAGCACCACATTATGGGTCTTGCTGGTGGTAGCTATGCCAATTAAATGAGTCCAGGCATGTCAAGATCTTACAGATCCTGGCACAGAGTTAGCGCTCAACATGGCCAGGAGGCAAAAGGACACCTGCCTCAGGGTGTGACCGTGTGTCATAGTCTCCATGGACCTGTGGCCATCCTCAGGACAGCGGGTACACGAGGTGCAGAGCAATGATGTGCTGGGCCTCATTCCAATGGGGAAACCAAATCAGAGACATGAGCAGGGAGGGCCATAGCACCCCAGACCCTGGGGCTGGATCCAGAGCTTGTTCATCCCAGATGCCCTTGAAAATAATCAGAGCTGTCTCAGGACACCCAGGATATAGAGGCCAACTTCATGCTTGTCAAGAGAAGCTCTGAGGAAAAGAGGGGTACACACCCCCTACTCTGGCAGGAAGGACAGACCCACCCACTGGAATCCTATCTCAGCCTCTGATGCACTGTGGGACCTCTGACAAGTCACTACCATTCCTCCCAGCCTCAGTTGTCTCATCTGTAAAGTGGGGCTTCCTTGAGAATGTACCAAGGTGGGCCTCCTGCTTTGCTTATAGCACAAAGCTGAAAGCCTAATGAATGTTCAACCAGCTTGTGCAGAATGGAAGACTGTGGGTGGAGGCTCCTCAGCAAGGAGGCAGCATCCCTTGCCGAGTCCTGAACACATTAGTTCATCTGATTTACACAACAATAAAGAGACTATACTGACTTCCATGTCACAAGGGAGTAACTGAGGCAAAAAAAGCTGAGTTACTTGTCTGAGGTCACCCCAGTAGTCAGTGGCCAAACCAGGAGGTGAACCCAGGCAGCCAGAATCTAGAGCTTAAGCTGGTCACCACCAGGATCCAACTGAGCAGGTGGGAGATGCGCCTAGATGGTACCTCCTTACATTGACGAACACCAATTATCTGTATAATTAACATGTTAGTTTAAAGCAGAGAAAGCACCCAACAATTGCTTTAGTTTCACTCTGCAGTGTCTCTGAGAGGCCCCATGTCCACAGAGAAGGCAGAACAGTAGCCTGGGGGCTGCTGACTCCCACCCAGGACCATCCAACAGACACTCACACTCATGTGTTTTTGACCCAAGATGGCCCTCCCCAAGTTGGCAAGCCATCCAGGATTCTTCTAAATATCTCTGAGTTGGCTTCCAGAATTTAAAAATTGGAAGCTTACATGTAGAAATCCAGATTGTTGGTCTGGAAAAGTGTTTTCCATCTTGCTACCTCTGGCCTCCATTTTCATTGCATGTATAGGATCTGGCCCCAGGGGGCATGTGAGTTTGCCACCCCCTAATATCCGAGGCTGCGGGGTACTGGAGAGAGGGGGACCAAGTTTGGTCAGTGCTCAGAGGCCCCATCTAGGGAGGGTTTTCTCATCTTGCCTGGTTAAAGATGACTCACAGGGCTAGCATGGGTCTCTGGCAGAGCCAACTTTCCTTTCCTACTTTGTTTTTACAAAGCAGAAATAGAAGTTTCCACAATGCAGCCCCACCCAACACTGGCAGGCCTTGGGGAGCCACCGCTGTTTGTGAGAGCACAAGGCGGAGCTCCGGTTGGGAGCCTGCTCTTCCTCACAGCTTCCCAGAGCCACAGCATGTGCTCGCACAGAAGCACTGCCAAGAACAGGGCCCCGCGGGGCCTTCCATGGGGAAGATTGTCAAGGGCTGGGTGCCCCTGGCACTAGAGAGGAGTAGAAGAATCAGGGGTCCAGTCCAGGCTTCTTACTAACCCTCCCTCTTCCCTTGCCTCCCTCCTTCCATCCATCCAAGGCCTTTTTATTGAGAACCTGCTTTGTGTCTGACTCCACATGCTGTGCTCTGAAGATATAGAAATAGATAGAAAAGATACAGCTCTTTGTAGATTTTTGTGATCAGTCCTTTTTCATTAGTGCTGTGTGCAAAAATTTTCTCCCAGTCAGTGGGGTGTCTCTTTGTTTTTGTTATTGTCTCTTTTGCTGTGCCGAAGCTCTTTAATTTGATGTAGTCCCAGCTGTTTATCTTTGCCTTCACTATCACTGCTTTGGGTGATGAGTCTTTAAAGACGTTGCTGAGGTGTACATCATGTAGTGTTTCGCCTGTATTTCCTTTTACATATTTTATGGTTTCAGGTCTTATGTCTAGTTGCACCCCAATGTTTATAGCAGCACTGTTTACAATAGCTAAGCTATGGAAACAACCCAAATGCCCAAAAATAGATGACCGGATCAAGAAGATGTGGTACATATATACCATGGAATATTACTCAGCATTCAAAAAAGAATGAAAAAGAAAAATACCGGATGGTCTCACTCATAGCAGGAATTTAGAAAACCAAAATAAGGGACCAGGAAAAAGACTAATTATAATAAAGTAAAAATCAAAATCAATAAGCAACTATAAACCAGAGACACACTATGAGGTGGGGGGGCAGGGAGGAGGGATTAGGGTCCAAATAAGGGGGGCAGGAATTGTATGGGGAATATAACCAAGATGAAAATGCATACATTGTGCAAAAATGAAAAAATGATGTAAAAAATATATAAATTAAATTTAAAAAAACTTAAAAAAAAGATACAAATGGCCCTGCCTTTTCAAAGTCTACACGCAAGCCAGAGAGACAGACATGAAGAGGCAGCAGCAGATGAAGATTAGGAAAGAACCAGAGGATCCACTGAGAGACCGACGAGATGCAGCCGGGATGCCACGTGGCCCGTAAATGACACAGATCTCTGTATGGGGACACAGAACCCGTGTGAAAAAAGCGGAGACATGGACACGGTATGTGTCCTTTGGTACACAACAAGGACCTGCCTTGGCTGGGCTTCACCCACTTGTACTTGCAGAGACGGTCTCTGGAATTCCTAGAGGGTCTGCTTGGAATCGTCGGAGGGGATGTGCCAGGGAGAAAGCTGGGAACTGGGCTGTGCGCAGGAGAGCGCTTTTAATGCTGCCTGAACGTGTCGGTATGTGAGTGTGTGAACTTTTTCTGCAAAATGGCAAAGAAATTTAACTTAGTTTCACAAACAGACATATATACAGATGATAGGTGGGTGGGGGGAGTGATGGAGAGAGAAAGAGTTTAAAAGTTGGGAAATTTTACACAAAAAATTCAGACTGCTGCTCTGAAAAAGTATCTTCCATCTCGCTGCACATTACCCTCGATTTTTATTGCATGTTCAGGATCTGGCTCCGGGGCTGGTTGTCCTCAGGCATCCAGAGAAAGCATCCTTGAGCTGGGGCACTGGGTGGGCACTGGGTGGGCACTGGGTGAGGAGGAGTCGGCCAAAGGCAGGTGCAGAGATGGGCATGCAGACCTCCAGGCACTGAGCAGGGCTGTGCCCTTAGATCTGCTCTGGCAGTTTCTGCAAGTGGCACATCGGTGAAGAACGAAGAGATGCCTCCCAGGCCAGGGGCTGGGAAGCTCCAGGAAGCAAGAGGCCATGTCTGAATCCAGGCTGTCTTAACCTCTCCAAGGGAAAAGCTGCCTCCCCATGGCATCCTCACCTCTCCTCCTGCTCCCTCTGACCCTGCTGCAGCAAAGTTGATCAATACCATGACCATTAGGAAAGAAAAGGGGGCCTCCCTGGTGGCACAAGGGGTTGAGCACCTCACTATGAAGCAATCTGCAGCCTCCGCAGTACGAGTTCGATTCCTGGCCGGCCAGAGAGCACCCGACATGGCACAGCAGACCTCTCCTGCCTCGCCCGCTGCTCCCCTCAGCAGTGTATTTCAGTCAGTCTGCCTGTTCTGTTCCCCACTCTGTCTCTGGTGAATCCTCTCAGGCCCCCCATATCTCTGGTCTTCACCCCAGCTCTTGTATGCATAAAGAAATAGATATTTAAAAAAAGAAGAAAGAAAAAGAAAGGAAGAAAGTCTGGCTGTCCATCAAAACTCACGGCCATTAAACTCCAAAGACACTCTCTGTATCCCTCTGGGGGAGGGCAACCACTTGTACCTTTCTCCTTCCTCACCAAATAAATTACGGAGGCCAAGGAGGTTAATTTATCTGAGTGGATGGATGCCAGCTGCTCCGTAGGACTGTTGTATTATAATAATAACAGCAGATATTTCATGAGAGCTAAGTCTGTGCCAGGTATTTAACATGCAAGATCTCATTTGCTCTCAAGGCAATTCCTGGGGATGGGTAACCTCACGACTACTCAGCCCTCCCTGTCTGTGTATTGATGGGCTTGAGGTTCAGAGAAGTTGAGTTATTTGCTCAAGTTTGCACAGCTACTGAGTGCTCAAGTAGGACTCTGAATCTAGGTCATGTTGACCCCAGAATTTGTCGCCTTAACCACTGACCTGCCCATCCCACAGGGTGCTTTACTATCAGTTGAGGCCAGGGAAGTCTGCTTGGAAGAGATTTGCCATTGAGGCTGTGACTGGGAGGACCAGAGCGGTTTAAATCCCACCCACGGCCCTTCCATCCCACCCTTCCACACCCCCAGAAGAGAATCAGCCATCTTCCACAAGGAGATTTCCTCGAGAGTAAAAGGCCCTGGAGACATTAAAAGGAAACTCATAAAAAAATCATCTCTGAGTAGTAATTGCATCATAAAAAGTATTGAGTTGGAGTGCAAATGCAAATTGGGCCATGTGAATTAATGATGTAAACAGTTGAAATGGGGGTACATATTCAGTGACATACCACAGAGAACATTCTGAACCCCCTCTCCAATGCACTAGGTGAAGAGGGTGTGGGTGATAATGTGCCCTGAAGCTTGGGGGATATTTACAGACCCCCAATGGTCAATGTTTCCAGACACCCAGATCCTTCTCAGAGTGGCTTTAGCACCTCCTGGAGACACATGTAGGTTCCCTGTTTTCTCACAATTGGCAATTTCTGGGCACCTACTGTGTGCTGCCGATGGTGCCTCTTTCTCCTGCCCCTCCCTGCTCACCCCTGCATACTTGCTCATCCTGGAAACATGAAGGGGGCTTTTTGTAAACTTGTGAGTCCACGTTGTTGTTCATGTCTTTCTTGGCGAGTGCATTTGACATGTATGTATTGAGCACCAACTATATGCTGAGTGGAGCCTGACCTCAACTTTTAGAACTTGTGACTGAGCTGGAAGAAGGTGATCCAGTGGGGTGGAGAGGGGGTGCTGCTGGAGGGAGTCTCAAAGCCAAGACCCAATGGCTGGGGAGAGGGCCAGGCAAGACACAGGTGGGGAGCAGCTCCAGGAAGAGGTAAGCTGGGTCACACACATCTGCAAAACCATATGTAGTTGAGTGTGGTTGAAAAGTGGGGGCAGAGTAATTGCTGAGATGAACCTGAGGGGTCAGAACATTCTGAAGGAACTTGTGTGTCCCTAAAGAGCTAAGACTTGATCCTTGATCCCCACTTGGAGAAGTGTCCCTCCTCCCAAACTCCGATTCTTTGCCATGGAAGAGGTGGAACCTACAGTGCAGTATGTGGGTCTCATCAAGGGTCAAAGCAGGGTGCCCACAACATTCCTGTGGGTACCAGGAAAGAATGGAGAGAGGGTGCGGTTTGGAGTATATTAAGGATCTATGGCTGGCTGGCTGGCTGGCTGGCTGCCTGACTGACTGGATGGATGGATGGACGGATGGATGGATGGATGGATGAAGCAGTAGGGAGAACGGAAGGCTGTTGGATTAGTGGGTAGATGGTCAAATGAGCAGATAGGTAAAGGGAGGAAGGAAGGAAAGGGAAGCCTGCATGGGTGGAAAGATGGAAGCAAAGCTGTTGCATGTACACTGCTACAGACAGGGGAACCCCTGGTTCTGCTTTCTCAGAGCAGCCATAAGGGCCCAGCCTTCCCAGAGCCCTCTCTGCCCTGGCTGGCCCTCCCTCCCTCTCCTCCATCACAGAGCCAGCCCCTGACATGCCCTCGCCAGCACAGTGATTACTCCTTGAGCAGCCTCCCATATCCTGTTCCTGCTCTTCCTACAAGCAGAGAAGCAGAAAAATCCATCCTGATGAGGAGGCAGCAGCCCGCTCTCACCCCCACCCCCGCCCCTGCAGCCTGTAACTCTTGAGCAGTCAGGCAGAAACAGGCAGTCAATTTTTTCCAGGGTCGCGCACTGGCTGTAAGGCACAGCCCCTCAGGGTGACAGGGGAGGCGGGGGCCGCTTGGATGGCACTGCCGTTTCTCCTCCCTCCCAGGGGCAGTGCCTCCTACCTTGCTCACCCAGACATTACCAGCTGTGTCATTCAGGGCACATACCTCCATACCACCCCATGCAGTAAGCTCATCTAAGCTCCCAGCCCCACAAAACATCCTAGGCAGGGCAGAACTGCCTGTTGTCACCCATCATACCTGTCCCCTAAACCAGCTTCTCACCTGCCTGTAAGCCAGCTACTTCTCACCCCTGCCTACCCTTGGTGGCTTAACTGTAGGCTCTCTAGCAGAGGTAAAGCAAATGATGTGCTGGTACCCAACCAGGTGTCAAGCAGCTCTTCGCTGGGTGCTATAGGGTGCCCCCTAGATAACACCTTAGCTGCTAGGACAGCTGACAGCTCCCAGCTGAGCTCCTGCTCCCAGCAACTGCCTTTTGCTGCATAAAGCTGCCTTGTCCAAGGTCAGACCTTCCACCGATGGGTTGATGGGGGCAGGGGGAGAACACCGTCCTGTCTCCTTGCCTCCAGGTGGGATGGCTTTGAAGAGTCATCTCAGCTCCAGACTCCCCATGGGATCAGCTGAGGGTACTGGTGACCCTGAATCACACCCCACCTTCTCTCTGCCTCACCCTGCTTTTTATGCTTCCCCTGGAGGTATTGATTGTGGGGGCTTCCCCTACCCCACAGCTCACAGTCTTTGAGCCTGGGGTCTATGTCCAGGGAAGCAAGCCACAACAGCATTGCATGTGTGTGTGTGTGTGTGTGTTGCTCACTTAATTGCTACACAGCTCGGCCCAGTATGTTTCTCATTCCATGTGTCAGGGACCCAGGAGAGGTGGTTCAGAACCTGGTTCTGAGTGTGTCAGAACCGGGATTCCACCCCTGTCCAGTACACCTCTAGCTAGGCAAGACTCTGATGCCTTCAATCCTTGTCCATTGCAAGACAATCCCAAGGAGGAGAATCCTTTCTGATGGGGGTCTCCCCCATCCCAAGACTCTCTTCCCTTTGGCTCCGGACACTGCCTCCCACCCTCCTCCTGCCACCCGTCTGAAGCTCTGGGGTCCTGGGGAGGCACCAGACACACCTGGTTTTCATCTTGGGCCTTGATGGAACGGGCCACTTCAGCCTCATCCGAGCCTCCATCGTTTCATCTTTCAAATGGGCCATTGCCAGGATGGAATCGTATAGAGAGACGCTGGCCGGTGCAGAGCAGCTGGGTGCTCACTTCTCCCTTTGCTACCGAGACAGCCACTTGGATGAGAACAGACCAGGCCTCACATCGCGGAGAGCGCCTGGAATAGCATCACCTCATTGAACCCTTGCAACACCTTGATGAAGCAGCTCCCATGATTGTCCCCATTTTCCAGGTGAAAAAAACAGAGACGCTTAGAGAGATAAGGTGACATGGAAGAGACATCTGGTGAGAAATGAGCTAGTTGGAGCATACACCGCTCTATCCAGCTCCAAAGGCCGCTTCCTCACCGGCTGGATTCCCTTCTCCAGCTTCTGTTAGCCTTCAAGACCCCCCAGATTTTCCAGCCCCCACCCCCAACCCCCAGGTAGGCCATTTCCCCTGCGTGGTTTGGTGTGATCCAGTGGGGTAACTACAATTTCAAGCCACATCTCCAGGTGCCCTGCTGAGAAGACCGATGGGAACCACATGGCCTGGGGATCAGGTTGCCCACACCTCAGCTTCCCTGCTCGCCACACTGAAACTGACCCTCCAATAGTAAGAACCCCTGGGCTGGGAGCTGCCCTATAAAGGGAACCCCAGTCCCCACAAGGTCTCTGCCTCCAGGAAAGCTGTTTGCATTCTCTTGAAGCAATAATGCCTTCCAGCCAGAGAGGAGAGGGGCTCGCGGCCCTGGCGCTGGCCATAAATCCCTAATTGGACAACATCTGGGACTACCTATCTTCATAAAGAGAATCCAGAGGAATGTGGCAAAATAGTTCACAAGGCCCTGGGGACTTCAGTGGCTGGGCCAGCAGTCCAGGCTGCTTCATGTCGTGCAAGCCCCTTTCTGTGGCCAACATCTCAGCGCAGGACACGGGACGAGAAGTCAGCTAGGCCCAGGTTCAAATCCAGGCTCTGCCTTCCAGGGCTGTGCAGTGCCAGGCAGCCTCTCCTTGCCTGCAACTCCTCAGTGAACTGTGAACCGAGGACCCTACTCCCCTGGTAAGGATTCTTGTGTTGATTTAATGTCATTAGACCTTCCATATCACAGATGGGGAGAAATTCTAACTATCGTTGTAAAACCTTGAAGATGCAGGCTATGATTGATGACAGACAGAGTAGGAAAGTGGGATGGGAACAATGTGGGGGGGACCAGATCCAATCTTAATAGGGGGTCTCCAAGCATTTCTTGCCGATGCCATCAGGGGGGTTATTTAGCTAGGCCTTTGGCCGCCAGCCTCCTCCCCCGGCTCATCTCAAAAAGAGGCTTGGGATTTACCAAGTAGATTACATGGCACTTAGCTAATGAAATGACACCCTCTTCCCCTACCCCACCCCACCAACAAGATATTGATCAGCTGCTGGCAACCGTGGAGACTGCAGCAGCCCCCGGACAGTTTCAAAAGAAAATCAACCATTAATAAAATTGAATGGTGGGGGGGTGGGGCAGCAAGATGGGAGGAGCTGGAGGGAGGTGACTGGAAGAAGCTTACAGACAAGGGAGAAAACAGGGAGAAAAAGTGCCCTTCTGAGTCAAAAGCTGCATAGCAGATGTACGCGAGATTGTGCAATTGACCAGTTCCAGGAGAAGATGCCATCCATGGAAGCAAGAAAATACAAAGTATGACACAGAGAGCAGAGGTTGCAAACTCAGGGCAGCCCCCGGCCCGGCTTTGTTCTACATGTGCTCTATTGAAAAGGAATTTGTTACCACTATTTTTTAAAGATGGAAGCATTGCTAGGAAGGTCTACATTTCTGGAATTTGGGCTTGCATTCCTGGCACAGCGGCTGGGTAGGGCGAGTCAGCTGCCCTGTGGCTACAGCTCTGGAGTCTGGCTCACTCAGTACTCCAGGCCCCCCACTCACTCCTGTGAGCTGCCAGGGTTTGGCTTTGAGATCCTGATCCAAAGTCTGAACTGAATTAAGTTCTAAAGAGACGTAGGTGAAGGACAGGGCGTGTGTGAGCGATACACACTGGCAATGCCCACGCCCGACCTAACGGGGTACCTGGCAGGGGTCTGTATCGTCCTGTCCCTTTGTGCTCACAGTTCTCATCAATAGGAAACAATGGACTGGGCTACAGGGGGAATCAATGTGCAGAGAGAGGACGGCAGGTGCTAGGCCCATGGCTACTGTACCTAGAAGGAAAAGAACAAAATGCCAGACGGTGGGCTTGTCCCAACAGGAGAATTGTGCACATTTTGAGTTGTCTTGTTTTCCTGCAACAAATCTCTTTCCAATTTATTTCTTTTTTTTTTTAAGATTTATTTATTTATGCATACAGGAGCTGGGGTACAGGCCAGAGATGTGGCGGGGGGGAGAGGATCTTCTAGCCCCAAGAGTGGGGAACAGAACAGGCAGACTGACTGACATACACTGCTGAGGGGAGCAGTGGGTGAGATAAGAGAGGTCTGCCTCGCCATGTGGGTAGCTCCCTGGCCATCTGGGGATCGAACGCATGTTGCAGAGGCTGTGGATTGCTTCATAGCACGGTGCTTAACCCCTTGTGCCACCAGGGAGGCCCTCTTTCCAATTTCTAATCAGTAATGAAAAATCAGATATGTGTAAATGAAAGGAAATCCTGATGAACCCAGGTTGACAGAGCTGCACTTCTGCAGAAGCAGCCTTGTTGGGACGCAAGGGGGAGGGGACACCTGTGCCCTTTTCTCTCAGGCCTGGATCCTGGCACAGGAGGAAGTGCTGTCAGCTAACTACCCCATGTGTGTCTGTCCGGGGACTCCAGTCTCCACTGATGAAAGCAGAACGGTGTAAAGTCCTCACATGGTTCGGAGAAGGGGAAGCCAGCACTGCTCCCAGCTTCTGTGTGCCAGGCTGGTTGGCGTGTTTTCACACAGGTGCACTAGCCAAAGCATCTCAGGGTTTCAAAGCCGCTCTCAACTCTGCCACTTCCTAGATGTGTGATCTTGTACAGGCCACATAACCTCTCTGCAGTTCCTAATTCTTTCTAAAATTTACAGGTTAAACTGACCTCCTGAATTTAGCAAGAGACTCAAGTGAGGGGGACAAATCATATGAAGAGCAGTGTGCCTGGCACCCAGGAGATGGTCCAAGCAAGCTCAGCCTTGATTCACTGTCACTTTTAACGCTTTTCAAGGCCACCTACTGTGTGCTGCCAGGGATAGGCAAGGGGAAACCTCCATTATTCAATCAACCTTCCTCAAATACCCAAAGAGCTCGAGGCCACTTTAAGAAGAGGAAACCGAGTCCTGGTGAGGGGAGGCGGTATAACGTGATGACCACTCTGAGAGGTGCGGGGAGAGCTCGCTGACCACTGCCCCGCCCCATGCGGCGCTCATCCACCTGTCTTTTAGAGTGGGGTCGACAGAATAGCTTCTCGGTGGCCGGCCCCATGCTAGCCCCTCACCCACTTACCTAATGTGAAATAAGATCAGGAATTTTGGAAACAGGGACGGGATTCAAATCCCCCACCACGCTCACTCTTCAGCCAGTGCCTTCCTTCTCCCTCAGCTCAGTTTTCGCATCATTCAAGTGGGCGTGCCAATCAGCTCTTGTGAGATTTCATCAAGTTGGTGAACGCAGCAAGGACTTCACAGACGGGAGGAGCAGTAGGACACGGTAACTCCCCTTGACAGACCCGGGAAGGAGCCTCCTGTACCACCCACCCATTCATTCACACAGTCACCTATTCCTTTGCTCATTCACCACTCAGCTGTGCGCCAGAGCAGCTCCACCCAGGGGTCCGGGAGCATCAGCACCCCCAAAATACAGGTCCTCCCTACCCGTGGGCCTCCTCATATCTCCCTGCCGGGGAGCAGCTGCGGCCAGACATTTGGAAGTCATTACAAACATCCCCGTCTGATTCTGCTCTCCCCTGTGCGTAGCTTAAACGGATTCCAAGGAATTTTGGCTGAGCTCCTTGGCAGAGGGAGAGCAGGAGGAGTGATGATGGAGCGTCCGCCCCCTCCTCCCAGCCACACGCAGTCCTCCTCGTGTGAGACAGTCCGGAGCAACCGGCAGGAAACCCGGAGGGGTCTGACGCCAGGACTTGGTGCTCAGCCCAGCCTCGGCCACCGCCTCTCCAAGACTCAGTTTCCCTCTCTGTAAATGGGAACAGGAATAGTCCCCCTCACACACACACCATTCTTATTGTGAGCAATCACATGTCCGTGTCAACTAAATGTTTGCGAAATGGTATTTCTCTCCTGTTCAATTTCAAGTTACTTTTTGAAGCAACCAAGGAAGCAGGAAGGTGAACTGGATGAAATCCTGATGCCAAAGTCAAGCCCCTACCCTGTGGGATGCCCTTAACAAAGTCACTTCCCATCCTTGGCCTCAGTTTTCCCCAACCTGTACTTCTCACTCCCTGACTTCCCTGCACTGGTGCCGTCTGCGTCAGCTCCTCTCCCACCAGCCCCGTCTCCTTCTTGGTTCGCTTTAGCCATCTTCTTCCTCTTTTCTATGTTCTGGTGCATCTAAGTTCCCGGGCCCGCGCTGGTCTCTTGAGATAGGGACGATGGAAAAACAGATCGAGGGAGTGGATAATGTGGGCACCTCCCTCTTGCTCCTCTGACACCATTTTGCCAGCCATCTGCCTTGTCGGTCTGCCCCAGAGCCAGCGGGAGCTGGGGGGTGGGGAGAGAGGTGGGGGTGGGTGGGGGGCTGGGGGTGTGGGTGGGTGTGTGGGGGTGTGTGTGTGTGGGTTTGGGTGTGTGGGGGGGTGGGGGGTGGGGGTGTAGGGGTGTGTGTAGGTGTGTGTGTGTGTGTATGCATGCTGTTAACTTCCCCTGCTCTGGTAGGTAGGACACCATCTACCCCCAAGATCAGGGAAAAGCATCAAAAGAGAAGCTGTGTGGGTTTGTCACACACCCCAACTTTGTGCCTCCCACACATATGCGCCTGTCCATCTGTCTCCCTCGGGACACTTTCCTCTGTCCTGTCATCGGGAGGTCAGCGTGCCCCTGTGCCATGCACTTTCCACGAGCAGCTCAGGTCTCCCCCCATGCGCCTGGGATGGACACCCTCACCTGCTTCCTCTCCACTGCCCAGCGGCCTGAGGCTCCACGGCTGAGGAAGCAGGCTAGGCCCGCAGAGCCCGCGTGCCCGGCCAAGCCACTCCCGGTCCTTTCAAGTCCCCAGAGGACGCTCAGGTCCCCCGCTGCCTCTCAGAGCCTGTGGAATTTTCGCTTCTCTTGTGTTTTCCTGCCTTTGCTTCTCTGCCTCCGGAGCCTGTGTCTGTACCTACATGCGGCCCCATCACTGTCTCTTGTTTCTGTCTCTAGGTCCTTGTCCTCTCTCCCTCTTTTCTGCCCCCCCCCCAATCCTCTCCCTTCCACCCTGTGTGTCTTTCTGTCTGTGCATCTGTCTGTCTGCATCTCTGTGCTGTTCCGTCTCTCCCTGTCTCCCTCTTTGTCCCCTCCTCGTCTGCACTCAGTCTCCATCTCTGTCTCTGTCTCTCTCTCTTCTTCTCCCCTCTCACCCCCCTCCACCCCTCTGTCCCTGCCGGTGTCTCTGCCTCTGTCCATTCTCTCCACCCCCGACTTCCTCCATCCATCTTGCTGGCCTCTCCTCTTACCGTCCACCCATCCCAGGGACAGCCCAGGCTCTGCAGGGGCCCGAGCTCCCTGATGCGGCTACAATGAGCCATTTCTCTCCCCACTGAGTCATCAGGCTGAGCTAGAGCCATCCTGTCATGCTGCACTGTACATTTCCTTCTGCCCCGCGCCTCCCCACCTGCTCCCCGAGGTCTGCTCCTGCTCGTGGAACTTCTGGAGACAGCACCACTGGCTCACGAGGCCCTGGCTTCCTGAGGCAGGTCCCAAGGGGCTCCAGGTTGGGGAATTTATTGTCCTCACTCCCCACTGCCAGCCAGCACATCCTCCCCTAAGGCCAGCCCCGTGGGCAGCCCTCATGAGGGCCCCTCCGGGCCTAGAGGTGTTAATGGTTCCCCACCATTGCTAGCCCAGAGGTGCTGCTTTGTCCATTTTGGACCCCCTAACCCTGTCCACACTGACTGCCCTCCCTTCCTTACAGGCTCCCTCAATTGCCCCCTTAGTGACTCCAGGTAAGTTGTGTCCTGTTACCTGCTGCAACATTGATGGATGCAAATACCGTCCTTCTGTTGAACCCCTAATGCCATCTCTTCTCTCCTCTGACACCTCCCCTCTCCTCTGCTCACACCCGCCCTCCTGCTCTGGGCCCAAACCATGCCCCAGCAGACAGAGACAATGCCCTGGCTTCCACGCACACCCAGCCCAGAGCAGGACACCCCGCCGTTCCTCAGGGGCTGTTAACATGGAAGTGAACAGGTCAGGGCAGCGGAGGAATGAGATCAAGGCCAGGGTGCTGGCAGGCAGGTGTGTCTGCAGCATCGCCTGGAGGCTCAAAGGCATCCCCTCTGGGCCTGCTGCCACCCATCCTGGCCTTCCTGATGGAGACCCCAGGCCCTGTAGCAGGGGGTCCCCTGACAATGGCCCCTGCCACACTCCAGCTCCACCAATTCCACAGCTCCTCTCTGCATGCCCCAAGCTCACGGATGGAGGGCTCCCCTGCTCCTGGCGCCTGTTCAAGCTGCCTGGTGTACTAAATTGATTTTTTATCGTTGCTCTGGAGCGAGCTTAATGAATCTGTTAGTGACGGCTGCCTACCCCAACGCCTCTCGGTGCCTGCGCCACCAGAACGCTTTTCCTGAGAGGGAGAAGGCATTATTTAAGGTTTAGCCTGTGCCCCTGAGAGCAGCTAGGCATCAGCTGGGCCATGTCTTGCTCTTTCCAGCGTATTTCTATGCTGGGGTGGGGCACTAATGTGGGCTAAAAAATGGAAAAGCACAGCTGATAAAGAATGGTAGAGGCTTAACTTAGAGCATGTGTTGCTAAGGACCAACAGATCTGTCTAACTGCTCATTTATCCGCCCGCCCACCCACTCACCCACCCATACACCCGTCACCCACCCATATATTTTTCAATCTATCGAGTATTCTTTTGTCTATGCATTGATTCATCTAGCCTTTCATCCATTCATGATCCTATCCATTCTTCATTCCAACCATCCATCCATCCATCCATCCATCCATCCAACCATCCATCTCTCCATTGTTTCATTTATTTATTCACTCACTTAACCTGCCACTCTTCCTTCACTTCAACCAGTCTAACACATTGCTACCTCAGGCCCTTTGCACTGCTGTTTCATCTGCCAGAAATGCTCTCTCCCTGACACTCCCATAGTCTGTTCCCTTCCTTCACTAGGCCTCTGCTCAACTTTCATCATTTCCAAAACAACTTCCCTGACCACTCTTGAAATAAATTAGCAACTCCATGTCTTTATCCTCAATTCTTTGTCCTTTATCCCCCTTTACATTTCCTCAGAGTATTTCTTGTTCTCTGACATTATATCATATATTTATTTCTCTCGTTCAGTGTCTACTGTCTTCCATTAGAAAGATGTTCCATGAAGGTGAGGGCTATGCCAGTTTCACTTACTGATGCATCCCATGCCTTGCATAGTGCTTGGCATGTAACTGGCACTCAGGAAGGTTGATATATTGAATAAATCATTTGGTTAGCTAATACATGCTCTGTCACTTACTAAACACTGGAATAAACAGTGAACAAATCCAGGCACAGCCCTTTCCTGTGAGGATCTGTAGAAACACAGGATAGAAGGGGAGGCTGAGACCTTAGCCAAACAATCATGCAGTGATTGTACAATTTCATCTGAGTTAACAGGCTGGAAGAAGGTTAACGGGGTCTCTAAACATGTTCAAGTTATTTGAGTTGGGGCTTTGTTGTCCACACCCACAGCATCCTGTCTGGGCCACATGGAGATGCTGGTTGAAACCAGAACCTGGATTCTCAACTCTTTGCTGTTCATCTCAAGTTCTTGCTCCCCTCTTAGACCTTCTGTGCTCCTCCACACCCTGGAGAGGACACAGACGCTCCTCCCCTCTTTGAATTGGGCTTGGAACTTGTTCAGAGTATCGACCTCACTGGGTTCATTGCCTTCCTTTTCCTTTTCTTCCATCCAAGCCAGGAGTCAAGCAGATGATGTTGCTCTCTCTTGGGGAAACAGTGCTTAAGTGAGTCAGGGGCTCTTCCTGTGTTTGGCCAAGTGAGTTCTTGAAAACATGGTACTGGATGTCCCAAAGGGAGGATGGGGAAGAACATACTCTTGGGAATAGCAGTGGTATAAAAGGAGCACCCCCTAGACCAAATGATGTTGGGGATAGGATATAGGAAAGCTGGGAACCTAATTATCTTGGGGAGCACCTTGGAATGTGCAATTGAGGATGCACCAAGAGAGATGCAACCCTTGCCACAGGAGCCCCCTAAGTTCTCTGTTCCCAAGATTTCCATACCTACCACTTGAATACAGACAACCTGACTATATTTGCCCAGTCCAGTCAGAGCAATATTTCCAATCTTATCTACTCTTCAAAAGCTTTGCCATAACTCATCAATGAGTAGAACCTAAAAGCCCTCTCCTTGAACCTGAGAGAGTTTGTGACAACTCTAATGATAAGTACATTGATAATTAATGAGATTTCTGGGCACTGGATCATAAAAAAGGATACAGTTTCCAGAGGACGAATCCCCATTTCTCTTGGGATTCCCAGTTTTGGAGAAACTACCATGTTGTAAGGAAGCCCAAACTCCACACAGAAACTATGTCTGGATGTGCTGGCCTGTAGTCCCAGCTATGATCTCAACTTACAACCTTCATCAACCATCAAATAGGGATGTGAATAAGATTCCAAATGTTTCCAGCTCCTAGCCTTCAAGTTTTCCAGTTCAATTTCTAGACAAGTTATCCCTACTGTGCCCGAAAGTATCCATGAGTAATGGCTGTGGTTGTTTCATGACAGAGTTTTAGGGTGACTTTATAATAATTGGACCTTGAATAATTGGACAGTAGTTGAGTATAATAGCTCCTGGCATAGCAGACATTGTACTAAACATTTTACAAATATTCACTCATTTAATCTTCAAAACTTAACCTAGACATTCAGTTAATATTTAACCTAGACATTCAGTTAATATTTCCATTTTACAGGTGAGGAACTGAAGCATGGTGATGAAAAGCAACTTGCCCAAAGTAACAGAATAAGTAGAAGAACTGGGATTGGACCCCAGGTAATCTTATTCTAGAGCAATCTGGGACAAGTTGCAACCTTATAGCAGTGGTGGGAAGGTAAGGTTTCTCTTTGGAGCCTCAGCTCAATACCTACAGATATAAAACTTGGGGGTTTACTGTCTTGTGATCAAAACTGAAAGTATTTCCAACTCTATATGAGAGGGCTTGACTCTTGAAAGCAAGGTGATAAATGGTAATAGCTAAATAGCTAGATAGGTAGATAAAAATGGGTTAATGGATGGATAGATATGAGAGCAGGTATGTGGGTGAATGGATGAACACAAAGATAGATAGATAGATAGATAGATAGATAGATAGATAGATAGATAGATAGATAGACAGAAAGACAGACAGACAGACAAATAGATAGTGGTCAGGTTTTTTATTTTTTATTTTTTTATTTTTTTTTTGTTTTTCAGTCAGACTTATGGCCTAGTGGAAATTATTGCTATGCAGGATCTGAGAGAGACAAATGAAAGATGAAATTCCAACTCCATGTCTCACCAATTCTCTAAAAGCCTCAGTTTCCTCACTTGTAAAATGATCAGTGCCCACCCCACCCCGCGGGACGTGACAAAGACTCACCGAGGAGATACTTAGGAAGCACTGATCGTGGAGCCAGCACCTCAAAAATGCTGGATTCCTACTCGCCCCCACCCTCCAGTCCATGCCTTCTTCTCATCCTTTCTCCCCCGCAGCCTGTGACTCCCCAGAGCTGTCTCAGACAGCAGGGAACCCCCCAGCCCCACCGCCCCTGAGCTGGGGGTCACAGCAGTGTGTCTCCCTCCAATGTGCCACTCCACACTGCCTGGCAGCCCCCAGCGCCTCGCACAGCTGCTGGGCCGGCGCGCCTCCTTCCCCACAGCTGCTGGGACGCGACCTTGTCTGTCAGGAGGCCCGGGAAGCCTGCTGAGTATGCTCCCAGCTTGGGAGGTGACATAAATATTTTCCAACATGCCGGCAACAATCTGATTGGTGCCTTCCCCAGAGTGCCAAGCTCCAGGCTTGGGGCTGCAGAAGCAAAAAACAAAACAAAAAAAAATCCTTTTGCCAGTGAAGTCTGGCTCATTCCTCCATGGAAGAGTTCACCTCTTCCTGTCTCCTGCCTCCTTGTTTACTCCAAGTTCTACCCCAAACTGCTGCATTCCACAGGATTTTGGAAATGCCTATGGTGAGGACAACCCTGCCCTGTCCTCGCACAGCCAACAGACCAGGAGGGCAAGAGAGCAGACTTGAGCACACATTAGAACATCCCAAGCTGGTAACAGCATCGTGGCTATAATTTTAACTATTTTCTTTTCAAGAGTCCTATCATTCAGCGAAATCTCCAGCTATCTCCAGATTTGCTCCAAAGCAACAGGAGGGCAGCAACTTGGGGGAGGAGGCACACAGGGGCTGCAAGATGGACGCAAGTTGCCGCCTGTTGAAATGGGTGACGGGATGATGGGTGCGTGTTGGTTCTGCACGCCTGTGGGGCTCAGACTTGAGCCAGAAGTGGAACATTCTAGCTCAGTGCAGACTTCTGCAGGGACTCATCCAACAGGCCTCAGGTGGAGGCCGGATTTTGCAAAGTTAACGAGTCCCTAGGGGATTCTGTTGCAACTGATTTATTTATTTTTTTAAAGATTTTATTTTATGCATACAAGAACTGGGGTGTAAAACAGAGGTATGAGGCGGGGGGATGAGAGGATTCACAAGAGAGAGTAGGGAGCAGAACAGGCAGACTGACTGAAATATACCGCTGAGGGGAGCAGTGGGCATGATGGGAGTGGTCTGCTGCACCATGTGGGTAACTCCCTGGCCTGCCAGGATGGAACTTGTGCTACAGTGGCTGGCAGTAGCTTGATAGCACTGTCTTTAACCCCTGCACGACCAGGGAGGCCCTGCAGCTGGTTTATACTATTCCCTCAGCATCAGTGTATATTTGCAAATTTCAATAAGAGAACATTTAAAGAACCCACCTTTAAGAGATGCCAACTCAGAAGACCAAGAGTGAGGCTCAAGAATCTGTACTTTATCAGTCTCCTTAGTGGCACACTCTTTGAGAATCATGGGGTGAGGGCCACCAAATAATTGCTTTGCTGTGAGATATTCACATAATGTAGGCATCCCAAGGTTTGTGGGCAAGCTGAACCTTGACCTGGAGGTCTAGGAAAGTAAATGCTAAACTTAAACTCCAAGGAGGAGCTGGAGGTAAGCAGGTGATGAAGGGAAAAGAAAGTGCAGAGGGCACAGCATATGCTAGGCATATGAGCAGAATGTCTTTAGGAATAGGACACAGAAAAGCAGCTCAGCTATAGGTTCACACAGCACAAAGCAAGAAGGGCCTTGCCTGAGGCCACATAGCAGGTATTTGAGGAGTAAGGGAGTTTGCCTGATACACAAACCCAGCCTGGTCCCTCTCCATCCACCAGGCTGCCAGCCGCCCCTCACCCTGAGGTAAATGGACACTAGAATAAAGGGTGTGAACAAGGCAGTTTTTATGGAAAATGCAGACTTCAGCTAACCAAGGTAGATTCTTGCATTTAGTCTGTGTCAAATTCAAGGGCAAAACTTGAAAAGGTAAGTGGGTAGAAGCAGAGCTGCAGCAGGTGTACAGGACAGGTGAGCATCTAGCACCAGGGCTTTGGATGAACCAATCAGCTATGAGCTGGCCTCAGAATCCTCCGGAGAAAGGAGGTCAGCCTGCCCCTCATCTCCTGGGGCTCCAGTGGTGCTGGGCACTCACTGGCCTTTGGGGGACCTGGGGAGGGGTCTGGCAGGCTGCTCACTGTGCTGTGATGGCTGAGGGGTGCAGCCCTCCTAACCCCCCTGGGCTTCAGCAGATGGAGTGAATATGCCAGCTGTCATGTTCCCAGTCCTTTATTAGGAGGTAGGGAGTCGGGGTGGAGTGAGAAGAGCTATCAACCTAGAGCTTCACTTCATGCAAAATAATAAATTCCAGGTGGGCTTTGTAAATCCAGAGTTAAATGAAAATACAATCTCATTCACTCAACAAATGTTTTCAGATCCTGGGCCTGTGAGCTGGAGGCCCAAGGTCTAGTCTCACGTCTGATTCTTGCCGTGTGACCTTGGGAAAGTCATGTCTGGCTCCCCACTTTACTTGTAAGACCCTCTTCCCCCAGTCCTTTGTCCAGTCCTGCCCCTGCCCCTCCTCCAGCACAGGGCTTGCCCAGCAGGGGACAGCGCTGCATGACCTCAGGCTGTGCCCTCAAGGAGTCACAGTCTTTAGGGTGATGGAAGAGAAAGACCCTCACTGTCAGGGACAATGATGGTAGCGATGACTGTAAGGATAGCCCTTCATAGGCGCACTTTAGTTTATCCAGTGCATCACCAGGGTCTTGGCAGGAAACAGATGGTACATTTGATCGGGTAACCTCAGAGTGTTGAAGAATGGGATATTTGCAAAAGCAAAGGGTTGGGAAAGGAAAGCAACAAGGGGTGACTCAGGACCAGGGAGGGTAGAAACAGCGGGGAGCCCTTCTAGCTCTAGGCTGAAAGGGCCAGAGGAGAGGTCCCTGCTGGATCTGGAGACAGCTGCAGAGTAGTGAGTAGTGGAGGAGGTGCTGGGTAGGGCATCTCAGCCACTGCCAAGCCAGAGCACTGGGAGCAGAAGGGAGAGCTATCAAGCTCACTCACCTCCTGCCCTCCTACCGTCCTGACACTGCCTCCCACTGACCAAACCATACTGGAAGCCAGAATCCAAGAGGACCTGCTGGTACAGCCTTGTGGTCAGGCTGCATGAGTAGCACTGAAATGGGGAAGGCTCGGAGGAGCAAGAGGGTCGTGCACAGAAAGCACTATCCCTTGCCTTTCCTTTTCATCCTATAACAGTCCTACAAGGTAGATTTTATTAGCTACCTTTCTACAAGAAGAAGCTGAGCTTCAGAGAGGTTTAGTGGTTTTCCCAAAGACACACAGTGAGAAGAGACAGAGCCAGGATCAAAAACGCGGTTGGCCTGAGTCTCTGAACTCCAGGCTTTATAGTTCAGAATATGGGTTCAAATCTCAGTCCTGCCACTCATTAGCTTTTGACCTTGACAATGTTTGTCTCTGCATGGGGAGTTATGATTCCCACACCTGCGGGGCTGCTGAGAGTTGGATCAGGTATGTGGAATGTGGGTCCTTGCAGGCTGGGGAGTGAGCTGACTCAGGCAGTCGCCTGGCCCTGATCCACACTGGGCGGCTATTAACCAGAGCATCAGACTCTGCGTTAGGTGGGGGGCAATTTGTCCGCCTCTTCCTCCACCTGCAGAATCGATCTCCACGCTCAGCTGCCTCATTGAGATTCAGGTCCTCAGCTCCGGGACTCCATCCCAGCGTCTGGTCAATAGCTTATATTTTTAATTTGTCAATAATCAGTCGGGACCTTGGCCAGTGCCCCACAGAGGGCTCAGCAAGATCGCTCAGGCATGGGGATGGGAGGCAGCGAGCAGTGTGCATCGAGGGGAACAGACTAAGCTGGCCTGGCAAACCCAGGTGGGGATGGAGTCTGTGAGTCCCCATAGTTGTTGGCTTCCAGGCCACAGCCTGGATGTCAAGAGACCTTGGGTCATGGATAAATATACTAGCTTAAAATCAACAAAATCTGGGTTCAATTCCAGCTCTGCTGCTTTAAAGGTACGTGGCCTTGACCTCAGAGCCTCCACTTTCCCACTTGTCAAGCAGTCGCCACCATAATTACATATAATTCAGAGGATTGTAGCCAAGTGAGTTCACCCATGTCAAGTGCCTAGGCACACTGTGCGCATAGTATCACAACAATTGTGATTGTTTTCAAAATCTGACGAGAGTCAACTAGTAAGTGAACCAGATTATTGGGTACTTACTGACTCTTGATACAGACGGAGAGGCCAACACTCACAGAGGGAAAGGTTATGCCCATTTTACAAATCAGGAAGCTGAGCTTCCGAGAAGTGAGCTTGCAGGCTAAGGTCATACCGCTAGAGTGTGGTGCAGCCGGGGTAGGTGACCAGGGGGTAAACCCTAGGTCTCCAACAACCTTGTGAAATAAAGTTTCCACCATGTAAGTGTGGAAAACAAGGAGGGAAAAATTGCCTTAGCTCCTTCCCTTCATTCTTGGCATTTTTTTTGTGAAGAAATGTGCTGTTTCCTTTGTCCTCCAACCAGCAGGCACCGGGAGCCCACAGGCGGGCATGGAATGAAAACAGCAAGAAAATCTGTTTTCCTCATGAGTCTTTACCCTTCATGTCACTAAAGACAACCTCAGAGCTTTCCTGCCCTATGTCCCTGCCCATGAAGGAACCCAGGAGAGGTCAAGAAGGTTGGAAGAGAGGTGGCTGATCAGGGGCTCTGCCAAGGTCAAGGAGCAGTTAGTGCTGGAGCCAGGATGCACACACAGGCCCCCCGTGCCCACAGACTCTCTCATCCTAGGATGAGGCTCTCTGTGCCTGCATGCCGGACCTTTGCCGCTAGCTTCATAAGTGCTTGATTTCTGATTTAGCAATGACTGTTTGGGTCTCTTCTTGCAGATCCCACAGAACAGGACCAGCCCCTGCTGTTGTCCCAAAGCTGGGCCCAACTGTGGGGAATGGCACAGGCACTGCATTGAATTCTGGGCTCCAGAATTCAAGCCAGACAACTGGCTTCCCTCCTTTCCAGAGATGCCATCAAGGTGAGCCCCCCAGCTCCAAGAAACTCAGTTCCTCACCTGCAAGAGAAGAGAGTGACACTCCTGCTTCATTTGTCGGGTGGGAAGCTTCCTAGGCAGCCCAGCTGAGTGCTCAAGCAGTAAGCAGGCTGTGGAGCAGGCTCAGGAGAAACCTGCGCTCCCACACCTTCCCCTCCACAGCCTCAGGACACCTGAAGCCCTGGAGACTTCTTCTAGTCTTCATCCTGCCGGGCTCCTCTCTCTCCAGAGAAACTACCCCTGAGTCTGCATCTGTTGAAGTATGCCTTTCACTAGAAAACTCCCCAGACATCAGTAGAATCCCTCATAGGTAGAATTTGGAAGCTGTTAAATGCTCACAGAGAACCTCTGAGCTCCTGAGACAGACGGAGACGTGTAGATCACAGGTGGGGATCTCAGAGCCCTAGAACACCAGCTCTGCAGGATCCTCAATGGCTGTCTAGCCCAACCTCCTTCCCATTGCACAAGGGGAAACCAAGGCTTGGAGGGGGAGTGACTTATTCAAGGACATGGAGCCAGCCAAGGCAGTCTGGGATTCTGTTCTCTATATATGACACCTAGGACTGTCACTAATGCCAAGGGCAACCAGCTTTCTTGAGAGACTTCTAGAGGTCATCTTTGTAGATAGTAGTGGGAATAGTAAGGAGGGTAAGTTTTGTCTTTGCTTTGCTGTTAGCTTGCTATATGAACCCAGGTATATCACTTTCCCTGTCTAAATCTTAGTTGTCCCAACCTGGATAGATCACAAGTTGTTGCAACAATCAGGAGGATGAGGCATGGCCTCATCATCACCTCGTCCCCCACCCTACCTCCTACTTCTCCTTTTTTTTCCACCACTCTCTTTGATTAAGCATTTGCACCATAATCAAAACTTACTTGAAATAAGTTAGGAGGAGGAAGGTATCATTACCCTATTTTCCCGATGACCAAACTCAAGATGGGGAAAATTTATTTGCTTGACCCTGGTCACCATAAGATCCCCAGTGAGGCACCACTTTTCAGACCTGGACAGCCAGAGGGCAGAGCCAGCAACCTTCATGCCTAATGGACCCACCTCCCATGCAGAAGGACTTGGCTACTGAGGAGTCCCTGCAAAGCTTGGCGGTGATTCTTCCCACTGGTGTTCCTCTGGGTTTCATAACCCAGAGAAGTCATATTTGAACCCTGGAAGAAATATTTGGTTGGCACCCCAAGAGGGCCAGGTTCCATACTTCCTGCCTCTCCCACGACAGGCTCCGGGATGGAGGTGGGTCTGCGGAGAGGCACTCAGACGTGAAATGGGTCAGAGAACGATGAAGACAAGGGATTTAACATGTTTGCGTTCCTCCATGGCTGGGGTCATCCATGCGGGAAGTGAGTTGAATCTACAGATTTCCCTTGGGACTGGGGGCATCGGGCAGCCTTATGTCGGGGAGGCCCTTGGGCAGGGTTGGGGGAGGTGTTGACAAGCCTTTGTCCCAGCACAGGGTCCCTTCTGGGTTTTCTCGCCACCCAAGGAACCTCTCCCACTGGCTGTGTGGCCTGGAGCAGGCTGACTCCCTCTCTGGACCCCAATTTCTCCATCAGGGTAGCAAATACATTGGCGCTGAGACAGAATAGTGCTGTTTTTCTTCATAATTTCCTATTAATAAAGCCCTCACACTGGTCAGTGTCTCTCTGTTCTGTCCAAACATTGGAATTACTTGGGGTATACCTTAATGCCAGTTCCAGGCCCTGTTCCAACCCAGTAAGTAAAAATACCTGAAGATTAGGCTCATGCATCAAGAGTCTTTGGCTCCCCAAGTGACTCGAACTGGTCATTGCTCTGTATCATCCCTTGAGAAATTCCTCTGTGTTGCAGGTTTAAGTAGCCTCATCTGAGTGTCAAGAAATTGAGGCCCAGAACGGGGAATGATGTGCGGAAGGTGCTAAGGTCGTTCAGAAGTGGGGTCAAAGACACTCAGACGGTCTCTGTCCAAAGTGCTGAAATGGAAGGGAGGCAGCTCTGCAGAGATCTCTGGACTCTGGACATGAAGACATAGCTTGTTTCCTAGACATGTCTTAGATTTAAAGGTTTGTTAAAAGATTTAAGCATTCTCCTTATCCTTCCCACTCAATTCTAACTCCAATAACACTACTCACAGACCCCAAACCTGAGACTGCACTTCAGGAATAGTCATCACCACACTATGGTCACCAATAGCATGCAATCTGGGTGACTAATTGACATATGGATGAAAGCAAGGCAAAAATTAAAGCATTCCTGCTGGTCTAGCTCAAGATTTTTTCCATAAGGGTCAGGTTAAATGGATTAACCCCACAAGCATTTATAGAATACCTACTGCATGCAATACAAAGATAAACAGACCTCTGAAGTAGCTAATCAGAATACTAATATCAAGCACTGCTAACATTTATTGGGTATTTTCTAAGGACCCATCCCCTTGCAAAAGTTTTTCTTTAATTATCTCTTTAAATCTCTATAGCAATCTTATGAAGATTTCCACTTTTGAGATGAGGAAATCAAGGTTGGGGTAGGGTTAGGGTTCGCACTCCATTCCTAGCCTTGAGGCAATTGTTTCCTGTTCTGTTTCACCCCAAATCCCTCAAACTCTGCATTAATAAGTTAGAGTGTTCCCTTAAAGAAAACATATAGTTCAGCCTGGGGCTTCAGAGATCAGAATTTGCCTAATTCTAGACAATCCAAGATTAGCACTTATGGTTTATTTATACTTGTTCTTTAGGCATAAAAATGTAAAAAGTCTAGTTGCTCAACAAACAGTGAGTAGGGTGGTTAGAATTCACATCCACATTAGCCTTTATGGGCAACTTTTAAGTCCAAGAAAATATCCAATGAAGGGTGGGGTTTTAGGCATGTTGTCAGTAAAAGGGGAGAGCACATTTTTTAGTGGATGCTTGGGAATAATGACTGATGGAGAGATAGAAGCTTTCAGTAGGGATGGCCTTTCCCTCTGGCCTTGGAAAAGTATCTGTCCTTCTCACTAGGAAAATCAAGAGGGATCCTCCTACTCCTGTGCTCACACTCCTAGCCCCGACTGTCCTCCCCCAAAAGCCCTCCCTCCGAGCCACAAGCTATTTCACTTCTCAAATGCATGACTAATAAGTGCTTCATAGAAGGCAATATTCAACTGTGCTGTGGAATCAAAGGAGTGGATTCATGCACCATAGATCACCCCAGCTGCTCTTACAAGCAGAAGATCAATAGTCTAGCAATAGACATTTCATAATTAAAAGAAGACGAAGAAGAGGAGGAGGCCGAGAGGGGGAGGAGAAGAGAGGGAGAAAGGGGACAAGGAGGAGGGTGGAGAGGAGGAAGAGGAGTGAAAGGTGCAGCAGGTAGAGGAGGGGGAGCAGGAGGAGGAGGAGCAAGGACCCTGGCAGATGGTCATGAATTTTCTTTAGCTTTTTGGTGCCCAAGACTTTGGGGGATTTGCCAGAACAATAAGTCCTGGTTGGAGCTGTCCCAAAAGACTGACTGAGAAGGGACTTCAGTACAGTCACATGGTCCATCCCCCTGCCTTGGAGCTGGTTGGGGAGAAATGCACCTCTTTTCAGACTCATCAGAATACCTTTTAAGAACCCCCTGATGCCTTTCTGCATGTCCAAAACCGGCTGGAGTAGAGTGGACATCAGTTTCCATTTTCTCTGCAACAGCCTCATTCCTATCTTTAAGTTAAGCTTACAGATTTCCTCTGGGAAAATCTCCACCTCAAAGTCACTGGTTCAGCATGGAATGAATTTGACCTCCCATCCTGAGGTGGTCCCATGGATCAGATCTAGCCCTTGGGAGTATCCCATTCATTTTCTTAATGATTGGCTGATAACTGCACATGTGACCCAAATGAAGCCCCAATCAGGGTCCATTCTGGGGCTTTTGCTGGAGCTGTTCCTCTCTCAGCTGGGGCTGCCAGGCTTGAAGGAAGGAAACCTGAAGCTTCTGGGGACCATGCTTGTCCTCATGGAGAAAGTCCAATCAGACATAGTGTAAGTCGCATGGCCATTAACCCATTGCTAGGAGGGTACACTGGAGGAATCACACTGACATTCTCAAGCTGGAAACAACCTGCAGGTCTATTAATGTAGTTCTGACTTTTAAATAAGGCATACACATATGTAAGAAGCTATTTAACTGTTTAAAAGAATGGAGTAGAATTATTTGTGTTCATTATAAACAGTTAACTGAATAAGTTTACAAGTGAAACAAGATGTAGAGTAACAAAACAAAAAGCCATCATCTCCTCCCCTTTGGCTTCACCCTGCGCGTCTCCTCCATGGCCTCGATCTGGGAGCATTCTCCCCTTCTCAGCTTTGGCACCTCTGCCCGTCCTCCCTCCTGCCAGGAATGCCCTTCCTGTCCACATTCCCGAAGGAGCTGACTCAGGCTCCATGCAATGTCTTTCTCATCTGGCCAGGGAGAATTCTCCAAGGGCAGGGACCTGTCTGCCCAACACTCAGCCTGGGCATAGAGGAGGTGTGAGCAGACAGGCCACAGTGTAACTGGTGATGATTGTGACCATTCAGACTCTGACCTTGAGCTCATCCCTTGGTTTTCCTCCCCTGACCTCTGCGAATTTCCATGGCATTGAGGGGTTGAAGGGATAGAAGCGACCTTTTTCAGGCATCTTCTTGGTTCCAGGTGCCGTGCTGGCATGTCACCTAAATGTGTTTTCTTTGAATCTTCAATTCTGTCGTCCCATTTTGCTTGGGAGAAAACTGAGGTCTCGAGGGAGGGAGATTGACTTGGTCAAGTCTATCTGCTGCTTGTTTAAGGTTTAGGAGACAGACCTAGGCCAGAAGAAGAGTGAAACAGAGCAGCAGCTGGCCCTGGAGCATTTAGACTGAGTGCCGCAGCAGAGTTCCTACCTCTGATCTATAATGTGTCATTCAGGATAGCCCTTTAAACAAGGACTGACCACTGGCGAATTGATGCATGGACGACGCCTCATTCAACACCGAAAGGAAAGCTCTCTTGTTAAAAAGACCATGGATTGTCCTGAGAGCTGTCACCCTGAGACAATATTGACAGAGCCTGTGCCCCCACCCTGTAAAACCCCAGTGTACACACGCGGGGAAAACAAGCCCATCCTCTCTCACTGAGAGAATAAGTGTAAGGAATTAAGGAGACTCTGATTAAACAAACAGATGTTTTTAGTCGGCAATAGAAGTGTCAACATGATCCTAATTAATGAATGTGTTAATGGCTGTTCTCTGTTTGAAGACAATAGTCACCGCCTTCTAGATGTATCCACAATGACTCACAGGGCACACACTTAGATGCGTGCACAGAGCCTGCCTGGGGCAGGAGGTGAACGGGTATTCCACAGGCAGGGCCAAGGAGCATGCCCTGGACCCACCAAAGGGACACGCGGTGGGGGAGTCACATGCAGAGGGGCTGTGCCGGCTGCAGGAAATAGGCAGTAAACTCGGGACACAGAGGAAATTAGAGCACACTTGAGAATACACATTCACACTACACACACTGCCCACACACAGAGCACATGCAATACACCACCACACACCTCAGTACACATTCAGAACACAATATTTACACCCTTCCCATCACCCACAACACAGAGCACCCACACAGACATTACTCGCAAGATGCACTTACATCTTCCTCTCAGCACACACTCTATGCACACATAGCAGATGCATGTATGCATCACACACATAGCAGCTCATCACATACATGCACATGCATGCACACATGCACAAATGCGATTCCAAATTATAGCTCATGGTTTCAGAGTGCTATTCTGACACACACGCACTCACATATTTAGTAACAATAATGAATATACTCGCTGTGTGTTCCCACCATGTAACAGGCTCAAGAACTTAGTCATAAAAACACAGAAGTAGGAGCCTCCCTGGTAGTGCAAGGGGTTAAGTCTCAACACTCTGAAGCTATCAGCAGCCATTGCAGCATGAGTTTGATCCCCAGCCAGGGAGGTGACCTACATGGTGCAGCAGACCTCTCCTGCCTCACCCACTGTTCCCCTCAGCAATGTTTTTCAGTCAATCTTCCTGTTCTGTTCCCCACTCTGTCTCTGGTGGATCCTCTCTCCCCCTGCACCTCTGGCCAACATCCCAGCTCTTGTGTGCATAAATAAATAATTAAAAAAAAAAAACCAGAAGTAAAGAGGGCAGAGTTTCTTTCTTCCAGGGTCTCCAAGGCCTGAGTACTTCCATGTGAGATGCAGCAAGAGCGTTTCTCAACACCATTATATGGTTGTGTTTACACATTTTCTTGTGTCTAAACAGGGCATTTCCCATGCTGAGTATGACATGGGAAAAAAACTTGTTACTCAAAAAATTGCTGGATGATTGTAAGTTGTACTATATCACTCAGTGGTCTTTCTAATGAAGATGTCAAGGAAAAAAACATTCTGCAACCCTTACTGTTTTTATCCTGAACAATGGTATTTTTATTTATCACTAAGACTCTGCAAAGTTTGTCAGTGATCAGGTGTCCCTTTTTACCCTGACTGCTAGGAAGAGCAGAGATAAATTTTTGGTCCATGCTTAGTTAGGGGTGTTGGTTTTCATAGTACAAATTTCTGGGGGTAATATATATTCCTACTTGTATTTTTTTCTTATTCTATTTATAAAATATGCTTTTAAATGACTGGCTAAATTTTTCTGTGACAATATTGAAATGGATAGAAAGAGATTTTTAAATGGATAGCTGTATTAGGGTAGTTAGCTGCTCTAACAAAGAACCTCCCATTCTCAAAGGCTCAGCACCACACACGCTTTGTTTCTTGCTCGTGGCACAGTCCAGTGTAGGTGGTGAGGGGGATGGTTGGTTCACATAGTCATTCAGGAGCTCCAGGTGTCTTTCGTCAAGTGGCATTAAAAGCACGAGAAACAGGGCCTCCCCTGTGGTGCAGCAGGTTGAGCACAGCATTGTGAAGCTGTCCACAGCCTCTGTAGCACGGGTTCAATTCCCGGTCAGCCAGGAAGATACCCACATGGCGCAGCAGACCTCTCCTGTCTCGCCCGCTGCTCCCCTCAGCAGTGCTTTCGATCCATCTGCCAGTTCTGCTCCCTGCTCTTTCTCTGGTGAATCCTCTCACCCTCCTGAGCCTCTGACCTGTACCCCAGCTCTTGTATAAATAAATCTTTTTTAAAAAAAATTTTAAAAAGCACAAGAAACAAACGTAGAATCACACCCTACAGGGAGAGTTATATCTTTATCCTGGCTTTATGCAGTAGGACCTCAGTATTAACACATCCTGGCACCCAAGGTCATGTCCAGAGGAAGGAGAGGTGGCCTCCAAACGGCAAGAAAGAAAGGCCCTTAGATTGGAGCCAGTGTCTAAGTTGGGAGTTGTTGAGATGAATCAATTCTGGGCGTGCAGAGAGGGTGAAAGGCAGATGGGCAGACAGACCATCAAGATGAATTAACAGGGAGAACTGGTGGAGAGACCAATGAGGAGTTACTTCTAGCCCAAGAGCAGGATGCAAGGTGGTAGCAGTGGGTCTGATGGAAAGCAGGGCGAAGTCCATCTCAGGAGAGCATCAGACACAAAAATGATGTCTCTACACCATGGTCTCCTAATTATCCAGCATTTACTGGGCACTGAACATGAGTGCTGCGCTGAGTGCTTCACTGCAACTGTTTTATTTCCACAGCAGCTGTATGTGGCTAAGTACTTCCATCATTGGCATTTGGTAGGAGTGGACTTTGTGACTCAGAGAGGTTATGTGACTTATCCAAGGTCACACAGAGAGAAAATAGCACCTTCAGAGTTTGGACCATTGCATCATCTAACTGCAACCCTCTGGAAACTCCAAAGCAAGGACCCTCCTCTGTGTTGTGCTGATGCCACAGCTAGATGGACTATCAGAGGACGGGCTGGCAGGGGTACAGACATAACCTCAGAGTCAGCCACAGTTTGGTAGCTCAAGCCCCTGCCCTATGTGAGGCTTAAACTTGAAGCCTCATTTTTCCCACGTGTAAAGTGGGGCTAATGAAGCTTCCATGCCAGGGTTGTTGAAAGGACACCAGAAGATGTACCGAGTATTTCCTGTAACCCAATGCCTACCACACAGTAGGGCAACATAAACAGCAGTCATTATTGTTGCTGTTGCCTTTTAGAGGAATGGAGGAGTCAGGGAACAGACGCTACACCAGCCAGAAGACAAGAAACTTGGGCATGTGCTAGCAGAGGCTGTGGAGAGGGACAGCTGTGAGGGAGATTAAGGAAATTCACACGGAATATATGTAAGTCTGGTACGTATGGCACTTTGGCAAAGACAGAATCAGGATGGATGCGCTTCTCCCCGGAAAGATGTGAGAGGCATTTGGCATCCCTTGTTGTTCAAGCCAGGAGCTGTCCCATGCGCGCGCGCGTGCGTGTGTGTGTATGTGTGTTTCATGCAAATGTGGGTGCCTGTAGATGCCAATTGCACTCCACTCAGACACAGGGGCAGGTAGTGCCCCAAGAGAGGGGTACACACGGCCACTGGAGAAACTGGACTGCGAGGGTCCTGCAAGGCCAGAGCATGGTTCTGAGTCCTCCCTTCACTGTGGACTCGAACTCCTTGGCCTCAGTGAACTTGTCTATGAAATGGAGCTGAGATCTCTTTACTTGCTTCACTCTGAGGCTAAACTACATCTTCTTCTGAAGTCCCCTGTGGCACACAGCAAGGACGTCCACTCCTTGGCCAAGAAGAGGAGAGGAAGAAGGTGTAAGAAGGGACTTTTGTTCCTCCAAGTCAGGGGAGTTGAGGGAGCAAGAGAGCCAGTAGTGGGAAAAGAGACCCAAGTTCTCAAGGAGACCAGGAGAGAGAAAGGATGAACTCAGAACATTCAGAAAAAATCCAGAACTGGAGCGCCATCTTCTCAGTTCCTTTGTCACCACCCCCTGATGAGGTCTCGGGACCAAAGTGTCCCTCCACTTCATGAATGGCTTGCGGGCAAAGTGAGCAGGGGAGGAAATTGGAGAGGCCGTGCTACCTTCCAAGAGGAACCTGTGTTTTTAAGTCCCTTGATGATTCCAACACAAATGACTACAGAACTCAGGACAACTCTGCTGGAGACCACACCATGGGGTGAACATGCCCTGGACACCCACCAGCCTGGCAGAGGTGACTGTCCTGGTTTCAGCGTGTCCATTCATATGTCCTTGCACAGGAAATTTCATCACATGGGGCCTCAGTGTCCCCACTTGTGCAATGGAGCTGATGGTCAATTCTCCCAGGTGGGTGTGAGGACCACAGCTACATCTCCTGTTGAGGATCCGCCTTGGCATCTGGCACAGAGAACATCCTGGAACTATGATCAGCTGCCCCCTCCTTTCTGGGCGGGGGGGGGGGAATGGTCTCATTCAACCTTCTTTTAGCACGTCCTTTTTATAGAGTGTCCTTCCTTCCATTAGCCAGACACACCAAAACATTTCCCCTAAAAACATTTGTCTCCAGCTGCCTCTCCACTTGCGTATTGATTTAGGAGATCAAAATAAAACTCGGGAAGCTGTAAGCTATGACACTATTTTCCCCCTTGGTACATTCTGATTATGTGTAAACAGCAAATTGAAAATTATTTCTTCTTTATTTGTCAACTCCTTAAGGCACCTCGGGGTCCTCAGAATAAGTAATTGGCTCTGGGACACTGTGTGACAATTGGCTTTGCATCGGATATTTGTCCCCAGGGAGTCGTCTTCTGGTGCTGGGCTTTTCCAGGAGAGAAGGTATAGGCTGGGGTTGGTCAGACTTACACAATCTGGGGCTCTTTTGCCCCCTTCATGGAATCTCCTTTGGGAAGAGAGACAGTAGGGAAAAGTCTAGACACTTGATCCAAAGAGAGAGGTTGAAAACCCCACTGGATGGATCCTTCAGTACCATTTGCTCTCTCGGAATTGCTCATGATTCCTGTTATACAGAGGTGACTCAGAACATCTCCAGCAAGAAGCCCTCAAACCTTGCACCCCCAGATTATATCCTTAGAACTATTTGTGAAACTCAACAGTGTTTAAGGAAACAGGGAGATTTATGAGCACAGCTGCAAATTTCAATCTCCTCTAGCCTTGGAGTTTTGTAAACCTGAGTGCAAATTATGATTCTGTCACTGGAAGAACTACAGATGAAGGACTCTAACTTCTCTGTGCCTCTGGTTCTTCATCTTTAAAATGGGTGCAGTAATAGAGCTATTCTGGAGCCTGTGGGACTATGAGGTCACGTGTGCAAATAGCAGCTTGCACAGAGCACGTTTGTGAGAAATAACAAAAGGCAGCTCCTCCTGGCAGAGCAATTATAGACTGGAATTCCTTTCCTCCCAGTAAAGGCAGCTTTACATCAAGGTCTGGTGAGAAGCTTAAAAAGTGGCTTTGGGGCCTCCCTGGTGGTGCGGGGGTTAAAGTCTCAGTGCTATCAAGCTATTGCCAGCCACTGCACCATGAGTTAGATACCCAGCCAGGGAGCTAACCCACATGGCACAGCAGACCTCTGCTGTCTCACCTGCTGCTCCCGTCAACAGGGTATTTCAGTGGATCTGTCTGTTTTGCTCCCCATTCTGTCTCTGGTGAATCCTCTCACCCCTCCCCACACCTCTGGCCTACACCTCAGTTCTTGTATGCATAAATAAAAATAAATCTTTTAAAAAAAAATTGTCTCTCCCTTGCCCCTTTGTGTGGGAGCACTTTGGCAGCACACACCCTATACTACCGTACCAAGCAGCCCTGCGTGTACATCACTCAGCAAGCCCCAGACTCAAGGTAAGCACTCAGTACCTGGCAGCAGATGAGGTCATCGTCACCATATATGTCACATGAATGATTTTGCCTCTTAGGATCTATGAAGAGAAGCACTTTTGAAACGTGGTTACCCCTTCAACATAAAGACAACCAGGTTTGAACCCTATTTCCAGCATGTGTGAACCGTGTGCCCCTTGAAGTCACTTACCATCTGAACCCCAGTGTCCTCATCCTTCACACAGGGAGCAGTAATCTCCTCTCCATCTGAGGGTGAGGTTTTGGTCTGGTAACATGTATGTAAATACCTTCAGCCAGCACCCAGCACTAAAATGCCTTCAGCCCAGCGCCTGGCACATGCCGGGGCTCAGAAAATGTTAGTTCCCTTTGCAGCAGAGAAAAGAAGACCTCCCTACCATAGCTTTTCCCCTTTAGCACAGGCACCCATGGTCAGTGAGTTCGGGAGGTAAAAAAAGAACATTCAACCTGATTTTCAGTAAGGATGCTCAGTATTCTGAGGTATAACCTATTTGTAAGCAAAGATAATCAAATCTGGAACTGGGTGACAAGGACTCCAGCCCCCAAATCCCCCGCCCTTATTCATCTTTTTGACTTTGGCTAAGACATAGGCTCTCGGAGATCTGGTTTCCCTCTCTGTGAGACCGGAGGTAGGAGAAACAAGGGTTCTTGCATATTTTGCACTGCAGTGGCACTTAATCCCGAACACACCTGTGCCTAAGCACAGTAGACCAGGCGGGCAGAGACAGAGATGCTCTGATTGAAACAAGGTCCCGGGAAGAGGCCCCCTGCAGTCCCACACCCCACACCTCTCTCTCCCCACCTTATTCTCATCCCAGAGCTCTCGCTGATGCTATTTTAAGAAAGCCCAGGGCTCTGGAAACCACTAGACTCAGTCCTCTTCCTGCTGAAATATTCCAAGGCTCTGTGTCTGTTCTTGACATCCACTGCCTTGCCATAAAAATTCATCCAAACCTGGAGCACGCACGTGTGTACGTGTGTGTGTGCACACGTGTGCGTGTACACATGTGCGCGTGTCACAAATAAATGCTTAGAAAGAAAGCAAAAAGAAGTTCCACCAGCCATTAAGGGGAAATTACAAATGCATTTTTCTCTGCCTCTGGCACATTAATAAAAGAGATTACAAAACTGGAAGGCAGTGGAAGGAGGGCAGTCTCACAACAATTGGAAGGCGGGGCTGGGGGCCACTGCTTCCTGTACCGTCATCTGATTTCAGGGCCATGGCCGTGCTGTGAGACCGTCTGCAGAGGCTGCTGGGAGGATGTGGAGCTCATGCATTAAACATCAGGGGGACCCATGCAACGTGCACTGTGGGCTGGGAGAGGGGCAGGGATGAAGAAGGGCGTCCCGTGCAGCAGCACAGGCCAGGGGATGTGTTCGTGACCTGCCCCAGCTTGGAAAGCCTGTGGGCAGAGATCTAGAGTTGGTCTAATTCAGGCTCCAGAAAATTACAGGGTGGGAAGTGAAGGAAGGTGTAAAATGAAGAAAGTGCAGAGATTGCTCTAGGGCTTTGAACACAGAGGCCATCCGGTCACTTTGTGTTAGCAGTCATAGAGGGGCTGCTCCATGCCATGAGCTCTGGGATAGATGCTGGGATTGTTCGCTGGAGAAATCTGAAAGATTGGCCTTGTTCTTTCACCCCCACCTCTGTACCCATGTCTTTTGTCATATGACTTTGCAGCTCCTCCTCCTGAAGCTTGGCCACGTTGATCTAGAGCATATACTTTGGTTTAGGCAATGATATATGAATGGAAGGGCCAGGGTGTTCATTCTAGGATAAAACCTGAAAAAAACCTTTTGGATCTACTCCAAGAATGCAAAAATATTAATTGGAAGGGGGATATGCGCTCCCATGTTCATTGTGGCACTATTCACAATAGTCAGGCTTTGGAAACAACCTAAGTGTCTAAAGACAGTAAATTAAGAAGATGTGATACACACACCCCCTCACGTGATGGAGTACTGATCAGCTATAAGAAAAGACAGAATCTTGCCACGACATGGATGGAACTGGAGGGGTTTATGCTACACAAAATAAGTCAGGAGAAAGACAAATACCGAGATGACTTCATTCATGTGGATTATAGAGAAAATAAGCAAAGGAAGAGACAAAACTAAACCAAAGCAAACCCTATCAATCTGACTAGAATTGAGGTTACTAGAAGGGAGAGTGGGGGTGTAGAACAAAGGGGGAAGGGGTCAATGGATTATGGCAGAGGATTATTAGAATTTGGGTGATGGGTATGTGGTAAGGTAACATGTATCCAAAGAGATGTGAACCCATACCTTTAAATCATATATGTGTTGTAAACCAACGGTTACAATAAATAAGAATAAATTGTTACAGCTATTGTAATAATATAACAGCAAAAAGAAACATATCATGTTTCCACCTTTTCCCTTGCAAGCCTGCCCTTGCTAAGGGGAACATGGCCTGGTGAGCCTGCTGGCCACAGAGGCTGCAGACAAGTGGAGCTGAGCTACACACAACCCGCAGAGCAGAGCTGCCCCAGCTGACTTGCAGGATAAAGCTAAATGAGAAATAAATGCCTGTTGCATGCAACTAAGACGTAGTGGCTCTTTGTTATGTAGCAACAGCTGACCGGTACAGTTATAAATGAAGTCATTCCATTTATTCATGTATTTGTTCATTCTGCAAATATTTCCTGAGCACGTCCATGCCAGACATTTTGGTAGACAGCAGGGATAGAATGGTTCATCTGTGAAAAGGACAGAGATTTCCAATTTATTCATTCCAGGATCAAACATCGACTATATGCCAGACGTGGAAATTAGAGCAGCAATTACAGTGGCCAACACAAGATAGAGAGGCCCTGTACTCAGGAGGCTTACCGGCAGCAGACAAAGTAAATAACAACCCAGAAACTTCCCCCAAAAGCCTGATGAATAAGTTTGCCTCTCCCTATAAACTGCTCGCTGTTGGGTGGAAAAGACGGACATTTGGTAGAACATTATATAATACAACGTGTTTGGTACAAAACTGAGGCACTGACCAGCAGCTCCAAGGCAGTGCCCTGCCCTGCCCCATAGAGAAGGGAATGAGGGATGCACGAGGGAAGGCTCCTCGGGGCACAAAATATCCGAGCTCGGCTCTGACGTTCAAATAGACAAAGGGATAAGACAGGGAGGGAGGGCACAGCAGGGCAAAGGAGGGCAGAGATTATGTGGCACCCAAAAGCCAACCGACTGCTGTATACTATCGGGAAATGAAGTGGAAGTAGGAGAAGGCAGGAGGCGAGGGGCTGAGAGACACCAGCGCCTGGGGAGTTTGGACGCCGAGATACTTAGACTTGCTCCAAGAAGGGGAAGGGATAGAGCGAGGGGCCAGTGTCAGGTTGCCCTCAAAGGGTAGAAGGAAGGCGTGGCTGGGCTGTGGCCAGAGACAAGGAGGCTGAGAGGAGCGAAGCTGAGGTTTTGGAGGGGATGGGTGACACCCACACTGGGGCAACTTGGGAATGAGCAACCATCACCCTTGGAATAATGGGATGATTGTGCAGCAACTGGAATGTTTTCTGCCGCCACCAATGTCCACCCACTGTTTTGCAAAAATGCAATCTGAGACAGGGAGGGGACATGCCTCCACCTCTCATGGCAGGTGAACTTGGACCCCAAATCATGATCATCATCATGTTCATGCCTAAGTATGACCCCACTCAGTCTCCCAATCCCTATAATTCAAATAGTCTTAGCAATGACCAGAATATGAATGATTACTATGACCTAATGACTGAGCCCCCGCGAGGCTCTGCATTCATGTGAAAATCTCACTGCATCTTCCCAACATTCTGAAGGATCAGAACTTCCCATTTTATAGATGAGAATCCTGAGCATCAAAAGCTGAAGCTACTTGAAGCTGAACCTCGTTGCCTAAGTCAGCACAGGCTGCTGTAAGAAACCACCACAGATGGGGGCCATATAAGACAGATATTCACTGCGAAAGCCCAAGGCCAAGGGCCTGCAGATTTGGTTGTGGGAGCGCTCTCTCTTCTCACTGTGTGAGATCAGTCTTCCTGTTTTTTAGAAGGACGCTAATCCCATCATAGGGACCCATGACCTTTTAAAGGTCATTTGTCAGGATCAGAGGCTTACACACTTGAGCCAATCTGGCCTAGACAAAAAAAAAAAAAAAAAAATTAAGGTCTCAGGGCCTTCTAAACTTTTTAAGCTCACAAAGGACTGTCTTTTTAATGCCATCACATTGGGAGTGAGTACTGGAACACAATCATGCAATGAGGCTAGCAGAATCCTTACAGAGGACAAGAGCGGCAGCTCCAAGAGATAGTTGTGAGGGCTAAACAAAGAAAGGTTAAACCCATGCCTAGCACAGTGCCTGGCACATAGAAAGTTCTCAGCGAAGGGAAGTGACAATAAAGACGATGACGATCATGGTGGTGGTAGTGATAGGGTGGTGATGGTGATGGTGATGATAGTGGTGGGGGTGGGTGATGATGGTGATGGTGGTGATGCTGATGCTGGAAAGACTCAGATCTGTACCATGACCTTGACTCCACTGTATGGCTTTTGGAAAATCACCTTACTCTTCAGGCCCAAGTCTCCCCCCTCTGTCAAAGGAGGACTTCCATCTGGGGCAGTGAGTCTGGGTGTGTCTTCCCCAGACAGCAGCGTCAGCCATGGTCATGAGCTTATTAGCAATGCACAATCTAGAACCTTCCCAAGTTAGACTCTGTCTGAAACCCGGCAATCTGTGTCGGCAAGTCCTCCCTGTCAGACTGACGCACTTTCGAGTTGGAAAAGCTCTGGTCTAGACAAATGAAACTTTAATTTTTAAAATGACCTAAATGTTTTCTTCTCACAAAATTGGGAGAAGGCAGGTACATAAAGCAGAGAAAAGCACAGCGTTGGGTTGAAGCAGAAACCAAGGTCCCCCAAATCTGTCCACTCCCCTGCGCTTGCCCCTGTGAAGGCCGTGATGTCGCAGGTGTCTCTGCCCTGTGTCAGCATCTCCTACCAGGCAGAGTCCTGCGATCCCTGCCGGCCTCCCCCCGCCTTCTCAGCCTCCATTCCTGTTTACATGTTCCATAAAGTATGGATTTGCTGTGGCCTCGCAAAGCCTGGTCTGTTTTGTCTTTCCTCTCTCTTTTTTTTAAATAGGTTTGAGCCTGTAATTCAGTTAATTATTTCCCAGAGCACAGGTTTGGTGGCTCCCGCACAGCACAAAGCAAGGGATGGAGACAGGTCTTCGGAAACCTCTTTCCAGAAAATCTAATTTCATCATTGAGAAATCTTCTGTCTTAAGCAGCCTCTGCCACAGCCATAAATTTACATATTCTATATGCGCTGCCTGAACGCAGTGGGCCCCATTTGCATAATGCTGCTGGAGGGGCTTGTGCTTCTCTTGAACCCGAATGCAGAGGGAGCGAGGAAGCAATTATTAAGCTGTAGACATTGGCAGGGAGAGAGGCCTCAGATGGATTTCGACTCCAAACCTCATTCGCCGCCCAGGCTGCTCATTACCCAAGGCCTGGATGCCCGGCTGACGGTGGAGTCGAGGGCTGGGAACACGAGCGAATTGCTTTCCTTGGGTTCTGTCTTCAGTCAGGCCAAGGCCATGGAGGCGTGGCGGTGGGTGAGCGGTTGTGCTTTCAGTGTCAGTTGTTGGAGCAATTTTCCCCCTGACCCCACAGGTGAATTCCTTTCTCAGACAGTTTTGTCTCGTTGGCTTTGCCAACACATCTCTGCCCCTTTTCATAACATCCTTCCAAACACACACGAGGCAGGTCGGCAGGGTTTACCCATCTCCTTGCCTGCAACCTACCAGGAATATTTAATTAAGAAAACAGTGCTGAATAAAATCCCAATTGTAAACAGAAACAACAAGAATTCTCTCATGTCTTAGTGACCCTGCCTGATATCTAGACTTACCTGATCTCAGGCTGCCTGGAAGGTGAGGTCTTCCCTACTGTGGGCCACTAGTGGGGCCCTCCTGCTTTCTTGGACTAAGAGCCCCAGGCCTAGTGTGACTGGAGTTTCCAGGATCCACAGGTCACTCTCTGTAATTTCTGGGCCTGCCAGAGCTATGAGGTCCAAGTTTGTTCCACCTTTCCCAGACTCAGTTTCCATGGGAGTAAATGGCCCCTTCTGGCTCTAGGGGGTGCCATCTTGGTTTTACTCTGGGGTCAATATAGAAGGCCTCTTCTCACGCTCAGTGTTCAAAGTCTTGAGTAGAGAGGGCACTTGCCCAGTGGGACTTTGAACCCAGCCCTCTTTGACAATTTTTAAGCCAGGTCAATTCATGAAACACCCAGCCAGAAATCCACCTGTTCACTTCTACCAGTAAATACCATGGATGTAGTTGTTAGGTGATGCTAACATAAGTGCTGGGCACACCTGACAAATTTACTGAAAGGACAAAACATCATCAGGCCAAACTTAGAAGCTGATAGAGCATGACCCGTGCTTTACTCCTTCTGTTTAATAATAGACTGAGCAAGAATTTTCAAATAAACATGTCTTATTTTTGCAGAAGTGGAAATACATTTGAAAACACCAGTTTCACTTCTGATGGCTCAAAACTGGTGGGGGCTGTCAGCCCAGAGCTGACCTGTGGCATTAGAAGTTCACTCTGTGCCAGCATTTGAACAGTGAGCCAGTTGTTGGAAATTTGAATCAGCAGGTTCCTTGCTAAGAATGAAGAAAAAAAAATCAAACCTTATATATCTCCACTAAGAGGTACTGTCTCCTTAAAAGACCTCAACATTCTGTCCTCGGCACTGGCTGTCTCATGACAAGAATTTGGAGGGAGCTCACTTTTTCCATGATTGCATCCAGAGTTGAATTATTTCTCCAAGGAAAGGAGATTGCTCCTGATTAGCTAAACTCCAGGCCCTACAGGCACAAATGGTGGTGTTTCCAAAGAAAACTATTTTGGGGCAGAGCTGGGACTTAGTTTTTCAGAGCAAAGGATGGTCTCTAAGGCTCAGGGCTTGGATAGTGGGGTGCCCCACATCTTATTTAAACACATCTTAAATGCCACTAAGTCTCAGTTTCCAGATCTGACAAGTGAGGATAATCATCCCCGCTTCATTATCGTCATTGGGGGAGTGAGCAGAGATGACATAGAGTAGTTGAGTCACAGGAAGTTTCTGTAACCTGCCCGAGGTCACAGGCGGTAACTGGTGCTGGCTGGAGCATCTGCACTCTGGGGTGCTGGTTCCGCCATCATGTTGACGTGCCTACCAACCACAACACAGGGACACCAACCGCCAGGGCTTACAAAAGTCAAATCAGACCAGTTGTTTTTCTAGACTGAACAGCTCAGAAGGGTAGTGTAAGGAGGGTCTCAAAGGGAGACATTCAGGAGAAGCTGGGATTCACTGAGCTAGTCGCTTTGTTTAGAAACAGAGGTCAGAGGCTGTGTCCAACAAAGTCCTAACCCTTCCATAAGTAAGACCCCCCACACACATTTGTCATGGAGTATGACGTGTTGTTATGGTAAAGGAAATGGGAGAGGAAATGACAGGAAAAGTAAGTGCACCAAAAAAAAAAAATTAAATAGAATAGCTTAGCAAACTTCTTGTCCAAGATGGCCTATTTGCACTGGGCCTGGGTCGCCTGCCCCCATGCCAGGTCATGGCCTGGAGCAGTCTTGTCTCAGGGGAACTGGTGCCTGTCTTCCCTGCACCTTCCTGCAGTGAAGCTGCAGCCTCTGAGGGCAGCTCCTGGTGTCAGAATGTGGTGGTGTCTGTGCAGGGCAGAGCCAGACAACAGTGAGGGACACAGCATGTGAATGTCTCCCTTTGAGGCCCTCCTTACACCACCCCTCTGAGCTGTTCAGTCCAGAAAATTAGTTGGTCTGATTTGGCTTTTGTAAGGCCTTGCAGTCAGTGTCCCTGTGTTGTGGTTGGTAGGCACATTTGAGAACCAGTGGTGCAGCCATTGCTTGTTTGCAGCAATTCCTATATAGAACAAGTGCCAACTTCATGACCTCAAGAACCCACTGTCAGGTATACATCCGACAAAAACTAAGACATGCGTGCACCAGAAGCTGTGGGTGAGTGTGTTCCCAGCAGCACTAGGTAACAGCCGAAAACTGAGAACTACCCAAATGCCTGTCAACACTCCAATACATCCATTATGCCTGTTCCATGATCATATAACCCAGTTGACAAATCCAGCCCACGGTCTCATCCAACCATTTCCTGTTTTGTAAATAAAGTTTTATTGGCACACAGCCATACCCATTCACTTACACCTTGTGGCAACATTTGCACTATAACGACAAAAATGAATAGTTACAACTGAGATAACATAGCCCACAGACTCTAAAGTATTTACTGTCTGGCCCTTTCCAGAATGAATTTTCCAACCTCTGCTAGATAAAAACACAAATAAACAATCTATAACATCCCTGGGATTTTCACAAACATAATATTGAGTGAAAGAAGCCAGATAGCAATGAATACGCCAATTGCATTTACATTTAATACAAAGACAGGCAGAGCGTCTTTCTCTGCACTGGAAGACAAGGGTAACAGTTACCCATGGGGGATAGTAACCAAATGGGGTGCAGGCGAGTTTCTGGGAGCTAGAAATGTTCTGCTGATTTTTGATCTGGGCGGCCGTTCCAAGGGTGTCAATTTGTGATGTACACGATGACATGTACACGTGTCTGCACGTATGTTGTTCGCCAATACAAGTTTCAAAAGAAATTTGAAAAGAAACAGTGGGTGGATCTATAGCAATGCCAAGTATTTTCTCAATGTATTTCCTGGACAGAAAGCTCAAATAACAGATTGTCAAGTTAGAAAACAGATAACTTAAACTTTTACACATGAGCACACATTTATTCATTCACTCTACAAATGTTTATTGATCACTCACCAGGCGCCAGGTGCTGGGAATTCAGTAGTGAGTGAAATAGACACAGCCCCTGCTTTCTGGGCATTTACACGGCTCATACACATGCACAGTCGCCAGCTCCCCCAGGAACCCACATATGGGAGCACCCAGGACTTGCATCCACAGGGCATGTCATCCTCAAGCCCTTTCCTGAATTTCACACCCCTTCCCCTCACGACCGCTGTCACTGTCACCCTCTTCCCACTAGAGACTGAGGATTGGAACTGAGTTCATGGCCTTTCACAAGAACCTGCCTCCTCGGAGGGTCACCAGACTGTGCTGGCTGAGTCTCCACAGTTTAGTTCCAAAAACGGGTCAAACCAACTGCTGTTGCCAAGTCACATATGGAGTCTGACACACCTGGTCCGACAAGGGGAGACCCAGGGCTGTTGGGGTCTTGAACCTGTGGAGGCCTTCTGACATTCCCTGGATTATCTGCTGGGCCTCGTGTCCTCCATGTGGTCACCTGACACTCAGTCGCCAGAACCTTGGGCCGTGGAGCCAGGGTTTCCCGTGAATGAGTGATGCATCCAGAGGCTGTATGTGTGCACCCCTGACCCTGGAAGCATGTCAGGTGACAGAGCTGCGAGTCGTGTGTCCACGCTGTGCATGCTGTGAATTAGGAAATGGAGGTCCGGTGATGGGAAGAGATGGCTCCTGTTTCCACATTCAGCTGAAGTCTGTCCCTGGCCCCAGGGCAATGTCTCACTACTAAAATGTCCTCACTGCAGCAGGGAAAGCTGGTCCTCTACTAATGCCTCATCATTTAGAGCAAGTTCTGCTCCTTACTCTGGAAAAAGTTGCCGTGATCTGGCCCCTGCCTCTTCTCTGACTCATTGCTCACTTTCCTTTCTGTTTTCCTGACATCCCAAGTTCATTCTCACTGCAGGGCCTTGGCACATGCTACTCCCTGTGGCTGGGGTACTGCCCCCCCGTATTCACAGGGATGGCTTCTTCTCTTCATTTGTATCCAAACAGAGAAGCTCACTCCACTTGTCCAAACTCACCAAGACCCTGCTCCCCTGTACCCAGTCTCAACCCTTTCCCTTCTATGATTTCCTTCAGAGTTCATCACTATCTGAAATCACCTTGTTTATTTCTTGTCTACTCATGAGCCCCTTCAAGGAAAGGGTCGTCCTTTTAATCATTGCTCTATCCCACTGCCTCCAAGAGCTTGTTGTGTAGTAAGCTTTCAGAATATGTTGAATATACATATAAATGGATGGAAGGACGGATGGATGGATGGATGGATGGATGGATGGATGGATGGATGGATGGATGGATGGATGAAGCATCTCAGCAGTGTGATTCACAATGCAGACATATCTTCAAAGGTGCGAGCTCTCTTGGCTACCCTGATTGAGACATTCCCAGTATCAGCAACGACTCCTGCCTTCTTTGTATATGGAAGAATATTGACGCAAGGCCAAAGGGACACTTGGCAGCAATTTGTGTTTGCTCGTCTGATCAATAAGCGTCTCAATGCTCACCCAACAGAATCTATTGCTAATGGTTATTAATTACAACACCTTCCTTTTCTTGCATTTCTTTAACCCCTGGTGAAGTTCATCCTTGCCCAGCCCCTGTCATGGGAAATCCCTAGGTCTGTAGCTAATGTCACAGGGATCTGAAAGTGGTGTTTATTTTCCTTTTCTTTAGAGCCTGATGTTTGACACAGGTCTGGACTCTACCCCCTCTTTCTTTTGTGCTCTGGGAAGAGAGTGGTGGTGGGGACATTGTGGAGGGGGAGGGGGCCCTGGTTCCAACCTCAATCCAGCCCTTCACTCACTGTGTGTCCTTTGCCCCATAGTTTCCCTCTCTGACTCTAATCACTTTCAGAATGGGAGAGCACTCAAAGACCTGATACTTGGGGTTCCTCTGATACTTGGGGTTCCTCAAGTTTGGGTTTCTTCATAAACAACATCCATACTTCTAATTCCCAAAGGATCAAGCAACCGTGAGTCCTACCAACTTTCTTCTTTGAGCACACCATCTACCTCCATCACCACTCCAGCTATTCATTTATCCACCCAGCAGCCACTCATGCATTGAAATACACACATCACAGATTTGTTCTGGAAACCTGGAAATGCTGGTGATGCTGCAGCACAAAGTACCTGCATGTTCTCAGCCACAGTGACTGCTCAATAAGTCTCTCCATTCCCCTTTTGGGTCGCCCAGGAACTGTAAGGATAAAGCCATATCATCTCTATCCTAAGGATGAGGAAATTGAGGCTCTGCACGATTGGGGACTCACCCAAGATCACATAGCTGATAAGCAGCTGAGCCAGGATTTGAACCCTAGCTTAGAGGTTGTCATCTGAGCATTCCAGTTGGGGTTTCCACCCCTAAAAATGCTCATCTCCTCTGCCCCTCTGGAAGAGAGAGCCCTGGAGGCAGGCCTAGTAAGATGTCACTATTTCTCCTTCAAGGTGGAAGCACTTTACAAAGAACAGTGGTGATCCAGCCCTGAACCAAAGTACGGTGGTTTACGACATGGGGAAGGTCACAAACTAAGTCTAATTAATTGCCACCAATGAATATTGCACCCCAGACCCCTCCCTCCTGGCCCCAACATCCTTTCAAAGTCAAAGACAGATGACCCAGGTGGTACATGAAGAAAGAAATGATGCACCCACACACCATTTACTATGCAAAGGAGAGTCCTTTTTCCTCAAATGTGCTGATTTTGAGACACAGAAATACATTCAAATTAACCCCTGAGCTATTCCTCTTCTAAATTCCCCATTTAGGGTTGACTTCTTGGCATGTGATATTACTAATTCAGAGGTTCAGGAAGGCATGCTGATTGCCTTGGACCTGTGTGAGGGCTGCGCTCCCACATGATTTGATACAGAGTAGAAATCAGAACTCAGGGTACAAGATCCAGCTCCCCGTGTACCCTGGGGAGGGGACAGGACCTGCCTCCAACCACATTCATTCTTGAACCCTTTAGCAAGCATTTATTGATCACCTACTATGTGTCAGTCACTGTTCTCAGGGCAGGAGAGATGCAGTGATGAAAGCCCCTGGCCTCAAGGGGTGTACAGTCTATTGAGGACAGTTGACAGCAATAACAATGATTTGGCGTACTGGAGCGTAGAAGTGCTATGAAGCAAAAGTAGGACTGAGCAGCAGACAGTGCTGTGGGGTGGAGATGGCGATTTTAAATAGGGATAAAGAGCTTAAGAAAGAAGACAGAGGAAACAGCACTTTATGCCAAGGTTACTGAAACGATCCAAGTTGGGGGTTCAGGGTGCCCCTGCATGGTAGAAACAGCAGAGGAGCAAGAAGTGCTGAATTTCGAGATTCTTGGAGAGCACAGTCCACAGAGTTTGGAGTGGATTAGAAGGGTGGGGGAGGCAGATGTGGAGAAGAGCAAAGACGACTCCTAAGTGTCCTGAGACCCTCGGAGGGAGGCCCAGCCAACACGGAGGGGGCATGCCTGAGAACAGAAGGAGTCAGTTCGGGGCACAGTAAGTCTCAAATGCTTATTCAGCATTCAGGTAGAGCTGGCAGGCAGGCTGAAGAGTTCCCTTATAGGTCATGTGCTCCATGAAAACTCTCTCTCTGTTCTTCCACGGACCCACAGTGTATCTTTGCCCACATGGAGCCTCTATTTGAGACACCCTTCCCCTCCCAGCCCTACCTCTCATGTCAACTTGCCCTTGAGCCTGAAATGCAGCTCTCCTCTGAAATCTCCCTGCAGACACTTGTTCTGTCCTGCCCAGAGCCTAACAGGCTGAGAAGAGAGGAAATACTTAGGAGTCACACGGCGGATGGAGGGAGGTGCTGCCCTCATAAGTCACAAGTGACCTCCTCACTCCTTGGGAGTATATTGACCTGCCTTCTCCCCCTGCCTCCCAGGGACCCCAGTCTCTTCTTAAGCACCACAGGCTCTTTCACAATATGCCTTTATCAATATGATTCCAATAAACGTTTCAGTTCCGCATATAAATTCCAGGGCCCACTGCCCAGTGGAGACCTGCTCAATGAGCAGACCATAAAGATGTAATAATGCAATTAAAAGGTATGGCCTGTCACTCTCATAAAGCTGCAGATCAATGCAGGAGGTGGGGGCAGCTAAAGATACCAGGGAGAGGAATTGGCTTCCCTGCAATGTCTGCAGGATGAGGATGCCGAATCATTCAGTGGGACCAGAGAACTAGATCCCGGACCCAGGAGAGGTTTCAACTCCAGCTTATGGCCTACCTTGGGCTCTGGCCTTCCTTGGTGTGTTGGATGTCAAGAGACTGTTTCCAAATCAGATGTGGAGGTTTTGAGGTTTTAAACAAGTCCCTTCAACTCTTCAAGTATCATTCTCACCATCAGTAAAATGGCCACAACGATAATACTATCTTTGCAAGGTTGTTGAGACAGAACTGATGCAGAAAAGTTTAATGCCAAAAGGTTCCTGAGTTCTGAGGCTACAAAATCAAATAATTTCAGGAGCTGGGAAGATACATATACAAGGGGGAGTCTTAGGGAATGGTAAGAGTGTGACAAAATTGAGCCACACGTGTCTCATTGAAAGGAATCAAGAGCCGGGGCCTCCCCGGTGGCGCAGCGGTTGAGCGCTGGGTTGCGAAGCTGCCCGCAGCCTCTGCAGCGCCGGTTCGACCCCCGGCTGCTCCCTGGCCACCGGAGGAGGGTCCCGCATGGCGCGCAGACCTCTCCTGCCGCCCGCTGCTCCCCTCAGCAGTGTACTTCGGTCCTTCTGCCTGCTCTGCTCCCCGTTCTGGCTCTGGTGAATTCTCTCACCCTCCTGCACTTCTGACTGTACCCAGTGCTTGTATAAATAAATAAGTAAATCTTAAAAAAAAAGAAGAAGAAGAGTCAAGAGCCACTCTGCCCTCCTGCTAGGCAGGGATGCCAGCCTGGTGTTGCCAGATCTGATTTTTCACAAGAAGCAGAATTTCTGGCTCTGAACATGAGATTTCAGATTTCACAACTCTGAACAAGCACAAAATAATCACATCTGCTGGCCATAAGTAGCCTGTGGCCACCCCCCCCCCTTTTTCAACATTTCCTTTGAGACAACTCACCTGTGATAAATACAAGAGACTGGTCTTCAGCCTGTTTGGTTCAACACATGTGTGAGTGTATGTGGAATCATCACCATACATGAGCTCGGGAACACGGATGGAATCATCACCATGCCTGAGCTCACCTCCCAACTCTGTCCTTTGCTGACTGTGTGATCTTAAGTTACTTAACCTCTTGGTAGCTCAGTTTCCTGCCTTGACTGAGTAATAATTAACACTCAGAGGGTCATTACAAGGAGTAAATGACCCCACCTTGGAAAACACTTAGAACAATGCCTGGGGAACAAGCTGTGAGGGAGGGCTTGCCTGAGACCAGAAATCTGGACAACTTCCCTCTTTCCTTCCCCTTCTCTAGGTCAGAAGGCTGTTCCCAAGGAGTTGTCCTCCTTAAATTTTCCTGGCCTGACTGGCTTTCTCAACTCCATTAACACGTCCCAGTTCTGTCTGAGTCTCTTTTGTAACTGTCTTGCTCCCTCCTCTGCCACTCCTTGCTCTTGCATATAGCTCTTGAAGACACCCTCAAAGGCTTTGTCTGGCTACTTCTCTGATGAACTCATTTCAGTTCTTGCAATGGAACACATTTGTCTGTCACCTACATTACCTTGCTTCAGTCATTTACTCCACCCAAAGTGCCCTTTCCATTTATCCCACCTCCCCTGGGCTCAGCTGTCTTCTACTCTTTCATCTCACTGAGTTGTCACTGTGTTTGCATGGCTGTCTCCCTCAGCATCCCATAACCTGTGAGGTCAAGAACCCTGTCTTATTGGTTCCTATATATCCCCTACTATTGACACAGAGGAACTGCTCAGAACATATTTGTTGAAAAAGAGAAAGAAAGAATGAATTATTGAAATGAGATGACTCAAATATTTACTCAGTGTGAAAGCTCGTCATCACCACCATTAAGGATACTATTTCAAGACTTGTTATGAAGTTCAAGTCACAAACAGTCTCTAGAATTTCTAGGTCATCTGAGATCTAAGTCCTGAGGTCACAAGCATGTCCATGAGGGGAATCCAGGGTTCACACCCAACACAAACAAGGGCTCCCCAGAGATGGTGAGATCACTACTTCAGAGACAGTCGGTCCATGTGGAAACAATTCTACCACTTAAAAGGTCTGCATATCCTCCTACTTCCTTCAAATTCTCTTCTTATTTTGACCACTAAAGATGGGAGATAATAGCTATTGTTTCTCCCATCATACCACATTAACAAAAAGAAAGGGAGCAGGTGGCACCCCTGAAAATGAGGGTTCTTAACCAAAGTCTTTGATCACAGTGAATTTGAATGCAAAGTTGAATGTGACTGGTGTGCTTCTTTTTTTTTTTCCCCTTGATCATGTATCCCACTATCATTGGACACTGATGATCTGGACATTGGATACAGAATTTAACAAAATGGGTTTCCTGCCTTTAGAGGAATTACGCCATCAAAAGGAGAGTGCCCTTCCTCAAACACAGACACGTCATGTCTCAACTGTGGACAGAAAGTTAAGAGGATGTTCTAGTGATTGGCTTTTTCTGAGGGGTTCTGAAAGTTTTGGAGGAGGGACTAGAGCTGCATAGATACTGACAAGAGGATGGAGTGGGGGGTAAAGTCCTCCCAGACATGGAGAGTTCAAGTTCAAAGGTCCTGTGGTGAGCAGAAACATGGAGGTGGTTGGGACACTCTCAGTAGATACCCAAAGGATTTTATGAAACCCAAAAATGTTTGGAATCTTGAAGTCTGGGTCCATTATTTTCCAACTGCATTCTAAAGACCCCTTACTCAGAGATGAGGTTCCTAGTATTTCCCCCCATACCTATTTAATCAGACTCTCTAGAGGCAGGACTCAGGAAGATATGACAGACTTAAAAGCTTCAGAAACGTGTGCTAGGCCTGCCACTGAGGCACTTTCCCTACATCACTACCAATCCCATATTTTGACAACTATTACTAGAAAGGAATAAAACTGAATTTATTAAGTATCTCCTACACATTATCTTCTATGTATGCTTTATATTGAACCTGGAAGTGACCCTATTTTACAGATGGTGAAACTGAGGTTCAGAGAGGTGATATCACTCAGTCAGGTCGTGACAGGTCTGGCATACAAATCCAGGTCTACAGGTACCTTAGCCCAAGATCTTTGCTTTCTTGAGGGGGTTACTTCCCTCTCCACCCCTCCACTCCGAAGGTCCCTGCCCTGTCTCCATAATGAGTCAAAGTTGAGAACTCTGCACACTAAAGTAATAAGCAAAAGGGAGGGTGACTGACCCGATGAGTTGTCATGGAAAGAGTTTGGGGACCTAGGTCAAGAGGCCACTCTCAACTCCTCTACTGACGTTGTTATTTTGAACAAGTCAGTTCTCTCATTGGCTCTCCAATTCTTCATCTATAAATAGTATAAATATGTCTACCTGTTTTGTATCTTAGACATCAATGTGAGTCAGTTCCAGCCTAGATCTGAAGAAGGCGCAGGCCTTTCTTCCTACTTGGAAGCTCCGCATGTACCCTGAGAACAGCCCAATGGCCTAGTGGAGCAGAGGGAGAGTGATTCACACAAGGCCACAGTCCTCATCTTTCCAGGCTTCTGTAACAAAAATACCATAGACTGGGTGAATTAAACAAAAGCAATTCATTCCTCATAATTCTGGAGGCTGGGAGACCAGGGTACCACCAAGGTCAGGTTCTGGTGAGAGTTCTCTTCCTGTTTTACAAATGACCATCTTCTTGCTGTCCTCACATGGCCAAGAGGAGAAAATTCTCCCTGTCTCTCCTTACAAGGGCATTCGTTTCACACATGAGGGCTCCATTATTACAGCCTAATTAACTCCTAAAGGCCCCACCTCCAAATACAATCACATTGGGGATTAGATCTCCAATACATGAATTTGTATTCATTCATTCATTCCCTGACAGTCACACAGACAGTAGGATGGAGCTTGACTGAGAACTGAAGCCTGTTTGATTCTAAGACTCAAGTACACCACACTCTACTGTCTCCCACTCTGAAGATTTAGAGATGCATATTCTCCATCATAGAGCCCATGTATTTCCCTGAAGTATTGACACGATGGTGGGAATTTCGGAATAGGTACAAGATATGAACTTATACTTCAAACATTCTGACTTCTAATGTAGTACTTTAAACACTGTCCCATTAGAATATGGAAAGGAAGATGAGAGTGAAAGTGAGAATCCCTGGGAGAGAGAAGAGATGAGCCAGTTTCCTACAGACAGGAGAAAGGTGAGATGGACCAAAAGGTGAGATGGACCATCGGAGTGAGATGGACCTAAAGGGCCAAGTCGCCTCTGGAATAATGGACAACCATGGGTGGCCTTGGATATTTAAGACTTGGAACCAGAGGGCTATAAGTTCAAGTGCCATGCCATATGTTGCTTGGAAATCTGGCCATATTCTCCCTCCTTTTCTGTGCCTTTGCCTTTTGTGATGTGTTCTTATAGTCCTCTCCACCAGGAAAGGTAATCTGTTCTTCTCCACCACGTAAGTTTGAACAGGCCATACAACCACCTTTAACCATAGATTGGCTGAAGATTAGTGTGACATCTGCAAGCCTGGGCCTCAGGATTGCCCCTCTGGAACATGTCCTCTGCTCTTAGTCTGATGGAGGATGGGACACACATGGCTCTTAACCCCTCACCTCAGGCCAATGTTCAGCCAAACAGCAGACTTAAAAGCAGAGAAACCTAGATCATCTAGATGGAGTGAACCAACTCATGAGACCAGAAAAACCACTCATCAGACCAGGTTGATGTGTCACCTTATAAGCTCTTATAAGGATTTATTATCTGAAGTCACTGAACTTTGGGATTTTTTTGTTATTCATCGGTAGCTAACTAACACCTCTTGTTCCTCTTACTTCCCAGTCTTCTGATTTGGGAAGATCGCTTCACTTCTCCAAGCCTCAGTTTCCCTCTTTGCAAAATAGTGGTGGTGATGATGATAATGATGACGACGATGATGATGCTGCTGCTGCCTCCTCCCCAGGGCCTTTGTGAAGATTAAACAAAAGAATACCTTCAAGGCCTACAGAACAGCACCTGGCATACAGTGAGTGCTCAATATATGTTGTTTTCTTTCATCCAGGGAACCATCCTATAGACTTGGTTTACCAGGAGACCAGAGAGAGTGGTTTACTCCCAGTGACCACTTGAGAAAGAATGTAATTAAACTGAGTCTAGGCTAATAAGTCTTAGAACTTCAAACCCAAATCCTGAGATGCCCCAGGCCTCCTCTTGAACCCCTGGCCTGCAGGCCAGTCTGGGCAGAGGCAGTGCCAGGGCAGGCGGCCTCGATGAAGGCTGAGTTCAGCAGTGCAGTTTGCTCTGTTTGCCAGAGCTTGCATGTTTACATACATCCCATAATTACCATCTGCACAGCCAGCGGCATTTGTTGCAAATGGGCCGTTTCCATCTGTTGAAGCAATTTCCTCAGAGGAATTTGCATTGATCACTTTTTTATGCAAAGCTTTTGTATAGATCATTTTTCCCCCCAATGGTTTTTAATAGGTCTAAATATTTGAGGGGCAGGGAGGGGCCTCACAAGGAAGGAGACAGGGGGCTGGGCATGTTGTGGTTGGGGGCAGAGGGGGGAGGCTGCTCTCCACAAAACTCCACCTGTGTTTCTCATCTGCATGACCCAACTCAACCACTGCTCAGAGCCCCAGCCCAGGCAATGCCATTTCAAATATTTATTGTTTGCCTTTATACTTGAGCTGGTAGCTCATGGTTAATGGAGAGGCCTCAGAATGAGGGAAAATGGGGCGTGGTAATTAGCCAAGCAACTGGTGACTCCAGCTCAGAGCTTCATACCTGAGAGGACCAGATGGACGATTTTGCATATTTTTGACAGCTGTAATGAACAGGGCAGCTCCGTATTGATTAAATGTCTGGGAAATTAGTGCAACCCTCTGGAGCTTCATTATTTACTATTTCTGCTCAAATTCTCAGCAAAGTTTACACAAACAGAAGTCTGCAATGAGACGAGGAAAAAAGGAGACAGTTGAATGAGATGATAAATGCTCTATAGGGCCCCAGTCCAAAAGATGCAGAATGGAGGGGTGACTATAGTTTTGACATTGAGTTCCTGAAGGGTAAAAGTCTTGATTGACTCTTTTCTGCATCCCCAGTGTCCTGGGAGTAGGCTCCCAGGAAATCACTGATCCTGGGTAGAGAGTTTGACTTGAAATTGAAACCTAGCTTCTGAACTCAAGGAAAGGTGTGAGCCCTAATAGATAGATACTGTGTCTTTTGAGTAAATGCGATTGTGCCCTTGAAAATATAACTGCAACCCATTAGTAAATAAAAAATTCAAGTATAAGTAATGTTGTCCCTGCCACAACCCCAGTGCTTTGTCAATTCTCCTCTGAGAACCTGTCACTTACCCCATGACACTGACTGGCTAATGGATGCTCAACATGTCTCAATAAAGTTCAGATGAAGTTTTTTTTTTCTAAATATAGTCAACAAAACACTTGCATCACAGTCACTTGGGGAGCTTAAAACAAATTCAAATTCTTGGACCCAAGATGTTGAAGATGATGAAGTTGCCTTAAAGATGATGAAAAGAACTTTATTCAAATGGGCTACTACATGGGGAATTTTGCAGTTGGTGCAAGAAATCAGTTTTAACTTTAAATCTATATAGCAAGGAAAAATGGGAATTTATAGACAAGAATCAAAGTGGGAAAAGGACCCATGAATGAAAAATTACTAAGAGATAGGTTAATTCTTTGCTAAACTGACCTAACAGAATTCCTGCAGAAGGCAGGCCAGAATGATATTAAAGGTGGGGTTCTATGGAATTTGACAAGATATTAAGGGTGATATCAAGGATGGGGGATTTTTGCTTAACTGACTCAGCAGGATTCTTGCTAAAATTGGACTAATTGGACCAAGGACAGAGCCCAAGGTCAGGACATAAGCAGAAAGAGGATTCATAGGATCTTGACAATTGGTTAAAGGAGTCTCTGCCACCCCTGAGAACCAAGAGGCTAAAGAAGTTTCCAAGATGAGTCTGATATGTTAAAGTTAGAGGATCACTGTGGGCTCCAGAATCCTGAGTTAGAATGACCAGACAGCACAAATTTGACCAAAAGAAAGGGCTTGGAGCTGTCCCTGGTGCTGCCCTGGGCTGCAGCACTTCAATGTACTGCTCTGGGTTTCCCATCCTAACTCATGACTTCTCTTCATTCAGTAAGCCATTTTCTGTCTTTTCCACTGGCATCTGGTCTCCTGAGCACAACCTCACACTATAAAAAAAAGTTCTGGAACTCCTATACATGCTTCAATTCTTCTCTTCAGCCATTTTTTAAAATCTCTCCTACTTCTGATCCCATCAGTCTGACCACCTTTCACCTAAAATCTATTGGCTCCTGTCTTTGGCAGATGCACTTATTATAACATAATTTCAATGCTTCCATAAGGATAAGAGAGAAAACCTAGGGGTCTAGACACCAGATGGATATGCATATTGGTGGTGTAGGTGAGACTTCTTTGGCTACATTTTTCTGTAATCATATTCAAAGGGTGAGTCGGGCCTTAAATAACATAAGCTTTCAATAAATGATGTAATAATGGAGGAAAATCTGACAGATTCAATAAATGAAAGACATGATGATGACCACAATGATGATGAGGACGATGAGGAAGACAATGATAGAGTGATGATGAGGCTCGATTTTTCCACTGCCCCCACAAAGATTCATTTATATCACTGTCTCCTGAAGGGATATGTATTTGAGACCCTGGTTTATTAGATGGATGAAGAAATGGATAGATGAATGGAAGGATGGATGGACGGATGGAAGGAAGGATGGGTGGATGGATGGATAAAAGAGAAGAAGGGAGTAAGGGAGGGCAGGATGGATGGATCAACGCATTGAAGAACAACAGGAAAAAGATAGAGGAAGAAATGAAAGAAAATAGCTGTAAATGGAAAGAAATGGAAAAGAATGAGGGCTAGAGAAAGAAAAGAAACTTGGGGAAAGGAGGGAGACAATACATTCTATTGTGCTGTAAACACTCATCAAGCAAGACTAAAATAAAATGGAGTAAATTTGTCCAATGCATCATAGAATATCACTGTACTTCATTTACTTTCCCTCCAATTAGGAAAAAAGCCTATTCTATTAACAGCTACCCTTGCAGATCCAGACAAAATTAACTCCTGGTGCCTCATCCTGGCAACAGGGCAATTGATTCTTCCCCCTAATCCGTTTATTTCATTAGCAATACATTTATTTGGTACATGCATTTTGCCACGCTGCAGCAATGAAATGGCCCTGCAAGGTGTGGGGCATGGGGGAGGGCTTGGAATATTAACCAAATCGCTATTACCGCCATGGCAGTGCTTAAAGATCATATGTAAATCAAATGTCAGGGGAGAAAATTGTAGCAAGGGCTGTCAGGAAACAATTTAGCAGTGGTTAAAGGCATAGCTCATGGCTGTGTGAATTGTGAACTTTGCAAATGGAAAACCAAGCCAGCTTCCACTGTGGGAGCTGATGAGACCCGCAGGAAAAAGAGTGGAGAGGCTGGGAAAAGGCTGAAGATTTGTACTCCCACAAAAACGAAAACAAGCAAACAAAAAACACATTCACTTTTTAATATTCACAGCCAGCTGCTAGGGTGAGTTCTCAGTGAAAGTGAATTTGGCCTGTTGAAGAATGTCACCACCATTTCTGCCCTTTTCATCTAGAAGGTGGGTTTAAATACATAGGAAAAAAACAGTTGCCTTATAAAAGGTAGTATAAGTTCTTTATTCCAGGGTTTCTAGAAATCAGTTCCCATATTGCAAAAATAGATTATTGTTGTTGTTGTTGTTATTTTGGTATCACATACCCCCCATAATGTGTGACCTAGAGTTCTTTTCTTGGGTATTTATATGTCTGAGTTGATAGTGTGTGTGTCTCTGTGTGTGTGTGTGTGTGTGTGTGTGTGTGTGTGTGTGGATGTGATTGTTGTCAGGGTACTTTGTAAAGTTTTAGTCACTGCTCAAGGTATTTAAAGCAGGAAGGGATTTAATAAAGGGACTTAAGAGCTTCTTTAATTGTTGAAAGGACAGACAGAGTTAAGCTTAGGAAAGTTTCCTGAAATTAAATCTTTAATGGAATTCCAGGGAGTCTCTGTGGGAAATGTTGACTGCATGTACCCTAAAAGCAGGTAATTCCCAGTTAATGTAAAAACCACCCCCAGAATCCATGCCTTCCCTCGCTCAACACCTGCACCTGCCTGCATTTCCACTGGAGGATTGATGAGGTCTCCTTCTTTCCAGTTTCAGATCTCATGCAAGTCTCCTCCTTCAGACAGCTCCCTCCTCATAGCATTTCTTGGAATGAAGATTGCTTTGGAATTCAAATCCTGCCCACGGTGCCAAAGCTGAGACTTCGGGCAAGTCAATTCACCTTTCCAAGACTCAGCTTTCTCAGTCCTGAAATGGACTCAGAATGAGACATGTGCAAGGTCTAGGCTCATGGCACATAGTAGGTGCCTGATCAATGTCATTTTCTTTTTTTCCTCTTCATTTTACCCTGTGTGTCTCCCTGGGAGGTTCATTTGAAGCCAATTTCCTCCCTAGAGATAATGCCAGGGCACATAGAGCAAATTCCCAGGGTTCCGGGTCCCCCTGGGAAAAGTCCTCCTTTAAAGAAAGCCATTAAGGATTTAATTTCTTATCATCTTCCATTCCAACTAGCCAGAGTGTTATGAATAATATCCTATTAGCTGGAGACATTCAAACAATCACCCGTTAACATGTTCTTACGGCGAAATGATGAAGCGTCCTCCGAAATCACAGCGCTTATCTGCGGCCCACTCAGCAGGCACTCCATCACGCCCACCACCGACACTTCTTGTATTGCTGTCCTGGATTCCAACTAATCACGACAGGGAGGTTGGACGGTGGGGAGGTGGGAGAGCTGGCAGCCTTCTGTGGCTGCAGGCTCCTGGGGGCAGGGCGAATGCTTAGATTCCACCTGCCCTGTAGAAGGTGGTGCAGTGCCTGCCCTGGGGCATTGGAGCAGCTTCTGAGCAAGAAATGTGAAACAAATCACAAGCAGTGATTTGGGAACAGGGAAACCAAGTCAGTAAGACACAGTAAAATCCATCAAGGGAAGAATGGATGAGAAGAGAGGTGAGTTACCTGGAAGAATTATTTAAAGACAAAAAAATCCAGGAAAACAGTTAAGAGAGATATCAGCTTTCAAGTTATAAGAGACCCTAGTGATTGACTATTGCAGTTTTGTTTTTCCTTTTCCCGCTGGCCAGCCCCCTTCCCAAACGTGTTCCCCTCACCCTGCCATAAAGGCTGAGACCAGCAAGGCATCTCTGGCCACTTTAGTTGAGTGGCCAGATCCTATCTGGTTGCTTCCAAGGGCCCAAACCACCCTTTAGAAGAGACCCACTGGATGTGATGGGTACAAGGCTTGCCAAGCCCCCGTGACCACAGCTCCTCTCTTTTTCTCCCTGCATATGACAAACCACTCCCTTGGTCATGAGAGAACTGGCGACAAAGAGTAAGCAAAAGTTTTTATTTTTTTTAAATTTATTTATTTATGCATACAAGACCTGGGGTACAGGCCAGGGGTGCGGGAGGATGAGAGGATCCACCAGAGACAGAGGGGAACAGAACAGGCAGACTGACTGCAATACACTGCTGAGGGGAGCAGCGGGTGAGTCAGGAGAGGTTTGTTGCGCCATGTGTGTTGCTTCCTGGCCAGCTGGGGATCGAACTCATGCTGCAGAGGCTGTGGATTGCTTCATAGTATGTTGCTAAACCCCATGTGCCACCAGGGAGGCCCTTAGGTATTTTTGTGACAGTCCAGATTGAAGTTCCTTGTTTAGTAATCACAGGAATGACGAGAAGCAGGCACCTGGCTCCCACTCTACAGGTGATAATCTGAGGTCAGAGGCTTTCAGTGAGTCCTTCCAGGCAGCAGCTGCACAAGATCTGGACCCTCTCCTGTTCCCAACCAGATCTGTCCTTCCCCCTCACCCTTATCCTCACCTCCATGAGGAATTTTGGTGGCTGTTCTATTCTTAGGGTTGTGGTCACAGGGCCAATCAGGCGCTTGGCAGATAGGGGCAAGAGTCCGCTCGAAGGATGCTCCTATTTAGAGGAACTTCCATGCTTAAGTGCTTCCCTTCCCTTCTCTCTGACCTTGGGTGACTGCCGTTGCCTTAAATGCACAGTAATACACTCGCAGTCACTGTTCAATACCCAGGGGAATGGCTTAAGGCCCGCCACTGGAGTGAATATTTTTATGCAGGCTATAATTTCTTTTAAGACCTTCACGGCATTCCTGCAGCCTCCACCATGCCCTCTCCTCCAGAGAGCACACAGCAGAAAGAAAAGCTTTTTCCTAATGAGGGGAGCAGCAGGCTTCAGCAGAGGGGCCCAGGATGAACTGCCCCAGGCTGAAGGCAGGGCTTGCTTTCTCATGGTCTTCTGTTTCGCTCCCTAAAATCTATCCTCAAAGCAGAGGGGAGGGTTATTAGGACTTTGGTGGTAGGATGGTGTGGTAACATACATTTACAGAGGTGTGAGCCTCTACTCCGAAAACATATGTACTACTGTAAACCGCTACCACAATCATTAAAGAAATAAAAGAAACACAATAAAATCCATCCTCAGAGTAATAATAATGATGACCAGTGTTTCTGGAGTGCTTACCACATGTCAGTTCCATTCTAGAGACCAACACGTATCATCTCATTTAACAACTCAGAGAAACTGAGGCAGAGAAAAGGCAACTGCTGCATGACTTGCCAAAGGTTGAGAATGCGGGAAGCCAGGCTAGAAACCCAGGTTCTGCATATAACCCCCAAGTCACTTTCCACCTAGTAACCAAGGAGATTTCTAAAAAGAACAAACTCGATCAGGTCACCCCCCACATGGGCTCCAAACCCACCCTCTTGCCCTTGAACTGGAGAGCAAATCCTTCCCCACTGTGTCTCCAGACCCTGCCTGACTTTGCAAGCCTCACCCGTCCCACTGTCTCCCTGGTTCTCAACACCACTGCACTGGCCTCTGGCACTGGATCCTTCCAAGCTCTTGCTACAAGGTCTTTGTACCTGCTGTTTCCTTTGCTTGGAACAATTTTAGCCCCCTTCTTCAATCCACCCTCACCTGGTTACCTCCATGTCCTCCAAATACCACCTCCGCCAGAAAGCCTTCCCGGGTTGACACTGTTGGTCAATACCCCCATTGTTTCTCCTTTGCTGCTTCTGCCACATTTCTACTCTTACATTGTTTATGTGGTTATTTTGTATGTGTGACTTATAACTGTCCCCCTGACTAGACCATGTGTGCCAGAAAGGCAGAAAATGCAATTGTTCATTATAAATTTTGTTCATTATATTTCCCTAGCTCCTACAATTATGGACATTCCAAAATAGTTGCTGAGTGGTTGAATGACAAATGAATAAATGAATGAGTGAATAGATGCCGGGCAAAAGTATGACACCCAGGTTGGCAGAGCGAGGCATGTGGAGTTGGGCCCAGGATGAAGGAAGGGAGCACTCACCTCCAGCTCAGACCTCCTGGAGCACTAATCAAGTGTTCCAGATAAATATTTTAATACAGTATTTTAAAATTCAAAATTAATGCAAAAATATCCATGATAAAATATAAAAATTTTAAATGTCATGCAGAAGCACATTGCAGCCTTAGGCAAAAGTGAAAATCAGTAATACTAGTCCTATCTTTGTTTAAAATTTTGATATATTGATCACAGAATATTTGTTTGCATTAACTTTTCATGTAAAAAAATTTCATTGAAACCCCACCAACTGGGAGAACATTTTTGCACCCAACACTAATGATAAAGGACTGATCACAAAAATCTGCAAAGAGCTGATGAGACTCAGCAACAACAAAGAAAATAATCCAGTCAAAAAATGGGCAGAAGAGCTAAAAAGAAACTTTTCTGAAGAGGAAATGCAAATGGCCAACAGGCATATGAAAAAATGTTCAACATCACTTGTCATCAGGGAAATGCAAATCAAAACTACCATGAGATACCATCTCACACCAGTGAGAATGGCACATATTAAAAAAACTAGCAACAACAAATGTTGGCGAGGGTGTGGAGAAAAAGGAACTCTCCTGCACTGTTGGTGGGAGTGCAAACTGGTCCAACCACTGTGGAGAGCTGTGTGGAGATTTCTGGACCTACTAAACATAGAGCTTCCATAGGATCCAGCAATTCCACTCCTAGGTATTTACCCAAAGGACACAGAAACATCAATTCCAAAGAACACCTGCACCCCTATGTTTACAGCAGCACTGTTCACAATAGCTAAGCTTTGGAAACAACCCAAATGCCCAAAAATAGATGACTGGATCAAGAAGATGTGGTACATATATACCATGGAATATTACTCAGCATTCAAAAAAGATAAACACATGCAATTTGCAGCAACATGGATGGCACTGGAAGGGATCATGCTCAGCGAAATAAGCCAAAAAGAAAAAGAAAAATACCGGATGGTCTCACTCATAGCAGGAATCTAGAAAACTTAAATAAGGGACCAGGAAAACGAATAACTATAAGAAAGTGAAAATCAAAATCAACAAAAAACTACGAACCAGAGACACTTTTAAGGGGGCGGGGGTGGGAGGGGAGAGATTGGGGTCAGAATGGGGGGGCTGCAATTGTATGGGGAATATAAAAATAAAATTTATTATTAAAAAAAAATTCATTGAAATGCTTTTCATCTTAACTACGGAGTTTTGTTTTTATTTTTGATGTTCCCTTAAATTTTGTGCCCAACATTTGCCTCACACTAGTCCTGGCATGGTCTAGGCAGCCCTGCAACCTCAAGCACCATCCCCTGGCCACTCAGATTCTCTTGTTCCTTATCAGTAAAGGTAGTGATCAATGTGAGGTGGACCACCCAGAGGCAGCCTGTGCCTTCATCTCTGAGATGGTGGTCATCACATCAAGCAAGATACCGCAGGGCCTTTGCACTTGCCTGGAACATGTTTTGAACACATCAATGTTTTGACCACTGCTAAATTTGTAGTGTTATGAGAAATGATAGTGAGGCTTGGGAGCATTAAGTGAGTTGGTTCAAATTACACATTTTGTAAGACACAATGTTGGGTTTTGAATCCTAAATCTTTTGTTTTCTGCTATCATTCTAAGTCCAGCTCCCCTTGGTGAGCAGAGGCAGGGTAAGAGAACAGAGTAGGGAAGAGCAGGCAGCAAGCAAGGGGCAGAGAGAGGACTGAAACCCAGGTTTCCTGGCCCCCAGCTCAGGCAATTTCCTCAAGCCCATTAGGACTTGCTAAGACTTTAGAAGGCTATTTGCAGTGCTAGACCAAGAGACCATAACGCTAGGTAGCTCAGGAATGGGGGCATTGGATGCATCATCTCCCACAGCCAGCCTCTGTAGGGGTCCTACCTTCATGTAGCTCTGATCTGGTGGAGCTACCCAGGTCCTTCTAGAAGCATTGGACAATGAAAAGAGGCCACTTGGAGAGATGTTCTCAGAAGATGCTTTTTGGGTAAACCCTTTCTATGTAACCTCTCCCCTACTCCTAGATTCATTCTGATCAGCAAAAGTATTAGGAAACTGCACTGTACAGTTGGACAGAGGTGGGCTTGAATCCAGATGTCTGGCCCTGGACAGTCCTAGACCTCCATGTCACACAATTCATTTGTCCAAGGTGTATAAGGACTATCACGAATGATAAAGGCCATGCATTCATCTACCCACCTACATGCTTCTTTTTTTGTACACGTGATCCCATTCTATACATGCTTCTGCAAAGTTATATTTCTGTCACCTATTGCTTCTTGGGTATCTTAGTAGGGGGCTTAAGAATTCAGGCTTTAGAGACAGAAGCCCTAGTTTTGAATCTCAGATATGCAACATCTTGGCTAGACAATGTCCCAATGCCCATAGTCCAACCCTTCATTAATGTTCACAACTGAAAATGGGATGCATTCAATGTAACAGGGAAGTGTGTCTGACAGGCTGCAAGGGAGAGTGTCTGACCCCGGTGAAGTCTCTGTAGATTCTGGCCAACATATCCTAAAATCAAAATTTAGTTCTTTTTGGCTATTGCACAGTGTTCCAGGTTGTCTTAACTTTTATCCTGATGATGGACATCTAGGCTATTTTCTGTATCTGCTGTAGACCTGCATGCCAATTGTGCAATGCAGGCTCCACTTATATTACTAAGGTTCCATAGCCATGATTGCTAAGAAATTGAGAGGTTACAAGGCAGGAAATATAAAGGGGAAGGTTCATTTTGTCAGTCCCATGTTTACGTTTTACAATGAGAAGTACTCATGGACAGCTTGTGAGAGAGGAAAGAAAGAAAATAAAGAGTAGAGAAGTAATAAAATAGAAAAGGAGGACCTCCCCTGGTGGCGCAGGCAGATGAGTGCCATGCTGTGAAGCTGTCCACAGCCTCTGCAGCACCAGTTCGATCCCAGCTGGCCAGCAAGGGTCCCACATGGCACAGCAGACCTCTCCTGCCTCGCCTGCTGCTCCCCTCAGCAGTGTATTTCATCAGTCTGCCTGTTCTGTTCCCCGCTCTGTTTCTGGTGAATCCTCTCACCCTCCCGCGCATCTGGCCTGTACCCCAGTTCTTGTATAAAATAGGAAAAAGAGAGGTTAATAAATGAAGTGCAAATTACCAGGTACAAGACCTGAAAGATAACATAAGCCCCTCAAATGGCAATTACTTGCCTCATCATTTCCATCATCATCATCCCAAAGTTATTTGGTATCTAATCAATCTGAGATAGTGAAATCATCCTTCAGATCCCTTGTTCTGTGTCGGTAAATGACTGACAATCTGTGTGCATGCCTGCATGTGTGTGCATGTATTTGTGTGTATGCGCCTGTGCATGTCTTGTGTATGTGTGCCTGCCTGCATGTGCCTGTGCATTTGTGCAGTATATGTCACTATATATATAGCCATGCCAAGTGTGTGTGGTATGTGTGTTCATGATGGATATGTATACATGCAGAAGTGATGAGTGTGTGTCCTTATGTGTGTGCATATTTACGTGTGTGTGCATAAGCATGTGTTTCCTTCTTGGGAGACAAGAAGCCCAATACATGGGGTGATGGATAATAGATGTGAAATCATCTTTGAAACTGCAGATGCCTGCACACACATAGCAAGGGAGTGTTAACATTCACATCCAGGAGGAAAAGCCATCTTGATTGATCTCCCCACCTTCCCTTCCCTCTTCTTCCCTTAATTCTCTACTTGTCAACTCTGTCCACATAAAGAACTGTGGATCCCAACAGCATGTAACCTTCTCTCACCAAGTCCTCTGAGAAAGCCAAGCTTTCTGCTTGATGAAAGATCACTTCTCTTTAATTAACATTTAAAAAAGCACATATTGGATGGAAATCTCTGCAAAATGAGCTTCAAATTGTGGAGAAAAAGGAACTCTCCTGCACTGTTGGTGGGAGTGCAAACTGGTCCAATCACTATGGAGAGCTGTGTGGAGATTTCTGGACCTACTAAACATAGAGCTTCCATAGGATCCAGCAATTCCACTCTTGGGATTTACCCAAAGGACACAGAAACATCAATTCCAGAGGGCACCTGCACCCCTATGTTTATAGCAGCACTGTTTACAATAGCTAAGCTTTGGAAACAACCCAAATGCCCAAAAATAGATGACTGGATCAAGAAGATGTGGTACATCTACACCATGGAATATTACTCAGCATTCAAAAAGATAAACACATGCAATTTGCAGCATGGATGGTGCTGGAAGGGATCATGATCAGCGAAATAAGCCAGAAAGAAAAAGAAAAATACCGGATGGTCTCACTCATAGCAGGAATCTAGAAAACTGAAATAACAGACCAGGAAAATGAATAACTATAAGAAAGTGAAAATCAAAATCAACAAAAAACTATGAACCAGAGACACTCTGTGGGGGGTGGGAGGCGGGGAGGGGAGGGGAGGGATTGGGGTCAAAATAAGGGAGTTGCAATTGTATGGGGAATATAAAAATAAAATTTATTTTAAAAAAATGAGCTTCAAAAGTTGGAACAGGAGACCTTAAACTAAATCTCAGATCTCTCGAGTATCACTCAATTTCCACTGATAGAAGAAAGTGTGAGGACATTTGCCCCTTTGCAAACTGGCCCCAGATTGCTCTGTTTTGGACATTACTGAAACTATTTCCAAAATGCCCTTCCTCTTCCTGGCCACCTAGCGTCAGTGGCCACCTTCATGTCTTTAACGACCTGCATGTTTGCCCCTTCTCCCTTGTTATTTGTTGCATCTGATCTTCAGACTATACCAGCTGACTATCTTTGTCAGCACTGAGTGCAAAACCAGGGTAACTAGGCTATGAATAGAGTAGCTGGTTAGGATGGAGAATTTAGAAACTTCAGATTCTTGCTCTTATTGGTTGCTGTGGGGGCAGAATGTGTTCTGACCCAGCAAAATAAAAAAGGCTCATCTGTTTCATTCATTCATTCATTCATTCATTCATTCATCAAAGGTTTGTAGAACTCCATCATCTATGAGTTGGGTCCTGTTCTCAGCAAGGAGCTCAGAGGGGCCAGAGGGCTTTCTGAGGCTTCCAGAGGCCTGAGCTGGGGATAGTTGAGGTGCTCCTGAATAAACAGGGGACTGCCCTTAATATTTTGCTCTGTATGGAGCAAAATGTTCTGGAGACAGAACATTTATGCCCACAAAGTGGACCCATAGGATAGATACCAACGATCAGAAGTACACACGTAAGTACTTGCAAACACACTCCCAGCTCAGCAGTATACCAGGGGGGCTGAGTATGGAAAGGGGTAACTGAGCATTCGGGGCATCTAGTGAGTTGGAGCAGGACAGAGATGCCTCTCTCTACCTTCTCATTTTCTGGATTATTTCAGGTGAGCCTTCATAGCAAAGGTCAGGGAGAGCATCAGGAGACCCAGAATCCAGTCTTTTTACCCCAAATGATTCTGTGTCACTGCAAACTTCTGGTTTTCATGTTTTAACTGAGATAGAATTGATATATACTATTATATTACTTCCAGGCAGACAATACGGTGACTTGCCGTTTGTATGCGCTGCTTAATGAGGAGGAGGTTGTTCTTTTTACTACCTTCACCCATTTCTCCACTCCACCCCCTGCCTCTGGCAATCACCAATCTGTTCTCAATATCTTGACTTCAGGGATTTTTTTTTTCATATCACACATAGGAATGAAAATGTATCACATATGTCTTTCTTGTTTTCCTTAGCATAATGCCTTCAAGATCCACACAAGTTGTTACAAAGGGCAGAATTTCTTTATCATGAGTGAATAATATTCCACAGTGTATATACATATATATGCCTGTATATTATTCTATATAGTACAGAATTATATAGACTATACTATGTACACATATGTGCATATATATCTTCTTTACCCCATTGTCCCCAGATAGACACATAGGTAGTTCCTGTGTCTTGGCTATGGTAAATAATGCAGAAAGGAACACGGGGAGATTGAAACATTTTCTACATCATGATTTTGTTTTTTTCAACTAAATATCCAGGACTGGGATTGCTGGATCATATGGTGATCTTACTTTTAATTCTTGAGGAAATGTCACACTATTTCTCATAGTGTCTGCACCGATTTCTGTCTCCACCTACATCCTTGCCGACACTTAATCCTTGTCTTTTAACAATTGTCTTTCTCACAGGTGTGAAGTGATGGCCCATTGTGGTTTGATTTGCATCTCCCTGGTAACTAGTGATATTGAACACCTTTCTATATACTATCAACCAAGTGTCCATCTCCTTTGGGAAAAATGTTATATAACATTTTTCTGTCCATGTTTAAATCCAATTATTTCATTATCTTGAATAAGACTCTTCCCTAGCCTGGGTCTTGGTTTCATAACTTGAAAATGGTGGAACTGGACCAGACGATATCAGGTCATTTGATGAGATTCTCACCTTCTGATTCTATTAATATAATTGACACTAATAACCACCTGGCACTGAGAGCTTACCACATGCTGAGAGTCAAATATGCATCATATTTAACCCTCATTTGAACCCAGTGAACTGGTGCTACTTCCCCTTTTTCTAGATGAGAAAACTGAGGCCAGTAAGTGGCTTGTCCAGGCCATGCAGCTCGAGTCCAAGCTGGGATTCAGACCCAGGCAGGCTGACCCCAGAGTCCATGCTTTCAACCATGCTTTTAATATGCTGCCTCCTGAGCTGCTGTGATTTTACGGTTCAGGAGTCCCATGTCCCTAACAGCTCCTGCCCCTCCAGGCTTCTCCAGGTCTCGCTTAGGGCCTTTCCTAGCAACATCTCAGACTTCGTGGGAGCAGTATGCAATGGGGAAGAGCAGAGCCAGGGCCCCTGCTGCCTTACAACTCCAGGCAGGCTGACACCCCAAGGTCCCCAAGCCCAGCTCCCTGCACACTCATCTGGCACCGGCTGGCAGATGGGTATGCTGGCCAGTCCTGCTAGCCTGCCAGCTGGCCCAGAGAGCCCAGTGGCTGGCACCTAAGCCACTTGGATGGGCTGCCAGCCCGCCTCCCACAGGCATGCAGCTGGCAGTAAGAAGCAGATGGGCCAGCCGGCCGGGCCGTTGGCTCTCCGTTAAGCTGCCAGCTGGCTTTGCTGCGCCTGGTGCCTTGGCACCTCTGGGCTCGCACCAGTGGGCAGGAGGGCTGACAGGTTGGCTTCCTATGGATGGGCAGCTGGCACAGGCAGCAGAGAAGAGGGTTCCTCGACCCCCTCCTGGCTGCCCCTTTAAATGTCCAGGGGCCTTCACCAATGAGTGCTGAAGACAGAATCCATCCTGCCATCACCTTCAATGGGGACGAGCTTCCTTTCCCTGTGCTCTACCATCTGCATTGATTTTCACAAGCTCAGGGCTCCCCAGGAAATGCTTCATCCCTGCCCTCTGCCTCCTGGTTTTCTAGCCCCCTTCATCCGATAGGAAAGGGATGTCCCCTGGCAGGCACCCCCAGGTCCTGCCAGCTCCTCTGTGCCTCCCACCACGTCTAGCCACCTGTCCTTTCTCAGTCGGGCTGCTTCAGAGGTTCGGCTTCTGCAGCTGCCAGTCCTGGTGAGGTGCTATGTGAAAACCCGGGAGAGTGGGTTCTGGCCTGGCACGTTCCTAGCATGCTATGAGAAGGACACTCGCATTTCCCAGTCTGAGCCTCGCATTCCCCATCTCTCTCTCTAAAGCAAAAATGTCAAACTAGAACAGACTCTCACCTTGGAGTCCCTAATAAAACTTAATGGGTTCATGACCCCTGACATTCTATATCCAAACGCATGTGTCTGGGTGATATTATGGGTTGAATTGTGTTCCCCAAAAGATATTGAAGTCCTAACCTCTGGTACCTGTGGACATGACCTTATCTGGGAATAGAGTCTTTGCAGATGACCCAGTTACAATTAGGATGGGCTCTAATCCAACATGGCTGTCCTTAAGGTGAGGGAGTATGGGCACAGAGACAGACATGCATAGAGGGATGACAATGTGGAGGCGCAGGAAGCAGGTATCTCCAAGTCTAGGAGTACCCAGACCACCAGCAGCTCAGTGAGAGCCAAGGAACCAGTTGTGCTGAGGGGCCCTGAGGAGGCACCAGCCAGCTGACACCTGCACATCACACTCCTCACCTCCTGACAGTGAGACAACACATCCCTGTGGTGAAGCTGTCCAATTGGTGGCACTTTGTTACTGCAGCCCCAGCAAGTTAATACAGGTGGGCGTGGCATTTTCTATAAGACAATCCCTTTAGTTCATCAGGTTATCAATAGGGCTCTTGATCCATCCCACACCAATTACAGACCATTAGTCCTTCCTGATCCTGACATTCCAGAATTCAGCCTCCTGAAGTATAAGGCACAGAAAAGCAGGGCAGCAAACTCTAGCCATCCAGGAAGACTAAACTCATTCCCCATGATTCCAAAGAACCTAATCAAGACTCAGGGCCTTTTAATATCTGACTTTGGATGTGCTAGCAAGAGGCCTTGGATCAAACCCCCACCCCCAATTTTCCAACTAAGAGTCTGACTAAGCCTGTAGAGCCACCCTACTAGAAGGCAAATGCAGATCTGAATCAAGCAACCTTAAAAATTAATACCATTTCATCCTATAATTCCACTTCTGAGAATTCATCTGAGGATATGTATCAAGTTATGGAAAGGTTTTCTTTTAAAGATGTTTATGAAGTGGTGGTATAAATTTATAAAACAAATAGGAGGAAATAACTATCTCTGCATTGGGTTTGATGGTCTAGGATGATCTCAGCTACCATTAATAGGCACCTGGCTTGGATGCCTGCAAGGGTGAGGATGTCCATTATCTTCCTTCCTGGGAAGGCCAGAGGGTGAGTACACTGATGAGAGGCCTCCAGGGTTCTGGATTGCTGCTCTGTGTCCTTCCCTGGATGTTGGCTTTATACAGGGCTCTCCTCATGGGCACAAGATAGCTGCAGAGGCCCCAGCATCACATCCACTCACCTTCAGAGAAACCCCAGGGGCATTGTCTCATGAACACCTTTTTTTAAGAGGTGTTCGGCAGCTTGCCCAGCAGCCCTGAGCAAACTTTCTTCATATCTCACTGCCTGTGATTGTATGTGTACCCAGGTCTTAACCTTCCCTGAAAGGAGAAATAGAGAGACTGATCAGCTTGGCTAGTCAAAGTCCATTTCCTGAGGTTGGAGGAAGGGCTGGCAGTGACTGGTTGGTAGATGAGCAGCAATTAGAAAGTTAGAATTATGTTAACATTAAAAGACAAAATAATAAATAGGTGTAACGTCTGACAGACTGATAATATCCATGGAGAATGCTTTCTGGCAATTTAGTAAGACCAACACTCCAATATGATCGGCAGATATGAATATGTAAAGGGAGTATAACTATGTACTACTCCAAACCTAAAAAAGTAAAAATGACTTAAGTGATGTAATTTCCATGGAATCTTGGGGAATGAGTTCAGTTTGCCTGGATGGCATCACTGATAATCGATACATCTTGCCTATAATCTGGCCAGGTTTATGGAAAATAAGCAATGTTGAGGAATTTTTGAGGAAATGGTCATTCAAATGAATGGTTGGCAGAGTCATAAACAGGTATAGCAAGTTGGCTTTGAAATTATGCCTACTGTATTTTTTAATTGAGGCAAAATTAAAAATTTAAATGTAAGCAAGTTAAAGTGGACAGTTCAATGGCATTCATCATGTTGTTCAGCCCCACCTCTAACTAACTCCAAAACCTTTTCATTGCCCCAAAAGAAAACCCAGTAACCAGGGCCTCCAGCCCCAGCTCCAAACAACCAATAATCTGCTTTCTGTCTCTATGATTTTCCCTACTCTGGATCTTCATGTTAATGAATCATGTGCTAATATAGTGTGGCCTTAACATACTGTGTTCTGGGTCCATCCACGTTATACAGAGGCATCAATACTTCATTCCTTTTCATGGCTGCATAATATTTTGTTGTATGTGCCTTTTTTTTAAATTTTTTGTTGTGGTAAAATAGACATAAAATTTAACCATTTTCCAGTGTACAATTCTGTCATTGTGTGCCTGCCACTGCTATCCTTTGGTTAGGAAGTGACACCTTTCTAAGGAAGACCTGCCTCATCCTGTGGGCTCATGACCATTGTGAGCCCTGATAGAAAGGATTACGACTTGCCTTCACCCAAAGGCCTCTCCTGCTGTGTCTCCACTGCCAGACAACAGGCAGCAGATCCACATTCACCCCCAGGCACCCTGAGATCCACTAAACCAACTCAAAGTTCTGTATGTCTGCTTTTGACCCATCAACTTTACTGCTGGAAATTTATAACCAAGATGAAACTGCATACATTGTGCAAAAATGAAAAATGATGTTTTTATATACATATGTAATTAAAAATAATAAATAAAATAAATATTATCAAAATAAAAAAAAATATCCCCAAAGTTATCACGAAGCTGTGTAAAGAACAGCTCCCGGGGCTTTCCTAGAGATGTTATCTAGATCCACAAGATGAGACTGAAGCCGTGATTTAGGAGCTCTGTGAACACATCACCCGTTAGATTACGGCAGCATATTTTGTGACACTAGAAAACACGGAGGACATATTGATAATTGCCTGTAAAGCATATTCTACAACTGCATGCACCATACATTAGATATAACATTTGCTATGTAAGGAGCCTGTGCTGTGTGCCAGGCACTGTCCTATGTGCTAAAGAGAAGGGAATGATTTGAATAGACAAAAACTTCTCACCTCAGATCATTTTCTATGTTCTAGTGTGTGTGAGCTTGGTACGGGGGATAAATAGCTTGTAGGGGGTCCCACAGAGGATGGTAGGACCCAGTTAACACCAGGGGGTGGAAAGTCCAGATGCAGAAGGTAGAAAAAAGTCTGGGTTGTGGATTACAGGTAAAGTTTTTTCTTTCTTCTCTCTCTTTTTATGTGCCCATAATGTCCATTTTCTCCAATAAACATATGTTTACTTTTATAATGAGGAAAAAGAAAACTGATTTGAAAATGGTGAGCTTATTAAGAACTAGCTATATAACAATATTAAATGAATGTAATAGAAACTTGAATAAAATTGCAGAGTCCATAAATTTTATAGACTCTATCTATGTACATATTTATTTATTTATTTAAAATCTGAACAGAAACACAGTTTCTGTTCTTTGTGTGGTGATTAGCACATAGTAGGTGTTCAATAAATACCTGGTGGAAGAAAGGTTTATTTTCCCTTTTATTTATTTTTTATATTTTCCACATTTTCTTTGGGAGTATGCCATTCTTTTTCTTTGTGAAACAAAATATCATGATTTTTTTTTTAAACTTTAGGTATATAATACATTTGCAAGGTAAATAAACTTTGGAGTAAGGAGCTAAATGAGACCAGGTTTGCACAGAGCGCTTTCTGCTTCATGGTAGGCCTCCTAGAAATGTTTGTTCCTTCTTTTCTCCCTGGAGTGCTTTTAAAGGGATCCTATTTACAAGAGAAAATTGATTCCCACACAACTGTTTTTCTCCTGCACATCTGTGATATAAATCATAGCTTTCCTGAAGAGCATCTTTAGAATGTGGGGACTCAGAACGGGAAGGCATTGAAGACTCCCCCATATTCCCCTTCACCACCCCAGTCCCAACTTACAGGTGAGGAAACTGAGGCCCAGAGAGGGCATGTGACCTGCCCAGCATCACGCAGGAGGCTGCCCATGGAGCAGGAATGGGAACTACCATAGTAAGCTCTGCTGCCACGAAACCCCTCAGGCTGGGAGACCTAAACAAGAGAAACTGACATCCTCATGGTTCTGCAGGCTGGACATCTGCGGTCAAGGTGTTTATAGGGTTAATCTCGGAATCTCTCTTCTTGGATAGCACACAGCCGCCTTCTTGCTGTATCTTCCCTCTGCCTTTGCTCTGTGGGTGGAGAAAACCAGCTCTCCGGTGCCTCATCTCACAAGGACGCCAGTCTTCTAGGCTCGTGGCCATTAGGCTCCATCTCCAAATACAGTCACGTTGGGGGTGGGGCTCCCACATGGAGATTTTGAGAGGACACAGTTCAATCCATGAGAAGAAGCAGTTTCTCACTCCTCACAATCCAGTTCTTTCCACCGCCTCTAGCAACCCCTGTCCATTTGAGCAAAAAGGATGCTCACGATGCTACGAAACTTGAAGCACCTTGGGAAAGAGCATATTTGATTTCCCGACCCAGATCCGTGCTTCCCCCAGAGGCCAGCTTCGTCCTTGCAAAGATCAAGGTCCAGCTTCTAGAAGAAAAGCTCTAAAAGTCTCCACTCTCTTTGCAGTTACCATGACACCCTGTCCTTGGATTTTGCTGCTGGTGTGTTCAACCTTTCCTGAGGGCCCCCGGCCAGCCCCTGCAGTGGCCTGCAGGTCACAGAGACATCACAGCCCCTGCATCCTGGACTGCAACGCCAGTGGAGGAGAGAGACAATGGGTGACACGGCTATGATGGAGGAATCCAGAGAGGCTGGTCTTGAGAGGGGGTGGTGTTGAGGGTGAGCTTCCATGCAGGAAGTGACATTGGCCCAAGTGCTTGAAGCAGAGACTCCTAAACCAAACTCCTAAACCAAGTAGGGCTCCAGGAGACCGGTGAACGCAAAGGGTGGGAATGTGTGTCCCTTTCTTTTTGAGACAGTATGAATTTCTCATCTGAATAAGATCAACCATCTTATTGGATCCAGCAGCATTTCCTAGTCACAGATGGTCGAGAAAGAAATTCCAAGAGAAGGGAACAGCACGTGCAAATGCAAGGGGTATAAGCATGCATGGCATGTGGAAAATAAAAGAGCTTGAAGGTGGAGCCATGGCCGTGGGGTAGAGCAGAATGGACCGGGTCCCCACCACCAGCTCCCACTTCTCTTCAGTCTGAGTGAAGATTTTCTCCGGGAGAAGCATCTGGAATAAGACTGACGAATAAGACTGCAGGTCTCTCAAGAACTCTCTTAACTCCAGAGTCCCCCGTTTGCCTTTCCTGCTCTCCTTTCAACTGATTTAAGCTGATTTAACTACTTTAAGCTGATTGTCCAAGTTCTCGTAGCGCCCTGTGGTCTGCAGGCCAGCAGCGTTGCCTGGAAGCTGGCTGGAAATGTCAGGGCCCGACCCCAGAGCTGCTGAATTCAAACCTGCATTTACCAAGATCCCAGGTGCAGCCTCATTGGATGCATGCGGTCCCGGAGAACCCCTGTTCTCAAAAAGTTCACCCCGGTGGCTTGGCCCCAGGGCAGGCTGGCCCCCCATGCCGCAGACGGGCACACAACCATACCGCGTTGCAGAAGAGGAGAGGAAACGTGGAGGGGAGATATGGGTGGCCCGAACAGATCCGGCCACCCACTTGTCCTCTGTCCGGGTTGCCTTTCTTAGAACCTTGAGAGAAGACCGCCGGGCCTGGATCCCCATCCACTGCCCCACCGAGCCCTGCCAGGGAGGCCCGAGGAGGGAGCAGTCCACGCCTCCCTCTCTCCCGCCCAGCCCCTGCCTCCTCTCAACTCCCCGGTCATGTATAAAACATTCCCAGAAACCACTTACTCCTCATGCATTTTCCATGAAGATGCGCCCAAGTTAAAACATATAAACATAAAAATATCAAGAAGCACTTTTTTAAAAAAGGACATGTTTCATAGAGTACCAGGAGACCCATTTCCACTCGTGTCCTCTTCCCAGGCGCCCCGCCTCTCACCTGCGTCTCTCCTCGTTCCCATCGCCCTGTGCTCCCCAATGCCCATCTTTTGTGCCCCTCTTTCTCTTCTTTCTTTTCTCTTCTCTGCTTCTGCATTCACCCCAAACACATTCACCTCTCAAACTTTCCCTCCTTCCAGATTTCTCTCTCCCCCCACCCCCACCAACTCCTATTTTCCTGACTGATCTGAGTCAGCATCTCTTGTCTGTTCATCTGCGTCTTCCAGGACCTCCTCTCGTCCCCATGAAAATGGCTAAAATTAAAATAAATACAGTGATACCAAGAGTTATTGAAAATATGGACACATTGGCACCTCGGGCCCTGCTGGCGGGTGTGCAAATGGAGCACGGAGGGACAGGACGCAGCACTGTGAAAACAGTTAGGCGGTTTCTGCTAATGCTAAACACACTTTTGCCCTCTGACCGGATATTCCAAGACCTCGTATATTGTGAGGAGGTACGAGGGCTTATATCCCCCGAAAGGCAGGTAGAAGAATGTGCTTTTATTCATAATGGCCCAAACTGGAAACAGCCCAAACGACCATCGACAGGAGATTGGATAATTCAATTCTGGTATATTTATACCTCAGAATAGGGCACGGCAATAAAAGGAATGAACTACTGCCACGGGTAACAATATGGATCCATCTCCCAAACTTTATGCTTGGGGAGAAAAAGGCCAGACAGAAAAGAGTACATTCCGTCTGCTTCCATTTGTAGGAAGTTCAAGAATACACAGAACTGTTCTGCTCTCTGTAGTCAGGGGGGTGGCCCGCCCCGGGGGGCTCAGGAGAACCTTCTGGGTGGGGGCCTGTTGCACGTCTCGGAACGCTGAAGGGACATGGGTGAAATAGTTATCAAGCTGCACATTTCATATTTATGAGGCTTATTGTATGTGAGTTTTGCTTCAATTAAAAAATACAACCCAGATTAATACATGGTGTGTCTGATGACATGATGGCTGTTATCGCACAACTGGCACACAGCTCGGACTCAGGACCCACCACCTCTGACAGGCCGCTGGGTAGCTACACCCCAGCCATGGCCCCCTGAGTGAGCACCCACCTCAGGCCGGCTCAGGCCCTGGGACCCCGCAGACATCCCCAGAGCCAGCCACACCTGAGGTCCTCTGGGACGTCTGCCTCCCAGGGGGGAGCTGTGCTGACCCCGGGCACCTTTCTGCTGCTTTGGGGGATCCCCCGCTTCATCTGTACCATGATGATTATGCTCGAACTCAACACGTCCTCTGATAAGCAAGTAGTTCATTAATAAAGAGCACGAAACCCGCGCCCAGGGGAAGGGAAGGGGCGGCCGGGCTGGAAACCTCCAGGAAACCTTCCTGCCCACGGCGCCCGCGGAACAGGACTCCAGCCAGCAGCGGAGGCTGCGGGGGATCCAGACTCCAGCCTGGGGACTCTGAAAAGGCCTTTATTTATGTTTTTCTTCTTTATTCGAGTCCTCCCGGGAAGGGAGGAAAACAGAACCCAGTTTTTCTGCTTCGGCAGCGTGGGTGTGAGCCCAACACACAGAACCCTTCAAGGCAAACTAAAACCCACTTATTTTCATTGAAGGGGAGGAACCAGGACCAGAGGGACTCGAGCACTATTAGTTAAATAATGGTGCTTAAAAATGCATTGAATTTAGCCGCCTCCCTCCCCCCTAAAAAAAATCTGGAATTTTCCTATTGAGTATACTTTTTTCCGCTCGCCCATGAATATTAATGCTCCACTCAGAGAGATCTACTTGAAAAAAACAAGAATAAATTAAATACCTACAGATTTTTCTAATTCCTCTTTTTGGTGACATGCCGTCATTACATCAAATTACTGAGATGGGCCCGCTCCCCCCTTTTTTTTTTCTTTTTGGGTGAAAATTATGGAATATAAAGTATATGTAAATGGAGCAAAGGAGGAAAAAAAAAAAACCTGTGAAGGAAAGAATAAGGGAAGGAGAGGCATTAGGTATTCCGCCGGCGTAGTAGTCAGCCAATTAATCAAGCAGTGGCGAGAAAAAGATGCAGAAGGGATGAGTTCGCCCTTCACGTTGATGGGGCCGGCGCAGGGCAAACGCTACGGCACCTGAGCTCACGGTTAGGCATGCAGAAAGGGATCATGGGAATATCTTCCCGTCTTTGTCTTTCTCGTGAAGGATGGAAAATGTCAAGCTGTTGTTTGGCTGGATTGAGGGGGGTGGGGGAGAGTGGAGGAGAATTCAGTCTGGCAAGGCAAGGATTTTAACTCTTTGAGGACATCTCTGCCTCCCCTCCCTCCCCAGCCCCCAGCTCCACCTTCTTCTGCTCCCAGCCCTGGAGCACATCTGTATGGAACTCTGCCTGCAAACAGCAAGTGGGAGGGAGCTGATTGATGGTGACATGCAGGCTGGGGCAGCCAGTGCAGAGAGTGTGTGCGTATGTGAGTGAGTGAGTGAGTGTAAGAGTGTGTGTGTGTGTTCCTGTGCACACGCATTGAGTGGGGGGTGACAAGAAGCATTTTCCTCTCCCCCATAAGTGTCCTTTGTTCACTTTGGTAATAAGGGTGCTTGACCGTTTCTCTCTCCAGCCCTGTCATGTCCCTTTGGAAGTGAGCAGTGCCTCAAAATCTCAGAGAGGCTACAAAAGGGATAATGGTAGTAGTACAGTTTGGGAGTTCCATGTGCATGGCCCTCGGGGTGCTGAGACCACCCAGGAGGCTGGCCTGTCAGGTGCAGTTGGTATTCCAGTGTGATTCTGAGGAGCTGACCTGGGGCTGGGCTGGAAGGAGCTTATCACGGAGCTCTGCAAGGAACTTATCACTCTGCTATAACAATAATGAAAATAATAATGGTAATAACCTGACTACTTCCATCAGTAATGCCTTCTCCTAACTCCTTTAAATGCCCATGTCAGTTCACTATTTTTAAATTTCGGCAAATCCATGATTCCAAGGAAAGGTGGTTCATCAAATCACTCATTGAGAAAATGAGTCTTTGATTCTTCTCCCCCGCCCAGGGAGAGGGCATTGAGTGGTCCATGAGGAAAAGGAAATGCCAAGGACAGAGATGGAAACATGTGGTCTAGACCAGTGAGTGGGCGCAGGAGAGGCTCAAACTCACGTGTCTAGCTCCCACTCCAAAGTTTGGCCAAGGAACAGATGAGCACAAAGCCCTCACCCTGCTCCTCTCACCTCATCCCGGACCAGGTCATGAGCATTGCCAGCGCATCAAGCGAGCTTAGCGTAACCCTAATGCTTGAGTCATCAACCTCAAAGAGGGTTCCAGGAGCCAGCAGCATCCTCCCGCCTGAGAGCTTGCTAGAAGTGCAGGCTCTCTGGCCCTAGCCCTACTGAATCAGAATCTGCATTCCATAACACCCAAGTGATTTGTGTGCACACTAACATTTGAGAAACACTGGTTTGAGACAAACATTTCCCCTTACATTTACTCTCTGAAAACTCAGTCTAATGATCAAAGGCAGCTTCTATGTTATGAACTCTGGTAACAGGCAGCATTTGTTGGGGTTACATGTGCACAGTGTCCTGACCATCTGCCTGGATTAGCTCAGCCCATCCTCTCGACCTGGGAGGTGGACACAGCTGGTATCTCACAGATGAGGTCACTCAGGCACAGAGAGGTATGGGGACTCCCCCAAGGGCACACAGCCAGAAAGTGGCACCTGCACAACTTGAATGGAAGCATCAGGATCCGCAGCCTAAATTCTGGGCAGTGATTCTCACACTTGAGCATGCACCAGAATCACCCAGAGGGCTTGCTGAAACATAGGTTTCTGCAAACCCCCCCCCTAAAAAAATAAAGTTTCTGATACAGAGATCTGGGGTAGAACTTTTCATTGCTACCAAATTCCCAGCAGAAATACTGAGGTTACAAATCCAAGACCACATTTTGAGAACCACTGCTCACAGCAGGGTTCCCCACTTCTATTAAGAAACCAACTGGTTTAATCATCAACCTCAACCAAATATCCTATCTGGTGAAAAGGATGTGAAAAAGAAGCAAAGATGGAGAAGGGACATGGGAAATCCCATATAACTAAAATACAAGCAAAGTGAAGGGTGCTTCAGAGAAGGTCGATTCCCTCTTGAGGATCCTTTCCTTGGTGGCACTAGTTGTCCCTGTGCCCCTCATGGCTGTGACTAATTGAGGGTACCTCCTGGCATCATCGCTATAATAATCCTTACCGTTATTTAACCAGGACAATGCATGGTATTATAACGAGTTTCCTTCCTCTGTTCATTAAACAGACATTTACAAGGCCCTTCCTGGCCTGGCCTGGCTCTGTGCAGGTCACTGGAGACCAAGAAAGACTAGTTGCTGGCCCAGTTCTCCAGGTGGCAGGCCACTCGCTCCTGATCAGGGTGCGGGGTACATAATTCTGAGAAAGGGTATCTGAGAGGGGCTCACAGATGAATGTTGCTTCCTTACAGTTGTTTGCTTCTTGGAAAAGTTAGATCTGCTTTTTAAAATCAAATAATTTTAAAATACAAAATTGAAAGTAAAATCCCAAAAGTCTCTCTTCTCAGGGATAATCTTATCTAGCATCTTTTTAGATCACTCTCACCCCTTGCTCCTTCTTCCCTCCCTTCCTGTCCCCCTCTTGTTCCTCTCCCTGCTCCCCTCTCCCCACCTTCATCACATGTGTAATAGATATGTAATAGGCACAGCTCTCCACATTTGGGAGCAAAGGTAGAAAAAGGCATCGGGTAGTAAAGAGCCAAAAGGTGTGGGGCAAAGGGAAAAACATATGCTGAAACCCAGGCCAATGCCACACAGGGCAACTGGACTGAGGGTTAATCTGGGGTTAAAAGAGAGAAAGGATCATTAACAGGAGGTAAGTTGGCCATTCAGAGGGTCTGGATTCACCAGACCCTGTTGCAGTTTGCACTTAACCCTAAAAGGAAAAGGACAGCATGGAAGGTTCTAGGCAGGGGAAAGACTGGCCAGTTTTGCCTTCTAAGGAGAGCTCTCTGGTGGCTGGTGTGGGAGGTGGTCACAAAGAAGAGAAACCAGGACCAGGGAGACTGTCTATATCAGATTCACCAGAACTGGGGCACTTTAAGAATATTAACAAGATGCCAATGAGGTGGGCATGTCTAAGCGCTGGGCATTTCCTGATCAAAGAAAAAGCAATCCTGACTTCTGCTGCCTTCCTTCCACAAGTTCCAAGGAAGATCAGTTTAAAAATATCCCAGGACTTCCACGGTGCAAGCGTCTTCACCTCTCTGAACCTCAGTTTCCTTATCTGTAAAACAGGATTCAAATGCCCACTCAGCAAAGTGTTCAAAGTGCAAATGGGTACAGCTGGATTTTGTAAGTTATGAAGTTCTTATCAACAAGCGACTGTGGCTACTGCTCTTGTCCTCAGGGCTGACTATGTTTTTGGCTGCTTCTTAGAACTTCTCCCAATCTGCTTTGCCTCCCATTTTGCTGGATCTTTCCCCGGCCTGTGGAGCAGCACTGTCAGTATGGGTAGTGACGATGGAAATGAGGACCTGCAGCATCTCACGCTAGAGTCACTGGGGTCAGGTGGAGACCTTGAATGGTGGCTGTTGTGGCTGAGGAGCTGGTTTTAGATTTCACTTAATTATTATAAATTTGCTCTTCTATTTAATTAACACCATGCATTATATAACACATTGGAGAGCACAAACCTTTGAAACACCTTGTAATCATCCCTTTACAGTATATGTGTGCATGGATGGATGGATGGATGGATGAATGGACGGATGGACAGATGGTGGGGTGGTGGATGGATGGATGGATGATGGATAGATGGATGGATGGATATATAGATATTTCTTATTTGGCACACAAAATCAAACTCAAAAGCATCAGGTTGATGTCTTTGCTCCGTCACTTCCATGTTGGATGAGCCAAAGCAAATCATCCCACCTCATCTGCACAATGATGATAATCACAGTCCCAATCTCAGAGGGCTGTTTGGAGAGTCAAAAAAGGTAGTAGACGTAATAGGATGCAGCAATGTGCAACAAACTCTACCACGGTGAGGCATCATATTTAATGTGAACGCTGAATAAATGAAGCAGCGACTACTGATGCGTAGTAGGTCCTCAACAAAAATTAGATAAATGGAGGTAAAAATGACTAAACCATTATCCACACTGTGAGGCACAAGTCAGAGACGGAGACCACAGTTTCTGGGAGCAACTGGAGGAAGAGATTACTTGGGAACCCAGGATGGGCACCAGACAAGACAGAGACGGGTGGGTCTGATACAGCGGGAAGAGCCAAGACTGAGGGGTCAAGCAGGTCTGGGCTTGGATGTCAGGTCTTCTACTTTCTGAATCTGTGGCTTCAACAAGAATCCTCCCAACTCAGGGCCCCGGCTTCTTCTCGGCAAGATGATGTCAGGGAGGACTCCTGACTTGGAGGAGTTTAGAAAGAGCACATGAAATACAGATTGTGAAATCACCCAGTTCAGTACCAGCCACACAGTAGGTATTTGATGAAAATAGTGCCCGTGACCTGCCCCCTGGTCAAAGGCTGAGTGAGAGGTTAGAGCAGCAACAGGACCAAAGTCTTCCATTCTAGCATTACTTGAGCACCACTTGCACACTGGGCACTTGGTTAAGTTTCCTATATTTAATAGTTATCTTAATTATTCCATAAGCCAACCCCTCAAAGTGGAGTCTATCATTATCCCCTTTTCACTAATAAGAAAATAAAAGGCCAGAGAGGTTATCTGACTTGTCCAGGGTCACACAGGAGCTGAGATTACAACTCAGGTCATCTGATGCCCCATATTGTGTTCTTATTAATATAAAGATAAGATTCATGGCATTTTTGTGGCCAACTATATCATTTCTAGTGTTAATTAAGCTCCTCCCACATATAAGGCATTTGATATACTTTATCAACAAGTCTCTCACTACCCGTGGGGGCAGCATTGCCCTCTCCTTTGTATAGATGGTGAAACTGAGGCTCAGAGAGATAAAGTCACCTGCCTAAGGTCACAGAGCCAGGACGCTTCAATCCCAGCTCTCAGGGGGACTGCACAGTCCAGGGTGATGGCTGTTGGGAGGGTGGTGAAGGAAGGGCAGTCTGCAGGAATCTCTCCTAGAGGGTCACACACTTCCTACCATGGCCCCTTCCCTCCTGGGAGATGCAGCCCCTCTCTGTAACCAGAGTCACTGGGCTCTGGTTAGATACAATTACTCTTTCTCCACTCAATCACCCTCAAGTCTCATGCCTTCCAGCAATTTATTCTTCCTGGAATGTGCCTGTCTTGGGCTTCTGTGTGTGCTGCCAGTTTCTAAAATGCTGATGTAAACATGACAGGTCCTGCCTTTTGCACCCTAATCACCATGGGAAAGAGTTGGGGGCAGGACACCTGCTCTGGTCCTGTCAGGCACTGTGTGAGCCTTGCTGGGTCTCAGTGACCCCATCTAGAAAGTGGGTGGATGCGTCCTGGAGGTTGGTCAGTCCAGCTTGGACAGGCATCGCCTCTGCTTCTCACGCCCAGTTAGTAACCTGGGCAACTGCCAAACTGGGGGGGTGTTACCCATCCCAGAGGTGTTGGTGTTCTCTGCTCCAAAGTTCCTCATTAAAACAGAAATTCCCCTAGCCGAGGGCCAAAGTTCCCATCTTGAAGGAATGGTTCTAGTCTTATTGTGCCTGTGGAGAGGAGCAGGTCCTGAGTATGGGGGTGCATCCAGAGACAGCCAGCACGAGTCAGGAGAAGGCCCCTCTGCTCCCACCCACCACTGCACCTTCCTCATCAGTCTTCCCAAGCACAGAAATAACTGGTTCTGGAGTAGCTGAGCCCGGGAAAACTCCCACCTCTTCTTGGTATTTTGTGAGGGATGTTGTAGAAAATGTACAGATGTGACATGACGCTCACAATCAATTCTTAAGTGGAAAAGAATTAGTAAGTGAAGGGCCTCCCCGGTGGCGCAGCGGTTGAGCGCTGGGTTGCGAAGCCTCTGCGGCCTCTGCGGCGCCGGTTCGATCCCCGGCTGCTCCCCGGCCACCGGAGGAGGGTCCCACATGGCGCGCAGACCTCTCCTGCCGCCCGCTGCTCCCCTCAGCAGTGTACTTCGGTCCTTCTGCCTGCTCTGCTCCCCGCTCTGGCTCTGGTGAATTCTCTCACCCTCCCGCGCTTCTGACTGTACCCAGTGCATGTATAAACCAAACAAACAAACAAATAAATAAATAAAAATTCATGCCTCTTTAAAAAAAAAAAAGAATTAGTAAGTGAAAAAAGCAAGTTCCAGAGTAATAGGGATGGTATGATGCTATATTTTAAAGATATATACTGTTTAAACATATATTTATATGTATAAGTATAAATTTTATGGGGAAGCACTCCTGGAGCCACACACAGTAAAATGCTAATGGTTGCTTTCTCTGGGGGGTAGAGAAAAGGAGATTTTTCTTTCTTCCCTGATTCCACGACCTGTAAGTCACTGGCGCAGGATGACATGACAGTTCCCTCACCTCTGGATGTTCAGCACCTGGCTCGTGCTGACGCATAGTAGGTGCACAATCAGTATTTGCTGAATGGACAGAGAGCATTTTTCTGCATGTTTTCTGTCAGGTACAAGCTTTATTCTCACAAAGTGAAAAAGTTAATAAGCGCTTCATTGTTAAGTCCGTCCTCGAATGGGCAGGAAACTGGTCTAAATGAAATGCCTTTCATCATGGGCGCCTGGACAGGGAAAGGACGAGGGCTGCTGGGGGGCAGCATGGGGGCTGCGTGGCAGCAAGAACCTGGTATGTGTTGTGCAGCTGAGAGGCCTCAGGGGCACCTGGGCTCAAATGGGAGCGGCAAGCAAGACACCAGATGGTGGCCACACCTCCAGGAGACGAGGCAGGTGTGGAAGTCAAGGTCAATCCAACTGGCCACATGGTCACATCCCCTGCTCCAGCCTGCCCTGCACACTAGCCTGACTCCCCCATGCTCTAGCTGGCCAGGCTGCCTCTCCCAGAGGCCGGCACATGCAGGCGAGAGCCACCTCCCGGGCCCTCACCCGGCCTGTCTGACCCCCAGCCCTGACGGGCACATGTTCAGGCTTGAGGCAGCCAGGCTGAGGTCTGAGCCACTCAGGGTAGCCACCCTACCCTGAGTGGCAGTTTTCTCATCTGCAAAATGGGGCAAGATATGTCCCTTCTGCAGGCTCTGGGTTTGTTGGTTGCTTTCAGTTACATGGGCTTGAGTTCTGGGAATGAGGGTGTGGATATTTTGGGGTGTCATGGCTGCCCATCAGAGTACGCACAGGCCTGGCGGCACTCATCGCTCTGCCCACCCGGAGGCCAGATGTGGGCAGCAGGGAGCAGTTTGTTGCCAAAGGCATTGAACCCGCCTGCCAGGACATTTTGGCGGAGGCTCCTGTTACAAGGGGAAGGCTGGACTACATCGCCCCCCATTTCCTCGCCTGCACAGGAAGGAAGGAAGGTGAGGAAGGGAGAATCCTGCAAGCCAGGTCTGCAGCTGAGATCCCGCGCAACCCCATTCATATCATCGTGGCTGTGATGCACGTGAGCACCCCCATTTCACAGATAAGAAAACCAGGACTCAGAGGGTAAAGGGACGCACCCAAGACCACAGAGTGAGGAACGACTGGATGGGACTGGAAGCCTTCATGTTGGACGTTGCCTTCAACCCATGGGGCTACGTGGTCAGAGGTGCAGCCAGCTGACCCCACGCTGACCGCTAGCCTCAGCAAGGCCCATGGGCAGGGGACAGGGCCTCGTGGGGCCCCTCCTCTGCGCAAACCACCCATCGGAGGACAGGCTCAGGGGCTCCTGGGTCTTCAGGAAATCAGGCAGGACAAGGCCACACTGCAGACAACACTCTCATCCCTGACTACAAGAACGCGCTCCGGAAGACCTCAGCGCCCGCCCGGCGGTGCTGCAGAATTTATGAGGAGGGGCTGGCCCTGGGGGCGAACATGCAAAAAGGACACATCTTCAAATTCCCAGCCTCGACTGGCTTCCAGTGCCGCTGTTGGAAGAACCTCAGTACATAGGAGGTTTCCCCGAATCAGTTTGGTTTGGCTTTATTTTATTTTCAACTGCTTTGTTTGTAGCCCCGAGTGTAAGAGTGGCTGGCATTCATCTCAGGGTCCAGAAAAATGCTAATTGACTAGCTCCTGCGCCAGAAGGAAAACAAGAATTTACTGAATTCTCAACCAAATCAATGAGTCATAAAATATCATAAACTAGACATCACATTGGCTCAGTGGCAGGAGGCTTGAACTTGAACAGCCAAACTGGGGCTCAAACCCCAGGTCCTCGCTTCCTCCCTGTGTGACCTTGTGTCTGTCACTTCATTCTGGGGTGATATGAGAAAAATGAGCATAGATGCTTGGTCTGCTCGGGCTAACGTGCTATGTGACAAGCACTATCACATTAGGTCCTCCCAGCAACTCTGGAAAGCAGCTGTGATTATCAGACCCATTTTACAGGGTGGAAATAGCCTTGAATTTCCAGCCTCTGTGCTCTCACACCCTGAGTTCTCTCCAGAGCAACATTCTCCTGATTCCTCTGGTCTCAGCAGCTCCTACCCACCCTTTGCCATTCTGTTGCCATCCCCTCTGCAGCCTTCCCACACTGACCTGGTTATAGAAAGTAAACGTCCCTTCCCCTGAATTCACATGGAATGCAGCTCCTCTTTTGGAAAGAGCCCACAGCCAACTATTCATCCACAGACTGGGGTAAACACAGAGACTGGAGGTGCAGAAAAGAGGCACAGAAGCCAGACTGGAGCCATGCTGTGGTCAGAAGTGGCCTCTCAGGGGAGATAATGGCCAAGCTGAGAGCCCATGGGGCAGCAATAGGTAACCATGGAAAGACATGGAGATTTTTCTGTAGAAGGAACAGCATGTGCAAAGGCCCTGAGGCACTTATGAAAAATTACCAGTAGTTTAATATAGCCCACCAATGGTTAAGCAGGCACATTTTTGCTCCCCAGAAGACATTTGTCAAGGTATACAGATGTTTCTGGTCATCACAAATGTGAGAGGCAGCTACTGGCATCCAGTAGTAAAGACCAACAATGCCACCCAACATCTTACAATGCACAAGACCACTCCCACCCCAAAGAATTACTGGTCCAAATACCAATAGTGCCAAGGTTGAGAAACTCTGGTCTGCCAGCAGTGATGCATTACTGGGAGCTTGTTAGAAATGCAGATTCTCTAGCTACATCCCAGATTTACTGAATCAGAAACTGTGAGGGTGTGCCAACTCTCACCCCTGGGATTCTAAGTCTCCCAGTTTGAGAACCACTGGTCCCACTGGGCTTTCATCCTTGGCTGCCCCCTGTAGTCACCTGCTTTCACAGCACATGGTGCCTCACCTCTGTCCCCTGAGACTGACTGATGAGCCCAGGGGGCAAGCATGGGCATTTTGCAAATGTTCCAGTTCTTTATTATGGACTAAAACAAAAAGGACAAACACAGGGAGAAGAAAGAAGCCATAAGGCCAGTGTGCTCCTATATTACACGCTAAAGAGTAAAGACCTTAGCAGGAGGGCACTGCGGAAGCCACCACTCCCTTCATTTGCTACAGATGAGGAGTCGAGGCTCAGAAAGCCACTTCCCTGCTCAGGGTCAGGCCACCATCTGCACTGGCTGGGAAGGTGTATCAGAACAGCTGAGCTATGCACCTGACTAAGCACCTGAATCTCTCATCACATTAAAAAGAGTGATTGACACCTACTACGTGCCAGGACATGAGCTGGGATTCAGTAATGAGAAATGGAGTCCCTTCTCTCTGGAGTTCCTAGGTTTCCGGGGTGGTACACTGTGTCTTGGATATTGTGTGTGGGATCATGTTGCTGATGATGATGATGATGGTGATGATGGCAACAGCTCACTTTTATTGTTCACTTACTATGCGTCACTCCCACATGAGAGCTGTATGGACATTCACTTAAGACTTTCAAAGGCGGGCACCATTATTATCCCCACTGGGCAGATGAGATAATCCAGGCACCGAGAAGGCTAGGGCCTCACCGAAGACCACAAAGCTGGTTAAGTGGGATGGGAGGCCAGGAGCCCCACCTGAGCAGTCCAGCCCCTGGACCCTTCACTCATTCAGCCCAGGCCTTTTCCTGAGGCATGTACGAGAATGAGCAAGGTACACCATCCAATCCACTGTGAAGTTATTTGCAGTGATAAATAACACATGTAACAGAAGTTTATACAAATCGTTAGTGGAGGATTTACGTGGCGAAGGCTGGGGGCAATGGCCTGTGACCAGTACCTGTAGCTGTTAGCACTCTGCAGACAACAGCACGCTGCCTGGCTGAAGCCTGAGCGCTCCTCAGTATGTGGGCAGCCCTGCGCAGCTGGGGGCAACAGCCCTTCACCTTGGGCGCTGGACACCGTGATTCCCTGAAGGGCTACGTGGATATAGCCAAGGAGTCAGAGGAGGGTCCCCTCGGGAAAATACCAAGAGAATGTTGAGGTGGTGGGTTTGGCAGACACAGCACAGGACTCTGAGTGAGTCATTCATTCATTCATTCATTCATTCACTGATGAAACTTTTATTGAGCACCTGCCATGTTCTCTGTGCTGAACTAAGGGGTAGGATCTAATATGAGCAAAGCAAGCGGAGTTGTTCCCTCAGGGAGCTTGCCGTCTTGTGGAGGAGGCAAGATTCATTCCAACCCTGAAAGCAGGAGATGAGCACTGTCGCTGAGAACATAGGAAGAATGGACCCGCCCTAGATTAGGGGTCAGTGTCTGGGAGGTGGGGGAAACTTGTGTGCAAGAGCGATGGCAGATCTGATGTTTGAGGGTGCAGCTGACGGCGATGGGAGAGAATATGCAAAGGCTGTTTGGTAGGAGCAAGTTTGCAAGAGATGACTTGTATGCCTGAAACTCCGAGAAAAGCAGGAAACGGTAGAGAAATGGGTTTGGAGAGGAAGGAAGAGGACAAATTTTTTTTCCTTTTTTTTTTTATAATAAATTTTATTTTTATATTCCCCATACAATTGCAACTCCCTTATTTTGACCCCAATCCCTCCCCTCCCACCCCATACCCCCATAGAGTGTCTCTGGTTCATAGTTTTTTTGTTGATTTTGATTTTCACTTTCTTATAGTTATTCATTTTCCTGGTCCATTATTTCAGTTTTCTAGATTCCTGCTATGAGTGAGACCATCGGTATTTTTCTTTTTCTTTCTGGCTTATTTCGCTGAGCATGATCCCTTCCAGCGCCAAATTTTTGAACCCAGTTTTGTGGGCTATGCCACAAAGTTAGCCCTAAAAACAGTCTAAGAGGTGGACTATGCACCAACTCGATTAGATTTGCAGTCTTTTAAACCCTCTGGTGAGGAGTGGATGGCTTAAAGGGAAGATGGCCAGAGTGGATCCAAAGAAACCATTAAGGAAACTCCATGATTGTCCCAGGAATGTTATTGGTGGTTTGACCATATCCTACTTCTGACACTTACCAGTTCAGTGGCCTTGGGTAATTGGTTTTTCTCCCTGAGGCTCAAAGTCTTCATCTCTTAAATGGGGCTAATACCAGCCACCATGCAAGGCACTGAGAAGATGTTATAAGATGTAAAACTTATGGCCCAGCAGAGGAGCAGAGGTCAGGAAATCTGTCTCAGAACTCAATTAAGCTCTGCACGCCTTCTTCTGTGACTCAGCTTTCTGACTCGATCTTGGAATAAACTAAGTCTCAGAAGAGCTGGTCTTGGTGGACCAGATGTTCTTTGGATGCATCCGATGATGAGATTTGACCATTCTTTAATCTGACTTTCCACAAGCCAGGCCCAGCTCCCATACCCTGGGTGGACAAAAATAGGGAGATGGTAGGACAGGACCCATGACCTTGGGGACCATGGTAGGATTTTTTTTGTTATTCTCTCCTAAGTGCAGAGAGTTACTAAGAGTTACTAAGAGAGTAACAAATTCGCATTTCCAAATTTGTAATTTATCTTGATTGCTCTAGCCACAGGATAGAAAATAGGTCGCACAGAAGTAAGACTGGAAAGAGTGGATGGGGATGGAGAGAAGTGGACAAGTTCAAGATGAAATCTGTGATTAGCAGCGATGGAGTGAGGAATAGACTGGGAGTAACAGGGGTGGGGGTGAGGAAGGCATGTGGTACTGAGTGGGGTGACTTTTTCAACTTGGGGCCTGAAAAACTGCAACTCCTTGAGTTAAAAAGCTGTCATGTTCATCACAGTACCATGACACCTGGCATTTAAGAGGTGCTCAGTACCTGCACTTGAAATGAAAGGACACAGTGGAATCCAGGGCTTCCTAGACCTGTACCTGTGAATGGAGGTAGTTCCACCTCCCAAGAGAAATTTGGAGAATATAGGACAATGTGGGGGGATGTTTTCTATTATGTTGGTCCAGTGGTTCTCAACAGAGAGAGAGTTTGCGCTCCCAGGTGACACTTGGTGACATCTAGAGATGTCAAAACTTGGGAAGTAGGTGTGACTGGCATCTAATAGGTAGAGGCTAGGTATGCTGTTAAATAGCCTACAATATACAGGACAGACCCCAAAACAAAGAACAAAATGCCAATTATGCAGAGGTCCTGTTCTAGAGGATTGGAAACCTGTCCTAGAGGATTGGAAAGGATTAAATCAGCCTTGCTGGACATGCAATGCCCAGGACAGTCCCATACCAAGAAAAATAGCCCCAAGTCCTTTGAAAATTTCAAATGTCCTTGTGGACATTCATGTAGGTAAGATTCCTACTTAATATCTGAACCTAAAATACAAACTCATCTTAAACTCATCTTAAACATGGCAAAACCTTTTTTGCACACATTTCCTTTGCATGGGATTTTCTTAGAATGCAGCTGCAGTAGAAATGTGTGGAAGGCAGTATTTTATTTTCTCCAAGATTCTATCATGAGTTGTTTTCCATTTTGGAAGAGCCAGGCATTGGCCTCGGAACCACTCCTGGAATGTGAATTGCTGCAACAACACACCTGTGTCGACCGACATTTGAAGCAGCCCCACTCATGGTGATGCCACCCATACATATGAATATACTAATTTAGCTCTTATTTCAAAATGTCAAATATAGAGAAAAATGTCGACAATATTCAACTGAATATTTGTCTGAAATCTCAACTTATTCATTATAAGTAGGTACAAGCGTCAGACTGCTTCATTATGTCTCCTGGCAAATAGTGGTTTCCCGATAATTTACATATTGAAATAGATATTATTTTATTATAAATTGCTTTCATTTTATTCCTCTTTTATATTACAGTTAGGGCATTATATTGATTTTTTTTTGAAATTACATGTGTATGAAGATAAAATGCATGAATTTCATTTCAGAATAGTAAAGTGGGTGTTATAAAATATATGTAATGAAAAGAGAGTGTTGGGGCTGCCAGAGTAGAAACCCACCATCCTAGACTAGTTCCCATATTGATGGGAGAACATTGGCATTTAAGGTGCAGAAGACAGAGAGACTAGATATGCTGCAATTCACAGAAAGATCTCAAAGAATTGCCCTGAGTCCCACATGAATTTTAAATGTTCTGTAGAGCAGCCATGAAGGCAAACCTCTGTTTATAATCATTTCAGTGTAGCTACTTTGTTAGTTCATTTTTGCTGTGTAACAATCCACAAAGCCACCACGGTTAACAATAAACATTCATTTTCCTCACAGATCTACAGGTTGACTGGACTTGTCTCTTCCTCCACAGACCAGCCTCTACTTGGGGCATTCCCAAGCAAACAGCAGGACTGCAAGAGACCAAGTCAAACCACACAGTATATTTAAATTATCTGTTGGCATCAGGTCTGCCCATAGGCCTTTGCTCAAAGTAAATCACATGACCAACCCCAACAGCAATTGGCTGAGGAAATAAGCCACACCTCCTGTAGGAGGGGCTTCAAAGTCACAAGGCAAAGGATATGGGTGTGCAGAGGGTGGAAAAAATAGGGAACAACGCCCAATAATCTAACTTAACTCCCTTACACCTAAACGGGAATTACTATGATGGTTTTCTTTTCCATGCTTAATAAAAGCTTATCAGATAAATGCTTTGACTGCAGAGTGTACAAATAGCACCAAACCTTTGCAACCTAGAAAGGGCTATCCCAACCCTTGCAATTACCATATTGAACAACTATGCGCCAGATTCTATATGAAAGATTTTTGTCCTCACAGCCACCTATGATTTTCTCCATTTTCCAGAAGATAAGAGAGGCTCAGAGAGGTTAAAAAAATCACTCAATGCCACACAGCTCACTAACATCGGAGTCCGCATTGGAATACACGGACACGTGACTATTTGATCAGCACATCACTCTGTGGGTTAGGTGAACCCACCCTGACCCAGTCCATCCGGGAACCCCCAGATATTTTACCTGGATGCTAACATTGGCTTCAGCCATTTCTAGTTGTGGAAGGCAAGTTGAGTAAGTGGGACATGTGACATTTATTTAGTTACATATCTCTGGTGGGAGGTTTCGGGGGCCATTAATGTAGTGTGTCTGCATGGCTAGTTTACATGCTACTTCTTGTTATTGCTGTCTCTATTCCATGGCCCTCACACTCAATTTCAATTCAAAGTTTGGCAGTCAAGGTGTCAGAGCTAAAAAATGGAATGGCCTCCCTCCGAAATGAAATAATTTTGTTGTTCAGTTCCGAGCGATTTTGTAATTTCATGCTTGTGTATGATAATTTTATGCTGTCCTGCCTCACGTAACTCAGTTCTGGCAGATCCTGACAGGTGATAAATACAATCTTTTCCGCCCCGCATGCGACAGGCCGGTGCTAGGGGGGAGAAAAAACGGCAATTTCACATCTGAGGCCAGTGCACAACTGGAGGCAGCAGCGGCCACATTCTTTCATAATTTCACGCCTGGATTCCAGCCGGCGCCACCTCTGTTGTGGCTGAAGGACCCACGGGTCAAGGGAGCCTTCCTGAAAATAGAATGGTGTTGGGCAGGGGCCAGGGCATAGGTGGGTGGGGAGGGGACAGGGAGAAAGTTATGGCTCTGGGCCCGCCCTGGGCTGGCGCATCGCAGGCTGGAGATGCTCAATTTATGGCGTTGCTTCTCACTCATACTCGCCTCTGTGTACTTCTACAGAATAAATTCCTCTTGGAGGGATGATTTTCACAGATCTGTTAAACAGTTGAAAGACAGCCATAGCCCATTTGAAAAAAATAAAAACAAGGAAAGGGATGAAGAGAGGAAAGAGTGGGAAAGAGGGAGCGAGAAGAGCAGGGAGGAAGAATATGACTCCTTCACATTGATCACCAAGCACGGCATGTTATAACTACTCCCTGGTATTGTTCCTGAAAAAATAATGTGTCTCCTCCTGACAATGAAGGAGTCAAAAGAATATTAAGGAAGTGCCAAGCAGGATGGGCCAGAAGATGTCATGGTGGCTGATGAAATGGAAGTAGAGGCAGCAGCATCAGGACCAAGAAGAGAGATGAGCATGTTTTACTAGCATGGCCAACAGTCCTGCCTTCTCCCCCATTATCCTACCTTCTCTGCCCCACCTCTTGCTAAGAGAAAGGAAAGTTGTTTTGGGGTGAGCCAGGAGAAGCCCAACAAATGGCTCATCTATAATAACAGCCATCAATAATGACTCCAATTTCTTGAGCTTCCACTGTGTGCCATGCAGTGTTTCAAGCAGTTTACACACCAGCCTTCTCTCGATCCCACAGTGCCCCTAGAGAATAAACTACAAGACAACCCATTTTACAGATGAGGAAACTGAGGTTCAAAAGTCTAACCAAGAGGGATCAAAACGAGGGTGGGAAGAGCACAGGGACTATGGTAATGGTGCACAGGTAAATTGGTGGTGGGAATTCTGTAGGGACTACACCTGAGAAAAGAAAGCAAACACTGTAAAAAAAAATAATGTAATATACATATATATTAATTAATAAAAAATAAAATAAAATGCAATAATAAAAACAAACCAAAAAAAAAAAAAGGTCTAACCGAGTTGGCCAAAGTCACTGTATCCATGTCCTGGAGCTGCCATAACAAATTACAACAAACTTGGTGACTCAGATTACAGTTCGGGGTTCTTGAGGTCTGAAATCAAGGTGTCTTGCTTCCTTCTAGAAGCTCTGAGTGAGCAACTGCTCCTTGCCTCTCTCCTGACTTCTAGTGTTGACCGGCAAACCTTGGCTTGTAAATGCATCTTTCAATTTTCACCTTCATCTTCACATTCATCTTTCACATATCTGCTCTTCTCTTTAAGGAGCCTGCCATTAATCAGAGGACTCATCCTAATTCAGGGTGATTTCTTCTCAAGATGCTTACCTTAGTTACCTCTGTAAAGGCCTTTATTCCATATAAGGTCACATTCTGAAGTTCCAAGCAGACATATATTTGAGGGTGACACTATTCCACCCACTGCAGTCACGCAGCTCAGAAGTGGCAGATCTGGCATATTTTACCCCTGACTCAGCTGCCTTGTGCCATGGGATTCTCATGCAGCAGAGCCCAGGGGGTTGATGGCCCCACTACTGGAGGGGACAGCTGGGAAGGGGACAGGTAAGAACACGACTAACTTCAGAATTCCTAATCCACTTTGAGAAGCACACTGTGTTTTGTCCCTTCCTGAGATTTCTAGGCTGAAATTGAGGTGCTTTAAAATCAGTTTATTCAAGAGCTAAAAGACATCTTTAAGACATTATAGCTACAGGGGCCAAGTTCACTGCATGAAATACAGGGTCATCTTGAGACTCACCACAAGGACATGGGCACTGATGTCTATGAGACTCTCTTATGCCCGTTATGAAGCTCTATCAGCTTATGTTATCCTGAGAGGTAAGATCCAATTCAGCACATGAGAAAACGGACTAGTGACCTATAGCCTTTTACCCAGGTGAGCACATGTGGTAAGAAAGTAAATCCAGACTTGACTCAGGTCTGCCTCACGCGAAAGGCCAGGCTCTTTCTCCCCCACCAGACTGAAGTCACTCTTAGAGCTTTCCAGGCAAATAGCAGTCACAGGGTCACTGGGTTCCAAGAAAGTCTACCCCCCCCCCCGCTTCCCATGCACCACTGCAATCTGTAAAGACATTTCCATACCCATGATTCTCCCAGGGCCCAGAGAACATTAGCCCCCTTCATAATGATGCAAATGATCACGGCATAAGTTATCTGCCCATGAAAAATGAAAGACTGGAGACTGTAGTTGGGGAGATAGAACTATCATGACCCCAGCCTTCATGGAGCTTCTAGTCTAGACTAGAACATAAAGTAGTAAACAAAAAGTAGTCCAAAGCTATAAGGAATGCTATAAAAGATTCATGAACTGGTGCTTATAGAGAAAATATAAATACTTGTGGGGGTTTTGGGCAACACTTCTCCCAGGAGTGATGGTTAAGCTGAGACCTGAAAGCAACTGAGAGTTAGGGGAGGGAAGGCCCCCCATCCCAGATCAAATAGCATTTGAGAGGGCCCCAGGGTAGGAAAGGGCTTAGTACGTTACAGGAAATGAAAGATCCATGGACTGGGGGTACAGAGTAAGGGGGGAAAGGAACATAATGACATTTTGGGGATCAGAAATGAGTAGACCTGACCTTCGTGTCAAGGGCAATGCTAGACTCCATCCATGGGAAACCACTGAAGTATTTCCACAGGGGCAGCCAGGATTTGACATCGCTATTTAGAGAACTGTGCTGGTGGAGATCAGGTTGAAGGGGATGGTGTGGCAGGAGTAGAATAAGCGTGGGCCAAGTGAGAGACTTGCTGATGCAGGGGTGAGATGACGGATCAACCTGGCACACTCAGAGGAGTCAGGCTTGGGCTGACTCCAGAGAGATGCACAGTCCTATCTGGACCTATTGATGGATTTATTAGATGTAAAGGGGAAGGAATAATTCAGAGCAAAGACTTCTCCTTAATTCCTGGATGTCTCAGAAAACTTTTCTTTTTTTCCAGCTAAAAGTTCCATAAGAAAATCCTTGCTCCAAGACAACTTGCTGATGTCTAAAGAGAATTTTGTAACTGATGCACAAGGATTGCAGAGAGGTCCTGGTAGCTCATGTTCAAGTGCTGTGTGGTTCTTCCAACCTGGACAAGGGGCTCCCTCTGAGCCAGATGTGCAGCAAAACAATTCTCCAGTAGGAAGTACCATCTCAGGATGGATCATTTGGAAACCTTTCTTAGAAAAGAGCTTTCTCACAAGCTAGTCTTATTCTTTCTCTTGGGACGGTCATAAATAAATCCCTCCTTACTGGCTATCTTTTGGGACAGTCAGCCTCTCAGGATTAAAGGCTTCTACAAGAATGTCCACTACCCCATCTTGTGAACAGAAGTTGCCTTGCGCCACCTCCAGATTTTTGTGGGATTTGTGGGCACAGTAATCCACCTGGCCTCATGACACCACAGGGTTATGCAGAATTAGGCAATCTTGAGGGTCTGGTTGGAGAGATCATTGAGGTATAGAGTGGCCTAGTGACTTGTCCTAAGTTACGCAACAATTCTAAGTTCCTGTGAAGAAAGGATGTGGAGATATCTGCCCTGGAAATCATCAGGGAACACAGTATTCTAGAGAGGTTACCAGTGCACAAAAGATAATAGCTTGTCTCCATCACCACTGTGTTCCTAGATCATAGTACGGAGGCTGCATGGAGTGGATTCCTCCAGTATCTGTGGAAGGAAATGCTGTATCTACCCAGAGCTTACTCCTGGGTATAGATCATCATCCCACTTACTCCATTTGTGTACCTGAGCATGGGGGCAGAGGGAGAGTTGAGATTGGAATCCCACCTGCCTGACCCCAGAGTCTGCATTCACGCAGCTACCACCTCCACTGCAAGCAGAACTCACTTACCAATCCACAAAGCATCTGATGGTCATTGCAACTAATTTGAGAGGTGCAGTCGCCACTCCCTGTCCATTACCCAGAGCCCAGCCCAATAACCATGATGCTGGGTGGCAGGGCTATGAGGCGGCCAGCCCACTGTCCAGACATGAATGCTCACTCTGCCACTGGCTAGCCAGATGACTCTCCTGGGGCTTCAGTTACAGTATATGGAAACAGGAGGGGATAAAACAATTGCCTCACCTTGCCACATAATTGTGCTGTGAATATCAAAGTAGATAGTAGAAAAGTTTTACCCACTGGAAAATGCTTTGTTTATATGTCAAATTTGTTTATTTTTAAGATTCTTTTGCACTTGAAAGCTTTTATATATGCTGCTTCTTGGGCCCTGTCCCACCCCAACCCCTTTACCTGGCAAACTCTGACTAGGACTCCAGTGAAGCATCTCTTCCTCCAGGAAGCCTTCCTGATTTCCAGACTGAGTCACATCCTTTTTGTAGACTCTTTTTGCACTGTCTGTCTCCTCCAAACTGACATCACATCTCTAATCACTTGATCATTGTCTAACTCTCCATGACAAAATGAGCTTGTGAGCCCAAGATTACATCAGCTCAATTCACCCCATATAGCCATTTATTGATTGAAACAAAATTGTGTATTGAGCAGATACTCTCCTGGAATGAGAAATGCAGTGGCCACAGAACAAAATTAGCTAGCATGTGGGAAGAAATTAGAAACAGTAAGCATAACAATGTAGTACCTGATCATGATAAATGCTATGAAGAGAAAATAAAGCAAGACAACATAAATCTTTATTGACTAGGAAGTGATCACAATGATTTGCTCACTCATTCAACATTCTGCTTGTCTTCTATTTCCTTCAAGTTTGGAACTGCATCTGGCTTGTTCATTACTGGTACCCTGGTGCATAGTACAGTGCCTGGCACATAGGAGGTTTTAAGAAATAGTTGATGTTTCCATGAATCAAGCAATCAAATAGATGAATGAATAAATGAAAAGATGGATGGCTGGCTGGGTGGGTGGGTGGATGGATGGATGGATGGAGATATAGTAGGTAGGTAGATAGATGTTTGGGTGAGGGTAGGGACAGATAAGAGGGTAGATGGATGAGTGGGTGGGTAGGTGGGTGGATGGGTGGGTAAATGTGTAGATAAATCATTGAATTTATGGATCAATAATGAATAGATGAGTCAAAGGATGACTGAGCGGTTGATAAACATCCTCGGATGTTCAGATGAATTGATAAACTGTAGAATAAGAACATAAACCTGATCCTTGGTCACTGGAATCTTGGAGATTAGAAATTGACATTGCAATAAACAAAAGGTGAATTTTTTCCCACAAGAGAAAAACTAGAGCAAGGTGGTCAGGGCAAATTCATAAACACACAATGATAAAAGTTTATATCAAGTCATGGATGATGGTTTCATAGCCGTGTGAACACAGCCATTAGTTCTCACAATCTCAAGGCTTATATCTCACAGGTGACTATCCATGCATGCCAGTCATCAGTGCACACCTTTTCCTTAGAGTCACCTTCCTGACATCAACCTGCGGAGTGTGTGGTTTTTTTGAAAAAAGACTAGGTTTGCTATCAGACGGTCAGGTGGCCCCAGCTGCGCCATCTGTCAGCTGTGCAGGTTTGGGTGATTCACTTTTCTCTAAGCTTGGTTCCCTGTGGTCAAACTAGAGAAACTAATTGCAACCTAACAGGATGACCAGGGAATTAAATGTGATCTATGGAGTCAAGTGTTCCTCCTAGACTGAGAATACAGTAAATGCTCAATTAGCCCAGATATTCTGCTGCATCACCATCTATCTAACCTATCCCCTATTGTTTCCATTTGGGTCACTTCCAATTTTTCCTCTATTTTAAACACCACAAGAAGAAGGCTTGCAACAAAAAGCCTCAGTCACTGCTTTGCATACACCAATGATTCATCCCGTAAGGCAAAAGTCCCAGAAGTAAAAGTTGCTGAGCCAAAGGAAATGAATGTTTTTATGGCTTCTGATACAAAGAGCCAAAAAGTAGGTGGGACCCCTTGTAAATATCACTCTACAAGCTTTAGTGCATGTTAAAGCTGCCACACTTACAGATTGTCCCCTTAAAATCCATGACATAGTCCAGATATTTAAGTTCCCTTCCTGCACAGATGAGAAAACTGAGGCCCACAGGAGAGTAAGAACTTGTCCTAGGTGAGCCAAGTAGAAAAGAGCAGTGATGAAAACAATGCTTAATAAGATTAGGGCTGCCATGATAAATACCAGCCATAGATTGGACCATCCCCTGCTCGTCCCCTATGGAGATGGGAGACGCAGTCATTCCAGGTTCACGGAACTCAGAAGTGGTAAGGCTGGGATGTGAATCCAGTCTGTGCTCTAACCACTAGATTATATCTGCTCTCAGAAATGACGAGCTAAATGGGCATTAGACTGAGAAGGTAGCGCTTGGGGAGTCTAGCAAGGGATGAGTTTTTGTTTCAGAATGATTGCTCTGAATTTCTCCACCTTTCAGGCCCCCGATAAGCCAGCACCTGGAGGAGCGCCATGTGTAAATTTGTGCCTGTCTGGACCATAAAGTGGGTGGCATGGCCTTTTCCAGGTACCTGTGAGTGGATTTCATAGCTACCGTATACATTTTAGGTCCAAGAGAGCTTTGCACATCCCTGTTCTGCTCTGCCCTGGCACAACAGGATACACTAGGGAAGTCCCACAAGTCACAGGCTTGCCTTTGTCAGACCACTTTGGAGTTACCCCACATCTTCCTGCAAACTGGAGGTCCCAGAAGATGCTAAAGCATCACAACCAGGGAAGAACCACAGAAGTGCTTCTAATCCCTACTCTGCCACTTCCTAGCTGTGTGACTTTGGAAAACTGACTTAACCTCTCTGGGCAGCCCCCTGCCCATCTGCAACAGAAGCATCCTTAACATTCCCACCGACTCACCATCGTTTCCTTAGACGCCCCCCATCCCAAGCCTCTTTCTGACAAACTTGTCACTAAATCCAGCCTTTGCCAGGATGAATGCACCCCTTGCCATTACTGCAGATCAAAATCCTCCCACGTCTCTACACATCTGGAAATTAACTTCATAACTTCCCATTTCGCCATTGCTCCATAAGTAACCATAAATCACCATTGGTTTGTGTTGCATATTTTTATCCATTGCCCTTTTAATGTCTCTGAGAAAATAGAAATAAACCATACATAATCATTAGAACATTCTGAATCCTGAAAAGTACATAAGAATTTATTTGTCTCCATGCAGATCATACATATTGTATTAAAACCGCATAAAGGGGTTTAATAAAATGGCAGAAAGAGAGGCAGGAGTGCAGCATCTCGGGTGGCGGGAGAGGTGGAAGTGATCTTTCTTTGATGCCTGTTAAATGTTCCAGCAGATGAACCCTATATTCTGCCAGGAAATGAGTTTGCCACCGGCCTATCGGGCCCGTCGTAAGAGGCTGGTCTCAGCACGGTCATCCCTCTTCTGCGCGCGGCAATACATTACGCCGCCTCAATTTTTCATTCCTTGCTGCCCGAAATGCAAATTTCTTCTCTGTTGTTTATATTAGGTTTTCAAATATATGGAAATCCAGAGATCGGGAGGGAAATGCCAGGGCCACAGAGGCACTCAATCTGTCTTTTTCCTCTGACTGACTTCTTTCCATCACTTATGTGATGCGTGATGGGGGCTGTGCTTTGAACCACGAAGGTCTGGCATGGCCTCGTGGATGGCCATCACTGAGGGCCCACAGTGGGCCAACACTACTCTGGACACGTGGCCCAAAGGGTGAGACCCCTCCCAACCCCTGCCTCATTGGAGACATCAGGGGGGAAATCCTACCTTCAGCAATAAGAACTAATTGAGCACTTACTGAATACCAGAGACCAAGAGGTGCTAACACCTGGGCCCTGGAGGTTCATTGCGTTCATGGATAGAGACACCTGGACAATCATCTTCCATGAGCATCTCATCTCTCTGTGCCAGTCACCCGATGTTGTACATTTGTCACTTTAATTTGGCCAATGAGGAATGATGATTTCACATAAAACACCTGACATCACTCAGCAAGGAAGTCAAAGTTTGAGGTTTGAATGCTGGTCTTGTAAGTGCCAGTGCCCATCCTGATCTGTGCTGGGGTGAGCAAACCCTTTTGTAAAGGGCCAGACAGTAAGTATTTCAGGCTGTGGATATCACAATTGCTGTTGCAATAACTCATCTCTGCTTTTGTATTGCAAAAGCAGCTCTAGCCAATGAGCAAACAAATGGGCTGTGTTCCAATAAAACTTTATTTACAGAAGCAGACAGGAGGCTGGGTTTGCCCAGAGGCAGTAGTTTGCATGCTCTGCTCTCCCATGCTGCCCGTGATGTGATAGGGGAACTGGGAGCTTCATGGAGCCTCACCAAGATCCCACCTTGCAGATGCCCATCTTCTGGGGTCCAACTAGGTCCCCAGGAAATTTCTTCATCATCATCATGATATGTGTCATATAATTTCAACCTCACAGCATGATCCTCACATCACCAGGGAGGAAAACAGGCTCAGAGAGTGCTCAGGCTCAAGTTCACAAGCTGTGACAGTAGCAGAGCTGGGAGTCACATCAACAGAACTTGCATGGACCCAGTTCAGGGCTAGCATAACTGTGCGAGCAGAGCCTGCTCATGGTGGGGGCTGCAACTGCACTTGTGGGGCAGGGGGAGGTTGGGAAGGAGGGGCAGGAGGCAAGACTGAGGCCAGGCCAGCATCAGCGTGGGATGGGCTTCAGCTGCAAGTCTGTGTGGCCATCATGGGAATGCCAGTCCCTCCTGTCACAATGCCCCCCACACACACACAGAGGACCATGTGGGTGGAAACAGAGGCAGAGAGGAGCATGGCACTTCTCCAGTCCCAGAGCACCATGGATTGTTGGAAAACCTCCTTCAGGAGGGCATGAAACAGATTCTCTCACAGCACACAGAAAGAAGAAACCTATGGACACCTTGATCTTGGATTTCTAGCTTCTCAAAACTGTAAGGGACTAAATTCCATTGTTTAAGCTACCTGGACTCTGTCACAGCAGCCCTAGAAAGCTGATACAACCTGTGTGTGTCCAGCATGCTGGGCATTGGCTCTGAAACAGCCCTCAAGTATCCAGCCAGGATCCCAGCTCTGGTGGACTGGTTTTCCTATCTCTGAAATATTGCCAGGTCATCCACAAGTTGAACTTGTGACCTTGGTGATCCTGGATTGTGCTCTCACTTGCCCTAGCTAAGAATGCATTTACTAAGCACCCATGGGTACCATGCCCATCACTGACTCAATCAACAAAAGTTATTAAGCATCTACGATGTATATCGCATGGAAAAGAAATCTACAAATGGCTGATGAGCACATAAAAAGATGCTCCACATAATCATTAGGGAAACTCAGACCAAAAGATAATGAAATACCACCTTATATCCATTAGGATAACTATTAAATATTTTTTTAAAAGAAAAAAATAACAGAAAATACCAAACGGTTGTAGAGAAATCCAGAATCTCATGCATTCCTGATGGGATAAAAAAAAAAAATGGTGCTTGCTATGGTGGAAAAAAGTATGGATTTTGCTCAAAAAATTAAAAATAGAATTACCATATGGTCCAGCAATTCTACGTCTGGGTGTCTACCCAAAAGAGTGGAAAGCGGAATCTGAAGAGATACTCATACATCTATATATTATTCACAAGCCCAGCCCAATGTCCATTGTCAGATGAATGGACTAGCCCAATGGAGTGTATGCTACGATGGGTACTCTTCAACTTCATGAAAGGGAATATGATATAGGCTGCAACATGGATGAATTCTGAGGACATCATAGGGAGTGAAATAAGCCAGACAAAAAGGCCAGCTACTGTCTGATTCCACTTGATGCAGTGCAAGAAGAGTCAAGTTCCTAGACAGAGAAGTAGAATGGTAGTTGTCAGGGACTGGGGGGCTGGGGGCAGGGGGCTGGAGAGTGAGTGTTTATTGATGCCAAAGTTTCAGTTGGGGGAGATGAAAAATTCAGTGGTGACAGTTGCACAACAGTGTGAGTGTGCTTACTGTCATTGAACTACACAATTAAAAATGGCTGTGATGATGGGCCTCCCTAGTGGCACAAGGGGTTAAGATGCAACCTATGAAGCTACCCACAGCCACTGCAGTACAAGTTCAATCCCTGCCCAGAGAGCAACCCACATGGCGCAGCAGACCTCTCCTGTCTTGCCCACTGCTCCCCTCAGCAGTGTATTTCAGTCAGTCTGCCTGTTCTGTTCCCCACTCTGTCTCTGGTGAGTCCTCTCACCCCACCCCACACCTCTGGCCTATACCCCAGTTCTTGAATGCATAAATAAATAAATCTTTTAAAAAAATGGCTATGATGGCAAGTCAACAGAAGCAAATAACCCAATATAAATGGGTAGCATTGTTAAACAGGCACAAAGAAAACACACAGGTGGTCAACAAGCACATGAAGAAATGCTCATCATCATTTATCATAAAGGAAATGCAGATCAAAACCATAATGAGATACCACCTCGCACCTGTGAGAATGGCCCATCTGTATCAACCACGAACAAGCGCTGGTGAGGGTGCAGAGAAATTAACCCTATGACACTGTTGGTAGGAATGTAAAATGGCCCAGCCCCTCTGGAAAACAACACAGAGGTTCCTCAAAATATTAAAAATGAAGCTACCACGACCAGCAATTCCACTCCTAGGGATCTCCCTGAAGAATACAAACGCTAGTTCAAAAGGAAACATACACGCCTATGTTTATGGCAGCGCCATTCACAACAGCCAAGACGTGGAAGCAACCAACTGCCCGAATATAAATGAGTGGATGAGAAAGACGTGGTATAGACACACAATGGCATACTACTCAGCATAAAAAAAAAAAGATAAATTCTTACCATTTGTGATAATACGGATGGAACTGGAGGGGTGTAGCGCCAGCCAGACACAGAGCAGTTTCTCTATAATCCTGGCAGATGGGTAAAAAAGAGGCCTGGAGCCCTCGGTGGCTTTTTCAGGCTTTTTTGGAGCTTTTTCACATTATTTGTAGTGTAGCAACCAGGGACACAGCAGGCTGGGGGTTGGGGGGCAGGAGGCTGGCAGGCCTCCCACCCCCATTATCTTCACTCTTTCTGGGCTCTCTGGGGTTCTCACACGGTCTCCGGTTCTCTGCTACCGCTGCTTCTACCCCTGGCGGCCCCACGATGCTGCCCTTATGGGGGGGGGGGTGGTCAGCCTCTCAGCCCAGGTGTGTCCACTTACGCATGCCCACACCCACTCCAGGGGCGGCCGCCATCAGGCGCGCGTGCAAGACCACAGGTGTGGATCATTGATGCTAATGGCGGGAGGCGGAAAATCCTGACAAATTCCATCTACCCTACAAGGGGATTACACTCAGCGAAGTAAATCGAATGGAGAAAGGAAATACCAGGTGGTGCCATATGTGGAATGTAGAGAAACCAAAGGGTCAGGCAAAAGCCAAACCAATAATAAACCCTGGAAATCTGACTCCAGGACTGAGGTTACTGGGGTGGGGGGCGGGCAGGGGAGAGAACCAAGTGGGGAGGGAGCACCACGGACTATCCTGGCAGCCCTTGGGTGCACTGCTGATGGGTGCCGTGCGGTCACAACACCCGAAGAGGGAGCACCTGTGCTTCTAAAACATAGTGTGGTAAACCAGTTACCTCAACAGTAAAAAAGAAATGACCATGAAGGAAAATCTCTATATATTTTATCACAATTGAGAGAGGTGAGAGGTGGCACTCTCTCTAGAGCCCGCAGGTTCAGAAGGGAGGTGGGGAGGTGGCGGGAGGCTGAGGGCAGGGGATTACCCAGGAATCCTTGGGTGGAGGCCCGAAGTGGCCCCTGTCCACACTGGGCCCTGGGCTAGCTGCTGCGCTCTCCAAGAAGCACTTAACACCTCCATCAACCAGACATTAATCACCTCTTCCTCCTCTGGGCACTGGGTCTGAGAAGGCTCTAGAAGCCCGACAGTGCTGCTCTCAGCAGTCTTGTCCCTTTCCCCGCACTCTTGGCCACTGAGGTCCACTCTTTCACACCGCGGCTGGAGGCAGCGCCCGCCCTCCCTGCCAAAGGCCCCACCACCCTCTCAGAGTCTTGTAATCTGAGTTCTGTTCCAGTCCTTCACGCCCTCGGTGACATGATGTGTCCCCTGAGGGTGTGAGAGGCCCCCCATGTTCCTCTCTGCACCTAGACCTTGCCCAGCACAGATGTGGAGAATCCCACGGCCTTGAAGCACCTCCCCTCCAGTGGCTGGAAGCTACAGCAGCGCTTCCCCTAAATAGAGTCCTCTCCCCTTTGGAGGGGAAAATGAAGGGGTGTACTTTAGGGGGAATGACACTGGAGCCAGGGAGAGGGGAGAAAGTGACCTCAGACCAGCATTAACAACATAGAGCTGCCCCAACGCCCCCAATCATCCATCACCAGAGCCAGAGGAGGGAGCAGGGAGGGAGTGCACCAGTCTGAGCCCTATTCCCTAAGCCCCTGCCCAGCCTGCAGCTTGTGGGGCCCTCCTCCTACTCTGTTTCCCAGAGTACCCCCAAGTCTTTCATTTGTTCACTCATCCATCTGACAGGTATGGACTAAATCCCCAGCCTGTGTGGACACGAGAGCAGCAATGCCTGCTGCCATTCTGAGACTTCACAGGACCTGGTGGCACCTCCCTGCCCTGACACCTCCAGTGTTCCCTCAGGGAGGGGGTTCCCAGGAGCCCCCCACCTGCCTTCTGAGGTGATAGGCCGGGGCTGCAGATATCTCTTTTCCTTTCCTTCCACCTAGATGCTCCGGGCAGATGCGCCAGCCCCTGGGTCTTTGGCTCCTGGTCTCCATGTGGGTCTATCCATCATTAGCCAAGGTCAAGTCGCAGGTGCCTCCTATCATTTTTCAATTATGGGTGGCCCCTGGGCCAGTACCATAAAGTGGGCTCTGCTCGGCTCATATTAATTAAATATCACAGGCTCCGGGGAAGGAGCCAGGGAGGGAGGCTTGGCAGCTGGCCTCTCTGGAACAGCAGCTACTTCTGGAGTATTCATTCATTCATTTTACAGATATTTGGTAAACCTTGCATGTGTGTGTGCCAGGCACCATGCTAGTCTCAGGCAGCCAGCAGCAAAAGAGAGAAACATAGATCATGTGCAATCATGCATGTGCACCATTGGAAGGTCCCCAAACTCTAGACCTGGGGGCGATAACCTGAGTAGGAGAGCCCCCAACCTCAGGAGCCAGAAATAGAAGATTCTGGGTAGGGGACACAGGAGACTTGCCTTCCCTTTTGATTGCAATAAGCATCCACAATGAAGGCAGTCTGGCCAGGGCAGGGGGCGTCACACCAAGAGTAAGGAGACCTGACTTCTGAGCCTCTGTGACTTTGGAGTTCTCTGGACACTTCCTACCATTGTTCTGAAAAAATATGAGCTAGTCCAAGCTGAGTTCTCACCATGCATCAACAGCTGAGCAGGCGTGCATCTCATGGAGTCACTGCCACCAGCCTGCTGGAGTCCTCTCTCTCAAAGCTGAAGTAACGAGGGCTCAAAGAAGGGGCACCGCTGGCCTGCAAAGTCACAGTGAGAGTGAGTCTGTTTCGCTTCTCTGGATTCCCACAGTTGGAGCCTGCCTGCTTCTCCACCCCTTCCTTCCTCCCAATGTGACATTGGCCACATACACCTCCTGCCAAGCCCCCAAGCGTGGCTTACCAAACACATGGTGGGGGGACACTGGCAAGTAACTTCAGAGAGGGCATCCACAAACATGTCTCAGGACAGTAATTACCAAGTCCAGGGTGGTGCTCAGACCGAATGCCAGACACACACTTGCTCACTTAATTCTCCCAGCAGCCAGTGATCTGGGTGTACTTTGCCCACTTGCGGTTTACACCCAGGATCAGAAACAGGAAGTCACTTTCCTAAGTTTCCCCGGATTGCAGGGGACAGAATGGCAGCCCCAGCCCCCCACCTCCATGACTCTGAAGTTCTGGTTCTTTCTACCACACTCTTCAAGGGAAAGATCTGGGGGTGAAACCAGGATAGTGAAGGGAAATGATAGCGCAGCTAGCTAACCAGCATACTTTAAAGAGAGCCTCCCCAAATGGTGAGGTCATGAGGGGAAAGGTGTCTCAGGTCCCATCCTGGGCTTTCCAAGGTTTAGGATCCCAGAAATACCCTGGCAAGCCTAATAGAAAAGTCAGGGAAACAGCTGAAGCCCCGTCCACCCAGTATCCCTCACCAAATCATGTATGGGTAGCAACTGGAAATTGTAATTAACATGTACTGGGTGCCAGGCACTGCTCTACATATTTCACTTGTGTTGAGTTCATCTTCAAAATCCCCCATCCCTGTTTTTCAGACAAGGAAACTGAAGCACAGAGAGATTATACAATTGTTCATAATTCCATGGTCACACTGCTGGGATATGGCAGCATCTGCCCCCTGACTCTTGGTATTGGAGCCCAAAGCCTTAAATTACAAGAAATATCAGCTTCACAGATGCATACCAGTAGGGAATTAGCTGAGTAAATTAACTGGAATACTATACAGGCATCAAAAATACTTGCAGTCATTAACATATAGAAAAATGCAGGATAAAAAAGTCAGACACAAAATCACACACTGTCTTGTTTCAGTTGCATGTAAAAATGCCACAGAAAGACTGGAAGGGAATATTCAAAAATAAGCTCATCATCCATCCACTATCCACCATCCATCCATCCATCCATCCATTAACCCACCGACCCACCCATTCATCCATCTATCCACCCATCTATCTGTCCATCCATCCATCCATCCATTCATCCACCATTCATCCATCCTCTATCCACTCATCCATCCCCACTCATGCATTCACCAATCTATCCATCCCTCCCTTCACCCACCCCCCACATCCATCCATTCATCCATATATCCATCCATTCAGCAAGTACTTATTGATACTTCTTTGTATCTACTGCCCTTGGGGTGACCACTGGGGCCTAAGGTAAATGAATCACATAGGTGTGTTCTCAGTCACTCTGGAGAAATGTGCCTAGAGAGACAGACTGCGACCAAGCATATAGCTTCACATACAGATAGCTGGTGGCCACGGCGACACATGCGGTGTAGGACACAGGCGAAGGCATCAAATGGCAGGTACATCCTTAAAGTTGAGTGGGAAGGTGGGTGGGGAGGGCACACAGGAGAAAGTGCTGTTTAGGCTGTACCCTGGAGAGAATGTAGGAGTCATTTTGGAGTCGAGAGGAGAGAGGGAAATGCTGCAGACAGAGGAACAGCAATGTTCCAGGGCCCTGGGAGGGGAGAAGTTGAGCCCATTCGGGGGGCCAGAGGGAAAGCCAGCAGTACAGGAGGGGGATCATGTTGCCTGGGGTCTGAAATCCGTGGTAATTCTATCTTCCTGTCTTTGGAATGAGCATGTATATCTTCAGTGATGAGGAAAAAGGTTTAAAGAGGGTTAAAATAAAGAATGATGCTTCCTGGGAAAGACATAGAAAATCCAGGAAAGATTGTCATTACAGAAGAGTCTGAGGCCAGAGACGGAGTTGGGGAGGCGAAGACCTGGCCCCTGTCGACCTCCCTGCTCCATCCTCCTTCCTTGCAGGGCCTTCCTCTGGGGGCTTTGAGCAGGGAAAACGGGGAGGGGGGAGTTGGAAGAGTCTGGCATGTGGAATAGATATTAATGTCGCAGAAGGGGGAGCTGGGGGGAGGGCAGACTATTAAAATTCTGTAGTCCTGAAAAATACATAAGTCTAAAATAAGACTAATGAGACATTTACTGGTGTGGTTGCCTTGCATTAATGACCCTGCTGAGGATAAGATCGCAGAAGGCTTTCAATGTAATTACCAGGCTAATGATTAGCTGTGACATCACTGGAGACTAGAACGCAGACCTTGTTTTGGATTGCTTTCAAAGTCAGCACGCTGCTGACCGCCTCACTGCCTGAGCAATCTGGGGGTACCTACACCCCACCCCCTGCACCCTTGTCCTGCTTGCTTCGGCTGTGGCTTCTAGCCAATACCCCCACCAGCACCGGCACCATCACTGTGCTCCCTCCTCAGCCCCCCACCCAGGCTCGCATTCCTGGACATTTTAAGAAGGCCTCTGGGACCACGAAATTCAAGCAGCAATTTGTCAGCACCAGTGGGGGCTGGGGGTGGAATGCCTAGACAAGTGGGAGCTACAAGGATGTCCAGGAAGAATCTTTAATGAACAAGTGATGCATTAACTGATGAATGCTTTCAAAACCCTCTGCCCCAGGAGACATGAGCACAACACAGCAGGCAGCAGATAATGCTTCGTCTCAGAAAGTCATTGGCTCTGAGCCCATCCAGCTCGCCCATTTGAACAGATGGGGAATGCTGAGGCTCAGAGAAGAGAACCAGCTCCCTGAACATCACCCAGCAAGCCTTAGATTCTCCATGTGGATAATAGGAAAATAAAAGTGGAGAATGACAATCTTATCCTTCTGGAATCCACAGCTCTCTACACTGGGAATTGCATCTGCTGTCATCAAAACCCAGGCATTCTTATTAGCTATTGACCTTTGATTAGGACTGGGATGGGGCTCAGGCCTCCCAGCGTGGGACTAGGCAGATCAGTCTGCTGGTGGGATGGAAGAGCTGAGAAAGATTCTCTGAGACCAGCTGTGCTGTGGCTGCAAGGCTGGCCCTTTATTTCACAGATGCCAGAGTCAGGGCAAGGAGAAAGTACAGCAGGCCTGCCAACCAAGCTCCATCCCCTGTCGTTTCCTTGTACCCTGGACCACAAAGGGGAAAACTGGATTCCCCACCACCACCACCACTGTCTATGTGGATTTGGCACCTTCTCCCCACATTTGTACATTTCTGTGGGTTCTCTCCAGATCCTCCAATTTCTTCCCACATCCCAAAGACAGGCAGTTCAGTTCATGGGAGGGTCTCGCCATCCTGCAGAGGGCGTATGGGTGCATGTGTGAAAGCCATTGATGGACGGGTGTCCTGTCCAGGATTGGTTTGCACCTTGCACACCAAGCTGCATGGATAGGCACTGAGCACCCTCAGCCCTAAACTGGAACAAGCTGTTTGGAAAATGAATCAAGGGAGCGAGGGAGGAATACAAATTGTTGTTTTCTATGAGAAGCATTTGGGGTCATTGTTTAGATGCTTGGTGATGTTAGTGTGACCAGAAATACACCATAGGAACTTACCTTTTGTTTATATCAATTAGCCTGTGGTCAAATCACCTTCATTATACATCTTTTTGCTTCAAATCACAATTTCTAAGAACCTATTGGTGACGTTAAATGAGTATTCACTGTACAAAAACATGGTCTTCAGACCACGAACACTAGGAACACGTAGCTCTTCCTGAGGAGCAGCATGTCCTGTATTGAGAATCTGTGGAGATCTGGTTGAAGGCAACCTCAAGGCAGGCGATGATGGAGCCCAAATCCTGGAGGAGGAGCAGATGATCCAGGGCAAGAACTGGTTGGAGTAAGTGCATCTGAAGCGAGACTCTACAGGATAGGGTATTTTGGGCTCTTCTTGTGCATGAGTTTGGCACAAGGCCATGAACAGTGCCTTCAAAGAGCCATTTAGACATAGACAATAAGTTTGCAATAAAACAGTTCCCTGAGCACAGAGGACCAGAGCAATGGGGCATCGGACAGGAGGGAAGAGGAGAACGGAGAAGCTGGGCGTAGAGAAACTCATTCAGAGAACCCCCTGCAGCAAACACTGAAGCAGCCCCAGAGAGCTGGGTGCATAATGGTGCGTAATAAATATGTTTCATTCCCAAGTTCCCAGAAGCTCATATTCTTGAATCTGCCCCTCCTATCCGAGGCTTGTATCTGTCGTTCGTGCACATCCCTTGCACATCTGGAAGAGCAGAAGGGTGGAGAGAGGAAATCAAACTGGACAGAGTCCTTCTCCCACCAAATCACAGAGGAAGAAACTGCAGTCCGGGCCGGGACATGACTGGCCCAAGTTCCCACTCAAGCAACCATCGCCCTCCCAGCCCACAGCCCCTCCATTGCACATTTCAATTCCTTCCTTCCTGTGTTTCAGTTTTAGTAATTCCAAGATGACAAGTTTAACTGGTGCTTCCGCTCCAGCTAAATTAGAAAAGGAGGAGATGTCTTAAGCAGCCATTATAGTCGCACACTCCGTGGCTCTGTTTGGGGGAACACACAATAATAAGATCAAGAGGAGGGTAGGAGAGAACTGGTTTCCCTGGAGACTTGAATGTCAGGACTCAACAGAGAGGCTGCGAGGTCAGAGATGGAGCCAAGACCAAACAGACCCCAGAACCTCTCGCACCAGGCTCACAGAGGCTGAAGGCAGCCCCTTCTCTGAGCCTAGGTCAGATCCAGGTTTGCCAGTCATCTTGGGTGGCACCTTCTGCCTCCTCCACCCACCACCTGACACACCTCCTGCTCCCACTCAGCCCCCTAGACCATCTCAGTGTGTCAAAGCCAGAGATACTCTCAGCCGTTGTGTCCTGATTCTCTGCCTCTGCAGGCAGGGGCGTGAGTTCTAAGGTGACTTAGGTTTGGGGACTTGGCTGCCTGGGCCTCGCGTGTCTTAGCCTTAAAATGGCCGTAGCAACTATTTCAGATGCTGGGGCTAGGGGCTGTGCCAGGTGAAACTGGGGGGGTCTCTCCCAGGAGCTGTGATTTCTTTTCTCAATTTGCTTAGGTCTATCTGCCCCCACTTGGCGTCTCCGCTCCCAAGTTAACCAGGCATGTAGTCCGGAAGGCAATGGCGGTACAGAAGGCATGGCTTCCCTTTGATTTCAAGCAGTCTGAGCATTTACAAGCTGTGGCATCTTGGATAAATGGCTTCATCTGTCCAACTGCTTGTCTCCACCTGAGGATTAGGTATAACAAAGGGGCCATCTTGAGGCGTGCTCCCTGGAAGGGGAACGTAAGACTGGCACCAGGGCCAGGATAAGTATGTCATCCAAGTGCCCAAGGCACAAAGTTTAAGGGACCCCTCAGTCTCAGGCTCATACACATGCAAGGTCAGCCTTGGAGAGTGAGTGTGTCCATGAACTTTGTACCCTGGGCACCAGACTTGCCTTACCCTTGTTCCTAAGCTCCTGATGAGAGCTCTTATGCAAGATTAATTGCAGGAGCTGTCTAAGGAAAACTCCTACGGATGGACAGGGGGAGCTAGAACGGGCAGAAGCAGCCAAGTAGTGGAGGTCCAGTCTGCCTTGGAGCATAAATGGCACCAAGATACTGCCCCACGGGAAGCCAGGGGAGCTCCCATAAGAAGAAGTCATCATTGGCTACAGTCCGGCGCTGCGTGTAACTGACTCACCAGCGATTCTGAGCTTCAGAAAGGCGGGCAGTTGTGAGTGGTAAACAGGACCAGCAATGTTTACTACAAGTACTTACTCCACAGAGTAGCTGCAAGTTTTAAAGAAGGGGGCTGTGCATTCGGCACATTTGTTTCAATAGTACATGGGTTCCCAACAAAGGGTAGTTAATATCGCCCTGGACGAAACTTCAAGCTCCGGGGAAGCAGATTCCATCTCAGTCTTCTCTGTTCTAGTCCCAGAGCCTGCTCAGAGTTGGGCACACAGTAGGTGCTCTTTCATTTACCAAATGAAAGTATCATTTTTCCTGGACACCATCGTTACCATTATTTGGGCCAAATCTGACTGAGGCTGCAAAGTTATGCCAGATGGATTCAATTACTCTTTCCAAATTTGAACTAGCAAGATGCTTCCAGGGAGAAAATCTTACATTTTGCTTTTGGCCGTTTGGTCTTTTGCTTTTGAATTCCCAGTGGATGGATGCTTGAGGTAACTTCTCAGGCGTGCAAGCCCTGGGGTGAGCAGCCTGCTCTGGCATCTTCTTGCTCTCTCTGGTTAAAGCATCTGCAGATCCTTGGCATTCTTCCCCCTGCACGCATCCCAAAAACCAGACTCCTGTGAAGGTCATGGTAACCTTGGGCGCTTGCTCCAGAATGTGAGTGTCCTTGGCTCCCAATTCTGACCTGAGTCTCCTGACCTCTGTCGATATTCCACGTAGACTAGTTTCATGATGGGTAGAGGTTCTCCTTTCATATTTTGGGATGCAAATCTTAAGCTATAGGTCCAGAATGTTAGGTCAGGGAATCTGTATTAAATTGCTGTCTTTGGGACAAATTAAGCCCAGGTGCCACTCTTCTGCTGTGTGACTGCAGGCAAATTTCGTCACCTCTCTGGGCCACAGTTTCCTTACCCAAATAATATAGAATGGTCATACTTACCTCACCAAGTTGCAGTGAGGATTTGGTGAAATACCTCAGGAAAGGAGTATTCGGTCAGTAACTCCCATTTATAGACTTCAGCGACTCCTTGTTCCTCTATAATGAAGTCAAAGCATTTACAATGCCCACGAGGTCACACCTGGTCTGGCTTCTGCTTATATCTCAGCTTTATCTGAGCCCTATCTCTCTATATACAAAATATCCTGGCCTCCTTTTTTGTGGTTCACAAACTCCTAATACTCTGCTGCCTCAAGGCTCCCATGTACATTTTTTCTGTTATCCAACCCATTATACACATGCACACTCTACCAAATTAGCCACAATTCAACTTTTGAAGCTCATTCTAAAGGTCACCTCCTCCAGGCAGTCCTCCATAACCTCTACCTAAACCATTATAGGCTCTTCCTCACCACTTTCTGTTCTCTTTCATTAACTTTTTATAAAACTGGCATAATAACCTGCTTAGGTCTATCTTCCCCCACCAGACTCTGCATTCCATGAAGGCAGCACTAGATGTTGAGCCCTGTACCCCCAGTGCCTGGCACCGTAGGTACCAAGTAAACACATGATGAATGAATGACTGGTACCCCTGCAGCTCACCTCAAGTAGGTACCCATGTTATCTCTTTCCCACTTGTTCAATGGGTTCTGGTCATCATAATTACAAACAGATGCTGCCCCCTTCCAAGTCACCCACCTTTAGTTGCCTGCTGTTTGGATATTATATATTTTCAAAGCATTACCCTGTGTAATGTGCATTCTTGCCACCCCCAGCAACTTAATCTTCCCCTCCCCAATGTCCATTGGCATAATCAACAGGGGCCTGCCCAGAACCTGCCAAGCTTGTTGGCTCAACAAGAGATTTATTCCTTCCCAGCACAGCTCAGACTAGTCCGGGCTCAGCTAGGATTCTCCCCGCCTTTGCAACCCTCACCTTGTGCTTGCACGAGCACACGTTCCAATGAGCTTTTTGTGGAGCAATAGGGGGAACTGGTTGGCCTTTGCCATATATAGTCAATTAACCCTAGAGAGTTTTAGGGCCTCAGCATCATTGGATCAAGAAATCTGTTTCCCCAATCACATTTAGAATATGACCCTTATTTGGAAGTTTAAATATCAGCCCTGGGAGCAGACAGTTTGCAATTTGAGTGGATAATTTACCTCTTTGATCATCAGTTTTTTCATTCATAAAAAGGGATATTAGTGGGATAATGTCATAAAGTTGCACTCACATTCAATGTGTAATTTAAAAAGCAAGAACAGAACCATCTATACCCATGGAGGTGAGAGCAGCCTAACATAGAGTGTCTCCTCCCACCCCAGTTCAAGCCTCTAATTGCTTCTAGTTCCAATCACACATACCTCGCAGGTAGAAACACTCACTGCTGCCCTGCTCACCTGATTCTGTCCTTGTCAATTACTCCTGAGCTCCAGTCACATAAAACTGTTCACTGATCCTAGGACCTACCACCTTTGCACATGCTGTTCCTGCTGCCTGGATTTCCCTTCACCCTATTCTCTGCCTAGAAGACATAGACTCATTCTTCAAAGCCTATAGCTAAAACTACCACTGGTTTCTAGTTTTCCCTGCTGCTGTCCCTTCCAAACAGACATCATTTCCCATGTGTCCCTGTAGAATCTCAAAAAAAGTTTTATTATAGCACTTTTTGCACTGCACCACTGTGACCTGTCTCTTCCACAAATGGTAAACCCCGGGGGAGAGGTCCCTGTTCATCTTCAGTTCCCAAATGCCCAAGCCAGTGTGCCCAGCATGTGACAGAAATGTAATCTATGTTTGAATGAATTATTCTTTGTGTCCCCAAAGCTTAACACCCAGACTGGTGCATACTAGTTACCTAATGAATGTTTGTGGAAATAATTCATTAATATCCACTTACTCTATAGCCCCGGAGCCTAGTGTCTGAATGAATGGATTGTGCTCCATATGCCTGGCACTCAACATGCTGCCTGGGCCGTGACAAATACCAAGAAAAAGCTTGCATGTTTAAGCCCTGAATGCCTGGCATAGTGTCTAGATAACAACTTAAATCACGAAATCTTCCCTTCCCTGACTTCCACTGGCATAATCGACAGGGGCCTGCCCAGAATCTGCCAAGCTTTATATTAATGTTGACTCAGTGACATATTTGCAAGAAAATACCTTGCTCACCTGAAGATGCAATGCAGCATCAGGCCAGCAGAGGGTGGAGATGGAGGAGGAGCTCTGCTCCACTTGTTAATTCAGGGACCCAGGATACTGATGGCTCTGCCAGTTTCAACAGGTAGCCCTGTGGGATCACCCTGGGTGTTGACTCCCAGAGCTGGCAGGCTGAGGAAACAGCAGAGGGAGGTCACATGGAGGAAGATTTTATGAGCCAGGCCAGAGTCACCCACCTCACTTGTGCCCACATTCTGTTGACTAGAATTAGTTTAGTTACTTTAGTTATGTGGCCACTCCTGTCTATAAAGGAGGCTGGGGAAGGTAGCCTAGCGGTGGCTCAGAAAGAAGAGAAATGGGCTTGATGTTTAACAGCCCAACAAACTAGTCCATCATCAATAAGTATTTGAATGAATAATGTGAGTAATAAGTTTTTCTCTATCTGGATTTCAGCATAATGTTTTCACATAGTGTATGTTCATTAGGCAGTTGAAACAATTCATCTCTGTATCCTCAAAGCTTGACATAGTGTCTGGCATGGAGATGGTGCCCAGGAATAGATGGAAGAAAGACAAGATGGAGGGAAGGAGGGATGCAGGGAGGGAGGGCAGCATCTTTCTACAATCCCAGATCATAACAGAATTCTTGGTATAAATTCAGTGCTTAGGAAACTGTTACCTCTACAAACAAGGCCAATGGGCCATTCCCACCGCCTCTTGCCATCCTGGCCTTTAGATCCTGACTGTTGTGACCTCTGGGGTCTCTCCTTGGCCCTGAACCTTAGGTCCACATCAGCCCTTTCACTCATTATGCCCTGCAGAGTGACCTGGCCAAAGTCCAGCTTCTGAGCAGGAGCGAGGGTACCCCATGTTTCCCAGGTGTTGTGTGTGCTACAGCTCCGAGCAGGAGCAGAGGAGGGGAGGGGGTGGGGAAATAGAGTAGGGTTTTCGATTCAAGGTCTGCTCCCTGCTTGAGTGATCAACATCATTTCCATACTATAATTACATTGCCCAATCCTCTCCTGATTTTACTGCTATCTTGTAAGCCGTCCCGGTTGTGAGTAATTTAAAGCTATATGAGATGTCAGACTCCGTGAAACAATCACCCCTCAAAGAAATATGGCCCTAGATCATAATTGATAAGTCCCATTAGGCAATGGAGCCTCTTATTTCCTATTTGGTCTCTTCTGAGATGGCCTTGTTGATTCGCCTAATATAGACTGTGTCCCCAGCATTGCTGCAGGGAGAAGATTCACCCAGTCTTGGGGAACAAGGGCTTGGGGCTCAGGCTGAGAGCAGGAAAAAAAATGAGGCTGGGGTTAAAACGTGATGGGGCTCTGGCCAGACCAAGTGCACCCTTATTGGTTTTCTTCCACAGTCTGTCTGATTTGTCTGGTATCGGGAACTCCTCTAAGGAGAGTTTGTACTACTGGAATTTAGATCACAAGGGGTCACAATATCTGTTCCCATGAAGTTTGATTAGGGTAAAAGGAAAGGAGAACCATCTGGCTATGAGCCCAGGCGTGCTTCCCAAGGGATGCCGAGAGCCCTACAGGTGTTCCAGAAGCGCCATTCATCTTTTCAAAGGCACCCCTATCCCGCCCCTGCCTCCCATCCCCTGCCCCAAATCCTGCTGTCCCCTTTCACCAGACTCTCTCCCCTAGGCCTGGCACTTCCATTGAACTGGGATGTGTTAAAATAACTGTGCTCTTCAAAATTTTGTGCTTTTGAAAAATTTAGGACCCGTTTGCTCAAACATCTTCCCCCATAGTCCATCCTTCACCTGCCTTCCTCATTTCCAGCGCTCATGCAGCTAAGGCCGCTCCTGCCGAACAGGAAAGCCTGCTACAATGAAGGGGCAAAGACACTGAACTGGAAACCAAACACTGGGGTTCTAGGTCCTATGCTATCAACCTGCTGAGTTGCTTTAAGCAAGTCCCTTCCCCTTCTGAGTCTCAGTCTCCCCATCTTAAAATGAGGATCTAGTCTAGAACTTTTTCAATTACTTGCCAGCATTTAAAAATCAGGAGATGCCTCATAAAAGAGTTGTGTCACTCCTCTCATAAATTCTGATTACTCCTGTGTCACTCCTCATAAATTCTGAATTTCTGAATTCCCAGATGACTTCTAACAGCTGAAACTGAGGGTAAGCTGCCCACTTTAGATGGGGCATGAACCCTCCAGTTAGCCACAATCCCCACCACTCCCTATTGCCTAAAGTTTGTCTTTTTTATGTTATCAACTGACCCTTGTAGGCTTAAGTGTTTGTGATTTCTGGGTATGTATCCTCCACTCCAGTTTCACCAATCCATGACAAACTCACTCCACAGAAGCAAATGGCTGATTACGTGATACTTATCACCTGTAACTATGTCTCGCTGCACTAATTAACCCTGCGTGGGGGCAGTTCAGCAGCATGATGAGACCATTAAACTGGATAATTAGAGGTAAGTCCTACCAGGTAAGTCCTACCATGTCCCAAATGGGCAGGCGCCCATTCGTCTGAGGATACACTGATACCAGCACCCTGGCTCTCCATCTTGTTATTACCACCCAAGCCCGATTCTCTGCTGCTTCTGTTCTCTGCCTGATTGATTTGTTTGTAATTCTGTCATTCCTGTGATCAGGCCAGGAGTGTGGGGGGAATGGGGCTGGGGTGGGTGATTCTTCACTGGCAAGACATGTCAAAACTGCCTGTCTATCTTTTGGGTGCAACCGCTGTTTCCCAAACGCCATCGTCCATGTTGCTGTAAAGAATGACGGATCTGATATCATATATTACTGTTGTGCACTTGCGTTTTTGATATCTGTTTTTCCTTCCAAAATTTGCTGAGTGATTGAGAGCCCGTGGTTGCTTTTTTGAGATGCATCATAAGGCCTCCTTCATGAACAACTTGGCCAGGCAATGTGGATCATCAGAGATAAGGGAAAATTGTCAAGTCCCTCCAAGCTGTTTCTCGCTGGCGTCTCTTTACGAGTTCCCCCCACTGCGTCTCTCCAGGAGTCCATGGTTGTCGAGAGGAGATTGGTTGGTAAAGGCAGTTTAAAGCTCCTATAATTAGCTGGCATGGTACAATTTGGAGCCCATTGTGCGTTCTCTTCATGCCAAGCACTGTGCTAGGAACTGAGGTGCAGAAGGAAGAAAGCAAAGTCTCGACTCTTGGGGAGCTCAGATTCTAGTGGATGAGACTATTGAAAGAAAGAGATGAAACAGTTGGTGATGATAAGCATTGGGGGGAAATTCTGAGAAAAGGAGGATGAGAGCAGTGGCTATTTTAAATTAGGACTCTGCAGGAAGTGGCATTTAAACAGAGATCTGGAAGGAAGTGTCGGTACAGGCATGCATATACGCGCAGGAACAGCTTTCTGGGCAGAGGGAACAGCAAGTGCCAAGGTCTGGCAGCTAGAACATGCTTGGCACATTTGAGAACTAGAAAGGCCTCTGTGGTTGCAGTGAGAGAAGAATGGAGGTGGCTTTTCCCATCTCCTGCTCCTCCCGCCAACTACGGTCTTCAGTTGTCACGTGAGGTTCTGTGTTCATCATGGGTCTGCACAGTAACAGGACCAGTAGGACAGGTAGATAAATATATAAATCTAGGTCTTATTAACAGATTTATTCCAAGGTCTTGGCTCATGTGATTCTGGGGGCCACAGTCCAAAATCTTAGGGATCTTAGGGCTATCAGTGTGGAAGAGAGCAGGCAGGAGCAGATTCTGCCGTCCAGGTCTTTCAATTGATTGAATGGGGCCTTCCCAGACTACCAGACTACTTCCCAGACTACTACTAAATAAAGGATAACTACCTTTATTTACCATCAGTTGATGGTAGATGTTAACCAACCACCTCTACAAAATACCTTCCCAGAAGTAGATTAGGGCTTGATTGAAAAGCTGGGTGCCAGGGAAATCCCTGGTGGCCAGGGGTTAAATCTCAGCACTGTCACTGCTGTGGCTGAAGTTCGATCCCGGCCAGGTTGCTGAACTACAAGGCACAGCAGACCTCTCCTGTCATGCCTGCTGCTCCCCTCAGCAGTGTATTTTAGTCAGTCTGCCTGTTCTGCTCCCCACTCTATCTCTGGTGAATCCTCTCACCCCCCACCTCTGGCCTATACCCCAGTTCTTCTATGCATAAATAAATATTTAAAAAGAAAAGAAAAAGGAAAGCTGCATGCCAGAGTCTAGCATGTATGCACACATATGACTCCCTATTGCAGGCTTTTTGGGCCCCCCGCCATCACCCACCCCGTGCTACAGTGCTCCCCTGAGAACATGTCCAAATACATCTCCTACCCCCACTGCCAGCATGGTGTTCGGCCTTGAGAAGGCACTAAAGAGATGTTATTCTGTTAGATAGCTTAAATATTTTTAGAGGGACTGGAGATTAGATTACCAATGAAAATATACAATTGCAATGTCCATATCTGGAATGAAAGATGTTTGAATTTCAGCAAGAGGTGCTTAGTGTGGGGATCCAAGCCAGTAACGTAGGAAGTAAGTACAGGCAATGGTTGCCTTTTATTCTCATTCAGAACAGCCATGTGGACCCCTTAGATCACTGCCAGTGTCACTGTTAGCAGGGTAAACTCCCTAATAGCTGGGGTTGGGGGAACCTAGTCATCTGAACATCACAATCTTTTCTGTGGATAAGGAGTGTGAGACCCAGAGAGGGAGAGGGAGCTCCCCAGGGACACTCAATAGGGAGCTGACACAGAGTCTGGCCTGTAATCCAAATCTCCTGCTGTGTCCCCCCAGTTCCCACCAGCCCTCAGAGACAGTCTGTGACCCTCTGTCATCCTCTCATGCTGCAAGCTTTTCATAGAGCTGAACAGCACCAGGCTGGGCCAGGGCCTGAGAGGGCTGTGATATCCTTAAAGATGGCATTCCTGAACATAACCCCCTGCCCACCTTCTACCTAGTAAGATCTGGGGAGAAGGACCACCAAGGGTTGTCTGTGCAGTGTCCCAGGTGCGTCTCCCCGGCTCCCGCAGCTCCCTGCAGCTCCGTCTCCCTGACAGTCCCCACAGCACCATCTCCCCAGCTCCACCTCACCCCATTACCTGCACTGGGCACTTGCTATTAAATTAATACTACTATACCAGCTCTGGCCTTGGTAGCTCTTGCTTCAACACCCTGTAAACTTCAGGAAGGAAATCCAGACTCCATAGCATGGCATTCAAAAGCTCCCATTATGAGTCCCCAGTTTGTCCTCCAGCCTTGCCCCAACCCCCAGACTCCTGCACCCAGTTCAGTGTCAGGTCCCAGCTGATGGAGGGTGCATGTTTCCTGTATGACCTGACCTTCCCACCTCCCACATTTGCTCAAAGTCCCCTCTACCGAAAAGGGCTGCTGTCTGCAGTCAAACATGTTTTATGGGCCTCCCCAGTGGCGCAGCAGTTGAGCACTGGGTTGTGAAGCTGCCCGCAGCCTCTGCAGTGCTGGTTCGATCCCCAGCTGCTCCCCGGCCACCGGAGGAGGGTCCCCCATGGCACGCAGACCTCTCCTGCCACCCACTGCTCCCCTCAGCAGTGTACTTCGGTCCTTCTGCCTGCTCTGCTCCCCGCTCTGGCTCTGGTGAATTCTCTCACCCTCCCACGCTTCTGACTGTACCCAGTGCTTGTATAAATAAATAAATAAATCTTTAAAAAAAAAAACACACATTTGAGAACATTCCTCCCTGCAATAAGAAAAAGAAAAATTAAATGCACTTCATTTAAAGTAAGAGCATCTGCCCTAGGAGAGCAAGAAGACAGACCGCCCCACAGAGGGTATATCTCTCAACAGTGTGTGCCATGCACCACGGAAGCCTTCCAGCCAACAGGAAAAAGGTAGACAACCCGAGAGGAGGGAAAAAAAAAAACACTTCCCCAAAGGATGAGCAAACAGTCAATAAACATATGAAAATGTGCTTGACTACATTAATCACAGAGGCGAGCAGATTAAAACTACAATGTAAAACCACCTCATCCCCACAGGATGAAAGGAAATGGAGTAAAATGAAAATGACAGATATGCCGAGAGTTAGCAAGGTTCGTGCCTCCAATGCGTGCACGCTTGTGGTGCAGGTGCGAATGAGTGCACCCCCTTTGGAGGCCTGTTTGGCAGCTCCACCAAGAGCCCTTCGACCCGGCATGTTCACCCTGACATCTTACCCAACAGAAATGCGTGCGTCTGTTCACCAAAAGACTCATACCCAGAAGAATGTCATAGCGCCCGGTTGGCCAAAAATGGAAGTGTCTCGAGTCTCCAGCAATAGCAGAATGAGCAAAAAATAATGTTCACACACTGGGATCCTGCATAGCAATGGGGATAAATGAGATACAATTATACTTAACATGGATGAATCACGCAAACATGATCTGAAGCAAGAGAAGCCAGACTCGCAAGAGGGCATGTGTCTGTAGAAACAGGCAGAAGGAACCCACGTTGCCTGGAGTTGGGGGTGGTGGGTGACGACCTGGGGGTGGTTGGAAGGATCCTTGGGAGCTGCCAGATCCTGTTTCTCAATCAGGCTGCTGGTTTCATGGGAGCATTTATCTCGGTGAAAATGTTATCAAGCATTTGTTTGATATATTTAAATAAGAAGTTCAAAGAAATCCCACCTGCCTTCTAAGTCCAGAGCAAATCCTCCCCTGACCAAAAAAACTACACCCCCTTCCTATTTTATTTCACCTCTCTATATCTTCCTCAGGCCGTCAGGGAACCTCCAGTGTGGGTCTATGTCACCTGCCATTTTGTTGAGCCCCATAGGCCAGGGGCTGCATTTGGGAGACTGAGTTATCTCATCCACCCTCTGACCCAGGCTGCAGCGGACTCGGTGCTGGAAAAAAGCACATACTGAATCAATTAAGGGGTGCAGAGTGGGGAGCAGAAACACAGACAAACCTGTGCTTCAGCCCTACCTCAGGGCCTTTGCACACGCTGTGTCCACTTGCAAGCATCTCCCCTGATGTCCTGTTGGCTCAATCCATTCCCCCTTCCTCCACATCTCTGCTCAAAGTCACTCCATAAATGAAGGGGGGAAGGGGATAATGGAGGATCATTGACAGCCTTAACCCCAAGTCTTCAAGCTCACAGTTCCAGCCAGCTCCTCTCTTCCTCCTCCAAGTCATTGTCCACACGTCAGCCATCCAGAGGCTCTTCCTAGAGTACAAATATGACCATGTCGCTCCTTTGCTTAAGAGGCTTCGATGACTCCCCAATGACTTCAGGAGTCACAAAGTCAGTCAGCAAGTACTGATTGGATCCTATTGTGCGGCAAACAATGTGCTGGGGAGGAAATGAAAAAATAAAAACATTCTGGTGAGAAATTCAAAAAGACATTCTCCCTGTCCTCGAGGAATTTTTGGTCTAGTGAGAGCCAAACACCAGCAACTTGACTGAGCTCCCGATGCTCCCCGCTGAGCCCCGCCTCACTCGCCACCTCCCCCCACCCAGTCTGCACCCTCGACAGCAGCACACCGGCCCCCGCACGCCTCTGAGGCTGCCCACGTGCTGTTTACACCAGCACGGCACTGCCCACGCTGTCTCCTCTCGTCACTTGGCCAATATCTACGTCTCACTCAAGCTCCACTTTCTCTTGGAAGCTCTCTTGACCTTGGCTGGGTCAGGGGCCCTTTGGGGACCCCACGAGTCCCTGCTTCCTCTGTCACAACACTGGTCACTCTGGTCCATAATGGGCCTTTGTCCTAATAGCCCGCAGTTCCCTCAGTCACATGGGACTGGTTGTTCACGTCCCGCGGCTAGGGCTTTGCAGTGTGGCTTAGAGTGGACTTAAAGAACGTTCTACAAGGAAGGGAGGGAGGGGGGCAAATGAGGGAGGGAGGAGATAATAGTACCCTCAGTACCCCAAATCTTTTGACTTCCCAACCTGCCATGGTCCCTAAATCTTGACCATTAGGAAAAAGAAATGAATGAAGTTTCTACTGACATTCTTAAATCTGAAAATTGACAAGTTACCAGCAAGGTTTATTTTTTTTCTCATTGTCTCCCTATTTTTTATGTTTCCTCTTCCAATGCTTTATTTATCTCTGTCTATTTAATGATGATACAACTCACATCCCCCTTTTATCTTGCCCTTAAACTTCTGAATTTTTAATCGAGCAATGTAAACTTAATTTTTTTTTTTTTTGGTCTACCAGATATAAAAGGTCTTCGGCCCTGACAGGAAAATGAGTGATGAATTATGCAGGCAACAAGCGCCAATCTGACTTCTGTGATGTGTTGGGTTATAATTGCACAAACTACGGAGTCCCGAGATCCGGGAAATGTGGTTTTACACATTCTCAGATATCTTTACCAAGCGGGGAACAGCAGATTTCACAAGGAGAGAGAAACAGGAAAACTGGACTGCTTTTCCAGAAACAGCCTGGGTTGGATGCCCATCTCCTCCTGGCCCTCAGCGTGCACATTCGGCTCCCTCACCCGCTCTTGGCAGGAGGCTCTGGTGTCAGCTCGCGCCGAGAAATAAGGTCTGGTGCCTTCCCAGAATGATGGCCATTTATCAGGCATGACACGCGGTGACTCCGGGGACTGGAAATGGGATGTGGCATCTCCTCTCTGAGGTGGGGAGAGCCGGAGCCCTCCTGCAGCACGGGCACCCTGAGTAACACGATGGAGTACGTTTCCTCAGTGCTTCATTCCACTCATGTTTATTAAAAGCCTATTTCTTCCGCGCGTGACTTATGCGGGCGGACATCCCCATGATGGAGACAGACGCCAGCCCAGCGTTCAGCTTTCATGGGGCATATGCTGTGTGTTAGAGACAGAGCGTAGGACAAACTGGGTGTAGTTCCCATGGTTTGGTAAACGCTGAAAGGAACAAAATAGTGTGAAGATGGGGCCTGGGCTGGGTGTCACCTGTCTGGGCAGAGTGGGCAGGCAGGCTTACCTGTGGAGGTGAGGGCTGCGCTGTGTGAAGGGGCGAGCAAGTTCCAAGCAGGGGAAACTCCCAGTATGGAGGCCCTGAGATGGGATTGAAATTGGAGCATTTTCAGGACAGAAAAATGAGCCAAGTGATGAGAGCACAATGAGGAAGGGCCATTTCTTACCAACCTAACAGTGAAGCTCAGCTCGTAGACATCACACCTTTTCCTCAGTAGGTGGAGAAAGCATCTTCTGTGGTTACCTGGGAGTTCCTGAGTGTCAGAGCCTGTGGGACTGTAGCGGTGAATCACCTCAGCAGTGAAACCGACCACACAGTGTTTTCACTGAACTGTCGAAAGCTCGGGGACACTGACTTATCAAAGCATTGGAATCAGTGAACAGCACAGTTTCTAAATCACCTCTGTCCTTATGACTGTAGTAAACCCTAGTCCTCGCCCTATGAGACGGGCCTCTTTGCTCACGTTACCTATAAGAAGGCAGGTGTCAGTCACCTGGCACACCTGAGTCCATGTGACTAGTAAGTGGTGATGCTGTAATCAGGGTCCACGTGTCCCAGTGTCTCATGTTCCCTTCTGTTTCAAGATCCCCAAATTGGACCTCCCTAGTGGCCCAAGGGTTTAGGGCTCAGCACCATGAAGCTATCTGCAGCCTCTGCAGCACGAGTTCGATCCCCGGCCGGGGAGGTACCCACATGGTACAGCAGACCTCTCCTGGCCCACCCACTGCTCTCTTCAGCAGTGTATTTCACTCAGTCTGCCTGTTGTGTTCCCCATTCTGTCTCTAGTGAATCCTCTCACCCCCCACACTTCTGGCCTACACCCCAGTTCTTGAATGCATAAATAAATAAATCTTTTAAAAAAACAAGCTCCCAAATCTGTGAGCCTTATCCTATAAAAGGAAAAGTTCCATATTAGAAATAAGAACAGTAGTATTTTAGTCCCAGCTCTGTCCTTCTTGAACTATGTGATCCTGTCTTTCTCCAAAGCACTTTCATCATCTCTATTGATAGTGACTGCCTATAATATTGAAGAGATTAATAAGCATTAATACCTATTAATAGGATTAATTGTACTAATCCCTCGGCACAATACCTGAGACCATGACCACAAAAAACTATTAGAATTCCATGGCCAAGAGCAAAGTTAGATTGATTTGAGATTAAGTCTCAACTGCCCATTACTTGCTGGATGACTTAAGCAAATACTTTGAGCCTCATTCCTTCATATGTTAAATAATTTAAGTAATATATGTAGAGTTATGCATATGTTTATAATAACAAATATAAAGTCATTGTAAGAATCATGTGAGATAATGCATGTAAACTACCTGTTATGTAATAAAAGTTTAAAAAAGTAATATCTCCATCATCATCCCTGCTGCCATCATCATCACTGTCTGTCGTTTTCACCATCAGCACTCACAGAATTAAGTGCTATCTAAGCAACAAGCACCATCCAGATGCAAAACAAATCTTTATTTTTTACTGAATTTCCTTGCTCACTATCAACTCCTCTCTCACACTTAGTACAATACCGGGGAGACACTTGACTGTGAACCCTTATATCCACTTATTCCTTTATTCAGCCAATTTTTGTTAAGAATTTTCTATGGGGCCTCCCCTGGTGGCGCAGCAGTTGAGCTCTGGGCTGTGAAGATGCCCGCAGCCTCTGCAGTGCCGGTTCGATCCCCGGCCGCTTGGCGAGGGTCCCACACGGCACGCAGACCTCTCCTGCCGCGCCCGCTGCTCCCCTCAGCAGTGTACTTCATAGGTCTGCCTGTTCTGTTCCCCTCTCTGGCTCTGGTGAATTCTCTCACCCTCCCGCGCTTCTGACTGTACCCAGTGCTTGTACAAATAAATAAATAAATCTTTAAAAATAATAATAATAATAATTTTCTATGTGCCAAGCGCTGAGGCAAGTGACAGGGACCCGCTGAGGATAAACGTGGACATTGTCCTTGCCCTCATGAAGCTCATAGGCTGGAGGGAGACCCCAAGAGTAAACAATTAAACCAACAAATCAATACCCTAATTACAGGTTTCTGTGTTATTTAATTACAGAGGGTGATTAATGGCTGGACTGAGAGGAACTGTTCAGAATGTGTCGTGCCTTGGAGGTGACAGGCACACCAAGTTCTTAAATCAACAAAACATTGGCAGGTTGTCAAACAGCCTCTCCCTGGGGTAGGACAAGGTCTGTATTAGAAACCAGTGAATCCCGATTTGGCTTTGGAGCCTTTTTTGCCACATTCACAAAACCCAAATTAGAAGAACCCATTTGCCTTGCTCTGGCGCTGATGGGGGAAGAAAGGAAGGAAAGAATGGAGCGCATCCTTGCTGCTGGGCGTGTGCTCATCATTTAACGTTATTAACCCATTTAGACAGAAAGGCACTGACGTGCCAGGCAAGGAAGCCACCAGGATCACGTAGCAGGGACAGCCAGAGGAGGGCGCACATGCAGGTCTGCTGACTTAGGGGTCCAGAGTGTGACCACCACGTACTTCAGCCTTCCTTGCCTGAAGGTCTTGGATACTTAAGGCAAGGATGGCTTAAAAAGGGAAGCTTGCATTAAAAAAAAAAAAATACAAGTGTTTTCTTCTCCTGAGCTAGAGAGAATCTTGCAGACCTGGAAGGGATGATCCTCCAAGGAAATCGTGGCGCCCGTGGAATTAAAGTCAGTCCTTTCCAAATACATGAAATATAAAATGCAGAAAGCATTTTACAGTGTTCCCAGGGTATTGTTGGTTATGAATCTGGTGTCAGGCTGCCATCAACACTCCCCCCACAGACACAGACACACCATCTGAGGACATCACAGCCCCTCCTGCTGGAAGAGAAGGCAGCCCTTGGGCCTGCAAACAGGACAGCAGTGAGCACAGTGGGACAGAGCATAGAGTCTGGACTCAGGTTTGGGCTTCAGTCACCACTCTCAGCCTTGGTTTCTGCATCTGTACACAGACCAGCTTGGACATACCTGCGTTATAGGGCAACTATAAAGATTCAAGGAGCGAATACAGACAGGTTGTTGGCACAAAGCAAATAATTGTGTTTTGTAGTAATTACTGTGAATACTTCATTCAGAAGAAATGCACCCAAGAGGATGTGATAACTCACTTTTGATAAAGAAATTTTGTCTTCAGTTCTCTCTTAAGAATATTCCACAAAATAGAACTTTTTCTAGCAATCTCTGAGAGAGAAATAATTTACATGAGATCTTTTAGAGCTATGTCTCCTCCCAATTCAGTTTAAGTTTTTCTCATACCAATTTGTTTTTCTCTTTCATCGTTCCTTTTTGGTGTATTTACTTGTCTATCTTCTGCTTCTAGCATCCTACCTGAAGAAAAATAATGGAATAATTGGATAAAAGTAAATTTGGGAGGAGTCCCCACTGGAAACAAGGTTGGTTTCCATTGACTAAAACTCCCGCATGCTTGGGGAAGGAGATAAAAACAGAATAAAACCAAAGAGGTTGATTTGGAGCAATCTCTAGCAATGCTCTGCTAATCCTACCTACTACCACCCCCGCAATGGAGTTCTGAGCAGCTAGAATTGGGTCCAATGATCATTGGCTGCTGTGTTCATAGATAACCAGTTTGTGATCACAGGAATTTATGGCCTCTCCCAAGGCTGAATCATAGGTAATTTGAAAATCCACAGGACTTTCCAGTTTAAAGGTAAATAAAAGTCCCAAGGCCCAACTCTTAAATTGGAGCCTATGGGTAGAGAAGGTCTTCCTTATTTCTCACTCTCCACTCACCAGTGGTGTGACCTGGAGCAAGTCTCAAAGCTCTTAGACACTCATTGTCCTCACCTTTAAATTGTACATACATTAACATGAAAGTCTACATCTCAAATCTGTTTGCTGGAACCCAACCTATGCAACCTCTCTGAGCTTCTGTTCACTCATCTAAGCATGGAAGTGTTGAGGACATCTCCTGATTAAAATGGCCCTTTAAGCAATGTATCTTGAACAACACCATTCTTGAATGTCCCTTCCACAATAGGGTTAATTCTCTTGGGTTGAATGGAGTTGACATGGACATGTCCCTTTAGCCTACAAATATAATGCTCCAACTACATGCCAGGCTCTCAATCAAAACATTTAGTCCCTGCTGCAGATGGATTGCCCTGATTCATTGAGATGTTAACCAATTTCATATGATGAGTATTTATGGGGTACCTACTGCAGGTCCTTCACTGTGGTCGCACTCAGACATATGAAGAAGAAGGAAGAAATCCTTCTGGAGCATCTCATGGTCCAGTAGAGGAGTTAAACCAGCTAATGGACAATGACAGCTGACAGCACTGTATGATAACATGTGGGACAAGAAAAATTGGATCAGGAGGGAAACCCAGATGTTCTGATGTAAGCTTGCCTGGGTTCAAATCTCTCATTAGCTACATTCCAGCTTCACAACTTCAGGGTGAGTTACAAATATTTATTGAGTTCCTACTCAATGTGAAGTTCTGTGCTAATACTGGAAGGATGTCAAGGAGCAAAATGAGTGACAGGCCATGGTTCTGTCCTCTTGGAGCACATGGTCTACTGCCTAATGCTTCCTTTTATGACTTGCCCAAGGAGACAACTGTTGGTCCCATAATACCCTGAAGGTCAGTGGTCCTGTTTGCCCACAGTTAACAACTGGCCAGAAGAACTTTCCTCTAAGGTCCAACTATGAAGTCTCCATCCCTTAGGCAAGATCCATGAACACAGAGAGTGGGCTCCCCTGAATACCAAATTGGCTCCCCCCCCCTCTCCACTGTCATTCATCTTGTAGTTCTCACAATCACAATCCTGACGTCAGTGCTGGGGATCCCATGCTAATGTGCTCATTAATTTCTTAGTAGACCCTACTCGCCAATTGCTCCATTTTAAAAGAAATATAGGCATTCTTATTTTGTCAAAATATGTCTTATAAGGAGCTACCAAAGAGAAAAATCAAAATCCTGGATACTGGTGGCTCTTACTAGAGCACTCAATGGCACTCTGTACCTGGAGAGCAGTTAACCAGGCTGCTGCCAGATGAGTCCCATTCATGAGCACTGGATTTTAAATCAAGTGTGACTAATTCCAGCCCCATCAACATGATGGGCAGGAAGAGCTTTAGAAATACCAGCTCCATTACACATAGTGTGTATTCGTGGGAGCATAAACTGAATCCTGAATCAACACTGGGAACACTGAGGCCTGTCTGCCTGTATTGTCCCTATGCCTCCTATATGAATAGAGAATCTGATGTCCCTGACAAGAGTCTCCTCCAGGTATGGCGACCCCCTTAGGAAATCCCAGAGATCACTAGAATTGTAGAATATTGGAGCAAGAGGTAACCAGAGAAGCATCTTAAACAACCTACATTTGATAGATGGGAAGATCAAGGCCCAGAGAGGAGAAGGAAGATTCCCAGGATCACACAGCCAGCTCAAAAGCAGAGTCCAAGCTTCCTGACTTCCAGTCCAGCCCTATTCACCACACCCTCTCATCCTATATTGACATTTAATTCTAACTTCAATAGAGTTCCTAAAAATCAATTTAAATATGTGGGTTAGCTCCCTGCTGGTTAAAAAAAATCAATTTAAATAAAGACTCACCCTTTACCCAAAGGAGAGAAGAGAGTGCCTTCAACAATCCCATTATAGAATGTGTTGAGTGATGGATAGATAAACAATATGTGGCCGAGCCACACAATGGAATATGATTTAGCCACAAAATGGAGTGAAGCACTGACACTTGCTACAACATGGATGATCCTTGAAAATATGATCAGTGAAAGAAACCAGACACAAACGATCACATGTTGTATGATTCCATCGATATGAAAGGTCCAGAATTGAGAGATTCACAGAGACAGAAAGCAGATTGGTGGTTACCAGGAGCTAGGAAGTGGATCCTTAATGGCTACTGGGATGATGAAAATATCTTGGCACTAGATAGAGGTGGTGGTTGCACTAGTGTAAATGTATTAAATGCCACTGAATTAGACACTTTAAATTGGTTACTTACACGTTATCAGAAATTTTGCTTTAACAAACAAAAATACACACACTACTGAACACATCCCCCCCAAATGCCACATTTTATTGGCGTTATCTTAATGAATTCTCATATAATCTAGTGGCACAAATGTCATGATCCTATTTAACAGGTGAGCAAACTGAGTCAAGGGTTTTATCAACAAGCCCAGGAAGGTTCAATTACCAAGTGGCAGAGGCAGGATTTGAACTTATGTCTGACTTCCAAGCAATCTTACCTTCCCTCCACCACCACAGTGCCTGTCTTTGGAAATGCACAGACAGGATGATGAAGAGATGACTATGATAATTCTCTAGCAGACTCACTCATCTCTCTCATCACAGATGATTAGCTCTTCCTTGGAAAGTCAGTGGCATCCAAGAGCACAGAAAATAGAAGCAATCTTAAAAATACAGGAGGAAATTTGAGTTTTGATAGTTAAAGCAGTAGAGACAGAGTCCTTGTAGATGGCACGAATACTTCCCAAGGAGTAAGTTCCCTGTCGATGTGGCAAAGTGGATGCATTCCGAAATCTTTGGTTGAAATATAATTCAACATATATCAGCACTGCAGACCTTCTCGGTGCCTTTAATTTCCCATTGTGTTTTGTGATTCTTCTTATGCTACATCATGTGTGTGTGGCTTTTTCCAATTGATTTGACCCCAGGCCCTTCTCTTCCTCTTCACTCACCAGGAATCCCTGGGACTCGCATTGAGTGTCTCACATTAGGGGAACCCTGCATTAATGGTTGTATGAAGCTCCAATATGGAGGAAATAAGGAATTGGCAGTGGTGGGGACAGTCAGGTGTACCTAGATCCCAGTTGGCGCCTCTGAGTGGTGATGGCATAGTCCCTTTCCCTGCCAGCTTTGCATGTTAAGCTAATCTGATTCTGGGCCTCCCTGGTGGCGCAGCAGTTGAGCGCTGGGTTGCGAAGCTGCCCGCAGCCTCTGCAGCGCCGGTTCGATCCCCGGCTGCTCCCCGGCCACCAGAGGAGGGTCCCGCATGACGCGCAGACCTCTCCTGCCGCCCGCTGCTCCCCTCAGCAGTGTACTTCGTCAGTCTGCCTGTTCTGCTCCCCTCTCTGGCTCTGGTGAATTCTCTCACCCTCCCGCGCTTCTGACTGTTCCCAGTGCTTGTATTAATAAATAAATAAATAAAACATGCATCTATATAAAAAAAATAAGCTAATCTGATTCTCTTTTCAGAGAAAGAGGAGAGAATGAGCATGTGAGATGCCGAGATGGAGGGAGAGCGGGAGAGAAAAATAGAGGCAGAGAGGAAGGAAGGGAGGGAGGGGGAGAGGGAGGAGCGGGTGAGAGAGGGCCGGAGAGGGAGGGAAAGTGATGGAGACCAACAGATAAGTGGCAAAGATGAGCAAGAAGAGCTAAGCGAGGCCCAAGATCACTGGGCCTCTCTAGACCTGGCATCATCGGGTGCAAGAGCAGACCCTGAGGCTCTGCCGCTCTGGAGGAAGCAGACAGCTGCTACATTAAGGAGGTATTACCTAGATGAAGGGAACAATTAGGACATTTAACACCGGAGATAAAGCAAACACCTTTTCCATCAAAAAAAATATATATTAAAGCTAATTCAATTGGAAAAGAGATGATGGCGAGGAGACCTCAGAAGCCCAGGGAGGGGGTGAAGGGCTCACTGATGAGCATGAAGAAGAGACATTTATCCCAACTCAAATATGTGTGCAAGGAGGAGGGGGAGCGAGATTCAGGGGTTCCCCTCCCGCGGGGCTTGAATAAACAAGTCGATGTCAGCTTTTCCTTCCAGTGAAAGAGAGGGCGAGAGTGAGAGGGTGATGAGTAAACCACGCTCCCCCGATTGGCAGGCCTGAAATGAGTGATCAATAGGGTGATATTGCCAAGCTAATTAAATCAGAGCTCCGTGGAACTGATTTCTTGATAGCCTCGGACCAGGTAGACCCACTGATGTGCTGGGCAGGACGGCATTGGAAGGCCCAGGCCAATCTCCTGACCCCGACTTGAGAGTTGAGTTTCTTTCACTGTACCCACCACCCCTTCCCATACCTCCCATACCACCCAAGGCAGCAGCATGTCCTGCTATTTGGAAACACTGAGAAAATCAACACCACACAGTCTAACAGTAGATGACTGGGCATCAAATTTGAGTGCAGTTATTTCTCTTTTAATCTCCTTGCATTGTTCAGACAACAATCTGTGGTGGGTGCACTGTTCCCCACCATCCTACAGATGAAGACAATGACGACCAGAGAGGTGAAGGGATTTGCTCAAGGTCACACAGCTTATGAGCTAAGACTTAGGGTATAAACCCAGGTTTCCTGGAATCCCAGGGAGGTGGTCCTGACAGTTGAATCTGAGCATGTCTAGACCAATTTTTAACCCTCCAGGGCCATATTTTGTTAATTCATTCTTTCTACACAAATTTATAGCTATGAACTTGGCCATGGGAACAAAATGGGGGAAAGGCAGACATGATCCCTGCCTCAGACCAGAGGAGGAAGATAAAGGTAACCGACCAAGGAGGTGACCAGCAAATGGTCATTTACGGAATGTGGGAGTGGCAGTGCATGGTGCAGAAGGCTGAGATGCAGAACAAAGGGGTCAGAAGGAAGCCTGAAATGAAGCAATGGGGGCAGGTGTGGCGGGAGATGGGTGGTGGGCAGACCTGATGACTCTGGAGTGCAGGGAGAGTCTTTGAAAGTATCAGCTCCTAAGTGTCACAAGAAGCACTTGGAGGTCTCCAGCTTGGGTGGTGGCATGACTCAGTTTGTGGTTTTTATGTTTACTTACCCACTTTATGGAGAGAACAGACCCAGATCTGGCCAGTGATTTTTTTCAGGATAACAATACAAATTTATGGTGGCACCAAAGCAGATACATCTGGGAAGGCCAAAGGGCCTCTCCCACCTCATGGTGAGACAGCCTGAGAATGGCAGCTATGTGTTTCTGATCTGTCAACATATCCCCATTACTCAGTCTAGCTCTGGTACCAGCCAAGCACACCCGGAATGTTTATAGAGTGGATGAGTATTAAAAAGGATGGCTGGAGATGAATTTAACACTGGCTGAGCATCCTTTGTGTATCAACAACAAGATTATTTTAATGGGAACAGAAATAATGAAAGACCCTCTTCCTTGATGGAGTTGTTAGCTTTTTCTCCCACCACTATCTCAGAGCTTCCACTGATTCTCTGGGCATGTTCCTCTGCCATGATTCTGCTTCTGTAATTGCTCTGCCCCCAAATGACCTACTTGTTTCAGAGGGAGACCTCTGAGGGAGGGAGACCTCTGAAACAAGGATGATCAGGGCAGGAGGATGGGACTCTAGGATAGGCCAGAACGGCCACCCACCTGCCTGTGCTCTAAGACAAGAGCGCCATTAAAAAGCCCCAGAAGTCCACAAGGCCAAAAACCAAAACCAAGGACTACAGCAATACAACACCCACACAGTAGGGCCCTGTGGGCTACAGCCAATCAAAGGACATTGCCTGATAAGAGAACAGGTCACTATCTGTGAGTTCTCACCTGCACACACAATTGCAAGAGACCTCAGTCTCTGGAACAACATCTAGGGGGTTTATTTATTTTACAAACAGGACAACAAAGAGTTCACTGCAGCCACAAGTGGCTGGCTGTCTCACCCAGATAACATCCATCAGAACTACAAGCAGAGCACCGGTCGCCAGGATTGCTGGACAGTACTGGCCAGTATAATGGTCATTACTGGTCCTTCTGCAGCAGTGTCAGAGACACCAAGTGTTAACAGCTTTGTGACACCAGGACTGGAGCCTTTGGCGCTCCTTTCAGGTGATGTGAGAGACTGGACTGGAGGCCCTGACAGAGGTCTTTGGCTTCTCTTTCCTCTTCGGAGGTCAGCTACTGGGTACTGCTTTTCTTCTTTCTTCTTTCAGCTTCTTGTCCTTCTTTCTTAGGAGGCTGGAACAGTCTCCCTCTCTGTTGCCTCGGATCCTGGCTTATATTCTCTTTCAGGGTGCCCCACCCACAAGTCTGATTGGACCATTTTCAATCCTGTGTCTGACTGGACCAGTTAGCACCAATCAACTAATAGCTCGAACCTGATTGGTCCACTCCACAATCCAGGAATTAAAAGGGCAGTTGCTGGGCTCTGAGGAGCAACTGCCACAATTGACTTGTGGTGGAGCAGCAGGGCAGGGCGGGAGAGCACCGCTGCTGCCGGCTCCCACTGTCAGGGGAGTAACACCGCCAATGAAGGCGGCTCCCATGCGGAGTCAGCCAAGTTCTAGTAACACCTCCAACTTTTCAGCTGCCCAAATTAGATCAGTCCACCCAGATCCAATTCCTCTGTGATGCCCTCCCTGCACTATTTTCCTGGACTCTCTGCACATACTCTTTATCCATGTCTTATCCCTCTCGATATGTAGGCCCAAGCCATGATTCCTATAGTCCTTGCTACACTAGACCCAAAAGAGTGGGTGAATCACCTCTTGCTCAGGTGACTTGGAAGGACCTTGCAAGTCACTCCCATTCTTTGAGACCCTGTTTCTATTCCTGAAAGATAACAAGATCAAATTTTATTGAGGATGGCAAATCTGAGGCACCCATACTGCTATACCCCCTACCAGAGTCAAACAGACATTACAACTGATCATAGACTGCTTTTCTTCCCCATGGTGATCAGATAAACCTTTATTTATTTATTTATTTATTTATTTATTTATTTAAGATTTATTTCATTTATACAAGAACTGGGGTATAGGCCAGATGTGCAGGAGGGTGAGAGGATTCACCAGAGACAGAGCAGGGAACAGAACAAGCAGACTGACAAAATACATTGCTGAGGGGAGAAGCAGGCGAGATGGGAGAGGTCTGCTCGCCATGTGGGTTGCTCCACAGTGGGCAGGGATTGAACTGGCACTGCAGAGGCTGTGGACAGCTTCACAGCGCTGAGCTCAACCGCCTGTGCCACCAGGGGGGCCCCAGCTAAACATTTAGAATGTTTCCCAATGCAGCATTCCAAGCATCCATTACTAAAAAATGCAAAATCACTGAGCAAGATGAAAACTGGAGCCTACTCACCACTCCTTAATGCAATAACTCTAAGCAGTTCTCACATCTGAACTCTGATGACCACCTTGAGTCTGTCTGATGCAAAGAATGTGAAGTGAATACACTGAAACCTACCTGCCAGTTCATGCAGTCTTGTGGGCGCCCCAACTTCCAGAAGCCTCAGTTTCCTTTTCTGTCTGATGGGGTGTCTCTTATAAGATGAAAGAGAGAGAGGGAATCACTGCTTTCTGCCTAGATGACCAGGCCTGCTGTAATTGTGTATAAATATAGTTACTGGACTCTCAGTAAGGAGGCCTAAGGATTTCTCCCAGCAGCACAGAAACTTGATTCCCTGATTTGGATTATTTTTTCAGCCTGTCCAAAGCCGTGTTGCTTTTCTTCTAATGCTGCCATACTTGCAAACATCATTTCGGTGGCTATGTTCTTACCAAGTTCACTGCTATCCCCTCCTCTTCTCTCCAGACAACAGTGTAATCTCCTAGAAGTTCTCAAATAAGTGAGGATTGAGCTTTGCACAAATAGTATGAATAAAGGAACTCCACCTCAGCCTCTTCAAGTCCTCCAGAGAGTAAGCTCCTTGAGGGCAGGAACCTGTCTCATCCACACTGGGTTGGGAGCTTTACAGACTATCAATCAAGAATTGTTGCCCAGCTGGAGGAAAAGAGGAAGCCTCAGACACTATTTGCCCCACACCACGCTTTCTGCATGCCAAGCCTGCTTGCACACGCATTGCTCTCACTCGGACACAATTATGTTAAAAGAGCAATTAGCAACCTTTTAAGCCTGATTGCCAACTCCTCCATTAATCACTTGCAATTATAAATCCCAAATCTTCAAAACAATTGGTCCCAGACGCCCACTAGAGAGGAACGCTAATAACCTTCGTTCTTCATCTGGAAATCTCTGCTCAGTTTGGAGCCTCTGGGTCACAGAGGGGTGGAGAGGACACGAATGGCTGAATAGCCTGACATGAGAGTGGGGACCCTGGAGAAGGGAGTAGGAAAGTCACCCCACAGGAGCCAGAGGGCACTCTGGGAGGCCCAATCCTCTTCCCCTGTCGCCTCTCCCGCATCCCCACTGCCAACCAGGGCCATATATCTCCCCGTGCTTTCACCAAGCCGCTCTAATTCCACATTATGAAGACACTCTCTCTAATTACTGCAGCTAATTAGCTCCTCGCAGCCACCCCAGTCGAGGCGCATGAGAGAGAGAGCAGCCTGCCTAGACCTCCGACGTGCTGGCCACCTCCGGCCGCTGGCTGCCTCTTTGCCACTGCAACGGCACCCCGTGAGCTGACCCCCATGTTTCAGGGGAGAGAGAAGAGGAGGGTGAGAGATGGCGGGAGCCTGCTCGGTCAATCTGAACCCCCTCTCTCTGCCGGTCCCCTGCTGCGGGCAGCAGGCAATTCAGACCTGAGTGCAGCAGCTAATTAAATCAATATGAGATAATGAACGGCAATTAGAGGTCCAGCTAGGCACATCTTCTCTTGTAAATACTGTTTCTCTCCCAACGGGGAGCTCTTTTTTAATAATCTGTTTGTGTTTCATTTCCAGGAGCCGTAATTCCCCCAAGAAGCACTTTGGAAAAGTGATTTGTTTGTCTGTATAATCGCCAAAGCATTCCCCTAGACTTGTTTGTTTTGCTGAGCGCCTGCTACTACTGGAGAGAAACAATTCACATCTCCTCTTTTTTCTTTTTTTTTTTTTTTTGTTAATTTCTATTTCTGCTTAAATGCCCTGACATTGGACCAGGCCAAGAATGTGTTTCAGAAATCTCTGAGCTCCTTCTTCTCCCCTCCCTGTCTCTCCCTCTACCATTTTGAGCAATGAAGAAAACCAGAAACCTTACTAAGAGATCAGGATTGAGGGCAACCTGCCCATTCTACAGATGAGAAAACAGAGGTTTAAAGTAGCCATCAAAGACTGACACACCAGCCATTCTCGCCTTCATTTAGACATCTCTCCAGCTCCCGTGGTGCCCAGGGAAAAGCTGGGGGAGGGGGGAGTGGCAGCATTATAAAGAGCCCTCTGCCCTCAAGGAGCTTGCAAATTTATCTGGTGAGACAGGCTAAGGCACATATCAATTAGAAAGCAATTAAGTGCCTAATTGTGTGGCACCAACAAGCTCAAAGAGTTCAGGGAAGGAAAAGATCCTTTGGGGAATAGAGTGGAAGGAGAGGAAGTCAGAGCTATTTGCATCTTAACGCTATCTTTATCCTCCATCAAGGCCTGTTTTGGAGCTCTGGGCTTTGCTATCTTCATTTGGATTCCCTGTGGCCCCACAGTCACTATGCACAAAGTGGAAAGCAGCACCCCCACCCCCACTATTCTCATTCCCTGTGCTTTCTCCTCAATAAATTGCCCACCATTCATGCAGTTTCCCCAGTCCAGGGAATATTCCTTTCCCCATGCCATCAGCACCCAGTCAGAACCCAGGACCTTGTAAATGTCTCTTACTTTGTTCCAGCCAATTATCACTATCTTGGTCCCAACCATCAACCCCTGCACCTGAATTCTTACAACATTTACCCTTCTGGTCCTTGAGTCTAGACTCAGTCCCTTCCAGGGTGATACACACAACTGCAATCAGGGTGCTCTCCACAGCACAATCTGACCAAGTCATTCTGATGAAAACTTCTCTGGGTCAAAACTTCAGTGCTTACTGCTGGCCTTTGCCTACAGTTTTAACCTTGCCTTTTGCATCTCCCCGCAGGCACACACAGTCACACACACACACATACACACACACACACCATGCTTCAACTTGTGACCTTACATATAATATATATAGATTGCCCCTTATATGTCCAGGACTCTCCAAGAGCTTCTTTTTTCACTGAGAACTCTTTATACATTTCTCTTAACATCTGTAGTGTTCAATTCTTATTCCTTTCTTAGGTAGCATCTTAGAAAACACCTCTTCCAGAAAGCCTTTCTATCCTCCACCAACTTAGACTGAGTACCTCTCCCCTGGGTTGCAATAGCCACTTGTGCTCACCAATTATAGTCATAGAATTTATTGTTACAGGGCAGGGTGAGGGGTACCTAGGACCCCCAAACTTACCTGCTCTAAATAGGTTCTGCCATCTGCCACATCCAGACAAAACATACTCCAGAGTATAAGACCTTTAATGGAAAGGAACTTGAATATAATTTGTGTGCAATAAAGAGAAAACAAGGCAAAGAACAGAAAGAAGAGCTCCCAAATCAAGTACGCAAAGTCATCACCCCTCATGGGGAAACACCCAGCAAACAGGGTTGGCCCAAAACAGGACTGCTGAGGCCCAAAAGCCTGCCACAGTCTAAGGTACCTTCTGGCGGGTTCCCATAGGAAAGGGGCAGAAGGGGTCAGACAAGTCTGGAAGGAAAAGAGCAAAATCAAAATCAAGATAAAAGCTGCCATTGTTAACCTCCCCATCGGTCTCTCACCCATATTTGCTTCAAGTGTCTCCTTTCATGTCCCCCAATCCCTGGGACCAGTTCAAGGCCAAGAAGCAAGTGCTGCTTCTTCACATGTCCCTCTGCTCCCTGGGCCACCTCCTTGCTCTCTTCCTTCTTGCTTCCTTCTCCAGTCTCCTCCCCAGCTTCTCCTCCTCCCTGCTCAGCTCCACCCTTCTCTGAGTGGGGCAGGGAATCTGGAACCTCCCCCTTTTCCTGGGGACCACCCTGTTACAGCATCATGTGTGTGTGATATTATACAGGCCTGACCATCTCCTCTCTGCCCTACTGGAATAAGGACTCTTTGAGGTCAAGACATGTTTTGCTCTTCATCAGACTTCACACTACTTGGCATACCTTAGGTGCTCGATATGCACTCATTGAATAAGTGATAAATTTAGAAAACTGGAAGTACCCTCACAATTCATCCAACCCAATATCCTTCAGATAGCAAAACTGAGCTCTCAGAAAGAGCTGTGAGGCAGAATGAGAGTAGATCCAAGTCATCCTGGCTGCTAAGGCAGGATTCAGTTCAGCATGCTTATTTGATTTTAATCAAATATGTATTTATTTGACTAAATGTTTAAATATAAGTAAATATTATTTGACTAAATGAATAAGGACTGAACATGTTCCTTGGGAATCTAGAAATGACTACAACATGGATCCCATCCTCAAGAATCACATGGTCTAGTTTGTAGGGGGTCAGATTATGACAAGACAAATTATTACAAAAATAAGCATGTAGTGAGCATGGAGGAAGGGTTTATTGGGGGTTGAAGGTAGCACTAAAAACTTGACAGAAGGTGATGGGCAAGATTCATGTAGAAAATAAAACTTTGCTGGCCCATGACGGATGAAACACAATAAACTTCAAGTAAAACTCAGGCCCTTACATATCACTCCCATTTTCCCCACAAATTTCACCCTCTGCAAAATCCTATAAATTATGAAGAGAAGGAATTTTCACCACCCTCATTTCCAATTTTCAGAAGAGGGAACAGGAACACAGAGAGTCTGTGATTTACCCAAATTGACAAGTGAATAAGGAGAAACAATTGATGAGTATTTTTGAGGAAGAGTTTGGCTTGAAAGAGCCCTACTTATAACATTTGTTGTCCCTGACTGAAGAGCACATATAGGATCTGGTCTTCCTAAATATCCCATACATAGCTATCTTGCTTATCTCATCAACTGCCTTATCTACTTGTACAGATTAGGATTCTGAAGCTCAAAGAGATTTAAAAATTTGTACAGGACACACATTTGGTCAATATTGAAACCATGATTTAATCCAGGTCTGTATGCTACCTTATGCTTCTCTTTTGCACAGAAAATAGTGTCATTAAAGATGGCATGAAGTCTGAAGACATGTTATGGTAGAGAATAGGTGAATCTACTGTGGAATCTGGAATAAAAAGTTGGAGCCAAGTCTGGGATTCAAACTGCGCATTCATTTTCCAGTAGAGCTTATTACAGGAGTTTTTGGAATACGAGATTAGACAAGGTTCCGGTCTGTTAGATGGTTGAAAGTTATTCTTAAACATATAGGACATGTGTTATAACTTGCCAGTTGTATCATGGAAAGGTGAAATTAGGAGAATTTCTCAGGGGTAGAGGCCATCAACCAGAGCCATAGATGGATTCCCATCTACCATGTGAGAACACGAAAGCAAAGAATTCAGCACCACGGACAGCTCTGTCGAGGGGGCGTTGCTGCCCTAAAGCTGGTCCTTGCATTACTTCCTTGTAGTAATATACAGTGAATGGTTGTTCCAATAATTGACAAATAAAAAGGAAATAAGTAAGAGCTTGGTGTCGACTTTTCTCCTCAGAGGATCATAATCCCATTGCTGAATGACTTATACCAAAGCTTCAGTCTCCCATGGAGCCACACCCTATGGTCTCAGCTCTTACATGGAATTCCATCTAAGGTAAGACTATCCCTCAAGATGGTTGACTTTGGCTTCCTCTTAGGTTCCCCGAGTCCCCAAGGTCTGGAACACTAGGCCATATTTGAAGTAAGGCAGACCATCATCAATCAATCTTCCAGCAGACCATTCTTTCCAAGACTTAGGCCAGACTTAGTCCAAGTCCAGGAAAGACAGATGTGCAAAAAATAGCACCAACTCTGTCACTCTCCTCAGGAGGGAAATCAAGGTGAAGAGAGAGACTTCAGTTTAGCTTGCTGTAGGTACTGGTGAATTCCTAAATAGTGACTGTATCATTGTTAATATCTACTACTGGCATTTTCACATTCTAAGTACACTTTTAAATGTGATTTCATTTAATCTTCTCAAGCACTCTATAATAAGTGTACTATTAACACAATTTTATAGACAAGAAATCTAAGGCTCACAGAAAGGAATTAACTGGTCACAGGTCACCTAGGCAGGATTTTACAGAATCTGGCTTCAGAGTCTGATTGTCTGACTCAAGTCCCTAATGCTTCTACCATGCTATGTTTTCTTTGGTGGTCTTCCTTGATCTTCAAGCTAGTAAGACTTGTAACTCTTGACCTAAGAGCAGGATACATCAAACCCACTCCAAAGGCAAGCTGAATCTCTCCATTGGTCCTTGTGTGGTCCTTCATAATTTTTTCTCTCCATTATTTTCATGAAGTCTATCATAACTATGCCAGATTTCACTATTCCCTAACAACTCCCTCCCACCTTTCTTTTCTACTGTACTCAGAGCTTTAAAACATGAAACCTATTTTTTTCTGGGCCACAAATATCGCTGGATAGGAAGATTCTTACCAACAATGTAAGAATCTATTGCATTTTGCTATCAAAATGCAAAATTCACCTTCTCTTCCAGTCTTTACTATCCGAATGATAAGGTACCGGGTAAATCTGTAACATAGTCTTGCTCACACTCTACTCCCTACAACAGGAGGCATATAGGCTCCCCTCCTATTCTCTTCCATCTTCAATTTCTTCCTTCAAACTCTTACAAGTCACATTTGACATAGGAAAACTTCCCAAGCATAATGCAATGGAAGAAAATAAGCTTTCAAATCAGGTAAAGATGTCTTCAAATACATGTTCCTTTTCTTCAGTCTGTGATTTTGAGCAAGTTTCTTAGTTATCTGTAATCTGGAGATGATGCTTATTTTTAGCTGCTAAGTAAATCAACAATCATGTATACATAGGTAGAAAGAGGCATAGTGGTATTGATATTAACATTAATAAAAATAACAAATGCGAATTTATTAAACCCTTGTCATTTACTAGGCATTGTTTTAAATGTTTTATGTATAATAATTAAGTCCTTATCTAAAGATAAAGAAACTGAGGTATGTTGAAGTTAAATAATGAGCACAGGATTATACAACTAGGGATTTTCAGAATTTACACAATCCAGATGTCCAAATAACTCTACAGTCCATCTCCCTCAGTCTCCATCACATGGCCCCTATCTTCTACTGCTCATCATCCCATTTGTCATCCTAGCCACCAAGGCTAGGCTCACCGATGGCTCCCTCATTCATAAAATCATGCCCTAACTTCTAGGAATACACAAAGACCCGATCATATAAACATGCAAATGTACCACACACTAAATGTGCTTAATAAATATTTGTTGAAAATTATGATTTCTGGAAATTTAGTTCTTACCTCATATGCAACAACCGCTCAGCAAAATATCATTGACAATAAAATTACTACATCTAAGAACCCATTCTTGTTCTTATCCTTAATTTCTTGGGTGCCCTTGCTTCTACTGAAAACACATCTAAGCTTCTCCCCTTCCTGGGTTCCCTAAACTATCCTTTCCTATTTCCTCCTTACCTCTGAGTTCCCTTCTTAATTCCACATGTTAAGTGTACCCAATATCCCAATAGGTGATTCTGACTTCTCCACTTGCTCCTCTCCTGCCTCCATCCCCAAGATTCATGGTTCCCTTCTGTTGGAAGGACCCCCACTTTAGTTTTATTTCCCCATAAGCAGAGACTCTGAGTTGAAATTTCTAGTGTAAATGGTTTATCTGGTCTTCTATTAAATAGTGGGAAGGGGCATGCAGAAGTTAAATAGAGAAAAAAAGGTAGATACCTCATCAAAGGTACAAAACCAAACAAGGTACCACTGAGGGCATCTAGAGCCTTATCCCACCAGAGAGTGATGGGAAGAGTGTAGAACATGCTCTTCCAAGTAACCCCACTTGAGGAGTCAGGAGGCAGGGACCATTTATCCAACTCCCTCCAATCATTGGTTGAGTGTTGCCCCTGGAACTTGTGACTTCTCAGGCATTTCCAGCTTGCTTGTATGTGGAGCAGACACCAGCCAACAGCAATGCCTGTAGACTCCTGAAATTCAGCCCCGCCAGTTCTATAAGGGTAAGGCACTACTGGGTAGGGCCACCAACAGTGTCAGCTCTAACTTCCAAAATTGTCTCTTTATCTACAACTCCTCTCTCAGGTTCCAGACCCAAATTCCCAACTTGGGGTGGTCATTTGGGTGGACCTTCCTGGGTTTCTCAAACCCAGTAAGGCCACATTAAGCATCCCACCATCCCTACCACCCCATATGTCATCATTCCAAGTTCATCATACATCTTCTATATGCTCAGCATGCAATAATTTTGTCTATTATGTGTCCTTACCTACCACCCTCAGTGTATACTCAGAGACACAATGTGACAGAGGTCAATGCCATCTTGACTGTGGAAGGACAATAGCTTAAATGCCAGTTCCGCCACCTCCTAGTTCACCCATATTGATGACTTGCCTCACCTTTCAGTTTCTGTTGCATGATCCACAAAATGGACATTTTTAATAGGATTTTGTGAGCATTGATGAGAGTCTAAATTAAAAAGAACCTCATCCAGTTTACAGTCTGTAGTAGGTACTCCATCCTTATAGCTACGGTTAGTCCAATCAGTGATTAAGTTATAGCTCTTTTTTACAATATAATTGCATGTCTCATACTAGTTCTCCTTGGTTTTACTTTCTTGGTGATTTCAAGAGTTTGCAGGTTTGGCAAAGAGTTTTCAGAATTGCTCCAATGAGCCAGACTCTCTTCCTCTAGTCCTCCTTGCATAACAGCTCCAGACTCTTCTCGTCGAAATACGATCAGATATCACCAGTGGTACTCAGCTGCCTTCACAGTGACTTTTAACCTCTTTAATCTGGCATTTAAGGCCCTTCACAATCCAACATCCTGACTCTACTCCATCCATCCAAGACTTCCTTTGATAAAACACCTCATGCATTCTTCTTTTGGCTGATACATTCATCAAATGTTTATTAAACACCTAGTATGTGCCAGGCACTATACTAAGCACTAAGAAGATGTTCATAAACAAGAAAAAAATGGCTTTACTCTCCTGGAGTCCTCCCTCTTGCTTTTACCCATGGTGTCCTCCAGCTATCAAACCTACCACACTTCAAAACCTCTCCAGAGTGACATTTCTGAGTCCTGGAAGCAGGGAAGTGCTACATGAAAACCCCAGTCTGGTCATGCATGATGACTGATCTCACGGCAATCGCTTCCCTTTCTTGGTCTCTGTTTCCAGGGAAGCACCTCTGTCAAGTACTGGTATGGTAACAACTGGGTAGTGACTAAAGATGGCTAGTCCTAGCCCCAGAGCCAGTGAACAAACTACCTTAAGTGGTAAAAAGGGCTTTGCAGATGGGATTAAGTTAAAGATCTTGACATGGGGAGATTATCCTGTCATCACAAGGGTCTTTGGGAGAAGAAGGTAGGAGGTGCAGAGTGAATATAGAAGATGTGATGATAGTAGCAGAGAGTGATGTCACACAAGGGAAGTGCTGGGAGCTGGGAGCCAAGGAATGCAGGTGCCTCTTGAAGCTGCAAAAGCCCAGGAGATGAGGTTTCTTTTGCAACCTTCAAAGGGAAACAACCCCGCTGACACCTCAATCTGAGACTCCTGACCTCCTCAACTCTGAGAAAATCAATGCATGTTGTTTTAAGCCACTGTTTGTGGTGATTTATTATAGCAGCAACAATACCATTAGATTACTTTAACTGTAAGCAGACTGATGTAGGAAACTTACCCCCCAGAAAGTCACCTCCTTATAAATGCTAACTGGGGCTTTACCTGGGACTATCCCTAATCCCAGGGCTGAGATGCCTCTCTGAGGAGGATGTGGTGGCATGCAGAGTGTCCAGTGCACAATGCCTGGCATGCTGTAGATCCTCAAAAGTAATCTGCATGTGTGAGAGGAATTGGGGAGCAGCTCAGTTTCCCTCTCCTCCATGAGACTTCCTGAATCCTTGCAGTCCACATGCTTGCTCCCTTGCCTGAGCTTCTGCAGCAGGATTATCTATAAAGCATGTGTCTGTTAAAGATGCTTATATATCTTAACTCAGAATATTGTAAATTGGGACCTAATATCATCTTGTGTGCAATGTACTTAGCAGATAAACACTAGTTCACAGTGAGGTTATAGAGACCCTAGTTGATGATGGGACTTGTCCAAGTTCACAAGAAAAAGAGCATGGCAGAGCAGGAATGCAAACCCAGTGACCCTGTTTCCTGACCCAGTGAGTGTGCGGCCAACCTGGTCTCTGTCTCAATCTTGCCTGCATCGCCATCCCCAGGACCTGACACAGTGGCAGACACCAGCCCCAGAGAATTCAGAATCCCAGTCCAGTCACTGGGGTTTCCATGGGAAACCCACTGCAGTTCATCTCCCAAGAGATATGACAAGGAGAGAAAGCTGACTGGGGAGAAATGGTAATTTCCTGTAAGTCCTTGACGGGATGAGAAATGGTGCCGGGATAAAATATACCCCATCTCCTATTCAGCTTGGATGCAAGCCCAGGAGATGGGTGTGCTGGGACTGGGCTGAGGTGTGTGGAAGGGTGAGGGGAAACAGGGGAAGGCTGGTGGGGGCAGGGTCAGCAGCATAGAAGATGGGAGGAGAGGAAGAGTTCTCCAAGCCATCAGTTCACTTGACAGTGAGACTCACTACATGCTTGCAGTGTGTGGGAGAGAGCCCTGCTCTTTCAGCTTCAGAAAGTCAGCTTAACCACTGCAGCATTCCCTGGGATCTAGAACAGTGCCTAGTGCAACATAGATACTCAACAATTTCTGGTTGAATAGATAACCTGAAGTTAGGGGACCTAGAGCCCTACAATCTATGTTCTGGGGATCTTAGATGCCACTTCCTCTCTATTGTCCTCTATTTTACCATATGCAATCTACCTGCCAGGTAAGTGGTTAAAAAATTAAATCAAACATGCATTATTGAATTTACCAGCTTACTCTCTAGAATCAGTCTTCTGTGTAAATCCCCTCTCTACTCCTTTGCAACCATTTATTTCACCTTTCCGAGTCTTATTCCTCCTCTAAAACAAACAATGAAAGGACCTGTGTAAGAATCATTAACATGTTGACTGTCAGTTGACTATATCAGTCATTTTCACTTTAGTATGAATCATACGTCTGTACCCAGGCTTTTGGTAGGAACAGAAGGAAATTGCTATTTGTTAAGTGTTTTCTATGTACCATAAACTTTTCCAAGCACTTTGCATGTAAAAATTTCTTTGATGTTCACAACCCCATGAGGTTCAAAGCAAGGAAGGAGATTTCACAAAACCACAGAGCTAGTAAGTGGCTAGGTAGGGATTTCATCCAAAATTTGCCTAAGTCCAGACCCTAGATTCTTAATATCACGCAACCTCTTCAGATCAAAATTGCCTATAAGCCGGGAAAGTTAGCTTATAATTTATCCTGTGTACCACTGCATCTCAAATTTTGCTGTGCAATGGAATCAGATTCCCGAGTCAGCAGGCCTGGGGCCTCAGAGTCTGCATTTCTAACCAGCTCCCAGGGCAGTCAAAGCTGGTCCACTCTAAGTAGTGACATTCTAGACGGAGGGACTGCACTGGTGGTTTTTAAACAGCAACATGATGTGGGTACCCCAGGCCTGTGGAAGCCTGTCTGGCTCCTGGGCAGGGGGTGGATTCCAGGGTGTAAGGCTGGAGGTGGGGTTTTATGCCCTGAGGTCCCTTCAAGTTCAAACATCTCATGATTTGATTCTTTGAGACATTCTGAGCCTCTTAGGGAAACTGATGGAATGTAAGAACACAGGAATCTTCCAGCTCCAACCCCTCCTCAGGCTGAAAAAAAAGAATATCAGCTTTGAGGCAGCTTCTGCTTAAAAATGATGCTCTGAGCAGCCACTCAGTATTCCAGGGACCACGCTGGATTCAATACATCAAAGGTTGAAGGATCATATAGCCCCATTAGCTGCAAAGTTTAATTTCCCTTCGGGGCTGGTGGTTACAATGAAACTACAGCAGCAATTACAACTTCCCCTTCACTGACAACCTGCTCAGATCAATAATAGCCGCCTTTCTGGGATCAGCCTCATTCGTCAGGAGACTCTGGGCCACCCAAGGCCCCTTCCCTGCCCTTAAGGGTGACAGAGGAGAAAGTGTGGGGACCCCTTCAAAGATTCAAGTTTCCCTTCCTGATTTTGTAGAGGAGTCATCTGAGGCCAAAAAAGTCAGGAACCTCAATTAATTAATTCACCATATAGTTAATCAAGTGTCAATTCTTCTAGGTCTTGGAGGCACAGCTGTGAAGGAGGAAGATGTGATCCTTGTCTTCTTGGGGGACAGAGGTAAACAATGAACACGCAAGCCAGAAAGTTTAAGGTCGGGCTATAAGCCTCTTTCGTACGTGGTCAAGGATGGTGACACTGGAGCAGGGCCTGAAGGAAGTGGGGTGACCCTTTGAAGTTCGGGGGAAGGACATCCCAGGAGGAGGAACCTGCAAGTGCAAAGACCATGATGTGGGATCAAACTCGAAGAGCGAGGAGCAGAGGGGAATTGGCAGAGTTTCAGCAGTGAAGAGGAACGGGGTGGAAGATGAGGCCGGGGGACAGCAGAAGGCCCGCAAGGGGGCTGAGTACCTTTCTGAGCACAAAGGGAAAGAAGAGCTTGTGCGAGAGAATATCTTGTGAGGGACCTCACAGGAAGTCTAAGAATTCTGAAACAGAACCAGCTCTCCTGAAGCCCCAGATGGGGGCTCTCTCCCCCCACCTCATCTGGGCTCTGTTTTGCGGGAACGTTAGACAAACTACAAGGTGCTCTGACACCGACTGATATCCAAACATTTGGAGTTTGCAGTTATTGTCTGCAAGGTCCAGGGGATGAGAGATCCAGAGCCCCCAGGATGTCTTCTGGATATGAACAGGAGTCTTTGGTTTCCATACTGGCTGATTAAACGTGACCGTTTTTTTCCAAAAACATCCATTTTCCCCCTGGGAACCTCACAGCAGGCCTGGGAAGCCAGAGTCCTGGATGAACTTTTGATTTTGACAAATGTAGAAGCCAAAAGCCAGGGCAGGTGCAGAGGTGCGCTAAGACCCCAGGACTAGCCTTGAACAAAGTCTCCCAACCCTGCCTATCCTTCTAGATGCACACCCAGTTAAGCCCAGCCCATAATCACACTCCCAGGGACTTCTGGCAAGACTGGAGTGGTTGGTCTCTTCCAAAACACCCATGAGATAAGAAACAGCTTCCACCCTCATTTCTTCCTCCATGCCTCCCATGTCCATTCGATCTTCCTTTCATTCTTTTTTCCAATGCTGTTATTCTCCCCTTGATTTATTAATAAAGCCATTATTAAACTCCTGCTGTAGGATAAGCAGTGGGAAACCAATACACAGAAACATAAAAAGGCTGGGGAAGAGAGAGGAAAGTTCAGGGTCCAAAGAACACAGAGACAGGAAGTCAAATTTCAAATGAAATGAGGTTCTGTTCATTCCAGGCATTGTTCCTGTGGTGCTTGATTAGCCTGGCCTTCCCTGCATTCAAACTCAACTGTATGGTAGCCTCCTAAGGGCAAGTTACCAGTTCCTCTTTGGTGCAGGGCCTAGCAGAATCCCTTGCATATGCTGACCATCCAAGCTGAGCACATACAAACTGGGACCACATTCCCAGGTATTATACCAGCTCCACCCAGTACCAGCTGTGTCTTAACCTCTTTGAGCAAGTGTCTTCATCTGCAAAATGGGTCTAAGTATAGTCTCTCCATGGGTTCCTGTAGGATTCAGCACTGTGTGGTGAGGCTGCCTGAACAGAGGACAATATGAACCAGGGTCAACTTGCTATCTGGTTGCTGTGGTTCCCTGGGCAATCCACACCCTCTCCTTGAGTTTCAGGTTCCCCTTTTGGATGTGATCATAATACAAAAATATCTAAGTGAGACCAGTGGCCAGATAAAAAGGGCAAGCTCCAGCCTCTCACAAGGCTTGGGAAAATGGTGGGAGACAGGAGAGATATAGGGCAGCCTCTTGTTTAGCTGGTCCTGGACCACCAGGGCTCTCTGATGGCAAGATGAACAAGATCCGAGAGCCAGCTCAGCAGAGTGTTGAGGGGAGGTGAGCAGTGCTGGCGAGGGGGCTTAGTAGGGCATTAACCATGCTGACAAGTCCAGGTGGTTGTGATAAGACAGGAATGGAGCCATTCTCTGGCCATGAAATATGGCCCCCAGCCAATGTAAATGTCTTGGAAGAATTAATGCACAGAACATTGATGTGTAGTTTATCTGCCAGGTGGAGGCATGTGTGGGAGAAACGCAGGGTCTGTGAATGGATTCCCAACAACCTCCAAGTTCCCAGTTAACTGAGGGCATGTCTTCTATTCCATAAAGAAAAACCTATTTGTGCAGTGAAGCCCAAGGGAAAAGAACTTTTTTATCCTTATACAGCTCTGCGGGGAAGACATGGGGATGGGAGCCACAGTGTACTTCACCTCTAATGAGAAATTCAAGAAAGAAGGGATCTTAGGGTTCCTGCAGCCTGACCTGGACACAGAAAGCAATGGCTCACGTCCTCAGCAGTCTTCAGACACCTGAAGACAGACCCTTCCCAGTCCTGGCCTTTCCCTATTTCTTTATCAAGAATTTAGTGAAAAGGGAGAAGGAGGATAGAAAGATTTTGGAGGCTGCATACTCTTGATAAATTGAAGTCTTCAGTTAAAAAAGGACTAGAGGGTAGGTAATAAAATAATTAGCCCCAGAATTTGGGATCAGGTCTGTAACAGCCCCTTTTGAGCTGATGATGGCTAAACCCTTAAACTTCAGTGTTCTCCTTAAAAAGTAAACCTCTGTGTGTCTGTCTATCTCTCTCTATCTACTATCTATCTACTATTCTATCTTTTCTGTCTACCACCATGAAGAGTATTGTGATATTAGAATAAAGAAACAAGCTATGATGTATTCATACAATGAAATACTAATCAACAATAAAAAGGAATGAACTATTGACACATTAAGCAATGTGGAAAAAATCACAAAAGTACTTTGTAAAATGAAGGAAGCTAAACATATACTATATGATTCCATTCTATAACATTCTGGAAAACATAAAACTGTTATACAGAAATTGAACCAGTCATTACTATAAGCTGAGACTAGAGGTAGTGGATTGACTGCAACATGGTATGAATGAATTTGGGAGAAAGTGAAAAATGTATCTTGACAGTGTTGTTAGTTACACTACTGTATCCATTTTGTCTAACTGCATGTCAAATTGTACAACTAAAAAAATTTAGTACAGGAATAAAATATCTCAATAAACATGATTTTTAAAAAGCTGTGAGGATTTGGTAAATATCTGATACTTGCCTCATGTGTGTTTTCTGCCCCACAGAAGTAATAAAATAGGTGGAGCTGGGTTGCCATACCCAGCCCAGATGGTAGGTGTCACTGCATGCCACTTCCCAGTCTAACAATGCCATTCATTCACACTTTCAGTGTCAGAAAACCAAAGTCTATGTTCATATTGTAATTTTTAAATATTCTGTTGAAAGTAAGGGCTATTTTCAAGCCTCTGACAAACTCACTGTAGGTGGTCCTGCACCCAGCCAAGTGAATAATAAGGTCTTTGCCCCATTTCATACCCAAACAGTTCAGGTAAGACATAAGATGGCACCGGAATTCATGTGACCTTTGAAGTCCTTCTGTTGCTGCCCTCAGTGGACAAGGCTGAAATGTTTCTTGAAATTTTAGACTACATTCCTTGGGATATTGAGCTCTTGCCAGGGCCAGCCCTGAGGGTAGCAGCAAACTTTGAGGTTAGGTGGACATGCTCTTCCCCACCCCCTCATGACTGTGCCTCTTCCAATAACAATATTTTCTCTGCTCCCTCTGAAGAGAAAGTCATGTGTTAAATGGAAGATTTGCTTGAGTGAGTCACTGGGAACCTCAGCAAAATCATATTAAGGAAGTAATATTTATTATATCCATAAAGCAACCCGCACAGACGATGTGTAGGGGCCAGATGGGCGGCCCAGATGTGCAGGGAGCCAAATCAAGTCTGTCAAAAGGGGGGCCTGGGCCTATGAGTTAAAGCCCTTCAACCAGGGAGGAATTGGAGATGGATTAGCTCAGCAGTTGGACCCTCTGACAGTCTCAAAGGTGGGGGCTCTTAGAGGAAAATGAGGTTAGGTGCTTTTTTGCAATGGCAGACTCCTGGGATAGTCCAGGAGAATGCAGAGAGGAAACTGCACCATCAAATATGTAAGAGATCAGATTTGGCAGGCCATGCATAAGGGTCTGAGAGGGGTGAGGAGAAGGGGAGAGAGGAAAGAAAGGAGACACAGAAGAAGTTGGGGACAGCAATCCCAGTCATTGTTCAAAGATGCTTAGTCAGTTGGCCAAGAAAGCGTTGAAATCCAATTCACTTTCTACTTCAAAATGGTATATAGAACCAACAGGAATTGATTCTCTACAGTGGATAAGCCTTTTACTAATTTACACAGAGGTGTCCAATGGGTTAACCACAATCATAGATGAAAGGAAATAGAGGAGGGGATGAGCCTTCTGCTCTATTCCTTTCTAGATTGTCTACCCCAAGATTAACATTCTTCTCTCCTGCTGCCTTCTTGGTCTATGTTAATCCCACCTTACACTACAAAGCCCAGTTCAACCAGCACCAACTCCAGGAAGCCTTCCTGGATATCTCCCAAAAGGAACTCCTGATTCTTCTTGAGCAACCAGACGAGAAACCTGAAGTTTCATCTACAAGCCAAGTTGACCTTGAACTCAGATGAGATGGCTTCATTGTGATTGGTGCCAAGGCTTTTGGATGACATCCTTCTCCCATCCACATCTCTTTGGGCTAAGATTTTAGTCTAATTCCTCTGGATTCTTCTCTATAGTTGTTGGTGCAAAGAAAGCTCTCCTTTGGTTACTCTTTAAATCCTTGTTGTGGATGAAAATCATAATGTTGGTAATTCAGACACTGTCAGGCAAGGGAGCAGGAAAATTGTAAACTGTGTCCTGAAAAAGGTAAACATCAGTTATTCTTGCTTACCCAACACCTGTCTTCTGGAAACAGAGTGCTCATATCCTTTTAGGAATACACTGTTCCTCCATTCCCAGCCCGTGGGACTCTACTTGCACTGGTACTTCTCCCTGACCCCAGAGATGAGTCCTGCTCTTCCAGGTCACAATGATTGTCTTGGTGACGTGCACAGGACCCCAGGCAGCCAATGAGAGCTGGTCACTCTGACGAGTTTAGGCGTGAGCACTGCTGTCCTGTGATGTTTTGCAGCAATTCTCAGAAAAGAAACCCCTCGGAAATGGGGTCAAATAATTCAAATGGAATTGCAGCTGTGATGGCCATCTTACTCTCACAGAGAGGAGTTTTGTCTCAAGTAAGGAGTCATTTCTGAAGAGGATAAGCTGAGCCTGAAGATGAAAAGATAAATATCCTGACATCATCTGAGCACCTATAATCAGCCCTACTCAGAGCTTTTAGCCTTTTTTTTTTTCATATAAACCAATATGTTCCCTATCTAGATAAAGATAGTTTCATTTAGATTCCTGGCATTTGTCACTAAGAGCCCTGATCAATAAACAAAGAATTCCAGATCTAGTTCTTTGTTAATTATCTCTAAATGCAGAGAAATTGGGTTTTGAACTAAGAGCAGCAAGTAGACCTGAGATTTTTCTGTAGTTCTTACAGTAAGCAGGTAGATATCCTAGCACACACATCTCCCCTTATCAAACCTAGTTTTCTCTCACATAAAATTTAAAAATCTTTGTTTTGTTATACAAATGTGTAGCCAAATGTAACAAAATATGTTCTTTAAATTTGGAGCAGTAGGGCCTCCCTGGTAGCGCAAGGGGTTAAGTCTCAGCACTATGAATCTATCACCAGCCACTGCAGCACTAGTTCCATCCTGGCCATGGAGGTGACCCACATAGCACAGCAGACCTCTCCTGTCTCACCTGCTGCTCCCCTTTGGGTTCAGCAGTGTATTTCAGTAGATCTGCCTGTTCTGCTCCCCACTCTGTCTCTGGTGAATCCTCTCACCCCCACACCTCTGGCCTACACCCCAACTCTTCTATGCATAAATAAATGAAATAAATCTTTTAAAAAATAAATAATAAATCTGGGGCAGTGAGTACAGTGAGTCCTTTAGTAGTTATATGTTCACAGTGACATGGACACATCTCATGCCTTCAACTACTCCCTGTAGTTCCTGGACTACCTCCCCTGTGAGTACTGCAGTCTCCCCCATCCTGTGGGAGGTAAGTCTTTAAGAAATGGGTGTCCATAGTCACATAAAGCTCCTGCACATTGGCACAGGACAGGCACTGACTCATGTCCCAGGAGAGCAGCTCACTGGCATGCAAAGGCTGAAGAATCCAATCATTTCTCTGACTTCCAGTACAATCGAGATCATTATCTTATATCTTCCAAGCCAGAGACTGTTGTAGATGCTTTCTGTGTATCTCCACCTTTAATCTCCATACTAGCCTTATACTTTAAATCACAGTATTATCTCCATTTTATAGAAGAGAAAACCCAGGTTCTAAGAGGCTGAGACCCAGACCTAAACTCAAGCCCTCAACTAGGATTTGAATTCAGGTTTGAGGGATTCTGGAGCTCAAATACTAGCACAAACTAGAAGTATGTGTGCAAAGAGCTCAGATACAGTCCAACACACCATTCACACACTAAATAGATACAAACAAGTTACTGTCCAATAAAATGTTCTGCCATGCCGAGAATATTTTGGCGCTGTCCTGCCCAGTACAGTCTCCACATCTGGCTCTTAAGTCTGAGGCACTGAGTTTTCAATTTTATTTAATTATAATTAATTTAATTTTAAGGAGCTGCATGCCACTGGTGGCTAGCATTCTGGAGAGCATGAAACTAGATAATCTGCTCCCTGAAGGGAAGATGGAATATGTTCACAAAACAAAGAGATGTGGAGTCAAGCTGACCTGTGCTCAAACCCCAGTTGACTACTCACAGGCATTTTGCCCTTAAATAAACAATTTCAATTTATAGTGACAAAAACCCCTACTTCATAGAGTAGTCATGACATTCGCTCACATTTTCATTCAACAATATTGAGTATCTCCCACACCCAGGACCCTGGGTACTTCCCTTTTTTAGAGAAAGAGATTGATAATTGATAAGCAGGATAAAGAGGAACCCAGCCCTTGAGAAATGCTCAATCCTGTGATGCCTGTCAGTTATTGTAAATAATATACAGGAAGCCGGAAGCACAGGGCCTGGCACACAGCACACGCCGGAGAAATGAAAGCTTATTTCAAGAAGCAAACATCTTAAACTTATACAATATGTCAATTTTATCTCAATAAAGCTGGGAGGGAAAAACTTTAAAAAAAAAAAAAAAAAGGAAAAAGCAGCAGCAGACGTCTTCTAGAAGAGACTTGGCAATGTCTCCAGAGCATTTTGTGTTAACTCGAGAAAGTTGGGAGGGTTATGCAAATGGGCCTGTTGAATAAAGAATAGTCCTAGGTAAAATCATTATGCAGAACGGTTTCCCCTCTGCATAAGGTGGCAAAAATTATCTCCCCGGTGCCAATTATGGGCTTGTTAGCACTGACATTCTCAGAGTCATTACACCGAATGGGTGCCGTTTATGTAAGATCTACACTGGGTTCTATTGTAATTTTTTCTCTGTTTACAACTCGGTATAATAAATGTCATTTTTTCAAATGTTAAAGTATTTGGTATTTAATCTAACATTAAGGCTTGGGATATGTTTGCCCCTAAAAGGCACCCTCAGCTGTCACTAAATGGAATGCATATCCAGGGGTGCTTGATGAGGGTGTGAGTCAAGAGACAAGAACTCTCCTTCTGACTGCCCTTGAACGTGGCTCTCCTGCCTTCGAGGCCTTGGCCAGGCAAAGTAATGTCTAAAGTCCTTTTACAGGGCCTCCCTGGTGGCACAAAGTGTTAAGCACAATGCTGTGAAACTATCTGCAGCCTCTGCAGCGTGAGTTCCATCCTGGTTAGCCAGGGAGCTACCCACAAGGCACAGCGGACCTCTCCTGTCTTGCCTGCTACTCCCCTCAGCACTGTATTTCAGTAGATCTACCTGTTCTGTTCCCCACTCTGTCTCTGGTGAATCCTCTCACCCTGCCCCCATGCCTCTGGCCTTTACCCCAGTTCTTGTATGCATAAATGAGTAAATCTTTTAAAAAAATACAAATGGGGCAAGATGGAAAGCACAGAGATAATTTAGAGAAAGAGATTGATAATTGACATAATAAACAATGGGAAAATGTTGAATCATTGAATGAGTGATATTGAAAAAATTAAACCACTATATAGGGGGAAAAATCAATGTGGAGTCCTACCTCACACCATATGTGAAAATAAAGTCCAAATAGACTCAATACATAAACATGAAAATCAAAAAATAGAATGGAAACAGAAGAAAACGTAGAATACTTTTGTGACCTTCAATAGTGGGGGGGATAGGATTTCTTGAAAACATCCAAATATTAGAGATTATGACAAGTGGCAAAGGATGGAATTCATTCCATCAAAATTAAAGTTATCTGTCCATGTGTACCACAAAGTTAGCACAAGGCTAATGGAGTGAAAAGATATTTGCAAAAAATAGCTAGCTTCAAGTCACAGAGATCTATAACTCAAAAAAAAATCTTAGAAAAATCCAATAAATAAAGTGGTCAAACTATATTAAATAATTCACAGAAAGAGGAAGAAAATCTCCTAAGTATATAAAGATGTATCCAACATTACCCATTGAATTGATGGAGCTGGAAGGGATCATGCTCAGTGAAATAAGTCAGAAGGAAAGAGAAAAATATCGGATGGTTTCATTTATAGGAGGAACATAGGGAAAACAAAGGATCAGGAAAAAATAGAAAAATCTAGCAGGCAAACTATAAATCAGAGACATTTAGCTGGGGAGGAGAGAGGGATCAAAGCAGGGGATGGGAGAGCACACAGACTGGTGACAGTTCATGGGTGTCTCAGGGATGGTAATTTTGTGGGGATTATACCTGAGAGGAGAGTGAACAACGATATAAAATGTATATAAATTTTTAAAAAAGGAAAAAATTACCAGTTGAGTGACATGCACATTAAAATAAACATGAAGTAGCACATTATTCCCATTTGACTGGCAAAAGTCAAAGAGAAAAATAATAGCATGTTTTGGTAAAAATGTGTAAGAGGAATTCTCACACACAGGTGGAGAGTGTGAGCAATGCCGCTGTCTGAGAGCTGTCTGGCTAGACTTAGTGGAATTAAGTGTGCAGAGACCCAGAAGCTCAGCAAACCCAGTCTTGGTCATATAACCTGAAGAAATTCCTATTCCAGATCACGAGAAGATACGCACAAGGGTGCTCATTGCATTCCTGTTAGGCTGACACAAAGCTGCAGTGTTCCCTCCCCCTAGAAGCAGGTGAGCCATATGTGGTGGGAGACAAAACTAGGAAATATTCTGCAACTATCAGAAGAAACGAGTCAGATCTACATGCAACAGCATGGGCAGATCTCAAAAACAATGCTGAGCAAGAAGAGAAAGAGCCAGAAAGAGAGTCAGAAACCATTTGGTCATTTACAAAAACACACACTTTCTTCTTTTCAAAGATGCAAATATATAGGGACTGGGGGTTGGAGGAAAAACAAACTAGGATGGGTGTCAGTGTGCGCAAGAGGAGGGGCATTGGGATGGGAGATGGAGGGGGGCAATTTAAAACAAGAATCTTTGCTCCCTGAAAATATCATGGTATCCATTTGCTAGGCTCCCCAGCACTACACTAAGAGAGACAATGTAGAGATAAGACAGAGATTGGGTACACCAGTCTCCAATGTATATGTCCCTTAATATAGATCATTCAACCCTCATTTTCAACACCCTTTGGAGCTGGGCAGGTCAGACTCATGCTTGTTTCTCTGGGGTGAAAACCACATCCGATGCATGACTGTGCAGCCAGTCAAGAGGGGTGGTTAACAGAAGGTTGTTCATCTGTTGTTCCAAGTACAAAGCACACTGTGACCCCTGTAGTGATAAAAGGAAGATGTTTATCTTGACTCCTGACATCAACGTTATGAAGGACCAGCCTTTTCCTCTCTCTCTTCTACCTTGACATCACCATCTAAATAGAATCCACCAAGGTAAATTCCAATTTCTAGTGCTCAAGAGGAAATCTTTGCCTAGAAGTTTGGACACTGTGTGTCACTTCAGCTCCTGCCCATAGCCAGGAGTGAGAGCCTACCAGTTTCTGGAAACTGTTAAATTAGCCTAAACCCCTGTCCAAGGTCCCAGAGTTCGAATGCACAAATCCAGGGCTTAAGCCCAGCCAATGACTACAACCTAAAGCCTGTTATCTTGGCACCTGTTCACAACTTCCAAGCAGGTGACTTGGTTCACTTTGTAAACCCTCAGAGTATCTGCCCTTTGCTCAGACCCTGGGGATCCCTTGGACCCCAAAGTGTGCAAATGTAACTTTGAGAACCTTGATCATGGCTGGCAACAACCCACCACTACCAACCCCAGGGGGTCTGGATTGTGAGTGGCCATCAATCCCCAGCCTGGTCCTTAAAAGCTGTCCTCAGCTCAGGAAAAGTGTCTCCAATAACTGGATTATTAATTTTGAATCACTCTCCAGCCTCTCCCATGTACTCCTTTCCTGACAAAGAGATTCTTGAGCCCCTAATTCCTGCTGCAATCCTGCTCAGTGCCACAGCTCAAGTCCGAAGAGTCATGAGCTCTTTGTGGAGATTTGAAGGGAGATCTTGAGCATTTGGGGTTCCCTCTCCATCCATGGGAGTACTTAATTGTCTTAAGGAGATTCAGAAAACAGTTGCCTGCCCAGATTTGTATGGGTATCTTTCATTTTGGACAAGTAACTAGGGTTCTTGAGAGTTTGAGGAGAGAACAGCTACTCTAGTCACTAAGGCTCAACTGTACTTTCTGGGCAAGTGAAAGAATGATTGCCAACAAGGTGTAAGGGTGTCACATCCCAGGAAGAAGGTATGGACAGAGGCTTCAATGTTACCTAGTTCTTCCTTCCAGTGATTTCTTAAACTCTTGCCAACTCTGGTTCAAATCTTAAGTGTTGGGGCAAAGAATACACCTGGTGCAGACCCTTCCCATGCAGACAGGACCTAGGCAAGTCATGATTTATTGATATCATAACTAAAAGCTGCAGAGATTAGAAGGGAGTATCTCTCCAGTTCAAGAAGGTTAGTCACTCTTCTTCATGAGGAGGTGTGACCTTCAAGGAGGTATATAGACAGAGAAGATCCCCAGCAAAAAAATTCTTCATTCTTAACAACTTTTGAATACAATTTCTCCTTTTCATCCTCACAGCCACTACCACCACTCCTCTATCTTGCCAAATCATCGTCATCTCTTAGCTGGGATGACTTGCCACACTTTGCCATTCATAGTCCTCTGCTATATTTGAATTCCATGATTTAAGCCTGCTTGTGGGACACTGCTCCCTCACAGCCTCCTCCACTCTGCCCTCAAAACAAAAGCCACTCATCTTACTGTGACCTTCAAGTTTCCAGTATGATCGAGTCCCTCTCATCCCTCCCATACACTCAGTACATCCTGAGGTCTTAGGGTTTCCTAGCACTCACCACGCTTTGCTGGCCCACATACCTCTGTATATGCATCATCGCCCCTCTCCCTCAAATTCCCTTCACATCATCCTCAACAGAACCCCTGGCTAATACCTACTCATATTTCAAGAATCTGCCTTGATGCTATCTCCTGCAGGAAACTCCCTAGGGCCACCCCTGCCCAGCTGGGGAATATGCACTGGCATTCATCTTCACAATAACCCATTGAGGTGGCATTACTTTTAGGAACATTTATTGATGAAAAAATTGAGGCACAGTCAAGCAAAAGCCCCTACCCTATGATAAAAGTCAAACCCAGGACTGTGTGACCCACAGTCCCAGTTCTAAAAGGTGATCTTTCTCTATTCAGATAAACTGGAGAGGGAAACAGGAAGTAGAATAGTGTCACTGTTACCCCCCATCCTGGTCTGTATGAGCAGGAAGGGTGAAAGAATAAGAGGAGAAGCATCCTCTCACGGATCTAGGACGGGAGCAGTTAACCACGAAGTTGAAGTGATATCATCAGGACCAAGGACAGTGGTCCCATGCTTCAGAAATTTTAGCAGTGTGGATTAAACTCCATGTGGACCAACACTTGATTTCCTCCATTGATTCCATGGTGAAGTCATTTGAGGGGCTTCTTGCCCAGAGAGAAACATGTATTGAGCCAAAATGTATGTGCTAGAAATGAAACTCATTAGAACAAGACAAAAACAAACTCTGTCCCTCCCTTATCTTTGTTCTCAATTCATATTTATGCTTTTAATTTAACTTTTTCTGATAAAAAGGAATGACCTCAAAGACTGAGCTGAGTGAACACTAAAACACAAAATGGGGGATGTTTAAGGTATGGAAATGTCACTGGTCAAAGACAACTTGTGGTTTCTCCACCAGGTTCTGGAGATCAAGTGATGGTCTAGACAAGGTCATTGTTCTCAAGGAGCTTAAAACTGAAGGAAGAGGCAAACTTCAACTAGAAAAATTAATACTCAGTGGAGTCAGCAAGAGGGGCTGAGGTTGGAGGGTGACACAGATCCAGAACTTGCAGGATTTTGTTCTAAATGTTTGTGAAGCCCTATCATGTCACTCCTATATTTCCTTTGACACGCATTAATAAAGGAAGCATCATTAAATAGTCAAACCCCTGATTTTGAGTGCAAAATGCTCCCCATGCCCTAGGCACCACATTAAAGATGGCACCTCCCATCCTGTTGAGCCTACTAACCCAAACAGTCTCTTCTGTCCCCACCCCTTATTCATTGGATCCTGATCCTTGCAACTTCCACTTTCCCCCATTTTTCTCTCTGCACTTCTCGCCTTTCATTTCTGACCAAACTTCAGATGACGGGAACACTGATAAATTAATGATTGTAATTAATAAAAATTGACTCTGTGCTAATAAATTATTATGAAATGGCCTGTCAGGTTTTTTAATGAAATGCAAAAAGCTGCAGTAATGAGATGAGTATGTGCACTTTTTCAGCCAAGACGTGAGGAAATACATTCATGGGGTGCTCGGGGCTCTATAAGGAAAGAATCCAGGAGAAGAAAAGCAGGACTGGAGCAAGCTCAGAGGGCACAGAAAGAATTACCATTGGATGAGTGCCTACTATGTTAGATATTTAGCCTGTTTTTAATGTTATCTTGGGAGTCCCATGAGGTAAATACTATTATTACCTCTCACTCCTAAAGATAAGAAAACTGAAGCCCAGAGAGGGTAAGGAATTACTCTAAGTCACATAGCAATTATGCTATAGAGCAGGGACGATGACACCTAGATAGTTTGGATTCCAGACGTACAGCATTCAAGATTTAGAAACAAAGGGCATGAGTTCAATGTCTGAATTCATTATTTGACATTGTGACTTGGGGTAGGTTGCTTAATTCACTGAGCCTCCACTTACCCATCTGTATAATGGAAAGAGCAATACATCCTTCGTGTGTAAACATAAGAATAAAGTAGGATGACATGTGAGCACATCTAGCCCTATGCATCCTTCTTTTTTTGCAAAGAAGTTCTGTCTGTGAGCAGATGAAGCACTGCAAGAGAGAGTCCAATGTCATGGAGAGGAGGCATGGCACATCTTCATTCACACCCCATCCAGCTCTATGGAGTGTTTAATATTACAAGGTTGTCCCAGTTCTTTGTAAACTATAGCCATGAATGTAAAACAACCGATTTTTACAACAAAATTGTTTAACCCTGCACCAATTAAAAGTACCTGTTATTAAAAAAGGTAATTATGCTGTAATTAGTTTGACACAAGACATTAAGCAGATTATTATCAAAGCCAGGGAAATAGTAACTTCAAAGCAATTTCCCCTCTTGAAAGAGGCATTTACATGCCGCCATTGGAACACGATCCTCACTCGAGGCACTTTTTAATGCAGGAAAATGTGGTTCCTAACTCTTCTGAGCAGCTTGGAGCTTTATGGCAGGAAAAGCCCGCATTACAAATGAACTTGGGTGGCAGGGCTGCAGAGACTCTTCCTAGCAAATCCACATTCTGCGTCAGGGACTGACTGGTCAGTATCCAGCCGGGGTCAAGTCAAATATGGACAGAGGTTATTGATAATACCAGAAGACTAAAGAGCAGGCACTCACTACCCTTACATGCTGGGGACTATGCTTGGGTTTTCCACAATTCTCTTCTTGACTTCCCAAAACAAATCCATTAGGTAAGAATAACCAACCCCATTTGTGAGGGAGAGAGCTGATTACTGACCACGAGTATGGCAAAGAGGAAGGGAATGAAATGTCCTGAAAAGCCTTCTCCCCAGCACCTATCTTATCCAAAATACATTACAAATCAAGTCTCTTTTTATTTCTCTTTAGCAACCCTTCAATAGCTTTGTCCTTGCTGAAGATTCCGTTCCTCTCTCTCCAGGTCTCCTTGTCTTCTCCCTTTGATGCTTTTCCCACCATTGCCTCTTCTGTCACCTATTGATTCCTGGGGGAAGGCCAGAGAGGAGGCATCTACAAGCGTGCTTTCTGAAGACCAGCTGAGTCCCAAGTAGGGATGTTTCAGGACCAAGGTCAGCGGCAACAGCCTTACTCTCCTTCTCTTCCATTTCAATAATCAAACTCCACTGGTGACTGAGGTCCCTACTGTGCCACTTCCCAGTTGTGTGACCATGGATAAGCTATGTAGCCTCTCTGATCCACAGCTTCCTATCTTATAAAATGAGATAATTAGACCACCTAATTTAAATAATTTTAGTCAAATGTGAGGCAGGGAGCCTGGCACAGTTTAAGTTCCAAATAAATGAGAACTCTTAATAATAATAATAATCATCATCATCTATATCTCTTATGACCTATCTGGTCCCACTAGCCCATATGTCTCCACTCTCTGGGAGATGGAAAAGTAGAGAAACAAATGTAAGACAAAAGGCGTAAAACCAGATGTTTCCAGAAATAAACTACCTCATTCCTCCTATGGTTATACAAATATCTTTTTTATCTAGAAAAATGTAAATTTCACTAATAATATTATAATATTATTAGTGTGATGTTTTTAAGCATTTATACTTTACCAAGCATTTTATACCAATTACATTGTTCAAAAATCTCAGTCACTCTATGAGGCAGATAATATTACACAGCATAAACTTTATCCATTTTGCAGACAAGGAAACTGAGGGAAGAGCATGTACTACTGCCACCCGGTGGTAAGTGGGCTAGCAAGGGTTTGTCCCTAGGTCTCTGCCAGCCAGTTCACCCAAAATGCCTCACCATCCTCTCAGATCACATAGTCTGGGGGCAGGGGGAGGCAGGGGAAGACACATAACTAAAATCTAGCTGAAAGTACCAGGTACATAGTAGGTGCTCAGGAAATATGTTTCTCACCACTCTCATCCTTAGTACATGGTTTCTCCACATTTCAATTCAGGGACTTGGACAAGTCTTCTCTAAGAGTCCATTGAGTCAGCAGAAACTGCGAGAATAGCATTCCAGGGTTCCAGGGCCTCCCTCCTGACTGTCATCCTGAGGCCCCACCTGTGTTCTCAGGGTCCCTCCCTGAGCCTGTTGCCTTTCCTCAGAGGTGCTTGAATCCAGGAAGAGCTGGAGGAGTTGCTCCAGGCACTGGAGCCTCCAGCCCATTCTGCTGTTGCCATGACAACAATGCCAGCATCAATCTTCTTCAAACCCCTTTCCAGCTCTGCCTCTCTCCCTCCCTTGTCATGTCTGTGCCTGCTGGGTGCCCTGCAGTAGGATTCGGGATGAGGGACCAAGGCCAAGCATGCATGCGGCATGAGGCAGAAGGAAGAGGCAGGAAGAAGAGAAGGTTTAGGACTGAGATGGATCATAGTAGGGGGCTGGGAGTGGTCCTGGGTACCCCACCAATCTCATTTCCTCTTCTCACCCTTTTTCTTTCTGAGCACATAATTTACATCAGGTATCATGCTACGCTTTTTTTAAAAAAAAAATTTATTCATTTTTGCATAGAACTGAGGGGTAGGCCAGAGGTGTGGGGGATGAGGGGGTTCACCAGAGACAGAGTGGGGAACAGAACAGGCTGACTGACTGAAATACACTGCTGAGGGGAGCAGCAGGTGAGACAGGAGAGGTCTGCTGTGCCATGTGGGTTAGCTCCCTGCATGGCGTGCAACTACTTTCTCCCATTCTGTGGGGTGTCTTCCCCTTTTGTATACTCTCTTGCTGTGCAGACACTTCTTAGTTTGATGTGAGACTCAGCTCCTTTTTATAACACTTTCCCTTCCCTCTCAATTCTGAGGTTGGTGATCATTGACATAGAGCTTTCAAATAATACACAGTTCCACTCGGGGTAGGAATTACTATCACTGTATCAGAAATTTTTAGCAAGATCCTAGAGAAATGGAACTTTCTTTTTAAAGTAATTTTTTAGCCACTATCCATTCCAGACCTAGAAAATGTAAGTTACCTACTGCCTGACAAAGACATGTACAACTATTTCTGCCTCGGAATGTTTCTAAAATTAGGGCGAACATTGTGTTAACCACCACAGTTAAAATCAAAATGATGGATTCCTCTTAGGAAACCAATCCTAACATGTTTCCTCTCCCAGCAGTCAGAAAACTCACTCTCAATTTATACTATTATGATCCCTGTAATTGCTTTTCACAATTACATTGTGACTACCCTTTCCCTTAGTAGCAAGATGAGAACTGCTGCCCTCACTTCCTGTCTCAGCTCCAAAACCCATAGCCACTTCCTGTGAGGTGAGAGCCAATCGCAGCAGGACTGGGCTGAGCCCTTCTGGGTTGAAGAAGGATTTTGTTATCAGAGGGAGGATGGTGCTCTGATGAATCAACACAGAAGACTTTGTGCTTCCCACCCCTCATTTTCTGTTTTCCCTCTGGCCCCTCGAGAGGAAAGGAAAAAATCTTTGATTGTTCTTATGGTTTGAGTAATCTGAGCACCACATTTAACCGGCAGACACTTCCACTCAGAGTTGAGCTAAGTGATACTGAGAATTAGAATGCTGCAAAAGTGCCTCACATTTCAACAACCAAATAAGTAAAAATCCAATTTTTCATTTGGATGTAAATTGCACTCCATAAAATATTGCTCCCTTCCCCCCACCTGGTTTTGAGTCCTGACACCTCACTACCAAATTTGGGGCAAATCACCCCTCTCTCCCTCAATTTTCTTCTCCCCAAAAGGGAAACTCACAGCAATCACTGCTTAGGGATATTGAGAAGCACCCATGGTAGCCTAGGTGAGACACAGGGAAGTCTATACATTCCCATCTCTAACCCCACAGTGTTCAGTCAGCAACTAGGCCTCTGAGGCACAGGAAGAAACAAAACACAGTGGAACAGTCTCTGGTGGCCTCTGCTTCTCTGCTCTCTGCTCGCCTGGCGTCCCCATGATGCCATCCATATAAAGCCCAGCCTTAGCCCAGGTGTACCCACTTACACAAGCCCACACCCTGCTCCAGGTGGCCGCCATCAGGCATGCATTCAGAACCACAGATCCATCATCAATCCTAATGGCGGGAGGGCAGAAGAGCCTGATATCACTTACCCTACACTGCCTTACATTCAACCCTCACTCTAACCCCTTTTAAAATTCCACTTGGATATCAGCATCCCCCGTATTCACAAGGAGGTTGGCCTGGCCAAATGTTAAAATCAGTTGTAGGTAGGCAACTTCGTACAAAATACCAAAACTTGTATCCTTCCCTGCCCCCAGATTCTTAATTTGGTCTGACACAGCGGTTCTCAACTGGGGGTGATTCTGCCATCCAAGAGACATTTTTGGTTGTCATGAGACTAGGGCAAGGCTCCAGGCATCTTCAGAGTAGAGGCCAGAATGTGTTCAATGTCCTACAATGTTCACAACAGGCCCCACTACCACCACAAAGGATGGTCCAGCCCAGTAGTGGTGAGTTCGAGAAACCTGGTCTGGGTGAGACCCATCATTGGCATGTTGGAAAGCTCTTCAGGTGATTGTAATGAGAGCCACTGGATTAATCAAATGCTCAGCAATTAGCCTTGGGGAATTAGAGTCTTTTAGATGAAACCTCCATCATCAGCCAGATGTTATTAAATCATCAATAGCTGTAGCCAAATGAAACCCAGAGTTAAAAGTGTTACAGATATTGGCTTTTCGTTCCTGCAGCCAATGTCCAGTTTTTCCAGGACTAAGAGAATTTCCAGGTTGTGGGCCTTTTCAGCCTGAAGACTGGACAGGCCTGGCAATGCTGAGACAGGTGGGTCATTTCCACCTTTCTTGTTTTCCTCCACCATCCAACTACCCGTTCTCTTTTGGGCTTATACAATACGCAAGGCCAAACACAAACACCTAACCTCTGTTAGCTCTCGCCGTGCTCAGAACCCTAAGGGGTGGATATTAAGATCATGTCTCAGGAATTCAGGGGCTAAATGACTTGACCACAGAGCTCACTCAGTTCAGTGTTAGAGTCAGGGATCGAACCCATGTCTACCGACAGGGATCTGCCTCACCAGTAGACCCTGCCACGTGTCTCCTTCAGTGAGTGACAAGATTCGCTGGACAGGCTCAGGGACACTGATCCCCAACAGACAGAAACACCATGTCCAGGTTCTGCAGAGTCTCTGCTATTTCCATTCATCCCAGCCCTATTGTCTTTATTTCTAGATTGGGGCTGAGCCAATTAAAAAGCAAAAAAAGGGGGCCCTGAAGATAACCTTCAGCCAAAACTAATTAACAAAGGCATCTGAGTTACTGCAATGCCATGAACCCGCAGGTAAATGGAAGAGAGAGACAGCCATCTTGGCGTTCCATTGTGAACTCTGTTTCAATCAGCCCTGTACTCCCGAGGCACAGGAGATGACCACTAGGGTCCAGAGAAGGAAACTGAGGCCAGAGGGGTCAGCACCAAGGCCATCAACCAGGTAAGTGGTGAATCTGGTATTAGAACTCACATCTGCTCGCTCCAGTGCCCACGCTTTTAGCATTTTATTCCTCACCCGTGCGAGGAAACTGACTTCTTGTTGATTTAACAGCCCAGCGTGGGTAAAGCGCCCCTAACAAATCCCAGAAGATTGTCTCGGGGAGGTGTTCATGTTGTGCAAACAGCATTACACATGTCCTGGGCTTTGTAGCACCGTTTCAAATATTGACGAGGCCCATTAAAGAATTCTGAGAGAACAGGCTGCCGTGGGTGGAGCAGAAACTGAGTTCACCGTGGCGGGGGGTGACAGGCTGCAGGGCTGCCCTGGCCGGCAACGTGGCCCCAAGGTCCATGCGTGCTCACAACCGTGTGCATGTCCCCGCCACCATCTGCAGAGCCCCATTTCACCCCCTCCTTGTGCAAGCCCCATGGTGTCCTGTGCATTTCTATGAAATGATATTTTATTAAATAAACAAACTGGAGCCGTTCCCGTAGATTTATGAACAGTTCCTCAAGTCTCACTTGTTCGACCCACTGCGGATTTACGGCCCTGCATTAACCTCGTGAGCACTCATAACGTTTACTAAGATAACGTTGGCAGGAGGGAGAAGGGATTTTTATAGCCCAGTAATAATTATGAGATGCAGGGAGTACTCAGGAACCTGTTTATTAGTCACGCCAGGCGCTTGGTCCACAGTGGGGTTGCACATCCACGCAGGTCTCGCTGGCAGAGATCAGCCCCTCCCCACAAGCTGCCTTTACCTCCGTGGCTCTCTGGAGTCGTTTCCACCTTTAGAATCCTCTCACACACACACGCCGCACCCCCTTACCCCCCCACCCCGCACCTCTGGCCTACACCCTAGCTCTCATATGCATAAATAAATGAATCTTAAAAAAGAAAATGCATCATCTGTCATCTTGAAAAGCACACCCAGGGCAGCTGCCCAGGTGATCCTCCATTCAAACTTGCCCTCCCTCTGCGAAGAGTGGGCCCCAAGTGCATCCCTAATACCTGCAGGGAGGTACTCCCCTTGAGAGGTCAGTCCCTGAGGCAAGCCCCCCTCCCCACTCAGAGAACAAGCGATTGAACATTCGTTTACGGAATGTATGTTTTAGGGGTGTGAGTTCACCCCTCTTCAGGCTCTTTCTTGCTTTTTCCCAGTGGAAAGAAAGATTTGCATGTCCTTCAGCAGCTGTGCACGGTAGTATCAAATGCTCAAAGGGAATTGGAAGAGAAGGGACCTTGCAAAATGGTCAGGAAATACGAGGGAGATAAACAATAGAGAAGCAACAAGAGCTACAGCGATGTGGCAGCATCTAAGAACCGTGGGGGGACATGAGAGGTAAAATGCATAGGTGCCTGGACTCAGTCAATGAAACCAAACCCTCCAGGGGTGCGAATGAATAGGTATTGAGTTCATTCACTCCCTAGGGGTGCTGATGCATAGAGAGTGTTTGGACCAGGGGGTGGACCCTGTTACCATTCTCTCTCTTGCAGCTCAACGGTCTGTGGACTCACAAACCAGCAGCATCGACTACACCTGGGAGCTGGTTGGAAATGCACAATCTCAGGCCCCACCCAGACTTGCTGAATTAGAATCTCCAGTACTTCCTGTGAGCACTCAAGTTTGAGATGTGACATTAGAACTGCCATGTGACATTTGAACCTGAGAAACGCTGCTTTTCCCCAGAGTGGGTGGAGGAGATGCCCATTGGTTTCCTCCTTTTACAGGGGAAGATATTGAGGTTCAGAGAGGTTTAGCCACCAGCCTGAGCTCACACAGAGTCCACACAGAGTCCGAAGCCAGCCCGCCCCCACCACAAGCGCCCACTGTCCTTCTGCATCTCAAGCTCACAGTCACCTAAGTGGGAAATCCAGGCACCATGGTGGGTGCTATTGAACTTAGAATTTCAACTGGAAGAGAGGGGAGCCTGGGGAAGGGGCTCTGTGAGGAGTTGTCAATTAGTCTCCCCGGAACTGCTGCTGACAGAGTGGGGCTGTCTTCCTGCCATATCCCTGCCCCTGCCACCTCTGCCCTCTCCACCATCCCCTTCCAGAGCCTCCTTGAGATTGAAACTCAAACAAGAGGGTATGAATAATGTAGCACGATCGCTCCTCTTGTCTCCCCCAATCCTCAGAGGGTGAGCCAGGCTCCTTGTCTGCCTCATTAGTGGCCGTTCAACCATTTGATTTCAGTAACAATGAGTGTGCCTTCCTCAGAATTTTCATACCTATTTGCGTCACTGGAGTCAACACTGAATTTTTGAATCCACATGAAATTTTAATGGGGCATCTGCATACTGCACGCTCTTCCCATGGCGCCCCCCAGCCCCAGTGCCGGCCTGGTCCCTACAGGCAAGGAGAGGGGCTCAAGACAGCCCATCAAGGAGAAGTGGGTGGGAGCCAGGGTGGGCAGGGGTCACAGGAGGCACCCAGGGGTTGGGAGGGTCCTTCCAGCTACTTCCTGCACCCTAGGCACACAGCTTCCAATTTAAGGTCAAAGGTGAAGAAGCTGCCCTGGAGCCCATCAGCTTCAGGCTTTCTTGGCTGGGCAACTTCCTGTAAGAGCTTTACCATCCTGAGCCTCACACTCATCTGTTAAATGGGGATTAAGACTGAGAGTTGTTGCAGGGATTAGACTAGTCAGGTAATTCCTGGAGATCCCTTAGCCTAGTGCCTGGCACCCAATGCTTATTAGGCATTAACATTAATAACAGTGTGAGTAGTATTAGCTTTGCTTCATCTTTCACCCTGCACACATGACTAGAACTGTGTCATTTGCAGAACAAGAACATAATCTAGATTTTATTTTGCATCAGCACTTTGGATTCGGTAGCAGACAGGCCTGAGTTGATCCCAGCTTCGCCTCTTGCAAACTGTATAACTTAGAGGAAGTGACTGCACCCCCCTGAGTCTCTGTTTTCACATCTAGGGAGTAGAGAGAATAAACCCTGCCTAAAGGTATATTATCAGGGTTCAGTAGGAGAATGTAAGTTGCTAGCAGGCATCACACACAGGAGAGTATTTTTGATTAATCTAAACCCACTTTTTTCACATGGTAGCTTCTGAACTCAGAGTATATTTGCTTTGTGGCAGCATTTGAGGTGTGGTGAAATACAGTATTATTTCAGTTGAGGGTATTTACTGACCATGGGCTCGTGAGCCACCTGTGCCACGAGGCAGCCAACCCATGCAATGAGCCAGAGGGGCAGGTGTTATTCCTGAACATGTCTTGAGGACAGGAAATGGAACCCCGGAGAGGTGATGCAACCTCTGCTGGCTCCCACAGCTGGTCAGGGATGAGCCCAGCTGGCATTAGAGTCCCTGGTCTTAGAAGCTGTGCCCGGGGCTCTGACCCATCCCTGTTGGACAGTGGAGAGGGAGGGCCAGGGAGATGGTACATTTGCCCATAGTGGCAGCGCTAGGGTCGGCACCCATGGCCATGGGCCACAGATGCCCATCTCGCTCTGTGAGGTCCACGCAACCATATGCAGATGCCCGGGTGGCCCCTTACTGAACCAGCCCCGTGCAGTCCAGGATAGCCAGAGTCTGGGGAGCTGCTTCTAAAGCCGGGTGTCCTGCAGGTGGTCCCATCTCACTGAGTCTCACTTTTTCACAATGGAAGTGACAGTCCCAGCCTCTAGTCTCTCTGGAGTGCTGTGAAGATCAAATGGGGCGATGCTGAGAGGTGAGTTCTATGAGCCCAAAGGAGCCCTCAGAAAGTCAGGGGTAAATAGAGGACCAAGAAGGGGGCCCTGGGCGCAGAATGAACTGAGGGACAGAACCCCCAGGGCTGGAAAGAGCAACAAAGGGGGTTCTCCTGCTTCTCATGCCATGGACCCTCCTTCCACGGGGTGCCTGGTGGAGAAATCCCTGCCCCACCTGCCACCTCCACAGGAGGAAAATGAAACACAGCCCGACCCCACCCCCTGCTGCCCAGGATTTCTCACCCCGTGTAATGAAATGGAAGGAATTTCTGCTGAGAATGGTGATTACTAACCTGCCAGGATGAGTGAGAAAAATCAATTCAGAGAGTGCAGGAGAGTAGGGACTTGGCCAAGTGGGGGAAGCTCCACAGGAGAGGAGAGAGTGGAGGGAGTGACCGAGGGGGATGCCTGGAGAGAGGACCCAGGTCCTATTTTGTGAGACCAGACTTCTGGGGGATTTAGCCTCAAACCTCTTTCACCATTTCTCTCCTCAGGCATTAGAAAAGAAGCTTGAGATTGAGGAAGTAGACTCAAGAGGTAAACACGTGCTTTATATGGGGACTCAGGATGTGTGGGTTGGGACCAAGGTTCTGCGTCTCTAAGCAGTTCCAGGGGTGCTGGTGCCATTGCTCTGGGGTGAAGAGAGAAATAGTCAAGTTGCCAATTGGTGAATTTTTACCGCAAGGCTTTCCTAAACACCTACTGTGTTTTCAAATGGACAGCCAAACACCTCCCAAACACACAGTAGGCCTCCTTGAATGCTACTTGAGCAAAGATTTTTAACAATTGTTTTACTGAGGTAAAAGACATGTAAAATAGAATTAACTGTTTAAATTGTCCCACTCGATGGCACTTAATTCAACCAGTACCTCTATCTATCTCCAAAATGTGTTTGTCACCCCAAAAGAAAACCTCATACATATTAAGTGGTCAATCCCCAAACTCTCCTTCCTTCAGACCCTGACAACCACTGATTTGATGTCTGTCTTTTTTGATTTACTTATTTTGGATATTTCATATAAATGGGATCATATATTGTGTGATTTTTGTGTCTGAATTCTTTCAGACTAAACACACCTCTCTTAGCATCAGATGAGTCCTTGTGTACAAATATTCATAGTAGCATTATTCACAATAACCAAAAAGTGGAAATAACCCAAATGTCTATCAACTGATGAATGGATAAACAAAATGTGGCATATCTCAATGGAATATAATTCAACCATAAAAATGGTGAAGTACTAATCTATTTTATAATGGGGACAAATCTTGAACACATTATACTAGAAAATTTTTTTCATGATATTATTGCCCTTATGGCTGTAATTATGCTCTTTGGTGATGCAACCAGTCTCCTTACTTTCCTCTCCAAACAGATGTCGACTGAGAGTCACCATGAGTGCAATGCTGTCTCCATCAGAGTTGAAGGTCAGTCAGACCAGTATTAGCACTTACCTCCTCCCTGATTTGCCCCGTGACCTCAGGCATATCTGTCTCTTCTCCAAGACTTGGATTTTGCATCTGTAAGATGGGGTTCACAAAGGTTCCATTAAGTCAGGATGAGAACTCTGAGTAAGCTTCAGAACTGGACGAGCGTCCATTACTGTCACTTTGTGTAAACAAGGGGAACCTCAGGACCTGCCACCAACCACAGTTGGGGAGGCTGGAGCCTCTCCACTGCAGGGAGGGGATTAGCAGCTCACATGAGGTGCTGGTACTGATGGATGATTGAAGGCGTGGCTGCTGTCACATAAATCCCAAACTTCTACCCAGGGCCCGCCAGCCACATCCGACCTTGCGGTGCCCCACTCTCAGATTTTGGCTAGACCCTACAACTCATCCAAACCAACCCCTCATTTCACAGATGAAGATCAGAGACCCAAAGAAGAGAAGCATTTGGCCCAAAGTGCAACAGAATTACCCTTGCGTGTACTGATGAATTCCAGATAAGATGGCAGACTAAAGACACCTCTCTGATAAATTTCCTTCCATAAAACCCAACAAATTATGATAAAGGAATTTTTGAAGGTATAGGTGTGTAATGAGGGAGAACAGAGGAAGACAGCCATAAGACTGGGAAGCAGGTGGACAATCATAATGGACTTAATAGAGCCAACACACCCGGATCCTGAGCCAGCGGTGGGGATGCTGAGAAACCATGCGATTGCACCCCTGTGTTACATCATCCAATTATCATCCATTTGTCAGTTTCTCCATACAAACCCAGAATGAGATGAACGAGACTCCCCAAACCATGTCCTGAGGGAGTGCATGATATTTGGGGGACAATGGAGAAGCAAAGCAAACAAGACCCCATGAAGAGATCTTCCATAAAGGAACAGCTATAAAGCACCTGAGAGTCCCCAAAAGGGAGCATCGACTGTTTGAGGGGATCACTGGGGTAAAGGTCAGAAGCACAGAAGAGTTGGAGCCAGTTACTGAAGAATGACCAAGGAGGGGAAGCAGAGGGGGCACTTACAGATACGGGAACAGTGTGTGCAAGAGCTAAAGAGTGAGAACATGAACCTTTCAGAGCTCAGCGAGTCTCAGAGAAAGTGAGGACAGAGGCACCCTTGGGAGTCAGATCTTGAAGGACAAGGTCAGCAGGAACTCAGGAGCACTAGGGAGCACTGAAAGGTTTTGCACAGGTGAGTGGCAGGGGTCTGAAGTGTTAGGGGGAAGGGATGTCCTGAGCAAACTCCACACAGGTTTTGTGGACTCCATCCCCACTCCAGACCAAAGCATCAAGACACCGGGAACTACAAACCCCATCATCACTGAGTGAGGGTTGCTGGGACCTGAGTGTGGAGTTAAGCAGCCAGGTTTGGTATAAATCCAGACGTGTGGGCCTGGGGGTCCCCTTGGCCTCTCGGCTCCAGACTTGACTCTTGGCTTTTCGCCAGCTCTCTGTGTGCCATGGGGATTCCAGCTCAGCGGAACTGGTAGGGCACGTTCACGAATTATCTCCCTCTCTTTCTCCCTGAGTCATTCATTTCCTCATTTCCCCTTCTTTTGTAAATAAACCCTTTATTGACCTTTTCGTGTGTGCCTGCAGGTGAGTATTATAAGTCCCTTTTAAGTGCAAGGGTGAGGACCCATAGTCAGGCCACCCATTGCATATCCGGCTGCCCTGTGACAGAAGGAGCACTCTTCTGGGCCGGAATAAAGGAATCATCCTCATTTATGTCTCATCCCTTACTGCATCCTTTCTTTCACGAACTTTCATTTGATACCTACTGTGTGCACAGCCCCAGCTGAGTGCCTGAGGCCAGGGCCAGTCTCCACACTTGGGGGGCATGGCGTGATAGGTCCAGAGACCCAGTAATTGCTCTCCGTCTGCATCTGCCATCCCCCCGCCACTTGGAAAAGACTTCCCTGCTGAGTGTCAAATGTGCACCTGCCAGCCCGCATGCTCGCATAAAAGTCTCTGAAAAAAATGGATTATATTCATTCTCTTAACCTCACCCCAACCTGAACATAAATCGTCTCTGTTTATAACACTTCTGGCATTTTGTGCATTTTGCCGAGTGACATAAAATGACAATAAATTTAGGCCCCACCAGCAGAAAAGTACCTAAAATGCCACATGTCACTAATATTGACAGGTTCTAAAAGTAAAACTTGGAAATGGTTCAGGTGACATAAATTAAAATAAAAATATATACTTTGTCCTTGAGAGAGAATCAGCTAAAATTAAACCTCGGTGTGGGTGGGATGTCCAGGAATACGAGGGGGAGAAACGTCAGAGAAACCTGATTAAAACAGAGTCCAAGACTGGGAGGCCCAGAAGGACCATAGGAAACCGAAGTCAGGTCCTAGATAGAAAAAAGAAAGACTTCTTAGAAGGCACTGTGGCCACGATCTTTCAATACAAGGTCGCTCAAAGTTTAAATCAAAGCAATACATTTAAATGTGTGACTATTCAAATGTAAATGTAAATACAATTAAAATTCAGTTCCTCAGTTGCACCAGCCACATTTCAAGGTTCAGTAGCCACATAAGGCCACTGGCTAGTATGTGGGACCCCAGATCCAGAACATCCCAGAAAGTTCTGCTAGAAAGCTGTCTTCGAGCAGAAAACCTCCCTGGTGTTCTGGCTGACACTAGGTAGGTCCCTTCCTCTTGATCTTCTGAACCTTCTCCATTTGATTTCCTCCTCCCCTTCTCTGCTTCCTGCTCACTCTTGCCCCTCTTCCTTCCAGTTTTCTCTCTGGCAATTGGCCTGCTCTTTCCTCACTATCTCTGTCTACCCTTTCTCTCTTCCCTTTAATGTAGTTCTCTAAAACATAAATAGTCTTTTTCCTGGTCCCTTAGTTAGGTTTTCTAGATTCCTGCTATGAGTGAGACCATCCGGTAGTTTTCTTTTTCTTTCTGGCTTATTTTGCTGAGCATGATCCCTTCTAGCTCCATCCATGTTGCTGCAAACTGCATGAGTTTATCATTTTTGATTGCTGAGTAATATTCCACTGTGAAGCAACTATAAACCAGAGACACATTATGGCGTGGGGAGAAGGGAGTAGGATCAAAACAAGGGGGTGGGAATTGCATGGGGACTATAACCAAGGTGAAAATGCATACATTGTGCAGAAATGAAAAATGATGTAAGAATTATATAAAATAAGAAATAAATAAAGTTAGATCAATAGAAATGATCCAATCTGAACAAGAGAAAAAAATAAAAGACATAAAACATAAATAATCAAATCCAGAGGGCACATCAGGATTGGAAACTCGGGTTCAGAGTCATGTTGCGCCACTTCCCAGCTAAGAGGATGGGGCTCCAGCACGCCTGTCCTCCTAACTGGTAATTATGGGCAAATAACACCGACTGCGCTGGGTGCTGAATGCCACGGGGCACATAGACACGACGGTTTCCCTTCTTCCTCTTGATCACGAGCCTGCAGAGGCTTACGAAAATCTACCAAATATATGCCAGCCTCTTCAGCTCAGAATTCAAGATTCATCTAATTTTCTGTTTCAAACTCTGCTTTCTACATTCAAACCCTCCACGCGCTCCCCACCTCCCTGGGGTAAAGGGCAGGAGCTGTTTGGCCTCCCTGTACCCTTCCCTCCTCTGTCGGCCTTTGAAGATGCTGTTCTCCATGGAAGGTCCAGCTCAGAGAGCACCTCACCCCGGGTGCTGTCTCCTCATCGCTGTGGCTCCTGCCATGAGACCCGATGGTGATGATGGCAAAGAAAGAAATTAAATACAGAAGCCCAGGGGCAGCCTGGAGCTCTCTTTTGTACTCTGTTTTCACCAGCTTTCTAACTTAGGCCTCCAGTTTACAGTTATCTGCCACGATGTCTGGTCTACAGTGCTGACAACGCTGTGATTTCAGGTTTTCAGGCCTGGACTCCCAGCCAGGAATGGCTCCCAGGTGACGGTATCACTGACATTTGACCCAGAAACATGTCCTGGCCCTACTTGTGCATTCCTGGAGCTGGGCTAGTTTTTCTGGTCATGGTGGTTGGTCTTATGCCCTTGTCCTCAGAAACCACATCAGTCTCCTTCTCTATCCCAGCCTCCCAAACCTGCCATCTGGCAAGGAGTGGGGGCTTAGATTTTAACCTTATTAATTTACACCTGGACAGGGCTTTCTGTCTCCTCCAGGAGGGCGAAGGGGCGTGAGGAAGGGCCCCAAGAGCAGGGCGTTTCAAGAAGGGGGTGCAAGGGATTGCCACAAAGAGGCTGGCCTTTGTGGGGCAGGCTTTGCAAGACAACCCAGAGAAGCAAAAGCATGTGGGAGCAAAGCAATTCCAGGGGCCTGAGAGTCACTCAGGGCCAGTGCCATCAGGTAGGAAGAAGGAGCAAAAGGCAAGCAGAAGGGTCAGCAGAAGGGCCCACACCTCCAGGGGTCAGGAGGCTGGCTAGGGAATTGGAAAGTCATCCTCAGGGAGTCAAGGAAAGCTTTTGAGCAAGGGAAATCACCGAGGCACGTAAGCAATCTCTGACTGCTCTGGGGAGGCTGGCTGGAGCCAGAGACAAGACTTGCCCTGGGAGGCCGGAGGCCCAGGACCAGGCTGCTGAGGGGTGGGCCATAGGAGAGACAGAGCAGGGCAGGCTCCAAGCAAAGGGGGAGTCTACCATCTACCAAGGAGGGCCTCGCCCTTCCCCCTTTGGCTGCTGCCTCCAGCATCTACCCACCTCCCCCTCCCAGCCAGCCCAGCAGCCTTCTGGCTGCACAATTTGTGAAGAACATTATGTAAATGGGCTTTATGCAAATCCAACCTCTCCCCACTCACTGGACTCCTGAACCCTAATTAACTTGCCAAAGCCTAATGTTGCCGTCCCCTCTACGCCCGCCCAGCCCCCACCCTGCTCCCCTAACCAAGAAATCCGTCTTCAGAGGCAAGCAGTGTAATCGCTCCCTCATTTGGATGTGCCGGCTGTAGCCCGCACCCTTAGCGGAGAAGGCGGCATTTCAGCCAGTGACACTCCGCTTCGATACGGCACCAAAATAAATGCCTCTTTTTCTTTTCCCTCCTGCTTTATTTGTGCTTGCTTCGAGAACCAAAAACAGCTCTGGGGAAAGTGCAGGCAATCTCTCATTATCCTCCAGTCTGTCTTCTACCGCCTTGCTTCACCATCCCCTCCCTGCCACGCGGCCAGGACCCAACACCTCTCCCCTGCCTCTCTCCAGAGATGCGCCTTGAGAAGGATCCTGCATGGCTTGTTTGGAAATCAGAGCAGCAAGGATTTATTCCACTCCCACTCTGCAAGATACTGTTTGTTAACTCACTCCCAAGCTTGTTTTTGACCTAGAAAAGACCTGGGAGCTTCTCACCCAGCCTCCCTGATTTTAAAAGACCCTTGAGCCCAAGTTCACTTAAGGTTGGGATGTTCGCGTCCAGGGTCAGGCAGCTGGATGGACTCAGACGCAGCCTCGCTGTGGCCCAAGGCTAGCTGCCTTCCTTGGCCCTCCCCCACCCGGCCGAACACCCTTCACATCCCAAACAGCGCAGCCTAAAGAGTCTTTCTTGACAGTCCTGTGCATGCTCACTTTCAAGTGCAGAACAAAGCAAAATAAAGGCTTTCCCGGGGAACAGGAGGAATTGTGTTGTCAGCCCGTTCCTGCCGCTACAGCAAATTCCAAAGGCTTCCACCCAGAAATGGTGGGCCCAGGGGTGCCAGGGCTGGGGGTTGTTAATGCCTCTGGAACTCTGGAGGGCAGGGCAGACATGGTGTTTAAGGATCGGTGGTGTAAAGTTTTTGAGATGCCGCATATTGGTATTTGCTAGAGTTTGGCTTGGCAGTGTGGAGTAGGAAGAGCAGGGTGAATATCACTCATTCAAGAAATAGTTATTGTCAATAGTGCCTGGCCCAGTGTGGATCTCAAAAAAAAAACCAAAAAAACAAAAACCCGTTTCTGCCTGCAAGTGACAAGTGAGCCTGGTAACTCACTTGTCATCTGCTACAGAGACCAAGATCATCAAATGCAAACAGCCGTCTGACACCGTGTCTGTCCCGATGGCCAAGTCTCCCTCCCTCCACCCCCAGCATCTGTGCATGTGAATTTTAAAACGGTCCACATTTGGAAATCTCCAAAATCATCTTGTCCTTTCATTTTCATTTCTGAATGGGAATGAAAGCTGCTTGTGCTCCATCCTGGGAAGCAATTTACCGTAAAGGAAGAAGTCACAAGTCATGCAAGCACAGGGTGCAGACCCCATGGCCTCGGCAAGGCAATCCTCGCAAAGACTTTGTTTTCTCTTCTGCCAAAGGGGTACCAGATAATGCCCACCTCACAGGCTGAACTGGTGGTAGCCTGAGGGCACATGTACACAATATCATGGGTCTAATCATTTCGCCATTAGAGTCTCAGCTGTAAAATGGGAATAATAAAATTAAGCTGCTTGTTGGATGGTTGAAAGGAAAAGTCTCAGCTGTGACCATGCCAGTGACATGGTTGAGGCTCGCTCAGAGAGTCCTGGACAAAGACATAGGAACACTCATTATATTCAATGACAGGGATTTTTTTTAATCAATTAGTTTTAAAAAATTAATTACCCAGGTTTTCCATTAATAAAAAAAAAAAAAACTTCCCCTCAGACTTATAAAGGGTGATTGAAAGCAATATAGGGTTATGTTCATATTTCTATTTGGAGGGAAAACACAATTAAAATGTCTTAAAGCCTGTAGAAATTAAATGAGCTTGCTGATCCTAATATAAAACAAATTACCGTCCCTGGGAATAAGCATTCAGATTCAGAAACGTAGCGAGACATTATATCCCCAGGCCCCAAGCTCTCGCTTAAATAGCTAGGAGGTATGGTCCAAATGTCATTCTTGATGAAATCTCCAATGGCAAATGCTAGGCTATACATGGTGCACTTGATAATTATTACAGAGCCTTCCCATGATGTCTTCCTACCCCTCTGCTTTGGAATCTTTTCTTGGGAGCAACAGAATGTCACCAGATACTACCACAGTTCTCGTTCATGGGCAGGAATCAATTTCTCTCTGAGACATTATTTAGTACTGTAACGCAAGGAGACCTCATTTAGCATGGTAACTCCTATAATTGGTAACTGCGGCCTAGGGGACTGTGTGAAGAAGGAGTCTGATGTCTATTTAAGCTCAGTGCCAAAGAGTGACTTGGTGGTGGTTATTGTCTGCTATGAAGCAAGGTGATGATGGCCAGGGCAGGTGTGCCTCATGTTGGCTGACCCTGGGCTAGTATAGCCCTGTGTGTCATAGTCTAAGCAGTTGAAGCTCAGAGAGGGAAATCGGCTTGCCAGGGTCACACAGCTATGTAGCATCAGGGCCAAGAATAGATTAAATATCCCCTCACGCCAGGTCTATTTTCTCTCTATCAAGATGCATGCAGGTTCCATCTTCATCGAGGCCCAGAGGTACCTTGAAACAGCCGTATCATTTGGCATTTATTACATGGTTCCCAAAAAATTTGCAGTGATTACACACCAGAAATACCCCTCTGATAGCTCAGCTGGTAAAGCAGAGGACTCAACACAGCAGGCACACATATTAGAGAGATACAGACACACACATCGCCTATATGCACTGGTGGGAGGGGACACGGCAGCGGGACAGTGGGAATGCCAGCATAAGATGCAGAGAAGAGCAAGGCTGGCTCACACAAACGCTGCCCCTGTGCCGCTGCCAGGCAGCAGGTAGCCAAGGAAGAGAAAGGACTAAAAATAGTGCTTCAAGTTGGAAAAGTTAGCGGTTGGGGAGAAGAAGCAGATGTCTTTGGTATTCCCGCAGGACAAGCCCCTCCTGTGGGTGCTCAAGCACGGGCAGGAGGACCGAGGAGGCAGCAGAGAGGTCTAAATACCAGTCAACGTCTCAAAGGTTGATGATGAAATGCCAAAATGCAGTCCTAGAATCCAGAACTCTCACTGGCCAGGTCACTGACAACCATGTTTCCAAAGCCAGAGGTCAGAGCTCGCTGTTCAACTCACGGGACGGCTCTACAGGATTTGATGCCATGGGTGGCTTCTCTCTCCCCCACTCTCTCTCGGATTTCCTTCTCTGTCACTGCAACTCCTTCTTGATGTCTTGACCTGGGTGATTTTCCTGTTCTTCCTCTAAAAGTTACAGGCTCCAAGACTTTCTCTTAGACTTATCTGTCCCCAGTTCCTGGTGATCTCATGGCTTTAAAATCATTCTTGAGCTGATGGCTTCAAAATTTATGTCTCCAGCCAGACCTCTCTCCAAAACTCCAGACTCATATATTCTCCCGCCCCCCCTGACAGCCCCAACTGGACACTGCTGGCATCTCAAACACCACCGGAGTCCGTTGCTGGAGTCTTGATGCCACACCAGCCTCTCCAACCCATTACCACACTCCAGCTCAGGAAATGGCACCACTTTTTGACTCATACCCAAAAGCTAGGCCTCAGCCCTTACTTCTCTCTTCTTGTTATATCCAATATCCACTTTATCAGTGAGTCTGTCACTCAACGCAGAAATAGTTCATGCAACCATCTCTCCCCATCTCTGCCATGAAAGCTTGGTCTAAGCCATTCACACTAGACTCCTGCTGGGGATCTGCTCCTCTCCAGGTTTCAGCTGATCTCTCCTCTGGGATGCTCCTTCCCCAGACTGTCCTTGGCTCATTCGCTTACCCATGACCCAGGTGAAATTCTGCCTCTTCCACGCAGCCTTCCCTGACCATCCTATTTTAAATGGATCTTAACCAGCCTTCCTACCAGTCCCCTCCCACCTCCTACCAGGCCCCTCCCACCCCTTGCCCACTCTTTCCACCTCCTACCAGCTTCTTTCTAACCTCCATTAGCATCCCTCCCATCCTACACCAGCATCCTTCCACCTCTTACTGTTAACCTTACCCTTAACCAGCTTCTGTCTCACTCCCCACCTGCACCCCCCACCCCCACCATCACCAGGTACATGTCTACCTGTTTCTTCCCCACTCCACTATGAGAACACAGAGTCAATTGTCTCACTTGTTAAGCACTTTGTTCACTGTAGCCTGCACATAGTAGGTGCTCAGTAAACACATATTGCATGAATGGCTAATGATTGTACTTATTCCAAATAATTTCTTGCACTGAAAGTTCCCAGGGCAAGCATAAGAGACTCTGCACCTTTCCTCTACCACAGGCTTCCCTAGTAAAACCCACACTGAGCTTCTGCCTCTGAAGGTGGTCCTGGAGTCATGCCTGTCCCCTTGGTTGATGCCCCCAGGACGCCCCAGTGATTTTCATCACATCACTTTGCTCATAAATATCTCCCCGCAGTGTCAGCTGACCCCTTGGATCTCACCAAGGGAACTATTGTCATCAAACCCCTATAAATTGCTGAAGGCCCAAGCAGACGGGGCCAATTTACAGCAGGTTTTGACTGTAATAATGTTTTGTCTTAGATTTGGCCCTAATTATAAATCATTTGCAACAGTGGTTTAAACCATAAGCAAATCTTACATGGCATTCTTATTATCTACTTAATATCATGGGAGGAAAGATTTACAGAATCGCATTCTGGGAATTAAGCAAACGAGGAAACTTTTAGGTGAGGGTGAAACACGTGAAAATTATAGTTTTGTCATAAAATGTTGATTGATCAATGATTATTGTAAAACTGTGGTAACTGTGCTGCGTCAACATAAATCTGTAATTGGCTGGATTTATTCTTTTTCAAAATACAATATTTCCTACAGTTTTGACCATCATGTTCATCTGAGTCTGTCAGATTTATAGTGGTTTTAACTTAACTCCATTTAGCTTTTGCACATTTGTGTGTGCAAGTGTATGGAGTGTGTATGGATAGATACATGCATATATTTGTGATAGACAGACAGATGAATGGATGGACGGATGCATGGACCCATGGATATATAGGTGGGCAGGTGGGTGGATGGACAGATAGATGCATGTATTTCCTCCAATTGTTTATTTTTCAATGCTTTGTGTTTTATTCAAATATGACTTCAAATACTTGATGAAAAGCCACTTTGGCTACAAAGCCAATCTTGCTGTGGAAATGAGTTTAAAATACTCCTCCCTATTGGGGTAAACGTATAACATTAGGAGGCCGGGGGGACTGCAAAAGGATCAGGAGTCACATTCAAATTTTGACTCAGCCATTGCTGCCTACCCCACTGCTCTGAGCCTCAGTCTTCTCATCTGTGAAGTGGGGGTAATTATACCCACTTTAGAAGCTGCTATGAGGCTGAAGTGAAGTGACAAGTGTTTATGGTTAGCCTAGGGCTTGGCATGCACTGGGGGCTGAGCACCCTCTTTTCCTCTTCCCAGTCAGGGGATGGACTGGGAATGTGGGGGGCAGGGGTAGCATGCCCTAAGGATTGAGGTCAAGGCAGGATTCTGACTATCATAGGGACCATCTTAGGGAAGGCTAGTTCTGACACCAGGGGGAACCCGACCAGATACCAGAATCATCTCCTAACCCAGCCAGACCATGGAGATGGCAGATCCACATCGATGTCACAAAGGGATTGACAACCAGATAATAATGCAAATTTAAAATAATAATAATAGTAATAATAATAAAACAAGAGCCCCACTTACCAATAAGCACTTGTTTTACATTAAATTCTATGCTCCATTTTTTATAGACTTAATTTTGTTGAAGTCCAGCAATCTTATCAACTTTGAGATGAGAAAATTCAGATTTCTCAGATGGGACTTGCCCTAGCTCACACAGTGAACAGGTGGTAGAACTGACGCTCCAGACCCACGATCTTAAATGCTGAGTTTCGCTGCTGCGATGCTCCCGCCAGCATCCTCTGTCCTGAAGGCACACCAGGCCCGAGTCGACAGCTCTTTCCAAGATGAATCCAAGGGAAAGGGAATCCAATTCAGCCTTTTGGTCTCTTGTGCCCTAATCACTAGGGTGGTGCTGAGAAGCCATGAGATGAGGGTGAATCCTACCCCCTACCCTTCTTGCCTAGCAGAGTTCTGCACCGGAGTTCAAGAATGTTTTCTTCTTCTTGATCCCACTACGCAGCCAGTGAAAAAATATTTTCTGAAGCCTCTTCTGATTCACAGGGTCTGTTCTCAAGTTGGGCAGGGTGTGTCGTCCTGACTAAAGGACCCCAGACACTGCATTTCACCAAAAGTAAATACAAAAAACCTTGGGGAAAATGTGTGTTCAAATGCAACTTCCGTTTGCAACCTTGCTCCACTCTTCCCTCCACAGCCTCGGTCTCTCTCCGCCGTCCCTCCTCCCTGGAGCTCCTCACGTCTCTCTCTCTCTCTCTCTCTCTCTCTCTCTCTCTCCTCTTTAATCTTCTCCTTCCTTCTTTCAGTCTCTTCTTGTTCCCTTCTTTCTCTCACTCCTCCCTCATGCTTCCTCCCTTCATTTTTCTTCTTTCTTCCTTTCTTCTCCCCTATTTTATTTTTTTTATTTTTTTTTAAGATTTATGTATTTATACAAGCACTGGGTACAGTCAGAAGCGCGGGAGGGTGAGAGATTCACCAGAGCCAGAGTGGGGAACAGAACAGGCAGACTGACGAAATACACTGCGGAGGGTAGCAGCGGGTGTGGCAGGAGAGGTCTGTCGTGCCACGTGGGACCCTCGCCGGTGGCCGGGGATCAAACCAGCGCTGCAGAGGCTGTGGGCAGCCTCGCAGCCCAGCATTCAACCGCTGCGCCACCAGGGGAGGCCCTCCCCTATTTTAAAACATACCCAGGATTTTGTTTTTTACAGCTATGCTGAGGCCAATAGACCAGACCAATCGTCAACTGTCAGATCATCAACTGCCGTTGAGGAGACACTTTGTTGTGCAGTTCCCAGGGGAGGGGCCACACGAGGCCAGGCAGGGCCACATGGGGAGGTGCCAGGGTTGAGCACGAAGCAGAAGGAGCCAGGGGCAAGCAAGGGCCAGAGACGTGACCGTGGTTTTCCCAGGAAGGAACGGGCAAGGCAGGGTAAGCTGCTCTAGGATGGGCTAGTCTGAATCAGTTAGCAGACTCTAGGCCTTACAGGCGGCCCCTGAGGTCTGGTACCCAATTCCGGGGTGATTTAGGCAGGGCCATGGTGTCCCGGGCTATAAGGAACCTGTTCAAAGGCAGTGGATGGGGTTATGGACTCAGGGTTGAGTGTTTGCCTCCCCACGGTGTCCTATGAGGCAAGTTGTTTGCACCCTGTAGGAATTAGAAAACTCTGGGAGGGGCAGTCCCTGCCAACATCTGCAAGGCCCCAAGATGTCAAAGCTTCAGAAATACAGAAAATAAAAACATAATGAATACACCTTGCTTTTTTTTGCCTCTTTTCTCCTCCCAGCTGCCTCCCCAAAACCTGCAAAGAATTCATCACAACGGTTCAGGCAAGTAGTAATAAAAGGGTGGACGGGGTGGGGGGCGTTTGATGACAGGGAGATAGGAGAGGAGCAGGCAGCCTCAAGACTGTCGGGGAGATAGAGCCCCACTCCCTGAGACTGGATGTGGCTCGAATCCACTCTGCCTGTCGGTCCAGCTCTACAGCCCGCTTCTCAGCCGCCCCGCGCTCGCAGCCACAGTTGCCGGGTCCTCGCCCTGCCGCTACCCCGTGGGCTGGTTGTTTTGCCCAGGCCTGGAATTACCCAAATCCCCTTAAATACATGGCTGCAAATGAGGACACTGGAAAAAAGGCAATAATTGTGACAGTAACTCACGGGGCCAGGCCTGACACGTCTCTAATTGCCTGCTAAAATTGTCGCTGTCTCCTAAAGTGCAAATTATCACCCGAAATGACAAGAATAATGAATGAGTAACTCTGATGTAATGCAACAATTAGTCCTCAAAGACACTGTCTAATATGGTAATTCAGAACACCCACTCCTTGTTATTAAGTGCCTGATAATTATTTAATTATCTATCTGCCAGCATGATTTACTTGGTTTATTTAGCTGCAGATGTGGGCAGGAGCATTCGGGTTTAAGGTCAAAAGGAGCTGGCCCCAGCGTTGACCGCCACGTCGGTTTGCGTGGGTGCTGGTGGCCACCGTCTGTCTGATGCCCCTAATTAGCTCTGGCAGTCTGACCAGAGTCAGAAATCCTCTCTTCTCCACCCTGGCCCACTTCACTTCAGGGCTGAGAGCTCCTGCATTCCCCTTTCCAGCAAACCCCTGACAAGTGATCAGAGCATTGGGGTAAGTGGCTACACCATGGAGCTAGTGTGAGGATTTACTCTGTGCTGGGCATGGTGCCAAGTCTTACTCAAGCATTCGCTCATTTAATCTTCTCAATATGCGAGTGGTGGGGAGGGTGTAAAACAATGGGTATCGGCATGTGACCGAGGAGGGAACTGAGGCTCAGAGAGCAGAACCACTCATCCAAGGCCCGGGCTGAGCGGCGGTGGGGTTGGTACTGCTGACCCGACTCCAGCGTCTGTGCTTGCCGGTGCGAAGCTGGCCTGAGAGCTGCTTCCAGAGGCAACGCACCAGCAGAAGACTTTGGGCTGGGACTCAGGAGGGTCGGGGTTCCAAATCACAAAATGACTGATGAGGAACATAAGAAATTGTACTGAATCTGTGTTGGCTCAGAGACAGCAGCGCCAAGGAGTAGAAGCTCATACAGGGAGACAGACATGGCATCTACAAAAGGGACCGCTTACTAGCCGCCTGCCTGTGAGCAAGTTAGTCAACCTCTGCAGACCTCAGTTTCCTGTCTGCAAAATGTGTACCATCAGCATGTTTCTATGATGGTCCTGTCGAAGTCCCCTGAAACACCAGATTCCCTCCATGTAGCTTGCTACTGGTTTCTTTTGCTAAGTACATCTGAGTCTGAATGATCTTATTTGTTTATTTAATTGCATGAACACACACATATGCAGAATATAAGTTCTAAGGGGGCAGAGACATTGTCTGTCTTATTTGTTCATCATAGTCCTCGCACCATGTGTGTCATGCTACATTACAGGCCCTCAATGAATATCTACTGAATGAATGAATGAATGAATGAATGATTAAAGAGAGGTGATTTCTCAGGCCAGCCATGCCCTTCTCCTGCTGACTTTCTAGTGTCCCTGTGCACACAGCTTTCCATCCCTACCCCTGCCCAGCCATCTATCTAGTGTAGCCTCGACCTCACAACCGCACATCAGCCACCAGCGCCCCGCAGCAGCCACACTCTGACTCCTGCTCTGGTGCTCCTGCATGGGCCACATGCTTCCACCAGCTTCCCGAGTCCACATATCTGGAGGGTAAGAGTGGCTGGTCCAGCCATCTGTAGCCGATGATCGTGATTCTCACACGCCCAGAATTTCTTGACACTTTCCATTTCCAGGCACTTCTACCCAACTTCCACCCTCCAGCGCACAGGCTGGAGGTATTGCCAGAGGGATGTCTCTGTCTGCTGGAGCTCTGGGTGGAAGCACAGGTCAGACTGTGCTCATGGTAATTAACCTCCTTTGGGAAGACAGTGTGTGAATGGTACAACTCCCTCCCATGGCTGTTAACTCCAGGCATTCTCCCCCAAGCCCCCAGGAGGATGAAAGCACAGTTTTCCAGGCAGTAGAGGCTGTGGGTGCCCCACCCAGATCCTCTTTGAAAGGTCAGTGCATCCAACCCCAGTTATTGAGATGCCTGCTGCTCTGCTCACAGGTAGGACTTGCCTTACCTGGAAATACCTGGGGAGTGGACTTTCCCCCACCCCGGGGGTGTCCCACAACTGGTAACTGAGAACAAGAGGGTAAGGAGGGTCAGCCTCCTGCTCCAAGGCGGGGAACTATACAGAGCATGCTCCCTTGATCACTGGCATGTGTTTGGAGAAACATGACCAAGGGCGCTTCCACTGCTGTGTAAGGTCAGAAAGGATTCGCGCATGAACCCAGATGTGCAACCTGGGCCATATGCAGCTGCAGAGAGGGCCCAGCATGGCCCATCACTCTGCTATTGCCTAAACATGGTTTCATGACATGTGACCACGTTCACAATCCAGAGCTCCTTGCAGGATCAACTGGAAGACAGACTTCGGCTGAACCCACATCTTTCCCTGGGTCCACAAAGGCAGGGCTGTCTCTGCCTGCCCCTTGCTGCATCTCCTACACACAGCACAGTGTTTGTTGAGTGAGTGAATGAGGCGTGAGGGGAGGCACACAGACATGCCTGCATCACAGACGCCCATCTCTCTAGCAGACGACTGACTCAGAGCCCCGCCGCTCCCAAATCAGGACTGGAGCACCTCCTCCCACACCTGGCTTGGGCATGGAGGGTGGAGGCCAGGGAAGGAGGTTGGGCCAGGGAGGTGGTTGGGAGTCCAAGACTCAATTTTGGCATTGGCTCACTGGGCAGCCTCACACCTTATGCTCTGGGTCTCAGGGTTTCCCTTGTCAAGTGAAAAAAAAGAACATTTCTCCATGGTCTCTTCCAGTTCAAATGTAATATAAGTTTATATTTTGTGATATATTTTTAATTTTTTTCTTTGGAAATAATTGTAATATTTTTCCTAAGGATTTATTTATGTATGCATACAAGAACAGGGGTGCAGGCCAGAGGTGTGGGGGGTGAGAGGATTCACCAGAGACAGAGTGGGGAGCAGAACAGGCGGATCTACTGAAATACACTGCTGAACCCAAAGGGGAGCAGCAGGAGCCACAGGAGAGGTCTACTATGCCATGTGGGTTGCTCCCTGGCCAGGGATCGAACTCATGTTGCAGTGGCTGGCGATAACTTGATAGTGCTGTGTCTTTAACCCGTGTGCCACCAGGGAGACCCAATTTTAATTTTTTTTTTTTTTAATAAAAGCTATATTCCAGAGAGCTCCCATACAACCTTCAGCCAGCTTCTCTGAGAGTTAATGGTTTGTGAATTTCAAGTCCTTGGATTAACCGTCTGGGGGATCGTCTGAAGGGCGGGGGGGAGGGGAGGGTGCGGTAGGTAGGAAGTTAGTTTGAGCAAAGGCAGGATGAACATCCACCCGGCTTAGCATCTTGGAATACCAGGCGGCGGGCCAGGCAGTGTCTCCGCCTTCCTCATCTCTCTCGCGTGGCATATCCGCAGCTTTCTTTTATTTGTGGTCTATCACCTCCTATGCCATGGCAAACAAGAGACTTTATAAATATTTCAAACACTAATAATTTGTGCTGTTCCTGCTTAGACTTTTAAATGAATCTAAGAGCATTTCTCTTCGAGGAACCTGCCAAACTGCAGGCGGGTGAAAGAAATACCACCAGCCCAGCCGAGATGGGTATTTGATGGAGAGGTGAGGCCAGAGGCTGCGCCTGCTCCACCATCCACTTCTCCTACCCCAGTGTCTGCACTGGGGCCGTGTGCCTGGTGGGGAATGAGCAGTCTAAGCCCTCACGCTCCAGCTGACCAAGAGAGAAACTGAGGGCCGATGTTTCCATGGGTGATTCTGGGTCTGAGAATCAATCACGCCTGGTTTCAAATCTGTTTTTCTGTTCCTTAAGCTGTGTGGCCTTGGATAAATCTCTTCACCTCTCTGAGCCTGTGTTTCTTTGTCTATCAAGTGGATATTGTATGGGATAAAATGAACTAGAGCATGTGAGGTACACAGAGCCTGACAGATGCCAGGAGCTCAGTGCGCAGTAGCTTACATTTTCCCTTTAACTATTTCCAGGGCTTATGTCCAATATCTATAACGGCTCACACACAATAGAAATTGGTTTCTCATTCACATAGACCGCCCAGGTCTTAGGGCAGGGAGCTGAGAGGAAAATTCTGCTTCACCCAAGTCGATGAGGCTCTACCCTGGTTTCCAAGATGGCCCGAAAAGAAAGCAGAGAAAGAAAGAAATGGGGGTGGAGTGGGGGGCATTGAAAGTTCCTGCTGTCCCTTCTGAAGTCACAGCCTAGGAGGAGATGCCACTTGGAAGATGGCCTTTAACCTGCAGAGTGGGCCCTCAAATGAGGAGGAGCAAAAACATTTGGGAGAACAGAGACGAGACAAGGGAGAGCCTGTCAGGAGGCAAACCAGATCCTGCCTGAAATCCTTCAAAGGTTTCCCACTGATCTTAGGAGACAGCATGAACTTCCTCTCTGGCCCTCCAGGACCACATGGTTCCGATCCTGCCAGTATGTCCAGTCTTGGCCCCTTCACTGTCTGCCGTCCTGACACCCTCAGGCTCATGTATTCCCCAACAGACCCAAATCCTAAGACAACCACATTAATTTATCTTCTAAGCCAGGCTGTGCTAGAGAGAGAAAGAAGGTGCTAATAGTAACCCAACACAATTGGGACTGTGTGGGACAGACCAGAACATATGATCACTGAACACCATTGCTCCTGCCACAGGCCTTGTGCACATGCTCTCCTCCCTGTCCTGCACTCACTGGCTGACTTGTCCTGATGCTTCAGAATCACTTCCTCAGGGAAATCCGTTTGGACACACCAGTCTAAGACAGAGCTGCTTTTTATATCATCTCCTAGAATGTGTTTATTAGTGCCACTATTTAAATTCCTAAACAGATGCTCCATCGTGTGTGTTTCTGATTGTTCTCTCTCTCCTTCCAACCAGACTGTAAACTCCATGAGGGAGACGCCATGCCTCTTTCTGTTCACCCTGTACCCCCAACGCCAGGCACATTGTAAGCGTCTGATCAACATTGGAATAAATATGACTAATGTTTACCTCTGCCTGGAGGGCTCAAAACAGAAACCTTCTGATGTGAGAGGACATTTCAATGTGGATGAAAAAGACTGGAGGAGTAAACAGAGGGTGGAATTGCACAGAGAAACGTATGAATTGCATTCTAGGTGGTGGGAACCACAATGAGCAAAGACAAAGGCTGGACCACAACGAATGCACCGGGAGAAAGGTCTGGAGTTCACTAACTGGAGCAACAATGGGTGGAGAAATGTGGGAGTGAGCTGGGAGGGGGAGGAGAGGTGTCAGATGGGGATGTTCTGAATGTGGAGAGTGGTCTGGGAAAGAACCCCACGGGCAGCAGGCTCAGCCTCAGAGGCGCTGGCAAAGGCCATTGCTGAGGACCAAGTACAGCCCTCTGAGAAAGCAAGGAATCACCGGCTACAGCATCAGAGGCACATTTTTCTAGCTTGGAGAACGAATCTATTTTTAAGGGAATTTTAAGTTCAGGTGTTAGGAGTGAACTGGAGCTGGGTGTAGGGGTCAACAGAGCCTCATCCTCAGCCCCTAAGCATCTCTGCTCCATGCAACATCAGCCGATGGACTGAGGTGACCCGGCCTGGAGTTGAGACATGTCCCCCGGTTCTATGACCTCCCGCTATGTTACTCTTCCCCTGGAAAAGGTTGCCGGGATGGGTGTGCTGACCCTTGAGTGCCCTTCAGGGGGATGTTGTTTATTGTCTGGGCTCAGGAAGAGCCAGGCCTTCCCTGAGTGATACTGGGCAGCTCTCATTATTCTGATGCACACCAGGCAGGTAGCTGGGTAATTGTCAACCTGATGCCCCCTAAAATTACACTTTCTACCCCTTAAGCGTGCAACAGGTTCTTCTTCCATTCCAAACGAAATCCATTAGTCTCATCTTCCATTTTTTTTCTTCTTTTTTTTAAGCTGTAAGTTCTATTTTATTAGCATGAATTTATTTTACAAGTTCAATTTTTTTAGTATTTTATTTTATATAATTCTTGCATCATTTTTCATTTTTGCACAATGTATGTATTTTCATTGTGGTTATATTCCCCATACAATTGCACCCCCCCTTATTTTGACCCTAATCCTTCCTCTCCCCGCCCTCCCCACCCCCGTAGTATGTTGCTTGTTGACACCTTCCATTTTAATAGTGAAGGACAGGCTCAGAGAGTTTCCTTCACTTGCCTGAGGTCGCACAGCTTGTGAGTGCCCAACCAGGACGTGAGCCCAGGTTTTTCCCCAGAAGGTTTTTACACTGCACTAACCCTTATCAAAAGTAAAAAGAAGAACAAGCTTGAGAAGCTTTTTTTTTTCCACCGATTCATGAGAAAGGAAAAGAATAGCCACCGTCCCTGCTGGGAGGAACTAAGAGGTTTCCCTTGAGACCCAGGGGAAGGACACAACCATTCTGTGGATCGTGCTCAATCCTTCAAATTCTATTTTCATTCCTGTCCCTACTGGGACAGATGAAGCGTCACCGAGTGAGGCATGCTGTCCATCTGGCTGTCTGCATGGCGTTATTTATTTATAACGTTATTTATAATCCCTAACCCTCAGCCATGCTGTAATGAAGAAGAATTCAGTCCTGGCTTCTTGGTAGAGGAGGTGACTGACTTTAGAGCATCACAGTTCAGCAAGTGTGACCTAGACATGAGGCCAGATCTGAGTAGCCTGGCGCCGGGAGAGAAGGTGGTGGCTAAACTGCTCAGCCATGGGGTCACTTGTGTGTCTGACAGTCATGCAGTCTGGGGTTCAGATGATGGAGTGTGATCTCTCTAATAGAATGTGAGTCAGACAAACATATTCTTCATGACTCAAGAAATGGGTATTTCTTGGGGCCTCCCTTGTGGCACAGGGGTTAAAATCTCAGCACTATCAAGTTATCGCCAGCCACTGCAGCCTGAGTTTGATCCCTGGCCAGGGAGGTGACACACATAGCGCAGCAGACCTCTCCTGTCTCGCCCATTGCTCCCTTCAGCAGGGTATTTCAGTAGATCCACCTGTTCTGCTCTCCCCACTCTGTCTCTGGTGAATCCCACACATATGCCTATACCCCAATTCTTATATGCATAAATAAAAATAATTCTTTTTAAAAAATGGGTGGGAGATGTCTTCTAAGTTAGAACTCCATTTTACTCAGTCTTATCTATGCTTTATAAATATTCAGATTATATGTGTGCTTTATAAATAGACAAACATGTGTGTGCATACATGTGTATGCGTGCGTGTGTATGGTGTCACCCATGTATATAGGAAAGAAAGGACAAATATTGATTCAGCACTTCCTATAAACCAGAGAAAGGGTCTGTTTCTCACTGAACCCCTTTGGTGAGATATGTGTCATGATTCCCACCCAGAGAGGAAAGAACTGAGACTCAGAGAGGGGAAGGACTTAGTCAAAGGCACACAAATAGGAGCCCAGAATAGCCGCTTTCCCACCAGACCATTCACTGCCTGGCATATGTGGCTGCCACACCTGAAGTCCTGGGCCATAGCTCCTTTCCACCTCATTTCTACATCATCTTCTCCACTGAAGAAGTCAGAAGTTCCCTGGGGACAGGGATTTATGTGCCTTTAGCTCTAAACCTCCAGGCCTGGAAACAGTAGTGCCCAGTGGTTGTGTTGTCATAATGTGTTGTGCTCTAATTATTTAAGGATAGAAATCTGTGCTTTCCTCATTGGAATACTAGGCGGGTGTGAAAAAGATAAATTCTTGCCTTTTACAACATGGATAAAATTTAAGGTGATTATTCAAAATGAAATAAATTGCAAAGTTAAAGACAGCTCCTGGACGGTTTTCATCATATGTGGAATATAAATAGCCAAAGCAAAGAAACTAACAGATCAAAACAACAAAAAAATAACTCTTAGATTCTGTGAAAAATATAGTGGTTACAAGTGGGGGAGGAGAAAGGGTCTGAGAGGGAAGGGAGAGGACATCAAATTGGTAACGGGAAAGACACTACCAACTTTGGAGGTGAATGAACTGAGGTTTATAAACACACAGAGGTGAAGATGTACCCCTTCAAATTTATGTAGTACCATGAATCAGTGGTAAGTCAATAAAATTGTATTCAATTTTATAAAACCAAATACAAACTGTGCTTCCATCGGATTGATCATTCTCAAACTTAACTTAGGAATCATAGCAACATGTAAGCCAACTTGTGGCTTTTCAATATTATATCAGTGAAGTTATTTTAAAAGAAGATGTTATTCTACAAGGGATCTAGAATAGATTTTTTAATCTTCCTGGTCTACAGAGGCAATTGTCTCCAAATTGCCGAGGAAAAGTACTGAACAATGAAACTTGTTAGAAAGATGTTATTAGTACTTAGTATTTATTAACCCTCAATAATATATCAGACACATCAAGTACAAGTATCAAGAGTACTATATTTTTCACTTTTTGAATGAGGAAACACATCAAAAGTTGACGTGACTTGCCCAAGGACACAGAGCTAGCAGGCAACACAGACAGGATTTAAATCCAGGCCTGCCTGTGACTTCTGTTGACAATTCTCCTCAATAAGTCCCCCAAAGGGATAAAACTCTACAACTCTTCAAAATTGAATGAACTTCTCAGATTTCTTCCTCTGGTCATTCATACATTTAAACCACATTTTCTTAATGCCCTTTGAAAGGTACTGAGGGCAGATAATGGATTAGATATGGTCCCTGGCCCCAAGCACTCACAATCTACTACAGAGGAGATCAGCAACTACTTAAAATAATATAAAGGGTCCTGAGGATTCCGGAGAGCAGAAATGGGTGAAAGATGATGGTGAGAGGTTCTAATTTCTGAGTTTCCATTTCTGCATACCTACACTGAGGAAGTTTTAGGAGACTGTGATTCCAAGGGTTCCTTCAAAAGTTAACTGTAAAGGGGCCTCCCTGGTGGCACAAGGGGTTAAGACGCAACCTAGAAAGCTCTCTGCAGCCACTGCAGCACGAATTCGATTCCCCCCACAGGCCAAGGAGCATCCCACATGGCGCAGCAGACCTCTCCTGACTCGCCCACTACTCCCTCATCAGTGTATTTCAGTCAATCTGCCTGTTCTGTCTCCCACTCTGTCTCTGGTGAATCTTCTCACCCCCCACAGATCTGGACTGTACCCCAGTTCTTGTATGCATAAATATTTTTTAAAAAAAGTTAACTGTAAATAAATAGACATTGTATAGACATTATTTTGGCATAAAAGACAAAGTACCTGATCTCCAGAAGAGTTGTTTTAACCATTTATTAAATTTACTAAATTTGTTTTAACCATTTAGTGAATTTCATTGCACTATTGGAATATTATGTGCTGGGAATTGGTTTGACTTGAACTTGTTTATGTTGGTTTGAGTTAGTTTATGCACACTGAGAAGTAGTCTGTTGTATTGTGTTGAGCTGTATGGGTTCATTGGGTTAGGTTGGTTTTGCTAAATAAGGTGAGTTTAAGGATATGTAGGTTAATTTTTATGGAATTGGTATGAGTTAGATTGTGTTGAATCAGTTGTCTTGATTGGCATGAATAAAACTGATTAATGTCCATCTATTTTAGAAAGTTTTTCCAGTGTAGGGCCACAAGAATTGCTCTTGAAAATTCTATATTTAGGGCCAAACCACAAAGGATGGATGAAGTGATTTGACTTTGGGAAGGTTTGACCTAAATAAATGGTCCAAAGGAAATTGGGTCTTCCTATCTCTGCAAAAATCCAGTATACTTGCTGTAGAGGTGGCAGCAAAGGCGTTGGGTGGGATATTGAAAAGGCGAGAAGACTTTTGCTTGTTTCTGGCATTTCCATTGGTCTAATTCCATTCATCCACTTGCCCAACACATCTACTTGTGATGCTCTTTTCTGGATACTGAAGATGCAAGGATAAAGAATGCCCTTTTCCTGTCCCTAAGGATTTGATGATTTCAAATAAATTACTGTCAACTATATCATCAGCCTCAGTCAAGCTCGTTATCCTGGAATCTCTACCACCAGGGCAGCTGCCAAAATTCCAATTCTAAGACCTCAAAACAATAGAGAGGATTAGCAAACACAAAAGCCACTTTTAAAGAAATTGATAAAAAGGAACAACTCCAGCAAGTCTAACTAAAGGAGAGAGGGAGAGAGAGAGAGAGAGAGAGAGAAAGAGGAACAAAGAGCACAGTCACCATAATTGTTTACCTTACTGAAACAAGTTTTTAAAAATTATTTTAAATTATGATGAGCAGAATAATATCAATGCATTCAATACATTTGAAATCTAAATAAAATAAAATGGATAATTTGGAAAACATTTAAATGATCAAAGTTAACATAAGAAGAAAAATTAAAAGTTAATATTCTAATAGTCATTAAAAACTTTATCAAATATCTATCTTATCCTCTCTTTTTACTACCTCAGGTTATTCCCTGGGAACTGATAATTTTAAAAACCCCTTCTACCAAACTCTTAAGGAATAGATAAATCCAACAGCATATGCATTATTTTAGAAAACTAACAAAGTGGATCACAACCCAAATGCATTTGAGACTAGAAAGACCTTTATACCAAAATATAACAAGAATAACAAAACTAATGAAATACATTAAAGAACTTGCATTTATAGAAACAATGCAAAGTTATTAAGGGAAATGTTAGCAAATAGATTTGGCAATATTTTCTTAAAATACACTATGGAAAAATCTAATAGGAATCTAAATGCATCTAAGAAATGCAAGGATGGTTCCATCGCAGAAAGACAGTGTAATACACCATAATAAAAGAAAACCAGTACAATTAGCTAAATACATCCTGAAATTTTTTGAAAAAGTTCAATGCTCATTTATGACTCAAATTGTCAAGTGAAAAATTATAGAGAACTTTTCAAGAGAATTTATAGACAAAATTATTTGACTAGATAGGTAAACTATTAGAACGAATAAAATGTTGAAAAGATCAATATAACTGTAACCCTATAGCCAAACTGCCCTCACAATAAAGATGTCACAAGTTACCAAAATCAGTAATGAAATCTGGCATATCACAACAAATCTGACAGATGTTAAACAATAATAAGGAAATATTATTAAAGCTTATGTCAATAAAGTTCATAATTTAGACTGATGGAAAAAGTTGAAAGAATCAAGTTGTCAAAATTGGCTTTATAAAATAGTAGAAAAACTGAAGTCTTATACATTAAGTTTATAAGTCTCATACATTAAATTACACTGAATTTAAAATTTAAAACTTTAGCACATAGAAAACTCCAATAAAAGACTGTTATACTTGTGAATTCTGTCAAACATTTAAGGAAGAAGTAATACTGTCCTACATAAACACTTACAGAAAATAAAGTGGAAAATATACATCCTGCTCATTTTTTGAAGCCAATATTATAAAAAACAGAGGGAAATGAATACCATAGGCCTTTATACCTCATGAATATGGGTACAAAGTTCTTAGCAAAACATTAGCAAATTTTTAAAAATTAGCAAACTGAATGCAACATATGGGATATGAAACATTAATGCATCAATGACTAGTGGGATTTAACAAAGGAAGGTAAGTCTACCTAATATTTGGAAATTAGTTAATGACATTCTGAGAATATGGGATAAAAATTCATGATACTTTTCACTGTTCCGGAAAATCATTTTAAAATTCAAAAGCTATTAATGATTTAAAAAAAAAAAATTGTCACAAACTAGAGGTAGAAGTAAATATTCCAAGTGATAAAGGTCATATTTTTAAAAACCCACAGTTAAAAAACTTCATGGTAGAATAGATAGCATTTTCCCCAGATTGGAAAAAAAGACAAGACTCTATACTCTCACCACTTCTATTTAAACATCATCTTGGATATCAATCGTTGCCATTGCAACTAGTCAAGAAGAAGAAAAAAAAACACAAATTGGAAACAGAGCTGTCATTATTCATAAAAAAAATACTGTCTTAGTAGAAAATCCTAAGGGAATATATGGAAATACTATTTGAACTTATTAATCTAAGTAAAATCAATAAATAGTTCTATATACCATCATTGAACAACTGCAAAATAAAATAGAAAATACAATTCTATTTACATCATATAAAGATGTAAAATACATAAGGATAAATTTATTATTTTTTGTTTTTTCTTAAAGTTTTTTTAATTGATTTATGACAATGTGTCCGACTTAGGAGAATAAGTTCACACCTATTCAAGTGTATGTTACCACACCACACCCACCACTAAGGTACCCACAGTCCTCCACCATAGTCCATTGGGCTTCCTCCATATTTTGTTCTCTACCACCCCAACTCCCCTTCTGGTAGCTTCAATTCTGCAGTCATATTTCTATGGTTTGTTTTATCTTTTATGGATAAAATTAATAATAAAACTTATGCAAGACCTGTATGCTAAAAACTATAAAAAATCACTGAGAGAATCCCAAAATAAATATACCACATTGATGGGTTGAAAGGCTTTTATTGTTAAGATGGCAATTCTCCCCAAATTGATTCATGAGTGTTGGGAAATCTCAATCTCAATGCAAGCAAGTAGAAAATTACAGTTGAATGTAAATTTTTTACAAAAAACAAAGGCTCAAAATGACCCAAAGCATTTTCTGAAAGAAATAAAAAGATGGAAGATATACTTTACCAATATCAAGAATTATAATAAAGCTATAGAAATAAAAAAAACAGAATAGAATGATAGCAAAAAATATAGATTAAAGGAATAAAATTGTTTTAAGTTTTGCAAAGAAGACATACAAGATGCTCAATATCACTAATAATTAGAGCAATGCAAATCAAAATCACAGTGGCATTTCATCTCACACCAGTTAGAAATGCTATCATCAGGGACTCCCTGGTGACGCATGGGGTTAAATCTCAGCACTGTAAAGCTACCTACAGCACGAGTTCGATCCCCAGCCAGGAAAATAACCCACATTGCACAGCAGACCTCTCCTGACTCGCCCGCTGCTCCCCTCAGCAGTATATTTCAGTGGATCTGCCTGTTCTGCTCCCCACTCTGTCTCTGGTGAATCTTCTCAACCCCCTGCCCACCTCTGGCCTATACCCCAGCTTTTGTATGCATAAATAATTTTTTTTTAAAGGAAGAACTATCATCAAAAAGAAAAGGCATAGCGAGTATAAGCAAGGATGTGGAGAAAAGGGAACTGTATACTGTTGTCCATTGAGCTTCCTCCATACTTTGGTGAAGGCAATATGTGTTGGTACAACCACTATGGAAAACAGTATGGAAATTTCTCAAAATATGTAAACTAGAACTACCTTATGATCCACCAATCCCCCTTCTGGATACATCTCTGAATAAATTGCAATCATGCTCTTGTAGAGATATCTGACTCCTGTCTTTGTTGTAGCATAATTCACAATAACCAAGGTATGTAAACAACTATCAACAGATAAACAAATAAAGAAGATAAAAATAAAGATACAAATTTCCAGTTGGAAGAGTAGCAAGTGTAAGTATCTAATGTACAAAATGATATTTATAGCTAATAACTGTGTGTCAAGTTCTTGAATTCAAAGAAAATTCTCACCACAAAAATATAAGTAGTAACTAATGCTATAGTAGCAATCATTTTGCAGTTTATAAAGTACCTAATCAACAAGTTGCACACCTTAAACTTACACAATGTTGTGTCAATTATATCTCAATATAAAAAAAGAATAGAGTCTAGATTTATAAATATTTGGTGAATTGATATTCAACAGAAATTCCAAGCCAATCAGCAAGAAAAGATTCTTTTAATAAGTGATATTTGTCTCATGAACTTATATATACAAATCAAAAAATTGCAAGTCAAGTCCAATGATAGAGAAAAATGATAATATATCACAGCCAACTGATATTTATCCAGGTATACAATAATGTGAATCAGTCAGTTTAATTTTCCACTTCAACAGAAAAGAGAACATAGTTATGTGATTACCTCTTTAGGTACAGAATATGATCTAACAAAACTCAATGTACACACATGTTAAAAATGTTTCATTAACAATAGGTATTTAATCTGATTTTTTATATTAAAATATAACAAACATTGTTCTTAAGAGTGAACTATAGAAAGCTTTTCCCACAAAATAGGGAACTAGACAAGAATGCTTGCTATCACCAGTTCTATTCAGCATTGCCCTTGGGATTCTAGACAGATCAATAAGAAAGAAAAAGAAATTAAATTTGAGAGTGAAGAAATAAAGTTTTCTTTATTCACCATTGACACAATTGTATATGTAGAAGATTGAAAAGAATGTAACTTAATCTATAAGTTATTGCTATTAATATTTCAATTAGCAATGTCACCAGATACAAGACCAGTACACAAAGATCAATTTTATTTTTATATATCTGCAATGAACAAATAGAAATATTTTTTAATTATGAAACTATAACATTGTAAAATTTTCAAATACCTGGAAATAACTCTACTAAACAATGAGAAAATCCATTACACTAAAAATTACAAAACATTTTCTAGACTACAAGATGTGAAAATGAGATATTATAGTACTGTGGAACAATTGGGTGCACACATATAAAAAAAATTAAATTCTATTCCTATCTAAAATATTGCACAAAAACAAATTCTAGGCTGATTAAAGACCTAACAGGAAAATATAATTTAAAATTTACAATAAGTTACAGGAAGATATCTTGTAACCTCAGTATGGGCTATGTCAAAGCAGACACAAAAGCACAGATGATAAAATTAAAGATTAATAAATGTGATGAGAGTAAACCTGATAATTCCTAAACAAAGATGCCCCATGCAATATTGAAAGTCAAGATACATACTGGTAGAAAAAAAAATTCACTTCATATAACCACAAAGGATTAGTAATCATTATATATTTTTAATTGGATTACAAAAGAGATAAACAAACAGCACTATAGGGAGAAAATGACATATGAAATGAATAGATAATTCACAAAAGAGAAAAATAAATGGCCAAGGAACATATGGAAAGATGCACAATCTTGCCAGTAATCAGGGAAATGCAAATCAAATCCACAAAGAGATATCATTTTACACCCATCAGATTGGAAAATATTAAACCATCTGACAATGCCAATTGTTGGCAAGGACTCTCATCCACTGGTGGGAGTGCAAATTTGTACAACCATTTTGGGGAACAATTTGGCAATACCCTGTAGAGATTAAGATATGCATATCCTTGCACCTAGAACTCCTACATCTAAGTATATACCTTAAAACTCTTACATATGTGCACCAGGAGATGTGTATAAAAATTGGAAACAATCTACTTGTCCATCAATGGAAAAAAGAATAAATTAATGTTGGTATATTTATACAATTGAATACCATATAGAAATTAAAATGAATGAACTAGAATTACATATATCAACATGTATAAATCTTTTTAAAAAACAGAAAATGTACTTAAAAATAAAAGTTGTGGGATGATACATATGGCATAATAGGATGGATATAAACCTAAAAATATGCAAAACAATACCATGTATTATTTATGGACACATATGTAGTAAAAATATTTTTAAAACATGATAAACACCAAGTTTGAGAAGGGACTATATTTCTGGATCAGGAAGCAAATGAATGGGATTGCAGAGAGTAATAGAGATGGAGCCAAATGTTTTTGTATTATTTTATCTCTTAAAAGAAAAATGAAAGGTCTGAAGCAAATATAGCAAAATGTCAAGATTTACCAAAGCTAGGTGGCAGGTACATAAGTGTTTGTTAAACTAGTCTAGCGATGTGCTGGTAAATTTAACAACTGGCTCTGCTAAGGGAAATCCAGATTTGTAGCGCTGGTCAATTTTCATAGTGTAAATACTCCACTATGACCAATTTCAAACTACCCATGTGACACCACTGACCACAAAGCTGCGAATAGATGCAGACAACAGGTCCTTGGAAGGCAGAAGGAAAGGACTCCAACACACCATTGTATTATGCTTTCTGCATGAAATAGAGGAAAATGCAATACAAATATAATTTTTAAAGTACAGATGCATGCGGAAAGAAGTCAGAGGGAGGTATTCTGTAAAAAGCAGAATGTTGGACCCTACCCTTCATCCCTCCCTCCTCACACCATGAGAATCCGAGAACATTGACCTCTAGACGCCTTGTTAGGAAATCGCTGGTGTGCTGGGATTCACCAAGACTGTCTCACCTCCTTAGTGACAGTGACATTTCCTTGCTCAACAAGCAAGTATGGAGGCATCCAAAAATATGGTTACATAGAGACTTGTAAGTTCACAAACAGGACTTGAGGATAGGTAGGCTTGTGACCTGGAGGAAATTGTTGACCCATATTCCCAAGCCAGATAGAAATAGTGGTCAAGGAGCCCTGCAAGATGCCATCAGAGTAAAGATGCAGGGTTCACCTCTTCCAAATGCAAAATGGAGCCGAAAAGATGAGGAAAAACCTATCAACACACAATAGGAGCATCAGTCAAGTCAAAGGGTAGGAAAAACGCCAAATGAAGTTTGTTTAAAGTAGTAATAGGGCAGTACAGCTGCAGTGATAAGCCCCCTACAGCTAATGACTTTGGTACATACCAACATCAATGCTCCTTTGACCCAGCACTGCACTGGGTAAGGGGGTGCTTGAGCAGGTACCCAGGACAGAGGGTGTATCATGGGAGAGCTACAGAGATAAGGGCACAGAGGAAGAACTACTGACTTGAATCTGAATCTCATAACACAGTACAGCTGTAGCCTGAATTGGGTCTGAGCACTTGAACTTTCTTATAGAAACGACCAATATTGAAGTCCAAGTTAAGATATCTGAACACCTGCTATCCCCTATCCTGGCTGAGATATCTAAAACACTTGCCAAACTCCATAAAGAAATGCTTTACAACACATATTTCAAATCCCTGAGTCTACTGAGGTGATCCTTTTTTAAATGTCCTCTTCCCCTTACTAAAACCCACACAAAATCGAAAATGAGGAGACAGGAACACAGTACGCATGTCAGAACCAAAAAAAAAATCCTGAGAGGGCCCCTGACTCAGTGACTCAGTGACTCAGTGGAGTGGCAGAGCATGACAGAAGGGGAATTCAGGGCAACAATGCTGGCAATGCAGATGGAACGTAGGGAAACAACAGAGGATATAAAACAACAACAGAATAAAGATGATGACAATATGAGACAGCTACATTCAGAAAAATTGAGTTAAGAAACATGATCTAAAAAAACAACTGAGAGCTTTAACAGCAGACAAACAGAAGCAAAGGAGACAATTAATGAACTTGAAAACACATGAGGAACGTAAGACTAGAGAACAAGGTAGATTAAATAAAAGAATTTTTAAAAAGTGAAAACAGTATAAGATGTCTCAGGAACAACTTAAAGAGAAATAGCATCCATAGCATGGGGATCCCAAAAAGGAGAAGAAAAAGAGAGAAAGATAACTTATTCAAAGAAATAACCACTGAAAAGTTGCTATCCAAGAAGTTGTGAGATAAGAGACCCAAAGATTTCCAAATAAAAGAATACTAGATAGGCATATATCATGGTACATAATAATAAAGCTGTTGAGAACCAACAATAAGGACAGCATACTAAAATTATCAAGAGAAAATAAGGTAAATTATAAGGGAACACCAATCAGACTATCAGCAGATCTTTCAACAGAAACATTACAAATCTGAAGGCACTGGAAAGAGATATTCAAAATGCTTAAAGAAAAAGACCTTCCAGTCCAGAGAACTTCCAAAAGACTTCCTCTACCCAGCAAGATCAATAATCCAGGCAAAAGGAAGAGTAAGAAGCTTGACTAAAAGACAAAACTAAAAGAATTTATCAACACTAAGACACATATGAAAGAAATCCAAAGGGATTATTATAAAGCAACAGAACAATGAATATCAAGCAAAAAGACACATACATTACTCAACATGGAGGAGGAGGAAAGTTACTATGTGGCCTATTAGAACTAGCCAGAGACCAGATTGTCCAGTAGGTCACACAAATATGGATAGAATATAGATAGAATGGTAGAACCCTCAAACAAAAATAGAAGTAACACATAAGGCAAAGGAAGTAGAACCTAAACAAAACATAACAGGCAGTACTCAAAAAAAGTGGGGGCTAAGTCTCAGCACTGTCACTACCATGACCTGAGTTTGATCCTCATCCAGGTAGCTAATCCACATATGGTGCAGCAGGCCTCTCCTGTCTCTCCTACCCCTCCCCTTAGCAGTGTACTTCAGTAAATCCACCTGTTCTGCTCCTCAATCTGTCTCTGGTAAATCCTTTTACACACCCCAACACACACCTTTGGCTTATACACCAGTTCCTCTATGCAAGATACACAATGGTCCTACCTTCCTCCCCAAGGTCCGAAGACAGGATGGGACTTGTAGAGGAGAGTCTTCATTTACCTTTTGGAGAACATAGAAGAGAAGGCCTGGTTCTTCCTTGGTAGCACCATGAAGCAGAATAACCCAGTTTTTCTCATTTTCCAGAACCATCATCAGCTGGTCCTGTGACTGTGAGCACAACAGCTAACTTCTCTGAGATTCAGTCTCCTCATTTGCAGAATGGTTTATTCATGGGCTGAGAAGGTAGTGATTAGAGTTAAGTGATGTCACAAACAAAACCTTCAGCATAGAGAGTGACCCCATATTAAACACCCAAACGATATTGATCCTCTTACTGTAATGCATAAAACACTCAATATGTTTTATATACTCACAGACAACTCTAGCAGCCAACATTTATTAGCACTGACTGTATATGAGATAGCACCTCCCTAAACCTCATGATAATGTTAAGGCAGGACTTGTTATAACCATTTTATAGATGAGAAAGTTAAGGTTTAATGACAAGATTCAAATGAATTCGATGCATTCAGTCAGTGGCACAAGCAAGATTGCAATCCAAGTGCAGCTAACCCCGTATGTTGTGCTTTTGGTTAGTCTACCAGATAACTCCCATCCTCTTATTTGGTAGCAATAACTTTGAAGATTCAAAGGATGGAGCAACCACTTCTAGTCATGATAGAGCAGGTGGAAGGCTTTTTGGAGGAGGTGACCTTATAGGATGAATGTTGGAATGGATGAACAACATCTACAATGGCAAAAGACAGACCAGGGCTGGATCATCTGGCAGGTGATCTGGAAATAGGCTCACATACTAACATGGCGGCAGGAAGGCCACTGAGCAGGTTTTCTGATCCAGCAGACCCGGTAAAGGAGGAGTCCTGGAGCCCTCGGTGGCTTTTTAGGCTTTTGTTGAGATTTTACTGGGTACACAGCAGGCAGGGGTTCTGGGGTACTGGGGGGCTGGGAGGCCTTCTTCAAGAGTGAAGCAAGTCTTCACTCTTTCTGGGCTCTCGGGCGTTCTCTCAAGTTTTCTCTGCTTCTCTCATGGTTCTGCTTCTTGTGGTTCTCTGATGGTTCTGCTGTGACGCCGCCCTTATAAGCCCAGTCTTAGCCCAGTTGAATCTCATCTACATATGCTCACACCCTATTCCAGGTGTCCACCATCAGGCATGCACTTGGGACCACAAGGATCCATTAACAATCCTAATGATGGGAGGGCAGAAAAGCCTCATACTTTATCTACCCTACATGTGGTCACTTGAGTTTCCATGCTCTGCTGGATCCCCATCATTCCAAGGGGGTGTACAAGAACCATTGACAGTGCCTTGAGTAGGGAAGCAATCTACTTAGGCTCTGCCCATCCAGGCCCTGGAGTCAGACTGCCCAAATTTAAAACTTAATTTTGCCTCTGTTTGTCCCTGATAAAATTACTCTGTCTCTCTGTGCATCAGATTACCCAGCTGTAACATGGATTTAATAATACTATCAAATTAGAGTAACATAAAGACAAAATGAGGTGATGAACATGAAGCACTTAGCACAGTGCCTACACATAACAAGCTCTCAGACATGTTAGCTGCTTCTTAGATTGTCGGCAATATCATTTCAACTTTGAGATACTATACCTATAAGAGTCCAAAATATCAGACTGTTGGATCAATTGACTCTAAAAAATCAACTACCTTGGGAACTTGGGCACACAGAATTTCAGCATTTCAGAATCATTAAATATTAGACTTCCAGAATTATAGAACCTTCAAGCCTTGGAGTAAAATTACAGTTCAAGCCAATAAAATTTGTAATGTAAATTTCCCCTCCATGCTGTCCTCCACCTCTCTCTTTTGGGGATTGGAACTATTATTTTGTCACCAGGATCCTTGACTTTTCTTCCCAGAAATATATGTTTTATTATTATTTTTGTTTCAAGGAGAAGCATTTATGTTCTTTTTCCCCCTCCTCTCTTCTTTCTGCTCTCTTATACTGAGAATATGATGTGATGGGTAAAATATCAAGTGCAATAAGTCAAAATTTCTGACAGAAATAATAGAGGCCGCATCCATTTCCAGCCGTTCTCCCAGTGATAACAATTAAGCCCCGGACAGTTTGAACTTTTTACAAAGAATTAATGATGCATGTGAACATGGGGGGAGAACAATTGCTAATAATTTATGAAGTCTTCACCAGCTCAAAGTAGGAGGTTTGGTAAAGTGAGGGGGGAAGCTTTGAAAGGTAAACACTTTGAAAAGCCATTCTGAGGATCTGCCCTGTCAATTGAGAATTTACTACATTCCATTAAACAACCTAAAATAACTTCTATGGTAATCACCCTTCAGATACAGGCGCCGGTGCCGACAAAGGTATTATTAAGTTAAATTACCCTAAAAGTGTTGGATTGACAGAAAGGTTCAGTCAATGGTTTGGAAAGCCGGGGTCCCTAAATGACACCAGCAAACAGATACTGATGTTCTGGGACTGGAAGACTTGGCTTTCCAAGACCTGGTGCTAACAGGATTTCAATTTGAGCTTTTAAATATTTCATGCTCCCCCTGCAGATCTCAGGAGGAGGGCTGCAGGATTCACAGAGGTGGAGACCAGGGCCCCTCCTTGCCTTCCAGGATTGGAGTGGAAATAAACAGAGACGTCTATGGCGAGAGGGGCTTGTCTCTTCGAGGAGAGAAGGGAGGGGTAGAGGGAAGACACCATCTGGGGTCGAGTGGGGAAGGAGTTAGGATTCTCCATTTATGGGTAAGAGAAATGAAACCCACATCCCCATCTCTAATGAAAGTTCCCAGAAGTCCACAGCACTGTTCCACTCCAGGCTGACAAGGGTGCTTCCTTCTCTCTTGATTCTCAGGGCTCCCCAGAGTGAAGCCCCCAGGACACACGCCATGGCACCTGCTAACAATGATCACGCCAAACTCCATTATCCAGAACACGCCGGAGAAAGGTAACCACTCCATAGTGTGCAGCTCAGATGTTCCCAAACCAAATCCACGAGTGTGACCAGCACTGAATTCCAGACACACAACATCCCGCCCTCTCCCACCCAGTTCCACCCCCCAGAATATCCTCACACCCTCTCCAAAGAATACTCATCCTCTCAGCGCCTCACACATCCATTCATTTATCTAGCTGTCCAACTCGACGCAGAGTTCCCTGGCCTGCGTTCTCATGGTTTTGCTTTCCTTAGCTCAAAATTACCTTTGTGAGATTCCTGTAGGCTTTTATATGTATCTGGTGGTTTGTTCATTGTCCTGGGTGCTTAGTTTTCTACCGTGTGAACGTCCCCCCATCTCTTTAGCCTTGCATAGTGAGTTGCATCTGGGTTGTCTCCACTTGGAACTAATTCAAATAGTGAGGCTATAAACTTTCTTTTACAAGTCTCTTGGAGCACATATGGATGTCTGTCTGTTGGATTTATACCAAGAAGTGGAATTGCTGGATCCTAGGATATGCAGAAGTCGGGCTTCAGTAGATGCTGACAAGCAGATTTCCCAAATGGTTGTGTCAATTTCATCTCCCACCAGCAAGTGTAATAGTTTCGGTTACTCCACATTCTCAGCAACACGTGGTATTTCCGAGCTTTTTAAATATTTTAACCATTATAGTGCGTGTGCAGGGGTATCACACTGAGATTTTAATCTGCATTGTTCTGTCTGCTGATGCCTGGAACTGAATGGCTGTTTTTATCGGTGATTTTGATATCCATTTTGGTGCAGCGCCTATTCAAGTCTTTTGCCTATTTCTCTATAGGAGTGTCTGCCTTTGACTGTGGGAGTCCATTGTATCGTTTTGCTGCGAGCTCTTTGTCAAATGGATAAATTCCAAATATTTTCTCCCACTGTTTCTTAGCTTTTCTTTCTCTTAATGGTATCTTTCAATGAACAGACATTCTCAATTTTAATTTTAATCTTAAATTTAATGTGATTAACCTATTTTGGGCACACACAGTGTTCACTGAGCACTGCTAGGAAAAGAACTGAGGTGGCTTGGCAGATGAATCTTATTTCACATGCCTAAAATGAGGAAATCCAATAGAGGATGGTGTCTTTAAACATTTTCTACATACCATGTGATGTGCTACATGTAGCCAGCGCCTGCCCTACACACGCATTCATTCAGTCAATATATATTTTTAAAAACCAGCTATGGGCCAAACTCTGTCCTCAGCACTGAATGTGACGCGTTGAGCACTGAAACCAAGGCTCGACCCGCCGTTCCTCACCGGTGTGAGGGGCCCACACCACGCCAGGAAGGAAGCCGAGTGCCTGGGGACTGAGTAGGAGGCCGGGCAGAGGAGGCAGCTGCGTGAACTGCTGGGCACCCACTGGCTCTCTCTGCAGGGCTGCAGGTTTGTCGTTGCTTCTGTGGTCGTTGCTGCTATTTTCATTGTTATTATTAGTAATAATAGTATTGTATTTTGGAGGTTGTTTTGTTCTAAAATCTGCTCCCTGTGCCCGTTTGCATTTTTTCCAGATGTCGGACAAGAGGACACGTGACACTCAGTCTCGTCCTTGTACCACCCTGCACCTACCGTTTCTTCCATTCTTCCCTCCATCGTAAACTTGTATTGGCCACTCAGGAATAAGCCCAAGTACCACTTCTGTCTGTCTGTCTGTCTGTCTCTCTCTCTCTCACACACACACACACACACACACACACACACGGAGAGAGGACTTGCCCTTCCTCCTCTGTGTGTCTCACCCCCCAAGCATTTTACATGTGGAGGTGGAGGGGCTTGCATTCTTGGCTGCCCCTGGCAGCAGTCACTAAGTTACTCCAGGGCGCCTTCACATGAAGGGATGTGGCCATATCTGTGACATGCTCAGCACTCACAATGTACCAGCTCCTTGCTCTACATTTCCCCGCTTCATCTCCTTCTACCCTCCTAATATCCTAGAATGTAGACGCCACTGTCATCCCATTTCACAGACCAGTAAAACTGAGGCTTCGAAAGGTGTAGTAACCCTTCCCCTGCTCATCCTTTGCCTGTGTACCAATGGCCGGGAGGACTCTCCGGGTCAGACAGTGAGCCATGCTCTCCTAGAGGCCAGGCACTCCCTGATGGAATCCCGAGGCTGGCTTCTAAACGTGCCTTCACGTGTGCCTGGACTCGATGGTGTCTGCCTCCCCCACTGCACTCCCAGCACCATGGGGCCAGAGACTGGGCATGCCCAGTTCACCATGGTTTCCCCACTACACTCCCTGCACAAGGGGCCAGAGACTGGGCATGCCCAGTTCACCCCAGTTTCCAGAGCATGCTATTGAGTAGGTGCCAAAAACAATTATGGGAGAGTAGAGAGAAGGATGGGAAGGAAAGCCACGCAAAAAGAATAAAAAGGTAGAAACAGAATCTCCTGGGCCTACTCTTCCAATTGTGCTGCTCTGAAACTGGGGAAGAAGACATTGGGGTCTGGCATTATTCCCCCCGGGAAATGAGGCCCTCCACTACGGAGTGTCTTCCCTCCCTACAGAGAGGGATGGCTACAAACCTTTGTTTACCTGTGCAGTTCCTGTGGACCCACAGAGCACCCCGAGTCACAGAGCCTGCTCTCTGCCACCTGCATGCCTTCACCTTCATCCTTAACCAGGCTAAGCTGTCTGGGCCCCACACCTTCCTGCTGGGAACTGGAGAAGCAATTAATCCTCCAGGGTTCCCCACTGCTCTCGGGATCCAGAAACTCCTGGAAGCCTGACAGCTGTGTGTGTTCACATCTGGGAGCCGCTGAGGGCCCGCCCAGGCTGCTCTGAGTACAGGCTAACCTGTCAGGGTGCTCAGGAGGGGGTGCCCCCTGGGGCAAGGAGTAGAGAAAGCAATTTGGGAGAAAGCACTTATCTCCCTCCTCCCACACGTGTCAGGTGAGGCCAGGAGCCAGATGCCTCCTTCCAGAGGAGACCAGTCTCCTGAAGGCACAGTGAAGCAGAGAGGTAGCCCACCTAGAATTCCAAAGACCAGGAAATAAGGTCTGGCTTGTCCTCTAGTGTGGTGTGTGACCTTGGGCAAATCACTTAACCTCTATGAATTTGGAAAATAATGGTAAATCTCTAAGTAAGAGTAATCTTTTTTTGAAACTGTCAGTGACATTAAATGAGATCACTTTTACCAAGGGTTAATCACAGTGCCTGGAGCATAGATGCTCAGTAAGTGGTAGCTATGATCACTTTATAAGTATTGCTATCTGTAAGTCTTAGGGCTGTCATTAAGATTAAGTGTGATAATGTATCCAAGGCTTCTAGATAGAATCTGGCACTAAGTAGCTGCTCAATAATTATTCATTTCCATTCCAAGTCTGGAGTGCCACCTGTTAAATATGACCGGAGTCTCTATCCACTACTTAATGTGTAAGTAGCCTTCAAAGTGTCCCTAAAGTCTGCAAGGATGAATGGGTGGGTGGATGGATGGACAAATTGTAAATCTCAATGACATGAGGCTCATCTTCATGGTGACATCATGAACGCATGCTCCCAGTCCGAGAGCTGGTGGGCACAGACTCTGGTCACAGAATGTTGGGTGCTGTGGCTTCTCGGAGAGATGGTCTAGAATGTGTGAAGACTGCCATACTGCGTCCGCCACACCTTCAGCTTCAGTGATGCTCACGACAGATGCTGCCACTGCTTCCCAGTGCACTTTGCTCTATCCTCCTTTGGAAATTCCCATCAGCCCTTGAGGGTCCTGATGCAGCTCTGAATCTGCATCTAAATGTCCTAGAATGCTGAGCTTAAAAGAAGACCTCAAGAATTACTGACTACAGCTCACTCATGTACCATCAGTAACTATCACAACCATTTAAAGAGTGTTTCTAATGCCCAGGCTTGTATCAGTTATCCTGTATGATTAATTTTTCTTAATCTCAGTGTTCCAATAAGTAAGACCCATTCCATCTATAACGCACACACACAAACACTCGATCTATAATTCCCAATTCAAAGTATTAGGTACTTTGAAAATTATTTTCAGACTATGAACCAGAGACACTTTTTGGGGGCGGGAGGGGAAGGATTGGGGTCAGAATGGGGCATTTGCAATTGTATGGGGGAATATAAAAATAAAATTTAATATTTAAAAAAAAAAAAAAAAAGAAAATTATTTTCAGAATGACACAAAGTTCTCACAAATGCCAAGTTTTCCACAGGTTTGTTCTAGACCTTCTGATTATCTCATTCTTCCCGCGGTCCCCCAGTCACTTAGTTCATCTTTGAGGCAGTTCAGTTCTGCCTACAGAGAAGAAATATTATTATTATTATTGTCATTTCACAGATGAAGTAACATAAGGACAGATAGATTAAGTTAGCAAGGTGCAGAATCAAGAATCCGAGTCTGTTTGATTTGAAAATGCCTGCCTCCTCTTTAAGGAAAACTTCAGACCTCTCCTGTCTCGCCCGCTGCTCCCCTCAGCAGTGTATTTCAGTGGATCCACCTGTTCTGCTCCCCACTCTGTCTCTGGTGAATCCTCTCACCCCCAACCCCTGCACCTCTGGCCTACACCCCAGCTCTTATATACATAAAGAAATAAATCTTTAAAAAAAAAAAACTTCATCTTAAATGGGGAAATTGTGGACCCACAAGGGCAGGAGGCTTGCCCAAGTTTATACACATAGTCAAGTCCAAAGCCCCAAAGGAAATGCCCTCTCTCGCCTTCTCCCACTGGCCAGATTCCAGAGCAGCCTCTTCAAAGATTCTCCTGGAGTTCACGCGGCTGCTGTGGCCCTCCCTCTCCAGCTGCGGACAGCCCTGGGTGCCCTCTGTGGCCATCAGCCACACAAAACAGGAGAGAATATTTCTGGAAGATTCTCTCCTCTTGATGAGAGAGAGCTTCTGAGGTCTGGGCACCTTTGAAATCTCCCAACGTCAGCCATCATCAGCTGTAACTGGCACCTCTGCTAATAAATTGAGAATGTCACATCTCCCAAACTGCATTATTACCGTTTATAATTTTGATTGTTCATTTGCATACGAAAATTAGTCCTGTGACATGCGTGAATTTTATTTTATTCTTGAACTAATTATAAACAAGAATGCCACATTATTTACATAACTAATTATTGTTCCTTATGTTCCCCTGTTTTTAAATCGGGGGCCCATTCTCTGTTGGTTAACTACACAGATGAAAAATCCAAGAACATTTCTAAAGTTTAGGAACTTGTTCTATTTGCATCAAATACAAATTCCTTTGAATGAGAGATAATATGCTTTCCATTTTAATAGGCCTAAATTAGGTTGATCTTAATTTATAGTTAATTTGAATGAATAATTCCTGTCTACCTGAGTCTGTTTTTTCAGCGGCTCATTGTAAATGTTTATTAACCCATAAATCTTCTGGCTTCCTTTAGGAGGCGATTTTAAGGGCCCCTCTAAACTGGAAGGAGTATGGTGCAGAGCTGATGGGGGAAGCACAAAAGTAGTTATGAAACCTTGGTATCAATCCCTATTCTGTAAATTACATGCTGTGTGCCTTCAGGCAAATACCTAACCTTCTCTGAGCCTCAGGTTTCTCATTTGTTAGATGAGCGTGCTGAATTAGATGGTCCCTAAAGTTCTAATAATCTGGGGTGGGGAGGTGCAGGGAGAGGGGCAGGTCTATATATCTTCTCCCTCATGACTTTGATTATACCTGCCTCTAAATCTCTCTTCTTTCTCAAAATCTACTTCTTCTTTTTTGATGAAGATCTCAAACCTCTTTTCACACATGGGTCCATTTTTTTGGCCACCATAAAAGAAGCAAAAGAGATTCTACCAAGAAGAGGAGGGAAAGAAAGTCTGCCAAGGTGATGCTGGTATTCCAGGCACTGGGGAACCTTGGGGCAGACTGGATTTGGGCAGATGGCATTGCTGGTGGTAATGAGGGTCGGGCACACCATGGAGGCTCCTACTAGCTGTCAATCATACCAGGAAGATATCAACCACTCTGCTGTGTCTGCAGGGGAATGATCTTTGCAGTCCAAAGACCTGGACTTTAACCCATTCTGCCCCTCCCTCTGAGAGATGGCTTCACCTCTCTGAGACTCAATGTGTCAAATGAGAACAACAAACCTGCCAATTTCCCAGGAGATTGCTGGAGAACTAAATGAGATAGTAATGTGCAAATTGCCTGGGATATAGACAGTGCTGTAGGCAGGCTGGAATACAGCCTGCCCTCTCCTGTTCATCCGTTGACCTCTGGAGATGAGGAAAAAGAGGATAATGATACATGTATTAAGTATTTACTGGGTGCTGCTTCTTCAGATTTTGACCCAGGAGTCACCTCAGGAAAGCTTTCTCTGACCTCCCAGATGAGATCACACTCCTCATTGGAGGTGCTCAGAGATCCCTGCACCCTGTTCGCTGCAGCAATCACAGTTGCAATTTCACTCTCTTTGTACCATGTCTAACTCGACCATTATCACCACCCTCCTACTCCTAACAGGGATAGACACTGTCTGTTTTCATCTCCATCATCTCCCTCAAGTCCAGGCACCGAGTGACCCCACAATATGTATTTGAGAAGATAAGGACTAAGCCTCTAGGTTACCTTTAATTTTCACATCATGCACATTTTAAAGATGAAGAAACTGAGGCTCAGGGAGGGAAAGTTCCCAGCTCAAGTTTCCATATAAAGTAAATGATGGATCCTGGGTTTGAACTTACACCTGTCTGACATTGAAGAATCCTAACCTCTTAAACTACTGCTTACCCTTCATCCAGAGACGGGGGACAACAGAGGGCCATGGAGGGCTTGAGCAGGTCCTGCCTCCCAAGACATTCAAGGCTGCTTGCTTTGCCATCGACTAAAAGGATGGTGAATGACCTTTGAGACACTCTCCAGTGGAGTGGGGGAGAGGGGCTCATTCAGCACCCCCAAAAAATAAAGGCAGGTTGAGCATCACTGCAGTTGGGTGACAGTTGTCCATAACTAGTCATGAAATATCTGTTTTCCCTGGTGGTGGGTAGAACCACAAAGCCAGAATGTCCAACTCTCCTGAGGCTTCCACCTGTCCCTGATAAGCCCATTTTTGCTTTCAGCTTTTCCCTATAGGAAAATATGACCCTCCCCAGAGCAGACAAGTCATGTCCATTCTAAAATTCAGTCACGCCTTTCCTGAGAATCCTAGCTTCAGGTGCTGTGCTGGGTGCTGGGGACACAGGGATAAACAAGGAGTTCACAGAATAGCTGGGAGTTCAAGGACATGCCTGAGATAACATTTTTCCAGATCCAAAATCAAAGACATAAATCTCTCATTGAGATGAAATCTATTTCCCTTTTAACATTCATTCGTCTGCCAAGCCCCCCTCCTACTGCTGAGGCAAGTTGACCCCAAAAACCCACCTTCTCAGATAGGACCTCAATCTAAGCTAACAGCTCCTCCAGAGCATCTGATACCACAGATTCTGGGGTTCATTTTGGCTCAAAGCAGGGAAAATCTACTACAGTCCAGGGACTGAGAAGTCAGACTTAGGCAGCCACGTTTTATACCAAAGATTGCCCAAATCTCCCAGACCAGAGCTGATTGGTCCAAGGGTGATCACCTGACTAAAAGGTAACCGACCCATACACCTGTATGACTAGTTCCGTGGCAGGAACTTCCAGTCCTGAGACCCTGTCCCCATGGGATGCACACTTGTTTCAGTGAGCGCTGGATCATCTAATACGTTCCTGCTGCTCTGAGGAGGAAAAATCTGAAATCATCTACATTTTGTGGTAGAATCACAAAACTGGCATTGCCTCCATGTCCCTTGTGGTGGGGTCTTAAAGTGCCTCCCATTCTGATGCTGAGCTTGCCCCTGAGACCTGTTCTGCCAACGAGACTTCAGCAAAGAACAAGCTGAGCCAGCCTGCGGGAGCATGGAGCAGAGTGGAATCAGCAGGCGTCTCAGCAGGAGCCAGCCCACATCAGCCCACGGCCAGCCCGTGAGCAGGACCCAAGGACCTCACAGCCCAGCACAGCTTCCTGCGCCGTACACATTATTCCTGTACACCTCTGAGGTCTGTGGTTGTTTCACAGCATTGTTTTTCCATCTTTATGAAGCCAGAACTGACAATAACACTGTGTAAGTTTAAGGTGTGTAATGTGTGCATTTGATCCACTTACATATTGCAAAATGATTACAGCCATAGCACTAGCTAACGCCTCCAAGTCACATAATTACCATTTCTTTTTTGTGAGCGCACTTAAGATCAACTCTCTTAGCAACTTTCAAGTATATAACACAGTATTATTAACTATAATCACCATCTGCAGAGCACAGCCCGGAACTTTTTCATCTTATTACTGGAAGTTCATAACCTTCGACCAGTATGTCCCTTTCTCCCACCCTCCAACCCCTGGTAACCACCACACTCATCTCTGTTGCTGTGAGTTCAACACTTGTGGATTCCAGACTTAAGTAAGATCGTGCAGTATTTGTGGTTCCTCTGACTTATTTCACTGAGCATAATGACATGTTGTCACAAATGACAGACTTTCCTTCTTTCTCATAACTGAATAATATTTTGATAGGTAGGTAGGCAGGAAGACAGATGGATGGACGATCTATCGATTGATCAATTGATAGATAGATATAGAGATATGATACCTTCTTTAATATTCATTCATCTGTTGACACTCGGGCTGTTTTGTATCTTAGCTGTTATTTTTTTTTAAGATTGATTTATTTATGCATACAAAAACTGGGGTACAGGCCAGAGGTATGGGGGTGGTGATAGGTTTTCACCAGAGACACAGTGGGGAACAGAGCACCGCAGGCAAGACCAGAGAGGTCTGCTGCACCATGTGGGTAGCTCTCTGGCTGGCAGGGGATAGAACTTGTGCTGCAGTAGCTGCGGATTGCTTCACAGTCTTGTGTTTAACCCCTTGTGCCACCACAATGGCCCTATCTTGGCTGTTATCTTGGGGTTATGCTGCCATGGGCAAAGGAATGCAGAGAGCTCTTTGAGATCTCATTTTCATTTCCTTTGAATAAATAACCAGATGTGGAATTGCTGGATCATATGGTAGCTGTATTTTTAATCTTTCAAGGAACCTCTATTCTGTTTTCTATAGAGACTACACCAATTCACACTCTCACCAGTGATATACAGTGTTCCCTTTACTGCACATCCTCACCAACACTTGTTATTTCTTGACTTTCTGATGATAAGTGTGAAATTCTAACAAGTGTAAAATGATATCTCATTGTGGTTTTGATTTGTATTTCACTGATGATTAGTGATATCAAGCACTTTTTCATGTACCTTTAATAACATTATTGTGTAAAATTTTGTGTATCATTTTACACTTCACTGAGCAACGTCTCATAAATCATTTCATCTGTCTTCCACTTCCTGATCCATTAAGAAGGGGTAAATTACTTTCTGTAATTCATACAATGAGTGAAAAAAAGGAAACCCTTGTTCTACTATTCATTCATTCATTTTCCCACACTTATGCATACAGTAAACATTTAGTGATCACCTACTATGGGCCGAGCATTGTTCTTGATGTTAGGTTTTCAACAGGAAAAAAATAGAAGATATAAATCCCTCATTGAGCTTAAATTCTATTTACCTTCTGACATTCATTCATCTGGTTATTATATGCTCACTGGAAACTTACTAGGTCTAATAAGTGAGATATGTGAGGTTAGTCCTTGGCTCTTGGGGGTCTGAGAGTCTTAAGGTACAGATACAATTTGGGTTACTCCCTGTCACAGCCTGAGTAGAACTTTGCATTCACAAAAGCATCCTTCTGTTAAATTGATATATTAATTTGTTCAAACAATTGTTTCTGCAATTAAATGAAAAGCACTGAAGAGAACTTAGATCAAAAGTGTCTTATTTCTCTCGGTGAGCTAGAATCTAGTGACCTCTCCCAGCCTTTTCATGGACAGTGGAACCGTGACAGCCACTAGGGTGTTTTAGGTGCAGACACATGTTGTCACAGTCATGAAGCTGAGCAGTCCAAAAGCTGCCGATGACCTCTGGTCTGTAGTACAGCTTCGTGGTGTCAGCTTTGTTCTGTTAAGTCACATTATTTATTATCCAAAGAGGTTTGGACTTGAAAGGGGCCATAATTAGAATGGGCAGCAATGCTCCCTTAGAGAGACAACCTTTTTAAACTGTTTCTTAGAAATCAGGTCCCTCCCAAACTTTCGTAAATGTTTATGAATATGAAGCTTGCCACCTTATCAGGAAACAGAACCAAAACTCAATGCCTTAAGAGATGTCCACGCCAGGAGCAAAGCTCAACAGATCCTGAGTACTAATTATGACTGCCCTTTTCCCAACAAAGCTCAGCTAAGGGTGTGGGGTCCTGTGAGTGTAAGGCATAGTAAGTCCAGGGGTGAAAGGCCTGGGGCATTGGGGGGCTGGAGGGTGGGGGAGGATGGGCGTGATCTCTGTCCATGGTCCTTAACTGACATCTTCGCTCCTAATGGCCCTGTTGTTTCTTCTGCCCTTTGAATAATAGTAAAAGAGAAAGGAGGGGGGAGAAGAAATGGGGGTGTGGGGAGAGGAAGGGTGGGGAAGAGACAGAGAGACACACTATTGGAGAACCACTACTGTTTTGACATGGTTTTCAAGTAATTGCAGTTACCAAGAAAGAAAATTGTTTTCCTTTAGCAAGTCAAGAGAGCATTTAATTCCCCTTCACCTCCCCCAACACAATGCTTGTGAGTGCGAGGCTGTCAGCCTGCGGTCTTGTTATGTTCAAATGCCTGTGTTAAGACTTGGCCATGCACAGGTCTCAGGTTAAAGACCATGTTCAGGGCCCCAGTTTTAATGACAAAGGGAGGCTTCTTCTAGTCTCCTGTCTTAGACTGTGACCCACTGCCATGCTGCCATCACCAGCTGGAAGGCAGAAGAGGGCAGACTGGAGAACAGAATTCCAATCCTGGTTCTGCATCCACATGCTGTGTGGCCAGGAGCAAATTTTTTTCCCTTTCTGGCCTCAGGTATCACAACTTCAAAGTGATGAAGAAAGGCTAATGGATTTGAGATCATTCATCCTTCTGACACTCTGCAATTCCTCAGGCCAACTTTTTTTTTTTTTTGAGTGAAAGAAATGACCACAGGTCTCATTTTAAATAACCACAAAAGCATTTCTCCACTATTAGGTAACCACTGGGCCCAAGAGCAGACACTCAAGAATGTAAGTTCCTCAGTATAAGAAATACATCTTTGCTTCCCACAAGGCAAACCACTGACTGTGCAAGGCCTTCTGTGTTCACCACATTTACTGCTCACAGCAACCTTGAAGGTAGATACTGTTGATATCCCCGATTTACAGAAAAGAAAACTTAAGGTGAAGCCCAAATTTCAAGGTGACTTCTTCAAGGTCACCTTGAAGAGCTGGCACACTAAACCCTCACTGTTTGAAATCAAATGATTTCTGCTGTGCTGGACAGTTAGGCAAGGGTCATTTTGAAGGTAACAACCTACCCTGATAAGCTCCACTGAGCTCAGGGAAAATGTCCAAGTTCCCCTAGGCCCCCAGAAGCAGTTCTGGCTACTCTCTAGATACCAATTTCCCACTACACCTCTGCCAACTAGATTTTTTTTCCCTGGGATACAGGTGATGCCAAGCTCCAGTCCCAAACAGGGAGACCCAAGCCTGGCTTTTAATTAGGAGGCCCGTGGTTGCTTGTTGTGACTTAGCAAACAAGCATTTTGAGACCTGGGGAAATCATTAAACAAGCAGAGAGGCAGCCAGGCTTGCTCAGGATTCAGGCTAGAGAATGTGGGGAGGGAGAAGGCGGGGGCAGTCCCTTCTCCAGAAGTCGCAGGTCTGACACCAACAGGGCTAGAGTCTGGTCAAGGAGGGAAGGCTGGTCTGCTTCCACCCCTCCCCACAGGGGAGGGGAAGCTGCTTGGCCCATCACTAGAGGGATTCAGGCAGAAGCTGGACAACTACACAGAAGGGAGGATGGAGCTAAACAAGTGTTTATCCCCTGCTATCAACCAGTTTTTGGGACATCTGTTTTTCTACCTTATTGGTTAACAAAGATGTGAGAATGACTAGCCCCCTTTGACAGATGAGAGAATTGAGGCCCCTACAAGCAAAGCGACTTGCCCAAGGTGACTTGGCTAGCAATGAAGAAAGTCAATGTTTCAGGTGCTTATTGCATGCCAGGGACTATGCCAATCACTTTGCAGTATTAAACCATTTCATCTCCCAACAATACCAGAAGGCATATTGTCCTATGTGGTGAGTGAGTAAACTGAGGCAGAGAGCAGTCACATGAGTCACTCTGGGTCAGACGGGGAGGAAAAAATGTCTGCTTTTCCATCTCCAGAGCCCAGATTCTGATATGTGACACCAAACTCCCTCTTAAAACATTGACTCTCATTTCCAGAAGCAATTCTGCCTGACCCTGGAGTCTACCCTCTGTGCCCTGGCCACGGGGCATGCTTTGTTCCCTGGAGATACTTAAATTCCCTTCTGTATTGTTTTCCTAGTGCTTCTGTAACAAAGTGCTGCTTAGAACAACAGAAATGTCAATTATTGTCCCACACTTTTGGAAACCAGAAGTCTAAAATCAGCAAGGCCTTCTGAGGTGCGGGAAGGAAGTGTTCCAGGCCTCTATCCTGGCGCCTGGCAGTTTTCTGATTTGGTGCCGCAAAACTCCAGTTTTCACAGAACTCCCCTGTGTGCCTAGCTCCCCAGTCTCCCCTCTTTCAAAGAATGCCAGTCATTTTTGGGTCAGGCATGACCTCACACAGACTAATGACACTTGCCACGACTCTATTTCCAAATAAGGTCACATTCGGAGGTCCTGCGGTTAGGACTTCCACATATGAATTCCAGGCAGGAGGCAACAATGCAGCACAGACCTCCTTCCTTGCCCGTGTGTCCTTGCCTGAAAGGGATAAGGTGAACAATGAGGCCCCAGTGGTCCCTGGGTGCCCCCCACCCCAGGCCACATTTCCTCTTCCCCCATCCCCCTCCCCCTGGAGCCTCATTCCTCTGTCCCAGGCCCAAGCCTCAACTTTGGGTCCAGGTGTCGTTCTGGACCAAGGACCTGGCTCCCGCAGCAGTGGAACAGCCAGAAAGCAGGCAGGAAGCGCTCATTCCTTCCAGAGGAGGCGGGTGAATATTTCATGCAGTAAGAGAACAGAATTCCACACAGCCACCTCCTGCAAATGCAACATGACACCTTGTAATGGGGCAATATCAGTACAAATCCGGCCTTGCGGCAACTCAGAACCTCCTGACAATTCCTCACATATTGTGCTCATGTTACTGTAAATACAATCGCCAAGTCCAGCCTTCCACCCGGCCACACAACCCGAGGGGATCATCCCCATTTCTGCAGCTGAGAAGACTGAGACCCACAGGAAGTAATCAGCCCGTGGTCATTAAGTCCGATTGATCGGGCAGCCAAGTTGGGCCAGAGCCAAAGAAACAGGGAAGGCAGGAGCAGGGCTGGTCCCCAATGTCGCACCTGGAAAGAGGTGGAGCAAGACAGAAGGACTTAGTGGGGCAAGGCCATGGGGGTGGGAGGCAGGGAAGGGAAGGAACCATGTGGTTGGAGACAGAAAGAAAGGTCAGGCCTAGGGTACATGCAGGCAAGAAATGGAGCCCAATGGAGTCGCTGAAGTTGGGCAAGAGCTGAGTGGGGTAGGGAGGGAGAAGACCAGAGTCAGGCATCCAGGGGTGGCAGCCTGGGTTTTGACAGGGAGAGGTCCCACGTCAGGGGGAGACTGTTATCACACTTCCTCCCGACTGGCCCAGCAGAAGAAGGGTCCGGCCAATCTTGGAAGAATGAAGAGCACCCAACCCCTAGCATGAGCTGAGCTTTAGGGCAGTCTCGAGTGTGGGCAGAAAATTTGCAGCTGTCATGAAGGAATCAAGAGTGGTGCTAATATGGGGAATGGGAAGAGGTATTGGTTATCCCCCTTTGCCTTCCACCCCAAGCCCATTTCCTGACTCCCAGGAGGCTGCCCCCTGAGGAACACATCACCTAGTCTTCTAGCTTGGGATCAAGCTAGAAGATCATGAAGCCTATGGGATTGGGGAGTGGTACAGGAGAGCAAAGGTTAGTCAGTGACAGGTACCCAAAAGCCATTAGAGAGCTCACCCTCATGAGGAGAGGGGCTGCGTGAAGATGAAGCCATCACAGATGAAGAGAGGCTGAAAGTTCAATGCCTGTGCAATTTATCCAGGCACCCAGATTCAGCCATGCCTGAAGGTCAACTTTTAGAGTTTTCAATTAGCTGATTCAACAAGCTTCCTTTTCCCCTCAAGCTAGCTTCTGCACCAAAAGAATGCTGACTGACTCAGGTGATCTTTCAGTATTGTAAAAGGAACAATTCACTTGTAATTGAACTAACCAGAGTTTTAATCACAGCGCTGCACGACCTTGGATGAGACATACCACTCTCTGACTTCATTCTTTCATGCTTACAATCTCCCAGGGAGAAGAACAAAATAAAATAGCACATATAAAAGCACCTAGATCATATTGGATATGCCCAATAAATGAATTTACCTTGTGCCTCTCCCCTTTCTGGGCCCAAGTATCCTAGTCAGGAAAATCATGGCTCCTAGCATTGATGAGCTTGGGATGTCCCATGAGCCAACTGCATACATTCTTAGACCATCATGCTCCCCCCCACCGCCCCTGGAAATATTAGTGAACAGTAACATCCTGTGTGATCTGAAGCAAATGGCATAACTTCCAGGGGCCTCCATTTCCTGCATGTATATTGAAGATATTAATATTTCTTACCATATGTTGTAAAACTGAGTTAATGCATATAGTGTCTGAACAAAGCCTGGGACGTAATACATGCTCAATCAGTGCTGGCTAATCTTTGGTAGTGGTGGTGGCTTTAATAATCATTATTGTTATTATTATTACTCAATATATATATTGCTGTGGTTTTATGTATACAATGTCTCATATAGACCTTAACAACATAACCCTCTAAGGTGGGTGATCATGTCTCAATTGCACAGATGAAAAACAGCTCGGAGCAACTGAGTTGCTCACCTGAGTGTGGGAGCTGAGATTTGAATGTGAGCATACCCCACCTCAAGCCTCTGGCATTTAAGGCCAACACCGCCTCCCCGGGGCGGCATTCTCACCCGTATTCAGCCAGCCACGATCTCTGAACTTAGAAAGGCATCTTTTTGGCACTCAGCAAGCGCAAGCCCTCCAGAGAACGCGCCCAAGTTCGCTTCTCGAGCATCTCCCTCTGCAAGTGCACTTTCGGTTCATGTTAATGAAACCCACTAAATGGTATGGCGTCTGCTCTAATTATAGACTCCCCAGCCCGTGCCAAGAGGAAGTTGGTTAATGCACACTTGAGTAGATTTCAAATCGGATTTTGTGAGTCCTCAGCATGAGGGAAGGAGGCCAAGTTCTCCTCCGGAAGAAAATAACGGGAAATGCTGGCACGGGGTGCATGTTCCCGGCTCCTCTCCTGCTGGAGCAGGTGCCGCCTTCTGCTTCCCAGGTTACAGAGCCCACTCTTCTGGAAGCCCAGCTCCTTTCCTTCTGTCTCTGGCCTTTTCCAGGAGCTGGGGAGCGGGGGGTGGGGGGGTAAGCTATGGGAGGAGCAAAATGCTGGGGTCAAGGGGGTATAGCGCCCAAGAAACAATGCTTGAATCCTAGGGAACTGGGTTCTGAGTGCAGCTCTGTCTCATTTCAGCTTTCACTGCCTCTCTGAGTCTCAAGCTCATCATCTATCAAATGGGGGTGCCAGCACTTACCCCATGATGATCCAAGGATGTGTGTCGCAGTGTTTGTTCAACATTTATCCAATATTTACACAGGCCCTGCTTTGTATGGTGCTGTACCAGTTACTGCCATGAATAAGATGTGACTCTGGGCTCCCTTAAACTCCTGGTCCAGCCAGGAGCAGGTCATTAATGCAAGTCCTCATCACCTAGGGTGATGAGGGCATGAGAGAACACTCCAGGAAGGAGAGGCACCTCATCCAAAAATGGTGCTTACTGAAGACTTCCTGGAGGAGGCACCTCTAAACTGAGACCTCAAGGATGGCTCAAATTTCCCCAAGGAAAGGCAGGAGAAGGAGTGTTCTTCTTCACATGGGAAGAGCCCATGAGAGGATTCAGAAAGGAAAAGAAATTTTAAAAGCACATGCCAGAAACGTTACTTGCAATGGCTAAATATAGGGAGGGGATGGGGTATGACAAAAATGGCCAGAAAACAGAACTGTTTTTATTTTAAATCATGGAATTGAAGAAAGCCAGTCAAAATCACATTAACAAAGAACAGTTGATAATGTGGGGGTATTTGGGAGGAGTGATTGGGTGAGTGATAAATGATATTGCCACATGAGCCCTAATGATGTAAAAAAAAGAATAAAAGTAATATACATGTGAATGTGCTTTGAAAGAGTCTAGAGAGAGATACATAAAAATGAGAATAGTAATTATCTGCAAGGGATGGGATTATAGACGGGTTTTATTTTTTCTTTAATTTACCAATTTACTGCAATAAGCATGCACTGCATTTGTGATCAGAGTATAGTTCCTTAAATAGTAGGAAGGTTATTAGTATAGATAGCTGATGGAGATGTGGGTTCCTGCGAACTGGCTACTAGCTGGCCACTCATGGGCAACTGTGACCTATTTGCTTTCTGCAAATCACAGCAGAGCATTCCTTGACTACCTACGGGGTATAGCCCGTATCACAAGGCAGGCCCAGGGATGCCTAGGACGCTGCTGAGCTGATTATGTGACTACCTCCATGGTGGTCTCGGGATAACTCTGCCTGTGATAACATGGAATACTTTGCTGATGCAAATGGCTCTTGACATGTGGTCACGATGTCCCCATCTCTGTCACTCGTAAAACTTTGCCCCCCATTCCAATCCCACCCTCTGGACTTCATCCCTCATACCATTGTCGCATGATAAGCTGTCACCAGCCTGCATGCTTTCAATAAACGGCACAAGAACTTCTGCTCAAACAGCAGAGTCTTGCCTTGCAAACCTGCTCCATGACTGCTCTGTCCCTCATCATATTCCTGCTGCAAAGCAGCAGCAAAGTTCCTGCCGCAACATGTAGAAACAGAGCTACTAGGCCTCGTGAGGAGGCTGTCTTACAGAGCAGCGCAGTGTAGACATGGCCAGAGCTACTTGGAGCAAGAGCCCGGGGTCCTTCTCTGCTGACCTTTCACTCCCTCACCCCACAAGCATCTCTCCTGAGAATCCAGAGCTTCACCAGACCCCCCAACACCTTCAAGGGCTCAGTGGATGGGGCCACAAGCAGGGAAGTGAATGGTTGCCAATTAGACAGAAACGCAACATGGGAATAAAGGACCATCCCCTCAACACTTCCCACACATGCACACTCAGATCCACTTGCACTCAGCTCACAGCCTACTCACACACACTCACACACTCATGCACATACTCACCTGCTCCTGCACTCAGTCACACTTTCCACCCCCTCACCAACTTGCACACACTGAACTCACAAAGTCCATTCATTCAACAGCACACACACACCTCCCAACATGTGCAAGCTCGCCAACAAACTCACACAGACACTCACACACGAGCTCGCCAATAACACATGCACATACATTTACACTCAACACACAAGCTTACCACCACACACGTACGTTTACACACATATAAGTGCATTAAAAACAAATTCACACACACTCACATAGTCTTATTTTCAGTTTTGTCCGCGTGTCATCATGTCCCATGCTTTGTCCGCGTCCCTGATGTCGCCTCCTAATCCTGACCACAGATAACTCCTGCCACTCTCAGCTCCCCAGGTCCCCCTGCAGCCTCCTGCCTGGTGCCTGCACACTGTCCGGGGGCCTTCGTAAGTGATGTTCTCTTGCTAGCCCCTGCTCAAGAACTTACAGGGCTCCCTGCATCTACGAGATCAAATCAGAGACACATCTGAGGTTGAAATATTTGTCGATTATTTCATGGACGCATGCTGTCATTTATCTTGGTGTCTCAGGCACTGTGCTCAGTGCTGAGCGGCCATGTAATCTGTCAAAACGCCTCCTGACTGTTCCCCAGAGTAGATGCTTCTACTCAGACCCCTCCCTTCACCTTCCATCTTGACCCCACAGTACTCACAATTCATTCATTCCTCATCACTTGGGCTCCCAAAACTTTTTAATCAACCACACTATAAATATGCCAGACTCCCCAGTACACATTTTACATTTGTGATCACCATTTTAGTCTTATAGAACACTTCATAAGAGAACATGTGGCTACGACAGAGTTTGATAGGCCTTTAACGGATGGGCGTGGCTTAATGACACCGGAGCTGAGCCTTTATTATAGCCAACTCTGCGATGACTGCCTTACCTACATTATTTCATTGAACCTAAGTAAAAAACCTATGAGTTATTGTTGTCATTCCCATTTTATAGATAAGAAAACTGAAGTCCAAAGAAGTATAATCACATATCTCAGGTGTACCTGTGGGCACTCATGTTGTAAAATCCAAAATACTCTTGTTGTAAAATCCAATTGAAGAAAAAGCTCCTTAAACCAATGAAAGGAGCATATAGGCTCATGTGGCAGAAAAGTCTGAGGGAAGAGCATCAGGAATGGCTGGATCCAGGCACCCAGGAATCTCTCTTTCTCCATCTCTTGGTGTGCTTTATTTTGTAATAGTTTTTCTCCCAGGAACTTGCTCCCTGTAGGAGGTAAGATGGTCAGCGCAGCTCTAGGTGTACCCCACACTGATTCAGCAGCCACAGCAGAAGCCCAGGAATCACTGGACCAATTTGAGCTGGCATAACCATCTAACCTGCTCTCAGTGGCCAGAAGGGTTGCACATGCTATTGTCCAAGTCAGCGTCCTATGCCAACCCCTGCAGCGGGGAGAGGAGTGAGGAGAGGGGAGGACCATTCCCACCAGGAGGAACAGATTCTGTTGCCATAAAGCAGAGCAGACATGAGGCAGCCGAGCTGCCAGCCCCCACTACATGGGGATCTGACCCAGTGCTGCCTTGTTCACAGCCCATGCGTTAACCAGTTTGCTCCAGTCCCTCTATTTTGATTGCCTCTTTCTAATTCCCTGGCCCTGGGCTGACCCCTCTCAGCAGCCCCTCTGCAGCCCTCGGCACTGAGCGCCAGTACTTAACAATCATGCCAAGCGGGTGATGGATGGCGGCTGCCGCCAATGCTCTTCAAAGGAGACAGGCAGCTGTGGTTTGGAAATGACTCTCCTGTAGGGATGAAACCCAAATGCAAAGGCACACCGGGGGCTACCTCTGCCTTTTACGGATTCTCCCCTTTGGCCTCTGGTCCCTGCTCCTAACGTGAGCAAGCAAAATGACCCAAGCTGCTCGAGGAGGCTGAAATGGAATTGTGTGACTACCCTAGCCTTCGAATAATCAATTGTCTGTCCCTTTCTATTCTCACAATGTCAGCCCTTGGAAGACATCCCAGGTGTATTCCCACCCCATCTTCCCACCTACTAGAGGAGCCTCAGAGAGGGTGAATCCTTGCTTGCAGCTTGCACAGCCAAGGAGTGGCAGCAGACTGGAATTCATGACAGGAGAGAGGAAAAGAACTGGCTTTGACCACAGGCCTGCAATGCACCAGCTATGAGTGAGGGTCTCAGCTGGGTTGGAGGTGCTGACCCCATGCACTGGACACAGCCTCAGGGCAAACCTTCGGTGTGAGCGGCAGGGCAGAGCCTGGCTCCTAGAGCAGCATAGCTTTGGCTGAGTCACATGTGTCTGGGACTCAGTTTCTCCTTTTAAAAAAATCGAACTGATGGCTCCCAGGCTGCCTCCATCTCCGTGTTCCGTATTGCACAATAAAGGCCATCCTTGGGCAGGAGGGTCCATCTGGGCACCTTTGTAGCTGTGAATGCCAGAGCAGGGACCACAGTTTGCTCCTGTTAAGAAGCCAAGGCACTGAAGAAGGGCAGGTTTGATGAGGAGGGTGAAGTCCTTGCTCAAAAACCAAGCCCTTCCTGATGCAACTGCTGCAGGTCCCTCTGCCCTCCACGCCCAGCTTCATCTCCACTGCGCCCAGCCCCCCATATGCTTGAGCTCTAGGAACACGCCCTGCCCCCTTCCATCCAGGTCCTTTCCCTGGCTGTGCCCTCTGCTGGGTCTTCTTTTCTCCCACCCACACTTCCTTACTGACTCTCCCTCATGCTTCTGTTCCTGCTTCTGTTCCCTAAGAACGCACCCCCCTCCCCTCCTTCCACCCCCAAATCAAGCGCCTCCCCATGCATTACCAGACAGTGCCCTTCCCACCACAGCACTTTCTGCTGAGCTGTCATCTCCCATGCACAAGTCTGTCTTGTCCAGCAGATTTTAAACTTGTCAAGGAAAGGACTAAGCTGGGTCACAGCTGTGTCCCCGATGTCCAGGACCAGCCTGGCACACAGGAGGAAAAACGTAATTTTGAACCCCAACTAAATAGAGCACTAATGGAAATCTAAGAGACCTGGGAAGATTATGCCCCGGAGACCCCTCTGAGCCATGAACAGAAGGAATTTTTCTTCCCTGTTTTCCAGGACTTCCGTCCCCCAGCTAGAGGGATCACCAGTAATAATAAAGGCAGTGACAATTCTAAGGATTGTCTTTCTAGCTGCGAGTGCCTGCACAGGAGACTTGTCAACTTGAACCATCGTCAAAACCTCCTCCTACTCTCGCAGGATCCTCCTCTTTTCAGCCAGGTCACCCCGGAAAAGGCAGATCTTGCCCTTAAATTTTCCTCCCAGCCAGGCTGACACAGGTTGGGCTTTAGGAAAACGGCACCAGTAGACTCGCCCTTCCCAGACCCCAGCCATGACGGTCTATGAGCACAGTCCAGAATGCTGAGATGGGGGTCATCATTGATGATGGTCATCGATTCCATTTTCCAAAATGAGAAACTGAGACAGAACTAAGCCAGCATCTCCGGCCAGTACCAGTAGAAGGAAGGGGCAGCACGAAGGACTGGGCAGGGGGAGGGAAAAGCCAGGACTCTAATGAGTCTTCACACCCAATCTTCCCCCACCACCTGTCTGACCTCAGCTCTCCCTCCACTCGTCAGCCCAGCCACCTTCTTCAAATTCAGCCTCACATGCCCACCCCAGGGCCATTGCCCGTGCCAGTGCCTCTAACTCCAGTGCTTTCCCCCAGCTGTGCCCATGGCTTATTGTCTCACGGTCTTAGGACTCTACTCAAATGCTCCCTTACTAGACTTCACCCCCGTCACCCCCCTCAAGGGAAGAGTAGACTCCCTTCCCCTCCTCCACTACCAGCATCTGCTTACCGTATAGTTCCTGTTTATATTATTTTTTGGCTTCCCTCCTTTTGACTCTAAGGTCTGGAAGGACCAGTGTGATGCAGTGAGTATCTTCAGCACTGAGTCCAGAACCAGGGCATCGTAGGAACTCAGTCCTATCTGTGGGCCGGGTCCAGAGCCTCCAGTGGATTTGAGAAGAGCAGTTTACAACAGCCCCATTAATTGGCCCTCGGCTGGACACTGGGTTTAAGTATCATAATGTGCCCATGGAGTCTGGGCTGTAGCTGTGATTGTAAGTCTCACTAGCCCATTTTACTGAGGAGGCAACCAAGGCTGAGACAGTGAAGCTACTCCCCCAAGGCCACACACCAGGGAGCAGCGAGTCATTGTGAGAAGCAGGGGCTGTCTGACTCAACAGCTTCTTCTGACATCCCTTATGTGGAGGGGCCCCTGGGCAGCTGCTGGGCAGCTCAGGGTTCTTACCATCCCTTGGGTTACTTCAGACTCAGTCGCCATTGCTCTCTGAGCATTTATTAACTTCCCACTGAACTCACAACAAAACAGCCACCTGTACTCAGAGACAGGAACAATCATTCCCAGCCCACAAATAGCCCCAGTCTCCACCCCAAAAGCACAAAGGCTCAAGGGCCCAAAGGCGCTGGCCCTGCCTTTGTTCCTAACTGTTTGGGGCTGCAAGTCAGGCAAGAATCCACAGGACACACCCATATCTCTGTCGCATCAGCCCTCCCTGCAACTATCCCACATTTATTTTGATGCTGTGACAAATCTACTGCCATGTGGAACTAACCCATCCTCAGCACAGCCAGAGATTGCCCTTGCTAGAACTTTCTGTGATGATGTAACAAATGTCAGACAGACACGAGCTTTGCCATGGACCTGCTCTGTGCTCTGGGGCAGAGCCAGCAACTTCTCTGAGCCTCAGTTTTCCCATCTCTGTAATGAACATAAACATCCCCTCTATGAATGCTCACCACGATACTTACAAGAAACAATGGCAGCTTTGAGCTCAGGATCAGGTCTGCTGAGATCTCAACTGATCTGGGCCAACTTCATCACACAGTAAGCAGTGCCAAGTGACACCTTTTAAGAGGCCCATGAAATTTTTTAATTTCTTTTAAAATTAAAAGTAAATTTTAATATAATCCAGGCTGAATTAGATCCTTCTTTATTCCAACATGGTGATAAAATATAATTTTTTATTACTTCTTAGTGGAGGAAGGGCCCAGGCACTTCCCTGTGCAGCCTTGCGGGCACGTCTGCTCCCTTCTGTCTCAGAGCTGGAGGCCTGGCCATGGGCTGGAAGCCAGATGGGGCCTTTGATCAGCTAAATTGGCAGCTCTCACCACTTCATGGTCCCGAAGACTAGAGTCATGCAACCGGTTCACACTCACTCGAGGTCTTTTCTAATGAGACTCCTTTGTTTATTCCTGCAACAGTATTATTTGGGTGCCTCCTATGAGCCAGGTATGGTCTGGGTTCAAATATTGGGGTGTCCCTGGCTACCCTGGTGGTGTGAACTTGGAAATGTTATCTCTATGTGCCATCAATAAAATAGGACCAACTGGGTGTCGGAATTCAGAGAATTGACTCAGGTAAGGGTTTTAGAAGAGGACCCAGCACAGTATAAACTCCCCACAGTGTTTGCTTCAATTTCTACTCCACCCACGGTCTGTACCCCAAGGAGCCTGTGGTGCACTGTTGATTACCAATCACATGAATAAATAATGTGCTGGCCATTATGGTCATGGTGCTGTTGAGAGAATGAAAAGGAACTGATCTGGACAATAAGGAGGGTCTTCTTAGATGCAGCAGTGAAGGAGGCCTTCTCTAAGGCAGTGCCATTTAAGCAAAGACTTGAAGGAGCAAAGAGCCCTGGGGATGCCAGGGAAGGAGGGGACAGTTCTGTCAAAGGCCTTGGGGAGGGAATTTAGTGTGATTGAGCCACACTACCCAGTACCTGCCCCCAGCATGCACCAAACACAAAGCCTGGCCCACTGCCTATTGCACTTAAAACTCAGCACTCCCCCTGGAGAAAGACATAGGAATTATCCCCATTTTACAGATGAGGCAACTGAGATCCAGAGAGGGACATGGTTAGGGACCAGACACAGTGGGAAACACCATTGCTAGAGGTCATCCAGTGAGCTGTATGGGCTTGGGGAATATGCCGGCCTCTCTGATTTGCTTGGTCTTGAAACTGGTCATTATCCTTCCCGCCCACTGATGCCATGACATTCCAGACAGATATCTGGGAGTTAAAACAGACATTTTCCACCATCATGTGTTATTCTTATGGTCCCTAAAGAGAATCCCCCAGCCCACTAACAATGCTAGGAATTTCTCCTAAATATCTGCTGCAATGTGTCTGTCAGGAAATTTCTCTGCTTCTTCCTACATTAAGGAACATTTTCCCCTCCATCATCTCTAGTAGCCTAAGTTCTCTAGATACAGCAAGCTGATGTGCAGAGGGGGTTGTCTGTTACTTAATCCTAAAATGACTTCCTTCAGCTTTTGGGGAACAAGTAGGATATGCCTCTTCTCCCCTCCCCCATATCAGCCACTGACTAACCACTGCTCTCCAGCCTTCCATCCCCCATCAACCCTATCCAAATCACACTTGATGGCCATCATCTCCAAACTGACATCCCTACTTGCGCTCTCCTTCCCATCCCCTTCTCCCACCACCCGGGATCTTGCCAAAACCAAACCTGATTGTGTCACCCCAAGCTTGACTCTGCAGCGCCTCCCCTTATTTCTGGGGACCAGATTCTGACCAGGGCCTCACAGCAATGTAGGATCTGGAATGTGCCAACCTCTCTGCCTCCCCTGCCACTCTGTACTCTTCCCTGCTCTTGGACTTTCTGTGGCCCTACTGCCACAGGGCCTTTGCACTGCCTCTTTCTATCTAGCACAGTCTTGCCACATGCCCACTCGCTGAGTCACTAATGAAAGAGCCTCCTTACCACATCTTCTCAGGTATCCACTCCCATCTTGCCCTCAACCCAATAGCCACTTCTCCTGGTTCCCCCAAAGCATCAGGCTACTTCACTTCTCTATGTCTTTGCCCAGGCTGCTCCTACCACCTGGGATGCCCTCTCCAAGGGCAAATACCAGTAGAACCTGGGTTCCAATTATAGCTGGAAACTTCCCCCAAGGGGAAGCCAACTCATCCAGCCCAGTCTCATTGTTTTCCCTGTAAAATGGGGAAATTAGTAGAGTCCATCTCATTAAGTTGCTATGAGGTCCAAACACAATAATCTTATGAAGGACTATCAGGGGTCACTCGCTGACTCTTACTATTAGCAATGCCAGAGGGACACATGGATCACAGCGCCCTTCCTGACCATTCCTCTAGGATTCTGATGAATCCCACTTTTCTTTTGAGCTTCACTGAGCTTGGGTGGGAAGCTCTGGAAGCCCCAAAATGCTTCCTTATTGTCTTCTTCAATACACCGTGAGCTCCAGAGGGAAGGGCCTGGGAGTATGAACCTTGGCATCCAGACCATGGTAAATACTTGGTGAACACTGAATAAACAGATGTTAAAGCCATCCAGAATGGACAGGAGTGCCTTCCCTTCACCTGAATAAAGGCTGAGCTATGAATCCCCATCCGGACTCCTAAATAGGGCATAGGGTGACCTCTCCACCCAGCCTAGGCCAAGGTCAGGGCAAGGGAGAGGAGGTAAGAAGAAAAACGCCAGGGCCGGGAGGGGGCCGCTGGCAGAGCTCATTGGCAATGCAGAGAGAATCCCAGCGGTGGCCGCTTTCTCTGGCAGGGAGCACGGGAAAAGACAAGAAAAATGAAGCCGCCGCAATCTCATTTTCTGAGGCCTGCAAGTCAGCCAGGAAATAGCTATTATTCCATCGCACTGTCGGTATTAAGTTATTTCCTTCACTAAATACGGGAATGTTCATGAATATCTATGGAGTCCCAGGTACAGACACCTCCTGGCTCTGAGGCTCAGTCACTCTGCCTTTACATTCCTCCAACAACACCTCTCAATCTTGCTCTGAAGTGAAAGACAATAGTATTTTAAATTGGTTAATAAATCTCGGGATTGATGCTCCTCGAAGGCCCGGGAACTTCGTCTCTATTACTCGAATAAAAGGGATCACATTTTAACCACTGCCAGGCTAGGAATTCGGGAGAATGACGCAAGCCAGCTGCTCCCCTCTCTCCCAGGGAGGGAGGGATGGAGGCTTCGGGACCCAGACAGAGCCCTTTTCTGACACCCAAGAAATACTCATTCTCTGGCCAATTTGAGCCAGTTGGACATCTTTGGCCACTTGGGTTTTGATGGCTTTGTGTGCAGCCAGTTCCCCTGGATTCAATCACACGGCATGAGAAGCAGAGCTCCAGGGAGAGTGCGGGTACCTGGAAGCCTTTAAAAAAGCACCTGGGGGAAGATGAGGATGGAGAGAGGAGGGGGAGATGTGGCCTGGGGCAGGGAGTGTGCTGTTTGGAAAAACACTCCAGCTGTTGATTTTTACAGCGCCTTCCTCAGGAGCACAAATGACCTTGGGCATCCCCCTTGGGATGGAGAATCTGTGGAAAGCCAGGCTGCTGGAGATGCGAAGCCGTCTCCCCTTTGTAGTTTTCTGCCACCTGTTTTTCCCTAATCCACCCCCGCAGCCACCCTGGGAGGGGGAGAATCCAGAGAGTGTCCACAGGCAAGCAAATCCATGGGTCAGAACTATCCCTGTTCACCCAGAGGAAGTCTTTGGGGGCAGGAATTCCACCTAATTTGAGACCCTGCACCCAGCCCAAAACCTGGCTCATGGCCCATGGCCAAATCAGAGGTCCCGCCCCTGGCTCACAGCTCCACGCACCCTCCCCCAGCACAGCGTCTGCCCTGCCTGCCACTGGCCACCAGCCGGAAAGCGCCCTGCAGGTCCCTTCCTTCTCCCAGAGAGGCTTCTGCTCCCCCCACCCCCGCCGCCTCCTGCTCTGCACCCCCTTCACCCTGTGAACTCCCACTCAATGTCTAAACTCAGATCAGGAGTAACCTCCAGGAAGCTTTCCCTGCCCTCTGGAGAATGTTTGGTGCCTCCAGTGGCCTCCCTCCACTGCTTGAGTTTCCCCATTACAGCACTTACCCTCCGCTCATGGTTGTTTCTAAGTCTTGACTCAAAATGGGACTGTTCCCTACTCACCTCTCACCCCAGCATCCCCCAGGGGACTCCAACATAGAAGTGCCAGCAATAATTGTAAGTGACACTAATGACTTCCATTTATTCATCATGATAGATTGATTGCAAAAAAAAAAAGGATCCAAATGTCTTCCCTCCCTGAAACCACGCCCAGCACAATAAAAAGCTCTCCCCAGTGAAAGATGAAGACTTTCCCAGCTGGAATCTGGACTGGCTGTGTGATTTGCTTTGGCCACCAGAGTGTGTTGAAAGTGACATCATGCCTGGTCTGAGCCTAAGAAATCTTGTAGCTTCCATTCTAGAACTCTGCTAAGCAAGTCCACGCTAGCCTGCTCTAGGGCAGGAGACAGGTGGCCCAGGCAGCTCCATCATCAGTCAACAGTCAGTCAACAGTCAGTTGTGGGTAGAAGTCCATCCTGGACCATCCAGTTCACCAGCTTGTAGGTGGAAGCCCAGCTAGGACCTGAAGAAATATCTAACTAACCTGGAGCCTGGCGGGGTCTGGGGTAGTGTTCTGGCGTATACGCCTGAGACTCCAACATAGAAGTGCCAGCAATAATTGTAAGTGACACTAATGATTTCTATTTATTCATCATGATAGATTAATTGCAAAAAAGATCCAAATCTCTTCCCTCCCTGTTTGTTACACAGCATTATTGTGGCCGTGGATAACTGATACATTCACTGGACAGATTTTTCTCCCCTGCATAGCACTGGATACAACATATCACCAATTCAGATCATCCCTGGAAATGATCTCCCAGCCTAAGAATTTCAAATAGCAGGTGCTCTTTGAGATGGTCAAAGCACAGGTTATCTCTGGTGGAAGGTGGAAAGTGACCCCCAGCTGACCAAGTGACCTACTGCCCACAGCTGGGATGGAGGACCAAGTCCCAAGTTGCTTCCAGAAAATCGCAGTGTCTGGCAAAGGCCTTGGCCAGAATGCTGAACTCCGCTTAGGGAATAAAGCCAGACACATCACTCTTTTGGACAAGCAATTTTTTTTTGCATAATTGACAATTCCTGGCATATTCTCTGCACACAGCCTTCCTTTCATGTCACTCATGCACGTACCAGACACTCCGAGGTGACTTCCCTTGAAAAGAGAATGCCAAAGAGACCTCTGGCTCCCTACCCTTAAATATTCTACTTGTTATAAATTCCCCGAGGAGTCTTCTCAGCTCCAAATATCAGGGGAACAGAAAGGGGGGGGGGGCCAAGGGGGGAGAATAACATTCTCAGAATAGTTCTTTGTACTTGAGATTCTTTGGTTTGTATTAAAATATTCTCATCTTCCCATAATTTATGAGCACTCCTGGCACTAAGAGGGTTTGCTTTGTCCCTGATCATCCATTCTAGAAATAAAACTAACAGTGTCAGAACAGCCATCTCCAGGAGAGAGGGGGGAACTGGCCAGACACTTCCAGAGTGTCCGGGTTGAACAGGCCTTCTTACCCACCTAGAACATGCCCATCTGCTGCCCGATGCCCCCGACTGTGCTGCAGGGTGGGAATCACAGGACCCCTGGCTGGTCACATGGGCCCAAGCTACACACTCCCTTCTGGGGTGCAGAGATTTTTAAAGACTGCTCCATGGTCCATCAGACAGGATGTGAGATTCTGAATGAAGCAGGTGCTAATGTTTACCAGCTGGCAATGTTGTGCAAGTGGCCACAGATACCTTTCTACACCTCGGTTTTCCCCACCTGAGAGATAATTAATATATTACTACAATCCTTCTCAATATGTGGTTTAAATTTAAATGGTGTCTTTTTTTTATGAAACACTAGCACAGTGTCTGGCACTCCGCAAATATTTATTACATGGTTATTATCAGTGATTGTAATGATCAATTTGGGGAGGGGGAGCCATGAAGAGAAGGTGTGCTGATTTTTAGCACTGGCCAATTTCCGGTGTGTAAACACTCCCATCATGACAGATTTCAAGCCAATTGTCTCACAACTGGCTTATACAAGACCTGAATATTTAAGAAGCTGCTCTAGCAGGCCATTGTGAGCCGCTCCAGCATCACAGGTTAGTATTATTATTACTATTCAGCCAAGCAGCTTTGGCTAGGGCTCTTCTTTTAAGAAATCCACATAAGAGTTTATTTTACCAGTGAATTCTGCAGGCTGAAAATAGTTTGGAAGGAATCAAGCAAATGACCTAGTAAGGTTGCTTCCTGCTCTGAATAACATCCCAGGAGTTTTACATCTGAGTTCTTCCCCTCCTCCTCAGAGACAGTGTCCCTCACTCCCTCCAAAGCACAGCACCCTGGCTCACATTCCTTCACCTCCTAGCCCCAGACTGGACAAGTCAGAAAAACGCACCCAACAGAGGAGCAGGAAAAAAACAAATATAAATAAATAAATAAAAGATTCTTGATAATGTTCTAGCTGTGAGGCCTCAGACAAGTCACACAACTTCTCTGAGCCTCAGTTTCCTCATCTGGTTCACAGAGCCACTGTGAGGGGTTGAGCTAATATGCATGGAACATACCCGAATTGCCCTTTCCAGAACAATGCTCAACACAAGGCAGCTATTATGAAGAATGCTGATAATAATACAACCCCCAGGTCCAGGGTCCTGCCTCCCTGCCAGCATCTTGGGGGGACCCTAGGTCTCCTGCAAATTTGCTAGTAACACCACAGACCTGAGCCCTCAGATCTTAACCTCCCCCATTTGCCCCCCTCCCCATCACCTCACTTTCACCCCCATTCTAGGACTAATTTACTTATTTCCTTTTGAATCCTCAAAGTCTATCAAGCTGTGGAGTGGTTAGATGGATTTTTTAATTAATTGAAGCAGAATCAATGAAGAAGTGATTGTTTTGGACCTCGCTGGGTAGGCAGCCGCCTCAACTATGGAAAATAAATGAAAGACTTTGGGCAGCAAGGTGGGGGCAGGGAGGTTATTGAAAGGTGGTCGGGCCGTGGTACTAAGACCCAGGAGGTCCAGCACCTGCCGTGCAAGGCAGGATAGAGAAGTGAAAGGTGGTCAACATGCCCACCTTGGAATCTGGGAGATCTGAGTTCAGGCTCTGATACTCCCACCTATCAGCTGTGTGACCTTAGATAAGTCACTGCACCTCTCTGAGCCTCAGTTACCCTGAGGATGGCTACAAGGATTCACTTCTGACACATGCTACCCCATGGATGAACCTCAAATTTCACATGCTAAATGAACTAAATCAGACACAGGACAAAACTTGTAAGAGTCCCATTTATACGAGGGACATAAAACAGGCAAGTTCATTAGACAGATAGTTCAATAGAAGCTGCCAGGGACTGAGAAAGGAGACAATGGAGAATTGGTCTTTAATGGGAATGGAATTTCTGTTTGGATGATGAAAATATTTTGCAAAGAGATGTTGGTAATGGTTGTATGATATTGTAAATACACTTAGTGCCACTGAATCATACACCTAAAAGTGGTTAGAGTGGTACATGTTATGTTATGTATATTTTACCACAATAAAGAAAAAGTAAGTGCGCTGTGTGATTGGCTCTGCCTGCTTCTGTAAAGTGCTCATTAAGTATACATGACACCATGCTGGTATCATTATCATAATTATTACTATTATTTTAAAATCACTAGAGTGAGGGCCTCCCCTGGTGGCACAGCGGTTGAGCGCTGGGCTGCAAAGCTCTGTAGCGCCGGTTCAATCCCTGACCACCGGCGAGTGTCCCACATGGCGCGACAGACCTCTCCTGCCACGCCCGCTGCTCCCCTCAGCAGTGTATTTCATCAGTCTGCCTGTTCTGGTCCCCGTTCTGGCTCTGGTGAATTCTCTCACCCTCCCGCTCTTCTGACTGTACCCAGTGCTTTTATAAATAAAATAAATAACAAATAAATATTTTAAAAAATAAATAAATTTAATTAAATTTAATTAAATCACTAGGGTGAAGTAAAGTATTCACAGCTGAGGAAGACCGCCAGATATGACCAAACATTGTTCCCATCCTCGTGTGCACACAAAGGGACTTTGCAGCTCCCATGAAAAGGTGGGATCTACTTCTTACCCCTTGAATCTGGGCAAGGTCACATTACTTGCTTTGGCCAATGCTTTCATTTCTCATGATACTACAAGTTCATAAATTACTCCAAATTTAGTGACTTATAACAACATACTTATTCTTATGTTTCTATGAGCCTTAAGGGCAAAAGTCGAGGAGTTTCCAGGGGCCACCTGTATTCCCTGGCTTGAGAGCCACTGTTCCATCTTTGATGCCCATTATTTTAATCACTGCTTCCATCCTCACATCGCCCTTCTCTTATGTAGCATCCCTCTACTTCCTTCTTATAAAGACCATTGTGATAGCATTGGACCCACCCATAATTCAGGGCAATTTCTTATCTCAAGATCCTTAACTTCATCATATCCACCAAGTGCCTTTTGTAGTATAAGTCAATATGGTCGCAGGTCACAGGGATTAGGGCCTGACCATCTCAAGAGGGGGTGAGGAGTCTTTCGCAGTCTTGAGTAAAATTGAATCAATGAGACTCGAGTAAAATTACACATAAGGGGCAGCTTGAGAAGTGCTGGTGCCATCAGCCTGGTCCTCGTTTGCTCTGCTGGGAACCTGGTCTCCACCATCAGTGCAAGCTTGCTGGTAACACCACAGAGCTGGGCCCTCAGATCTGAACCTCCCCATTTACCTATGACCTTCTCCCCACCATCTCGTTTTTACCCCTAATCCAGGACCAATTTGCTTATTTCCTTTTGAATCCTCAAAGTCTAGCAAGCTGTGGGGTGGTTGGATGGGCATGGCTAGTCACAGTCAGTTCCCATGGTGGAGCCACTCTGCTGACCAGTTGACAGAACCTTCCAGCTGAGCCCAGCTCAGATTGCCAACCTGTGGTATCCTGAATCCATTAAGTTGCTTTTGGTTTAAATTACTGAGTTTCAAGTCTTTTGTTACACAGCAGAAGTTAACTGAATTGCCAGACCACCAGTGAGGGGAGATGATATTTATTAAATACCTACTGTATAGAGGGCACATTTTTCACATGACCTCATTGAACCCTCATTAATTCCTCAGAGTAGGTATCAATAGCACCCATATGACAGATGAGGAGACTGAGGTCTGGCGAGGGGAAACAATTGGGTGAGGACCACATGGTTAGGATTTTGCAGAACCAGGTGTCAACCTCAGGCCTGCCTGACCCTCAAGTCATTGTTCTTCCAAGAGTCCCACCTATATCTAAAATCACACTGAATCAGCATGTTCATCTGTTTGTCCCCAGGCGCCCTTCTATTCAATACCTACCACAGTCCTATCTATCACTCTCCCAACTACCCTGCATACAGCAGTTGTTTGTTTACTTGTCAAAGTGGGAGAGCACAGTGGTTAAGCATCCAGAGTCTTGTATCCTATGCGACCTAGGACAAGCCAATTCACCCCTCTCAGCCTTAGCTTCCTTGTCAGTAACATGGACACACAATAAAACCTACTTTAAGGGATGTTTCACAGGCAAAATTAGAAAAGGCATGGAAAGTACTGAGCACAGTACCTGGCATGTAGTACATGCTCAGTAAACACTAACTCCTGTCACAATGGCCATTACCAAGAGCTTGCTGCAGACCCGTCACTGAAGCCTCTTTGGGCAGACCAAGGTGATGCCAGGAGCAACCTGACAAGGGCAGGACCTACCGACTGAGTTAGAACTCCTTCCTTCATGTGCTGCTGGTTCTGGACAAAAGGAAGATGTCACGAGCTCTAGAAAGAAGGGAACCATCCTTACTCAGGTTGCCAAGCCCTCAGCTCTGCCCCCAAAGCACTCAATGACCCTTCCCTAGAGGGGCCTCCAGTTTTTCCCTCTGATTCAGGAGACAATGACCTTTCTGACTGTCATAATTCCTGCCATTTGTCATTTTCAGGTTGTAAGCTGTTTACCCCCCTTCAGTCTAATCTGACATCGGAACGGGCCTCCCATAAACACCTTCGCTTGGGATAATCTGGGGAACACTCTTATTTATTAATGATACCACCACCCTTCTGCAGCCCATGAGAAATTTGCACTGGGGGCCAGATCCAAACAAGATAAGAAAAAAAGGAGAGGGGAGAAGGAGGGCTGTCTTTGAAGTGAACGACATGAATTATTTCAACCTAACTTACTAATTAAGACCTCATTAGCAGCCCAAATTTGTGATAGATCAGCAGAGGACTTGGCACAATGGTTTAATTTAATGATTTCTTGCATTACTTTGTTAATCATCTTTAGTCTGATTTAATTTATGCCAATGTGACTGTCCTAATTTCTAATTAAGGCATTGATGGCAGGGACAGCCGCCATAGCATAAGAATTTCAATCAAGGCTGATACAAAAGCAGATATTTGTCTTTAAGGCCTGTGAGATGGCAATTTGCTAAGCCGTCTGCTTATTGTTTTATTCCCTCCTAAAGGTTGGGGAGGGTCTGGTCTTCGCCTGGGGCAGATGGTTTCTCACTAATCACAGACCTTTACAATCATCGACTTTTTTAAAGGCTCTGAAAAAGCCCTTGGAGATTAACTAGACCAGCCGCCTCATTTCACACAGAAGGCAGTGGGGCCAGAGAGGGTGAGGGGCTCACCCAAGGTCACACAGCCAGTTAACAAGGCAGTGGGAGGAATTTCCTGCTTTCCATCTCTATGGCCACTGGCTTAGCAGCCCCAAACAGCGGATGTCATTCATCGGCAAGAGTTACAACTGCCTGGGACTTGGGGTCACTGAATTGAAATTGGTGGCATAACAAGTCCAATAACTCTTAGTACTTGGCGACCAGGTTCTGAGCCTAAAGTGTGATACTGCTTTTCTTAAAGCCACAACCAACTCTACACACCATCTACATATTCCTGCCCTCCCATTTTACAGATGAGGAAACAGAGGTGCAGAGAGGTGGAATTCCTGTCTTGATGTCCCCAGCAGAGAAATGAGATTTGAATCCAGGTCTGTCTGATTCCCAGGTCCATGCTCTTATCACTGCTCTGGGTTCCCTTCCCAGGTCATGACTGGGTATCCATATTGTATTTATATGATTGGCAAAATGTATGAGGGTTTGCCATGTGCCAGGCACTGTGCTAAGCCCCACACGTGAGAATCCCATTTGAGCCTCATAACATTCTGTGAAGAAGCCATCACTATTCTGTCCATTACAGGTAGAGAAGCCAGTGATCACAGAGGTTATGTGAACTGCCCACTGTTGCCCAGCAAGATGGCAATGCCCAAGCCCAAGCCATTCCTTCCTGCCTCTTTGTGACTCCAGTATCTCCAATATCTCTCCTGAACATTTCAATCAAGGCTGATACAAAAGCATCTCTCCATCTCTCCCCTGAACATTTCTGAGCTTGGATAAGCTGGAATAGCTGGGCCTTGCTAGAATATGTCTTAGGGTTTAGAATGAAAAAGGCAACCTGAGTCTTGGGAAGAACAAAGAGCCAATAGCTATCAGGATTCCTATGTTTGCATCCTAGTTCTGAAACTTTTTTGCAAAGTCTGTCTCCTCCCTGGGTCTCACTTTTCCCTTCTGTAAAATCAAGGGACTGGAAAAGCAGTTTTCCAACATGACCGCGCTTTGGGATCACCAGGGGTTACAAATACAAGAAACCCTTACCTCTATACTCCCAGCCTGAGGAATTGGAGTCTCCAGGTGTAGAGTAAGTGAAAAAATCATCAGGTTTTTACACCCTCACACCATTAACATTGATGATGGGTCCCCGTGGTCCTATATGCATTCCTGATGGCGGGCGCCTGGAGTGGGGTGTGGGCATGCATAGGTGGGCACACCTGGGCTGAGACTGGGCTTATAAGGGCGGCGTCATGGGAATGCTAGGAGAACGAGAGAAAGAGTGGCAGAATGAGAGAATAAAGCAAGATCAAGAAGAATGAGAACGCCAGAGAGCCCAGAAAGAGTGAGGACTTGCCGGGGGCTGGGAGGCCTGCCAGCCTCCTGGCACACACAACCGCCCCCACCCCCACCCCTGCCTGCCGAGTACCAGGTAAAAGTCAATAAAAGCCACTGAAAAGCCACTAAGGGCTCCAGGACTCTCCTTTACCTGTCTGCTCAGATCGTAGAGATCCTGCTCCATGACTTCCTGCTGCTACACCGGGGCAAGCACCAGGTCTCTGGATTATAAGCAGCATCCTTGGGAATTCTGATACACCTTAACAGTTGAGAACTACGTGACTAAATAACCCCTACTGACCCCCTCCAACCCTGATAGAGTCAAAACTAAAATTTGACTTTGCTTCTCAAACTGTAACACCGTGATATCTATAGAAAGGGGAGGTTCCAGGTTCCTTGCCCCACCCAAGGAAGGGGGAGCTGAGCAGAGAGGGGGAAGGTGAAAAGGACTCAGTAAGAGGAAGGAGGAAAACAAAAACAAGCAGACAATTATAAACCAGAGACATCCTGCAGGGGGGCAGGGAGGGAGGAGCCCAGGGGACTGAGGTGATGGTGCACGGGTGCGTTGGGGAAGGAAACTCTATGGGGACTACACCTGAGGGGGAGGGGGGAAGCAAACATTGTTTAAAAATGAACAATGATGCAAAAATTATAATAAAAAATTAATTTTTAAAAAAAAAATGACATCTTGGGGTAGGACAGCCTCAGACCACAGTGGGGAGAACTGACCAGCTCCTAATGGCCTCTTTGCCCAGAAAGGTTGCCCTGGACGCCAGACTCAAACCTCCACTGTGCCCAGAGCACAAACCCAGAGAATTAAAAAGTTGAAAAGGAAGTACATCTGCTAATGTGCAACATTTATGTTAGTCAATATAGATTTATTTAATACAATAAATGACATAATTGGACTTTTATTTCCATAATATGTTTTTCCAAGATAACTAATATTTGAGTACCCGGGGCCTTCCGATGTCTCCCGAACGAACATATTTCCTGTATTACTACTCTTGTATAAAACTGACATTTAAACAGTTTAATAAATGAGCAGTTGTTTGACTTGTATCAGTTTCAATACATTCTAGGATATTAATAAAATATATTTCATAAGCCCGCTCAATAGACCATGCCATAAAAATTCAATGATTTATTAGCGATACACTTGCTATTAGTTGGGACAGATACTCAAAATGCCATTAGGGTTAAAATAATAATCAATCAAACTAATTAGACCCTATTTTTCATATGCAAATATAATTAAGCATACATTTCTCTGTAACTTTAAAGAGAATTATTGAAGCTCAACCTCGTATGAAGAGCCCCTCACTTGAGTTAATGAAATGACAGTGTCTCAAGTTGGATATGCAAACAAAATTGATGAACCATCTGGGCTTTGAGGATCACAGAGAGGTGGAAGGGATGAGGAGGGGTGAAAAAAGACCACCTGTACACCTTGGTCTCTTGTCTCTATCCATGCTGACTAGGGGAATGTTCCAGAGCTCAAAGTGGGCAATGATGACATGCATTGCAGCATCCAGGGTGAGGGCTCTGAGCTCACACTGCTGAGTTCAAACCCTGGCTTCACAACAGAGTGGACCTTGAACATGTCAACCCCTCTCTGGACCCCGGTGTCCCCTCTATAAAATGGAGTGCTGACAATAGCAGCAATTTTTTTTTTTTTTAGTTTCTTTTTTTTTTTTTTAAATTTTATTTTTATATTCCCCCATACAATTGCAAACGCCCCATTCTGACCCCAATCCTTCCCCTCCCGCCCCCCACCCCCCAAAAAGTGTCTCTGGTTCATAGTTTTTTGTTGATTTTGATTTTCACTTTCTTATATTCATTTTCCTGGTCCCTTATTTAAGTTTTCTAGATTCCTGCTATGAGTGAGACCATCCGGTATTTTTCTTTTTCTTTTTGGCTTATTTCGCTGAGCATGATCCCTTCCAGCTCCATCCATCTTGCTGCAAACTGCATGTGTTTATCTTTTTTGAATGCTGAGTAATATTCCATGGTATATATGTACCACATCTTCTTGATCCAGTCATCTATTTTTGGGCATTTGGGTTGTTTCCAAAGCTTAGCTATTGTAAACAGTGCTGAATAGCAGCAATTTATAGCTTGAGGTTTTTCAGAAGGGGTCAGTGGGTGCCTAGCCCATAGCAAGCGGTCTGGTTGTTTTACAAGTCTTCATGGAGATGTGCAAAAAGCAAAGTTTTGCCCACTATGGTGGACATGTAAACTGGGGTAACCATTTGAAAACAGTATGGAGATTCCTCAGAATAAATTTAGAACAGAACTACCATATGATCCAGTGATTCCACTTCTGGTATGTATGTGAAGAATATGAAAACACTAATTTGAAAATATATGTACCCCCATGTTCATTTTAGCATTTTTCTCAATAGACAAGAGTTGGAAGTAATCTAAGTGTCCACTGGTGGACAACTGGATCAAGAAAATGTGGTGTAGATACACAATGGAGTACTACTCTGCTATTAAAAAGAGGAAATTCTACCACTTCAACAACATGGATGGGCCTAGAGGATGTTGTACTGAGACAGTGGAGAAAAACAAGCCCAGTGTGACATCACTCTTTAGAAGACAAAACCAAACAAATAAATACACAAAACAAAAACAAATATTTGCATTATGACAATAAAATGGTGGCTCCTAGAGGGTTACAGGAGGTTAAATTAGGTAAAAGAAGTCAATTGCATGATGGAAGAACGGAAGAATGGTAGCTAGGCTTTTGGTGGAGGTTATAATGCCATATAAACAGATGTCAAATTATAATGATATACACCTGAAAACTATGACAGTATAAACAATGTTACTTCAATCAAAAAAAAGTGAATAGGGCCTCCCTGGTGGCCTAGGGTTTAAGTCCCAGAGCTATCACCACTATAGCCTGAGTTCTATCCCCAGTCAGGGAGCTACCCACATGGCACAGTAGACCTCTCCTGTATCACCCGCTGCTCCCCTCAGCAGTGTATTTCCCCACTCTACCTTTGGTGAATCCTCTCACCCCTGCACCTCTGGCCTACACCCCAGTTCTTCTATGCAAAAATAAATAAAATCTTTTTTAAAAAATGAACAGCTCTTTTTATCCAGGAAGTAGTTTATTTGCTCCCCCACCTTCACCCCCAGTTTTCTCTGCAAGACTTCTCCATCACTGGTGGCCCTGGGAAAGTCCACTGCTGTCTCTGGTGTCAGCTCCCAAATCTGGATTACATGAGTCAGAGGGTCAGAACTCATAGTTGAGGAGGTTGAAGACTGACTACCCGACCATTCTTTCAGCCTCCAGGCCTAATTTACCAAGTCCAAGGAACAGAGCCAAAGGGGCAGAGAAAACCAGCACCACGGCAGGGCAGCAAGTCAGATCATCCCAGACTTGCCTCTTCCAAGAACCCAGTATAGTATTAGAAAGTGGGAAAAGACTCTAGATTGTTTCTGGCTCTGACCTAGATGCTTGACATAACAAGGCTGGGGTCAGTAAATATTTTCCGAAAAGCACCAGATAGTAAAAATTTTAAGCTTTCTGAGCCATACAGTCTCTATCATAGCTACTCAATGCTGCTGTTACAACTGGAAAGCAGCCATAGACTGTCCTCTAATAAAACTTAATTTACAGAAACATGTGGCAGGAGGGTTTGGACATATGAGATAAAGTAATGTCAGCTGATGTAACAAACAAACCTCAAAGTGTATGAATGTCAGCCATGGTAGTTATCTGTCTCTAGATCTTGCTGACTGAAGTGGACACATTCCTGGTCAGGCAACTCTCTAGGATGACTTTCCTCCAATAGGTGCTAGAGACCCAGATACTTGCCATATTGTGGCTCATCCATTCTTAGCTCAGAGTGTCCAAGCTCCCCTGACTAATCTGAATTAAATTGGTGGGAGGAGAGAGCATTAACCTGGTGGCAGGATGATACCTGGGGGGCTTTAGGGACTGAGTTTGTGAAATACAATACCTCCACTTGCATTTGACAAGAACTTATCTCCTGGCCATTCCAGCTGCAAGAGAGGCTGGGAAATGCCTTTGAATACACTGGCCTGGAAGAAGACGAAACAGATTTGGGGAACAGCTGGTGAACTCTGCATATAACAGAAGTACATAGACTTGTTTAGATGTTCCAGGATTCATTCACCTGGACACCTCCATTCTGTCTTTTTGCCTAAAGTTATCCTGATTACATGGAGGGAGAATAATCCATGATTATTCTCTTGAAAGTACTTCCCCCAAGACTTCAGATGTCACCTACCCATCACCTCTTCCCCATATTCCCTTCCCACATTTACCCATAAGAACCTCCCCCTTCACCTGTCTTCCCTCTTAGGCAGGCCCACTCTCTCTTAAAGGCAGGGTCCACTCTATCTGCCTCACCATGTGTCCATCTGCCTACTGAACATGTAGGTAGAATCTCAATAAAAATTAACTGATGCATGAATAGAAGAATCTAGGCTGAGTTATAATAATCAAGCACACATAAAATTGGTTCAAAAATAAAAGAAAATAATTAAAAGAAGCAAAGACATTGATGTGGTATATCCCTGGGGAAAAGCCCAAGACATTCCAGGAAAAAAGAAAATCTTGGAAGTTCAGTAAAGCTCAGATCTAGATGTTGCCTCCATCTGTGACCACTCAGACCTAAAGAATATGAAAGAATGTGTGTGAACATGTGTGTTCACGTGTGTGCATGCATGCATGTGTATGCATGTGCACTTGTGTGTGCACATGCCTGTGTCTACTGGATTATACTGATTTCTTTGTCTGAGACAAGAACTCATGAGTCAATCTCTAACTTGGTCTAGTTTCCAGTCCTTTCTTTCTTTCTCAGGTTGGAACGTGCAGAGGGCTCAGGAGAGGAGAAAGGTAATTATGCCCCATGGGTGGAGAGCAAACTCAGCATTTTTTGCAAAAAGGCTGTGGGCCCTCCAAGGGACATATATGGCCAGAAGCCTGGCTTCAGCCATAAGATGTATTTCCAGCCTCAGGGAGGAAGAGGAATGAGGTGGTTGGGGCTTCTGCGGCAACAGCCTTTTTTAAAAAATCATTTCAAAATTAAATTAAATGCTATTAAATTAACAAAAGTGCCAAGGGAGGCAGGGAAGAGAGTTTCTCAGATAAATGGCCCAGGCTGGACATCTTCAAATCATGGAGATATCAGATGCCGGACTGGAAGGGGCTCTAGAAGGTCTCCTGTTAACTCTTACCCATGCGCTCAATCCTAATTTCCTGCGGAGTTTTCACAAAAGCACAGCGCAGGGCACAGCCTCCCGCAGAGGGTCAGCTCTGCAGGTGTGGAGCACACAAAGCTGGACGAGGTGATCCTGACACACACACGCCCTGGGGGGAGCATAGATGCCCCCACCCCACCCCCCACCCCATGCCCGTCATTTGTAGAGAAGTGAGAGGGAGTGATATGCAAGGTTCTCCGGGAAATTCTAGAAAGGTGCAGAGAGAGCTCAGAGGTTCCAGAGTCCCTGGACAGTCTCTTTTCCCAAAAAGGAGGTTTGAGAGGATATCAAAGACAGAGGGGTGGCCCAGGCAGGAGGCGCTTTCCTGTCTGTGATAATCCCCCGAGAGTTTACTGTGCAGCCCCTCAGGTCCAGGGGTATCAGGCACTGGGTGCACCAGGTACCGGGGACCACTGGTGACTAAGACCCAGCCCATCACAAGCCAGATAATTTCAGCTGCTGACCCACACTGGGGTGGAAGTAGGAGGGTGAGAGAGTACAAGAGGGAGGCCACTTTAGCAGGCAAGATAGCTGCTTTGAGGTGGTGCCAACTAAGCAAATGTGTATAAAGACAAGGGTGGGGGATGAGAAGTAGAGGAGTCTCTTGTGAGCTCCTACTGGGGGAAGGAGGTCAGTATCCTCAGGTGGGGGCTTCAGGGAGGCTTCCCTGGAAAGCAATCTTCTGGCTAAGAACAAAGGCTGACTGAGAGACAGCTGGAAAGGAGGTTTAATTCACTCAACATTTCAGCAAATCCACCTTGAAGACCTACTGTGTGCCAAGCTGTAGGCAGAGTGATAGAAATTCAGCAGAGATTAAGAGACTGAATCCCACATTTCAAAGAGGGTGGCAGACACTTGACAAGGAACGATGCTGAGGCTTGGCTTCCCAGAAAGGACATCTGAGGGTGGCTCATTCTTTGTGAAGGGAGTCGTTCTGTGCATTGGAGGGTGTGAGCAGCACCCCTGGCCTTGATCCACCAGGCATCAGAGGTTGATAGCACCTCTCAGTTACAACCACCAAAAACATCTCCAGACATTGTCACATGTTCACTGGGGACAAAATCATCCCAGCTGTGGGGAAGAACCACTGGCCTGAAATATAATAAGAGAAAACAACAGTGATATAATAGCATAGATAGAGGAGGGGGAAATGCTGAGAGCTTGGGGAGGGGCCTACCTAATGCAGACCCTAAAACACTCCTGCTCCAGAGTCTGGGGAGCACATTTCTGCAAACCCAGTAGACGCTCACACCCCTCATTTCAGCAAAGAATCACGGAGGGCTGGGGAGGGCCAGGAGAACCCAGAGGAGGAACACCAGGAAGGCAGTTCCGTTTGCTCCCAACGCGGCTTCAAACCACCTCCCCTGGCTGGACCCCCGTGGGTCTGCCCAGGAGACTGAGCAAAGGGTTAACACGTGATGTTTATTTATGAACTTGGCCTATTACTATAGCATAATTTGAATACAGTGCCTATGAGGTTTTTTATTGCCTGCTATAATTTCATTTTTAAAGCTCTCCCTATGCCATACTTTAAAAATGATATCTCAAACAAGAAATAAATTCTGTTTTGCAGCTGTGTTAACTATATTTACCCAGGGGACACACTATTTTGTCCTTGACACAAACCCCCAGGGATTTCGCAGAGAATTGCTTCCGCAGCTCGCTCTCTCTCTCTCTCACTCGCTCCCCATGCAGGGAACAGGCTGCTGTTATTCCCTATGACACCCCACCGAGCCCCAAATGCTGTCCAAAGAGGCCTGAGATGAGGGCAGAGGAAGAGCTGAGAAGCTTCTGGTGTGAGAGCAGCCTTGACTCCTCAGCATCTGGCTGTGTGGGCCTGGGGTCCCCCAAGCTCCCTGGCCTTCAGACTGGACAATAAGGACATTGGACACCGCACTGTCCCCTCGCTGTGCCCACAGCTGGAAGCCTGTAGCATCTCCGCACTCCTGGGGTCTGTGATAGCTTAGATAATTTCTCAGTCTGCAGAATGATGGCTTGGGAACTAAGTCGGCCGGCTTCCATGATTTTAAGCCTTTTATCTTCCCTCAGAGTGAAAAAAATATGGCAGAGCTCAACTGATAGTAACAATAGCTTACATTTATTGAGCGCTTACTCTTTGCCAGCTACTGTGCAAAGACCCGGCGTAAGCAAATTTGATGCTGACAGTGGCCCTTGGAGCGTGTGACTCAACCCATTGCACAGATGGGGAATGAGGCTCAGCAAGTCAGGGGGAATGTCCACTCAGGTGAAACCCACAGTGGGGTTCAGGGGAGACCATTCTTGGCCCTGCACCCTGCTATTAGCTCATCAGGGTGCTTTGGGACACAGGGGAGCCTGCTGCAGTTGGACGCCAGCGTGCAAAGGCGCAGGGCAGTCAGAGGGGGAGTGAGGCAGGCGTGGGAGGGGAGAGAGGAAGCCAGAGAGAGCCAGTTCCTGACACAACGCACAACAGAGGGCCCCCTTGACCTCAGCAGTGTCCCCTTGACCTCAGCAATGCAGATGCAAAATCTCCAGTTAGAGAGGGCAGCCCAGAGCTAGTTGTGTGGCCCAGGAAGAGACTACTCTCCTCTGCTGCTCAGTTACCCCAGCCTTAAAATGGGCACAGCACCACCGTGGTTCATAGCGCACTGTTACTATTATAATTTATGGAACACCTATTATTTTGATGGACATAAAAGCTGGCTCCAGATTGACAGACAGAGACAGAGAGAGACAGAGAGACAGGAGAACAGGCAGAGGAAACTTCAGGTTCAAAGACATATTAGCCTGGATTTAGGGACCTGGGTTTCAGTCTCAAGTGTGTCACTTACTTATTAGTGATGAGAGTCTGGACAGGTCACTTGGCCTCTGAGTCTCAGCTTCCTCCTCTGTCGAATGGAGATATAAATGCCCACACAGCCAACCGTTGTTTTGGATGAAAGATTACTCATGCAAAGCACTCGGCGTGTAGTAGGTGTTTAATAAACAGTAGCTGTATTGCAGTCAGTGGTGGCTCAGGCCAACTGGTGGTTGAGAAGAACATGGTCTTTGCTGCGTCCAGGGCTCAGCTGCATGGTGAGTGACACCTGTCTCTAAATCACAATGTCCTCCTCAGGAAAATGGGAACAATCCTTTCTCCTCCTTCATGGAATAGTAGGTGGAAGGATAGACAATGACTGTGCATACCTCAGCCTCACCAGGAGACAACACGCCCGGCCAGCGCTGGTCCCAGATGGAGGAGAAGCCGTGTGGAGGGCTCCCGCCTGGGTGGGCTGAGGCCCAGTCACTTGCATGAGTCCAGCCTAGACCAGCTGGTGCCACCAGCTGATCCCAGCCTAGTGAAGCGAAGCTCAGCCACCCACAAATACCTGGGAATACGTGATTGGTGTTGGAAGCCACCGTGCTTGGAGATGGCTTGTCCATAGCAAACTGGTGCCGGAAGTTCAGTCCCACCGAGTACATGTCTACAGACTCACAGACACGACTACTCTGGGGAGTATGACGGTGTGTCCCGGCTCTACTAAGCCTGTTACTAGATCTTCACAACAACCACAAGAGGGAGACACATTACGCCCACCATTTTACAGACACTGGAACTGAGGTGCAGAGAGGTGTGGTCACTTGCCCAAGGACACACAGCCAGGAAATCAAACTCACATAGGAAACCCAGATTCCGCTGACTCCAGAGCTCCACCTTGAGCTACTGGGTCACAGGGGCCTCTGGGCTGTCAGGGTTTGAGCCCAGTGCCCAGCATACTCAGTGCAACATAAATGAATGTTCCCTGTGCCTCTGGAAGTTACCAGGGGCAGCCCCTGGGGTCTGACCAACCAGGACCCACAATGCAGAAAGACCCCCACCTACTCAGTGCCCCCCACCCTACCCTTCCTCCCAGAGAGCAATCATTCGGGCTGAACACCTCCCTTGCAGCCCTCTGGCACCAACCCTATAAATATTAAACCAACGGTAATTAGGGGAAATCAGTCAGTCACCGCACTCTGGAGCCCTGCCACGTCTCCCCACCAGGCCCAGGCTGCCTTTGACTAAGGAGCTTTGTTTCTTTTAATTTGGGGACCTCATACAAGGCATGTGTCAGGCACCAGGACATCAAACTCATCCCCATGTGAGCCGTGGCCCCGCCAGCAGAGCCCCACCCCCTCAGGGCTTTGCAGGCTCTGCCAAGAAGTGGCAGAGGGGCTCTGTGTGCAAGATAGAGGCGGGGGGAACTGCAGGGCTCCTGTCAAGGCCCATGATGCCCCCCCTAGGGGACCCTGATCGTTTTTGAGTCGATCCTGTGGCATCAGGCTCCGGTGTCGCCACTTTGAGGGGTGATGACACAGAATGCATGGTGACAATGTGTCACATCAGAAAACAGCCCCATGGGCACTCTGGTGGGACCGCCAGCCCCAAGGATGCTGAGGAAGCCAAAGCTAGGGAACCTCCAGCAAAGAGGGCGACAGGAGGATGAGGAGACCCCCAGCCCACTTCCAGCCAGGCCTCGTAGAGGTAGGATAAACAGAAGGATGGGGCAGTGACCAAGAGTCTCCAATCCACACGTGTGTAAAAAGAATTGCAGCTTCTGCAGGATGTGAGGCTCTGTGGGTGCTGCACCATCAGAGCTCATATCATCAATCTTGCCCAGTACTAGCCACATCTTTGCTTGGAGGATGTTAACACTGGCCCCTGATATCGATGAGAGACTAAGGGTGATTAGAGGCAGGAAGGTGCAGTGACTTCAAGCAGAAACTCTGGAATCACAGGGAATTGTTCCCAAGTCCTGGCTGACAATCCCTGGCTGTGTAATCTCAAGAAACTTACTAGACCTCCCTGAGCCTCAGTCCCCAGATCTATAAAATGGGCATAAGAATAATACCTACCTACCCATTGAGGGTTTAATGTGATCATATGAAGACCATACCCGGTACATCAGAAACACCAATCAATTATTGTTGTAATATTTTCACCAAAGACCACACAGCTCCAAAGGGTTGGAGGTGCAATTCAAACCCAGGTCAGTTTCATCTGAAAGCCTATGACCTTTCTTCTGCTTCCCCACCCCCTCCCAGAGCCCCACCTGCCACCCATCCAGTGCCCAACAGAGTTTCTCTCCCTCTTAGGAACTTGGGGCAATCACAGCCTCCACAATCCCAGGCCAGGGGACCCACACAACATCAGACAGGGAAGGTGGAATCATCCCCACTTTGCAACTGCGAAACTGAGGCCCAAGACAGTAAAGGTATTGTCCCAAGAGCCCACAGCAAGAACCAGAAGCAGAACCAAGACCAGAACCCAGGTCTCTCAACCCCAGCCACTGCCCTCCCACTTCAGCGCACATCCCTTTGGCCTGCTACCCCTTAGAGTTCACACTGCAATTGCAACTTGATCCCCTTAGCCTCCCAGTAGCACTAAATGTACCCACTGTCTGCCTGGGAAACAGAGGAGACTAAGGCTGGAGATAGGCCCTGCCCTCAATCTCAGAGCAAATCAGAAGCAGAACAGTAAGAGGAATGTGGACCTCCTCCTGGGAGGCATCCCTGCCAGGGTATCTGCCAGGGTGCCTGGGTGGCCCCCAACAAAACCATGGCACCAAAAATGACAATGCTGTGCAAAGCAAACGCCTGCTGCACCAGCCTGTGCCCTGGAGGGCTGCACCCACAGTGGCTGTGCAGACCCATCTCGCCCTGCACCTGCAGAGGAAGGAGACCAAACCTCAAACCTGACAAAACCCACACGAGTGGCAGGTATTAATTGGTGCAATTAGGCAGCCCTTTCCCAAGGCCATAGAAGCCACAGCATCAATAATTAGACTCAGATTGGAATTCCTTTGGCTCTGTGTGTAAACAGGACACTCTTTCTGCAGTTTCGGTAAATGATTTGTTCAAGGGGGGAAACATTTACTGTAATTTGAAAGGCGCAATTGACTGTATTATTAGTGGATGTGAGTGCCCGACTGGCGGCAGACTCTGCATTAGTCTCTCTTCTGCCCAGGCCCAAAGACTGACACCCATGGAGGCAGGGACCCCTGCAGCTCAGGTGACCCAGTTTGGAAGTCAGAAAAGCCCCAACCTGAGTTGGAGTCCTAGCCCCCGCACTTAAGTGCTGTGTGACCTTGAACAAGTAATACAACATCTCTGAGCCTTCCTCTCCTCTTCTGTAAGGTAGGGAAAACCAGTCCACACCTCCTAGGGTTTCTGTAAAGATCAAATGAGTCAAGTGCACAAGAAATGTCCCAAAGCTGAGCTGTCGTCATTGTTATTAGTAATAATAAATATCACTATCATCTCCGAAGCATTCTTGCAGTCCCACAGGCACTGTAGTCCACTACGCATCCTCAAAAGGCATGAACCAGAACCAAAAGTGCAGTCCACTCAGTGGTCCTGTCTGGGACTCAGACTGAGCACCAACTCAAAGCATACTTGATTGAATCAGACAAAGCCCAGCACTTGGGGGGCTGAGTCTACAGTGAATGACCAAGCCTCACATCAGACAGCACTTCACAGCTTACAAGCGTGTTCTGTTAGGCCCCGGAACTCTCCCAACATTAGTGACACAACACAAGTTGACCTCACTATGAGCATTTTAGTGATGAGAAATCTAAAGCTTTAAGTGACTTTCCCAGAATCACACAGCTTGAAAGAGACACAAGAACTTGAACTCAGGTCTGCTGCCAAGCCCACCATAATCTCTTGGCAAACTTCCTCCATGGAGAGAGGGTGTGAAGCCGAGATGGGATACTGCCCCACCTGGAAAGGAGCCTGCCCTGGGCACCCCAGAATGAGATGAGAGTTTGTTTGGCTCATGAGCTCAACGAGGCCCCTTCAAAGGCCCAGGTGTCCTCATTGTCCTTCCTCTTCCTTCTTATCCTGGCCCCTACAGTGAGTGTCCCAGGGAGGTCCTCACACCCCCCGGGGCATCCATTCTGCATGCTCCTGCCTGGGGGCCTCAGCTCTATGGGGCACCCACCCATCTCCATTTCTGCAGATAACCCTCTGGGAGAGAGCTGGGTGGGAAGCCAAGCCCCCATGTATCTGGGACTAGCTGGGTGACCTTGCCCGTGATCAAAGCCTCAGCTCATGACAAGGTAGAAATGTGGGTTCTGTGAGGCCAAAGGGCATAGTTCTCTCTCCATCTCTGAGCTCCTGGCACAGAGTAGACGCTAAAGCAGGGGAGGAAGAAAAGAAGGGCAGAGGGAGGGAGGAGAGGGAGAAATAGGAGGAGGGAAGGAAGTAGGGAGGAAGTCTTTCCCATCCTTCAAAACCCAGCTCTACAGCCAGAGTCTCCATGAAGCTCCTGGGGTCTTTCCAAAAGTAGAGCAGACCCCCGGATAAACTGAGGAAGGAGAGACCCTGGTCAAGAGCGTGACTCCTCCAGGGGTCCCTCCTCCTCTCTGAGCCTCATTTTCCACATCTGAGGGCAGAGTGGGGTAACACAGGCCCCATCTGCTTGGGCTGGTTGTGCAATGAGTGAGAACGGGGTCTGGAAACCCTCCGTGTGCCCTGACAAATGAGCCCGTGATTCCTCTCACTCATCACCATCTTGCCCACCGACTTCCTCAAACTCAGCAGTTGTAAAAGCACGGGCTTTGAGTCGCAGCTTTTCCCTGACAAGTCGTGGGATGCTTTCTCTTCACTGGGCCTCAGTTTCCTGGACTATGATGGGGTGTGATGATGTCACAGCCCCCAGGGCAGGGTGTTTTTTGCTGAGCTCATGCAGATTCTCAGCACCCGGTTAAGCCAGAGTCCTCTTTTCTCTGCTGCTCCTAGAGTTTCCAATTTTTCTCAGAATAAACTTCACATCACCTTTAGAAGAAAATCCAGACATGCATGGGGGCCTCTGCCTCCCCCAGTCCTGTCTCCTCTTCTCCCACCTCTGCCACAACACACCTCCACCCCCAACTCCCCACTCACAAGCTTTCTGCCCAAGCCCGGGTCTTTGCCAAGTCGTTTCCCTCCTCCTAGAACACCCTTCCCTCTCCCTCTCTGCGCCGCTGCTTCTGCACTGTAGAACAGCGAATGCCTCAGGCCCGCCTGGTCTGGGACTCATCCAGAATCCTACCTTGAGTCATTCTCCCCCAGTTTCCTCCAGCATCCAACCTGGCCTGCAGAAGGGAAGCTCATGTGTCCACAGCCACCTCATCGGTGCATCTCTGCATTGGGAGTCAGGGGGAGCTGTGGAGAAGGGAGGAAGCTGACTCTGCAGAGGAAGGAGACCTCCAGCATTCTGCAGGTGCCTACTGTGTGCTGAGAGCTTCGTCTACACCGTCTCACATCCCCATCCGCAGATGAGACTCACCGGGGTTAGCAGACCAGCCTTGAGCCAAGGGTTCTGTGACATCACAGCCCAGGTTTTCTTTGCTGCTGCCACCGCCACAAGTCTCATGTGGCCCTACTGCACGCCGGGCCTCTGCAGAGGGCCAGAGACACAGCAACGATAAGACCAGACAGCCTCCATCCTCCTGGGGCTCACGGTCTTGGAGTCCCATATCAGGGAAAACGCTATCTTTCCCCGATGCCATTCCTCCCCAAAGAATCCAGGGGGAGAAAGAGGAAGATTTTCCCCAGATTTTAAAATGCATAATTTGGGGGCTCCTGAAAGAAATCTGGTCATATGGGTCAACTTCTGCCGAAAGAAGGTCCCTAGGAAAAGAAAAGAGGCCAGAACAGAGAGCTCCACGCAGGCTGGCAGAGGGCTGCCCGCGGGGGTTGGGGATGGGTGGCTGGAGGTTTCCCTCTAGGTCTAGTCCGGGGCCTGTGTGGGCGGAGGATGCTGTAACCCGCCCCGCACACCCCCTGCCCCCAGCTGGACTCCGGAGGAGAGTGGGACAGTGCGGCTCCTTCCTGCTGCCCTGCACCCGGCACCAGGCCTCTCTGTCCGTGGTGCCGCCATGGCCCACGCGCACAAGCGCTGTTTGCCTGCCGGCCAGCAGGCTGCAGTGGGATTCCCACCAGGTCCCCATAGGCCCAGAAACCAGGCGGTTCCCAGCCCGGGTGCCCCCCGGGTTGATGGCATGGGACCTGGCACCTCCTCACCTCCTTGTGCTGCGGGTGCGGGAGAGGCAGCCTCGGGCCTGGGAGGTGGGGGAGGGGCAGCCAGCAGTGGCAGCGAAGATATTTTAGTGCCCCATGAAAACCTGAATAAATAGTGTCTAACCTTTCCGCTCCCTCTTCCTTATCTCAATATTCCATTTAATAGCACCTTTCAGGCCTCACTAAAAGAATACGAGGGTTGTTATATCAGCTCTAAGTCACTGTTACAACCGGTCCAGCTGTCTCAACCATGACAACGCCTATACTGGTGGATCCTGGCTCCCTCTTTCCTTGTCGGCAAGTGTGGCTCCTGTTCTTCCAGGAGAGGCCTGGCTCCCCTCAGTAGAGATCACTGGGGCCCCAGGCAGTGCCAGGCAACGGGGCTCTGCAGGTAACCTGCTGGGTTTGCTAAGGACCCAAAATTCCCAGACCAAAACCCACACTGGTGACCTAGCACTGCTCTAACCAAGCACCACAGCTGGGTGACTTCAAGCACAGAGATTTATCCTGCAGTTCCAGAGTTTAAAGTCAAAAATCAAAGTGTGGGCAGGATGGGTGCCTTCTGAGGGCAGCAAGGGAAGGATCTGCCCTAGGTCTCCATCCCTGTCTTGCAGGCGGCCATCTTCCCCGGGTCTTCACACGGCCTTTGTCTCTGCAGGTCATAGTAGATAATAATAAAGAGAGGTGGCATCTGCAAACAGCTTACAGGGTGCTCTGCACCATACCTGGCCTTGCACATCTGTTCTCCTTCATCCTCCATGCAACCTCACGAAGCAGTCACCGTCCTGTCCCCGTCCTGATGAACGAGGACAAGGCTCCTGGAGGTCAGGTGATATCACAGCTGGGAAACTTCAGAGTCAAAGCTCAAACCCAGCCATGTGTCCTCCCTACACCGCCACCTTGGTGGGGCTGTAACCAGAGGGCCCGCTTCTAGCGGGCTGCCCTCATGGGACGCCCTTGCTCCATCTGAGACTTAGTTTCCACACCTGCAAAATGGGAATAAAGCGAGGCCCACAGGGTAGTGTGGTTCCGCAACAGTGCCTCAACCTGCATGAAAAGCCTTTCATCACCAGGTGAGTAGAACTCAGAAATAACAGACTCAGAAATAACAGACACAGATGACTATGTCGGCCACATGTGAGTGTGTGCCGGGTCTTTAAAGATCTCTGTGTCTCTCTCACGTCAGGGGAGGTGTTTGTGAATTGCAGGTATGTAAAAGCCCAGGCATGTGCTTAGTGTTTGTACATTCCTGGGTCAGCAGGGCTTGCACTTGGCAACCTGGCCGTGTGTGCGAGTGAATTACCAGGACACGTGTGTTCACACTAGCCTGGCTGTGCCTGCTGAACAGACCGGAGAGCATGTCTGCATGGTGCCCCCGTCTGTGTTCCTGTGTGCAGGGACACCTGCCACACACCTGGGTGAGCAGAGGTGAGTAGACGCATGAGTACATGTGTTTGCCTGAGAGCGTATGGTGTATGCCCAGGTGCATGTGTGTTGCATGTTGCGTGGATGTGGGTACCTCCCTGCCTTTGTATTCTGGGCACACAGCTGTATGCCCATATGTGCATCTGCCTGAGTCTGGCCCACATGCCCTGTGCCCATGACTGTGCTGGCCAGGGCTGGAGATGTGCATGTGGCCGCATCCTGTGCATGTGGACATCATGTGCAGGATCTAGCGCTGGGGTAAATGAGGCCTTTTCCGCCCCTGGCTGCACCCAGGGCCTGCAGGCAGCTGCACTAATAAGGCTTCTTTCCCCGAGGCAGTGGCTTCCAGGAGCAGGTCTGGGAGTCAGAGCCGCGGGGCTGGACCTCGCCTGGGCTGCCTCGTCAGTGGGACCATGGGCCACCGTGACCCTGTGCCCGCTGGTGACCCAGGGTTGGCATCAGCCCTGCATGATCCCTGTGGAAGCAAGGTACTCTCCATACTATGTTCCCATCTCCCCAGCACTCTAGAAAAGCCATGAATGGAGCAGGATCCACCCACCTACACCAGACCCCTCTTATCTGGTCTCTGACCAGCTGTGAACACTGCCTGCTGAGGCCTCGGGCTCAGTATCTATAAAAAGAGGCAAGAAATTGACCTGAAGCCCTAGGATGAGGCCTTTGCAGGTGGGCTGCCTCCCCCAAAGCTTCAAATTAGATAGCTGGGGTAAGGATGAAGCAAGGAGGAGAGGAAAAGGGTCTCTCTCTGCCATGAGACCCTACTGGGGAACTAGAAATGCTCTATAAATGATCCTGACAACCCAGAGCAAGGATACCAATGATGGTAATGGTGATGATGATGACAGCTACTGGTTACAGTTCTTTCCAAGGGCCAGCCAGCAAGCTGTGTGACGGTGCTATGGTCATTATTGTTATCTCTGCTGCCCTGCTCAGGTCCGGGAGCTCCACCACCCACCTCCCCACTCCACAGAGCTGCCTGCCAGGAAGAAAATACCAGATCTTCTCGCCAGGGTTTAATTAGGTCTCTTAAAAGGCAGAGTTGGCCTGGGGCCTGCAGGGAGCTTGGAGCAAAGGAAGCTGCAAGTTAGAGAGAAGGTAGCTGCAGAGACAAAGCTGGGCCAGTCTGGGGGTCTCTGACTCAGGAATACCCTATTCACTGCCAGGGCCTCTTAGTGAAGCTCAGGTCAGAGCAACTTTAACACAGACATACACATATACAACACACACACACAGAGAGAGAGAGAGAGAGAGACAGCTCTTCAAACCCCCTCATCCATTCTTTGATGTTAAGCAAAAGCCCTATCCAGTTTCATCAAGGCAAGATAATGCTTTGATTCCTCAATGTCAGACACACCTGGATTTAAATCCTGGGTCTTCTCCTTCATGACTGTGTTACCTTGAACTATTGACTCTCCATCTCTGACTCTGTTGCATTATCTTAAAAACAGGGATGTTAATGGTACCTACCCCACAAGGTGGCTGTAAGCTTCAGAAAGTAAAATGCAAGTAAAGGGCTTGGGCCAGGGTGTGGCACACAGTGAGTCCTCCTTTTGTGTCAGCTACAGTGTTGCAGTTGTGGATGATGATGCATCAGTCAAGACAGGATAAAGTATGCTGCTGTAACAAGTAGCCCCCAAATCTTCACACTTGTGCTGCTTCTCCCTCAGGTTGGTATAGGAACCAACCAACTTACCAGTTACTTGGGGACTGAGATTGACAGGCACAGCCCCCACCTCAAATGTTATTGTATTGGCAGGAAAGAGAAATCCTGAAATCACAGTCATTAAATGCTTCATTCTAGAAAGTAGCCTGCCTTTGTCCCATGGGTCAGACCAAGTACAATCCCACCAGCCACAAGGAAGTACCACCCCACCAGAAAAACAAAACTCTGATGAACAATTGATATGATACCCCCCAATAAATAAAGCCAATATAGAATCCTATAACTTCACAAATGGGAAGAGTCTTGGAATCTAATTTTTCAGATCGGGAGCTTAGGAGCCAGAATAGGGAAGAGACTTATCCAGGAGACACCACAAATTGACTTCAGAACTGGAATTGATGTTCCTAACCCAGCTACTCCTGTTCACTCTGCAACATCCCCTTGGCCCCAGTGATTCAAATGTACCAACACAAGTCTAGTCAATGAGAAGAAATCTCCTGGGAGATTTCTAGAAAATATTTCCTCTGTCCTTAAGATAAATCTGGAAAAGTCTCTCTAGTTTTGGGTGGCAATGTTGTGTGAGGATGAACTGCAGTAGCCATTTCATGACCATGAAGAACAAAAACCCATCCTCTAAGGAAAAAAATATGAAAGTACAGAAAGAACTTAGATGTCAAGACCCTGAATTAACTGACTCTTGAGCTTCCCTACCTCTGAATTTCTTATTGTGTAAACCAAGTAGCCTTGGGTCTTCCTCTGACAGCCTAGCATCCCGACAAATTGAGCCCTTGTGCTTCTATTCCATCCACTCCACTCCTCCTATTTGAAGGAAACTTATTTGGGGCATCAACTTAAGAGTCCCTCCTCCCAGGTTTCCCAAATTCTCCCCAACCTAGAACAAATTCCCCTCTCACCCTCTCAAAATACCACCTCCCTTTTCTTCATGGGGCTTTCCCTCGGTTTCTGATGAGTTCTTCACTGGTGTGATTCTATGACTTACAGCTTCCCCCTCCACTGGAACATAAGCTGTGGCCATAGGGTGAAGACAAAGTGTTTAGACCGCATTTTAAACATCTGTAATTAGCACAGTGCTGTCCATAGCCGACCCACAAGGTCTGTTGAATGAAAGAAGAAATTCATGTGCACATGCTCATTCGATTGCTCTTTTATTCCAAAATACCCACCAAGCAAGCTTCAGGAGGCCAAGAAGCTTTGCTTTGTTCACTGTTGGATTCTCAAAGCCTGGGAAGGTGTGTGCCACTGAATAAGCACTCAAATATTTGTTGAGTAAATTGGTAAATGAACTGAACTCCCTACATATGCAAGCAGTCAGGCTAAGCGTACCTGGGCATATGGAAGGAGGCGAGCCAGTATTATGCATAATGCAATGACAAGAGTCAGCAGTGACACCGCCAGCTTCCATAGAAGAGCGGCTACCTGAAAATAATACTAGCCTCCGCTGATGTAACTCTTCGGCCTATTCCTGGGTAGGAAGCCCCTTGAGGGCAGTGAGGGTTTCTGGAGATGCGTGTGTCCAGGCAGATGAGACTGGTCCTGCCGGGACTCAGTTCCCATCACTGCTCACACCAGATGGCTCTCCCGGGCCCTGCATCTATCATGGCAGTTGGTCCTGAAGAAAACAGAAGCGACTCTTGAGAGATGGATGTTGGTGGCAAATGGGCTGTGATGATCATGCGTCTCCATTTTCCCCTTAATATACATGATGAATAAACTTAATTACACGGAAAATTGCTGCCATTGAAGAATGTGGCGCATGTAGCTCTCCCGTGATGCTTAGTGCATCCTCGCACTTCCAATGGTCCAAAATTTCTAGGGAGGGATCAGAGTCACCCTCCCTGATTCCAGGATCAGTCTTCACAAGCAGAAAGTCAATCTCAAGAAGACTAAGAACAAACTACTGGTGACACGGAGCTATAGAGTATCAGCTCTGAGAGGATCTGGAAAGTATGTCGCATCCAAACACCCAATTTACAGATGGGGGTAACTGAGTCCCAGATAGGGATGGATGTGATGTCGTGGTTCAAGGCCACGGAATAAATACATTGTTGTCCCTCTCTCCCCAAGTCCCCCATGTTCCTCCAATCCAAGACACTTAAATGAAACCCCTCATGGTTTTCATTTGGTCAAAAGCAGATACTTGGGGAAACTGACCTGTACTATGGGTCAGGTGGACAAAATTTGAGCACTGTGCCAGACCACAGCCAGTGCTCACTAAAAGCTAGCTGTCCTTTGTATTGTTATTATTACTAATTTGATGTGTTTCATAAAAGCAATTCCCCTACATTGGAAAAGGGGGAAAATTCAGGATCTGGAAGGTAGAAAATGTAGGTTTTGGTCTGGCCTGTATTACTAATGAGCTCTGGGCCATTTAGCAAAGCCACACCTGCCTCTAAACCTCAGTTTCCTTTGCTGTAAAATGAACATAGTTATCTTTTCCATGAACCATCAGTGGACGGTGGAGGCTCCAGTGTGTAATGAATGGCTGAGCTGCACAAACTTGTAAGAGGCTGCTTAATAGTGGTAAGAGGCTGGATAATAGTTGTAAAAGGTTAGACAATACTTGTAAGAGGCTGGATAATAGTTACACGAGGAGACGTCCACACATGTTGCCTTGTAGTCAGTTTCGATGGAACATGAGGACAAATGTCCTGGGAATCCCCGTCCCTGCCGTGATGGAGACAAGCCTGCCTGAGGCCAGGTAGCTGGGCGGATGGTGAGGGGGTGGGGGATAATAAGAGCTGACCTCTGTGCAGGATCATTATCATTATTCATCAGGCGCCTATCCGGGGGCCATTATATGCCATGGGGGGGCACTAAGAAAGACACGAGCTCTGCCCTCAAGGAGAGCAGTCTGGGAAAAGACACAGACATAGTTCAATCCATTCACATGGTGATGGGAAAACAGCCAAAAGTGCTGCAAAGCACAAGAGAACCCTCTCAAGAAGTGTGAATTTGAATAAATGAATCATTCATTCATTTATTCATTCTTGCAATATATTCAATGGGTTGGAAACACAGCAGTAAATAAAACAGACCCTACTTTTATTGATGTGAGACTTGTCCAGACCAACAGTAGGCACTGGAAAGGGCACTTCAAACAGAGGAGGCAGCAGGATAAAGGCAGAGAGCCATGAATCCATTTGGTAATGCTAGAACATAAACAGAAGATGAGGCTGCACGGGAAAACTCTCCTATTCTGCAGTTGGCGAGGAGGTAGAAATATCTAATTCCCTATCTTACTCCACCTACCCATCTTCTCTCAAAAGTGCACTGGGCAACAGACAGATGGACAAACAAATATGGTCTAATCTATGTGGTGGAATATTATTCAGCCATAAAAAAGAATGAAGTAGTGACATGTACATCATGTACAAACCTTCAGGATGTTATGCTAAATAGAATAACCCAGACACAGAAGGACAAATACTGCCTGATTCTGCTTATACATGGGACCAGGATAAGCAAATGCACTGAGACAGAATAGTTGGGGGCAGGAGAAGATAGGAGTTATTCTTTAATGAGTATGAGGACAGAGTTTCTGTTAGAGAATATGAAAAAATTCTGCAGATGGATGGTGGTGATGGTTACACAACAACATGAATGTTTTTAGTACCACTGAACTGTACACTTAGAAATGGTTAAAATAGTAAATGCCGTGTATATTTTACCATGATAAAGACAAAACTTGTAAAACGGCACACTGTGCTAGTTTAAGCTACCGCTGTATCATGTAAAATATTTAGACATTCATTCATTCATTCATTTGCTCATTTCACAAATATTTATTAAGCACCAACAACACACTCAACACAGTTTCAAGCACTGGGGAGGCCGACAAAGACAGACAAAAGACAAAAAGACAGACAAAGCCCCCCACTATCACGGAGGTGACAGGAACGCAGCAGCCAGACAGTAAACAAGGAAATACATTATAGACTAGATAATTATGGATGGTGATGAGCAAAGAAGGCTATAAACACAGCTATGGCTGGGGAGAAGTGGGGAAGGAGGTTCTCTGCTTCATAGAGTGTAGACCAGACAAAGCTTGGAGGTAGCAAGTGCCCTGAGGCCATTCCAATGGCTGGAGGAATGTCCTACGAAAGAAGAGACACTCTCTCTAACAGATGTGCATCTTTGACTCTCTCCCACTCAGAGCTTTCTGATCACAGTCCCACTCTAGGAAGGAACAAAGGCCTGGGGACAGGCCAACACAGCTAAGACCCAGGGCCCCCTCATGAGCCATCTCCGAGCCTCACCATCGGAAAGTTCTCCCACATGTCTGACCTTCCTCTCTCCTGCTGCAGGCACCTCTTTAGAGTCTTCAGGGAGACGAAGACCCTTCTTAGGAAGTGACCCTCAGGCTGACCTTGCCAGCCCCACAATCTCTAAGAGCATCCCCTGAGACCCACAGAAGGGGAAGGAGCCCCACACCAAGCGGTTGTTGGTGAGGCACAGCGAGCCGGAAGCTGCAGCTCTGGAGCAGTAATACAATTAAGTCCCAAGCTGGGCGGCCCATTAGTGCCTTTAGATCATCCAAAGGCAATGTTTTCCTTAATGAAAGGTTCTCTGTTACAAAATTGGGCTTCCATTCATCTCCATTATGGGGGGCAGTTTACCTGCTAATTCATACAGCCTGGCGCATCCCCTGGCAGGGGGTGGTGGCAGCACGGAGGTGCGGAATGGCTTTCCAGACGCCGGGACTCTGATGAACGGCCATCCCCACAGCTGCAGCAGACAGAACATGCAATCCTCCTGGGGCCGGCTGTCTGCCAGCGTCTAGGGGATGACAGGAGACAGAGGCTTTGCGAGATGGGGCAAAATTCAGGCTGAGACTGGAAGGCTCGTGCCTCGGGAGAGGGGTTCACCCTGGGTGACTTCCCGTGCAGCCACAGGAAGTAGGGTTTCCATCCCAGTCTGATCAGAAGTGCTGGAGGTCCCGGCTTCAGCTTTTTCAACCTTCCAATGAGGGGTCCACATTCCTTGTTGCTCACCTGCCGCCATCAGCACCCTCCTGCGGGTCTTCTGTCAAGATGCTTCAGGGACCTGACCCCTCTGGGCACGTCCACCACGGCCTGTCCAGTCTGAGTCATCACCCCCTTGGATCTCATTTACGGCAACATTCTCCAGCTGGACATGAGCTGGGTATTGATATAACTGACCCCACTTAGTCCTCGCAAGGAGCCCATGAGGTGAGGACTATTATGAACCCCATTTCACAGATGAGAAATGGAGGCTAAAATGACTCACTGGTGTCTATGTGACTAGGAAAGTCGTCTTTTCCTGGCTTGAAACGCAAGTCCTTTGGCTCCAGGTTACCACATACTAATACTACCTGGGAGCTGGGCTTCACACCTTTCTCCCTACCCAATACCTCCCTTCTCCCCGCCTTTCTCCTGCACCCCCACCCACACAGCCTCCTGTGGGAACCAAGGAGTTAACCTCTCCCTCCTGTTTGCCCAGACTCAAGTTCATTACGCTGACTAATTGCTTCAAAGTCAGCGATTCCACACTGCTAATGGAAAATGTATCTGCAAGTAATAGATTAATTGGCCACTTGCGATCTACGATCAACTCTCAACCAGAGGATCGCAAGGCGAGATGGACCCACCCAGCCAGTCCTTCGGGAACCAGGAAAGGCAGCCAGAGGCTCAACTCAAAGGGGCTTTGGGGCATCCACAGTTTCACTGACCACCACCCTGAGAAAGGCCAGCCAGAAGCTTCTGCCCCCAAAGAGAAGCGTTCTGCATCCTTTTCAAATCATTAAAATGCAAGTGTGCTAACTTGAAAAGAACAGAAATCTTATCAGCATAATGAGCCACCAAATATCAGAACACCAGCCTCCCCTTACCCAGAAGGAGGGAGGGATGGAGGGGGCTTTCCCAGAGGTTAAAATTCGTTCATTATAAACCAACAGCTACCAGTTTGCACACTAGCCATGTGCTGTCCACCGCACGGTCCCATTTAGTCCTCAAGTGCCCATGAGGCAGGAGCCATCATTATCCCATTTTACAGAAGGGAAGCTGGGCTCAGAGAGATGGAGCAACCAGCCGTAGGTCTGTGTGACCCCAAACCAACAAGAGATTTTATCCTCTTGTCCAGGGGACCAGCAAACAACAGGCCGTGGGCTGAATCTGCCCCAGTTTGTAAATAAAGCTGTTGGAACACTGCTACACTGCCTTCGTTGACACATGGACTTTGCCCCACAACAGCTGAGTGAGTCCTGAATCTGCCCTATGTTTGTAAATAAAGCTCTGTTGGAACACTGCTACCCCATATTAGTTGACACATGGACTTTGCCCCACAACAGCTGAGTGAGTCATTAGGACTGAAACCACCCCTCCACCAAAGCTGGAAATATTTACTACGTGCCTCTTTGCAGGAAAAGTTTGCAGCCTACCCTTGACAGAGCAACTTACTTGTCCCAGCAGGTGTGACTCGTACCTCAGTGAGATGAGGGGCAGGTGACCACGGGAGACGAGGGCTCCATGAACCTGGAGACTCCGAGGAAAGCCCCGCCTCCAGGATCCGCTGGCTATATAAGGAAGGTTTCGGTGAGTCTGGGAGCTTGGAACTGGGGAGGCACCCCAGGGGGCACTCGACTGATGCTTGGGAGAAGAACAAAGAACACAGGTGGTCTCAGAGGTTGGGCTTGGCCGAGGCCTTTCCTCCTTGGCCCGCTGGTAAATGAGGAGTTGCCCCCACCCCCTGGCTCCAGGCTCCCTGGCTGGCTGGAGAGTTTTACTGGCTGAATGAGTCACAGGAGGCTGTAAAAACATGAGGGCTTTTTCCTTTAAGTCTCCCCTGTAAGTCACCTCGAAGCATTTCCCTGATCGATTGGCTCTTCTCCCCCTTGTAGGAACCCTCCCCAGGGGACTGTTTGCAGAAAGGAATCGGCCAGTTTGCATTTAGTCACCTTTATCTGACCCAAGAGATAAATCTCTCTTAGTTTGGTTTTTCTACAGGGGGGCTGGGGATGCTGAGAGGCTGGAGCTGCCCTGGGGCAAATGCTAGAGACCTCACTAATTCACATGCTGATTATTCCAAATGGGAGCTGATGTGAGGGCAGGAAGGGGCTGAGTTTCCTAGGAAAACTCTTTCTGCTAAGGACAGAAACCAGCCTCCCTGGTGGCACAGGGGTTAAAGTCTCAGCACTATGAAGCTATCACCAGCCACTATGGCATGAGTTCTATCCCCTGCCAGGCCACTAACCCACATGGTGCAGCAGACCTCTCCTATCTCGCCCGCTGCTCCCCTCAGCAGTGTTTTTCAGTAGATCTGCCTGTTCTGCTCCCCACTCTCTGTCTCTGGAAAATCCTTTCACCACGCCCCTCTTCCCCTCCTGCACCTCTGTCCTGCACCCCAGTTCCTGTATGCATAAAAAAAAAATATTTAAGAGACCGGGTGCCTTTGAGCTTCTTCAGAGCATCTAGCCCCCCCCCCACCGGGGGGATGCCACACATGGATCAAGCCTGTGAATGGGATGCTGTGGACAGGAAAAAAGGGGGGGTCCATTCTGGGGAGAGGGATTTCAAGCTGGACAGAAATGGGGTGTGTATGCAGTGTGTCCTAAAGACCATACTTGTGTTGCAAGCCCTGAATTCAAATCCTAGCTCCCCTCCAGCCCAGCAGCAAGATCCTGGGTGAAAAACTTACCCCCTGAACCTTCACTTCCTCCTTTGTGAAATGGACATGACACTGACCCAGCAGACACTGACTTCAAAAAATGGTCTCAAGGACTAAATGCCCTTCCGCATGTAAAGAAAGGGTCCACACAAGGCAAACCCAGGGAAGATCACGTCTATCTTCACTGTCACCCGTGTCCTCATCCTTGCATTTGTCTCTGTATGGCAGAAAAGTAGAAGTTGTTACTCAACACCCACTCTAGATGCCTTCCCACCAAGACTCCAGGCTGCTTTAGCCCACCCAGTCCCAGCTCCTCCATCCCCTGCAGGAAGCTGTCCCGCTGGCGATCAGATCTACGAGAAGAAACTGCTGGCTTCCCCAGAGGCGTGGGTTTTGTGTCCAGAGATCCTGAAACTCTCCAGTCATAAATTTCCTTCCATCATCCAGAGACCCCTCCCTGCAAGGTGTCCCTGGACTCCAAGAAGATGCTTTTAGATGCTCTAGCAAGTCTTTCTGAGAAGGGTTAAACTCTTTGTCTCCCCTCCCCATGAAGCACACTGGGTAGGAGGCAATGCCAAACCCAAGGAGGCAGGTACAGGGAGACTGTGCGGGCACTGTGGGCTGGGCAAGGAGAAATGTTCGGAGCAGGCTGAATCCTACCATCTCTTTCCTCTGAGGAAGAGCAAGTAAAGACCCAGCACCCTCAGACCACCTCTCCAACCCCAGCTCTCTCACCGCCCCGTCAGCCTGGCGGCTGGGTCTCTGTAAGCCTGTTCCCGCATCAGGCGAATGGAGTACACTTGCATCCGCCTCATGGCATCACCATTAGATTAACAGACAACAGGTCACAGAGCCCAGGTAGAGTGTCAGCATGTGTCATGGGTAGATATTCATGTCAACAAAGGGAGTCCCTCCCGCAAACTGGACACCATAGCTCATCCTAGTTTGGCCACAAGCTAACTGATGACCTTGGATGAGGCCCTGCCCTCTTTCTGGCCTCAGTTTACCCCACCTGTTCTCCAGACTCTCCCACCGCTCTGAAGTCCTCCATGCTGTGGCACACTCCATCCTCACGCTGAGTCTGAGCATCTTTGCCCCTGAATCTCTGCACACCTCTGAATGCAATTACCTATTCATTAGGTGTTTTTTCCAGGAACAGAATCAGGGGGCTGCCAAGACGGGTTCACCCCATGTCCTCTACTTCTTTGAACCGTCAGCAGGTGTGCACATACACAGGCACACACACACACACACCTTGACAGAAGAGCCATCTCCCGCCACCTTCATCCTCCCCCATCCCCATCACATGTTCATCCAGAAGTCCTTGTCAGAATATCTCCCCCGGGACAGGCAGGTGGGAAGTGTCATTTTGGATCCATTACCAGAGCTCTAAGGTGCTTAGAGATGATCAACACCGGTGCCAGCCTCCATCCGGGGAGGAGGGGCCGCGGGAGCAGCCCGTGTCTGGCAAGGCCTGCCACCCCACACCGCTGGGTACCACCACCCGGGGGGGCGGGGGGCGGCAAGGAGGGCTGTCTCGGGGCCAGAGACCCCCGCCACTCTGTGTCCTCAGATTTCCCTGCCAGGGCTGATTTGAATAATTCAGCAAGGCTGGGTCTCCTGGGCACTATTGTCTTCAGTGAAGGCAAATCAGTCGCCTGCTCGGCCTGTTAAGAGGGCCCCTGCCTGCTGCCTTTTTCTGTAAATCAGGATTAATGAGTTGGTGAGGGGAAGCACCGAGCCCTGGGCAGAGGCGCTGGCAGCCAGCTCTCCGGAGCAGCGGGCCTCAGAAGTGGCTCCCGCCTCAATGTCCTCGGGCAGTCTTCTGTGGCAGTCATCAACCTGTCGATAACTAGCCTTCACCCAGCCCGCCAGGCCCTGGCCCCACGCCTGGCCCCCATGGCTCCAGGGGAAAGAGAAGCCAGAGAGAGGGCTGTCTGCATGTGCACTTTGCCCCTTACTCCCACCCCCAAGCTGGGCAGGTTCGGGCGGTGCCAAGGACTGGGCTCCTTCCCTGCAGGCTGCGCCGGAGAGAGGAGTAAGGGAGACCAGCCTGGGGCCCGGACACAGCTTATTAGACTCCAGACAGTGAGAGACAGCAAGTACCCCGCGCCTGGCTTTCTGACAGCTGTCACTCACACAGGGCACGGGGACAGAGGCCTGTGCCTCTCGCTGGCGCTGCCTTCCTGTCTCCTTCCTCCTTATAGGAACTAGAGCAGGTGGGCTCTGGTTATGCCACTTCCATGCTGTGTGGCCTTGGGCAAGTTATTTAGCCTCTCTGAGCCTCAACTGCCTCACCTGGAAAGTGGAGACCAAATATTTCCTTGCCCCACAGGTTGCTGAGAGGATTCCCAGGTAAGCAGGCTTGAAAGAACAGCACCGGCTGATCTGAAGCCACAGTCGTGCGTGATCACATTGTATAGTTTCGTTATCATTATTCATTCTAGAATCACGCTACTCAAAGTGTGGCCTGCAGCCCACACTGGGTGGCAAACTCACCAGCACACAATGAAGTACACACCAAGAAAGAGAGAATGCAGAATCTTTCATGATGATTTGAACAGATAACTTTATATCTATCTGTTGACTCTCAAGACACAAAATCAGGGGTCTTGGAATTCACGTGTATTTCAATTTTTCTAATTTTTTTTCTTACTCTCTCACAAGAGCAGAATGGGTTGGAATTCTTTTTAAATACTGGTTCCTCAGCACAGATAGCTTGAGAAGCAAGTGTTCTGAACAAACTGTAATCCCCTAGGGATCCAGTTGACCTACAAATTCTGATTCAGGAGATGGGCTGGGACCCATGAGTCTGCATTTCTAACCAGGCCTGGGCAATACTGATGATAGCAGCCCCAGGACCATCCTTGCTGTCCCCTCCCTGACCCAACTTCAGTCCCTCCCTGACTCAGCTTCGGTCCCTCTAACCCCTGACCCCAACCCCACAAGTGCTGCCTCCTCATCTTCCCACCATGGCCTCTAGACTCAGAGGTCCAACAACTAGATGTGTGGAGCAGATGCTGAGTGCCAGCGTGTGAGGCACTGCGTGCCCTGCCCTAGGATGCCAGCAGTAGCCCCTCTCTCTGCAAATCACTGAGAAAATTCCTGCCAATCCTGAGCACAGTGCCGGGCAGGCAAACTCAGTCAGTGGAGGCTATTGTCACCTTTCTATTTCACTTCACTTTCTCCTCCTGCAACACCTGAATCTAGTGATGTTACAGTTTGTTCAGAACACTTGCTTCTCAAGCCACCTGTGCCTCACACAGGTGTATGTGTCAGCTATCACTGCATAACAAACCAGCCCCAAACCTTAGTGTCTTAAAACATACCCTTTATCCACGGCTGCCCATGAGACTACGAGTCAGCTGACTCTCCTGCTTTCTTCATCTGTCTCTACAGCTATTGCTGCCTCAATTCTGCATCTGTGGCCACCTGGATACCAGGATACCTGGATACTGGTGGGACAGTTCCTACCTGCTCCTTGTGACCTCTCATTGTGCACTAGGCTCTCTCCTGAGCTGCTTCTTCTCGGGGTCAGGAATGAGAGTGAACAAAGTCTCTAGGCTCACAACTGGCATACAGTCACCTTCACATTCCACGGGCCAAAATACATGCCCTGGACACCCCAGATTCAAGGGGCGGGAAATAAACGCCACCTTGTGATGGGAAGAGCTGTAACACCACACTGCAGAGGACATAAACACAGAGAAGGGGACATTCAGGGCCATCGCTAGAGGCTTCTCATTTGCCTGTTTCTAGATGAGGAAAGTGAGAGGGTCAGGAAGGCTCTGAGACTCACCTGAGGTCAGACAGCTGCTGGAAAGGAGCACAGCCACTGCCTGAATCTTAAAACTATGCTCTTCGCCTCCCTTCCAGACTCTTCTCTGTGTGTGAAAAGAAAAAAAAAAAAACATTTTGGTAACTCAATTCACCAAAGGAAGAGGATTTTCAAATATTTTGACATCTCCAGTGGAGGTTGCTGCCTGCTCTGGCTCCTCAGCCACCCCTGCCCTCTAATCACAGCCCTGTTTTCCATCACCTGCTCTCGCCTTTCCTCCCGGGCCTTGCAGCTCCAGGCAATTTATCTTTCCTTCTTTTTTTTAATGGTCTCTTTAACACAAGGGTTTTCTAACGAGACAAATTGAAGGGCTTGGCATCAAGCAGTGCTCATGTACTCGCGGGAACAGAGGCAGCCAGGACCAAGAGGTAACCCAGAGAAAAGACATGCAGTGACTAAGTGGTCCTCAAATTCCAGAATTAGGGAATTGTATGTCTTTAGGCTCTCTGTTTTCCCATTTGAGGAAAAGGGTATCCTTGTCCCAGGAAACCAGTGGCTCTTGTCCTGGCTTCCCAGGCTGCCACATTGCTGCAAATACCTATAGAAGTAACTTGGACTGGGTTGCAGCAGTACAAGTAGTTTAGCAACTGGTAGTCTGGAAATATAACTTTGCTTTTCTGTAATTGGGCATGATTTCTATACAAACCCAGGGGGCAGAAATGCAATCATAGTCCATTTAGGGTCTTCTGCCTTTTTTCTAAAGTACCATCTAAATTTGGGAGAGATCACAGTATGCCAGAATGAGGGAACTGGTATCAAAAATTGCCCCCAAACTTAATGACTTAAAATAACCATAAACATTTAGTATGTCATGTGGCTTCTATAGATCAAAAAATCTCAAGCAGTTAATTCAGGTGTTCAGGCTCCAGATCTCTCATGAAACTGCATTGACCTGGGCCGCAGTCTCATCTGAAGGGTTGACTGCTGCTGGAAGCTTCACTTGCCAGAGGCTCCCTCACATGCCCGTGGGTGAACTCTGGCTGTTCTCAGGGAACCCATGTCTTTCAACAAGGGCTTCTCCACAGAGCCACTCAAGTGTCTTCCCAACATGACTTCCAAGGGATCCAAGAGAAGGAGTGGAAGCTACAAAGCCCTGTATGACCTAACCTCAGAAGTCACACATCATCTCTGCTGCATGAAGCCGATGGTGAAGACACTCCTGACTTAATGAAGAGGAGACTGCTCGAGGGTGTGAAATCCAGGTGGAGCACATTGGGGGCCATCTTGGAGACTGGTCACCATGGAGGGGCAGGAATGAGGATCAGCTGGTCTCTGGGGCGTAGCTATCCTAACTTCTGTTGAGATGTCCTCACTGTTGTGTGGCCCATGTACTTTGCAGATACCCTCCTTCACTTCTGACTTCAAATCCTCATGTCCTTGTTCATTTCACATCCCCCCTGACTTTTTCCATAGCCCAGGGAGTGTCTTCTTAGTCGTATATAAAGGGATGCTTCACTTTTACATCCTTCCAAATCTTTTGTCACATGCCAAGTCCTTGGCTGGCTTTTAAAATTCAAAAGCCAAGAATCGACTCCTTCCTTGTCTGCGTTCTGCTGTGTCATTCTTTCTCTGAGGTAATGAATGCTGCCTGGTCTGACTTCTGCCTGGGTAAGGAGACCGGCCACAGGACATAAATTAATGTACAGAATTTTCTTTAAAAAGAGGGCCTCTTAATATTTCAAAATATTTCCTGCCATGCTGTAAAACACTGTTCATGTAAGCTGTCTTTTTCATCTCTGTGGATTTTCATTGTGATTCTATAAGAAGTAGCTGATACATTTCCCCATTTTATACTTGAAGAGGCAGGACTGGAGCAGTCCAATGGCTGGCTAAGCCGAGGTCCATTGTTGGTGTCATATGTGGGACTCAATCCCAAATCAACCCTACTTCCCTCATGTTCTCTGCTTTCTTTCCCCCATGAAATCTGCTTTCTTCAAGACTTTTTGCTAGTCAGTGAAAGAGCTAACGCTACTGGGACCTGGTTACCTTCCTCAGGCATGTTGACAAGAGTTAAGGAGTCTCTTAATCTATAGTGTGGTACTTGAATGGCCGGATTTTAGGCACAGACCCAAGTGGGAGAGGACAAAAAGGTCAACTCAGCCAATCAAGTGCTCCTGAAATCATACACCACGTCGTCTGCTGTTTTCACCCACTAGTGAGTTTGACCTTTTGGGTGAGGAGGATCAGATCTGGAAGGGAAGAGAAGCAGATGGACTTACAGACAGAGCAGCAGGAGGAAAGAAAAAAGTCAGAGTGATCCAATACATCCTTTTGCAACAAAGACCCTCTCCAAGGAGTGTCAGCTTCTGAATTTGATACCAACTCAAGAAGGTTATTAAGTCTGAACTCCTAATGAAGCACAGATGGGAAATGGTAGAAAATCAAAGATCAAAATATGCTTTCCATATTTCTTGCCTAAATGAAAAAATTGTCAGGAGTCACTGATTGCCTTTTGTGAGTGTCACACGCAGTATGGGATTCCCAATCAGCAAAGGGTGCTTCTTCTCATGGATCCAGGCCTGGCTGCCACAGCAGACAAGACAGTAGTTTGTGTACTGTTGCTTATGGGTGAATGTAGGCAGCCATCAGCAACCCCGGAATCTGAAGGCCCACCCTTTTGTCAAGGACACAGATTTTGAAGGGCTACAAACCTGGGTTCAAATTTTGAATCTGCCATTATTTGTGTGATTTAAGGCAAATTATTCAACCTCTTTGGACCTCAATTTTCTCATCTGTAAGGATCTTTTATGATTTAGATAAATTAATGTACAGTAAAGGTCTTGTGGTAACTACTAAAAATAGAAATGGTATCTGCAAAAGAAATGTGACCACCAAATGCTGTTTTATCTTCATCCTTTCTTGACACACAGTAAACTACCCTTCCCAGCCCCCTTCTAGGGTTGTAAAGTCATGTGACTTGTTCTATTCTATGAGTGGAATTGAGAGCATCACTTCCAAGCTGAGAGAGTGCATGGGCCCTGTGATTTTTTTTTTTAAGATTTTTTTTTATTTATTTATACAAGAGCTGGGGTATAGGCCAGATGAGTGGGAGGGTGAGAGGATTCACCAGAGACAGAGCGGGGAACAGAACAGACAGACTGACGAAATACACTGCTGAGGGGAGCAGCAGGTGCAGCAGGAGAGATCTGCTCACCATGTGGGTTGCTCCGAGGCCAGCGGGGATCGAACTGGCACTGCAGAGGTTGCGAACAGCTTCACAACGCTGCACTCAACCACCTGCGTCACCAGGGAGACCCAGGCCCTATGAGATTTTTCTTACTTACTCTCTGCAAACAAAGAGGTCTCCTATTGAAATGCAGAAGCTCAGATTACAGCCTGGATCACTGAGTTACCACATGGAGACAGCTGCCCAGGCCCACCATGGACTTTTCAGAAACAGAAAATAAACTTTGCTTACGAGGTCTGGGGATTTTTGTTATAGCAGACCAGCTTACCCTAATACAGTGGTCATTGCTATTACTATGCTGTCTCTTGGAAAGATCCCCAATGAAACTCAAACAGATGGCTAGGATTGTTAACTAACTGACCCACAGGGACTAATATGGATCACTTTATCTGTATCCCTAGTAGGGAGCAGGAAATGCTATGGCAGATTAGTTTGGAGGGGAAAGGATTCATCACAGGGGGACAGAGGAGTTGTACAAACCTAGAGAGAAGAATGTGAACATCCCAGTCTACTATTTAATGCTCACTTCTTATCCATCATTGCTCCCCACCCCCCACTCCATCCTGCATGCGCCCAGCTCTTAAACACCAGGCATCCTCTCACTCTCCTGGTCACACATGGGCCCCTTGCACACATGTGGCTCCTCTGGTTTTGCCCTTGGACACAGCCAATACATGAGATGACCTCTCAGTCAGCATCTCTCCCATCACTGTCACCCTGGTGCCCACCTTGGTATGGACCAGTGTCTCACAAGAAAGTCTTGGACATGTTGATTCAAAAAAATGCTTTCTTGGAATTACTGAGCCAAAAAGTCCACATCCCAGGATCATCATGTCTCTAGAATCAAAGAAATGCAAAATCAAAGTGCTATAGAAGTTGAGGCTAGAGTGCTAAGGAATCAAAGAATACTAAAAACCATAGAATTGCAAAAAACCACAGAACTATAGATCCCAGCTGAGCATACGTGGAAATTTGGCGTGTTGGGTCTGCTCTACCCTCCGGCAGTATTTGCACACACTGCTAAGTATGAAGGCTGTGGGCTGGGGGGGGAGCGAGATTTGTGCTCAGAATCCAAAAGAATGGAATGCAGGCAGCATGCTCTCCAGCTCCTCTGGCTCCTCTTGCCCCTCCAGGGGAGCTCTGCAATCTTTCTCGTGAAGCTATGTGCGCTCCTAACAAAGAGGTCCTCCTTGACCAAATTTTGGTCAGGTTCCTCCAAGCCTTCTGCCCAACTCAGCCTTGACCTTGGTCCCCATTCTTGCTGGACCTACACAGCCCAGTTGTGGTAAGACCCCACTTAGTCAAAGAGATACCCCACTCTGGCACCCTGGCCCACCTACAGCAAGGATCCCATCATTTAGGCCAGACTCCTCCCTACCCTTGATGTCTTCTCTTAGTGATATTCCACCTACCACCACCCTCTTCAACCTGCTCCTTGGCTAAAAATTCCCACTTGGTCTTGTATTTGGAGTTGCTCTCACTTCCCTGTCACAAAGGTCCTGAAGAGTCTTCCCTACCATTTTTAAAGATTTATTTTATTTATTTAGGCATACAGAACTGGGGTTTAGGCCAGAGATGGGGGTGGTGGTGAGAGGATTCACCAGAGACAGAGGATTTACCAGCGAGAGAGGAGAGGTCTGCTGCGCCATGTTTGTAAGCTCCTTAGCCGGGGATAGCTCATGCCACAGTGGCTGATGATAGCCTGATAGTGCTGAGAACTAACCCCTTGAGCCACCAGAGAGTCTCCTTCCTTACCATTTTAACAAGTGTTAGAATAATTTTCTCTTTCCCATGCTTCAACCAATGCACTGTGACACATGAGAACCAAACTGTGTGTGCAGGATAGTTTTTCAAATAAAATCCAATAAATAAAATGGGTAGGTGGAGCTTGAAGTTCTTCTGTGCCCCTCATTATTGCCCCCTTAGTTGACCTCATTCCTGGGGGTCCCCAATCATATTTAGGAAACCACTGGGGAAGTGGCTCACTGGCCAGTGAGTCATATTTCCATCGTTCAGCACCATCCCTGCCCCTCAACATGGGCTCCCCTGCACCTGGAGACCGGAAGCTCAAAAACTCTACTCCCTGTCTCCTTTACCTTCAAAGCCCCAGTCCAGCTTCTCCCCAGTGTGATGAGCTCGTGTGAGATTTGGCAGACAGGAGAAAAGAAAGGACTATTGTTCTAACTGCAGTGGGCAAGTGCATGACTTCACAGAATGCAAACCTGAGGCTTTTCCAGCATCTTCTGGGCATTCTATGGTAAATCATCCACTTTGGTGCTGTGGGCAGTTGAGAATATCAATAGTAATGCCTGGTGACTGCAGAAACCTGCTGTCCTAAGAGCTGCTCCCTGGCCTATAATCCATTTTCTAAGCATTGAAGAATGCCGTGTGTGAAATATCTTCCTGCCTGAGATAACCAGAGGAGGTTCTGTTTTGTGACTAAAACACAAAGAATCAGAAAAGAAAGAGAAGTGAAGAGAGAAAGAGAGAAATCCCTATGTTCAACCTAAGTGTCCATCAATAAATGAATAGAGGAAATGTGGCATATGTGATGGAATATTATTCAGCCATAAAAAAGAAGGAAGTTCTGCATTTGTGACAACACAAATGCAGAAAAACATATGTCATATGATCTCACTTACATTTGGGATCTCAAAAAAAAAAAACAACTCATAGATAAAGAGAACGGATTGGTGATTGTCTGGCAGGGGTGGAAGTGGGTACAATAGGAAAAGGGAGTCAACTCTTAGTTATTAAATAAATAAATCCCGGGGATACAACAGCATGGTGACTATAGTACTGCATGATTGAAAGTTGCTAAGAGGGCAGGACTGAAAAGTTCTCATCATAAAATATATCGTAGCTCTGGTGACAGAGGTTAACTAGGCTTATTGTTGTGATCATTTTTCAGCATAACAAACACTGAATCATTGTGTTGTACATCTGAATTAATATGTTATATGTCAATTTATACCTCAATTTTAAAAAGAAGAAAGAAAAGGAGGAAGGGAGGAAGGGATAGAGGGAGAAAGGGGAAGAAAGGATGGTTATCTCTATTCTTAGTTAAAATACTACACAGGAAGGGAGAAAGACCAAGAGAATGGGGGGGGTCCTTTTTCCCTCCCCCTTTTTAAACAAATTTCAGTTCCTGCAAAGAAGCAGGCCCTTCAGCTTTCCACCTATGGCCTCCCATTCCTGATCTGTAAAATGCCACCTCACACCAGTGAGAGTGGCCCACACTAAAAACACAAATGCTGGTGAGGATGCGGAGAAAAAGGAACCCTCTTACACCGCTGATGGGAGTGCAAACTGGTCCAGCCACTGTGAGAAGCTGTATGGAGTTTCCTCAGAACACTAAAAATGGAGCTGCCAGCGATTCCACAATTAGGAATCTACCCAAAGGACACAAAAATACTAATTCGGAAGGAAACCTGCACCCCTATGTTTACTGCAGCACTGTTTACAATAACCAAGATATGGGAACAACCCAAATGCCCTCCAAACAGAAGAATGGACCAAAAAAATGTGGTATATTTACACAATGGAATATTACTCAGCAATCAAAAAAGACAAACTCATGCCATTTGCAGCAGCATGGATGGAGCTGGAAGGGACTATGCTACCCTAAATAAGTCAGAAGGAAAAAGATAAATATCAGATGGTTTCACTTATATGTGACATATAGAGAAACCAAACAAAAGGTCGGGAGAAAGACAAAACTAGCAAGCCAACCACAGAATTGAGACATACAACAAGGGAGAGGGGAAGAGAGGGGTCAAAACAGGGGAGAGAAGAGCACAGGGACTTTGGTGATGGATCACGGGCGCTATGGTGGCGGGAGCACTACAGGGACTACGCCTGAGGGTAGAAATGAACAACAGTATAAGAAAACTTTGTTAAAAATGCATATGTTCCTTGCTTTGCTAAAGACCTTCACTGTGACCTTCAGCCGTGATCTTGCCACTCCTGGATGTGGAGCTTTGGGTAAAGCACTTTAGTCCTCTGAGGCTCATTCTCCTCACCTATAAGAGGGAGGCAGCTCCTCCCCCTGACTGCACTCAACACTGAGGATAGGACTGACTTAACTGAGGATAGGACTGACTGCACTCAACACTGAGGACAGGAAGTGAGGCACAGGGAGGCGAAAGGTCTCTGCAGCCCACACAGGTTTGTGCCAATGTGAGCCTCACTTATTCTAGGATTCTGAATACTCTTCCAAAGCACCCCCAACTTGGTCCTCCATTTATCCCCATAATAGCCCTCCAAAGAAGCCATCATCACCTGCAGACCTTCACCTCAAACTGCACTCCAGTCTCAGCACCCTCACCCCCTTGGTAAGCAGCCACTCTCCCTGCTCCATCTCATTTTTCCTCATCTGTAAAATGGAGCCAACCCCTCTCCTCGACAGAATTGCTGCAACAGCTTGCAGGCACCTTGGAAGTGCTCACTTCTCCCTTCCTGCTATCCCAGGGGCTCGGGGTTTGGCCCAATGTGACACGGATGTCAGCTAGGTGCAGGGTCTGGGGCCCAGAGCTCCCACAGCCAGACCTATGCTCCGTGGCACAGGAGAAGGGACTTTCCTGCCTGCATGTGTCCCTGGGAAATACTTCCATTGAAATTCCACAGACTTGAGGCAAATATTCAAGTGTCTGACAGCCTGCTCGCCACCGTGCCGATTTGTAATATTGATGAATCAGGAGCCGGGCTGGCGCTGGCTGTGGGTACAAGTGCCCAGAATATTCATGAGCTTCCCTACCATTCCCTGGGTGCATCACGTCCCCTGCACTGCGCGATTATTCCACCACCGCGATCTTCCGAGGTCACCCACACACCCCAGCCAGGGCAGACCCCTCCTGCCTAGGAGCTGGATCCCAGACCCCAGTGAGGACGACTGGGGTCTCACCCCCACAGAGGGGCCTCACGGGCCGATTCGAGGACCTGCGCTCGCACCAGCGTCTAGAGGGAGGCTGACTCCTCTCGCCACCTCGCGGCTTCCCGTTCCAGCCCATTGAGGAAAACAACATTTTGCTAACCCCTGTCCCTAGGGCCCGAGCTGGACATTTTGGGAACTGGGGACATTTTCCTCAATAAATATCTTCTCCCCCAAAAGAGACAGCCTGCCCATCCTCGCCTCCCTGGCAAAGCTTGTCTGGTAGACCATCCGAGTCACCCTGTGCTTTTCTGGTTAAACATTTATACAGCAGCTTTTGTGGATAAATAGATCCGTACATGTGTCTGCATGATTAGGATTAAATATTAAGAAGATGCACAGGCAGGGAGCTGGTCGGACTGAAATGAAATGAAACCCGGGGGCAGAAATGTCGGATGTGAGTGGAGCTGAAGGGGAAGTAATTAGGACCATCAAGGCTGACCCAGCCCGGGTGCGAGGTCGCTGGAGGAAGCCGCTCTAACAAGCCAAGTGGACTCCGCGTACTCTCTTCTGGCACCTTCCTTTCTTCTCTGCCCTCCTTCTTCCTCCTCACTGCCTCCTCCCTCTAAGGCAAAGCTGGCTCCGCTGCCTTCCCCACCAGCCTCCGCCACACCGCTCTAAATAGGACTGCCTTTTAAATTTTTATTTGATTAGGTTTTACGAGCTGACTTGCCCGATGTGGCACAAGTTGCAGAATATGTCAGAGGCCTGGCAGAGACTTGAATTGAAATGATTCTAATTATGTGTGATAATTTTTGCATTCTCACATACGACAACGTTACCAAAAAATCCCATTACAATGGTTAAAAGACAAATCATTTAGCAAGTCCCTTTCTTTATTGCTTTATTAGACAATTTACAAGGCAACATTTTGAACACTGGATCGGGTGATGGCCCAAGGCTATCCCACTGTAAGTTGCACTAAGAAAAGGGAGTTCCTCTCTCGGCGTTAGTCAGAGAGTCAAATGCAATCACAGAGAATCCAACTGGCTTGTCAAAGTAGTCACTGCTTCCAATCATTAGCATGGGGGCGCATCGCAAGCGTGAAGAGGGGTCCAGTTTTAAAACCAGGATAGTCCCAAGTGACCATCTTTGGTGGAGGCAGGACGACCAGCCTGCAAGCCAAGGAACTGTGGGGCAAACCAGGACAAGCTGATCACACTATCTTTGGCAGCCACAGAGGTTTGGGGACATGATTGTCATCTCGGCATAACCTGGGGACGCTAGTACAGACTGAATGTTTGTGCCCCTCCCCTCCCCAAATTCATGTCTGGAAGTCCTAGTCCCCAGTATGGCTGCGTTAGGAGATGGGGTCTCTAAGGAAGTAATTAAGGTTAAAAACTGGCCTTTAACAGGAGGGTCTCTGATCTGATGGAATCCATGTTCTAATAAGAAGAGACATCACAGAGCTCTTTCTCTCTGTGTCTCCTTCTCCTCCCCCCTGGCCTGTGCCCTCCCCTCTCGCTGTGCGCTCACAAAGAAGAGGTCATGCGAACACTCGGTGAGAAGCCACCATCTGTAGCCCAAGAAGAGAGCCTGCTGGCACCCTGCTGGCCCTTGATCTTGGACTTCCAGCCTCCAGACTTGCAGAGAATGAATGTCTGTTGTTTCAGCCCCTGGAGTATGGCATTTTATTATCGAGGCCCAAGTTAACTAAGACACTGACTGAGGCATCCTCACTTTACAAATGAAGGGGAGAGTCAAGAGGTTTGATCAAGGTGGCCTCGTGTGAGGGCAGAAGGCAGGCTTTGAAGCCAGAGGAGTCAGAGTTGGCTTCCTGGCTGTGATGGTTAATTTTATGTGTCCACCGAAGGGATGTTCAGATGGCAGGGAAAACGCTATTTCTGGGTGTGCCTGTGAGGTGTTTCCCGAAAAGATTAGCATCCCAGTCGGTAGACTAAGCAGAAAAGGTCACTCTCACCAATGCAGGGCAGGCTCCATGCCATCCATTGAGGGCCCAAATAGAACAAGGTAAAGGAAGAGCCAATTCGTTTTCTGCTGGAGCCGAAACATCCACTTCTGCCTTTGGGCCTCAGCGCTCATGGCTTTGAACTTGGACTGACACTTTCACCATTGGTTCCCCTGATTCTCAGGCCTTTGGCTTTGGACTGGAACTATGTAGCCACTTTCCTGGGCCTCTGATGCAGAGGCAGACGGATTGTGGGACCTCTCAGTCTCCATAACCAGGGAGTCCACCCCTCCTCATACATCTCTTTGAAAATATCTCTATATCCCACTGGCTATGTCCCTCTGAGGAATCCTGACTGGTTGTGGTCCCTCAAACAAGTGCCAAAGGTCAAAGGTCATTTTCCAGCAGGCAGACAGACCCTGAGACAGAACTTAGCATGCAGGAAGTTCAGGAGAAATCACTCTTGGAATCAAAACCCATGGAAGAAAAGAGAAGGAGAGAGAAATGTGGAGGAGACTCTGGGTTATGGTGAAGGCCCAATAATGGACAGTCTCAGCTTCCCAGTGGGGAACTCTGGGGTTGGGACGGCCCTTCAAAGCTGTCTTGATCCAGGACAAGGGGTCAGGCCCTTTTCCTCCTGCAGCTACCAGTCATTGGACGTGGGCTACCCCCACTGGGGTGACCTAGGATGAGGCAGTCTTCCTGGGCTGAAGCAGCCCCCAAATAAGGCCACACTTCTGCCAGTTAAGGAGTAAATCCTTCCTTCCTCAAAGTGGACCTGGGCTGTATATCACAGCATCCAAAATGGTGAATTACTTAAACAGTCTGCACTTCAATCCCCAGCTGCAAAGTAGGGTGAGAGGTACATATAGATTGCTATAATTATATAGATAATTTGTGGGATAATTACTATGCCAGACCCCAGGTGAAGAGTTTTATGTGCACTGTAGATCATAAAGATGTTTAAGGATTGAATGAGAGAAACCATGGACAGTGTCTGCAATAGCGCCCGTGTATGGTAAGCAATATAGAGAATCGTTGTTATTCATCTTGAATAGCTTTCACTTTCACAACTGCAGCCATCACTTTGCCGCTGCTCCACCTCTTCCCTGCCAGGGAGCCAGAGGGCTCTCTCACAAAAGACCAATATTGCTAGGTCACTCTTTTGCTCTAAGCCCTTCCACAGGCCCCTATTACCTCCTAGATAACATGCATGGCCCCTCCCATGAATTCCGAGGATTTTGATAATCTCTCTCTGTTTCCCATACTCCAAATTCAGGGCCAGAGGTGCTTAAGGGTTTTCTCTAAAACTATCTTCTTCCAGGCCTCTGCATGTGCCATTGCATCTACCTTGGAACTTGATGAGTTTCAAGCTCTTTCTCAAGCCTCAGCTCAGCCATCACCTCCCTCAAGAAGCCTTCCCTGCTCCCCCATTGGTCAAGCACTTCCCCCAGGCGCCCTCACTCCTTGCGCTGGCTACCTGGCTTCCGATTATTTATGTGTGAGACTTTCTGCCCCATTTGACACTGAGTTCTATGAGCTTGTGGCAACAAGGGTATTTCTAGATGCCAAAGAGCTCTCCTTTTTTAAATTTCTGAATTCCCACCCTCATCTCAGGACGCTGCACATAGTTGGTAACCAGTAAGCATTCACTGGATGAATGAATATTCACCCCAGTCCTTTGCTGAATATGTGTGGGAACCAGGAATCGTTTCTGCACATCTCAGTGGAAGCTACCTAGAAATCCAATTTGAAATCCCTGAAAATTGGCTGCAAATTTACTAACCCCTAGAGATATAGATGCGCAAACACAGGCAAATGGCTTCTATTGTCATTGGTAACGGCTGTTGTGTTTTGAATAAGCATCTTTCTAAGAGTGGACCAGACCGTGCCCTCTCCAGACTTGGAAGCAAGAACAGCTGTCCCTTGCTGGCTGTGTGACCCTGGGAGTGTCACTCTCCCACTCAGAACCTCAGGTTGTTACCCTGTAAAATAGGGATGGACACGAGCTGAACTCTAAAACACTCCCCACCACGAATAAATAAAACCTTCCTGCATCTCTCCAGCTCATCAATCTGAGATTGTAATTTACTTCTGGGACTGTCTTAGTGGTTCATTCCTAGCTCCTGCTCCTGGCACTCAATGCCATCACCATCAACCCCAACATCCTCTCTAGACCCATCTCCTGGTGCGCCCCCTGCAGACCAGGAGGCATATTTCACCTCCCATAAATCACCCACATCCCTTGGATGGCCCAAGCTTCCTGTGACTATTTCTCCTCCCTCACATTCTGGCGCACAGGCATACAGTTGGTGTTCAGAAAACACTGCACATTGTATATTTCATTATGGCCTATTATGGGTTGAATAGTGTTCCCCCAAATGATGTTGAATCCTAACCCTTGGCTAACTATGTATGTGATCTTGTTTGTATGTAGGGTCTTTGCAAATGAGATCAAATTAAGAGGAAATCATTTGGGGGAAGGAAAGAAAGGGTGAGTGTCCCAACCCAGTATGACTGAGTCCTTATGAAACAGGGAAGCTTGGACACAGAGAAATACATACAGAGGGAAGACAATGTGAAGACACAGGGAGAAGGCCATTTATCAGCCAAAGGAGGCCTGAGGCCACCAGAAGCCAAAGAGAGCAATGGACCAGGCCCCCTGTGCAAATGACATCAACTCACACAGCCATCGCTAAAGGGAGGAAGGGACACGGACTTGAGTTTCAGGCCTGGCTCTGCAGGAATTTGCTCTGCATCCCTGAGAAAGTCACTCTTCCTCCGGCACATGTCCCCACTATAGACCCAATCTAAGTCCGTGTGCCCCCTAACCCCCAGTGTGATAGTATTAGGATAGTATTAGGAGACCACTGCTCTGGGAGGAAACTAGGTTATGAGGGAAGGGCCCCCAAGAACAGGATCAGCATCCTTATAAGAGAAGTCCTGAGCAAGATCATCCCCATCTTGGCCGTGTGAAGACACAGTGAGAAGGCAGCTGTCTCCTAGCCTGGAAGCAGGCCCTCATCACACACCAGATCCCCTGACACCTTGATCCCGGGGTCCGCAGTCTGCAGAACTGTGACCAACGCATGTCTGCCATTTCAGTACCCCCCACCCCGTCTGTGTTTGTTCGAGCCACCCCAGCTGAGAGAGTCACCACCTGTAAATGGGACTGCATTCATTATAGAATATCAAAACTCCTTCATGCTCTAAGACTGCATAGTTCTACTCCATGAGCACCTATCGCGTACAAGGCACTTAGCTGGATAGTGCAGAGAGGAGAAAGGAGAATGAGCACTCAGCTCCTCACTGCACCTTCCCCCAAGTACCACCCCTGTGTCAGATGGAGGGAGGATGGTGGCCAAAACAGGCAGCCCTGTCCTCATGGAACCTGCCATCCAGGGCAACACAGACATGTCTTTGCATCCCTTGCCTCAGTGGAAACTCAGTGCACGAGTAGGCTCTGCCCCTTGGAGCTATGCTGTTGCTCGTGGGGCTGGCTGAGTGATTATCAAAAGGGAGACATACAGGTTTGTAGTCAAGATTGCAGGCTAGGAAGCCCACCATGAGGCTTCCAGAACAGCCCACCACTCCCGACTGCAGGACCTCAGTTTTCAGGGCTGGATCACGGGCTCGTTGCTATTCCTACCTCATGGGGTTGTGGGCACTACACAGGAGTCAACACACATGTGGTCTCTGGGTCAGGGACGCGTGCACGGGAGGTGGCCAGTACATGGTGTCCATTCTTTCTTGACCCAAACTGCCAGGGGAGTGGGCTGAGGCCCCATGACGATGGGGTCAGGGAGCCCTAGCCCATGAGCTTGAGCAACTCAACCACTTCCTGTGGCCTCATCAATTTATATTCTACTCCCTCATTGACCAGTATGGGAACCAAGGCAGGAGGGTGAAGCAGCTTGACCAAAGTCACTTAGTGTAGGGTTAGGGGCACACAGGGACCTGGATTTTATGGTGCCTTATGCAGCTTGCAACCTACCCCATCGCCCTGTCCTTCCCCTCTGCTCCCCCTCTTTCCTCTCGTTTCCTTCCTGCCCCCCCCTCTTCTTGTCCAGGGACACTGCCCCCCACTGAGTCCCCACAGCAATCCCTTGAAGGAGACACTGGGGCTGGCCCCATCTTACAGATGAAGAAACTGAGGAGCTGAGGAAGCTAGTGGCTAGCTGGTACTCACACCCCGAGGAAAAGCCAGACCTGCTCCCTTCTGGCTACTTCCCAAGCAGGCTGGGTTTTCCTGTCATCCTCGCACCCAACCCCCTCCACGCCACTCCCACTGGAATCACAGAACCTGGACATCAGTAAGCTCTTAGCAGGAGCAAGACACTGTTACCCAAGTTGTACTAACCTAGTGAATGTTCAGGAAAAACCCACAGGCCGAGACCATCACCCCATTTCACACAGGAGGAAACTGAGGCTCACAGAGTTCAGGTCCTTGCCAAGCACATCCAGCAAGGAAGGAGTGGAATCGGATTCAAACCCAGAACCTGGCCCACTGACCCACCACTGTCCTGCATCCAGGCGTCTCCACACCACAGCAAATGGCACAGCTTCCTCTCACGCGGAGAACAGCTAGAGGCCGTGGCCAGGGGCTGAGTTTAGAAATCCCACCGTCCCCGCTGAAGAGAACACAGTGTTTATCACCCCCTGGGAGGAGGGAGCATTAACTGAGTGTCTGCTAAGAGGCAAGCCTAGCAGAGTCAGGAAAAGAAATTTCTGGAAAGAAGCAGGAAAAGTAGGAGGCAACACCTAGAGAATAGGGTGATGCTCCCAGAGTGAGTGAGTGTGGCCTGTCTGCCTGCCTGTCAGTCTGTCTGTCTGGGTCTGGGGGGAATGAAGCTAAGCCCTTCCCAGGATGCCCCAGATCAACAGCCCAGGCTTCAAAGCAGGAGGCCTGACCAGCCAGCCGGCCTGATCCAGTGCTGCCCGGGGTCAGCAGAGCCGCGACCCCCGGGCTTCTCATCTCCGGCAGCTCTGCAGCAGTAATTGTCCTGCCACCTGCGGCCTCTGGGCTGGAATCAATTTTTTCCACCTCCATCCGCTGGTAGACAGCATCCTTGCCTTCCTGCTGCCCTGAAAACACCAGCTTAGGCCTGTGCCTGGGGATCTGGGTGGAGAATGAGCCAACCACCACCCCCCAGCCACCCCAGTGTGAACCCCCAGGCTGTATCTGTTGCCAAGCTCTGAGTTATTAATAATCATGTCCGTAGTCTTCATGACCAACTGCTCATGGAGGGCCAAACCCCCATACTAAGCCAGCACAAGACAAAGATATGGGTCTCCTGGTGGCACAAGGGGTTAAGAAGCAGCACTATGAAGCTGCCCACAGCCACTGCAGCACAAGTTCCATGCCCAGCCATGGAGCTATTCACATGGCGCAGCAGACCTCTCCTGACTCGCCCGCTGCTCCCCTCAGCAGTGTATTTCAGTCAGTCTGCCTGTCCTGCTCCCCACTCTGTCTCTGGTGAATCCTCTCAGCCCCCACACCTCTGGTCTATACCCCAGTTCTTGTATGCATAAATAAAGAAATCTTAAAAAAAAAAAAAAAAAGACACCGATCCATTCCATGCTCACGGTAAACCTAAAGGCAGGAGTAAGGGTCCGCACTGGGCTAATGCAGAGCCCAAGGATCAGAGAGTACCTGGTGTCAGCTTCCAGCCCTGTCTGTGTGGCTCCAGAGCCCACTGTGCTGAATAGGGGCTTCCCTGAGAGCCTGACCCCACAAGAAGAGGCCCTTGTCCTAGCCATGTGCCTGTGCAGTGTCTGAAGATTCTCGGGCCTGGAGACAGGAGCACTTCTTTGTGTTGCTTTTGAAGATGGGGCTGTGTGACCTCAGCCAAGTGAATTCACCTTTCTGAGCCTCAGCCACCTCGTCAGTAACATGGAGTGATGACACCTACCTTTCAGTGCATTTTCCAGGCTGTGGTCTTCACCCACCTCACAGAACCCAAGGCAGACAGAATGGTGGCAGAGTAGGCCCAGGGTGATGATCTCTGACCCCGAGCCACCACCTCTCTCCCTCCACCTGACAGCTCAGTAGTTGCTTCTGGTTCACTCTGCTGCCCTCGAGTTTTCAGTAGAACGAAGGGAAACTATGCTTTGTGTTTGGGCTTCGGAGAAAAGTCTATTTGAACAGAAGCTTAGTGACTCCTGGCCGTGTGTCTCCTGGTCCCCAAATCCAAGGTCCCTGCAATATTAGGGGGTGTGAGAAGACAGGGGCTCTCCTTGCGGAACCCAGGGGTGTCATCACCATGACACTGAGTTCATTAAGCACCCCTGTGTGCTCATCTGATCTTACAGCAGCTCCAAGTTCCTGATAGGTATGATGCTCTCCATTACACAGATGAATAAACTGAGGCTTAAAGGCACTGAGTGATCTGCCTGAGTCTCCTAGGAAAGCAACAGCCAGGATGGGACCCAGGTTTGTTTGTTTCCAGGGTCCTTATTGCTCCAGACAGTTTCACGCCCTCACCAGCCTGGCACAAGCACCAAATCCAAACAGCTCTGGCCACGATCCCCAGGGGAGGCAAAGACCTCTCAGCTCCGGGCAGCAGAAAGAGCACGAACTTCAGAGCCACCTGAGCCAGCGTCTTGGTCTTCATTACCAATGCTAAAAGCACAAGCAAGAAAAGTAAAAATACAGACATTAGGCTTCTACCAATATTTAACACTTTTGTGCTGCCAGCAATATCATAAAGCAAAAAGACAACCCACAAAATGGAAGAAAATATCTGTAAATCATAAATCAGACAGAATATATTAAAAAAAAAAACTCTTGAAACTCAATAATAGACAGCCCAATTTTCTTTTTTTAAAAAAGGGGGCGGGGTATGGCGTAAAGGATCAGAATAGACATTTCTCCAAAGAAGAGCTACAAATGCCAATGAATAGATGCTTGACATCATTCGTCACCGAGGAAATGTGAATGAAAAACACAGTGGAAGGCCGCTTCACACCCGCTGGGATGACTGGAATCACAAAGCCAGAGAGTAGCAAGTGTTGGCTCAGGTGTGGGCACATCAATACCCTCCTACACTGCTGAGGAGGCATGGAAAAATGGCACAGCCACTCTGCAGACAGCCTGGCAATTCCCCAAACAATTAAACATAAAGTCCCCAGCTGACCCAGCAAGTTACTACTAGGTCTACCCAAGGGAAGTGAAAACACAAATCCACACAAATTCCACAACATCATGGCAGCAGTGTTCTTAATAAGTCAAAAGGGAAACACAACCCAAACGTCTATCAAGTGATAAATGGATAAACAAAATGGCCCAATGCCTGCAGTGGAATGTTACTCAGTCATGACAAAGCCATGGCGTCCATTCATTCCTGCAGGCTACAATGGGCATGAGCTCTAGAAAGGCATCGTTACGTGAAAGAAGGTGCTCACCAAAGGTCACATATTGGGTGATTCTGATTATATGAACTATCCAGAAAAGGAAAATCCATAGGGACAGAAGGCAGATTAGTGGTTCCCAGGGGAGAGAGGAATTTGAAGTGACTGCTAACAGGTAGGCAGTTCCTTTAGGAGAATAATGAAAATGTTCTGCAACTGGATCATGGTGATAGTTGCACAGCTCTGCGTATCCACTAAAAACTGCTTTCAATGCATGGAATCTTATGGTTGTGAATCATATGTCCACCAGGGATAAGAGGGGGAAAATAGCCCTATGTGGCAAACCCTAGGACTGTACGACTTTAGCATAAAGACTTCGCAGAGCCAACCTCAGTTTCCTCCTCTGTGAAACGGGCTAATACACTCCACCACCGGACCCCAAAGCCAAGGAGACAACAGGCAGGGTCCAACACACAGTAGGTGCATATCCCACTGAAGGCTTCTTCCCCAGCATGGGAGGCACTGGTCGCCAGGCCAGGTGCACTGCAGGAGGGCCTGCCTGGTGGCCAGAGGGACCGGACAGAGGAGGAAGCTCATCGCCCGTGACATAATTTAGATGGATAGCTCTAGCCATTCGTCAGTCTGGGAGCGGGCGGCCCTGGGAAGAGGCCGTGGGGGAGCCCATTACGGTACACGTGTTAACAGCGCATCCTTTGTACCGACAGCCAAGCGGGCGCGGACAAGGGCCGCTCCCCGCATTGTCTGCGCGCGGTGGCCACGCGGTGATGAATGGGGCCCGCGTCTGGCCGCCCCCGCCGACGCCGGGTATCGTGGGCCAAGGGCGACACCGCGTGGCCTCTAGTGGAACTGCGCGTCACCCTGGGTTGGGTGGGGGGGTGTTGGGGGGACACAGGGGACTTTGGGGGGTGCAGAGAAGCACCAGCGCTCAAAGACACTGTGTAAAGCACTTAGCACAGAGCCTGACACATAGTAGGTCCTCAGGAAATCTAGATGATAATTACCGTTACCTTTATTTTTGGGGGACAAAAAAAAAAAGGCACAATGGAGTTCAAACCCTGGGTGGGGTTGCCAGATAGATGGCAGGACACTAGGTTAAATTCGAATTTCAGAAAAACAGCAAATACTTTCTTAATGTAAGTGTGTCCCTTATTCAAAATAAGTCGAGAAATGGAAACAACCCAAATGTCCATCAACTGATGAATGGATAAACAAAATGTCACCCAGCCATACAGTGGAATATTACTCAGTCATAAATATTTCATGAGACATACTTTAAAAATTCTAATTTAACTGGGTGCTCTGTTGTTTTTGTTTTTGACTTTCGGCATAACCACCTCTCTGTGCACCTGTAAAATAAGGCAAGAGTCTATCCCGACAGCCATAGGAAACTCCCAACAAGGATTAATGAAGGGGGTTAAACTTCTCGTGTTCACACCCTACGTGCAGGGTCTAGGGAGGCCGCCCAGTGTCACAGTGGAGCGGAATTGCCGCTAAGTTTAATGTGGGTCAGCAAGGCCACTGCCCTGCTCCTCGGTGCCCCTCCCCTTCCTGAAGGCCCCCTCTGGTTCTCCTCCCCTTCCAGAATCCCACCCAATGGCTTCCCGGGAGCTCTCTCTGTGACTCATCTCGGATGGCTGCCTCCCAGCCTGTCCTCCACCAAGGAAGAGAGGCAGGTCTTTTTCCTCTGTGTCGAGCCTGGCACATAGTAGGGACTCAACATTTGGGCTCAGAGATGAATACCTCACCCCTTGCAGCAGGGCAACAACCAAATGTAAGCTGGAAGGGGTCCTGCTCCCGGGCTGTGGCGCCGGCATCCACAAGCACCTCACAAGATTTGTTGGTGGAAGGGCAGGACGGCCAGAGCAGGTTTTCTATGAATCCAGCAGATGGGTGAAGGAGGAGTCCTGGAGCCCTTGGTGGCTTCTGCAGGCTTTTATTGGGATTTACCAGGTACATGGTAAGCAGCGGTGCCAGGGGGCTGGCAGGCCTCCCAGCCCCCAGCGAGACTTCGCTCTTTCTGGGCTCTCCGGCCTTCGCTCACGTTCTCTCTGCTTCTCTCATGGTTCTCTGCTCTCTGCTGGCGTTCCCGTGACGCTGCCCTTATAAGTGCAGTATGAGCCCAGGTGTACCCACTTACGCATGCCCACACCCTACTCCAGGTGCCCGCCATCAGGCATGCATTCAGGACCGCAAGGATCCATCATCCATCCTAATGGCAGGAGGGCAGAAAAGCCTGATGCTTTTTCCTTACCCTACAGTTGGGTTCATCTGAACAGCGAACATTACCGAGCACTGTGTGTGGCCCGGTGCCAGACTTTAGTTCAAATTTTTGTCAACTCTCACCTCCTCATAGCCAGCCAGTGACGCGGATGCCATTATTCTGCTCGTTCCAGACATGAGGAAGCGGAGCACAGCCCGTGCCCAAGATGACATGGCTGTTGGAGCAGGAGCCACACCTAAGCCAGGACAGCCCCCCCAGGGCCCCCCCCCCGGCCTTCCGCCCTTCTCCGAGACCCCATTCGGGCTTCAGCACAAGACAGGCCTGGGCATGAACACTGGTTTGACCCTTCCCCAGTGAAAGACCTCAGCAAATCTCTCTTCTCTGTGTTCTAACTCCTCCCATGCATAAAGTGGAGTGATGAGGGTGGCACCTTCATAGGCGGGTGGCAAGTGTTTATGGGAAATGCACACAGCAGGTGCTCAACAATTGACCATCTTCCTGGTGGTCACCAAAGCCCCAGGACAGGGAAGAGAAAGCCTCTTATTTCAGCCCATGTGCGCACCTCTGGGACACTTTGTGGTTAATTCCTCCTAGAGAGAAAGAAATAGTTGGCGAGATTTCCATAAAGATTTTCTGTTTCCTGCAGAATCGGTGCCCCGGCAGCCTGCGGGCCAGGGAAGGGACCATAATTGCCTGGAACCCCAGACCCAGGCGGAGGCTGTGGAGGAGACAGGGATCAGGCAGGGAACTCTTCAGTGCCCCAGCCCATCAGAGCCCTTCTCTCCATCTGGCCGCTGGGCCCCACACCAACGTGAGAAGGAAGGAAATAGAATGGGGGTGCTTTGGGGACTCTGAGACACGGTGGAGTGACATCCTGTCTGAACCAGGATTCTCTCTGCCCCAGATTCTGCCCCACCACCAGCAAATTTCTGCCAATTCGCTCGTCCCATCAGTAGTTTCACCGGTAGCCTCCCTGTTCATTTATCAAGCAAGTGTCTATTGAGCGCCTGCTGTGTGCTGGCACCATCTGTCCTTGGCACTGAGAATTCAGGGAGGAGGTAGACCTGCTTCTCGCCCTTCGCTGAGCTCACAGTCCCGGGGGGTGGGGGCAGGGAGCATAAGGGGGGCACTGAACAGACCATCAGAGCAGAGTGATTGGCAGGGAAGCCCAAGGTGGCTGTGAGCACTCAGAAGAAACACAGGACCCACGTGGGGAACCAAGGGAGGCCTCCTGGAGGAGGTGACATTAAAGTTTTGCGATGGGAAGAAAAAGGGAGTTAAGTCACGCAAGGGAGAGAGGCAGAGAGAAGGAATCACGAATCATGAGGCCTAGGTCCAGAGGGAGACTGTCTGCAGGGAATGAAATGGGCATGTGCCGGGCGAGCTGAGCCATAGCACGAACGGCCCTGAAGGTCTTGGTGAGAACCGAGGGGTTCCAGGGCACTGGGGACCATACAGGATTTTATTCAGGTGGAGTGACATGGTCAGACATCCCACAACTTTCAGTACAAACCCCTCTGCCCAACCCCACCAAAACAAACTGATAAATGGGTGGGAAGAAAGTTCCTTCTCCGTGATCCTACCCTCCAAGTAGGAGGGCGGAGGTCACAGGTGCGTGTGGCTCCTACTTTAGTCAGGAGCAGCTGTGACCAGGAACCTGAGGCACCCAATCTCAGCACAGAGGCCCCACCTTTCAACCATTCCAGGTCTCAGGAAGCCAGGGCTCCCAAATGTGTCTGCTGCCCAGATCTCTGCCCACCGTCCTACATCTTGGCAGCTCAGGGTGGTCAGAAGAGAAGGCAACTCTGCGCATGTGCCCTGCCAGTGGGTAGGTGGGCAGGTTGGGGGTGGGGGCATGCCTGGGGCTCCCGCAGGTACCTGGGACGAGGAATACCCAGCCTGGACTATGTGGCTGGCCAGATGCTGGTCAGGTCCCCCTGGGGGAAACCTCACACTCTGTTCCTCCTGGGGCTTCAGTCGGCCCATCTACATAGTAATGGCCCGCAGTGCTCAACAATAATGAGCAAGAATGAATCTCCTACCTCCCCGAGCCCAAGAACGTGGCAGGAACATCAATAACCATACTTAACAGGAGCATCCGATGAGCTCCAGGACATGCCCCATCCTTGTTTTATAGCCATCAGTCGCCCAGCCAGTGACAGGGAATCAAATGACAACCACTTAGAGGAGGCCGTGCTATTCCACCCAGTTTACATAAAACTATCTTCGAATCTTCACAGCCACCTACCCTGTGGCTTATTCTTCCCATTTTAAAGGATTGGAAATTGAGGTTCAGAGAGGGAGAGTAACGTGCCCAAGGTCACACAGCAATGGAATGGCTAGAACTCGAGCCCAGTTCTGGGGTTGTCTTTAAAACCACTGGAAGAATTTCCAGAGAGAGCAAGGAGGAGAGGCAGGACACACCCCCTCCCTTCAAGCAGCCGCTGTCCTGCACCCAGGAGACCCCCAGCCTGCACTTTTCCCAAAAGCCAGAAGGGGAATTTCCCCTCCAGCTCCTCCCTCTTCCCTAGCAGCTGCCCCCTTCCCTCAGCCTCCTCCCTCCCCCTCACTCCCACTTTTCAGCACAAAGAGTTGCCACGGTAACCGCATCACCACAGACTTCCCTTTGTCTGGGGCCCTGAGAGGAAATTCATAAGCCAAGTCGCAGCTCACTGACCCCTGATGACCCTCCCAGGGAGGTGCAGCCCTGGACCACCCCTTCTAGGCCCCCTCACCCCACCCCTCCCATTTCAGCAAATTAACCCTAGTGGTGATTCCTGGTCACCAACTCCAGGTCCCAAGGTGCAAGAGGCTGGGGCCTCAGGGGAGGTGTTGGGGATACTCACCAGCTGACACAGTAGTGCAAACACTGTAGAACACACACTGAGTGCTTGGCACTGGCTGGGTATTGTGGTTGGTATGAATAACAACACCTACTGGCACTCAGTACCTCTCATGTCACTGAGAATGGCACCTACCAAGTGCTTAGGTCTTTGCTAGACACTCAAGGGCCACAGAGAATAGCCCCTACTATGTGCTTGCCTCAGTGCTAAGATGATGAGGGCTGCTGCTGCACAGTGAAGTGAGCTGGAGAGGCAGGCATTTGAGCCAAGCCAGTTTGGATGCACAACAAATATGGGGGGGAGAAATTAAAGGGGGAAAACCAATGCCCCTAAGTGATATACCAGGCTCATCAGGCAGTTCCCTTGCTTTGAGCAGCTGAGTCAGGATCTGAAGTCAGACCCATCTGGTTCCACTTTCCCTTCCCACTGCTGTAGTATCTCTTGATGCTCTCTGGAGGGTGTCTCTGAAAGAGGGAGGTGGACACCAGTTTGAGGGGCATGGAGTGTGAACAGGAAATCAATCTTTGTCATTTTGTCTCCAGAATTTGTTAGCCACCCAGAATTTGTGCGCTGCATGTTACTGCAGCATAACTCAACCCATTCTGACACCCCGCTAGTGATGCAAACTGAAATCTGACTCTCATTGGCTGGACTAGGTCATAGGGACTAGGTCAGGGCTCAACCAATCCCTGGAGGCAGAAAACAGGAGTGCTCTGATTGGCTCAGGCCTGTTTTGCATACCCACCTCCAGAGATGGGAAAGGCAGAGGGATGGGCATGTCACTGGGCATGTCAGAGGACCCCATAAGAAAAATGGGGTGCTGTTACCAGAAAAGGGACCAGACTTGAGAGAGGCAAAACCAACAAGCATCCACTGTCAAAATCTCAAAAGCTCACGATGGACATTGAGCAGGAGGTTCCTATGTTGAATGTCAGATGAGCCCTTGGACTCCTCCGGAGGCGAAGACCTAAGGGGGCCTCTGAAATTTGCCTGAAAAAATTCTTTTGAGTTTACTGGGTCTGAGGAAGTGTTTGGGCTGCTGAAGGGGCCTGCTGGGCTTGTGGCTGGTTTTCCCCAAGGAGGGTGTAGGGCACCAGGCTGGGATGGTGTGGTCAGAGCGAGGGATGACCCGGTGGCTCCCAGCTGTCCAGCAGGATGGAGGGGCTGGGCCCCCTGAGAGTGGCTGCAGGCTGGTTCCAACAATCAGGCACACCTCCCCTCCTAACACTCAGCTCTTCCCCAGTTCATCTCTCCTGGAGAACATTACCTGCCTCCTCACCAACTAAAGTCAGCATCTGCTGAGCACCCAATGCAGGCCAGGCTGGGGTTCCATAGACATCACTGCATTTACTCTCCCCAAGAACTTGATGAGGGATGGGGGTAACACTAAAATTTCCTCAGGCAGTACAGGAAAGTAAGAAATAAAAGCAGAACTTCTCTACTTGCCACACCAACTCCAACTTCTCTGCCAAGGAAGCACCATCAACTCTGTTGAGAATCCATCCAGATGTCTTTCTATGATCAGGTTATACGTGTGAGCATTTGTTATGTGCCATGACTGCAGAAGAGTATTACAGATGATTTCCAGAAAGATAAGTTCTCAGGGTGGACAAATTGCAAATCCACTTCTTGATAGTTTCTTATGCTCTTAATCTGTTAGGAAATGGGTGGGGGAGGGACTGACAAGAAGTTACAACCCAAGTTAGATGAGATCTTCCCTATTCCCACCAGCTCTAAATTCCCCAACTACTTCCACCTCTCCCAGATGGAGAGCCAAAGGCCCTGCCTGACCTGGCCCTTGGTTACCTCTCCAACCTCAACCCACCGTACATCACCATGCCCTTGACCCCCTCCAGCCATATACCTCATTGTGTCTCTCAAACACCCAAGCACACTGCCTCAGGACATTTGCACCAGCTGTTCCCTCCAGCTGGACCACCTTTTCCCCAGATACCCGAAGGACTCACATCTTTGATCTTTCCTCGAATGGCCATTTATCTTAATTAACCTTGATTCCTCCCCCCAACACACACACACACACACACACACACGTACAAACTCCACATGCCTTTTACTTTCTTTGTTTTTCCTCACTGTATCTACTACCTTCCAGTACCAAATAAAATCTTAATTATGTTAACACCTTCCCCCACTCACTCACTACAATGCAGTGTAGGTGAAATCAGGAAGACATATCTGTTTTGTCCAAGGCTGATTCCCCCAGGGACTTCGAATAAGACCTGGCATACATTGGGTGCTAAATCAAAAGTAGTTGAGTGGACACATCACTGGAGGGGACTGCAGTTCCATCAGCAACATGTTCAGATATACCTGAGGATGTTTTCGAGGCTCTTTCTTTTTAGAGTCTGAACTCAAAATTGCAAAGTGGACAAGCAAGCACGCAAGAAGGGGTGAAGGGAGGGGCAGGAGTTTTCCCCAAAAGCCATTTCTGTAGATATTCATTCCCAGCTCAACCAAAGAGTGTGGGATGAGGCCCCAAATCTGAAGAACCTCAAAGCAGTAATCATCAACCACCAGTGGCCTTGTCTCCAGATCTACCCAGAAATTCATAAGCCACAAGCGGGAGTCCTGAGGGGTCAGCCACCCCTGGGGCAGCCCTGTTTTGCTGCTGCTGCAGGTGCAGTTCCCCAGGTATGATTTATGCCTCTGGCTGAACTTTATTTTCTACTTTTTGCATTCTGCTCTGGAATTTTTTCCCCGTGCCCTTTTCCTGGGTCAATGCAGTCCTGATATTTGATTTACTGTTAACAGTATTGACTGCATAGAATTGAGCCAAGAAATGAAAGAAATTGCTTTTTCTTTCTTTCTATCTCCTGGTTGACAACTCAGTCTTAGCTTGGTGAACATGCTAGGCAGCCAAGGGAGCTGGTTTCCATGCCTCTGTGGCTGGAAGACGACCCTGGGAAGGAAATGAGCAAGAGATTGTCAGCTAAAGGGTTCCTGTGCCTGCCTTTCATCCAGATTTTCCTTCCTAAATAAGATAAAGACTTGGGGAGGAGGTGGTAGCAACAAGGGCATCAGAGTGAAGGCTTCCAGCATTGGATTGAAGCTGTGTGTCTTTGGGCAAGTCATTTAACCTCTCTGATTTCCACATTGATAAGATGAAGGTACTGTCTCACAAGTAGACTATGAAGAGATCATGTGTGAGAAGCACTTTAAATAAAAACTGTGTCATTTTAAGAGCACAATTTATCCTCCCTCAGCACCATCACCATCATCATCATCACCACTTCGTTCTGGTATAATCTCTGTCCTGTCCAAATACAAAATCAAGTGCTCACTCTGTTCCATGCAAAAGATCTGAAAAGCCTGGGGACATGCAGATGATATTTGTTTATTGGGCAAATATATACATAACATACAATTCACCATTTCAATCACTATTAAGTAAGTTCAATGGTATTAAGTTCATTCATATTGGTGTGCAAACATCCCATAGTTTTTTCATTGCAAAACTGAAATTCTGTGCTAGTTAGGTCTTCACTCCCCATATCTACTCTCCCTGTCCCTCATCCAGCCCCAAGCAACCACCATTCTACTTTCTGTCTCTATGAACTTGACTCCCCTCAGCACGTTATATGAATAGCACGATACAGATTTTGTTCTTTTTATGACTGGCTCATTTCATTTAGCATAATGCTAAGTGCGAGCATTATGCTAAGTTCCTCCTTTCTGTACCTTGTATAGGATTTCTTTCCTTTTTCAAGACTGGGTAATATTCCATTGTGTGGATGTACCACATTGTGTATGCATTCATCTGTGAAGGGACTTGGGTGTCTTCCACATTTCAGCTACTATGAATAAGACTGCAATGAACATGGATATCATCCAGAGATTTTTAAGATCTTATTATAACACCCCCTCTTCTCCCAGAAGAGGGTTTGACTGCAAGTGAACCCTAGTGCTCATAACAATTATTCAGAATTCTTCTTCTGAACCACACATGGAGTCAGGCCAAGGTGATATCCTGATGAGAGAGACAGATGTGTCCTGTCCTCCTAGAGCTCACAATCTTGTGGGGAGCAAATAAATAAACACACAAATGGAGACAGCGATACAAATGAAAAATGCCATGAAGGGGATAGAGAGCGGCTATTCGAGGAAAGAGGGGTGCTCCCAGAAGAAGCGTCAGTGTAAGCTTATTCCGAGGAAAAGAAGAAGAAAGTCCACATGAACAACATAGTTTCTGTCCTCCAGTGCCTGAGGATCAGAGAATGCAGTTACAGTGGCTTGTGGCACATCATGGGGGACATCTCAGCCCACAAGAGCCAAGGGTTCAATTTTTCAGGAATTTGTGAACCAGTTGCAAAATACAACCATTCTTAAAAATTGAATGATGTAAACTTTAAAGTATGTTAAAAACTACTCCAAAACTTAGCCATTCCTAATTATATGATCACAGTTTGTTACATCTATGCTCTTAAAGCTACTTATACCTATTGTATTGACATCGTAGAAATGCATATAGCAGTAGCTGCTTGTCTGTCCCCAACCCTGCTTTCAGTGACATGCCACTGAAATCAATCACAACGGGAATATTTATGCCACAGATATTGACAAATGCTACAATGTGGGGCATAATTTATTATTGCTTTGTTATTATCTAGATTTAAGAAAATGATGGGAAAATGTTGATAAAGCAGATTAAACATAAAGGAATGATATGTCCACCGCCATTCTACTGTAACACAAACAACCGAGGAAATGTTCTTCCAGAGTTTGAGAACCAGTATTCAGCTCAGCCGAGTTGCTCATGTCACTGATGAACAAGTGAAGCCCCAACATAGGCTCTGTCCTTTCACATGTGCCTTACTCATTTGTATAATATACACAAAAATACCAGCAACATCCCTGTCAGAGCCCTACATGCTAACGTTTATTGCGTGCCTACAGAGCCTTCCAAATTAAAAGCTGAGGTTATAGTGGATTTTTTTTTTCTGGACATGAGAAAACCATTTGAGGAAAGGCATTTGCCAGTTCGAATTAGGGGGCATCTAGATGGTCTGTAAGGACACCAGGACACAGTATCTGAAATCTTAGGGGTCCAAAAGCTCTTCAGAATCATCATTCTTAGAAAAACAACTTGATACATATGGACTGATGGAAGGGGGTGGATCAGTTGATTCCAGCTCTCCCACTAACTTTATGCATAAGTTTGGGGATTTTCTAAGCCCCAAGTTTCTCCTCCATAAAACGAGAGTAATATGCTGTCCTTGACTATATCCCAGAGAGTCATGGGCATCAGGTAGGCATGAGTGAGTGGGATTCATTTGGGTGTAAACAATAGACCTCCAACATAAGCCTGCCTAGTTGGCAAATGACAATTCATTGTTTCTCAATATTAGTTTGAATACTTGAAATGTTCTAAGGAAGAGCTCCCGTAACTCACTTTTTCCTGGCCTCACTCACTCTTTCTTCAGCTTCTTCTCCAGCTACACTTTCATCTGCAGGGCTGGTGCCCTACAGACCTCCATGGACGAGAAGCTTTCACTTCCCAAGTTCACAAACAATCCCATTGGAGTTTGCTGCCTGGCCCTGCACCTGTGTGGGTTGGGTGCTTGCCTCTCCCACCAAGCACTGTCATGGGCAGCGTGGAAGGGTTGCAACTGGTCGGGGCTGAGCCTTGGGCCACTTCTGCACCCAACATGAGCAAACTCTGTTTCTAGAGGAAAAAGAATGGGGAAACTTACTAGGCAGATAAAAAATAAAGCAGTCCACCCCAGGGACTGCTGGAGTGAACGCGTGCTGGAAAAATTACAGCAACAAGCATGATGGATGAGGATGATTATTCTCCATGTGAATGAATAGCATCTATATCTTACCCATGGACTTAATTTAACTTTTTTTTTTTTTTTTTTTACATAGTGGTTTTTTTTTTTTTTTTTTTTTTTTTATAAATTTTATTGTTATATTCCCCATACAATTGCAGCCCCCCATTCTGACCCCAATCCCTCCCCTCCCGCCCCCGCCCGCCTAAAAGTGTCTCTGGTTCATAGTTTTTTGTTGATTTTGATTTTCACTTTCTTATAGTTATTCATTTTCCTGGTCCCTTATTTAAGTTTTCTAGATTCCTGCTATGAGTGAGACCATCCGGTATTTTTCTTTTTCTTTTTGGCTTATTTCGCTGAGCATGATCCCTTCCAGCGCCATCCATGTTGCTGCAAATTGCATGTGTTTATCTTTTTTGAATGCTGAGTAATATTCCATGGTATATATGTACCACATCTTCTTGATCCAGTCATCTATTTTTGGGCATTTGGGTTGTTTCCAAAGCTTAGCTATTGTAAACAGTGCTGCTATAAACATAGGGGTGCAGGTGTTCTTTGGAATTGATGTTTCTGTGTCCTTTGGGTAAATACCTAGGAGTGGAATTGCTGGATCATATGGAAGCTCTATGTTTAGTAGGTCCAGAAATCTCCACACAGCTCTCCACAGTGGTTGGACCAGTTTGCACTCCCACCAACAGTGCAGAAGAGTTCCTTTTTCTCCACACCCTCGCCAGCATTTGTTGTTGCTAGTTTTTTTAATATGTGCCATTCTCACTGGTGTAAGATGGTATCTCATGATAGTTTTGATTTGCATTTCCCTGATGGCAAGTGATGTTGAACATTTTTTCATATGCCTGTTGGCCATTTGCATTTCCTCTTCAGAGAAGTTTCTTTTTAGCTCTTCTGCCCATTTTTTGACTGGATTATTTTCTTTGTTGTTGCTGAGTCTCATCAGCTCTTTGCAGATTTTTGTGATCAGTCCTTTATCATTAGTGTTGGGTGCAAAAATGTTCTCCCAGTTGGTGGGGTTTCTCTTTGTTTTTTTAACTTTTTTTTTTTTCCTACAGTGCAAAATAGACCCTGTAGCTCTAGGTGCTGCAGGGTCTTCATCATCTAGGTCCTGCCCATATCTCTGGGCTCATTTTGGAACCTTTCAGTTCTCAATGTCCCAGCCCCACTGGGCTTCTCTATTGAAAAACTTCAAGATCTTTCACATGCGTTTCCTCCACCTGTGATGTTCTTCCCTAACTCCTTGCCCCAATCGGTGGATAAGCACCAGAGACAATAGGGACGGATTGTCTTCTCACATAGCATCCCATGCTGAGGACAGCGCTGGTAGAGCAGGTAGTCAACAGACTTACAAGATGAATAAACAAGTTGCAAGGGTAAAGAGCCATGGATCCCTCGCCTTCTCCACGCAGATGGCTTCATTCTTTCATACTGCAACATTGCATCACAGGTTGGGAAATACAACAGGAAACCAGAAAGCATTCTTGCCTTCCAGAAGATTCTGGCTGATAGAAGAAGAAGACAGAGTCAAGGAGTTGACCTGAGTGAACACAGAGATTGTGGGGTGGGGGTGCAGGACCAAAGGAGCAGAGGAGACAATTGGAGAAGAAGCAAACACTTCCAGATAAGAAATAACAGCTGAACAGAAATTAGGCCGGCAAAGGAGACCAACCTGGGGTGCACAGAAGGTAATTAATTCCAGGCAGACCACAGTAATGCAAAGATGTGGAAGCTCAGTGAAGAGAAGACCACGTGTATTCAGAGAGGGACAGGGAGCTGGTGGGGGCCTATTTCTGGAGAAAGGGTGTGAGGATTCAGAAGGCCTATTCTGAAGTGACAGAGGCCCAAGGCAAACACGGAACAGCTTCTCAGGCATCATAAGGAGACTGGACTTGATCCAAATGGGGCCATGAGATCCCACTGAAGTATATTAAGCAGGGGCATGACACAGCCACATTGTGTATTAGAAAGAAATCTTCTGCAGCTGGCCCATCGCCTTGGGGACACGAGCTAAGAATTAATATCGGTTTAAGGTTTTCAATTTAGACAAATTAATAGCTCCATGGTAGGGGCAGCCGGGCAGGTCTGACAATTCCCCACCTTTTGAAGTCGATATTATAATCCCTGCCTTTTAATATCCTCACACTCTAACTTCCCAGAAGCATAGACTCAGAGAAACGCCGCCCCTAGGCCAAGGGAAGGGAAGACACAGCGCCCCCATCCTGCAGAGACGGGGAGAACGTGGCCTGGAGACAGAATCAGTCCATGGACGCCTGGAATCTGATCACATGGATGTAACTCTCTCCGCCAGCGCAGGGGACTGGGTTTGGCCTGGAGCCCAAGCCCTAGGAAATGACAAGGGAGTCCTCTTGTGGAGGTGGCTTGGTCTCCCTAAACCTCCTTCATGCAGGATCCCAGGGGGTGTTCCCCTCCCCCTCTGCTGGCTGCTTCTTGGGGTACCCTCCATCACCTCCACTGTATCCCTGTAGCAACTCCCAGCACCCCTCTGGCCTGGACTCCACTTCTTCCTGCGGGAGCAAGAATATTTTCTCTGCCAGCTTCGTTCTTTAAGGATATGCAGGTTTTTTCCCTGCCTCGTAGGGTGCCAGAGTTCAACTCAATTTTCTCAGATTAAATAAAATTTCAAAGTGTCAGTCCCTGGCAAACCACGAGTTGGAAGGTGGTTGATTTTCCTAACCCGCTCGCCAGTCCAATTACAATTTTTAATCTATATGTAGATAATGGTGAACAAAACCCCAAAGAAATGTCAAGAGTGAGGAGGTTATTAGCTTAGTTTTAATTACTGTCGATCATTCTTAGCAACTGGAGGGACCCGGCAAATTAGGGGAAGGCGGCATTCCTCCAGTAGGGTTCAGCTGGGCCCCTGGGCTGCTCCCCACCAGGAGAGGAGCCACCCAGCCCCCCCCCACCCCACCCCCGCGGCCCACCATGTCCCCCGCATCCCTGCGCGGCTTCCTGCAGAGAGGCCTGGGACCCGGGCAGAGTCAGCCCGCAGCCGCTGATGCGATGTGACCGCAGCCCCTGGCGCTGGCTCCGCTGGGGGCTGTGCGCGCTCTGTGCTGGCGCCCCACTCTGGCTCCCCCAGCCCCTTTGTGTCCAAAACATACCTAGAGGTTACTCTTTTGTCTTAATGATGAAAGTAGCACGTGCTCATTGTAGAAGAGTATTTGGAAAACTGGAAAAGATGAACCATGATGTGGAGAAAAAAGGATCTTCATCTCACCACCTACAACTGTTATTTTGTGATGGGTCAATGTGAACAAGCTTGTGCATATATACATATACATATGTACACACATATGTAAAAAATAATGCATACATGTACACATAAAGAAACTTAGAACAACAGATGTACTGAAATACATTGCCGAGGGAAGCAGCATGTGAGACAAGGAGAGGTCTGCTGCACCATGTGGGTACATCTGGCCTGTACCCTTACCCTGGTTCTTCTATAAATAAAAATAAATAAATAAATAAATAAGCAAAAAAAAAAAAAAAACTTAAATACGTAAATAAAATTTAAAAAATAAAAATATATACATATATATCATAGATTTACCTACAAATCAAATACATAAAATAAAATCAATATGTGTTTATTAAATTTATGTAATGACATGTAAATGTTTTTATGATTTTACATTTGCATTATAAGCATAATATAAGCTGAATTAAATAATCTATAGCATATAGTCATAATTATATAAAATAGATAGCCATACGCAAAAATTGGGATTATACTGCATGTGGGTTTTTACATCCTGTTATATTTTTATTTCATATCATTTCAAAAGTTTCTCATATTATGAATGTTATTTGCAAACATTGGTTTGGTAATTGCAGAATATTTCACTAATCCACTCTATTTTTGCACATACAAGGGCAATCCATATATTCATAAAGATGTGAAAATAATATTGCAGCCTGGATTTTTCACTTAGTGATAAGTGGATTTCTGTGTTATTCTAAACTCTGTGACTATCATTTTAATAAATCATTCAATCTCTAAGCAATATTTTTGAGGATCTAATCGGTGCCAAGCACTGTACTAAGTGACAAAAAGGTCAAGATTAGAATTCACCAAGCTTTAGGAAATTTTAGGATTCCTGAGCTTATAAACCATACCTTTTATTAAATTGAACATACTTACTAACCATATTAGCTAGTCTGTTACTGCAGACCTGGACAGATTAATGTTTCTCATATTTGGACATATATGTACCTTGGACATTTGTGTAAGTCAACTATTACCTCTATCCTGAAGTACTTCCTTCTTATAAATTCCCCAAAATGCAGTGAATGTGCCTACAAGTACTAATAATTTTAAGGTTTTTTTTTTTTAAATAATAAATTTTATTTTTATATTCCCCCATACAACTGCACATGCCCCATTCTGACCCCAATCCCTCAATTTTAAGGTTCTTAATGAGAAATCTGGTTTTTACTTAAATGGAGTTTCAGAGTGAAACTGATCTGTGACCTACAGCCAATGCCAAAAAAAAAGAAAGTCACACAAAATTACACCCCCAGGGGGCTCTATTTTAATTAATTAGAAACAGTGCTATTTTTAATATTTCAAAGGTTGTCAGAAGGATATAATTAAAGAATAATAATATTTCATTCATGAACAGAGACGCACAACTTTCAAATCTGCTCATATTCATTATTTTATTTGTGAGGAAAAAAGGAAACTAAAAAATAGTATTTTCCAAAGAGTCATATAAGCACAACCAGTCTACAGCAAAATGATTTTACGTGATAGAGATGTGAACATGTTTTAGCTTTTCATTATAATATGTTAGTGTTTTTAGTATGTTGGAAAGAAATTCCAGTAGAATATCAAACTCACACTCATGAAATTAATGTAGAACAGACTATGCAAAGAATAAGTGAAGCAGGTTACAGGTCCATTTGAAGAAAGATATTAAGCACCAAGCCTACAAACAGAGCAAACATGGCTGCCATTGGTGGTTGAGAGGCTCATGGGAGATGCACACATCAACATGACACAGGATGGTGGTGACAAGACCCTATCCAGCCTAAGCTAATAATCCAAAGATCTCAGGAAACTTGCTATTTATTAAGTACCCACACATGGCAGGGCTCAGATGGGCAAACTTTGAACTTTCCTTTTTATCACCAATTAAAAATGATATTTCAGGTCTCCTTGGCTGCACATTAAACTCCCCTCAGGGGCTTTTATTTTTTTTTTTTTTTAAGATTTATTTACTTATTTATTTATTTATTTATACAAGCAATGGGTACAGTCGAAGCGCAGGAGGGTGAGAGAATTCACCAGAGCCAGAGTGGGGAGCAGAACAGGCAGAGGGACCAAAGTACACTGCTGAGGGGAGCAGCAGGAGTGGCAGGAGAGATATATATGCGCGCCATGTGGGATTCTCGCATCCGGGGATGGAACCGGTGGTGCTGTAGAGGCTGCGGGCAGGTTCGCAGCCCAGCCCTCAACCGCTGCGCCACCAGGGGAGGACCCACAGGGGTTTTTTAAAAGCACTAATGCCCAGGCCCCTCCCTTCATAGCCAGGGCATCAGCATCTTTATGGCTTCCCCTATGTACCTGACGTGTAGCCAGGGTTGAGGACTCCTAGTCAAGATGGCTTGCTTTCTGGCTTTCTGTGTATAGTACTGTCTGCAAGAGAGGACGCAGTCCATGGCCCCATTGATCTCTCCCCCTTCAGCATTCTAAAGCTTCCCCAACCCTCTGCTCACAGGATAATGAGGCTAATGACCGATCAAGTCCTAATGAGGATTGATTCATTTATTAAGCTGCAATTATGTGCCAGGTGCTTCCGACTCTTTGAGCCCAGGAGACTCAAGGGCAAGCAGGATGTGGCCTGGGGAAGGCTGGGGATATGGGGACAGCAGAGAAAAAGCAGAGCAGCAGAGAAGGCAGGGGATTTCAGGTGGACTGGGGGTCCAAACACGGAGGGGATTTGGGGGAGGATCTTAGGAGCAGATCAAATAAATACCCAGCATTAAAGGAGTCAGGAGAAAGTCCAGTCAGGATCATGTGTATGTGAGACCATCAGAGAATGATCACCGAGGCTCTGAGCAGAGTTGAACTGGGAATGGGTGGGGTAGAGGGGCAGCACAGTGTGTCAGGAAAAGGAAATCCTGGCCAGAGCAGAGGGCATTAGGGAGGGAGCCACACTCAGTTCAGCGATGATCAGGCCTTCCAGAGACTCTAAGCTTCTGGAAAAGACTCCTCCAGGGGTCTGGAGAACTGGTATGCAAATCAGGAAAATTAACCTAAGCATTCTTCAAGGATAGGGATTAAGTTTTCAGAAGGGATTTGATGACCCACCACAAACACCTCTTCTTCTGCAGGATTCTTTCCTGAATAGACCCCAAAATAGCATCAAAATGGGAAGCAAAGTTCTGCTTATCAATAAGCAGACCATCACCTTCTCCTCCTGCCCCAGGTCTCAGTGACAGATCATAAAGAAGCAGCTGGGAAGTGGGAGTAGGCTCTTTGTTAACCAATGTCTTTTCTCTCTCTAAAATCAGCTCATTCATCCTGAAATATTCAGGACTTGTCATCCTGGAAGATCATTGTAAATATTTCCAGGCATGAGGAACGTGAATGGAATGAGTAGAGATGACATTGATGGTGTAGAATCAAAAGGAGCAGAGTGGGAGGAATCATGGGAATAGGTAAAATGGAATGCAGTAGAGTGGGGTGGCATGATGCGAGACAAAGTGGAATAGGTAGAATGGAAAGAATCGACTAGAGCGGAATAGACTAAAGCAGAATGGAATGGCGTGGAGTGGCATGAAGTAAGGAGAAATGGCATGGAGTGGGATGGAGTGGAAATGGAGTGAGCAGATGGCATGAAGCAGGATAGAATGCAATGGCGTAGCCTGGACTGGGATGGCGTGGCATGACATTAAATAGAATGGAGTGGGATAGAGTGGAATCGCATAGTAGAGACAAGCTGAATGGGATGGAATGGAAAGAGAATAGAATCAACTAGGAGGACATGCTCAACACTTCTACTGGTCTAATAGGACAGAGGAGAGGGCTGAGGGAGTCTGGACCTGTGTGTTCATTTGATGCCATGTAGACATGATAACTAAGCACCATGCTATCTTCTGGGCATTCAACCATGAGCAAAACAGATAGAACTATTGCCCTTATAAGCTAACAATTCAATTCAATGGGACAAACAAGGTGCCACATGCCATAAATAACCTTGTCATTACAACTGTGTAACGTTCTGGGGTAGAAATTAGAAGACCTGACTAGCCTCCACCTCGGACTCAATGCCCCTGTCAGACTGGGCTCTCCTTAGTTCCCTGAATGAGCATGTTCGCTCACCTGAGGACCTTTGCACATGCTGTTTCGTCTCCCCTGAAAGTCTCTCTCCAGGCTGCGTCCTCCAGATGCTACAGACGTAATCTTAGAGGTCACTTCCTTCAAGAGGCCCTCCCTGATGCCCCTAGTGTGAGCCAGTTACTCTCCGTCTATTCCATGCACCCCACATTTTACCCCAAGACATTTACTACGCTGGATGGTAACTGCCTTTTGGATTTCTGGCTAATGCACTAAGCTTGAAATTTCATGATAGCATCAGTGGGTTTTGATAGCATCAGTTTGCTCAGTCCATTCATGGCTTGACAGACCTTAGGGCCTCCAGCCCTCGGCAAAAATAAATGTTTCCCCAGTTTTTCCTCATTGTGTTGCCACTCCTCTAGGGGTGGGGGTAAAAACTGGAGAAATTCAAATCAGCTTCTCAGGTGAGCTCCACAGTCCCGTGACACAGCTCCCGCGGGGCACTGGAAGCCCCGAGACCTTGAGACAATGCTGCAAGGGATTGGGAGCCCTGGATTCCGTCTTTTGCCATCACCTCCACAATAAGCTGTCATCTTGGCACAGTGGGTTTTGTTGTGAGAGACACACAGTAGGGAGTGAGAGACACACAGTAGGGAGGACTATGGCTAAACTTAGTTCACTGCAATGTTGGCATTTCCAGTTCCTTCGTGGGCCCCTCCACTGACGTTCACATCCTAATGCCCAGAAATTCTAAATACATCACCTTACATGGCAAAGAGGTTTTGTAGGTGTGATTATGTCAAGGTCTAAGAATTGGAAAGGTTATCCTAAATTAGCAGAGTGGGCCCGAGATAACCACAGGAGGGTCAAAGTCAGAGAAAGAGAGGTAAAGGCGAAAGTGTGCTGGGAGGCAGAAAAGCAGGGAGGGAGGAAGTGGAAGAGAGAGGAGCAGGGCAGGGGGAAAGAGAGACCTGTTGGAAGATGCTCCACTGCTGGCCTGAAAATGGAGGAAGGAATCACAAACCAAGGGATTCAGGCAACCTCTAGAAGCAGGGAAAGTTAAGGAAAAGAATTCTCTCCAGAAAGAACACAGCTTTTCCAACTTGTTGATTATAGCCCTGAAAGATCTTAGAGTTATGACCTCCAGACTTATAAGAGTATAAATTTGTGTTGCGATGATTTATTACAACAGAATTAGGAGACGAATCTACCTTTCCGTCATTCAACCGATGTCTAAATGCTGTGATTCAGGTGGGCTAGGTTCTATGGTGGCTCTCGAATGCTCTAGAGGTAATGATTGCTTATACTTAAAACTGTTCTAGAAGGATCTCAAGGATCTGACTAGTCAGCTCAACTTCTCTTTGGATTCTCATTGGCACTTGATTCTCCCCTTTTCATATCATCTCTCCCAGAAAGAATACAAAATTCATGTGATGGTATCTTCTTGCCTCTTCTAGTCCTCCTTCTCCAGACCCAGCTGCTAGATCATCATCAATGGGAAGGGAGAGAAACTGTGAGAGTGACCGTTGCCATGAATGTTTTGGCCCTGGGTGGGAATAGGTACTGCCTGACAGCATCCCGTAGTGGTGGCACTGAGGCATCTCCCTCCTTTCTCCAAAATGGCTCCCTTGACCCAACGCAATGTCATGAGATTCACATTGGGATGAGCTTTCCTCACTGTTGTTCCTCTGTCCTCTCTCTGCAAATATGCTTTCCTCACTGGACAAGTGGTAGATCTATGGCTGGATCACCTAATTCATTCATTCGTGGGTCAGACTAGATCACTTCCACTCCCATCTGTGAGCCAGCCCAGACATTCCAGAATTCTATAGCTCTGGCATTGTGCCCCAGAAGGGGGTAGAAAAAACACTCCCAGACCCTGAACTATCAGCCACTTTTCAAAGAAAGTCAAGACTCTGTCACATTTTTTTCTTCCCTCCCAAAATTAAAATGTGCCTCCAGTATAACTTGTTATCAAAAATAGAAGCATTTTATCTATCTTTATTGCAGAACAGAGATTACATGGAGACATTCAATTTGGAGTCAATTTAAATTTCAATTGTCTGTGAAATCTAAATCAATAGGGTATAGTTCAATGACGCTTTAATAAAACAGGACATAACAGAGAAATCATTAGGAATTACATATGATAAGAGATTGGAGCAAAAGCTCTGTAATGGTGGGAGGGACATCAGGAAATTACCCCCAAGCATTCTCAAGTAAACCAACTGCCTCTTTCCCCCCATGAGATGCTTGAGAAAGCTTAATTGTGCTGTGAGCTCTGGGAATCCATCTCTGTCAACCCAGTGATTGGGGGACAATTTACAGTGAGTGACAAAGGCAGGGGGTTGGTCTCGCCTGGAATATGCTGATCATGTTTCTCCATCCAGACGTCTTGAACATGTGTGATGCCCTCTCCAGTTCCCAGTCTTCTCTCCTCACCATGGCCTCCTTCCCCCAGAGATGTTGCTCTCCCAGGGACCCATAGAATGTTCCATTCCAGACTGGATGCTCAGAGGCAGCAGGGAGGGGAGACAGCCTGGCACAGTGGGCAAATGCCCAGGCTTGGAGAAAGACAATCTAGGAACAAGTCCCAGTTCCACTGCTGGGTTGTAGGCAAGTTGTTTCACCTCCCTGAATCTCCATCTCCTAGTCTGAAAACAGAGACACCAAAATCCACCTCACGGGTGGCTGATTTCTTTCATTCAACAAACTTTTGCTGAGAACCTGCTGTGTGGGGAGCAGTAGGGCCAGGAAGAGGAAGAGGGTGAGCAAATGAGGCATTTACCTTAAGTACATAATTTAAGGGGGCACCAAAAACTTCAGAACTCAAGGTAAATAATATTTTGATGCAGTATTTTTAAAATATCTAAAAGCAAAAAAGTCCATAATGCTCAAAATATCAAAATGTTATGCAATGACATGTGGCATAAATAGTGCCTAGCCTTATTTCAGCAGGAAGCAAAAGGAAAATTCAGCAATAAAACTGATACTGCCTTTGTTTACAATTTTAATATGTTGTTTCTCATGTATTTTTTGTAACCATTTTAATTTCTTCAAACGTGGAGTCAAGGGCCTCCCTGGGGGCACAGGGGGTTGAAGCGCAACCTATCAGGCTATTTGCAGCCACTGGAGCACGAGTTCGATCCCTGGCCAGGGAGCAACCCACATGGCTCAGGAGACATCTCCTGTCTCTCCCACTGCTCCCCTCAGCAGTGTATTTCAGTTAGTCTGCCTGTTCTGTTCCCCACTCTGTCTCTGGTGAATCCTCTCACCCCCCGCACCTCTGGCCTGTACCCCAGCTCTTGTATGCATAAATAAATAAATCTTTAAAAAAAAAGTGGAGTAAAAATATTTCTCTGTTGGGCAGTGTGCAGAGTATGTTACTTACTAGGGAAACGGCAGAGACCAGACAGACACACACATTACCCTCGCAGAGCCCTTGGCTTAGCAAATGAGGCAGACAGAAGCAGGTAAAGCAATGACTAGAGTAATTATAAACTGCTGTAAGTCTAATGGCAGGAACGGAGTGCTGAGAAGGGCAATGAACCACTCAGATGATGATCACTGGCACCATCTCCAAGTTGGAAAGCCCTTGTTCTTCCCACCTGCAGAATCATATTGTGCATTAAGGGTTAACTTAGCAGATTTAGGATGCTTGACCCTGAACATTCCAAAAAAGAACTAGACCAGCTCCTGAGAGATTACCTCTAAGCCTCTGGGAGCTCCTCACTAACAGGAGTCTTTGTGTTCCTGGGGCCCTGGGCCACCCCAGGCCTGATGCCTTTGCTCACAATGTGACTTACGTAGTGGTTTATGGGGTAGTGGGGTATCTGGGGTCACTCTGTGTGATTTTACTTCTGGAGAAGCTGGAGAGTGAGTTACTAAGGTCAGTCATGTGGGTGCTCAGTCTACTGACACCTTTAACTTGTTGCTGGACACAGTGGCTTAGGTGAGCTTCCCTGGCTGGGATACTCCATACCTGTTGCCACACGTGGCCTTGGAGAATGTGCATCTGGCAGACTCCACTGGGGAACAACAACTGCAAGCTCACTCCTCCCTACTGGACTCAGTCCTAGGCACGCTTGCCCTGTGCTGGTTTGATACAGTGGAAAGGAAGGGAACATAGCTCCTGCCTGGTCATAGCAACAAGAAAGTGGCTTTATTCTGGGCTACGCAGGCAGCCACAAAGGGTCTCACACGGAGGAATGGACTTCAGGGGTCACCCTGGGGACTGGTGAGTGAGATGAGTAGAATAGAAATCACAACTTAAGGTATAACTGGGGTCTATGCTGGTATCAGAGGCTTATTAATGAAGGATTCTAGTTCAGCCATGAGCTAACACACAGTAATTTATGGCTTCATGGAACTTAGTCTGAAGGACTCCTTGGCCAAGGCAAATCCAGCGGTTGTTGCAGGTCCCTGGCTGTGTGTGTAATAAACTACAACCATGAGCCCAGCTGGTTTCCTGACTTCTGTGAGTCCTCTGATAAAGGATTTGCAGGGACTCTATGCCGCTCACTTCCTGAACTTGAAGGTGGTCTTAAGGACTTTCAACATACCTGTTCTGGTTGCTCATAGCACTCTCCACAGTTCACAACTCTTTGTGTGGTCATGTGACCATAGACTACACCTGTGCTATCCAGCACTAGTCACTTGCCAGTGTGGGTGCTTAAATTATATGAATTTATCTCAATGGTGAAAAGCTGAAAGCAATTCCATTAAGATCTGGAACAAGACAAGGATGTCCACTCTCACCACTGCTTTTCAATATAATACTGGAAGTCCTAGCCAGAGCAATAAGACAAGAGAAAGACATCCAAGGAATCCAAATAGGAAAAGAAGAAGTCAAACTATCACTATTTGCAGATGATATGATAATATACATAGAGAACCCCAAAATCTCCACAGAAAAACTAATTCAACTCATCAATCAATTCAGTAAAGTGGCAGGATACAAAATCAACACGCAAAAGTCAGTAGCCTTCCTATACACAAACAATAAATCTGAAGAAGAAGAAATCAAAAAAACCACCCCTTTTATTATCGAAACAAAAAAAATCAAATATTTGGGAATAAATCTAACAAAAGAGGTAAAGGACCTATACAAAGAAAACTATAAAACACTGTTAAAAGAAATAGAAGAAGACACAAAGAAATGGAAAGACATCCCCTGCTCATGGATTGGAAGAATAAACATTATTAAAATGGCCATCCTACCAAAAGCAATATACAGATTCAATGCTATTCCAATCAAAATCTCAATGGCATTCTTCAAAGAAATAGAACAATTATTGATGAAATTCATATGGAATCACCAAAAACCCCGAATAGCCAAAGCTCTACTGAAAAAAAAAAGAAGGAAATGGAGGCATCACACTCCCAGACTTCAAACTATACTACAAAGCCATAATCATCAAAACTGCATGGTATTGGAACAAGAACAGACATACAGACCAATGGAATCGAATAGAAAATCCAGAAATAAACCCACAGATTTATGGTCACCTAATCTTTGACAAAGGAGCAAAGACTATGCATTGGAGCAAAGAAAGTTTGTTCAATAAATGGTGCTGGGAAAACTGGGTCGCTACATGCAAAAGAATGAAGCTTGACCACTACCTCACACCATACACAAAAATCAACTCAAAATGGATTAAAGAACTAGACATAAGACCTGAAACCATAAAATACATAGAAGGAAATATAGGCGAAACACTACGGGATTTGCACATCAAAGACATCTTTACAGACACATCACCCAAAGCAGTGATAGTGAAGAGAAAGATAAACAGCTGGGACTACATCAAATTAAAGCGCTTCTGCACAGCAAAAGAGACAATAACAAAAACAAAGAGAAACCCCACCAACTGGGAGAACATTTTTGCACCCAACACTAATGATAAAGGACTGATCACAAAAATCTGCAAAGAGCTGATGAGACTCAGCAACAACAAAGAAAATAATCCAGTCAAAAAATGGGCAGAAGAGCTAAAAAGAAACTTCTCTGAAGAGGAAATGCAAATGGCCAGCAGGCATATGAAAAAATGTTCAACATCACTTGTCATCAGGGAAATGCAAATCAAAACTACCTTGAGATACCATCTCACACCAGTGAGAATGGCACATATTAAAAAAACTAGCAACAACAAATGTTGGCGAGGATGTGGAGAAAAAGGAACTCTTGTGCACTGTTGGTGGGAGTGCAAACTGGTCCAACCACTATGGAGAGCTGTGTGGAGATTTCTGGACCTACTAAACATAGAGCTTCCATATGATCCAGCAATTCCACTCCTAGGTATTTACCCAAAGGACACAGAAACATCCATTCCAAAGAGCACCTGCACCCCTATGTTTATAGCAGCACTGTTTACAATAGCTAAGCTTTGGAAACAACCCAAATGCCCAAAAATAGATGACTGGATCAAGAAGATGTGGTACATATATACCATGGAATATTACTCAGCATTCAAAAAAGATAAACACATGCAATTTGCAGCAACATGGATGGCACTGGAAGGGATCATGCTCAGCGAAATAAGCCAAAAAGAAAAAGAAAAATACCGGATGGTCTCACTCATAGCAGGAATCTAGAAAACTTAAATAAGGGACCAGGAAAATGAATATAAGAAAGTGAAAATCAAAATCAACAAAAAACTATGAACCAGAGACACTTTTTGGGGGGGGGGGGGCGGGAGGGGAAGGATTGGGGTCAGAATGGGGCATTTGCAATTGTATGGGGGAATATAAAAATAAAATTTAATATTAAAAAAATAATAATAAATAAATTATATGAATTTAAATGAAATCAAATGAAAAGTTCATTTCTTCCATGTCACCAGTCACATTTCAGTTTCAGACATCACAAGCAGCTTGTGGGTTCCATATTGAACAATTCCATCATCCCAGAAAGTTCCATTGGACAGCACTGGACTAGAAAGTGAGGCTTTATAACAGGACAGGAATTCCAACAAAGTCATTCAGGCCTATGTTTCCAAGGCCTAAAAGTAAAAGGTGCTCAATGATTATACATGAAAACAAAAAAGATCTAATAGTGGAAAGAGCATTAGTCCCTCTGCTACCTCTACTGCTGTTTGTCTGTAAGCAAGCAAAGTGACTACTCTGGGTTTGGTTTTCCCAGCTTCAGGGCCATGAAAGCCCTCTGTGAACTCAAAGCTCCCTTCAGGCCCTGATACCCAATGCCAAGCCAGTGAGCAACCAAGCGGGGTGATAACCTCCTTGCATCATGTACTGGATGCAACCCAAGACAAATGAGCCACAGTCAGAGGAGAGAAACACACGCAGCCAGGGACCTGCAACAACCGCTGGATTTGCCTTGGCCAAGGAGTCCTTCAGACTAAGTTCCATGAAGCCATAAATTACTGTGTGTTTGTTCATGACTGGACTAGAATCCTTCATTAATAAGCCACTGATACCAGCATAGACCCCAGTTATACCTTAAGTTGTGATTTCTATTCTACTCATCTCACTCACCAGTCCCCAGGGTGACCCTGAAGTCCATTCCTCCGTGTGAGACCCTTTGTGGCTGCCTGCGTAGCCCAGAATAAAGCCACTTTCTTGTTGCTATGACCAGGCAGGAACTATGTTCCCTTCCTTTCCACTGTATCAAACCTGATGTAGCTGGGACCCCTACAACAGTGAGGGTGCTGGTTCCTACCCTGCGCTCACTGTCAGGTCATTCCTGTAGCTTCCCTCTCCCTGCCTTCATGCCTACCAGTTGTCCCATCTTAGGACCTGGCTCCCCGGGCATGTGTCATGTATATCCTTATATCACAAGCAGATTCTCAGAAGGACTTTCTTTCTGAATAAATGAGACTCAATCTCCCTGGGATTTTCAGCTGATTCTTCACCTTTCAGAAACTCCTTTTTCTCATTTATAAAAGGATCTGAGGTCATTGTCAAGATCACCCATTTCTGCATATTCAAGGCCCTTCAAAACTGCTGACACCTCCTTTGCTGCAGCCTCAAGCCATCCTGGCAACCCCAGTCCACTCTCGCTGAGCACTCACCATCATCTACCGACCTGCAGGCCTCTGTCCTGCCACCCAGTATATCTTTTCCTTTCCTTGCCCCCAAATTTCAGGATTCCACTCACAGGCCCAAGGGTAATCATAACAAGAAGGTAGAAAAGGAAATTCAGGAAGGGGGAGGCTCTGAGACCAATGCCCGGTGGGTAGGTGTTTGACACTGGGGTTTCTCAGCTCAGCACCACTGGCGTTGGGTGGGATCCTCCTTTGTGATGGGAGATGGGTGGCTGCCCGTGCACTGTAGCCTGCTGACCAGCGCCCCTGCCTCTACCCCCAGATGTCAATGGCAAACCCCTGGTCATGGTAACCAAAAACATCTCCAACTTTGCCACATATCCCCTAGGAGAAGGGCAGAGGGCTGGGGGCAGGGGGTGGGGCAAGGACAGAATCTCCTGCAAGAATGCTGTAAGAATTCTGCAAGAATTTTGGAAGAAGTGAAGCAACGTCCGTGAAGCCCAGGGCTGACAAGGCAAGGGCTCTGCAGCGCCTGCCTGGGGGAAGCTGCGCTCCAGCGCTGGCCTCATCACGGCAGAGCGGCTGCTCGTTTGAGTCCTCTGTCAGCCCCCCACGGGGTAGGAGCATGTACTTTTTGCACACTTAAAAAACACAGAGAAAGGGAGGGGGGGCCATGACCCCAAAATACAGCATCTGAATCTAGACATGATTTGAGTGAAAGGCAACAAAACCCAGGCCCTTTGTAACAGGATGGTCCCAAACCCACCCTGCACAGGGAGCTCCCCGCCGCTCATCAGGACGCTGATAAGACTCAGCCCATTTGAGGCAAGAATCTGTGCAGGGCCCTCGGAAAGGGGAGATCGGCTAGCTAAGCCTGGGTTGTGAGGGTGCTGCCCACCGGGGGGCTGGGGGGTTGGCCACATGTGCTGGGCATCTTCCTTTTGTGCCCACCCCTCCCCCAAGTAGCCCCTATCCTGCCTTCTCCCCACAAGCCCAGAGGCTGCCCTGTGTGATGGCAGTGTGTCCGGCCTCTGTCTTCTGGTCCAGTTCTGCTGCCGGGAGGTCTGGGCTTCCGCCCAGAGGGAGATGGAGGTGGAGGTGGAGGTCAGTCCTTATTCCTGCTGCTCCCACCTGCCATGTCCTCCCAGCTCTAACTGCTTCCCTCCTCTAGGATACGGAGGGGTAGTTGGTTCCAGCCCTGACCCTGTTCCATCGACCCCTTCACCCTCTCTCATGGCGCCCTCTGGTCTAGGGGTGTTACCACCCTATATGGTTCCCTCTGCCCTGCCCACACCCAGTAAACAATTCCTTTACAAATCCTCCTCAAACTATCCCTGCCCGGCTTCCTGCTGGGCCCTGACTGGCGAACCATGTGATTCCTTGTCCAAATGAAATCGAATGCTGAAGCCCAGAAGATAGAACAGACCAAAGCAGAGCTCTTCCACCCCTCAACCCGCGCCTGTCCAAGGTGGGGAGGGGTGGAAGAGACAGTGGGGGAACAGCACAGGACTCCTCCCCACAGGAGGACACCATCTTGCAGGAAAGGTGGGCCCCCAACGCTGCCCTCAGGGAGTCCTAACAGCCACAGAAGGCAGTGAGCACCTGCCATGTAGTTCCACCCACCCCTCAGCCACTTCTCAAGTGGAAACTTAGGTCCCGAGAAGGAGAGGGCCCTGCCCAACATTTAATTTTTTTTAAGATTTATTTACTCATACAAGAACTGGGGTACAGGCCAGATGTGCAGGAGGGTGAGAAGATTCACCAGAGATAGAGCAGGGAACAGAACAGGCAGACTGACTGAAATACACTGCTGAGGGGAGCAGTGGGCGAGACAGGAGAGGTCTGCCGCGCCATGTGGGTATCTCCCCGGTGGGCCAGGATCAAACCTGTGCTGCAGAAGCTGCAGACAGCCTCACAGTGTGGCACTCAACTGCCTGGGCCACCAGGGAGGCCCCCTGCCCAATATTTAAGATGATCCAACCTTCTGGAAGTCAGTTCCACAACCGGAATCCCGCTTCTTTGTTGCTGTAACAGCTAGTATTCCGGAGGGGGTGCTGCATGCTGGGCTGTGGTCACATCCCTCACGCCTGGCTGAGGTGGGAACGTTTGGTACCCCTACTTTATAAATGAGGTTTGGGGAGATTAACTGTCTTGCCCAAAGTCACACAGCTAGCACAAGCCAGAGTTGGGACAGAACCCAGGAAGCACCCCCACCTAGTCTTGTCCACCCCAGCTTCCCAGAAGGCAGAAGGGCCCTGAAAACTTGCCCTTCAGAAAAGTGTCTGTATGCGTGGTAGTTGTAATTATCTTGTGACCGGGAGGAAAATTCTTTGTGGCCAAATCATCTGTCTGAGACAGATAGGGTGAGAGGAGGGGTGTGACCTTCCTGGATCTTCTAGGTATTGGCCCCCTTCCAGAACATTCTTGACTGGAATGAAAGCAGGGAAGAAGCCAACTTCAGTCCATTTCAAGTGGAGGCTGGGGATTAATATGAGAATCTCTAAAAGTGCTCCTCAGCTTAATACACCTTCAGCATCTCAAGACCCTCCTGTGGCACCTTAGAGTTACTACTGGACAAAGCAGGACACACATCCCTCAGAGGAACACAGGGGATGGGCATAAATTACTGGATACATGAAGGAAATGGAGCAAAGGACTAATATTTAAGGGTCTAGTGCTTCCCACTGGGAGGACTCAGTGAATATGAGTCTGTTTTACGTACATTAACCCTTACTCCTCCTGACAGGGTATCACTAGCTTCGTATTTACAAATGGAGGAACCCAGGTTCAGAGAGGGTTAGTGACTTGCTCGAGGTCACACAGCTGTCTGCTTTCCATCACACCTTCTAACATCTAAGCTTAATGGGCACCTGCTTTAAGGTTGGGGATAAAGTCCCAAGAGTTAGGAATAGACAGTGGAGACATGTGAGAGGTAGTCCCAAACTTGGAGTGGGATGGGGTGTCTCCATTTTGCCCCTGGATTGAGTCTGTCCATGACATGAGTTAGCTGGACCTCCGTTTCTTTTCAAATACATGAAGATGCAGCTGGACTTGACTTCCCCTTGGGTTCCTTCTAGCTCGGATTTTGGTGGAATTGAAGACGGGTTTCTCCAAATCCTCAGTTTCAACTTGTTTGAATGTTAATGACGGGCACGTGAAGAAGGAAGAGAAGGGATATGAAATGGGGCAGAAGGAACGCCAGCCCCACCTGTCCCCTCACCTGTGTCCCAGAGCAGGGTGATCAGGGCGTGGGTCATTTCCCTCAAGATGACCAGGGAAGGAATGGGCTAGCGGTGAGTGGCCCCTCTCAGCCTAGGATTCCCAGCCAGTCACTGTTCTGTTGTAGGCATCATTGGGATGGAGCTGGATCCCCAGGAGGGGAGCCCCAGTCTTCAGGAGGTGCCCGGACCCCTCCTGTCTTTGCACACATCACCAGCTCGCCCTGAAGCTGGTAGAAGCAGAGGCCTATCTCTCCAAACAGATCAATTCTTGCTAAGACCCCTTTGATGGCCTAATTATTCTTGGCTTGCTGTTCTATGTTACTCAAGGAAACCAGCTGACATTTCTGAGGAATTACAACAGTCCTCCAGCCAGGTCTCTCAGGTAAGTACAACGCTCTCTCTCATTATGCACTTTTTAACCCAAACATTCCCAGTAGCCCAACCCAGACATGGACCATGCACGTTAGCTGTTGCCTCTGCCAAAGAGTTTCATCAAACAGGGGGTTCTGAAAAATCCCCCCACAAGAGGCTGCTCATGAGAAAATCACAAAAAATATTTTGATTAACTTCCACTCTGGTATGAGACTATGATATCCCAAAGGAATAAAGCATTCAGGGAAAGCTACGCAAAGGAAAAGGAAATTTGATCTGAACTTTCCTCTACGGGTAAGGCATGGAAGAAAAGTGACAGAAGAGGAACAGCAAGAGCAGGGGTGTGGAGAAGGACCGAGCTGGGCATGTGGTGGAATTGTGAGGACGCGCCTTCGGGCCCAGAGGAAGGAGACAAGGCCCCAGGAGTTAAGGGAGTTTTCTTTCTGAGAAATGTTTAATAAGCTGAAGATGAAAAAGCATGCATTAGCTAAATTTTATTGGCTCTAAAATAACTAAATGGATTTTATTTCATCAGAAGAACAATCTGGACCATTTACAGACTGGCAAATTATCTCTTTTTTGAGGAATTCCTTTATTTCCCCCCCACTGCAATCCCTTATGCCCCTTTGACCCTTTCTTCTTCCCTCCTCCCTCTGAACCTCAGAAACTTAGATTTGTTTATGAGTGTCCACTAGTTTTTATTAGTAGGGGAAATGTGTTTTAATAGTTGGACTGGGGCCTGATTCTAGAAACCCTTGACAGGCAGGCAGTGGTTTATATGTGATATAGTTAGCAGTAGGGAGCCTTGGAAGGTGGTTGAACAGGTGAGGAGCACAAGGTACAATTCATCTGCATTATTCACATTATCTGAGAATTCCCGACTAACGTAAATTTATCTGGAACTCCAAAATCAATATTCACACAGTACCAAACTTGTATCATCCATTGCAAATGTTCCCAGCTGAGCCTGCCCTCTTGTTTCAGCTCCCCATCTTAAACACTATCCTATTTGAGGCCTCTATTCTGCTACATTTTTTGGTTTGTTTTTTAGCATTTTTTTTTTTGCATTTGTGTGCTTTTCTTTGGTAAGCTCCTGCTTTAGTTTGTTGGTGGCTTTGTTTTATTTGATTGATTTCACAGTTTAAAAATGTCCCTGGAGCATCGTGTTGAACTTCTGTCTAGTGTTCCTAAGTACAAGAAGGCTTCAATGTACCTTATGGAGTAAAGATGTGGGTCAGATAAACTTCATCTGGACATGAGTCATAGTGCTGTTTGGCACAAGTTCAGTGTTCATGAATCAACAAGATCTATTCAATCAACTATCTGTTGTACAGAATCAACAAGATCTATTCAATCAAATATCTGTTGTACAGAATCAACAAGATCTATTCAATCAAATATCTGTTGTACAGATTCAACAAGATCTATTCAATCAAATATCTGTTGTACAGAATCAACAAGATCCATTCAATCAAATATCTGTTGTACAGAATCAACAAGATCTATTCAATCAAATAGCTGTTGTGCAGAATCAACAAGATCTATTCAATCAAATAGCTGTTGTGCAGAATCAATAAGATTCAATCAAATATCTGTTGTACAGAAGCATATGTACAACAGGATCATGTGTTGAGCAGTTGTGTTGACCACAATGTCGTGACCAGAAGCTGGAAGGAACCTAACCCTATATTTCCCCTAGGAGCACTGGTTCAGTAGTCACTAATTCTGTGTTCAAGACTACTTTACAGAACAGAGCTAGTGCGATTCAAAAGCATCAACTGCACCAGCATTTTGGAACCGTATGGAGACCACAAAAGCATTA